>NC_060119.1:249358164-250608164 GCF_021461395.2 Schistocerca americana | reverse complement strand
TCAGTGAAGAAGAAGAAGTAACTTCCTTAAAGACATATACTTACCTTCACTCTAATGACGAGCAACAATTACTTGTTGTGGATCTCATTTCAGAAACGAAGGGCAGCTGAAAGAAAGTGATTTCAAAGCATTAAAACGAAGGCACACGAAAATAAAGCTTGATCGATATTACAGTGAAAGCGTTGCAATATCTGGTGAAAATTTAAATGCCGACACCGTAACATTGAAAGTGACTACTAATCACATTCGTAAGTTATACCATGTAAATTCAAGAGATTGTGGTCCTGAATTACAGAAATACACATCAGAGGTAGCTGCGAGAATGATAAAGAGGGATGTGAAAGCTTACGAAATGGCAAAAAGAGTTAATATTTCCTCAGTACATGATCTCACTACGGGAAAGGTTATGGATTACCTCCATGGGAGCTTAGGGTTGTTCTATACCAAAATATTTATAGACCAACATGTTTCAATTAAGGTTGGTGCAGGTGGCCAGAGTATTATGCAGGCTATACGCCCAAGAGTTTTAATACGCACACAGCAGATAGGTGTTGCTGGCAACTTACTACACAGAAGTTATAAAATTCGAAAGGATTGCTGCAAGTAGAAGTTTATCAGACGGTATTACTGTTTGCAGCAGTCATGTTGATCATAATATTAGAACATTCGATGAAAGTAATACTTTTCGCAGCATGGGAAATATTGCTACTATAATAATATAAATTATATTACAATGACTAGTTTCTCCAGTATCACTTATCTAATTGTTAAGGAATGTGTTTATATCTGTGTACTATTAAAAAAATCATTTATACTTATCACCAAACTATTAAAATTATTTCTGTGTTGCTTAGATAAATCTGTTGTCATAATGTAATATAATTTCTATGTTGTTTAAATATGTACACTGGTAAAGTATCTTCAAATTAAGTAATCATTAGTTCGAAAAACAGACGAAAATTTTTAAATAGATTTTCGGGCACTTTCCCATGGTCCGATTTTGTATGATTTTGGATATGTTAAAAAACAACAGTTTTCAGTTGCATACCACTTACTTCGATTGTGAAGCAATTTTGCGCACATTTATGGCTCATATTTCTTAATTTGTCCGTTCTAATAATGATGTTAGACGGCATTTGCGTCATAGACTCCAGCTATCTACAGATTAAGCACTGAAGCCCTACTGGGTTAATTTCCTGATAATGCGCCTTTTAAATCATTTGCATTATCCTGAAACCTTTAAGAAAAAGGAAACCAATAACAAAGATCACCGTATATCACCCTCATGATTGAATTTCAAACTCAGTGGCACAAAACATGTGTCAGATAATCATTACTTCGTGAAACTCTCCGAAGAGAAAGTCATATCGGGTCAAGAAAAGCGTTTGATGCCTTTCCAGAGTATGTAGGGCTGCGACACGAGTTGTGACAGAGTTTAAAACTCGGAAGTTGGATTATGGAGTAGCTCGGTTCACATCTCCGCCCATTCAAATTGCATTCCTTCTTCCAAAAATCACAGGAGATGAATGCTGGGACATAGCCTCGAATAAGGCAAGAAATAAAGTGGAGCCAGAGAGAAATCTACTGTATGGGAAAAAGTAATATGCTTATAACATTTTATAATAAGTATATTTCTGGTACGAGAATAAAACAGTCCCCTTTTTCCCTCGCGAAATTTGCGTTTTATATCGTCATGACATTAACCTGTAGCTTATCTTTTCCTTACTGCAATAAACATGTGTCCTATAGCTGACGTGATAGCACACCGGTAGTATATCAACAGGGTATGTTCAAAAATCGTATTTCCATGAACCCTCTATCGCTGCGGGCTGAGACAACGATTCAACGAGATGGCAAGTGTTAGGGCACTGGACTAGTACTAAGGAGAACGGCGGATTAAACTTCCCGTCAAGCAATCCAGATTTATATTTCCCTTGGTTGTCCTAAATTACTAAAGCTATTCTTTCTTTGAGAATAGCACCGTCAATTGTACGGCATATTCTTACCTAACATAAGCTTGAGCTACGCCTCTAACGAAATGACGACAGACCGATAAGCCGTAAACTTTCCTTTTCCTTCGAGGCATCAAATCAGTCAGGGCTGATACCTCAATCAGTTTCGTATTAATACCATAATTACGAAATTAGGATGAAGCATGTAACAAATAATCTCGTTCGTATTTACCGTTATTTGATACACCACATGCGAGAACATTACATTTAACAAAAAAGTTAAATACACGTAAATTGCACAATGAATAATTCAGTATCGACTGGTTAATCATTTTCGATAGCGCGTAGATACTACTCAATAGTTGCGTAGTCCTCTATTTTCTTGAAAAAATGCTTTATTACACTTCAGCGATTCTCTTATATTTTTCTTTAACGAAATTTTAGGTTAATTGTGTTGCAGTTAAGAAAGAGTTGAAATACCTCTTCCTGTTAACCCCAAAAGTCAGCTGTAAACAATGGCAGTATATGATCGGTCGCTTTCCCTGGGGCCACTAAAGTAAGTGCGCCCGTCTTTTACCAAATACGCATCTTTCTCTTTGAAATAAACAACCAATCAGAAGTTTTCCCCCTATCTTCATTACTTGTGTTCTGTTCATTTTTCGGTCTCTCCTATACACACTCTATCACGTAGATTGCTGTCTGCACTCACAGTTTAAATTTATTTTCCTATAACTTATTTTCTTTGTTCAGTTTTCCATGAACAGATGTAATATGTATTTTTGATCCTGATATTGCTGCTACAGTTAATACTTTTTGTGCCATAGTTATTTGTAGACGTTGGACTCTATGTTAGATTTAAGACTTGCTATAACATGGTTACCGTATTGAATGTAGTGTACGTTACGTAAAATGTCTGGTAAGTTGCAAGAGAGGGCCTGATGACCCATACCTTGCCAGTATGAACAAATAAATTAAGAAACAATAAATGGTGACACAATCCTTTCGCATTTTCCCGTACTGTGTACTTCCCACTGCCGTTATTCTCTTTTCGATTAGTACTTTCCATTGACACATTGCTCTTCACTTAATTTACTTTATAGGCATTCAGACAACCAATTAGATCAGAAAATTCGTTCATCTCCTCTTTATTTCGAGCCAGAAGGGAAACGTTTACATTCCTTGGCAGTTCCAGTAACCTTTCTATCACTGTTCTGGTCTCAATTTCACTTTATTCGTTTCTTCTTTGACGTACAAGCTGAACTACTGCAGTGACCTAGACGTCGATTCGCCCACATGATATGACCCAGGTATCTAGCAAGATGTATCTATGTGCCACCGAACATGTATAAACCGCCTAAATCGGTGTAGTTAAGTAATGTACGTGTGCATTTTATTGCAATTAATTTCATTGCTCAAAGAGTTATGTCTATTTCTAATAAACTCTGTTAATTTTAGCGCCCTATTGTGCTTAGTTGGAGCTATTTCCGTGCAAGAAGCATTATAGATTTAATTTTGGGAGTGAGCGACTGAATGCGCCACGTTTAAAGCGCATTATCGGATGTTACCACCTAATCTTATTATCGAAGTGTACTGGTTTTTGAAAGAATCGAGTGTTTATTTATGATTTTGTAAAGTGCTTATTTGTATGTGTGTGTTAAAATGGTTTAATCTGATGTACGTGAAAATCAGATTCCAGTCAAGTCAGTGATTTTACTATGCGCAGCCTACTGCAAAATAGCGGCGTGCGGCAAAGATTACAGTAACGAAGTATGTGGCTACAAGATCACGCCGGCGGCTCACAAGAAGGGACACCTATTGTTACAAAGAGCATTAGCTTGGTATGTTTGCTCGCCCTAAATTGTCCTTGGCTTGTCCCTTAAGAACTTCCGTTAGTCTCTCAAGAGTCAGACTCAAAAGTTCGTTTCTACGATTAGTCTCGGTAGGCGAGTTGCAATGAGAGAGTCGCAATAAGTCAGTCAGATACGGGGTTTTGACTCGGGAGACTTCAAAGCAGCTCTTATATCGTTTGTATAGGTAATTTGAAAGTATTATCGGCTTGTTGGAGAAAGCAATTCTTTCGCCCATTTTAGGTGTCTCACTTAGTTGGAGATTTTCCTTTGGCTTCTGCAAGAGGAGAGACGATATCACGAGAAGTCTTTAGTTGATTTTGTGAGTTGGATTATAGCGCCCACTAAGGGAATAGTGGCGTTGCACAGGTGCATTGTTCTTGTGGAATAGAAAGTAAGCACTTATGAATATTGCTTTTGCGATTTTGTGTTAGGATATATTTTGTGGCTTCAGCGCGAGCGTCATTTCTTTTAATAAATATTGGGAATCTCTTTAGAGATACGCTGAAAGCGTAGTTCTTGTTGTGAAGAGAACGGACGTCCTACGTTGTTAATGCAATATTGAGCATCATTCGGAAGTAGTCAGAGATTTAGATACGCCATCTCGATTTAGCACCTTTCCCCAAAGTTACCAAACGACAAAGAAAGAACTATTTTATCGAGGGCACTCAGAGAGACAGACAGAATTTACCATTTTCTTGTTACGTTCATCAACAGTTGTACCAATAACTTTACCTAGTCTTAAATACACCATTTGTACTCAAATACGTTCTTTCCTTCTGGACTCTTACATTTCGTCCCATTCTACAATAGACGTTGACACTGCAATTTTTCGTTGCCCATGAGGTTTGCTTCGTACAGACGTAAACGTGAAAAGTGTAGGATTTATAGCTCCCTTAAAAATCTCATTGTGTTCACTGACGCGATAATAATAGTGTATATCACCCCTAAAACTCAGCTTGAGAATTAGTCGGCAAAACTAGGTTTTCCCCGTTTTTAGAATACCCTGCGGCAGCTGCTTGTCGTCAGTTCTCTCTCTGTCTGTTGGTCTGTCTCTCTCTTTCTCTGTCTCACTCCCATTATTTCTCTCTCTCTGTCTTGAAGCCGCTGAAAAATGTCCCAGCGCTATAACTCAGGCCAGCTAGCTTATCTGACCAGGGCGGTGGCACACCAGAGAGCGAATTAAAGTACGGCCGCTGGATGACAGATTCTAGCTGCGGCGCTGAATAGCGTCCCCAGTCGTGTGGGTTGCAGCCAACATCACATCAACGAGCGCTTGTAAGGATTTCACCTTTTTTGCTGTTGTGTAAACATCGCTTTATCTCTACAAGTCCTTTGGTAGCAGTTAATGCCATACTCACCAACACGTAAGTGCGAGAAGGCACTAACGTATGTACCAGAGCTTACCTTCAAAGATTTCATCTTGTTTTACGTCGTGTACTGCTCCACCACTTAGACACAGACCACTCGTTGAAATAACACAGGATGAGCAGACGCTAGCAACACTGGGACACGTAGGAGAGAAAGCAACGTCGAACTGTGTAGGCTCTCCCTTCAAATACGTCAGTTAACTGTGCAGACAAGACAGCGTCTAAGATCAACGACGTAAACTGTGTATCCGAAAATGATCGTCTATCCAGACACAACGATGGTAGGTAAGCGTGTACGTCAATATTTTGTCACTCAATGTCATGCTACGTACCACTACAACGACGCTATTTACTATTTTTGTGGTGTAAGGGGGCTGGTGGTAGCTGCCGGGATATGTTAATATCGTTGTTAATGAAGCATCTGACTCACAGGATATCACTAGGTTCGTAAGGTTAACTGCCACCAACCCTAAGCTGTCGCAATGCAAAATAGGAGTATACGATGTATAGAAATCAGGTATTGCACTTCAACACTTGCAGTGACAAACTAAAATATTCCAGTGTATGAATTGACAATGCGACGAAACACTTCGCTAAGAAATGGTGTAACCAAAATATGCCACCAGAGTATTATATTAATAAAAAAGTGCTGCCTGACCCGCTGATTACACTTATTTGCTTTTCCTATCGGAGCTTCAACGTATCATGTAAACTCATCAAATCAATGTGGACCTGAAGTTTTTTAATGTAAAATTAAGTATACGTTCAACTTATAAAGACGTAATTTTAACTTTTACACTTCAGTCATTGCTAGCCAACGATAACGTGTATACGTAGCGTCTCGCTACATCAAGATCATTGGTTAAATCAAATTACAGCTTAACTCTTTCTCAAAAACTCAACCCAAGTCAACTAAACGAAATTTCTTTATTTTAATAGTAATTATCTTCAATAAAGCGTAGACTACCCGTCTCTTTGCTTAAATCGTTAATATCTTTCCTCTCGTTGCAAATTAATAAATGTAAATTATTATTTCAGTTTCTTTGAGGGTTAAGTTCTCTGGACTTTACTTCGACTCAATGCCAGTCCTTCTATTTACTTACCTGTGGTTCTCTTTAATACTTCGATGTATAGGCAAATTAATCGTTTGCATTAATCCTGAATTTACTCCCAAATATCTACCTACATCACAGTGGTATTGCAGGGAGATATTCTGGATCATGTCCGTCTGTTTAGGGGAAGGTAGGTCGCGATATAACGTCCGATCACGCAGGACTGCTTAGGTGCCGGACGCAGTTGAGAGTGTAGATGTTGAACGTATGGAGTGGCCTGTGTGCTCTCGAGACCTAAATCCTACGGAGAATGCCAGTAATGCCATTAGCAGACGTGTTTCTCAACGAACACTCCCTCCCCGGACCGTGCAATAAGTTAAAACCATCTTAAGAGTGGAGTGAGGCAATGTCTCCCAAGGACTCCACAACAGTTTGTTAGCCATTGTGGATAACAGGCCCCAAACGTGCATTAGTGCCCGAGGGTGGCATATTCGTTGCTGAGATTTTGATATCGACCTGTGTCCAACATAAAATTTATTTATGTCTGTTCTCCTGCTTCTCAGTGTAGTGAAATCTGTACCGTTTTTGTTATAAATATTACACTTCACGTCTATTACGTCTGTCCTCTGTCTCATGTCGTTCATCATTGCCACTTATTATTGCTGTACAACAATGTCTCTCTTCCCTGTCAATTGTCAAGCAGTGTAATATTTAGTCCGGTGCACCGATAATTCAGCAGTTTTGTCAGAGTTATGGCATACCTGTAGTCGAAGAGTTAAGATCAATAGTGAGCTGTGGGTGGCTCATGATTGTGACCCGTCCTTCCTTCATTTCTGAAACGGCGAGAATACTTTTTTTTTAGTTTTATGTTAATGTCATCTGTCCCACTATCCTTGCTCACCTTCGCTGTTCGTGAGTGGCAGCACCACAGTTATCGATAGGAGGTTCATGTTACTATCTGTGGAGCGACCACGAGTATTTCCGGGTTCTGCTGTAACAGGAACGAGTCGGTGCAGTGAGTCGGCAGAGTCTCTCGGAAGGTAGACAGTCGCATGTTAGTCAGTCGGCTCTGAGTCTCAGTCCCCTTTTGGGTTGTGGACTGAGTCGGGTTCGTCGTTACTGGGCTGTTGGACGAGTTGGCAGTCAGTAGCAGGCCGGTCCGCACAGTGCAAGTATGATCCTGGACCGTGGTCGAAGCAGATGGAAGGCCGTTAGTCGGTCGGTTGGCTGGTCGTCGGATGGCGACATATGTTCTACTGAGCACTGTCGGGTCCGTATGGTGTTAGTATTCGCAGGGACCGCTGTTGGCGAATGTGGGCTGCTGTTGGTCGTTTGCTTGGCCTGGCTTCTCTCTCGAGGACGTCTTGGATCCTCACGAAGAACACCATTTTCCGAGTCGGGATGTGGTTGGACCTTGTTGGTCCGTTGGAACTGAACAGCGTCGTAGTCTCCACTGTGCGAAGTCAACCCGGGGCTTAAGGCGGCGGGCACGTGCTGTTGCATTTGGAGGCGCTAGCTATGTGACAGACTCCGAAGCAGAATCCTCAAGCTGAGTAATTAGTTGCCTTTTCTTAAAACTCGACTGTTTTCTTCGGTTTGGTGGATTGTTCTTTCCTCAACCGTTAACACGTGTGATAACAAGTGGTGTGTGTTGCCTAGAACCCGCAGCCTCTTTCGGTTGTGATTTGACAGTTGTGGCTTGTGTTTTCTGTATTCTTTGAATCGTGTCTTGAGTGGTGTGTGATGCCCTGATTTTGGTGAGGCCGCGTCAGAAGTATAGGTATTTTGGTTTACTCATCATCGGCCGATATTTTATATTATTTATGCAGTTGGATCTGGTGGCTGGAAATCGGTCAGATTGTCGGTCGGTCGTGAACTGTCCCTAGGTTGTGCTACCTTCACTTATCTGACCTTAAGCCTTGGCTGCCAGTCCCACTTCACTACACCCGTAAGGGACCTTCTCAGGCAAATCCTGGAGTATTATCTGAACACCACTTGCTATTGTTTTAATTTGTGTTTTCCCCTTCAGTCGGGTTTTATTTAAATTTCTTTTTTGATCTGTGTTTAGGCCTTCATCCGAGTGTTTCAGAATCTGTGGCTTTAATATGTAAAACCTTGTCTTTAAGGCTTCTCCTTAATTATCTGCCGGCCTTGGTGGCCTAGCGGTTCTAGGCGCTTCAGTCCTGAACCGCGCGACTGCTACGTTCGCAGGTTCGAATCCTGCCTCGGGCATGGATGTGTGTGATGTCCTTAGGTTAGTTAGGTTTACGTAGTTCTAAGTTCTAGGGGACTGATGACCTCAGATGTTGTCCCATAGCGCTCAGAGCCATTTGAACTTAATTATCTTGAATTCTTGAAATGGCCTTCAGCCGTGTTCTGTAAGTGTTTAAACTTATTCTGGAGAAGTTACTTGAGCCCTCAACCGTGAATTGATCTTTGTTGATTTAAAGAGAAAACGGAGCCGTGCACGGCTCGTGTTCATGCCATTTATTGTTTGTAATATTCTCTTACCGTACTGCCGCCTCGTTTTCTTATTCCATTTACTGGCGTCACTAACTTCCTGCCTTACCTGCCCGTGAGTGCCAGCACCAGCGCTTATCGATAAGTGCACTGTCGTACTATCTCTGGAGTGAACGATACTAGTCCGTGTCGTTGTCTGTCTGGAGGGCAGTTGGGAGTTCAGTCGTGACGCAGCAGCAGGTAAGTCAGGGACGGAGCGCCGGTGATGCACAGACAGCCAGAGTTTGCCGGCCACTGTCGACACACATGAACTATCCAACGGAAGGTTATTGGAGTAGGACGACTGTTGGTTGGTCACTCAGTTGGTCGTGTCATCGGCCGTCGTGTATTTCGTCCATTGACCTTTTCCGGGCCTGGGTAGTCGGTCGGTTTGGGCAGAGCAGCGAGGAAGTCTCCGTGGCGCGTGGTCAGGCCGGAGCCGTTGGTGGCGCGCACGCGCTTTTGAAGTTGTGAGGCGCTTCTTGCGAGGGTTACGAAGTTCGCCGCCCACAGATCCTGGACACTAAAGTTGAGTGCTCACTTAACCTACTATCACGCCTCAACTGCTACCACATCTCTTCACTAGACCCGTAAGCGACCTTCTCAGGCCGGTCCTAGAATGTTTTCTGAATACCACTTGTTATTGTTTTAATTTGTGTTTTCCAATTTTATAATTTTGTAAGTACTGTACTTGGCCTTCTTTAGTGTATTAATGCTGTTTTAATGATTGAAATTAGGCCTTCAGCCGTGTTTTATTTAAATTTTTGGTTTGCTCCGTGTTTAGGCCTTCATCCGTGTTTGTTTCAGAATCTGTGGCATTAATACGTAAAACCTAGTCTTTAAGGTTTCTCTTTAATTATCTTGAATTCTTGAAGCGGCCTCAGCCGTGTTCTGTAAATGTTTGTCTTAAGGTTGTCTTTAATTATTCTTGAGTAATTGCTTGGGCCTTCGGCCGACAAGATACTTCAAGTTATCTTAAGATGTTTTTCTGTTGTACTGCGTAAAGGCTTATCTTTAAAGTCTCTCTTTTATTATGTAAAGAAATTTTTTTAATTGCGCTTTCAGCCGAAGAATTAACTTGAATTTTCCTTAACATGGGCTTTTAAAGAATTTCCGTAGGTGATTTTGTAAGTAGGCTGTTTATGTTTTCTCTATGTAAGTAGGCTGTTTATGTTTTCTCTATGTAAGTAGGCTGTTTGTGTTTTCTCTATGTAAGTAGGCTGTTTAGGTTTTTTTATTGGTAACGCCACCTCTGTATGAAAATCACTGGCTGTGCTGTGTGCAGTCTGTGTCTGCTTTGCATTGTTGTAATACTCGCCATTGTAGTGTTAGGCAGCTGGCTGTGAACAGCGCGTAGCGTTGCGCAGTTGGAGGTGAGCCGCCAGCAGTGGTGGATGTGGGGAGAGAGATGGCGGAGATTTGTAATTTGTCATGAACTGCTATATTTATATATGATGATATCAAGGTAAATACATTGTTTGTTCTCTATTAATATCTTTCATTTGCTAACTATCCCTATCAGTAGTTAGTGCCTTCCATAGTTTGAATCTTTTATTTAGCTGGCAGTAGTGGCGCTCGCTGTATTGCAGTAGCTTGAGCAGCGAAGATTTTTGTGAGGTAAGTGATTTGTGAAAGGTATAGTTTAATGTTAGTCAGGGCCATTCTTTTGTAGGGAATTTTGAAAGTCAGATTGCGTTGCGCTAAAAATATTGTGTGTCAGTTTAAGCACAGTCATATATAAAATTGTTCAAAGGGGAAGTTTCATATGTCGACCCTTAGCCAAGGATACCTCACTGGAATCTTCTGATTTTTTTGTTGTAGTTTGTGTAATTAGTGTAGATTTTGTTTATTGCTAGCGTGTAATTGTAGAGAAAATCTCCTTTGTAGTTGCAGACTTTCATTGTTGTACAGTAAAACAGTTGTGGCATGCATGTAGATTTGCACCAAGTATTTCGCAGCTGCAATTAACTAGATATTATTTTCAGTGCTATGTTAATGTGTTCTCTTATTTTTGATCTTCAAATTGTGTTTTTCTGTGTTGTCGTGTGAAATACTGTGACAATAATGGCGTGTGAAAAACGTAATACTAGGCTCCAAAGTAAACTGAGAAATGACAGTGAAAATGAAAGCAGTGTGTTAGCGCCGCAGAGTAATGAATTAACTAATGTTCAAAGTAGTAATTTGGTAATTGCACATAGGGAAATGGAGCGGGCGGCAAACAATGGTGTAGACAGTGAAACAATTAGTGAAGAGGGCAGCATTATCGATCGATCGGTCGGCAACAGCTCGCCTCAGGAATCCGAAATGACAGGACACAGTTTTGCAAATACTGTAGATTCAGGTTTTGGGTCATCACCGTTTTCTCAAATAAGTCAAGACACATTTTCTGCTTGTCAAAATGTGAATGTTGCCGGCGCAAATGCACTGCCGAAAAGCGTAGAGAAACAGATTCCAGACACTAATACATTATTATTGCAATTAATGCAACAAATGGAACAAAATCAGAGACAAATGGGACAAAATCTTAAAAAGTTAGACACGATGGAACAACACCAGAGACAAACACAGCAACAGTTAGACGCAATGGAACAAAATCTTCACACCACGCTTGAACAAACACGTGAAGATTTAACTACTGAGTTACATAAAAAGTCTGTAATGACGTAAAAACACAAATTTGTGAGCATTTTCAACCTATTTTTTCGCGGCATGAAAGTGTATTACAGACTCACGAAGCAGCCATAAAAGAACTGCAAACCATTGTTCATGAAAATCACGACACCTTGCAAGCTAAAATTGACTCAGTTGCATCTACCGATTCGGTTACGCAACTTGCAAAAACTCAGGAAAACTTAAAGGACACAGTAGATACTCTGAAACTTGGTTCAGAAAAACATACAGAGGAAATAATTTCACTATCGGATAAAGTAGCTGAACTTTCAGATCAGTTCACTAACTTATCTACAAAGGTAGATGATGATCTGAATGACACAAGACCTGTAGCCTTCACTGACACAGAAGAGTATGAACAAATTAGAAAATTCAAACAGAATCAAAATCAAATCAATACACAGTACAAAAGAGAAATCCGAGAAGTACAAGATCAGCTGACACAGGTAATACAAGAATTACGTATTTCAGAGGATACTCGCGCCCCAATACGGGAAGAGGGACACAGAAATACGGAACAGCCACAAAATAACAACACAGGGCATTTCGGAAGTTATGAAAGAAATTGGCAATGTGCACCGAATTTTGAGATGGAACCGCCGACACGACCTAACAATGACCGATATGCGACTCGACGACATGATGATTTTGACTATAAGCTGTTCATTACTACACGTAAATTCAAAACATTTAAGAATTCTGGCAACGACATTCACCCACAAGCATGGCTCCATCAATTCTCTCATTGTTTTCCTCCCAACTGGTCATTGGAGCACAGATTAGAATTTATGTGTGGCTACTTAGAGAATGAACCAGCTGTAAGAATGCGATCGGTCATTCACGATTGCCACAGTGAAGGAGAATTTTACCATGCCTTCCTCTCAGCATATTGGTCTCAAGCCACACAAGACCGCGTAAAACATGGCATCATAATGATGAAACATTTCGAACAATCTGAATTCTCCAGTCTTGTGAAATATTTTGAAGACATGTTGCACAAGAATCAGTACCTGTCAAACCCATACAGCCCCTCAGAACTCATCCGCATTTGCTTAATCAAATTACCTAAACATTTACGACATATTATTTTGGCAGGACGTTGCAAAGACGACATTGAAGCTTTTCAGGGACTGTTACAAGAACTGGAAAGTGACACTGACATTCGCGGAACGCAGGAGCACAACAATTACAGATCACATCAGTCGCAATTCCGCGATGAAAGAAATAATAACTAGACGCGACAAGGCTATTCTCACAACACAAATCGTGACCAAAACAGACACCACCCGTATGACAACCGTTGGCAGAGTAGTAATAATTACAGGGAAAGATCGCCTCTCCGCGGTAGTGACTATCACAGAGACAATCAGAGAAACAGACAATATGAGAACCAAAATAATTATTATCAAGGGAAACAGAATAACTTTAGACGCAACGGTCCAGCGCGCAGTTACGATTCAGGGAGAAATTCTCCACCATGTGACCGACAAGAAAGAAACTATGGAATCTACCGACATGACGACAGACGATATGATCGTAACGACAGACCTGAATTGCATCAGAACTGGCGGGATTCAAACAGGGCAGGGCCCTCTCGTCACGGTGAATTTGTAGAAGTTAGGTCTCCAAATCCCAATAACGACGCTCGCCAACAAAGAGACAATAGGCAATGACTCACACCGCTGGCAGCCACAAAACGTTCTTATGACACTAACGACGCAGCTGCCGTAGCTAGTAATTACGTAAAAATGGAAGACATTAGGGACATCTTACTCCAGGAACACGACATAAAACATAACAATATTGCATATCCTGTGATTCACATTACAGTAAATGATGTAAAATTTACGGCAGTACTTGACTCTGGCAGTCCCATTTCAGTAATTAGTGTAACAGCCTTTAGCAAATGCAACAAATCGAACGATTGTCCCACACTTCCGTTACGTAAGATTAAATTACAAGGTGCAATCTTTGGAAAAAGTGTAGATGTACGCCAACAAACCAACTTAGAATTCTATTGTCAAAGCCACAGCTTCTCTATGAGCTTTCTCATTGTTCCATTATTGTCGACGGAAATTATATTGGGAGTAGACTTTTTGAATGAATACAAAGCAATCTTAAACTTTCACGATGCTGAAATAGGTTTAGAGAAGGAAGGTAAGTCAATAGCTTTGAAATTTGAAGATTGGCTCTCAAACCATGACGAAGAAATCAATCGGCTTTACCTTCTGTTAGACAACAGTTCGGAATTTTCTACGGAACTAGACACTAACAATCACTCTGCAAGTACTGACAGGGATGACGTCGACGGCGCATTTGACACTAATAAGTTAATTCAGAATAAAATTCAAACAATTGAGAATTGTAATGACACTGATAGGCAGGACCTTTTTGAGATTTTACAAGAACATTCCACAGTTTTTACTCATAAAACAGGAACAATCAAGGGATTTCAATACCAATTTCGTGTTCGTGAGCATACTAAATTTTGTGTTAGACCATATGTAATTCCAGCACATTATAGGGACCGTGTTAGAACAGAAATACAATCTATGCTCGACGAGGGCATTATTGAGCCTGCAGTAAGCTCATACAACAATCCATTACATGTTGTTGAGAAGAAAAATGGATCGATCAGGCTTGTCTTAGATTCGAGACAAATCAATACTATCATTATTCCTGAAACAGACAGGCCGCAGACGATGGAAGAACTTCTTCAAAATTTTAATGGTGTAAAAGTGTTGTCTTCCATTGATCTCAGATCCAGCTTTTATCAGATCGAACTTCATCCAGAATGTAGAAAATACACAGCTTTCCTTTGTTTCGGCGTTTGTTATCAGTTTCGGAAACTTCCTTTTGGTTTGAACATTTCTTCAGCAGCATTCATTCGCGGGCTAAATTCGATATTACCTGAGTTCTTAAAACGTCACATCACCTTATATGTGGACGATATTCTAATAGCAGAAGCTTCATGGGAACTACATAATCGCATCCTCAACAGTTTGTTACGTATTTTTGCAGAATCTGGAATCACAGTTAACTTGGAAAAGTCTGATTTCGGTAGGACAAAGGTGAAGTTTTTGGGACATATTATTTCTTCTGAAGGCATTCAGCCGGATCCTGAAAAGTTAGAAGCAATCAGAGCCATTCCAGTTCCATCCACAAAAAGACAAGAGAAGCCATAGAAAATGACACTACCGTTCAGAAAACCATTGCTTTTGCTAGCCGAGTGCTAACAAAATCTAAAAAAAATTATTCCGTTACTGAATTAGAAGCTTTAGCTATCGTTTGGGCATTTAACAAATTCCGTTTCTTTCTTTCTGGTAAGCACGTAAAAGTATACAGTGATCATCGTGCATTACAATTTCTTATGTCTTCAAAATTAAATCATGACAGGTTAAAACGTTGGGCATTGTTTCTGCAAGAATTCCGCTTCACAATAGTCTACATTCCCGGCAAGGAGAACATTGTTGCGGACGCACTGTCACGCGCACCGGCTGGGCTTGAGAAAAGTAACAAAGAAGGCAACCTCGAGAAAAATTTCAGTATTCTTTACATTCAGAAAGTCGCCTTTGAAAACTTCATCACCACATCTTTAAAAGACATTGCTCATGAACAAGATAAAGATCCGATTTGGAGAGACATCAAAAGTACTTGGCATGAAAAGACACACACTCAGATTCGGCATTATTACCTGGTTAGAAACAACATACTCTTCAAACGCTGCACTGTTGATGACAAGCTATGGGTACTTTGCATTCCCGACGATTTTGTTAATAAGCTCATTTGGTACATTCATTTCAGCTACGCACATTTTGGCCCACGAAAATGTTATCATATTCTTCGAACGACTTGTTATTTTAACAATATGGAAAAGAGAATTCGAAGAGTCTTGTCTATTTGTAAACTTTGTCAAAAGGCGAAACCATCTACTATCTCCCATAGTGCTCCGCTGTTTCCTATCATTCCTTCTAAATTAAAAGAATTTGCTGCTGTTGATCTCTTGGGACCGCTTGTCAGAACATCTAATGGATTTTCGTACGTTCTAGTCGCTGTTGAACTTACTTCAAAATTTGTTTCTTTCACACCGTTACGTAAAGCCACTGGACGGTCTGTATCCAACGCCTTTGTTAAAAATTTCTTACGTGAAGTTGGACACGTTAGTAAAGTCATTTCAGATAACGGACCGCAATTCAGATCTGCTGTTTGGTCACGCATGCTTCGCAACCATAAAATCAAACCTGTTTTTATTTCATTGTACTCACCACATTGTAACCCGTCTGAACGGATTATGAAAGAAATCAATAAGCTTTGCAGACTTTATTGTCACAGAAAGCATCAGCATTGGGACAGATATTTACACTTATTTCAAAATGTGCTGAATGAAATGCCTCATGATTCCACTGCTTTACCACCTACTCTTGTACTAAAGAATGAAGAACCACCGAACAGAATCAGAGAGCTTGTACCTTTCCCAAATACACGTAAACTTCGACACAAAGACATAATTGATTTGGCTCTTAAAAATATAAAATCTGCAGCAGACAAAAGGAGAAAACTACACGGTAAAGCAAATGCAAAGAAATTGTATATTGGTCAGAAAGTTCTCATTAAAGCTTATTCATTGTCACATAAGAAGAAACACTTGAGTCACAAATTCTTTCTAGTTTACAATGGACCTTACAGAATCCGACGTATACCACATGATAATTGCGTTGAAGTTGAAACTCTGCGTACTAGGAAGAGTAAAGGTTTACACCACATTCACATGTAAAACCGTTTATTGAAAGATAATCTGCTTTTTAACTTTGTCTTTGCCATAAAACTTTTCACTTCATGTTACTAGTACTCTTTGTCACACTTAGAAACTGTTAACATGCAACAATGTTTGAAGTTAACTATCCAGTCAAGAACCAAGAGAACTTATTTAAACAGAAATTACGAATGCATTGTTATAATGAACAGACGACACAGTGTTGTTAATTGTACATTCTTGCTTGTTAGTTGCACTATTACGTAACGACTATCAGGCTTACGTACTTAGGACACATACTGGTACTGCTAATGAGATTTTAATGCAACTTTGGTTTACTTGAAAATACATTCTGGGTTTAAAGTACTTTCTGTGAGATACCAGAGGACACAGTGGTTAGTTTATGTGACAGCTACACGATGTTATCACGACGCTACTAATGAGTGACAATTCACAATGTTGCTTTTGCAGTGTATCTGTTTTATATCTTCACAGTTTTCTGAATTCTTCTAGGAAGAAAAACATGTTTTAGTAGTAACTTTCGTGGTATAGCAACAATGAGACAGCCTTTTTCGTGGCATAACAATACGTTACTGTACAGTACTTTCTTCATTACAACAATAAGCGTAATAACTACGATATCTATACGCAAAGCATTTCACTTTTGTGTATTATGAGGTAAGTACATTGACTTATGCAGAACTTAGCTTTCGGAGGACGATAACTACGACACTTCCACACAGATTATGTTGCAACAAGACGCACATTTAGCGCTACAGTACACGTATTTGAGTGATTAATTTTGTACTTAAAACATTTATTTTTAAAGATTTTTGAATTACAAAGAAAGTTTTCCGTGATACATTTCATTGCATTGCTGTAATCTGTAACACCTGAGGGTATAATTACATTAATCCTCAGGGGGGTACACGCTTGCTTTGTGTACCATGTGTTTGGCAAGCACAAGGAGCCCTAGCTAATATGGTATTTGCTTATACAACTTTACACATTGGTACCATATTTCTCTAACACAGAATTACACAGCTATCTGATTATTTGACAGAGAAACAAACATTCTTTTTACTATGTCAGTGACACATGTTTACGCAATTACACAGTTGGATAACTTCACACTTATGAAATTGTATTTTGTCTGTACTTTGTGAAATGCTCATATTTTTTCGGAACCATTGTGATACTATGAGAGCTTTGAATGATGTATTTGGTATGGGATCATGATTTTTAAAGTACGTTTGAGGCAGATGACACTTTTGACATGAGCAGAGAATTTTTTTAGGTTTTGAAATTATTGCAGAAAGCTACGACGTTTTTGAGATTTGACTGAGGTGTTATGATATTTTTTACGACGACGATGTGTATTATGCTGCTGAGGTATGTTTATGATTAATAAGCTGGTGCTATATGAGGAATTTGGTTATGCTATGTATTTATTATGATGAAATATTGAAGTGTCGTCGCAAGGTTGACGTGTCGACGAATATAAATATGTGTAATAAGGTAAGGAGTAATGAATAGTGATTAGGGACTCTGACTTATGGAAAAGGATGTTGGAAACCAAGAATCGTACTTTAGAATTATGAAATGTGTGTACATGTGTGAATCATGTGTGAATGTATCACAATGCCACTGAAAATTTTTTTGGACACTGTTATATTCATAGGATTTTGTTTCTACACATTTGCAAAGTAAATTCTCGACCTGTGAAATTTTGTATATATGACTGTCACTGTAGCGGAAACTGCTGTCGTAAATATTTCCGTACGAAAGTTAAGTGACCACCTGCACATAATGCGTCGTGGGCACCCAGGTGTGTCAGACGCCTGGAGAACAAGCCATTAGTGTGAGTGCCTCGTCAGAAGCACAGGTAGAAAAAAAAGAAAGGGAAGGCCATTGTCCGCGCTACTGACATCTCCTTGTTGAAAGCATACTGTGGAGCTCGTAATTTATGATATTTACTGAAATGCCTAATGAAACGATGAGAAACATTTCACAGCTATTGCCTTGCTAGTTAAGAAAAATGCCATATGGCTTGCTTTATGTATTTATTTACACATTTTGTTTAATATCAAGTTTCTAGCTGCACTGCAGCATTGGTTAAAATAAAATTTTATAGATGTACTAATATAAATATTTTCTGTCTACAGATCGAGTATATAATAATTTTTTTCAAAAAAAATGAGGGAGCACAAAGCGACATTTACCTTCACAGGAACTGCATTCATAATTTTCTTTTCAAGTACTTGGTAATTTCTTTTGTAGAATAAATTGTGATGCATCACTCTAAAGTTAAGATGTGACATAGGTATTAGACATGGCCATTTTAGTGTAATATTTTTTCTGCTTGAGCTATGTCATGTATAGATATAAGTTAATACTTCTGCTGCTGCTGTTTGCCAGGCGTAGTGTTATTGAATTTGACTTTCGCTAGTTTCTTAATGCTGCTTGCTTCGCAAATCTGCGTTTTTTTATTGCTGTTTATATTAACTTTTTTATGTGCTGCCGCATTGCCTCGTCCCTTACTTTAGCATCTGAGCTCAGTAGATTTAAGTTAGCTTAAGAGGGGGTAGACTATATAAGAACCTAACTATGGAGAATAGGGAAAGAATGTTTTGAAAGTTATATGAAAACGTTTTGGGCCCAAATGAGTATTGTACAATCAGAAATAATTATTTTGAAAGAAATATGAGCAGAATACAGAAAGCATGCTTGGATAAGATTTTTTTGGTGGAAGCAAAGGTTGAAATAAGACGAAAGATCTATAGAATGAAGTTTTGGGATGGACTGCAGTACCAAATGTTACACTGAAAACGAACCCTGTCCTTTCCTTTTGTGTTATCCCAGTATGTGTTTGTGTACCCTTGTGTATTTGTTTTCTTCCTGTCTCTGTGTAGTTTCATAGAATTTTTTTCTCGTTTAATATTAAGCTACATTCACTATGATATTCTGTTCTGTTCAATGCTCATGTGTAAAGTTGATGTTTCAAAAGTTATTCTGATCTTTTATGTATTTACTTATGTCATAATTCCTGTAACACTGATGTATATGTTTATTTCTATTCTTTTGTAAAGCCCCTATTACTACAAACGTTATCTGTATTATCATGTTTTTAATGATGTGTTTTGTACCTATGTTTTTGTATTCTTATGTTAGAAAAATTGTAATTGTCACCAGTTCATGATATTATTAACTTGTTAGTTACATTTCACTGCACACGTTTCTGTTGGTCATAGTATATGGACAATATGTGAGAAGTAGGGACTGATAGTGTTTGCACGTGTGTTAATGATTCAGCAAGGGACTGGATAACAGCATTGCTGGTTCTAAGGACAGTTTCAAAAACTTTGTGAGTGCACAAGTGGTGGTTTATGGACTTGCTATATTATCCGCAAGACTCTTCAACGGTGATTGTGCACCTGCACAGTCACAACAGATGGCTGCTGGCTATCTCTCCAAGGACTACAGTGGGTCTGCATCTTTGATGACCCACCAGTACCATTATCTCTACAAGGACTACAGTGGGTCTGCATCTATGATGACCCACCATGCCATTATTTCTACAAGGACTGCAGTGGGTCTGCACCTCTGGTGGCCCACCAATACCGTAATCTCTACCAGGACTACAGTGGGTCTGCTCTGTGATGACCTACCTACCAATACTCTTCAAAATTTCGACTGGCTCTGCTGTGGGTATGCTCTGTTGTGGCCCATTACCTGTCTGCATGTCGAGAGTCAGCACTGTCTTTCCATTGGAAGGACAACACTACTTCTTCAAGACTGCATGGAAATTCACTACTTCCGTGTGCATTTTCTTCTACTGCTCAGACTTTGAGAAAAACACTATATTTTACCGTAATGAATGATCAGGACTGTCTTTATGGACTGTGACAAAATTTTAGCTTTTGACCAACGTTGTATCAATAAGTGTGTGCATTTGATATCTTTGTTATTGTAATTATGAAAATTTTTTTCAAATATGTATTGGCCACTGCCCAATCCAATTTGTAAAAATTTTTGTGGGGAGCATGGGGGCTATGTAAGTAGGCTGTTTATGTTTTCTCTATGTAAGTAGGCTGTTTATGTTTTCTCTATGTAAGTAGGCTGTTTATGTTTTCTCTATGTAAGTAGGCTGTTTAGGTTTTTTTATTGGTAACGCCACCTCTGTATGAAAATCACTGGCTGTGCTGTGTGCAGTCTGTGTCTGCTTTGCATTGTTGTAATACTCGCCATTGTAGTGTTAGGCAGCTGGCTGTGAACAGCGCGTAGCGTTGCGCAGTTGGAGGTGAGCCGCCAGCAGTGGTGGATGTGGGGAGAGAGATGGCGGAGATTTGTAATTTGTCATGAACTGCTATATTTATATATGATGATATCAAGGTAAATACATTGTTTGTTCTCTATTAATATATTTCATTTGCTAACTATCCCTATCAGTAGTTAGTGCCTTCCATAGTTTGAATCTTTTATTTAGCTGGCAGTAGTGGCGCTCGCTGTATTGCAGTAGCTTGAGCAGCGAAGATTTTTGTGAGGTAAGTGATTTGTGAAAGGTATAGTTTAATGTTAGTCAGGGCCATTCTTTTGTAGGGAATTTTGAAAGTCAGATTGCGTTGCGCTAAAAATATTGTGTGTCAGTTTAAGCACAGTCATATATAAAATTGTTCAAAGGGGAAGTTTCATTTAGAGATATTAATTTGTCCTTCAGCCGAGAAGATATCGGCCGGCCGAAGTGGCCGTGCGGTTAAAGGCGCTGCAGTCTGGAACCGCAAGACCGCTACGGTCGCAGGTTCGAATCCTGCCTCGGGCATGGATGTTTGTGATGTCCGTAGGTTAGTTAGGTTTAACTAGTTCTAAGTTCTAGGTGTCTGGTGACCTCAGCAGTTGAGTCCCATAGTGCTCAGAGCCATTTGAACCATTTTTGAGAAGATATCGTAATTTTACTTAAGTAAGGCCTTCAGCCGTTACTCTAAATCCTGGTGTTTTAAAAGCAATCATTTAAACTTATTCGGGAGAAGTTACTTGGGCCCTCAACCGTGAATTGATCTTTGTTTTTTTTTTTAAGAGAAAACTGTGCATTGGTTTGAGGAATAAAGTTGCGTGTGATCTTGCATAACTAACGGTAATTGTCCTTGGCCCCTTTCCACAACCTGGCCCTCTCCGTCCTGCGAAAACAGATTCCATATATAAATTAGCTGTCGCTTTTACATTTACTGTTTATACCATATATTAAGACCTGAACAACGTTAACGCGATATTCGAATGGAAAAACAACTGATTCTTCCAGAAGACATGGTCGGATATTAACGTAGCTTCGTTGACATACAAACGATCGGCGGCTATGTAAACTATTAGAGTTGAATTCTCTGTGACATGTAGAACGGTCACCGGAAAGCTATAGTGCTGTAAACAGGCCTGGGAGGGTGTATACGGCTCGTGAACGGCGCCAGATGCTGAATATTGTAATAAAGTCTAGTAATGTGATTTGCTTGAATTTCTGTGTAGCTATCCGAGAAAGCAGCATCTCTTAGGCACCCTATAAAAGACGAGTGAGCAGGACCACACATTGAGAAATACTTATACATGGCCCGTTACTGGGACGATCCAGTTTCAAAGAGAGACGTTTTGTGCACGCTGATGCAAAGTTGCCGTGCGAGACACGCAGAAGGCTGGTGCAAGTACTGCGACAGGTAAAGAACACTTAATGCCTGTTCCCAGTCCGTTAAGTTTTATACAGGAACACACACGCGGCCCCCGGAACAATAATAGCGCCCAGTCAGCGCATGCGATGCCGCCACGCCAGTACGACCAACACGGCTCGCACCGCGAGAATTTTGTCAATTACATGGCGCGAGCGATTCAGAAGCCGCAAGCGAATTCGGCATCGCGAAATTACGGTCCGAATTCACCTAACCACAAAAGCAAGAAGAATGGAAACAGATTTCATAATGGTGAAAGTGGCAGTAATAACAGCCGAAATAATTGGCACAGACACAGCCATGAGAACAGAAACGGCAGTTACGGTAATAGAGGCACTGATGGTCCAAACAGAAATGACAGCCAATGAAACTAATAATGGCGATCGTATCCGCCGATTAATGATTCGTCTTATTCAGGGAATCCGCCTACATTTAATAACCACAACAGCGGGAACCAGAACAACACACAGAACCAAACAACAGGTCGTGCAACACGGGGAGACTGGAAAAAATAATATTCACAAGTAAATGTAACTGAACTGGCAAACGAACCACAGCTATCGAACAGTGGCCTACGAAACTAACTACAGACACATCTCACACCGACTGGGGATTGAGTGGGAGGCGACAACAACGATAACTAAATAATAATAATAATAATAACGTCAAAACTTGTTCAAAAATGGCTCTGAGCACTATGGGACTTAACATCTGAGGTCATGAGTCCCCTAGAACTTAGAACTACTTAAACCTAACTAACCTAAGGACATCATACACATCCATGCCCGAGGCAGGATTCGAACCTGCGACCGTAGAGTCGCGCGATTTCGGACTGATGCGCCTAGAACCGCTCGGCCACCGCGGCCGGCTCAAAACCTGTCACGTAAAACTAGTACAAGGCACAGTACAAGCAAAGTAGTAAACAGATAGAACCCGTATTGCTATTAACATACAATGAAGATTCAGACTTATGCGATGAGTTAACACATGAAAATACTGGATGTGTGAACCGCAAACATAAATATCATAGACCACGACCCAAGCGACGGTTGCATGTCTGACCACTACTGTTAGATACGGGGACACCCATATGTGATGTGATCAAATGGTTCAAATGACTCCGAGCACTATGGGACTTAACTTCTGAGGTCATCAGTCGCCTAGAACTTAGAACTAATTAAACCTAACTAACCTAAGAACATCACACACATCCATGCCCGAAGCAGGATTCGAACCTGCGACCGGAGCGGTCGCTCTTCTCCTGACTGTAGCGCCCAGAACCGCACTGCCACTCCGGCCAGCATGTGATGTGTCATACAATCTGTACAGAACTACGTTTGCACTAAGCTCCGTTCCGCTCTTCCCTGGTCAGAAATGCCTGATTAAAGCCCTGTTGGCACTAAGAGAGCTAGGATGCAAATTTTCGTGACACTGCACTTTGGAAATGGAGTAATGGTATGGCCATTTCTTGCAATTCATCACTTAGTGTGGAGGAGGGGGAGATTAGTTTTTAATGTCCCGTCGAAAACGAGATTATTAGAGAGACATCACAAGCTCGGACTAGGGAAGGACGGAGAAGAAATACAGTAGTGCCCTTTTAAAGGAACCAACCCGCCATTTGCGTTGAGTGATTTAGGGAAATCACGGAAAATCTAAATCTGGTTTTAACCGTCGAATCCAGAGTGCTATCCACTGCGCTACGACATTCAGTTGGATCACTTAGTCACACATTGTTTGATAGGTATAGGTGTTTGGATGAGAAAGATACAGACATTGATTTCTCATCTGGAAAATGTTGCTTAAGACACGACGGCAAGACAATTGAAGCAGTTCAAAAATGGTTCAATGGGCTCTGAGCACTATGGGACTTAACTTCTGAGGTCATCAGTCCCCTAGAACTTAGAACAACTTAAACCTAACAAACCTAAGGACATCACACACATCCATACCCGAACAGGATTCGAACCTGCGACCGTAGCGGTCATGCGGTTCCAAACTGTACCGCCTAGAACCGCTCGGCCACAATTGAAGCAGTTCTAAACAAGCAAAAACTAAATCATTGCAAATACTTCCAGGGCTATAAAACACCGTAGTTACGCAATGACGACAGTTGTACCGATAACCCACCAATAACTGGTGAGGAATTATCAGACATGAAAGTACTCGTCAGTGATAAGGTTAAAGAACATCCTGCAATTGATAACAAGCAACAAGGTAAGTAATACAATATGTTACTACAATATATACAAGTTTTTATGCGGAAACCGCCGGCCGAAGAGGCCGAACGGTTCTAAACGCTACATTCTGGAGCCGGGTGACCGCTACGGTTGCAGGTTCGAATCCTACCTCGGGCATGGACGTGTGTGATGTTCTTAGGTTAGTTAGGCTTAAGTAGTTCTAAGTTCTAGGGGACCGATGACCTTAGAAGTTAAGTCCCATAGTGCTCAGAGCCATTTGAACCATTTTTTACAATGTTATCGGCAAAACTCCAAGCTTTTATTTCTTCTCCCTGAACTTCAATTCCTACTCCAAATTTTTCTTTGGTTTCCTGTAGTGCTTGTTCAATGTATATATTGAATAACATCTGGGACAGGCCACAGCTCTGTCTCACTCCCTTCTCAACCACTGCTTCCCTTCCATGCCCCTTGACTCTTATAAGCGCCGTTTGGTTTCTGTAAAAGCTGTAAATGCCGATTCGCTACTTGTATTTTACCCCTGCTACCTTCAGAATTTCAAAGAGGCTATTCCAATCACCACTGTCAAAAGCTTTCTCAGAGTCCACAAATGCTATATATGTAGGTTTCACTTTCCTTAATCAAAGTCCGATGGTGAGTCGTATGGTCAGTAGTGCCTCGCGCTTTCCTGCATTTCTCCGGAATCCAAACTAATCTTCCTTGAGGTCTGGTTCTGCCAGTTTTTTCATTGTTCTGCAAATAATTCGCGTTAGTATTTTGGAAACGTGACTTATTAAACTAATTGTTCAGTAAGTTTCACACGTGCCAGAAAGTCCTTTTCTTGGAATAGGAATTACTGAAGGGCGTTTCACCTGTCTCTTACATCTCAGGCACCGCATGCTAGAAATATAGTACACAATAGCACATCTGTTTACTTATTCTGGACACATACACGTATTCCCTGTTCATGCAGAAGAACTTCAGCATGCGGGATGACTTTATCATTTGTTACTTCCCTTGTATTAATTCTACTCGCGAAAAATTTTGCAGACAGTATCCACATATGTCACTGAATCTGCCGACTAAATTCTATTAATGTTCGATGTATAGTTCACATTTGACGACATGAAGTGTGATTTTATCCATGTACAAGTGTAATTCTCTATTTCATGCTTATTAGCATCATTATATTATTAAACATTGTTATAATGTTACTATACTATTATATTAAATCTTATTAACATTTTATTAAACGTCGGAAAAGGAATGTGTTTTTTTCATGTAAAAATTACATTGGAACTGTAATTTTCCCTTGTTGATAAAAATCTTTATTTAACTAGTCTTTGGGCTGTTACTGTTAAGTTCCACTCAATTATTTATTTACAAATTCCAAACTAGCTACTTTCTGTGAATACTATGTGTTATGTGCTAATATTTCTGGGGAAATCTATATTGGCTACAACAGTGTTAGGTGTGAGTGCAGCTTATTCCTGGATTGTTGACTCCTGGTGAAGTCTGATTTCAGTTCTAACCAATGACGTGACGGACTAACACATTTGTCTACTATGCAGTTAAACTGAACATAGACACGCTTGAGCCAATAACGATTCGTAATCCGCAGGATTTTAAATGATGTGTGAATTGTACATTACTCTGCCTCTCCGAAAAGTTCATAACTTGACCACGTTAACGTAAATCTAAAGAGAAAACTATTCCACAGGACAGCGTGATAGTAATTAGGTTTATCGCGCAAAACGCACAAACTGAAACAGTATGGTACTGACATCAACGATGTCTCTATGCGAGAGGTTGTACGTTGCAGTCACCTCTCATGTATTTATGTTTCACTCTTTCCGAGCAAGAACGGTGTTCACCTGCCGGGTGGAGCGTAAGGCCAGGAAGCGCAGAATAGTGAAGCAGACGGATCGAATCAATTTGTCGAGTCCGTGGCGCGTAATACTGTCGTTAGGCGTAATAGGCGCCGGCGGACGTAAATTATATTCGCGCACGTTACGTCTCGCGAGAGGAGAGAGGCCGACGACCCGGCGAACTGGCTAGCAGGCAGTGCGTCGTCAGTGGAGCGGTGCAAAACAGGTGACAGTCGGCAGGCTCCAGCAGTAGGGCAGAGGCGGTGGGAGCGGAAGGAGGGGTGAGAGGAAGGAGGGAGGGTGAAGCACAGGCACCAGCCTAGCGCCACGGGGCTTGTCAACTGCAGGTCTCTTCGAATCGAATTCTGTTAAAGAGCTGTTCTTATTTTATTGTAATGAGAGCTGTTTTATTCTATGTAAAATTCACCACCACCCGACTTATTTCATCCCTGCTGCAAAGTTACCAACTCATCTTATACTATTGCTGCGAAGATACATCTGGGTCGTTTCAATATTTATTGTCAAAGTAATATTAGTAACTTTCTGCCCGTTTAAAACTGTGAGGCGGTTCATAAATCTTTCTAAGGGGGTGGAGAGATACGTACCGACGAAGCAACGAAGCTCACCAAGCACGACCCACTCTCACCGCTTTATTTCCGTCACCACATCTCTCGCGTACTTCACAAACATATGTGCAACTGTAAAGAACTCAGATTCGAGTTCCGATTCACCACCAAAAGCTTTAATCTGTCAAGAAGTTTCCGATCAGTGCATTGTATTCATCAGGTTGCAAAGAAAATATTAATAATTAAGTATTAAGTCAGACAAAAGTCTGTATTCAGAGCTGTTGAAGACAATCACTGCCAAGGAAGCATCACAAACCAGACATCTTGTTTGAAGGAGAAGCAATCGATCACCCTCGAAAATTTGTGGTATAATTTTGATAGCACGAAGTTACGACATTCCGAAAGCACAGTTATTAGATATTCGGCCGCATCTCTTGCTCTTCATTCGCTCCACCCTTCCAATACCCGAAAAATTTTGGAAAATGCTGAGGTTATCGGTCTCTAAGCTCACACACTATTTAATCTAACTTAAACTAACTTACACTAATGACAACACACACACACCCATGCCCGAGGGAGGACTCGAACCTCCGAGGGGGGAAGCCTTGCGGACCGTCACAAGGCTCCTAGATCGCTCTGCAACCCCGCGCGGCCTCTTAATATCCGACCTCGAAGCACTCTGTAACCGGAGTGGGTATGGAGTTTGTACTCACACACTGGTGAAAAAATACACTAATAAATCATTAATTAGTAATGAAATTTAGGGAATACATTTGTAAAGATGACATATTGAAGAGATTAATATTCCAGCTTCACAGGTTAATACAGGCAAAATAAAAGCCATTGAAAATGTGAAATTCTGGTACATTAATAACGAGGGCGAACGCGAGAATGTTGAATGCAAGAACTCAAACGCGCATGCGCTGTTTCGTATAGGTGTTGGACGTCAGTTTGTCGGATGATATTCCATACCTGTAGCATCTGGTCGGTCAACAGAGAGCGGTTAAAGCTAGTCGTGGATGCCATTGAGGTTGTCGTCCGATGACGTAGCATACATACTGGAATGGAGACAGATCTCATGATCGAGCAGGTCAAAGCAACAGATTGTCTAGGTGACATATATAATAAATTAATGTTGCAACATCACAGCTTAATGCAGGCAACAGAAAAGCCATTGCAAATGTGAAATGCAACATTAATAGCGGCATAAATGCCAGAATGTTGAGCGCAAGACTGCAAACGTAAATGTACTGTTCCGTCCAGGTGCCGGACGTCAGTTTGTGAAATGAAATTCCACATCTGTTGTATTTGGTCGGTCAATATATTGGCGGTTAATGCTGGTTATGGATGACGCTGGAGTTTGTCTTCCGATGACGTAGCATACAAGCTCAAACGGTGAAAGTTGTGATCATGGAGCAGGGCAAGGGAACATATTGATACCATATAGAGGATGTTGTGTTACAACAGTGGTATGTGGGCAAGCATTATCCTGATTGGAAACACCAGTTGGAATGCTGTTTATGAATGGTAGTACAATAGGTCGAATCACCAGACTGGCGTACAAATGCCATCAGGGTGCGTGGGGTAACCAGGGGAGAGCTCCTGTTGTCATTCGAAATCGTACCCCAGACCATAACTCTACGTGTAGGTCCTGTGTGTCTCTAAGCTTCAAACTGACTCACCAAGCCTCCTCCTAGCCAATGCACGAGCATCACTGGCGCGGAGGCAGAACCGGATTTCGTGAAAAAACACCAGAGATCTCCATTGCGCAATGCAATGAGCTGTCAGTTCACACCACTGAAGTCACCAACAGGGGTAGTTTGAGGTCAGTGGAATGCACGCTACAATGCGTCTGGCTCGGAGCTGTCCCTGAAGTAATAGATTTGTAGTGGTTGGTTGTGTCACTGGGGTGCCAACTGCTCCTCGAATTACTGCTGCAGACGCCACATGCATACGCTGAAAGCGATGTTCTTCTCTCTCTATAATGCCAAATGGTAGTCGGGAGCCCCGTCTTCTTGCGACTGTGCGTTCCCCTGACCACCACTGCCAGCGGCTACATTCTTGGCAATTCTTTCTGCAGTATCGCCGAAAGTACGTACATTTTTTCATGGTGCTATTACACGACTTCCTTCAAACACGCTGAACTGTTCATAATGGCGTCTTCATTGTCTGAAAGGCATTCTTGACTAACATCAACTAACTAAGTCCAGTCTCAGAGATAACTAACGCTCATGACGATTACAGCGTTTACTTAGAGCAAAGCTGATATGCATCTTCATTGTGGCGCTAATAACGCTACTCTTATGCGACTGGCGCGAAATTTGCAGAGACGTCGTCTTTCAGACTTAGATACACGCCTCCCAACTTTCTTTTATGTTGCACAGATTTTTCTTGGTACTGGGATTTTTTCCGTCAGTGTAATGTCGGTGAACCAAGTACTTTGTTCATTGTTTTAACGTGCGCGGTTTTTAAACTGTAGGGGGTTGCAGAGATCTCTGGACTTTGAATTTATGTTGTGATTCCCAAACGTGGAGTAAATTAATGAAATAAGTGAGTGTGTCGGTAAAGAAGTGCTGTACCGATATTTGACGATTACCATCACCGTTCTGCACTGTTTTCCTTGGGTTGTGAAGCTAACGCTGTTCAAGTGAAGTTGCGCTATTCTTCGACGTGAGTGGCATGATGGGTTCGTAAAGTGAAAATCATTAACTTCACTTCATCACAGTTTTTCAGGTACCTAGGTTTTGCCGTAATGTGTCTTTCCTAAAAGTCGTCAGGCGTATTTTCTCTGGTGTTTCGGCAGATGTTTGCAATTTTGCTTTTGCAACGTGTAGCTGGGGTCAGCCCAAGCAACTACTGATCGTCACATCTTTCATGCGACGCACAATGTTAACAGAAGGCGTCGGTTTGTTTTCCATCACAGCAAAAAATTATTTTTAAATCGAAATTTTATTTGCCCATTCGATAGAGTTCTCCGAAATTAATCTAGCCGAATATTCGTTTCATCGGTACGTATGCAGGCACAGCAAAACACGAACAATACACAGCTATTTAGCGGGGGCTCAGTAGCTCTGCGTACTAGCCGATGACATCAGCGGGGGGCCAGAGTTGTCCCTGCTGGAGTAGTGGTTGTTCTTCGAGTTGTACTGTCCCTTCTAATACATATCGATAAACAAATATATCACACTATATCTGGGATCACCTTATCTCATGGACACGAAAAACACTGCCCTAAAAATCATTTTCTTTGCACCTGGATACAAACCGACGTTTTCCGTCGGCAGCGCGTGTCTCTTGAAAACCTTGATGAGCACTACTTGTTTGCCCTGAATTCTGCTCCAAAATGCAAAAACCAAATTGCAAATATCTAATGAAACACCAGGGAGTATGGGCCTGACCATTCCTAGGAGAGACACCATGCATACAGGGTGACTTTTTCCACCGCGTACAAACTCTAGGGATTGATCGATAAGAGGATACGGAACAAGATAGTTCTAATGAACTTATATCCTGAAATACGCGGTTTCCACGCTCGAGACCATTTATTCATTCACACATCGTTACAGAGTCTGCGGTTTAATAACCACTGTACTGTGCATCCACAGTTACAGTATGTGCTGAAAATGGTTTCCGTTTGCCTCAACCCAAGCATGTACGCGCCGTGGCATGTTCTGTCTCACACGTTCACATCGGCCAGGCTGCATGTTCCAGCGTAACATCAAGCGCCGGCACGTCGGCCTGGAACGATACAGCAGAGAGGGCTGTGGGACGACGTCAGCCAATAGTACGCTGGCTAGGAAGACACCACGACAGTAGCGGCCTCTGTCCGAAGAGAATATAAGCACCGCACCGCCCAGCCGCGGCCGCTCTAAAAGACGAGCCGTGACTTGTGAATAGTATTACACTACTGGCCATTAAAACTGCTACACCACGAAGTTGACCGGCAGGAAGAAGATGCTGTGATATGCAAATGATTAGCTTTTCAGGGCATTCACACAAGATTGGCGCCGGTGGCGACACCTACAACGTGCTGACATAAGTTTCCAACCGATTTCTCATACACAAACAGCAGTTGACCGGCGTTGCCTCGTGAAACGTTGTTTTGATGTCTCGTGTAAGGAGGAGAAATGCGTACTATCACGTTTCCGCCTTTGATAAAGGTCGTATTGCAGCCTATGGCGATTGCGGTTTATCGTATCGGGACATTGCTGCTCGAGATCCAATGACTGTTAGCAGTATATGGAATCGGTGGGTTGAGAAGGGTAATACGGAACGCCGTGCTGGATCCCAACGGCCTCGTATCACTAGCAGTCGAGATGACAGGCATCATATCCGCATGGCTGTAACGGATCGTGCAGCCACGTCCCGATCCCTGAGTCAGCAGATGGGGATGTTTGCAAAAACAACAACCATCTGCACGAACAGTTCGACGACGTTTGCAGCAGCATGGACTATCAGCTCGGAGACCACCGCTGCGGTTACCCTTGACGCTGCATCACAGACAGGAGTGCCTGCGATGGTGTACTCTACGACGAACCTAGGTGCACGAATGGCAAAACGTCATTTTTTTTGGTGAATCCAGGTTCTGTTTACAGCATCATAAAGATCGTTTCCGTGTTTGTCGACATCGCGGTGAACGCATACTGGAAGCCTGTATTCGTCATCGCCATATTGGCGTAATGGAATGGGGTGCCATTGGTTACACGTCTCGGTCACCTCTTGTTCGCACTGACGGCACTTTGAACAATGGCGTTACATTTCAGATGTGTTACGACCCGTGGCTCTACCCATCATTTGATCCCTGCGAAACCCTACCTTTCAGCAGGATAATGCACGACCGCACGTTGCAGGTCCTGTACGGGCCTTTCCCGATAGAGAAAATGTTCGACTGCTGCCCTGGCCAGCGCATTCTCCGGATCTCCCACCAATCCAAAACGTCTGGTCAATGGCGGCCGAGCAACTGGCTCGTCACAATACGCCTCTCTCTTGATGAACTGTGGTATCGTGTTGAAGCTGCATGGGCAGCTGTACCTGTACACGCCATTCAAGCTCTGTTTGACTCAATGCCCAGGCGTATCATGGCCGTTATTGCGGCCAGAGGTGGTTGTTATGGGTACTGATTTCTCAGGATCTATGCACCCAAATTGGGTGAAAATGTAATCACATATCAGTTCTAGTATAATATATTTGTCCAATGAATACCCGTTTATTATCTGTATTTCCTCTTGGTGTAGCAATTTTAATGGCCAGTAGTGTATACACTCCTGGAAATGGAAAAAAGAACACATTGACACCGGTGTGTCAGACCCACCATACTTGCTCCGGACACTGTGAGAGGGCTGTACAAGCAATGATCACACGCACGGCACAGCGGACACACCAGGAACCGCGGTGTTGGCCGTCGAATGGCGCTAGCTGCGCAGCATTTGTGCACCGCCGCCGTCAGTGTCAGCCAGTTTGCCGTGGCATACGGAGCTCCATCGCAGTCTTTAACAATTGTAGCATGCCGCGACAGCGTGGACGTGAACCGTATGTGCAGCTGACGGACTTTGAGCGAGGGCGTATAGTGGGCATGCGGGAGGCCGGGTGGACGTACCGCCGAATTGCTCAACACGTGGGGCGTGAGGTCTCCACAGTACATCGATGTTGTCGCCAGTGGTCGGCGGAAGGTGCACGTGCCCGTCGACCAGAGACCGGACCGCAGCGACGCACGGATGCACGCCAAGACCGTAGGATCCTACGCAGTGCCGTAGGGCACCGCACCGCCACTTCCCAGCAAATTAGGGACACTGTTGCTCCTGGGGTATCGGTGAGGACCATTCGCAACCGTCTCCATGAAGCTGGGCTACGGTCCCGCACACCGTTAAGCCGTCTTCCGCTCACGCCCCAACATCGTGCAGCCCGCCTCCAGTGGTGTCGCGACAGGCGTGAATGGAGGGACAAATGGAGACGTGTCGTCTTCAGCGATGAGAGTCGCTTCTGCCTTGGTGCCAATGATGGTCGTATGCGTGTTTGGCGCCGTGCCGGTGAGCGCCACAATCAGGACTGCATACGACCGAGGCACACAGGGCCAACACCCGGCATCATGGTGTGGGGAGCGATCTCCTACACTGGCCGTACACCACTGGTGATCGTCGAGGGGACACTGAATAGTGCACGGTACATCCAAACCGTCATCGAACCCATCGTTCTACCATTCCTAGACTGGCAAGGGAACTTGCTGTTACAACAGGACAATGCACGTCCGCATGTATCCCGTGCCACCCAACGTGCTCTAGACGGTGTAAGTCAACTACCCTGGCCAGCAAGATCTCCGGATCTGTCCCCCATTGAGCATGTTTGGGACTGGATGAAGCGTCGTCTCACGCGGTCTGCACGTCCAGCACGAACGCTGGTCCAACTGAGGCGCCAGGTGGAAATGGCATGGCAAGCCGCTCCACAGGACTACATCCAGCATCTCTACGATCGTCTCCATGGGAGAATAGCAGCCTGCATTGCTGCGAAAGGTGAATATACACTGTACTAGTGCCGACATTGTGCATGCTCTGTTGCCTGTGTCTATGTGCCTGTGGTTCTGTCAGTGTGATCATGTGATGTATCTGACGCCAGGAATGTGTCAATAAAGTTTCCCCTTCCTGGGACAATGAATTCACGGTGTTCTTATTTCAATTTCCAGGAGTGTATGTTTGCGTGGAAATTCTGTATATCGAAGGAAATTGATTGTTTGCATGTCGCTATTTGCTTGCGCCACGTAATTGTAAATTCGCTAAGTTAAGCATAGTTGGCTCAATTTACTGTAATAAACTCCGTTAGTATAATAACACCTCCTGTAAGAATACTTATTATATCAATACAGTTTATTACAGTAAATTAAATTGACAATACTTATCTACGTCTCCACATGACTCGTAAGTGAACTGGTGCAGCGGAGCCAATAGCAGTTTTGATTCCACGCGATTGACGTTTAAAGAAATGAACGTGTAGGCTTGGATCATTCAGCACATTAAAACAGGAATCTACGGAATGTATCGAACACAGTTATTTAGACAGTTGAGCGTCAGGGTCCACTGAGGAGTGCACAGATAAACCAGACCCCCGTAATCGGAATCTTTTTTCTTAGATTTGTTAAGCGCCACCGAATGGTCAGGTGGTATACGCTGTTTCTGTCGGCTACGTGGCATGGCGGCCTCCGCAGACGTAGGTCTGGGAGACGTCACAGGCACAGCTTCTTGACCCTCAGAAAAGGGGACATGTAATGCAGGTGCAGTCATTAAGGCGGAAGCCTTCTGTGGAACCACCAGTGCAACAGGTGATACTTCGTAGCTAATTTTGTTCTGCTCTGGATTTACTGTAGGCGACAAATACAGAAAACCGTCGGCGGCTGAAAACGAAGGAGCTGAAGGGCATTGCCACGTCTCAGACTGTAATGGGGACTCAAAGACGAAAGGGGGGACCCTGCTCCCTCTTCACTCAGGTGGAAACTAATTTACACGATTACCACAACTGTCTTTTTGGTCAATATGATCCGAAGCAGAAGTAGGTCCGACTTCGGGAGTGGAAGGAACGAGATCAGCAACTGGTAATTTGCGACGCTACACTATTGACGGCATTAATACAAACACCCTCCGTGGGCAATTATATAAAACGTGTACAGTTTCATTACATAGGAAGCAGGTTCCCCCTTGATCAGTATACATGACACGAACGCTGAAGCTAGACACACGTAAAATGATGGAATATTGCGCCAGATATGTATTTCCACGGAACGAATTCCACTATAAAACTGTAATCTGTGGTGAGTGGACCAACGTTCACGATAGACGTTTTGCACGTTACCATAAGGAGTCTATATGTCCTTTAGAAAGCTGTAGTCCATTTCAGTATCTGCGAGTAACACCATACTAACGGAATTATCGTGATGCTTGAACGGGACTTGAGAACCATGTCGCGAAAGTAATCTTTCAAAATGAAGGGGATCCATAAATTTCACATAAAACGTGTACTCGTCTGTGTCAAAATAAGCGGTGTGGACCTGATCAGATTTCACAAGAATCGTCTCGACAAGCCAATCGCGGATTTCTAGAGCCACAAGCTGCACGTGTCGCGTTCTTTTATCGGAAGTAAAGGTCACGGTATCTTTTCGTGGATTACGTGTGGAAACCATGGTAACCATAGCGGAGCGGCCGATACTGCCGCAAACAGACGATCACAAACAAACAGCAAGGCGGAGGGGAGGCGCTACGACACCACCGAGGGCAAAATCCCACAAGGGACGCTGCGGCACTCGAGAAAAACAACAACCTTCCCGCTCAGCACCCGAAGCGGAAGCGGCTAGACCACCAGGCCCGACTTGAATATTGCTCGATGTTCGTTGCTCTCTGGAGTTGCAGCGGCTGTACCTCTAGATGGAAATGGTGTATACCCGCAGCGATGACGGACTTACATTCAACATAGTTCATCCTGTGTCCGCAAAATATTTATAAATTAGATGCACGAATTTCCTCGTGAATCAATTTATCTACACTACTGGCCATTAAAATTGCTACACCAAGAAGAAATGCAGATCATAAACGGGTATTCTTTGGACTAGTATATTACACCAGAAGTGACATGTGATTACATTTTCACGCAATTTGGGTGCATAGATCCTGAGAAATCAGTACCCAGAACAACCACCTCTGGCGTAATAACGGCCTTGATACGCCTGGACATTCAGTCAAACAGAGCGTGGATGGCGCGTAGAGTTACAGCTGCCCATGCAGCTTTAAGACGATACTACAGTTCATCAAGAGTAGTGACTGGTGTATTGAGACTAGCCAGTTGCTCGGCCAGCATTGAGCAGACGTTTTCAATTTGTGAGAGATGTGGAGAAAGTGCTGGCCAGGGCAGCAGTCGAACATTTTCTGTATCCAGAAAGGCCCGTACAGGACCTGCAACATGCGGTCGTGTATTATCCTGCTGAAATGTATGGTTTCGCAGGGATCAAATGAAGCGTAGAGCCATGGGTCGTAACACATCTGAAATCTAATGTCCACTGTTCAAAGTGCCGACAGTGCGAACAAGAGGTGACCGAGACGTGTAGCCAATGGCACCCCATACCATCACACCGGGTGATACTCCAGTATAGCTATGACGAACACACGCTTCCAATGTGCGTTCACCGAGATGTCGCCAAACACGGATGCTGTAAACAGAACCTGGATTCATCCGAAAAAATGACGTTTTGCCATTCGTGCATCCAGGTTCGTCGTTGAGTACACCACCGCTGGCGCTCCTGTCTGTGATGCAGCGTCAAGGGTAACCGCAGCCATGGTCTCCGAGCTGATGGTCCATGCTGGTGCAAACGTCGTCGAACTGTTCGTTCAGATGGTTGCTGTCTTGCAAACGTCCACATCTGTTGACTCAGGGATCGAGACGTGGCTGTACGATCCGTTAGAGGCATGCGGATAAGATGCATATCATCTCGACTGCTAGTGATACGAGGCCGTTGGGATCGAGCATGGCGATCCGTATTACTCTCCTGAACCCTTCGATTCCATATTCTGCTAACAGTCATTGGATCTCGACCAACGCGAGGTAATCATTTGCATATCACAGTATCTTCATCCTGTCGGTTAAATTTCGCGTCTGTAGTACGTCATCTTCGTGGTGTAGCAATTTTAATGGCCAGTAGTGTATTAATGTAAACCTGATCAAAATCCATACAAGATATCCTCAACTTAGCCCAAATGACAGGCCAAAGTGGGTCGGAGGCTTCAATGTGTAGAAGAAGAAATGACCGATACTGGACCCGGAACGAAGTATGCAACAAAAGAAAATCTAGAAGGTGAGACTTACAGAATTATTTTCAAGTGGGCAAGCATTGGTGAACACAATAAATGAAAGGGACTACAACAGAACGGAGAATGGTGAAACCGTGATGAAAAACGGGTGACCACCCAAAAAGATCGACCAGATGAGACAGAAGCACGAAATAGTAACGACGGTACTGGAACAAGGAAGGAGGCACCAGCGGGAACGAGGAAGGTCTTTACTGGAACGAGAAAAGAGTGACCACCTGAAAAAGAACTTGACCGACCGACCGAGACAGAGGCAGAAACGAGTAATGGTGGAACTACGAACGAGACTAAGGAGAAAACGAGAAACTATGAATACGACAGAGGGAGGAATGAATAACGAGAGTGAAACGGGTGGGAGGAAAGACGGAAACAGAATGGGGAACGAAACCGACGCGAGATTGCGACCGACCTCACGGAAGCGGTAAACGACCATTCCTTAGAATTCGTTTCAAAGTACTTTTCTACATTTTAGTCAACCGTTCGTTTGGACCCGTTTCTGCACGAAAGACACATCTCTAGTAGTGGACATTTAATGTGGAAATATTACTTGTACTAGCTGGTTTTCTAAGAGCAATGGAAAGGTGTACTTCGAGAACTCGAAAGACAGTTAGGAAAAAGCATAAAACAGCAGAGTGTAGTGGAAAGTATAGTTACGTGGTAATGGAACTTAAAAGGTAGCGGGTGGTCATCAAGTCAGGTGAAATAATGGTAGCTGTTTGGAGAAAGCTCTTGGCTAGATTCCAAGAGAAAAAAAAACGGAATGCGAGGAGGAGCTAACGGCTGGGCGGTAGATACTAGGAAACAGACAGAAGTTACAACAAAAGGCCGTAAACCATCAAAAACTCTCAGTTTACAAGTGGGAACAAAATGTCTTCTTCTAAATAGGAGAGTGGGTCAATTATTATCCGCAATTTAGTTATATTTTGGATTATTTTGGTAGTACGGTCGTTTTACATTGACGGCGCATGATTTGTTTATTTGCTGTTGTATCTTTGCAATTTTCAAGCTGATAGGTTAGTTTCGTTATCGCTGCCGTGCTGATAATCATGGCTGCCCCTCTGTGTATTTCCACCAAAGAAGAGCAACGTTCAGTGATCCGTCTTTTGTGTTGGGAAGGCGTATCAGGTGCCGAAATTCATCGAAGACTTTCGGTACATTATGGGAAGAGTGTTTTGCCACAACAGTGTCGACGAATCGATCGAAAAATTCCGAAATGGTCGCGCAAGTGTTACGCGCAATGAAGGAGCCGGACGACCATTTACCGCCACATATGAAGAAACCATTGAGCGTTCACGTGAGATGATTCTCTTCGACAGACGATTACCTATTGACGAAGTGCCACATCGTCTGCAAATCAGTCACGGTTCTGCCTACGAAATCATCCACAACAGACGTGGGTTTCATAAAGATTGTACGAGATGTGTCCCAAAGTAACTTACACACTTGCATAAACAAACGCGCTTGGACATCTGCAAAAAACATTTGGATCGCCATCGTAACGAAACATGGATCCATCATTACGAGCAAAAAGAGGCAGAGTATGCAATGGAAACACCCAAATTCGCGGTGCAAGAAAAAGTTGAAGACCCAACCATCCTGAGGAAAACTGATGCTTACAGTTTTTTGGGACGCACAAGGTCCAGTACTGGAACATTATGGGGAAAGGGGCACAACAATAAACAGTTTACGTTACTGTGAGATGTGTACTGCTAGATTTCTGTCAAAAGGTGTTGTGTTGTTGCACGACAATGCCCGTCCGCATATTGCTGCCCACACTGCTGAAACGCTATAGAAACTCAAATTTGAAGTACTGTATCATCCTCCATACAGTCGCGAACTTCCCCCTTCGGACTATCACTTGTTTGGTCCACTTAAACAAGCATTAAGGCGGCGTCGATTTGTCTCGGAGAAGCAGTGAAAGAAGCGGTGCATTCCTGGCTCGCAGATCAACCGATAACCTCCTTTTATGAGAGCATCAGGAATCTTGTACAACGATGGAACAAGCGCGTTGAAATGCAAGGAGGTCTCTAAAAATGATGTCCTTGTAAGTTTCCTATTTGTGTACAATAAAATTTTATAACTACTTTTCGGATAACAATTGACTTACCCCCGTATACTAAGTTCATTATAAATAGCCCGTTACATTGACGAGTTGCACTGTACAGATTCAGTTTCATACGTCTGCCTTTAATGTGAAAACATCTCATGTACTAGCTAGTTTTCTGTGAGCAATGGGTAGGTGTACTTCGAGAACTCCAAAGACAGAAAAAATGCATAAAACAGCAGAGTGTAGTGGAAAGTGTATTTACATGGTAATGAAACTGAAAAGGTAGCGGGTGGTATTGTACAACGATATGAATACACCGTATGCGTGTGGTTGATGTCAAAGCTATTGTGTGAGTTATGAGTGCATTAAATGAACAAAACATGTATTCTTATGTTGCATTCTGTTTGTCTACTTTTAATAATGTCACAATCGTGTTGCAGTATCTCCTGTTTAGAAATACCAGACAAGCCTTTTTAAATCTCCAATGAATATTGAACTTTATAGGCACATTAACGATGACAGGATAAATTGTTTTGAGAATTGATTCAAGGAGTTAACATGTAATGTGGCCTATATAGTAAGCGTTGGTGATGATAAATTCAGTAAGTTTCATAGTACATTTGTGTCAATATTTGAAATTAGGTTTCCTAAATGTTGTCAAGAATGTCCATAAAAAGTTAGCCAAAGACAAATAAAGGGATTAATGATTAAAATATCATGTAAGAGGAAAAGAGAAGTATGTATAAAAACAACAACAACGGAAGATCTGACATTTTGCTTAGAATAATGTATAATTTTAAGCAAAGTTGGTAAAATGTTCAGAAACACGCAAGCCACGAAGTAAACTAGTAATAAACTAGAAAATAATAGTAAAACTGTGTGGGATATTGTGAAGCGGGAGGCAGGATAAGCAGTCATCGAGCAAGACAGTACCACAATTATAGTGAATGATGATATTACAACCGATTACTCACGCGTCGCAAGTATTTTTAACAACTTTCTTTATAAATGTAGAAGCAAATTATGGAGCAAATGAAGAAGCAAGAAAATGTTTTAAAAACGTCTTGTACAAAATTTTAAGCAACTAGAAATAGCAGCAACATCCTCAACGGATATTAGTAGGATTATGAAGGTTCCTGCGGTGTTTAAAGAATTTAATACAGAATTGTGAACAGTTATTCTAATGTAGGAAGTAGTGTTCTCCTTGGTATATGTAACGCATCACTTCGACAGGAAACTTTTCTAGACGGATTAAATATACCATTGTTAAGCCTCTTAGAAGAAAGATGACAAGAAACACTTAAGTTATCTTCGTCCAGTCTCCTTACTGATGTAATCTTACAAAATATTTAAAAAAATTAATGTATTCAAGAGAAGCCTTCCGCTTAAGGACAAACAATTTGCTGAACACATCACAGTTTTAGATTTCAGAACAGTTTCCGACTGAAAACACTATTTATGCAGTCACTCACCAGATATTACAAGCCTTAAGTAATGAAATTTGTCTAGTTGGTATTCTTTGTTGTGTTTTCTAGGCATATAACTGTGTTGATCATGTCATCCCCTAGGGAAAACTTATGTTCTGTGGAACTGACGGCCTCAAAAACAGCTGGACAGTTGGTCTGAATCATAGTTAACAAACAACGCAAAACGTTATGCTGAATGATTCGAACAATATTGGAAGAAGATAAAATTTTAGTGGATAGGGAGAAAGAACGTCGGAAATACAACAGAGTTCAATTTCGTGTCCACTCATACTCATTACATACACCATCTGATGAAAAGTACACTCCTGGAAATTGAAATAAGATCACCGTGAATTCATTGTCCCAGGAAGGGGAAACTTTATTGACACATTCCTGGGGTCAGATACATCACATGATCACACTGACAGAACCACAGGCACATAGACACAGGCAACAGAGCATGCACAATGTCGGCACTAGTACAGTGTATATCCACCTTTCGCAGCAATGCAGGCTGCTATTCTCCCATGGAGACGATCGTAGAGATGCTGGATGTAGTCCTGTGGAACGGCTTGCCATGCCATTTCCACCTGGCGCCTCAGTTGGACCAGCGTTCGTGCTGGACGTGCAGACCGCGTGAGACGGCGCTTCATCCAGTCCCAAACATGCTCAATGGGGGACAGATCCGGAGATCTTGCTGGCCAGGGTAGTTGACTTACACCTTCTAGAGCACGTTGGGTGGCACGGGATACATGCGGACGTGCATTGTGCTGTTGGAACAGCAAGTTCCCTTGCCGGTCTAGGAATGGTAGAACGATGGGTTCGATGACGGTTTGGATGTACCGTGCACTATTCAGTGTCCCCTCGACGATCACCAGTGGTGTACGGCCAGTTTAGGAGATTGCTCCCCACACCATGATGCCGGGTGTTGGCCCTGTGTGCCTCGGTCGTATGCAGTCCTGATTGTGGCGCTCACCGGCACGGCTCCAAACACGCATACGACCATCATTGGCACCAAGGCAGAAGCGACTCTCATCGCTGCAGACGACACGTCTCCATTCGTCCCTCCATTCACGCCTGTTGCGACACCACTGGAGGCGGGCTGCACGATGTTGGGGCGTGAGCGGAAGACGGCCTAACGGTGTGCGGGACCGTAGCCCAGCTTCATGGAGACGGTTGCGAATGGTCCTCGCCGATACCCCAGGAGCAACAGTGTCCCTAATTTGCTGGGAAGTGGCGGTGCGGTCCCCTACGGCACTGCGTAGGATCCTACGGTCTTGGCGTGCATCCGTGCGTCGCTGCGGTCCGGTCCCAGGTCGACGGGTACGTGCACCTTCCGCCGGCCACTGGCGACAACATCGATGTACTGTGGAGACCTCACGCCCCACGTGTTGAGCAATTCGGCGGTACGTCCAGCCGGCCTCCCGCATGCCCACTATACGCCCTCACTCAAAGTCCGTCAACTGCACATTTCACGTCCACGCTGTCGCGGCATGCTACCAGTGTTAAGGACTGCGATGGAGCTCCGTATGCCACGGCAAACTGGCTGACACTGACGGCGGCGGTGCACAAATGCTGCGCAGCTAGCGCCATTCGACGGCCAACACCGCGGCTCCTGGTGTGTCCGCTGTGCCGTGCGTGTGAGCATTGCTTGTACAGCCCTCTCGCAGTGTCTGGGGCAAGTATGGTGGGTCTGACACACCGGTGTCAATGTGTTCTTTTTTCCATTTCCAGGAGTGTATTCGGACACCTATTTGTGGACATTACTACGGGGTGTGCCCAACCGTCGCCATTATGACGGCTTGAACTCTGCTGGGAACACTTTCAGTGCGATGTCTGAATGCCTGTGGAGGAATGACAGCACTTTCTTCCTCAAAGGTCGAAATCAGATAAGGCAATGTTTTTGACTCTGAGGCATTGGGCGATGTCAACGATCTACCTCAACTAAAATGTGTTGCATTAGGTTCACGTCGGCACTCTGGGCAGACCAGCCCGTTTCAGAAATGTTATTGCCTATCAAATGCAGCTTATGACAGAGTGCATTGTCATGATGATACAAAAGAGTCATTGTTTTCGAACAGTTCCTCTGCTGTATGCAGTACAGAACGTTATAAACTGTGTTCATATCATTCCGCATTAAGCATTTTTAAGCGTAATAAGCGGATCACTACCTAACAACGAAAAAATTCCCCATTGCGTAACTCCACCAGCTCGTTCTCCACTGTTGGCACTACACATGATGGTGTGATTCACCACTCAAAATCTCTCCTTTTCCATTCTACTCCGTTCCTTTTAAGCCATTGAAGTAGGTGTGTGCTGGTACCATGGTTTTGTACAACAACTTTCGCCACGGTCGGTGGACCCTGTCCGCCAGTACATGGTGTCTGTCGGATTTTGGTTTAGCTATGATTGTTCTTTCACTTTTCTACTTCACATTCACATCACCAATAATCAATTGCGCATTATTCATCGGTAAAGTGAATGAGTTCCACTTAATATTCATCATGTAGAATTGGTACGTCTTAAGGCGATACTTGTCTTATAACAAATAGATAAAGCAACCGAAGAAATTCTTCATTACCTTTTTCAAACAATTCTTAAATGGTTCTCTGAAATCAGATTCACACCTACAACAGACGCAGTACACAAAGAAGACTTAGTAAACAAAGTAGAATGCTCCATGTTTTGGGTATACATATTGATGTAATCTTGAACTGGAAGACGTGTGTGCTACAGAGCTGCTCAATAATTAAGTTCAGCTACTTTTGCTCTTCGTGTAGTTGCGATTCTTGGAAAAGAATCAACTACGTAACGCACATCGACTCATGGAATAACGACTTATAGAATGAATTTCTGTGGCAGCTCATCACTTAGAAGGTACTGATTGAACAAATGCGAGTAGTCAGAAAAATATGTGGCGTTACCTGTAGCCAATCTTGTAGATACCTCTTGAAGGAGTGAAGCATTTTTAACTGTGACTGCGAATCACCTAAATTAGCACCGAAGCTATTGTGGAAATGGTAATAGTTGTTGATGTGTCGTTTTCAGAGAACGGATTGGTATCAGGGGCTCGTATTTTTAGCCAATAAACAAATTGTGATAGTACTTAGAAAGTTTATTTTTCGTGCAAACTTACACTTTTGTAAATGGAACAATGCCTAGTGACGTTAACAGAGTAAAAGTACGGTAAATCCGAGATATCGTATTTTGAAAATTTTACCATTCAGCCTGTGTAGTTGCTAGGTACAATGTTTTTACGTTTGCTTACAAGTAAATGGCTCTAAGTACTATGTGACTTAACATATGAGGTCCTCAGTCCCGTAGACTTAGAACTACGTAAACCTAACTAACCTAAGGGCATCACACACATTCATGCCTGAGGCAGTATTCGAACCTGCAACTGCAACAGCCGCATAGTTCCAGACTGAAGCGCCTAGAAGCGCTAGGCCACCGCGTCCGGCGTTTGCTTACAGTGTGGTTGGGTGTTCCTTGAGCGCATTGCGACTTGCTAGTCTGTTATTGTGTGACAGTCTAAGCAGTAGGCCGTGAGCGGACGAGAGGATTTACCAATGCAGAAAACGCCGACATGCTCATATTGTATGTAGAGTGCAGGGAGAATTCAGTTCCTTCTTGAACGGTGTATGCGCAAGATATCCCGTAGACGTCAATCATATCGGCAATTGTTTATCAACCTCTTCAACCAGTTATGTGAAAGGGATAGTGTAACACCTAAACAACATAACAGAAGGAAGCAAGTTACGACAGAAGAGGGGGGAGATTAATATTCTTCCTGTTGTTGCGGTTGATTTGCACGATAGCTCCCGCACAATCGTACAAGGATGTGACATGAGTCAGGCAATCGTCCTACGGATCGTCCATAGACATAGGTTACATCCCTATCACATATCTCTCCATGAAGAGCTGCATGGAAACGATTATGAGAATCGTATTAACTTCTTTATATGGCCAGGTGTATCATTTATTTAGTGATGAAGACACATTTAGCAGTCATGGCCATACAAACGGCCGAAACATGCCCTATTTGTACGTTGAAAATCCTCTTTGGTTTCGTCAAGTGGAATGGCAGCGTCCATGGAGTGTAAACATGTGGTGTGGGATAGTGAATCAGCTCATAGGCCCGTTTTTCATAGGCGGAACAATCAACACCCACTTGTCCTAATCTTTCACATATGCTAGAAGACGTTTCTCTGCAGAACAGGAGGAACCTGTGGTACCAACATGATTGCTGTGCAGCCCATAGTGCACGAAGTATTACAGCATTTCTTCAAAAATTGTTTCCGAATCATTGAACTGAATGCACAGGTCGTACACCTTGGCCGGTCAGTTCCCCGAATTTCACACCTGTAGAAATTTTTCTGAGGGGAAAGCTGAAAGACGCTGTCTACATGGACATTTTACACCCGCATGCAACAGTCGTTTCATACCAGACTGGAAGGGTGAATTACCGCTCCTGGTGGTAATTTTGAACAACCTGTGATGGTCAATTGTCTCGTTGCTGGTCAGAATCCACATGACTAGTGTATGCACTTCTGTTTTTCCACAGCGTGTGCTACCACAGGTATTGTACAAGTGGCGGCATGGGAACTTTTGAAAATACAATATCTTATAAACGATTCACTCCAGAATCCAGCATGTAATACCGCTGACATTCGAATTTACCTTTCTTTTGGTTCGTTAATGTCAATGCTCGTTGTTCCATCTAAAAAAGTATATGTTTGCACAAAAATACACGTTCTTACTATTATTACAATCTGTTTATTGGCTAAAAACACAGGCTCCTGACTACCAGTCCATTCTGCGAAAACTGCACATCAATAGATCAATAGCACTTTCCGTTTCCGCAATATCTGCAGTGCAACTATTAGGTGATTACACTTTATGTTGTTATATACATATGTGTATTTCTGTAAGTGAAGGTGCAGTTAAAATATGTAATTGATTGAAGAGGCATCTACAAGGTGACCGCAGGTGATCAACAGATATTATTCCTACTGATCGTATAGAGTATTGTACTGTGGGGAAGCAAGGGAGATGATTTTGATATAGGCGGCTGTATCCTCTTTGTACAAAACAAATGGGCACGTGGATTACCACGGTTCCTTATTTACATATACATGAAGCTACCTATCTTCAATAGGGTCCACGTGGTGAGGTACAACCTCATCTGTAACACTCCTCTTGCTGACGGTATCGGAAATCTAGCTTTTAAACTTCAGTCGCTGCTAGTCTCCATCTGGTCGCTACGCACAGCCGTAGCCTGAGTGAGTCAGTGCGAATGTACTGACAGACGCCAAACTGGAGTGTGAAACAGTGACTGAGAGACTGAGGCCCTCTAGATAGCGGTAGCGGCCTAAATACTTGCAGTAGACAGGGCGTTGGTGGCATGTAGCCTGCAAGTCTGTCATTCGCTTCTTTCGTGATAGGCGCGCATTTTCTCCCTACATCTTTGCCGATCGGTGTGCTGACAACAGTTTATGCCAGCAAAGTTCGTTTTTGTTCAATCAATATTTCAATAGTTTCTAAGTGGTGAGTTAGTTTATATTCGATAATGAAAGTCGTCCTAACTAATTTATCACAATTTGAAGAGAAAAGCATTTACACCCCTATGACAATAAAATAAGTGATCTTTATTACTCATTATTAAACCTGATAGTGGGTCAGAAATGAATTCCACATGCGCTATCAAAATATTTTCTGATTTCCCCAGGGCACACTAAGAATTTCACAGGTGAAAAAACAAGTTTTAAATCTTACCCAAGATCATTGCCTCTGGAAGCATCCTATTTTATAGACGAAGTTTTGATTTTTGTAGTCTACAAAAAAAAAAAGACAAAGGAAATCTACTTTTGGAAGTGTAGTTGCACGAGTAGAATGAAAAATAGTAGACCTATATGTATCAATCAAAACTAATCATGCACACTCATGCAGTAAACTGACTCATTCTACAGTATTGGGACAAAAAGGTTCTCCAGATACAAGTAACCTTTTATTTAGTCATCATTGGTTGAAAAATAGCTTGCCAAGTTTTTTAGTTTAGAGGGGAAGGGGAAGATGTCCGAGACAAATTAAAGAGTTAAGTGTGATCGTGACACATACATAGCGCAATGCATAGAGAGCTATTAGCGACTACAGTTTTGCATGTTGCGGTAGTTTTAACTTTTCAAACGCACTAAAATAACCGGTACCTTGATGAACACACTTTCTGCAAAATATTTGAAAAGTGTTTAGTTTCGCATCTGTTAAATGTAACCTTCCAGATACAGGACCTCTGACCCTCCTCCGACTTTGAGCTACTTGCTTAGCATTTCTAGGAGAACCTAAAGGGATCGGTTACAGCTTGCCATGGATCGGTTACAGCTTGCCATTATTCACATTTTTTTATCTGTCACTTAACCTATTATCTAACATTTTCCAGATTTTATCCATGCCAAGACCAAACTGCTAAAAATTCTTAATGTAGTGCAGCAATATCGCATTATCTGGCAGAAGTCAGAGTTGAAAATGGCGCTTGAGACGTATACATAAATTTGAAATGTGTACTATATCCACTTAGCGCTGTATATGTATTACAAACTTATTTTAAAGTTATAGACGTGGTTGGCACCATTTTAAAATCCAATGTCTTCCAAATAACGACATATTGTGGAAAACAACTACAACACTTTAAAAATTTTACCACCTTTTTCGGATGTACAGTTCACTGTGTTACACAAGAGCTATGTAGAAAGTAGTAACGGAGAATGAGAAATTCAAAACATGGTTATATTTACCCGGCAGTAGATCCGTAAAATTTGGCAGCGTAGCACAGACTGGTTTGATAACTTGTATATACATTGAGGCAGGATAGCCGAAAACAATACCAAACTACAGACGAACTAATCAGACAGGAGCGATGGAGAGACTGGAGCTGAGTCCACCGCAACGCAGTCTTGGCGACAGCTGCCACAGCCAACGGTCCGTTCAACTTACCTCTCCTTGTTCACAATCCGCCTCCGACCCGCACCGAGCAAGTAGCTACAGTTTCTGTTAAAGCTGTTCTCGCTAACCTAGATTTGTGCAAAATCGGATCATGAAGCGGTCTAGACACGACCTTACTTTCTTAAAACTTGATGTCGTAAACATTTTTAATGCAAAGCCCTCAGTTTCTTTGTTAAATGACAAAGTAACAGTAGCTTCCTCTAAATGAATCATTTGTCATCTACACCATGAGCTGTACGCAAAATATTTAATACCATTGCGGTATTCGGACATAGAGCCTATCGTCAGTGGCATTTGATCGATTATATATATATATATATATATATATATATATATATATATATATATATATATATATATATATAAGCTCAGCCCATGATGCAAACGTCACTTAGAGGGAAGTCTAATTCGCTAGCTTATTAAATGGAAGAGCTGAAAGGAGGTTAATATTGGCCTACAAAGGCCAGAGAAGGTTTCTCCGCCGTGGTAAGGCAACTTCTCTAGAGGCAGAACAACCGTCCTGAAACAGAGATTTCGCTAGTAGCCAGTAACCTGTATTAGCAAAATAAAATAAAAAGTTAACTACTTACAATTTCAGTAGAGAAATAGCTGGCCACATAAACATTCCGTCGACCATAGCATGAAAAGACACAGGAAGAAAAGACGTTGAGTATAGGACAGCTCAAAAATAGCAAATTTGGAATGTCAGAAGACTCGCCGACAAAGGACAAGAACTGATTAAGACATGAAAAACAAAGAAAGGAACATATACTAACTGCAACGAAACGAACAAAAACGTTAAAGAATTTTAGATGATGTTTTACAGAGGAGTACTGCAAGACACCAGAGCTCAAGTGGGAGTGGCGGTATTTGTGGGCAAAAGTCTGGCGTCTAAAATACACTCATACACATTTATGAATGAACCAATTATTACTATAGGATCACAGTACAACACAGCCTTCTTTACAACAGTAATAACATGTGCACGAGAAGAGGGAAAGGAAGAGATTTATTCAATTTTGCAAAATGGGATAGACAAGCAAAGTAAAAGTGACACAGTGAAATTACTTGGAGGTTTTAACACAACGGTAGGGAAACAACGTATAACTAATGTAATTAGCTTGTGACGCAAGGTTATTTTAAATAACAGTAGATAAGAACTATGAAAAATGACAACTTTTAATAACTTGGAAATAATAACAGTTGTTTATATTCCCAAGTATATATGATCAGATGAAGAGCTACGATCAGTAACTGTTTATGTAAAAGTTATCAATAAGCATGGTCGTTGGTAACCAATGCAACAGTATATGGAGGAAGCAACCTCTATTCCGATCGTTATTTAGTAATTTTTATAACGAATAATTCAAGAAGATGAAGAAGAAGTAATAAAAATTGTAGAAATAAAGAAACAACATCATAGTACACATATTGCTGGATAAAAGCGCACAAATCTTATACGAAGAGAGACTAATGGAGTAATTGCTAATGAAATGTACAACTGAAGATGTTAATGAACAATGGGAAAATATAAGTAGTATTGTTAAAGATCTAATAAAAAATGTCTGAATCAAGTGCAGAATATAATCGAGAAACACCGACAGATAAACGAAAATGAAAAAAACGTAGAAAGAAAATTGAGACAGATATATAAGTAATGCAGAAAATGACACTCACTTACAACAAGCCGTGATCTATAAAGCAATCAAACATTTAAATAGACGAGGAGAAGATAAATGGAAGATTAACACAATTAACGAAGTACAATAGGAATAACATTATCGGAGGTGGTGATATGATCACAGCGTAATAGAAAAAGCAGAAGTATGAAGGTGGGAAAGGGGTGCATGTACTGACATTATCAGAAGCAGAAGAAACTTTAAAAACAATGAAAACCAGGAAGGCAGCTGGTATACATGACATTAAGAGCGAGTTATAAAAAGACGGCGGAATTCTCTCTCAACTAACTCTTTAATACTTCCCAAATTTATACTGGGAGACAGAGAGAAGAAGGGAAATATTACGAACAGCTGTTGTGTACTTAATTTTTAAGAGAGGGGATCGAAAGGACTATAACAGTTATAGGGTAATAAAACTTTTGACAGATAGATATGAAATATCTTAAGACCAATAGCTGAAACAGTTTTATCTGAAGACTTGAGTGGATACAGGTTTGGATGAACAACAATGGATAATACTTTCATGATACTGATAAATAAAAGTAGATAATTTAATAATGTTGCACACATTATTTCTTATCGAATATGTTCTGGCGTTGCACAGATAAAGCGTGACAAAACTGTGGTCAATATTACCAAAAACTGTAACTCCACGACATATAAGGGCCATAGTAAGCTTATACATTGTAACTAAATTTGTAACGAACACATGCAACAAGTAATAATGGCATTATAAGTAATTAAGGAGTTAACCAAGGTTGCAGTTTTTTCCAGTTTCATTCATTTTATTCATAAATGATAGGATTAACACAATGGAATGAGGAAACTAAAAACAACAAGGAAATAAAAGCAGATTAGGGCCATTATATAAAACATTAATGTATGCTCACGTCCAGACCATACTTTCCCCTTCAGACGAATTACAAAGAAATATTCTAAAATTAAACAACATTGGCAAAAATTGTAATTTAAAAATATCAATTATAAGTAAACAAGTACGGCATTCCGAGAAATACAAACAGGTGCGTTCAAAATGTAGTGACAAAAAGAGAACCATCGACACGTAGGTTATTTTAACTACCTGAATTGCGATATTTCTTTTCATATTGATAAAGATGTAAAGAATAAATCAGCGTAATTTCAGGGTGCATGCGGAATAATTAGAAGAATATTAAGCTAGAAGACAAATGAAATTCTACACTGGTGTCCAAAATTAAAGCAACAAACCGAAATTTTGCAAGGTTGCTTTATTTTGCCACAAAACAGTATAGACAAGTGATAGCAAAGTATAAACAATGTAAGGAATACAGAACGCAAACAACTACAACATGCATAATGGCAGAAAAAGTGTTCTTCGCTATTTAAACTCAACAGATTTGCACAGACAATCCGACAACTGGATAATGTGCTCAGTATGGGGTTTGACCTCCTTTGGCAGCAATACAGGCCTGAGAACGACAGGGCACGCTGCGAATAATTTCATCTGTATGATGTTGACGCAGTAACGTCCATTCTCCGCACAGACCTTATCACAAGTCCTGGAGAGTGTATGCTGACGATATTCAAGCCACCTCCCTATTGAATCCCAAACATGCTCTCTGCGATTCAAATCGGGAGAGCGATGAGGCCAAGCCATACGCGCAATATCTTTCCTTTCCAAGAAATCATCAATCACCGGTGCTCTATGAGGTCGAGCATTATCGTCCATCAATACGACCTGTGGGTGTACAGCACCTGGCAACAACCGCGAAGGAGGTCTGAAGATGTCGTCGCGATACCTGACAGCAGTTAAACCTTGCCGATTCACCGGTTGAACTTCATGACGATGGGTTCTCGCGGTAAACACAATCCCTGCCTGCACCATTAGGCATCCTACTCGATCTCGATGTCTTCTCACAATGTGTCCTGAAATCATGTTCCACGTTCCCCTCCAGACGCGAATCCGTCGAGAACCACTCTACAGACTAAGTCGGGACTCATCTGTGAAAACAGAATTGGCCCATCATTCGACCATTCACGAGGCATGTTGATGACTCCACTATAGACATTCCTTTCTGTGAAGGTGCGTCAGAGGTACACATACAGCAGGCATCAAACAATGCGGGGCACTGTACCGAACAATTCTGTACAACATTTGCCTCGGTACAACACATCAAGTGAATGCTGCAAGCTCACATGCCAGCTGCTAAGCAGCACTAATACGATAACGTTGGAACATTCGCAGATACTTTAAAAGATACACGATTACACGTGTGTTACGTTCTTTCTCTAACATAGATAGTAGAGTTGTGGCGATTCGTGAATGAGTCGTTCATTTGAACCACTCTAAATAAAGAATCGTAAGAATCGAATCGTGATACGGACGAATCGTCGTTCAAAAGAATCGTAAAAACGATTGCATGTTTCCCAGTCGTGACGATTCCAGGTTCCAACGATTCATCGATTCTTAGTTCGCTATGCTTCGAAGGCAACTTCCGAATCACGCCGAGTCGTGCCGAATGATTACGACCGCCAGACGGCAGTCAAGTGGAGGATGCGTATGAACAAAGGAAGCTCGGAACGAACGTACGGAGTTCGTGGGCCGTTATATTACTTGTGAAAACCAAGCAGACACGTATAAATCGAGAATCACGCTTGTAACGTCATATGCATGTTTACTCATAAATAAACTATTTCTAGCATATCTTATCGATTCTAACTCCATTGACCGACTGATGACCTCAGAAGTTAAGTCGCATAGTGCTCAGAGCCTAACCCCATTGACAATTTCAGACGTGTCCTGCCATCTGTGAGTAAGATGTAGAACTTTTTGCATTCCGTAAGAATCGTGCCATCCCAGACTAGAATGAATCGTGAACGACACGTAGGAATCGATTCGCAATGTGAGATTGAATCGTAGGAATCGAATCGGGGAAAAGAATCGTGTTGCTCAACTCTAATAGATAGTATTCAGATTGAGGATAAATACAAACAGAAATTTGACCCGAAAATTAACTTCTCTCGCGAATAATAAACAAATCAGATCTCAACTATCTGACTGCGAGTTTTTAATTATATTCCAACCGTATCCTAACAACTGTTCTACAATGCCCCTGTACGCTACAGGCAACTTATCTCCTCCTGCCGCTGCAATTGGACGACCAACAACATGCTAAAATATTTCAAAAAACAATACTGCGGTCCAAGTAGAGTGCAATCCATGAACTAATTGCAACTATTACTGCCATACTTTTATACATAGTAACTGAATGATCAGGAGGTGTTTGGTTAACTAATCTTAAACGATATAAAGAAAAATGAAAGAAACCAACAAGAACTTTTAATTTACTACATTCAGAAAATTGATGATTTAAATGCTGATAAACTTTACACAGACTTAATTATTTCACAATGTCTATACTCAATAAACACGTTTCTGGCAACATCAAAGATACGAGTATTATTCTGAGGGCATGTTTTCATATATTTGTCAGAATCCATCCAGTGAGCAAGCAACCAATAACTACAGGCAACGAAACGACAAATTACCAAAAGATCCTCAATTAATACCAAAGTATCCTCTGGCGCTAATAACATGAACACAACAGGTTGTGACCCCTCATGTCGCGCGGCTTCTTCCCACAGCACCCAGCGTCTGACCACTTCCAGCTCTTCTCAACAACTGCTCGCTCGCTGCTGGTTCAAAATGGTTCAAATGGCTCTGAGCAGTATGGGACGTAACTGCTGTGTTCATCACTCCCCTAGAACTCAGAACTACTCAAACCTAACTGACCTAAGGACATCACACATATCCATGCCCGAGGCAGGATTCGAACCTGCGACTACGCGGCTCCAGACTGTAGCGCCTAGAACGGCACGGTCACACCGGCCGGCGCTCGCTACTACTCGCGATAATAACATATCAGGCTCAGAGTTTGTGTATGCACACAGCAGAATCATAGACGTCCAACTCTTATAATCTCCACCTTCACTCTTAAGTTTGTGGGGTGATTCTTGCCTAACATTTTGGCAAGAAACAAATGCAAAATCCCTACATAACACAATTGAGAAGAACAGCATCAGAACAGCATCACATGTTTTACAAAAGCGGTAGAAATACATAAACATAAGCATAAGATTCCATAAGTTATGTACATAGCAGGTGATTGATAAGCTTTAAAATATAGACAAGCAAAAATTACATACAAGTGTCATCTTGTGCATGTAAGCGCTCATAACCACCTGACGTTGATGCCCTTCATTTGACAGGATAACAAAACGTTATTTATAGTCCTCCAAGAGCGAAAAAAAAATTCTTTCAGTTGAGTAGATACAAATATTACATAGAACTGCCAACAGTGCAAAGAGAGAGAAAATAAATATACAAGTATCATTGTGCTGGTGAGCACTCACATCTACCTGACGATGGCGGTAGTTCATTTGACAAGACGACAAAATGAAATGTACTGCTCTTCAACTGACTAAAAATCATGTGGCAACAGAAAACCAGGTAAAGAATCACATTCTTTAGGTGAAGGAGACTCGAGGAAAACACACACTAAGTCTACTGACAACCACACCAAAATATTAACATTTTCATTTGATGACACACAAGTTTTAGGTGTAAGCAGGCTCAGGGACTCATTACGCACATTATGTCGTCTGACAACCACACTAAAAACGTTAATATTTTCATTTGACAGAACACATGTTGGGATGTAAGCAAACTCAGATACGCATTACATCCATTATGTCCACTGACAACCACACCAAAATGTCTTAGTGTGCCGCTTCTTTTCATATTCAGTTGAAGAAGCCGTACAGAATAGGTAGTAATAGTATAAGGCACATGTATACCATGCTGAGTGCTAAGGAATTCATGATGATCATAAAAGTATTGACGTCATACCTCTCTGAGAAAACAGGTTATCATAAATGACATAGGAGATCAAAAGTCTCATATATTTTACAGTACCAGGAACCAATAATATTGAATAAATTAATAATAAGGAGTTATATGTACTTGCATATAAAAGTCAACGTTATGTCAATAGGCACATAAGCTCGGTGCTCACTAAATGACTCAAATGTGCATGAACACAGACAATTACATATGTGTGGGAAGTTCCCTGAAGTACAGTTGTGACTATAAAGTTTAGGCGAATCACATAGTGGTTATATACAAATTCATTTTCTAATTGTATAGTGCATAGCCTACAACAAAGTACATACCTTGATACAGAGCATACAAAGAATGTGATGCATAACAACACTGAATGACATAAAGATGTGTACATAGACATTAATGTTGACATATCTAAAAAACTGTTACAATTAATCGCAGATCCCAGAGTTGATATATAAACAGTAGTTATAGGTCATTTAATTTATCATACAATATAAAATTAGCATTTCTTGAAAATACATTTACATCACAGTGAAATTACAGGTAAACAATCAAAATACGAAATTCATATGATTCAATTTCTGTGCTACATATTTAATAAAAAAATATATGTCAGTATACAAGCAATTCCTTCATATACAGTATAAGTGACGTAAGCTCCTGTCATTGTAAGTTAGTAAAGAATGTCATTTCTTATGACTGCCTATTCGGTTTGGTTCTCATAGCTTATTACGCATTCAATCACTGAGTAATGGGCCTGTGATTATCGCAAGCACTTCCTTATTTTTACAACATAATTATTTCATTTCTCAAAGATCATACTAACGTTTATGTGATGATCATCAAACAGAAAAAAGCAGGTAGAAACACAAGGTCAATATCGTCAAATGTCAAATGTCAACTTGTTCGTGTGTGAATCAGAATTGTATGACCATATATATTTAGTCACAATAGCAAAATAAATACGACATTCAAAAGACATATCTTATAAAGCAACTAATAACAGCATAACCTACTCTAAAGTGTAACAAAAAAAAAGTGCTCAGTAGTAGCTGGAGAAATGGTTTATTAACCGAGAATAAAGCAAATAATTTCTCTTGAGCTTCATTGTTTCTTAATGAGAAGAGAAAAAGGTCATCACGTTACAATCATTAACTTAACGTGATAGAATGTGCACTGGATCACTGCTGTAGCAGAATCATAAGAGAAAGTCTGAAATAAAATTGTTTAAAAGAAGGACACTAAATACTGAAGTAACTTATTTTACGCAATTATTTACAACATGCATTAAAATGTAGCTGATCAACTTGCATCAAGGTGTAAAAATGCTACACGCTGAGAAGAAAAGGTTATCAAAAAGCATAGGATATTTGTATACACATCACGGATCAATGATTTTAGCGCGACTGGGTACTTCTGGAATGTCTAGTTCTCCATAACAGACCACTGAAACATCCGTATTGTTAAAATGTAACTCGCTCGGTACGTACATTGTACTCCAACCTGAGAAGACGTTGCTTACTTCGTACAAATGCATAGAGTTCTGTGTTCTTTTTAATACTTCTGCAATAAAGAACAATTAATTATGGTCACGTCACACACAAAAAGAAAATACAAAGAGTGTGAGCAGTGATAAGGAGAAAAACAACTTCGCAAAGGTAGAAAACTCATTTCACGCGTACCACACATGATTCAGCAGTAGAGAAAAAATCTTTGTAGAACTATCCATGCTCATTACTCGACAGATACATCCACACATGCACACTTATCCCCAAATAAAGGAAAAGAACAGTGTCATCTTCAAGCGCTGATGTTTTATACAGGTAAAACTTTCGTATTTTCTAGAGTGCACAATGTTTATAGCAGGTATGACTGATATCTAAAACTGTAATTCCTTTTTTTTCCCATAATCGATAACTCTTAACGTCATAATACATCTTGTCAGTAACATCAAAACTTCAGTGGTACTGTGCTCTCAGAAATCCTTTCATAACAACATAAATCTCTTATGAAGATATCACTGCGACTCTATGTTCGAGTAAAATGGGCACATGGAGGTGCTCCATGTCTCTAATATAGCTGTGGGTTGCTTCGGTTAAAGAGTGTACGTTCCTTATCTAGTCTTGTTCCATAAATAACTGCAAAAAATGTTTCCTTACTAAGCCGTATATAACGCCTCTTCCTCAGAACAACATATTTTTTTTAGCTTCTTCATAATATCCTACGATTCATAGTCCATTTCACATAATTACCTTAAAGACACCAAAAATATACAATAGCTACACCAAAATAACCCATATTAACGTGATAAGCATTACATGGCAATCCTAAAGCAAAATTTCACATCATATTCCATATCTATATCGCACAGTATTCTCTAGATTCATCATGTTTATTCATACAACTCTGAAATTACCATTCTTCAAGAATACTTCATAAATAACAGAGCAAACATCAGTCAGAAATTTCCCTTGTTAAACAACTGCCCATCAGAAATACATTCCTCATTTCAGAACCACTCATACACAGTTTCTCATTCAAAATAAAGTTAGCAGTTACGTCTCTACAATTCATGACCTGCTTCACAAAATATGTACCAACAGAAAAAGTCACCTCATGCTATCCTCAAAAATAACACAGTACTCTGTCTGGTGAAGGTAAAACAAAATGTACATCATACGTTACCACAAGATACAAAAAACTTCATTATATGTGCAGAATAGCTTCCTGAAGAAAGAAAAATTAGTATATTAGAATCTCAAAACCAAGTCTACTCTGCTATATCAAGATCTCAAAAGAAAATTCCAAAAGTCAAGAAGTAATATAACAGTAATACATTTCGATCAGTTACTTCACCAATAAGTTCAGAATAATATCAGCTGAATTCACACAGTTCACAGCTGGTTTACCATTCCATGCAAATATAGAAAAAAAATTGTCTGTTCCCACTATCTTATCAGGTTGCTAACCTATGCTTAGCAAATTCAAAGTAGTTTTCTTCATCCTAGATCATAACTACTCTTTAAAATTCCGTATTAAGTAGATTTACAGCAAGAGGTACAGTTAGCAAATACTCAAATTAGTTGAAGAGTATGAAACAGTGTTGAAAACTAAAGTAGGAAAATGCATTGTAACAGCTGAGGCATCTATGCTCACCACAGCATGTTTACCAAAGTACAGTAAACCATGCTGAACACCTCTCGATTTATGTGTGCTTATGGTTTCAAATTCCACAGTACTTGCATGTGCTGTTCGCCGTATACGATAGGGACCATCATACACCAAGAAAAACTTGCTACTTACACATTTTCCCTTCTGAGATAAATGATGTGATTTGAGCAACACTTTCTGACCTACCTGTAAACTCTTGATATTCACTCGTGGATTCTGTAGCTTCTGCCTTTTCTCTGAGACTTTCTCGATGATTTCCAATGGTAAATTAATTATTTCACTTTGTCTGTAACGTCATTGTGTCGGGAAGGCTACTAACTTTTTTATGCGATCTGGTGGTGGTTTATTCTTTAGTATAACGAATGGAGGCACACTTTCTTAAATGATATTTTGAAAATCACATAGATGTGAATTCAAATTTCTGCTTTGACGATAGAAATACAGTCTCCAAAGTTTACCTAATTCTTTCATAATGCGTTCTGAGGGGTTACAAGATGGCATAAAACTTAATATAAATTTTGGTCTAATTATTCTACGTCTCAAACTTTTTAGCAATATGTTAGAACGAAATTTTCGGCTATTATGAGAAACTACTTTATCAACATGTCCTACTTCTTTCAGAAAATTCTTTACGAATGCTATAGAAACAGATTTTGCAGTAGCTTTGTGTAAAGGTGTAAATGACACAAATTTAGAGGTAAGCTCAACAGCTACAAAAACAAATGAAAGCCCATATTTAGATGTCGTAACAGGTCCGATAAAGTCAACAGCAGCTATTTCTCTTAGTTTCACAGGAACGATAGGAAATGGTGGTGTTCTGTGTGTGTAGCGGTATGTGGTTTTGCATATTGGCACAGTTTGCAGTTTTGCTGAGACGTTACGAATTCACTTTTTCGTATTCGTGAAGTAACATGTATCCCATAAATTCTGAATGTTCCTGTACTGACAATTCCCATGGTCACAGGAATCGTTTCTCGAGCGTCTGTAATCTGTACTGTAGGGCTGATGTCTGATATCATGCCTGTAGTCATCGTATCTCTCATCATATCGTTCACACGAATTCCATGTACTCTTTCGGTTACGCTGCTGACTGTAATTTTCCCAATACTGATTATTATTCTCTCTTTGTGTTTTATCATTATTCAAATTCAAGTTTTTGCAACAGAGCTTGAATAGCTTCCAAGTCATCCTTACAACGTCCTACCAAAACTACATAGCGTAATCTGATAGTGATTTAGTCAGACAAATACGTGTTAGTTCCGAAGGACAGTACGAATTAATTCAATATCTGTTCATGCGCATTATGTTCTGAAAGTACTGCACTGTAGTGGAAAAATTCGATCGTTAATAATATTGCACCATAATAATGTCACGTTTCACGCGATCTTCAGTTGTTCCGGACCAGTAAATGGACAAGAATGAGTGTAAAAAATCACCGTACACGTGACATTCACGTGCTATTGATCTCATTCTTGTCGCAGATTTCCTTCGAGATAACTGAAAACGAATTCCACTTTGTGGCCAATTGGCCGTGTTAGTGGTAACCACTCCCTTGGCTGTATGTCATTGCTAGCATTAAGAAAAAATTGTCAATTCCTTACTGTGAGAAAATGTTTGTAATCAAAACTATAGTTTTTCTGAACTGATTACTTTTCTTTCATACCGTAACACGGATTCCAGTCTCTGTGTATTGCAAACATATCACTGTCACGAGAGAAGTGTTGAGCATTTCCAAAATTAGTGCTTTCATTGTGATATACAATATGAGAATGATTGTACCTACTGGTATCGTTATCGCAAGCAATCTCTCCTTCAATACCGGCAAGTTCATCCTGTATCTTTCTTACGTCACGTTTATTTTGCTGATTAATCATCATCTGCCCTTCCTTAAAACGTTGCAGAGACTGAAATTCTTCGGCATTAGTGAACGGAACGGGCTGAGTATCGTCTAAACTTTTGTCTGAATAATTGTCCATTTGCGTCACTTTGGTAATTCTTCGACTCGTTTTGCAACAATCATCAGTTGATTTTGCGTCTTTGAAACTTCGGTGCTACTCTGTAACTGTAATGAATCGAACGTTTGTATTAAAACCTCTATTTTCAATTCCTGTTGTGACGTCTGTTGTCTCATCCAAACAATATCTAAAGACTGGACTCAAGATAATTAATATCTGACTTGAGTTTCTCGCGTAAATGAATTTTTAGCTGCTGTGATATTTCCTCGAATATAAGATTTAAATTGTCATTAATCTTATGACGAAGCCATTTGAAGTTATCTTCCTGTAACTAGAAATTTTTTTCCTGTTTGCTATGAGATTCGTTGATCTTGTCATTAATTAGTCACTAGAATTTTTTTTTAATCTCACCAAGTTGGGCTAGTATTAATTGTATAACATTATTACTGAAAGAGGGGAAGACAAAATTATTTTGCTCTGCTGAATGAGAAGCAGTACCTGAATCGCTCATAACAAAATCGGATTGAGTTACGACATTTTGATGGCCTGAATTGCGTAAAATTACATGGAGTTCATCACCCATGAACGGCAAATAATAGCTTCCACTCTGGTTATTAACATTATTGATGAAAGTTTCCTGGATTCGTTATCCTTAGAAGAATTTTCTTAACCATGTCTCAAATTTTTCGAAACTTTATTTGAAGCTACTTCCACTGTCTTCTCCATGCCTCCCTGCGTTCTGGTTTTCATTGTCGTTGTAGCAATAAAGAATATCGCTCAACAACGCAAAATAGTTCTTTTAAAGCAAAAGTATTAATTTCACTGTTACAAAATAAATACTGAGCCACAAAACTGCTGAAATAAGAATTTTAAATTAACGCAAAGCAGCGCGCAAGCAACAAAAATGCTATGCAACAACTGCTTACTAAGTACTGTTGCATAAAATTTTTCAAATGTAGTAGCAAAACGAAGCATCTCCAACCGGGAAATCGTCTAGCGAAACGAAACTCAGCAGACAGGTCAACAAGTGAAACTCTATACAGTTAGATACCGGTATGTTAAATGATGCACGGGAGTAGGTGTGTGACGATGCATCTCTGATAATAATGGTATACTGACTGAGAACAAACAAAGAAACGAGCGGAAACTGCAATTTTTCCTCCCACGCATTATAAAGAAATCAGTTCTCAACTATCTGACTGCGAGTCTTAAAATATCCTCTAACGTCTCCTAACAACTGTGCTGTAATGCTCCTGTACGAAACAGACAACTTACCTCCTCTTGACGCTGCAACATGGTAAAATATTTTAAAAAATAATACTGCGATCCATGTAGAGTGCAAGGCATGGACTAGTTGCAACAGTTACTACCATAGCTTTATACATGGAATCTGAATGATCAGGAGGGATTTGGTCAACTAACGTTAAACGACATAAAATATTAAAGAAACCAATAAAAGCTTTTAATTAACTACGTTCAGAAAATTGATGATTTAAATGCTGACAGACTTTACACAGACTTTTAATCATTCCACAATGTCAGTACTAAATAAACATGTTTCTGGCCACATCAAAGATAAGAATATTACTCTGACTGCATGCATACATAAATCCAACAAAATACATCAAGTGGGCAAGCAACCGACAACTACGTGCAACGAAATGGCAAATTACCAAAAAATCCTCAATTAATACCAAAGCCTCCTCCGGTGCTACTAGCACGAACACAGCAGGCTGCGATCTCTCATGTCGCGCGGTTTCTCTCAACAGCACCCTGCGTCCGACCACTTGCAACTCCCCTCAACAACTGCTCGCTCGCTACTACTCGCAATAATAACATCTTTGAGTTTGTGTATGCTCACAGCAGAATCGTAAACGTCCAAATTTCTATGTCGTGTTCTTACAGCCAAATAATGGTCCTTTCTTCTGAAGTTACACGCGGTCGGCCCTGCCCTGGTCTTCGGGATACAGTTTCCTTCTCTATAAACTGCCGTCGCGTCCGAGAAACAACAGAAGGATTCACATTAAGCCATCGGGCTAAATCAGTTTGCAACTGTCGTGCTTCCTTTCTTTCTATGGCCCTACACCGCAGAAAATTTCGTAGGCATCTTCTCTGTGCCGTACTGATCCGTCTGTGACTGTGTACACAGCAATTGTAAATGTTGGGCTACCCGGCAAGCACAACTTCGTTTCGTAGGTGCCCTGTCGTTATTTTGGCATGGTGTCTGCTGAGCGGAATGCCATCTTCCGTACAGAACGCGATCGTACGGACGTCTGGTTGACAGTATGATTATATCGTGAATTAGATACAGGACGCGGAAACAGCGGTTTGTTGTTTTAATTTTGGACAGCAGGATATTAAGATCTAGCTCTCCCAGTGCTACTTTAGGGATCTGATACTTGGATAGTAAACAAGGACCACATATACCGTATAGAGCCATCGGAAATATAATTCTTCTGACAAGTTAAGGAATGTGAAATAGAAGACAGAATAAGAAACATAGATATTAGGAACGAGCTAAAGATATTTGCAATAACAGAAAAAATCGATACATGTAGGGGAACTCGGGGCGGAACGGGATACTTAATGTTTAACAATTTCTATGAAATGAGGGAACGCAAGGAAACACTTCTTAAAGTGATAAAAAACCACCTTGTAGTGTAAACTGACCTACCTTATTTTAAAATCACTTAAAACAATACATTTTCCATTTTTTACAATTTTTCAAAGAAAGTCGTGCGTATTTCCCGTTCCACCCCACCCACGGGGCAGAATAGGATAAGGGTATTTTTTGTTAAATTATTGCATAAATGTTGAATCTGAATTACGAATATGGTATTAAACTACGACCAAATGTTGTATAACAGGCAATTCAGACTAAGGAATGTGCAACTGAAACAATTAAAAAGTCATTCTTCAAAATAAGGAAATATTTTAATGTCATTCTGAATCATGTACAATGCTTAATAGCCACCAAACCGCTAACTACTAGTACATTCGACGATAGTCACAAATCAGTATTTCCTCTTCATCTTCACTGTCTATGCCAGCACATGAATTGTGTGCCCACTCTGGCATGCGACCCAGCCCTCATTAGAAACGGAGTAGAAGTCCCCACAGTAAAGACACTCAACATCCTTTCTCTCTGATTCTCTCTTGTCCATCATCTTCTTTCTTTTATTTTTCTTAAGGTCTTTGATGTCCTCTGTTTTGGTTATTTTTGGGTGCACAGTTTGATATTTTTGCCTTAAATTGCATTGCACCGGACGTCTCTGTCCTGACATTGTTCATATTTGTGCACCCTCGTCCTTTCTGTAGGCCTACTTTACGTGCGACAGCGCTCTGTAGTTCTTTCTCATAAAGAGAATCTGTTAATACGACTGTTTTTCCTTTTCGTCTTGTAGTCCACTGAGTATTTTGACTGATTAGTGGGATTGAAATAACAGCCTCGGGCGAAAACTGAGTTGTACGGCGAACATAGCTGGTCGGGAGAGTCTGGCATCCATGAACATCCAGGCTAGGTTTGCTTTCTACTTGCATCAAAATATGACGGGGGCAGAACGGGACACTATCCCATTCTGCCCCGTCCCGTTCCGCCCCAAGAGCACTTTTGAGGTTAACACCTTTTGTGGAGTGTAATAACTGACGTATTTAAACGCATTAAATAACTGAAGTACAACAAATGGCATGCACTTTAATGGAATGTGTCATTTTATGGTATACAACTAACAATTAACAGCTTACCTGGCGTTAAATTCACCAAACGTTATAAAAACGGAAGCGGTAACGTGACGGACAACAATTCACTTAGATCTCGCACTTCAAACTAAAACAGAATGGCTGCCCTTACTTCCCTTCCATTCGGAGAAATAGTTACATGCCCAGACAACAGGTTGCAACACTGTCCAGTCTACAAAAGAGCAATTTCCCATTGTACCCCGCTATCCCGTTCTGCCCAATTCCCCTAAGTAGAAATGAAGGCAACATATTAACAGACTGCAACAAGGAAGAGATCCTAAAATAGCGTTGAGGATTGTAAGTCGGCCCAGGAAGCAATGGACCTTAGACGCTGAAGTAGGATAAGATCATCAAACTAAATTCATGATATATACATAACAGTAGAATCGTAAGGTTATTTACATATTATGCAAGTCCATATCAAATGATATGCATTAAAATTATAAGACCTTTATGATGTTATAAGTGATTTGGACCTACGATACCTGGAGGCTCTGGATTTTTTAAAACCAGTTGTAAGCAAGTCTATGTTATCACTATGAGACACGACATCTGTCATGCGTTTACAGTGCAGTACATAGATTGTCCTGCATGCAACTTACAACTACCAAACGCTGGTCACATGGGAGAATACTATAACGAAATACAAACATAGAACTGCTGGTCAGGGTAAATAGCCTATATTACAAGTACCTTATTATTTCTGAGGCCATATATAAGTACATCTGTGACTTGCGGTCACTGCATGAATTGAATATCGTGACTGTAAAATTAGTATGTAAGAGTAAAATAATTAAAGCTCATAAGGGTAGAATTTACGCAAAGAGATGAAAGTGAGGTTAATGTCATGAACAACACACGGAGCAAAATTTACGTAGTTCAATTACATCTGTATCTGTTATATAACGAGATTGTCAAAAGAGACCTGAATTTAAGCGTTAATCAACTCATCTTTACACACCTAGTTTCTCACGCAAGATAACACAGAACATTTTAAACTGGACCTATTCGGCTAAAACACTGTTTAAGCTGTGTATGTACATCTTATTTCGTAAATCTACCTATTCATTAAGGTCGTTTGTCAGGGTGTTTAATCATGTGAGTGTGTACGTAGGTATTGTTAAGTTTCTGATGATATGTTTAAAAATGTTACGTTATTTACCAGCACATCAATTAAATATTTATACAAAAATGTTCACTTTCAGTCTGGAAATGGCTCTTATTTATTGTCAAATAACCGGTTTCTGACTACCTACCCATCTTCCGATCTGTTAAATATAATTTGCAATTGATTCAAGATTTATGGATAATGGACATACGGCCCAAGATTTCATGCGCGTGTTTATTAAAATCAAAAACAAATTCACCGGCTAGAGAGAAATTTTTTTTTCTCTTTGATATAGAAAGGGCATGTGTTGGAGAGAATTGCTGAATACTTTCCAAGGAACATTACCGATGCACCTTAAAATGAATGGAAAGTGGCGCAAAGGTTAAAGTGCAGATCGATCACGAGAAAGCATAACAAGTATAGTAACTCCGGGTTACAGAAGGTTAAATATGCGAACCACAATAAGTATTATATAGTGCAGTGTCTAAATTCCAATCCAAAGGAAACGGTGGTGCCAGTAACTGGACAGTGTTAGTAGTGGGACATGCTGGGCGCCACTCAATTTTTCAGGTTGCATACCCATAAGGGGCAATCATGAGGGACAAACGTGTTGTACAACCTAATGTTCGACCCTGTTCTCAGGGTGTCTTAACCTAATGTTTGCCCTTATGCGTGCCCCTTACCACGCGGTATTAGCCGTGCGGTCTAGGGCGCTGCAGTCATGGACTGTGCGGCTGGTCCCGGCGGAGGTTCGAGTCCTCCCTCGGGTATGGGTGTGTGTTTTTGTCCTTAGGATAGTTTAGTTTAAGTAGTGTGTAAGCTTAGGGACTGATGACCTTAGCAGTTAAGTCCCATAAGATTTTACACACATTGGAACATTTTTTTGCGTGCCCCTTATGGCTAAGCAAATTAAAAAATGGGGTGGCACACAGGTTGTCCCACTGCTAGCGTTTGGATCACATATAAAAGATAAACACATGGTTTGCACAGCAAGTGAACAAACGGAGGTACTACACAGAGCTCGAGGAACCGGGATCTAAAAGTGCTGGAGGAACTGGAAATTTACGCCTCTACCAAATGAAAATCTAGAAAAACTGCTTAATGAGCAAAGTGGTATTATGCACAGCAATTTTTACGAACTCTTTTAGGACATTTTTAGTCTTACGTCAGATAGGATACTCTGCGAATCACCGGTTGCCGCCGCCCTTACCGTACTGACGGTGGCGAATTGGACAGAGCAGAGGAGTCATCGACGTGGCGCTGCGTGCGACCTCGCACAGAGGAAACTCCCTCTACGAGCATAAAATAGAAAGAAGAGTAGATGCAGTTCTCTAAAGTTTGTTAACAATGTTTCTTAAAAATGTGATCTGGGGATGCTCTCTCGATGCCGCCTATTTCCCGCCACCATCCCCGTCACTCCGCCAGAGTGCACCACCTTCAGACTGCACCACTGCTTCCTCTTTCTTTTATCTTCTTCTTGTCTCTTGCAATGGAGATCTTCTACTATCTATTCCTGATATGCGCACCTACCACATTCCCTTCCCATTCCATCTGCATGCACTTATTGTTCATTTCTGTTCCTGATTTATGCACTCCATGTCTAATGTCCCCCAAATGCTTCCGCACGACAACATTCTATCTGCAGTGCCTCTGTACTGCAAATTCCTCTCGCCAGGCTTTTGCTCTGCATTTTCCCCTCACAAGCTCTTCCACACAACACGACTTTATTCCAGGTTCTTCAGAATTACACCTATCCCTGCCACGTGCTTCCGTGCGGTACATTTCCTTCCCATGTACATCTGCATGACATAATTTTATCCTCTGTGCCTGCACATGAGAAATTGCTATACCTAGTGATATCACATCCTTTTCATAAGTTTTTTTTTCGTTTCCTTTTCCAAGCTATTATACCCTCAGTGTCTGTCACTTGTATGTTATGGTCTCCCTGCAGTCAGGCGTTACTCAGCTCACACATCGACTGCTGCCGGTATAACAAGTCGCCCAAGTAGTGCCTTACCACCCATCGGGTCCTATCTGTAACCTCCACACAAAAAAATTCCGTAACCTACCAATAATACAATGTGACTAACCTCCAAATAAAAAATCTGACTCACATACAACCTTGCAATAATTGGCTGACTGTGAATCTAAACTGGTAAATTTGGACGTCAGCAGTGCTGCTGCGTCATGGCCCTGAAAGATCATACTAAATAAATTGAAAATTCTTACTTCAGTTAAGTCGCCGGATAACGAGTAAATATCTGCTCCTATAAGAAATTTTTCTGGCACAGCCCAGTGCAACGCTGGCCGATAGATTTGTCATGTATAAAAAGAACAACTGATTTTTCTTTGCAATAATCGGGATGACCATGGATTGGAGAAATTAGTAAATTCTTTAAATTGAGATGAATAATTGTCAAAAGTTAATTTTTATAAGAAATATTATTATTAATAGATTTTTTAAAACATTTACATGGGACTTGATATAACAATAACACATATGCGTGAGACTGTTTTTACCTTATACTACATCGCTCAGGTGCGGCCATCGCTCCCCACGACCGGCCCAGCCAACTCCACACACACGACTGCTATAAACTACTAACTCCTACTGACACACAGTTCCTACTGCAGCCAACACTGCTCTCTGGTCTGAGATTTTCTTATAGCTTGCATGTCGCAGGCAGCGCTTGAGCAATTCATCGAAATTACATCTGCTCGAGTGCGCTAGCAATAAATCCCTTAGTCATGGACCCCTTACACTGTCTAGTGGATGTCGTGGCCGTTGCCACTCTCTGCCAAACAATACCTGGCTCGTAGCGTGCCTCGTGCCTCGCGGCCAGCGCATACCAGTTGCCATCTGCGGACTTCGCCTGGGTCTCCAATTTCTTATATCTTAGGACGGCACTAACCCACAGTTCCTTGAGGAAGGGCTGGGGAAAACAATTAATCACCATTTCTTATCGAGTACTCTTTAAAAAATTTATGAACCACCAGTAATTTCATTACCTCAACAACTGTGAGGTGCAAAGCTGAACTTAAGAAACACATTAAAGATGCAGCCTGAGCTTTCACCTGTAAGCTAAAACATTAAACCTAAAGCACAACAAGCAAAACAGTTTAAATATGATTTAAAATTTATCTTTTTCAAAAATACATTACCTATTAATAATTTACACTGATAGTCATAGCGAGACAAAACATGATCTCAGGTCATGGCACAAAAGCACAGACTACACAACAGGTCCCATTGTAGACATTGGGACCCAGCCCCCGGCGACAACAAACCGAGAGAGGTTAGACAGTGCATTACAAAATATACAGCAAAGCTCTCTTGAGCAGTGAACATGTTAAACAAAACCAAAGCCTTTGCTCACTCCAAAACAACTCCAATAACAAGCATTAACATTAACTGAATGTCAATTCCTCTCGTAAGGTTAGTTAAAGGTAACAGATTCCAGCGAGTTACACGAAGCTGGAACTGCTACAGACCAAGGATAAAAATTATCAGTATCTCAAGTGTAGAACAAATATCACCACAATCTTAATAAATGTAGAATTAGCTTTCAAACTATTATCCACAACCCTTTCATTAGCTTAGTGATCAAATCAGAGTTTGTCCTCTTGGAATTATTTTTAACGCAGTTTTACGTATTAATTTAACAGAGGCAAGCATCATTCAAACATTATATGGACTATTCCATATATTTCTCCGAAAGGTGCTTGGCGTATGAAACGGAGGAGAAACATCCTACTGGTTACAAAAAACAAGTCAGTGTAACTAAATAAAGGGGATCTCTTTTCTTAAGACCAACACAGTAAGAAAATATGCTTTAGATCTGGGCACAGGCCTCGCCATAACATTTGGCGGCCCAAATTTTTTTAAAAAACTTTTTCTCTAGACACAAGCCACATTTCCCATAGTAGGGAGGGTTGAGCACATGCCAGAAACGCTTTCAAAGTCACATTCGATGGAAATTGAGGGCGCGCAGCACAACTAAACCCGAAGAAGGCACTGACTTGAAGCCCGGCAACATCCAGAGGTGAAGACGTTCTGGTCGTCTAACACAGAAGAGGATACAACTTTGGTACTGTGTGAACAAGTAGAGCCAGGGCAGCGCTAGATTGGCTCATCTCGGGACGTAAGCAGCCACACCGCACTTGAACGGAGAACGTCGCCCGCCAACCGCAACGCCAGGAAAACAGTCCGACTGTAGTGGTGACCAACTGCTCTTCAGGAAGCCCATACGTTCCACAGACGCACAATCCACGACAACCGCCCAGTCTCGATTGTCACCTTGCCTTTTCGCACAACCCACTTCCTCTCTTCCACCAGAGAGTTAACCAAAGACCCTCTAACCTGCAGAAAACGTGCTCAACTCACCAGGCTCAAACTATTGAACTCTGTGCACGGCTCTAGGGGTTGAGTTTCCTGGAAGTAATGCCATGGCACCCGAAACTTTCGGCACCGGCGGAACCACGTACAAGCTGTTCCTAGTGAGATTTGCGGTGAGAGCATCCCTTACAGTGCAGACGACACAGAGCTTCAAAATGCTGAAATTCCGCGGCTAGAGAAACAAAGAGTGTTAGTAGCACTGAAGCCAGGTCACCAGCCGATGACAGAGGTCTATGGCCAACTGAATCTCTAAGTGCATCCCCAATTTTCACGGGCCAAAAATAGACTTACACGTATACAAAAGGCGAGGTCGCTATTTAGCTGAGAGCAGTTCCATCGCATCCAGCGAACTGAAGATCTCCACTAACCCACGCCAAGAACAGGGCCGTCGACTTCTACACACCACGCTGCTTCCTCAACTGGGACTCTTTAAATTTTCAACGATTGCTGAGTTGCTCGTTGAGATTTGGTGAAGCTGTACTATTGTTCTTCTAGCCGAAAAGATAGTGTGAGACTGGAAGTTTTATCCTTGTCGGACTGAGATATTTCGTTACAGTTGGGTCTTAGCAATTCTTCAGTGACGTACTTCATTAGAGTTTAGACGTGTTTATTCTTTTTGAGTGCAGCTTGTATTTTGACTTTAGTTGTAAACCTGAGGTGAGAAACTTAGTTTTTCGCTTTAACCTAAGGTTATTGGGACCGGAATATGCTACTCATTAAAGAATAATTGACTAAAGAAACGTAATTCTCTGTTTTTAACATAATGCTATTAATAATTTAAGATTTTGTTCACTGAAGCTTGTATACGTCTTTCAAGTGTCACGTAAATCATTTATTTACTTTGTAATTTTGGAAGCCTCAGTGACTCCATTATTTACGAACCATCATTTATTTCGTTTAACCTACTGTAGAGCTAGAGTCCAGTTTCTTTCTCTTGTTGAAGAACTATCCGCACTTATGTTTCATTGCGGAGTATATTTTTGAGGAAATTGTGTTCAAGAACGGTTTGGTTCTTGGCTATACCTGGACTGTTTACTTGTGGCCCTCACAAATGATGTTGTCGGCGATGCATTCGTTATCGGCGCAAGTGCATGGTTCAGCAGAGGTGAGTGCGTTATACTTTGCCGATCAAGTGCAGTAAACGTTGGCAGAAGATCGATGCCTCTCTAAAACTGGTATCTTAGGAATTGAGGACTACAGATGACATCAACATATGTTTAATTTGAAACGCTGAATTATATGTTGACTGTTGAACGGAAGAAACTGCAGGAGCTGATTGGGATTTATTTCACCGTCACACGTAATAGGGGACCTTCTTAATGACAGGCCATTATCGCAAAAGAATATAGACAGAGCTGGAATTTAGATTCAGATGAGGAAACATCGTGATTGTGTATCACATCACCCTTCTATGGACGACCAATGATGTTTATCCCCAACTCTTCGATTGAATTCAACAGTAGCTCTTGCTAACAGTTTCAAGTAGCGTAATAAACGTTACCAGAATAGTACTGTGACCAATGACGGTTAATTTGTAGGTGAATAGGTACAAATGCAGATTTTTTTATATGCTACATTAATATGTACAACCATCACTGTATGGTTGTTTTTTCTCTATGTCTAACAGTCTTCCCGCAAACACGTCAAAAAACGTACTACCCCATGTTTCCTGGTCAGTCGTACCTCCACCACGAAGTGGACTGTGCCTGTCAGTATATGAATGTACTCCGGGTAATTTGTGCACAGTGAGTTACGCACATCCACAGCTTCTATCTTCAATATTGACTTATGGCGTTGAATCTTTAATGTAAGACTATACCTGCTAAGGAGTTTATTCCGGCAGTATTTTAAATTTTCAAATTCGTTGGACAAAGAAGCACCTGCCAGCCGTTGGATAGGAAACTTCTAACTAGAACTGTGTGAGTACTTTTGTCCATCACAAGAATCAGTAACAATCTTCTAATACAGATCTAGATGTATATGCCCACAGTGATGTAACATAGGATTACCACATAACCCAGACGTGGTGAAGACATCTCGCCACCGATTCTTTAAAGAATCGAAGTCCCATGTGTAAAACCATTACGAAAGAGCAGTTTTTCAATTAGCTCTGTGTTAATAATGTCATATCTCCTGTAATATATTTGGTAAAAGATATAATTTTACATGCACATTCCGTGATATATGTGGATAGAGTAAAATGTGTTGAGAATTGACGTAGTAGTAAAAAAGTATTAAATTGAATTTTCATGCCTGATTCTCAAGCTTCACTGCTTGAACAGCGAAAATGTAGTAAACGATGAACGCCGGAAAATTCTGGATGGATGTAATCAGGATAATTGGCACGGTGTGAGTTACACTGCCTCAAGCAAATACACACTTAACGAGGAACCGCTCCTCTTGCTTTTTAGGACTGTATATAGTTCACACGACCGGTTTCAACCTTTAAATTGGGCCCCTATCAACTGTATCTGAAAAGGTGAAATGTTGATACATATTATGATGTGCATACGGATACTTTTTACTATAAGAGATGAGACACGATGGTAATATATGTACAGCACAAGTGGAGAAATAATACATTACTTACGTTATGCTAGAGAAGGAACGTCAAATGATAAAAACAGTAGAAGTGAAATGGATTAAAAAAAAAAAAAAACGTTTCACGTCATGAGAAAAATGTATGTGTCGAGATTATGACAGCAGTACAATCCAATCTTTCAAAACTATAAAGCTGGTTTAGCTTAGAAAGAGTTATGTGAAGAGTTTGAAAGTTAGATTCAATATTTTTCAGATAAAATGCTAATACTAAAAGATAAAACTTCAGAATTAAAGTAGATTTTAAAATGTTTACGCCGAAAGGCATTACGAAAAAAACTGGCTTTTCGTAGTTATAAAAACGTACAATCTGAAAAACTGTTAACATGCTTCAAGTTAGAAGACGTGTTAGGGAATTCCGATTGCATGTTTTTCAAGTAAACGCTGAAAGTAATTATTTGGAAGTGATAAAAGTGTGGAAAAGTTACAACCAACGAGGCGTCCATGTCGAGCATGAATGTACGACTATTTTTCTCATGACGTCATTGGGCACTACACGTTTTCATATCCAGTTGACCTCCTCTATTTCATAGTATACTGTTAGCATTTTATCTGAAAAATATGCACTCTAACATTGAAAAACAATAGAGAGGTCGTTCTGAGCTAAACCATGTTATCAGTTTTAAAGTATCGGATTGTACGGTTTTTGTATTTACGACATGCCCATTTTTCTCATGACGTCATTGGGTGCGAAACTTTACGAAATCTGCTTGATTTCTATTGTTTTTGTCGTTCTACGTTGTTTCTCTGCAGCATGAAGTAAGCTGTATGTTATTTCTGCACTTATACTGTACGTATATAAACATTATTTCTCATCTCTTAACGTAAAAAAATATCTATATGACAGTTATAACATTTATTAACATTTGGAAACTTCAGTTACGCTTGATAGTGGCCTAATAAAAGACCGCAACCGGTTATGTGAACTTAATAAAATTCTAAAATATACAAAAGAAAGTGGGGCACCTTTTGATTACCGGAACAGCTGTTGCTGTATCAGCAGTATCCACACATGGATAAACTGATAGAAACACAATTCTTAAGTTAATGCTTGAGCTATTGTGTTAAACCTTTAACATAAGCTTATATACCTCAAGGAGTAGATTATGACGACATATTAAGTTTTTAAATTCGATCAGTAATTATATGAGATACTAAAAAAAATTTTTTTTTGCATTCGGAACTTGTTAGATAGGTAACGTGTAACAGGAGCTGCCAGACGGGTTACCCCGTTCAAGCCATTTACGAATACAGACTACATATAAATTTTGGGCCCACACGTACACTACCCAAAGGTACTAACAAGATTCACAAAAAATTAGCGCAGTACTTTACGTGTTTCTACAGTCAGCGATCTGCAACAGAGACATCACAGGAAAGGAGCTGTAAAAGGCAGAGAGCCTAAAATTCAGAAAATGCACGGGACGTCAAGTTTCAGAGTGAACTGAGGAACGTACTCCTTCGTCAAACATACTTCGCACAACCTGACCACAACAGTTAAAATAAAAATGAAAGCGCTACCGACGAGCGTTCCTCATACTAACCATCCGCAAATATAAGATGAAGAGGAGAAATGATTCTAGTGCAGCGCATTGCCCTCCGTTGCACTGTTTACAGCAGACTGCGAAGTACATGTGTAGACGTAGGTAGATACATATCACGCTTGTGTCAGCATTCTATGGCAAAGAACTCTGATCTTAAAGGGGACCGACCACACTGTGGTTCAGGTCAAAAAACTCAATTTTCGGTTTTCATAATATTTCGATGGATTAAGGTTTTACTTAAGTACTCTGAAAAGGTTTGTGCTCAAAAAAATATTTGTCGAGTATTTAACCAGCATTTTCCTACCACGTGTGTTTATGTGCCATGTCCACTTTTCTGTCACCCACTTTTCTGCGATATATTTTAGATCTTTATATCCCCTACACTGCAAGTAATGGATTTTTTCTTTACTCCCGAGTGTGTTGGCTATCCTTGGAATGCAACAATCGGTATTCTTTTGTTTCTGCTGCTTGTAAACAACACGCTTTCAAACACGCAGCTAGTTTTGTTCAAGTGTGATTGCGAGTAGTTATTATAGAAAACTTGCAGGTATACTATGGGCAAACAATTAGGAGAAATAAAGAAAATCTAGAGGCAATGAAGAGAGATGTTTGGACCATATTATTCCATAAGTTCTCTGCTGATGATAAGCCATGTCATGGGTTGTGTCCATCAGGAGAAAATTCGTGATGCAAATACAATAACGCTCAGGCAACAGGAGAATCTTATTCTCACCAGCATTCTCTTCCTGCTGCTGTTATTACAGCAATTAAACCTAATTTTAGATAACTGGCTCATGCTGGCCTTCCAAGGAAATGTCTGCATGGGCAAACACAGAACCCAAATGAACGTATCAGGAGCATAATTTGGAACCGCCGTCCTAAACCTGTATTTGTAGGCATGCATACAATGAAACTAGGGGTTCATGATGCTGTTATTACATTCAATTGTGGTAATATTGGAAAATGTTGGGTACTGAAAAAGCTGGGAATTAATCCTGGTGAAAATATGGTCACTGGGCTGCAACATTGGGATAAAATGAGGATAGCTGATGCAGACACGTCTGCATCTAATATGGCCAAGAAAGCAAGGCAGGCATTCGGGAGGACGACGGTTCAATCCCGCGTCCGGCCATCCTGATTTAGGTTTTCCGTGATTTCCCTAAATCGCTCCAGGCAAATGCCGGGATGGTTCCTTTCCAAGGGCACGGCCGACTTCCTTCCCCGTCCTTGCTTAATCCGATGAGACCGATGACCTCGCTGTCTGGTCTCCTTCCCCAAAAACAACCCACAACAAAGCAAGGCAAAAATCCAGGAAGGTGAAAAAGGAGCTGGAAGACCTGCTAGAGGCCAAATAAGGGCCATCATATGCACCAGGACAGTTTTAATTAACTGTAAGTAACAAACTTAAAAAGTTTTTTCTTTAAAGTCAATTTCCTGCAAACTAAAATTTTCAATACATATTCCCCATTATGTCAGAAACTATCATAGATAAATGAATTAAATTTTCAGAGATTCTGCATAACATAAAAAGCCACCTCTGGTACTACATCCAATAATATTCCCACATTAGGAAGTCCAAAAATATATTTTCTGCAGAAAAACTTAATATTTTTTCTTAATAAATTAAAAAACGTATTTCTTAAAAACTATAAAATGGATAAAGTAGATTTTAGTACAGTTGACTCTATTGGCATCATGTAACATACAGTAAAAATATTAAGGTCCTGCATCGAACAGTTTTTTCGGAAATGGGTCAAATACTTGCCTAAATTAACATGGGATAGATTGGCAAGGTGTGGTCCCCTTATAAAAATTCGTGGTGCTGCAGTTCTACTTTAGAACGCAGAAATCACGTAATAAAGGGTGGGCTTGATAAAACTGGTCCGAAAAATGCGCGTTAAGAGAGAGAACCCAATTTGCTTCACCTACCACGGTTGTGAATTCCGTGATCGGATTATCTTCATACGTGTGAAATATTTCCCGGCCTACTTGTATGTTACCCTCCCAGTATTACAAATACAAAAAAAGGCGCTTGTATGAAACAAAAGTTTATTTCTGGAATGCTGGAGCAGTTATTTAAAGAGTAGAAATTAATACTTTCATTTGGAAAGTGTTGTATGTGTTCACGCTCTATACGAAATACAGATAAATCCTATCTTGATAATTCCTTTGAATGAAAGTTACGACTACGATTATCCCCTACGAATGAATCAGGAAGCGGATTAAGTGCACCTGTTCATGGAGGACGCTGCATGGGAGTAAGCAAGATGTCTACAAGTGGGCTCTGAATGCGCTGGTGTCGTTGTTGCTATTCTAGAAGAGAACGGTTGCAGCCGTTTGCGCCTAGCAGCGTCGTTATGCATAACAAGCACCGGTGCTGCTGGCAGCGGAGGAATACGGTTCGTGCCTGTTAAACCGCACTCGGGATGCGGAACGGGGACACGATTACCCACAGCGACTGTGAGAAGCTGGGCCGTGCTGTCGAGTGTCAAGATGCAGTAAGACCAGACTGTTAAAAGGCGACAGACCTGCGTCCCCCATTTGTCTCGAGTGAAACGGAAGCGGACTGTGAACAGCTCAAGTAATGCGATGCTTCTGTCCAGAATGGCACGCTCATTTGTTTCCATTGCTTGCGCGCTGGTACGGAGACTGCTGTGTTTCATGGCACGGTATAACAGTGATGTGTTTAGCGATCATAAGCTTGTGTAACTAATTACAGATATACAGTATCAAACTAAGAAATATTTTACCATGCTGTGAAAGGTCCAACAATTACCTGGAAGCTTGTAGGGTGGTACCATGGAACCATTAAAAGATTTGTAATAAGTGTTTAGTGCCGGACCACTCCTCTCAGTCAGGCGACTATCCTAAAGTCACGATTAACGTTCGAGACATGTTCCTTTGCCTCAGATACAGATCTTTTTTCTAACTGCAATGTGAGTAACATACAAGTTCATTTATTACCTTACTGCCTAACAAACTGGGTATTCCTCAGGTGTTATTTTTTTCAATTTTCTGTTAAAAACGAAAATGAAAAAAATCAACTGTTTTTGTAGTGCAACATCGAAAAAAAATCGTTTTTATGCGAAAACACCTTTGAAAATAAGAAACAGTCATACAAAGGAATATGCATAATGCACAAATCTGTAAGTACAGTATCAAAATTACGAAATGCAAAATACACACTTTATTGTTTATTTAACTCATAACTTCATTGTAAACAATATATGAAGGCAAATGGGCGCGTCTACATCGCGATTTTGTAAACATCTCTATTGCAACGCCTCTTACAGCTTTAGAGACGGATTTTGTTTTCACTTGCAGCCGTTTGTGCTTCGTAGTTGAAACTTAATTATGCTGATTCGACTGTAGGAGCGTTGTAGTACTAAAGAATAAATGTATTACAATTCCATGCACGATGCGGTATTTTTTCACACGTCACACTGTTTATGACGTTATGTCTCCTGAGCTACGTAAGGTAGGTTGTTCTTACCCGCCACAGGATTGATACCTTATAGTAAGGGATATGTGTACCGCGTTTGGTTGCAATCTATTTATTGGTATAGGAGGATATGGGGAACATACACACATACATACATACACTTTTATAATATGTTTTGGTATAATCTTCAGCAATCATCAAGTTCAGAAACAGACAGTCTATTAATATTCTGTTAAGCATGTCTGGACGAACTAGTACCATATACTCGGTTTATGATACCATTAATTCATTTTGTAGTACGACTTTGACCAGACTATATGAATATGTCTAGCTCGAATTTCTCCAGACTAGAAGAGACTGTCTGTTGTAGTATGCTTAACACCGTAATAGAGTGTATACTGCAGCGTTCGATCACTGGGGAATGTGTAAGATAATAAACTCACCTGTACGTCTCAGCTATTCCAAATAAAGACAATTATGTGTGTGGAGCCAAGAAAACGTCTTTAAATTTGATGTAGTGTTGATCCGTGACGTGAAGATGGTCGCTTGGCAGAGACTAGTTGTCAGGAAGTAAGTATTCGTTAGGACAGCATTTGTTCCTTCCATGGTGCCGTTCTGTACATGCAGGGTGTTACAAAAAGGTACGGCTAAACTTTCAGGAAACATTCCTCACACACAAATAAAGAGAAGATTTTATGTGGACATGTGACCGGAAACCCTTAATTTCCATGTTAGAGCTCATTTTAGTTTCGTCCACCTACGCTCAATGGAGCACGTTATCATGATTTCATACGGGATACTCAACCTGTGTTGCTATAACATGTGCCTTTACAAGTACGACACAACATGTGGTTCATGCACGATGGAGCTCCTGCACATTTCAGTCGAAGTGTTCGTACGCTTCTCAACAACAGATTCGGTGACCGATGGATTGGTAGAGGCGGACCAATTCCGTGGCCTCCATGCTCTCCTGACCTCAACCCTCTTGACTTTCATTTATGGGGACATTTGAAAGCTCTTGTCTACGCAACCCCGGTACCAAATATAAAGACTCTTCGTGCTCGTATTGTGGACGGCTGTGATACTATACGCGATTCTCCAGGGCTGCATCAGCGCATCAGGGATTCCATGCGACGGTGGGTGGATGCATGTATCCTCGCTAACGAAGGACATGTTGAACATTTCCTGTGACAAAGTGTTTGAAGTCATGCTGGTACGTTCTGTTGCTGTGTGTTTCCATTCATTGATTAATGTGATTTGAAGAGCAGTAATAAAATGAGCTCTAACATGGAAAGTAAGCGTTCCCAGACACATGTCCACATAAAATATTGTCTTTCTTTGTGTGTGAGGAATTTTTCCTGAAAGTTTGGCAGTACCTTTTTGTAACACCCTGTAGGTTGAAGCTGTGCAGCTAGGTATATAGAGATAAACATTCCATAAAAATGACGCTGATGTAATTTCACCATCGGCGCAAATATGCTAAAAGTCTGCACAGTAGATACAAGAAAACAGAACCAATAGGAGAATGATGACTGCAAGTTCGAACTTCAGATAGCTAATCTGTAATTTAAACATTCTGAAAATTCTGCTTTTACCATAAAAAATACTACCAGACAACGTACTCTTCTGTTTCTTTCTTATTTTCTTAACATTCTACCGTTGTCTTCGACTGCATTAAACTCACACAACTCTTCAACTGGTTCTAGGACTTCACTATAAATTTGTGATATTTCCCTTTTATGTATTCCCTGTACGTTATTTAATCTTATTACAGTGGTTTTGAGTCCTGTTTTCCCCACTGCTGTCTTAAGTTCTTCAATTCGTTGTTAACGTTTACCTGCACATAGTGGAAATACTAAGATGTCATCAGCAGTACCACGATGGTAGAAACAAGTACGTAAAACATTGTGACAAAACGAGCACCTTGGCTGGTCTGCTTAAGTGCAGTATAGACGCGAGCAGTGGAAAGCTGCGTTGTTGCTTTGTATGGCAGGACCAGGTGAACCAGTGAAGTTGAATGGCGTAGCAACGTCAGCGAGACTGCCGGTGGCTGGCAGGTATGTACACACAGCGCGGCACTGGGGAAAACCCAAAGCTAACATGCCTTGTTATATCGAAACCATTCAATATTTACCAAAACAGTCAAAAATGCCTACAGTGAAGCAACAGAGAATACAAGGATATCTTTGAAATCGATGTAAGTCCTAGAACTCAATAAAATTATCATCACTTTTGTATATGTTTTTTTTTGGAAGTTATTAAAGCTTAAATTCTCATTTACGTATAACAAAATAATAACCATTTGTAGGCACGTTTTTAATCTGTTCGGCACACCAACGGATAGCTCATGATTTCAGCTACATGATGAACAAACGTTGCTGTGTGATGTGTACAAAACTAAATTTTTTAAACAAATTACAGTATTTATAATTTTTAATTTTCTGGTGATGAAGAAAAGAATTGTGCGCAGGCACTGTGAAGTTGATTTCGGTACTGACGTTTTTGTAGGGACTACGATCATAATAATTACGTAAAAAGCAATTGTTAACTTTGATGAAGACTTCTTCTCAGAACAAACACAAATATAATAAATTAAAAGAGTAACACAAATATTTGGGTATGAGATAAGACGTATACGTAATTACATGTAGATATGTGAAACACTTTTAAATATATATATATATATATATATATATATATATATATATATATATATATATATATATATAATGCATACAGATCAATGTAAAATGTATTCATCCGATAAGGTGACCCAGGGAATGCAGCAATCTTGATATGTGTGGCTGGTCATGTGACTAAGCTCTGAAGAAAGCAAGCAAGTGGCTCTTGTGATTTCGGTCGGCAAGCTTGATAAGAGAGAGGGGCTGTTGAGGCACACATTTCAAATTTGGTCGGAAAAAAGTGCAACTAGGTAAACATTAGTGACTCTTATAAGAAATGGAAAAAAGAAAAATGAACAACAGATTTGCACGCAAGTCCATTCCGTTCTGCAGCTCTGCAGCGTGGGATGTGATCTCGGCCAGTTCAAGAAAGACGAGTTGATTTAGAACGCGGCTTCTCTTTTCGGACACTACCAGAAAACTGTTGTCAGAGTACTAGCATCTATCACACACCAAGGAAGCTAATATGCCGGAGTGAGAGACAATGTCTTTGCATAACGTCTTGCTTACAAAATAAACCATTAAGCATTAATACATGTATAGTGTGAAAATACGTGAGTCGGTGGAATGGACTAAACTTCCTTCAGTACCTCCAATCGATGTATACAACTCACCTTGCATTACTTCTGGTATGCCTTTACGTTCATGAATATCTGTGTTTACGATTCATCCGACGACCTGCAGAGCCAATCATGTCGAATATTATTTATGTTACTATTAACCTATAGATTACTGAGAGAGATATAAAATTGCCAATGTTTAATCACTAAACTTTGCTCACTCCTTTTCTAGGTGCATATTGGATCCATCGTGAAATTTCGAGAACGGTATTAAAAAAGTACCTCTAACAAACGCTGGTAGAAGAGTTTTAACAAATTATTTAGAGTCTTGTGTTGCCTCGTCAGATCGTACTGAAATCTACCTGTTTATCAATGGGACAGCAACAACACCTGAAGTCTACTACATTCATCACGTTTGGGCTTCTCGCATGCGATTACGATGCCTCAGACAAACTTCACGATTCTTGAGCAAATCAAACAGTAATGCAGTTTCTACGTGTCAGATTGTCTAACGAATTCTTCATTTATTCCGGAAGTGGTCACCACAGAATATTCTCTAACATCGTCGTTTGCTGACATCACACAACCTCATGCAGTTTCATTTGGCACTGGTAGCCCAATTTCATCGCTCTAATCGACAGTCTGGTTTTAATTGGAATAAGCGTGAGCACCAGCAGTCGAACTAACAGACTAACTGGAAAGAAAATGCTTGATATGTTATCGGAGAGTTTCTCAAGAAATACACTAAGGTGAGAAAAAACATGAGATACCGCCTAATATCGTGTCGGACCCTCTGTCCGGGGTAGCACAGCAGCTCGAAGTGGATTGGACTCAACAAGTCGCTCTCTAAGTCCCCTGCAGAAAGATTTAGCCATGCTGCCTCTATAGCTGACCATATTTGATTACTGTTGCCGCTACAGCTGTCCGTGAGCTAAGCTCTCGATTATGGCCCGTAAATGCTCGATGTCAGGCAGTCTGATTAACCAATGTTCTGACATTTCTGTAGCGGTTTGGGAACGTGATGTCAATGAATACCTGCAAATGGTCTCTGAGGAGCCGAACATAATGATTTTCAGTTAATGATCAGAGGACACCGTACATTCCGTGTAAACATAGCCCACAACATTATAGAGCCACCACCACCTTCCACAGTGCCTTGTTGACAATTTGGATCCACAGCTTTGTGATGTTAGCGCCACACTCGAATCCTACCATCAGCTCTTACCAGCTGAAATCGGGGCTCATCTCACCAGGCCCCGGCTTTCCAGTCGTCTATGGTCCAACCGGTATGGCCTGACCCCATGAGATGCGCTGCAGGGTATGTTATGCTTCTAGCAAAGTCACTCACATCGGTCGTCTGCTGCCATAGCTCACTGACGCCAAATTTCGGGCACTGTCCTAACGGATACGTTCGTCGTGCGTCCCACATTGATTTCTGCAGTTACTCCAAGCATTGTTGCTTGTCTACCAGCACTGACATTTCTACGGAAATGCCGCTGCTCTCCATCGTTAAGTGAAGGCCATCGGCCACTGCGTTGGCCATGGTGGGAGGTAATGCCTGAAATTTGTCAATCGGGGCACAAGAATCCTGTCGCGCCTTAATAACTTGAATGAGAAATTCCAAAAAAAAGTTTAAATGGTTGAAGTTTCCGAAATCACTTGAAAGAAGCTATACAATTACTCCATGAGGAAACAACATTTATGTAAATGAAAACGGAAAAATTGTAGTACTTGTTTTCATATAGTGGCAAGTGTGCAATCATATAATTTATACATGCGTGGTATGTTTATAACGTGGAACATAAACATTTATCGAGGGATTTGCAAAGGTTTCTTTTGTAAATTGCTTATCTCAATGCTGGTTGTATCGACTTTGAGGAAGGATAGTCAAATAATCCAAAACAGGAAGTTTCTGTGTTGAACAAGACATCAGAAACTTTCTGTCGCAAAACAAAGACGACAGCATATAAAAGAAACTGACCAGTAAGACCCAGAATCGTTTATGGTGATAAAATTATGAGCAAGTTAAAAATTTATGGCGTTAGATTCCGTATTATGAAAATACTGACTGGAATGAAAAGCTAAAGAAATTTAGAAACACACGTTAATGCGTTCACAAAAATGTAACTAAAAAAAACATACATGCATAAAGTTTTTCAGCTCAATTACAGATCTGCTTCTTATGTATGGAAGATAACGAATAGCAGGAAGGGAAAGAAAAGAATATTCAGTTCACGCAGCTGTAATGAAATTTTTTAAGATACGTGTTTTGACATGCATAGAATGAAGCTATAATGAAACTATTATGCTAATAAATGTAATAAACCTGTAGCTGGTGGAGCTGCTCGGTTGACGTTCTACTGCTACAAAAAAAAAAAAAAAAAAAAGCACAGAGATAAATAATCAGCACCAGTGTGCTGCAAAAGAGATAGGTGATGCCGGACGATCGAGGAATTATGAAGAAGAGGAGGAAGGATAAAAAGAAGAAGATTATACTGTGACTAATATTTCTACGAAAGTGTTCTTGAAACAAGCTGCACAATCTAGAGGATTTTACATGTGGCACAGGTTTCTATTACACATATGAATGTTTTCAGCACTTTACAAACTAAAAGTCAAACAACTGTGACATAAGTATTACATATTTTCTCTTCAGTTATACGTTATTATATTTAAAATCAAAGTTTGCTGTAGGCTTCGGATGGACCTTGAGTGCAGTAAATAGTTATAATTTTTGGCCTATTTGTTAAAATTAAGCCTGTTAAGTTAATGAATAAATTGTGGTTGTGAAATCAAAATTTTAATTTAGAATATTAAAAATCGATTTCAGGTACTGAGCAGAAGAAAGGGACTTTTCAGCACAAATTGCACACGGCTTTGTACGAACTAAAACATCATAAAACGTTTGAATAAATAAAGATATAGTATTTCCAGTTAATTTACTCTGTTATTTTTTCCCAGTAAAGGCGTAAATCTATGAATTACAATCTTATACAGCCATCAAGCAATCATTTCTTTCTGGAAAAAGCTGTAATTTGAACTGCAATGACGCTCACGAAAAGAAATGCAACATTTGTGTACAGAATAATATATTTTTATATTATATTTATATTTTTATGGGGTGCAAATCAGCTCACAATATTCATCTGTATTAGCAAACTAGCGATGTAGGTAAAATCATCGTTTTACGACGTAAGTTATCCGTGTCTCGTGCCTATTTGAGTATCAGAAAGTTTTTTTTTGACAAATATCTGTTACTGCCAAGAATGTATGTGTAAAAGGATCAGCGTAAATTGATAAGACCACATCCGCAACAGAAACATGACCCCCAAGCACCTGGTGATGAGCCTTCAGGGTTCTAAATTTATTCTGTATTTTGATTTAAAAAAAGCTCGCTATGTCACCGAATCCGAAAATTCCTTTCCTTCTGTGTTATACCAAATTAGACATAAGTGGTAACAGAAGCACTGGTCATCGTTTCCATGGGCAATACGTGTTACAACTCTAACGTAGTAGCTCTAAGCACCTGATTAAAGACCACCAAACTCTCACAGCAATAATCTGGAACACCTGAAATTCCCAGACAAAACCGTTTTATTCCTATAACGCCTTTGCTCGTCCGCAGTTCCTGTTACTGTAAATTACACTCCAGAACAAACAGAAGGCTCCCAATATCAGAGTCGTTGGTCAGGGTCTCCATGGCGAGCGACATGAACTTCGAAGACGACATGCTCTGCCATATCTTTGTAACGGTCCAGGACAGTGTAGACAACGTTTCTACAGCGTGTAAGCGATAAGCATTTACGACGTACCACGGTGGTCTAAGGGAAGTCGAGACAAGCTACTTGAGGAAGGACACTTGCGGTCTATCATGCATGGAAATAACCTGTAAGTATCCAACAAAAGCCATTTAAACTATAGCGCCTGCTTCCTGCAACAGATTTCGAATATCATGTTGCCATCTTAGGAATACGGCTCAGTCTGTCAGATTTTTGGAATTCTGCATTTCGAGAACCTTAGTAATTTGAACATGCCCATGAGGGTAATGAAAGAAAATATAATTAATATTACAATTTGATCGAAGCTTAAGCCTTACAGGCACAGCAGTTTCGCAGTATAAACGCCAGAGAAATAAAAAGATTTAATTGCTAATTCTGGTGAAAGTTTCCTTAAAAGTTCTTCTTCTTTTTATTTTTGTTGAACCTGTTCTGGCTTGGTTCATCAGTTGTAACTTTGCTGTTGTTTAGCTCTGGGTGATTTGTGTATTTCCATATGAGTGAGAAATCAAACTTATCTGTCTCCGAGAATATGACATGAATAAGGACCTGTTTCATTATCTTTCTTAAAAATGTGCAAACTGATTCAAGCCTGAACTTACCTATTAATCTCTATAATTAAACTAAGTGGTCCTTGTGTGTCAGGATCTGCCTAATAATTCTGTTCATGAAATGGTCCCTGTGCGTTGATAATTTTCATAGTTAACTGACCCTGAAATGAAACTACCTCACCTTGTAATGTAATTGCATTGAAACGCGGTGCTTGCTGCTCTCTGTGCGCCAGCTGCAAACTTCTAACTACATTTGCTGAGAGTTTAATGCAATGCTACACACAAAAAGTAAACTATTTTATACACACCATGAGTGAGACGCTCTTTTATTAAAAACGACTTAGGTCAAGGATGTGGGCTGCGCCCTTAGCTGATATATTACTCTAGCAAACTGTTTTTAAACTATCTGATACACTATTAATTGAATGAAATTCATGTTATAACACTCATTAACATTGACAAAGGGAAACATTGATATCAAACACTTACTCTCAAAAATGTTAGGCAAATAACAAACATAAAAGAACCTTACAGTGAAAATTACACAATCTCTAAGAAAAATCTAAAGTTCCCTGATGTGAATGTCTCCTTCAATAATGTTTCTGAACTACGTGCGACTGCAGTGCCACTAAATAAAAATATTGTCTTCATTCCTCTTCATACTGTTTTGTAATCTCATTACATGTCATTTCATTCATTATCGCTAGTCAAATGTATCTCCTCTGTTTCACATTATTCAAACACAAATCATTTCACTAAAACATTTGTATTGCCATGAGTGTCCGGCATCTGGGTCACTACCCTTCTAACGATAGAACATTCCGCTCCTCGCTGTCAAGCAGTGATGACATAAACAAGCACATCTCCCAGCGAAACAGCTACTCCGACCAGGGGCCGCGCGCGTATAATAACCGATTGAAAATTATCGCTTAGCGTTTGAGACATCCAAAATATGTACAAATTCCAGAAATGCAGGTAACATACTCCCAACAGACCTGTTTCACCGCGTCGTTAAAATTCACATAATTTTCACGCATACTTTACACAAATTCCAATTTTACACTATTTAATTGCAAAAACGAATGGTGTTTAATATTAAACGACTATTTTAGTGGGACAGAGGTCGGCTGAGCCACTGCCGTTGGAGGGCGAAAAGGTATTCAGATTCCTGCGTGACGCGAACGCGCTTTAGCTTGTAAAGTTTTTCCAGGCCAGTATAAGGTTTATGGTAGATCAGAAGCATCCTGCATCAAATTGTTCGTCCCGACATTGAGGGATCCTGTGCCGCGGACCGAGGTGAACGGGGCACTGTAGGGGAAACAAATAAATCACTAGGAAAAATGGCTCAAATGGCTCTGAGCACTATGGGACTCAACTTCTGAGATCATCAGTCCCCTAGAACGTAGAACTACTTAAACCTAACTAACCTAAAGGCATCACACACATCAATGTCCGAGGCACGATTCGAACCTGCGATCGTAGCGGGAGCGGTTCCAGACTGTAGCGCCTAGAACCGCTCGGCCATCCCGGCCGGCTCACTTGGAAAGCTCAGACGAGTCTTAATACGGTGCCTACTACCTCTTCCCGCACATTTATCTTATTGATGCATTTGGCCTCAGAATAGCGGACGTCGTCTGTACAGTACGACGTTCGAGCCCACCGCCTGCATTACTGTCACAGGATGTGGTGAGTTTGACCAGTTTTCTTTTGATTATTTGACGTTTTCTTGCTCTTTTTTTGTTTTTTCGAGTATGGCTCCTGGCAAGATACATTATAGATGTTTTGCGTAGGCATAGTATTTTTTGTTGTGAGATTAAGTGTTAGTGTATGTGAGGCAGTAAGATTTTTTTTTGTAGCATTTAATTACTTTTGTATTGGTTTGAGTATGATGTTACCGAGTATGATGCTACTGAGGTGTAGAGAGGTGGGTTATTCTTGTACTTACATGTTTTATTTCAGGACTAACTGGAACGAAAGCAACACAATGGCAGAGTCAAGGACGCAAGGTATGTCGGAAGGAAAAGGAGTGCAGATTTCGATGGAAAAGATAAAACAATTGGCAGCGGACAATACGCAGTTGAGAAGTGAATTAACATCTAGAAGTGAACGGGAAACCGCATCGGATCAGTCGTTGTTGCCTAGGATGCCGCAGCAGGAGATTGACCGAGCTGCCGAGAGTTTGATTATTCCATTATTATCTGAGGAAGTGCGTTCGTTTTTAGAGGACTTGGAGACTTCAGCGGTGATGATTGGTTGCTGAGATGAGCAGTTATTACATATAGCCAAGATTAGATTAACGGGTGAAGCAAAGACATATGTAAGGTGTTCTGAGGCCTTAAGGAAGGCAGAACAGTTTAAGCAGTTAAAGGTAGGGCTTTTACAAGGGTACAAAAAATAGAATAGCGCTCGATACTTTAGAGAGGTTAAGTACAATGACAAAGAGACACGGGGAGACGATGGAGAAATTTGAGGACAGGATAAAGGAGATTAATGAGTATACTTACGAGTTGGGTCAGAGCGACGAAGCGGATAGTGTTCTGTTGCAGGAGGCCTAGCAAAGGGCACTTGATGTATTTTTGAGAGACTTACCGGCGCATATGTCACGGAGAGTGCGTAAAAGGACTCCGAAGGACTTGTATTCTGCCATTTAGCTGGCAATTCAATGACAGGAAATACATGTGGCATCAGAGGTACGTGAGAGGCAAACAGCAGTTGTGAAATGTGGTCGTACGGGGCAGGTGTAGGGGCAACGTATGCAGTCACCGAGGAATAAAGGAAGGGGTGGAAATCGGCAGCGAGGAGGATGGAGAAGTGGAGTTGGCAGGGATGGACAATCGTTAATCAGCAGAGGGGGCCCAAAACCCACCTAAAGGAGCTCCCGTTTAATTTGAATGTTACGAATACGCATGCAGAGGTGGAATGTTCAGTGGTAGGGTCCATAGGAACTAAAACGTTCAAGATTTTGTTTGACGCAGGGGAGTAGGTGACAGTAGGTACTAGGAATATAATGGGAAGAAGAAAGCTAGACCCACCACGTTATATGTTGCGAGGAGTGAGGGATAAGGATGTCACGCCTTTTGGGTCGGTGACAGTTGACTTTCGAATAGAGAAAGTCCGACTTAATGCATGCTTGGAGGTAATACCATGGGTAAGCGAGGGCTACGACTTGATACTAGGAGTACATTTCTTGCATCAAGAGCATGCCAAAATTGACCTTGGACTACGAACTGTGGAACTTGATGGAATGTGATTTCAGCTGGGGGAAACTGTTGTAAATGCAGAGCTCTCGGGAGGGGCGTTCAACGTATCGAACAAACCTATTGAACCGCGTGCATTAGCATTAAGGCTTAATTCGCTTGAGTGTGTGTCTGGTGGCACTGGGAAGTCGCTTTGGGTAATTGTGCAGTCGAATCTACCTGTGGTTACAGTATATGTAAAATCGGTAAGCGGATCTAAATCCCCTATTCAGTCACTCGTTGACCACGATGGCACCGAAACAGAGGACGACCGAAGAAAGGCAGAAATACTGAATTCAGTGTTCCGAAACTGTTTCACTGCGGAAAATCGTAACACGGTCCCTGACTTCAGCCGTCGCACGGACGCCAAAATGGAAAATATTGAAATAAACGATATCGGAATTGAAAAACAACTGCTATCACTTAGTAGCGGAAAAGCATCCGGACCAGACGAGATACCCTTAAGATTCTACAGTGATTATGCTAAAGAACTTGCCCCCTTTTGTAGTGGGACGAAATTAAACGTCACCCATCCACCAAGTCAGCCCAGTTTGCAGGTGACTATAAGTTTAATTTAGTTTTTGTTTATGTGTTTTCTTATTATTTGTAATAAATGTGAATTATCTAAAAGTTTTGTATTTTTTTTATGTGTTTCATGTACGGAGAGATCGGCGCAACGAACGGGGACAGCATCTTCGTTGCCGCGACCAGAGAGGAAATTGCTGGCCGCTATATGTCGCGGGTCGACAGCCAAGGAGCAGCAGAAGATCCTGGAACCGAGTTGTTGCGTCGTGTTTCTAAAAATTAAAAATGAATTTTTATACTCTTTTTGTACAACAATGACCTCATAATGAGCTTAGTCTTATTGAAATGTTAGTCACTGTCTGTCAACGCTCAAGTTCACATCTGTATGTGTAGGAAGCTAATAAAATAGTGTATGCTATTAAAGTTGAAACACGTGTCTTGAAGATTTATTTATGAAGAGTTATGTGAACGGATTAATAATATATTTGACAAGATTATTGATTCAGACAGCGTTGGCCGAAACTTTGAATCTAAAAAGTTTATTTAATGTGTGATTCTGATATCGATTAGATCAAGATAACGTGTGTCGATATAATTTTCTGAGGAGAAACAAACGAAATTTAAATTCGAAAAAGTTACGAAAACCAATTGGCCCAAGTGATGTAATTCTCTGCACACGACTCAACTGATGTTTTACAGTTTCGTTCAAGAACCATTCTATGACAATTTAAAAGGAATATGAATCATTTTTGAAGTGGGTTGTAACTGACGTAGGTGACGAAGTCTGCACATGGTCATACATATATCAAACGAAACCATAATACGTCGTTACACCGCACTGTGGCGACCTTAGAAACAGGACTTGTGTGCAACTAAGGCACACAGGTACGAAACAAAGCATCAAGAGTCCTTCGGAAGTCAACGCGAGTTTTCGTGGAGCCTTCACCAGCCAGCGGCGACTTCGCGGGTGTGGGCATCTGACGGAGTGCAGCCAAGCAGTACGGTCACGCAGTTGTTCCACGAGAAGGCGCGTCTGTTGGGCAGCAGCTGAACGCTGCAAAACCCGACAACCTTTTTTCTCACTAAACTAATAGGCCCAGTACGTCAGCGTGCGGGGTGTTCCTCCGGCTGGTATTAGAGGTGTTGCTGAGGGCTTCGCCTGTCTACGGCGGTGCCGGGCGTGGTTGCAGCCAGCGACGTTTCCGGTGTTCGACTCAGCGTCCTGCCGGTTGCGGAAGCGGGGTCGCAGCATCTCAGCGGCTGCATCGACGGCTGTTACATCTGCAGCCCATAGCAGCACACTGATCATCGAGAACTACAAATTACAATATTAGTGTCCGGTGAGTTTGTTTCAAGTTGGAAGTGGAGTGTTGTACATAGGGAGTGTGCTTTTACAGGATTGTTGATTACAAGTCTGCGTGTGTAAATAGTTAATATCTTACAATAATGTCGGGAAGTGAAATGTCAGACGAAGAGCAATCTATGTCCGATAGGAGCATGAGATCCCTTTTTAGGGCGATCGCTAAATTGAAACAATCTAACGAAGAATCTACTGCTAGATTAAAAGAGGAATTAAAACAGTCTAACGAAGAATCTATGGCTAGATTAAAACAGTCTAACGAAGAATCTATGGCTAGATTAAAACAGTCTAACGAAGAATCTATGGCTAGATTAAAACAGTCTAACGAGGAATCTACTGCTAGACTTAAAGGGGAGCTAACAAAATCAACAGACAGGTTGCAGGAATATCTTAATGAAACCAGTCGAGAATTAAGTGATAAAATAGAGTCTTCTAAAGTTGAAATGCAGGAAAAATTAGTAGGACTTAGTAATAAGATTGCTGATAATTGTAAAAGGTTAGAAGAACATATCCAGGAATCGCGCGAGGAAAAAGCTCGCATGCGACACGATATTACTGACTTATCCGAGAGACTAGATAGTGTCAATATCTTAGCTGTAAGTGAAATACAGAAAAATAACGATATGTTACGAGATGAATTTTCTATGCAAACAGAAACTGTTCGCAGAGAATTATTGAAATCTATTAAAGAGGTCTCTACCAAACCTGTAGAGATTTCTTCAATAGATAATGTAGAATTAGAGACATTAACTCATCAAGTAGAAAAGGACCATACCGAAATCGAAAACATGAAATCTTTAATTACTGAAATATGCAGTAACCTTGAGACTGCCAAAGATAATAACATTGACGAAGGTACAGAGCGTTCACATCGTGAACACAGTGAAGAATCGATATTAGCTAATCGCGTATCCAATACAGAAATGCGGATACAGGAAATTACTAAACGGTTATCGGAATTAGATAATAACGAGAACATTTCAGGTAGCAGAGGTAATAACATAATCAGAGACAACAGTCGCATCGAATTTGCTAGCTCGGATGACAACAATATGAATAAAGCAATCACGGCAAGCCAATCCGATGCAACTCCGTCTCTGCAAGCTAAACAAAATCCGACTATTTCTCTCGCAGAATGTCTGGATGACATAACAACAAATTCAAATGTAGCAAGTCGATTTCCTGTATTCAAACCAGGAGGCGAACTTCATCCTATGATCTTTATAAAAGCTTTTGAAACATCATTATCTTCTAAATGGAGTAATGAAAAACGCATTCAATTTGTAATAGGACATTTAGAAGCAGAAGCTGCGGAATGGGCAGTACTGCATAGAACTGAATTCAGGGATTGGGATGATTTTGTTAAGCAGTTTAAACAAAATTATTGGTCAAGACGAAAACAACAACACTTAACTTTAGAGTTGTTAGCCCCTCCTCCATATTCTAAACGGTGGAGAGGTTATAGGAATTATTTTGAATGGAATTTAAACCGTGCTAAATTAATTGAAAGTCATCTAATGCGAGTCCTAATTAGTGGATTACCGTATTACATAAAGGAAAGAAAAATGTTATTCTACGAATTATACAAAACCTTAATAATGGGGACGAAACAGTTAACACCCGGGGTGTGTGGTTATATTTTAACGACTTGTTGTATTGGAAAGCACAGAGGGAACACCAGAGATGGAAAATCTGCATTCCGAAAACTGTTGTGGACGAGTTAATTACTTATATTCATGAAGGTTACGGGCATTTTGGAATTCATAAATGTATTAAACATCTAATGAAGTATTATTATTTCAAAAATATGTCACGTATTGTGAGAAGTATTATTAGGGCTTGTGAAACCTGTCAAAAGGTTAAAGTTAATAACAAATTCAAGCGTTATAAATTATATGCTGTAATTCCTCGAGGTTTGTGGGATCTACTGTCATTAGATTTTTTCGGCCCTCTGCCTCGGAGTTCAGGAGGATTAACATATGTGTTTGTTGTAATGGAATGTTGGTCCAAACATGTGAAACTGTATACTTTGAAACGAGCGAATACAGCAAGCGTTATACGCTGCCTCACCCGAAATTACTTTGTTAACTGGGGCATTCCTAAACGACTTATGTCTGACAACGGTAGTGCCTTTATTAGTTAAAGATTTCAAGATATGATAAGACAATATGGAATCAAACATATCTTAATTTCGAAATATCACCCTCAAAGTAATTTAGTAGAAAGAGTCATGAAAGAATTAGGACGATTATGTAGAACTTATTGTGCACATAAACATACTCGGTGGGCCAAACTAATGCCTGAATTCGAAAAGATATTAAATGAATTGCCTCACCTAACGACGGGATTATCACCTATAGAAATTTTAGGCAAACGAATTATAGGTGAGCCTTTACTAGCTGCTTTACCTTGGCCACCAGTAAATGAGATACAACAAGATATTCCAGACGAAAAAGTTTGCGAACAGATTGTAAAAAATGCCGAACGGAGAATTAAAAGTTATAATCAACAGGCTATAGAACCCTCATTTCAGGTAGGAGATCTTGTGTTAGTACGATCTCATCCTAAAAGTTCTAAGATCGGTAAGGAATGTAGAAAATTCTTCTTGATCTTTGAAGGTCCATATGTTGTACATAAGATTGTACATCCCAAAGCATTACTTCTTATGGAACCTTCATCAGGTGTAATTAAAGGATTATATAGTGTTGATCAAATGAAACTCTTCATTCCTAAATAAGTTAATATTTAGTATATGTTACACACGGAAGAGCGTTCATAGTTTAGTCATGTGAAGTTTTCGTGATAGTTACGTATTATTTTAAAGAATAGGACAGAAAGCTTAAACAGGTGTTCTACAATAATCTACTGGTACTTCAAAAAGAGAAAGATAACCAAAAGGGGGATTTATGTGGAAGAAATTTTGCTCTTAGGTCAAAAGGAATTTTGCATATTTTAAATTTACTCGGATAGTAGGAACCAAAGGGGATGGTTAATAGTTTTAGGGACCATGGGCGTCCAGAGCTATATGGCTCACGAGAACATAGCAGAGTGCCTTTAATAGAGGTTTGCAATAGTGTTAATATAGAACACACCAAACGGGGCTCTCTCGCTTGTTTCTCATAAATAAATGGCCATTACCCAACAAGGTGTCCGAAGGTAAAGAAAGCCGTGCCGAGATTCTAAAGAGAGTTTTGCTTGATTTCTTCTTGACCTCAGGCATAAATAAGGCATTAGGGAAGAGAATGACGTAAAGTAAATAGTACTATTAGTTATTGTGAGCAACTTATTAGTAATATACATTCTTGAAAAGAATAACTCTAGTAAATAAATGAAACTGAAACTAATCTATCACAATTGGAACGCTCTGTCCTAATGGACAACGTTAAAGAACGTACTAAATTAGTATTTATTAGCAACTATTAACTGAAGAGGAGCAATCTCCCTATATTCGGTTACGAATTACCATAAGAGCACAATTAAGAGTAAATGACAAATAGTCACAACGATATCGTATTAAAAGGATTAAATCTCTCTAATAGCAAGGACTCTAGGTTACGTAAAATGTGAGGAAAATGTATTAACAGTTAAATATTGTATATTGAACAGTTTTAATTTCGGTTAAAACCTGACAAACTGAGCTTGTGGGTGGGGTATGTAGTGGGACGAAATTAAACGTCACCCATCCACCAAGTCAGCCCAGTTTGCAGGTGACTATAAGTTTAATTTAGTTTTTGTTTATGTGTTTTCTTATTATTTGTAATAAATGTGAATTATCTAAAAGTTTTGTATTTTTTTTATGTGTTTCATGTACGGAGAGATCGGCGCAACGAACGGGGACAGCATCTTCGTTGCCGCGACCAGAGAGGAAATTGCTGGCCGCTATATGTCGCGGGTCGACAGCCAAGGAGCAGCAGAAGATCCTGGAACCGAGTTGTTGCGTCGTGTTTCTAAAAATTAAAAATGAATTTTTATACTCTTTTTGTACAACAATGACCTCATAATGAGCTTAGTCTTATTGAAATGTTAGTCACTGTCTGTCAACGCTCAAGTTCACATCTGTATGTGTAGGAAGCTAATAAAATAGTGTATGCTATTAAAGTTGAAACACGTGTCTTGAAGATTTATTTATGAAGAGTTATGTGAACGGATTAATAATATATTTGACAAGATTATTGATTCAGACAGCGTTGGCCGAAACTTTGAATCTAAAAAGTTTATTTAATGTGTGATTCTGATATCGATTAGATCAAGATAACGTGTGTCGATATAATTTTCTGAGGAGAAACAAACGAAATTTAAATTCGAAAAAGTTACGAAAACCAATTGGCCCAAGTGATGTAATTCTCTGCACACGACTCAACTGATGTTTTACAGTTTCGTTCAAGAACCATTCTATGACAATTTAAAAGGAATATGAATCATTTTTGAAGTGGGTTGTAACTGACGTAGGTGACGAAGTCTGCACATGGTCATACATATATCAAACGAAACCATAATACGTCGTTACACTACACTTTCTATCAGCAATTTATCGTAGATCGCTGGAAGAACGTAAAGTACCTAGCGACTGGAAGAAAGCGCAGGTCGTTCCCATTTTCAAGAAGGGTCATAAATCAGATGCGAATAATTATAGGCCTATTTCGCTTACGTCAATCTGTTGTAGAATAATGGAACATGTTTTGTGTTCTCGTATTATGACGTTCTTAGATAATACAAATCTCCTTCATCATAACCAACATGGATTCCGCAAACAGAGATCATGTGAAACTCAGCTCGCCCTATTTGCCCAAGAAATTCACAGTGCCGTAGACACTGGCGAGCAGATTGATGCCGTATTCCTGGACTTCAGGAAGGCATTTGATACGGTTCCGCACTTACGTTTAGTGAAAAAAATACGAGCTTACGGAATTTCGGACCAGGTTTGTGATTGGATTCAGGATTTCCTAGAAGAAAGAACACAACATGTCATTCTTAACGGTTCAAAATCTGCAGATGTAGAGGTAATTTCGGGAGTACCGCAGGGAAGCGTGATAGGACCTTTATTGTTTACAATATACATAAATGACTTAGTTGACAACATCGGTAGCTCCGTGAGGCTATTTGCAGATGACACGGTTGTCTACAAGAAAGTAGCAACATCAGAAGACTCGTACGTACTCCAGGAGGACCTGCAGAGGATTAATGCATGGTGCGACAGCTGGCAGCTTTCCCTAAACGTAGATAAATGTAATATAATGCGCATACATAGGGGCAGAAATCCATTCCAGTACGATTATGCCATAGGTGGTAAATCATTGGAAGCGGTAACGACAGTAAAATACTTAGGAGTTACTATCCGGAGCGATCTGAAGTGGAATGATCACATAAAACAAATAGTGGGAAAAGCAGGCGCCAGGTTGAGATTCATAGGAAGAATTCTAAGAAAATGTGACTCATCGACGAAAGAAGTAGCTTACAAAACGCTTGTTCGTCCGATTCTTGAGTATTGCTCATCAGTATGGGACCCTTACCAGGTTGTATTAATAGAAGAGATAGACATGATCCAGCGAAAAGCAGCGCGATTCGTCATGGGGACATTTAGTCAGCGCGAGAGCGTTACGGAGATGCTGAACAAGCTCCAGTGGCGGACACTTCAAGAAAGGCGTTACGCAATACGGAGAGGTTTATTATCGAAATTACGAGAGAGCACATTCCGGGAAGAGATGGGCAACATATTACTACCGCCCACATATATCTCGCGTAATGATCACAACGAAAAGATCCGAGAAATTAGAGCAAATACGGAGACTTACAAGCAGTCGTTCTTCCCACGCACAATTCGTGAATGGAACAGGGAAGGGGGGATCAGATAGTGGTACAATAAGTACCCTCCGCCACACACCGTAAGGTGGCTCGCGGAGTATAGATGTAGATGTAGATGTAGATTAGGCGCCTGATGTTGTCCTGAGGTAGACGGCGCCACAAATCCTGAACAGCCTTCTTCAAATCATGTACAGAATGACACGGCGGCATTTGGCGTTTCAGCTCGTCCCACACATGCTCCGGGGAGCAGGCCGGCCATGGAGGAAAGGTCGCACATGGCATCAAAAAATGTCATCAACATAACGCGGGCCTGTTATGTTTCACGTACCGCAGTTAGAGGGGACCGGCTATCATAGCTTATGGCACCCAGGCCGCTGTGCATGGTTGGAAGTATGGAGTTCACCTGTATATGGTTATAACCTGTCTTCAAAAGGACTCGCGATTCATTACTAAACAGCACGCTTTGCCGATCCGTGGCAGTCTCCATCGTTCTGGCTTGGTAGCATTGTACATGGAGTTCATACAAATATCGGTTTGTGTCCATATGAGGTAGTGTACAGGCGAAAAATGCCGACACCGTTTGATTTAGTGAGCCAGCACCGTAGCTCAGCCTGCTCGGTCAGAGGCATAGCTACCCTCTGTAATAAAAAACAGAGTGAACGGATCAACAAAGAACCTGAACGGCTGTCATCGGACGTCCGCCACGAACAGATTCATCGACCAATATAGAGCGAAATGAGATTTAAAAAAATTTAAAAAAAGTGAAGCTTCACAAAGGAAGGACCGGTGAATCTGTACTTCAATTTGCAAGGACAATTCTTGATGTTTGGAAACGGGTACAAAAGGCGAATACAAAGACTTTGGAATGAAAGTAGGACGCAGTGAAGCGGAAAGGAAGTTTTCCACAGTACTGAGTGGGACAATGGGTAAGACTGTCCTGCCGCTATACGCAAAAAGGGTAAACGAAGAAGTTCCTCACGAGGTATCAAGTGCCATACCACGTTGTTGAAACCACATCCTCCATTAATCTTAACCTTCAGCTGCCAACTAGAACAACGATAGTACACATTGGGCGGCTATCACCATTTAAGGGTTGCTCGAATATGATTCCAGGCGTGTCACAGGGAGGAAATCCACTCCGATAACTGAGTGATCAACGTGACGGATTGCCGTCCTACGTGCCCGGGTTCGATTCCCGGCTGGATCGGGGATTTTCTCCGCTCAAGGGCTGGGTGTTGTGTTGTCTTCATCATCATTTCATCCCCATCCGGCGCACAGGTCGCCCAATGTGGCGACAAATGTATTAAGACTTGTACCAAGGTGGCCGGACCTGCCCCGAAAGGGGCCCCCCGGAGAATGACGCCAAACGTTCATTTCAATTCCACAGGAAGGAAAGAGGAAGAAAGAGGGTGTGAAGACAGGTGCTAAGCACAGAGAAAACCAGGAAGATAGGGTACAGCATGAAGTACCGTATGCTTTGCGTTCCAGAAAGTAGTAGAGTATTTGTAGTTTATTTTTTGTTTTCATGTCATGTATCATTCGGTTTGCATAGAGTAATTAGGCATTGTATTTCCATATGTTGTACGTATTTTCGAATATAGCCTGCTGCGGTCAGCAGTCCTTTTGAAGACGGAGGAAGGGTGATGGTGATCCCTCTCCTCAGGTTACTTAAAAGGGAAGGGTAGCATCTGACGTATGTGGAGTGTTATTGGAGGAGAAATCAAACGGAGTTCTGGAGAAATAAAAGCACTGGAGTAAATTTTGAACAAAGTTGTAACAAATATGTGTTGAACGGTGTCAGAGTCATACGATCTCCTGTTTAAATTTTTAGTTATCGACACTGCTGGGATAGGAGAGTCGTGCTTATTGCACCAGTTCATAAAATGTAAATTTAAGGATGAAAGTAGTCATACAATCGGTGTTGAGTTTCGATCCAAAACAGTGAACGTTGGAGGAAAATCTGTGCAGGTACAAATATGGGACACATGCACGGTGCAGTTATTTTTAGCCAGGAGGAAAGGAATAGACTGTCCTATCGTGGAGCCAAAACTGAGCTTGCAACAGGTAGTGATGCATTGGATCTTCTCCACCTACAAGAATTTGGTAGTAGTAGGGGAGTATTTACGGAAGCGAAACGTATGGAGCTCGGGTGGAGCGGAATTTTAATCAATGGAACTAATTGTAACACAATAGGACCCACCTTCCACCTGCGAGCTTCAATTTCAGGAGTCACGCAATTGAATGTTACGCAGCCACAGTTATACTGGCCAGAAGCCACTTTAGAGTTTTTCCAAGGCAGAATCTGCCGTTGTGAAATCACACTCTGGAGCCAGGTCTGTTGGGATCCCTAAACGAATTCATTTGAGAGCAAGAGGGGCACATATCAGCCGAACCGTTTGCGCAACATGTCGCTCAGTATAGGAAAAGGCAACGGCAAGTAACGATCATTTTCAGCACCTCTGTGCCAAGTGTCATCGTAGCCTTAACTTTGTTAAATGTTGTTTTCTTTCTGATCAGGCAGAGAGCTAATTCCAAGAGGGAACCAAGGGTAGTCCAAGCCACAGTGGGTTGGATACCGAGGGCATGAGAAGAGTAGGTAAGGGGCTGAAGGGCAGTGGTCGTCCAGTAAGGAATTTTTATGTTTTGTTTCATGCCATGGTTTTAAGAGGCAGCAGGCCACATTTAAGTTTTCCAATAGTAAGGAAATATGCCATAGGTGTCGACCCAAACAAGTTAAGAGTTGAAACTTCCTGGCAGACTACAACTGTGTGCCGATCCGAGACTCGAACTCGGGACCTTTGCTTTCACGGGCAACTGCGAGCAACTCCTTTCTTTCATGAGTGCTAGTTCTCCAAGGTTCGCAGGAGAGCTTCTGTAAAGTTTGTAAGGTAGGAGACGAGTTACTGGCAGAAGTAAAGCTGTGAGGACGGAGCGTGAGTCGTGCTTGGGTAGCTCAGATGGTAGAGCAGTTGCCCGTGAAAGGCTAAGGTCCCGAGCTCGAGTCTCGGTCCGGCACACAGTTTTAATCTTCCAGGAAGATTCATATCAGCGCACACTCCGCTGCAGAGTGAAAATCTCATTCTGGCAAGTTAAGAGCTAGTTAAGGGTTGACCCAGGGACCGTGTCTTTCCAAAGAGTGGAATAATGCAGTGGCACCACAGTTTAAGATAGGAAAGTTAGATTCGGTGCAACGTTTCTGAGCACACAAGTTACAGCCAGGTGCAGGCTTGTTGAGAGTAAGTTATGCTGACCAGCGGTTGCGAAGTAGAATGGAGGCCAGAGGGCCATTGAACCACTGAAAAGCGTAAACGCAGTGGTTTGCATGGCACAAGTTACAGGAGAAGGGGCCAAGTGGCACAACCTAGGTGTTGTGAGTACGTGAATCGGAGCTGCGCATTAGCCTTTTATAAATAGGTGTGGGTTTCTAATGAGATTCATTCAAGTGTGGCAGCTCTCCTGGACGGCGGGGAGTATCACACCACCAGCTACATGCAGCAGCAGATGGGGCACCAGCGTTCCAATCCATAGCAGGTCGCTGGTTCAACCCTCTGAGGCCAACCAGCAGTGGACCACTCTTCGGTTCGCTACCATGGGCAGTCGTCCTGGCTTCCAACACACACTGGAGGAATCCCAAGGCGAGAGCCGCAGATTCGGACACCAGATCGTGGGCGCTTGTGGTCGCCACAATCTCAGCTACGCCAGCTAGGAAGGACGCAGTGGGCTGCTGGGTGGCTCCCTGCAGAGCAGCACCGAGTCAACAGGGAAGAAGACCACTGAGTTGGCTGCCAGCGCAGGCCTGACGATGCAGCCCTACAAGGCCGACACACAGCAGTGTGTTGCACCGGGCACTGGGGCAGTGGCCTCAGCATTGCAGGACCCTGTGATGCGGACTGAGGTGAACGGGGCACTGTAGTGGAAACAAATAAATCACTTCGAACGTTCGGACGAATCTTAATACGGTACCATCTACCTCTGTCATCCTGGTCATCCTGATACATTCGGTGGCAGAAGTTGCCACTACAAATGTAACATATTCCAGGATTACGTTCCTCTTGAACTAGTTACCCTTTTACAAGTCTTTATAGAAATATTTGACATGTTTTGGAAGGTTCGTTATTTTTGCCCTTTGTTCTAAATGAGCATTTGTAAGATATATGATAGGTTTCTTAGAATAAGCAGTCGCCTATCTTTATTATCTGAGTTCTTGTGACTAGAGATAAGGTTCCCGGGTTCGATTCCCGGCGGGGTCAGGGATTTTCTCTGCCTCGTGATGGCTGGGTGTTGTGTGCTGTCCTTAGGTTAGTTAGGTTTAAGTAGTTCTAAGTTCTAGGGGACTTATGACCACAGCAGTTGAGTCCCATAGTGCTCAGAGCCATATGAACCACTAGAGATAAGATTTGAATTTAGTCCAGTGACGTCAAAGTAGTGACAGAATAATGCGAGCAGCCATCTCTTGGTTATTCTGGTTGCTGTATATGACACACATATAAGATTCACATTATCCAACCCTCCCATGCTTCAAATGGTTCAAATGGCTCTGAGCACTATGGGACTTAACATCTATGGTCATCAGTCCCCTATAACTTAGGACTACTTAAACCTAACTAACCTAAAGACAGCACACAAAACCCAGTCATCACGAGGCAGAGAAAATCCCTGACCCCGCCGGGAATCGAACCCGGGAACCCGGGCGCGGGAAGCGAGAACGCTACCGCACGACCACGAGCTGCGGACTTTCCCATTCGTGCCCCTATGGGTGTTATCAGTCGTTTGACGACGTCTTCAGGTTTAGTTTATTTTAGATATGGCCCAATCAACTGTTTGTCACAGCACACTTCGAATTTCATGGCATAAAATGTCTTTGTTTTGATATCATACTTCGCAGGCTTACTTGGAATGTACTGTATAAACCCACGATGGCCTCTAATAGCTTTCAGAGTTTCATCAATTGTAACAAATTCACTGACATTATAGTGAGCGATACAGTTACTTACTAATTTTTAGTGAAACCCACCAAGAAGGCCGGCCGGAGTGGCCGAGCGGTTAAAGGCGCTACAGTCTGGAACCGCACGACCGCTACGGTCGCAGGTTCGAATCCTGCCTCGGGCATGGATGTGTGTGATGTCCTTAGGTTAGTTAGGTTTAAGTAGTTCTAAGTTCTAGGGGACTTATGACCACAGCAGTTGAGTCCCATAGTGCTCAGAGCCATTTGAACCATTTTGAACCCACCAAGAGGTGCCAATTTTTCTGTAGATTTCCGTTTAATTCTAGTTCCTAAATTATCAAATTTAACTGTTTTTCAGTTATAAACGTTTCCGTTTTATTCTTAGATAAAACAGAAACGTTTATAACTGAAAAAAATGATTGTAAGATAGTCATACCAGCGCCATCGGATGTTCATAGTTCACAGCAATTTGCATGATTTCCTTTCTTTGTGCCAATTAAAAACGATATTTGAAAAACTGTACGCAATTTTTATACTGTAGTGTCTATACAATAGCGATATCGAGAATAGTTGGTATGGATACTTTTTTTCCAGTCCATCTATTAGTATGAGATATGAGGCCATCTATCGTGTTTCCAATGATGAACAGATAAACTGCATCAAAATGCGTAATTGCTTTTATGGCAGTCCCTTTTGGCCCAGGTAAAATTCTAACAATGTCTTTAGCAGTTGTTTTCCTAGTTAGGGACTGACTAATCTAAACATCACTATTTCCAGTATAAAATTTGTAGCTACCTGCTGCAACTTCATTTCCAGCAGTTTTATGACTGTCATCTCCCGCCTGTGACTGGTCTGATCCCGCAATTGTGGTCATCAGCTTCAATAATTTCCCTTCCAATTAAAAATCGTCATCAGCTTCATCACACATCAACTCATCTTCCGATATTGCCGCTAGTGTTCATAGGATCACTTCGGGATCCCTTATAATATCACTTTCCCTGGGGACAATGTACCCATAAAACAACCAATTATTACTGTAAGCCGCGGTGGCCGAGCGATTCTAGGCGCGCAGTCCGGAACCGCGCGACTGCTACGGTCGCAGGTTCGAATCCTGCCTCGGCCATGGATGTGTGTGATGTCCTTAGGTTAGCTAGGTTTACGTAGTTCTAAGTTCTAGGGGACTGATGACCACAGTAGTTAAGTCCCATAGTGCTCAGAGCCATTTGAACCATTTTATAACTGTAAATAAGAATAAATACCAACTCTCCCACCCCACTTCCCTGTGGACCATGGACCTCGCCGTTGGTGGGGAGGCTTGCATGCATCAGCGATACAGATGGCAGTACCGTAGGTGCAGCCACAAGAGCGGGAAACGGGGGGGGGGGGGGGGGGGGGGCGGGGGGGGGGGCGGGCTGGGGGTGTCTGTTGAGAGGCCAGACAAACGTTTGGTTTCTGAAGAGGGGAAGCAGTCTTTTCAGTAGTTGCAATAGTCTGGATGATTGACTGATCTGGCCTTCTAACATGAACCAAAACGGCCTTGCTGTGCTGGTACTGCGAATGGCTGAAAGCAAGAGGAAACTAAAGCCGCAGTTTTTCCCGAGGGCATGCAGCTTTAATGTATGGTTAAATAATGACGGAGTCCTCTTGGGTAAAATATTCCGGAGGTAAAATAGTCCTCCATTCGGATCTCCGGGTGAGGACTACTCGTAAGACGTCGTTATAAGGAGAAAGCAAACTGGCGTTCTACGGATCGGAGCATGGAGTGTCAGATCCCTTAAACAGGCTGCTAGGTTAGAAAACTTAAAAAGGGAAATGGATAGGTTAAAGTTATATATAGTCGGAATTAGTGAAGTTCGGTGGCAGGAGGAACAAGTCTTCTGGTCAGGTGAATACAGGGTTAAAAATACAAAATCAAATATGGGTAATGCAGGAGTATGTTTGATAATGAATAAAAAATAGGAAGGCGAATAAGCTACTTCAAACAGCATAGTAAATCCTTTATTGTAGCCAAGATAGGCACAAAGCCCAAGCCTACATGATGAAAAGATTGAAGAAATGTATGATATCATAAAAGAAATTATTCAGATAGGTAAAGGAGACGAAAATTTATAGTCATGTGGGACTGGAATTCGATAGCAGGAAAAGGAAGAGTAGGTGCATATGGACTAGGAGTAAGGAATGAAACAGGAAGTCGCCTGCTGGAATTTTGTACAGAGCACCACTTAATCGTAACTAACACTTGGTTTAAGAATTATGAAAGAAGGTCGTAAACGTGGGAAAACTTAAAGGTGTCAGATAGATTATATAATAGTATGTCAGAGATTTAGGCAACAGGCTTTAAATTGTAAGATATTTCCAGGGGCAGATGTGGACTCTGACCACAATTTATTGATTATGAACTGTAGATTAAAATTGAAAAAACTCCAAAAAAGTTGGGAATTAAGAAAATATGACCTGGATGAACTGAAAGAACCAGAGGTTGTAAAGGGTTTCAGGGAGCATCAGGGAACGTTTGATAGGATCAGGGGAAAGAAATACATTAGAGGAAGAATGGGTAGCTTTGAGAGACGAAAGTGAAGGTAGCAGAGGATCAAGTTGTTGACGAGGACGAGCGGAAATCCTTGGGTAACAGAAGATATATTGCATTTAATTGATGCAAGGAGAAAATATAAAAATACGGTAAATGAAGCAGGAGAAAAGAAATACAAAAGTCTGAAAATTAAGAACTGCAGGAAGTTCAAAATGGCTAAACAGGGATGGCTAGAGGACAAATGTAAGGATGCAGAAGCCTACATCACTTGTGGTAAGATAGATACTGCCTATAGGAAAATTAAAGAGACCTTATGAGAAAAGAGGACCACTCGCATTAATATCAAGAGCTCAAATGGGAAACCAGTCCTAAGCAAAAAAGAGCAAAGAAGGTAAAGCGGAAAGGTGGAATAAGTGTATAGGGTGTCCATACCAGGGCGATTTACTTGAGGGCAATATTATGAAAATGGAAGAGGAGGTAGATGAAGATGAAATAGGAGATAAGATACTGCGTGAACAATTTTATAGAGCACTGAAAGACCTAAGTCGAAACAAGGCCCCTGGAGTAGACAACATTCCATTAGAACTACTGATAACCTTGGGAGAGCCGTCCCTGACAAAACTCTACCATCTGTTGAGCAAGATGTATGAGACAGGTGAAATACCCTCAGACTTCTAGAAGAATATAATAGTTCCAATCCCAAGGAAATCAGGAGTCGACAGTGTGAAAATTACCATATTCTCAGTTTAATAAGTCACGGTTGCGGAATACTAATGCGAATTCTTTACAGGCGAACTTAAAAACTGGTAGAAACCGACCTGGGAGAGGTAATGTTGGGATTACGTAGTAATGTTGCAACAAGCGAGGCAATACTGACCCTACGACTCATCTTAGAAGATAGTTTAAGGAAAGGCAAATCTACGTTTCTAGAATTTGTAGACGTAGAGAAAGCTTAGGAAAACTTTGGCGGGAACACTCAATTTCAAATTGTGATGGTGACAGAGAGCGAAAGGCTATTTACAATTTGTACAAAAAGGGGCGCGAAAGGGAAGCAGTGATCGAGAGGAGAGTGAGACAGGGTTGTAGCCTATCCCCAGCGTTATTCAATCTGTATGTTGAGGAAGCAGTAAAGGAAACAAAAGAAAAATTGGAAGTAGGAATCAAAATCCATGGAGAAGAAATACAAACTTGGAGTATTGCCAACGACATTGTAATTCAGTCTTAGACAGCAAAGAACCTGGCAGAGCAGTCGAACGGAAGGGACAGTGCCTTGAAAGGAGGATATAAGATGAACACCAACAAAAACAAAACGAAATTAATGGAATATAGTCGAATTTAATCAAATGACGCTGAGGTAATTTTATTCGGAAATGGGACACTTAAAGTAGTAGACGTGTTTTGCTATCTTAGAAACAAAATAACTGATTGCGGTCGAAGTAGAGAGGATGCAAAATGTAGACTGGCTAAGGCAAGGAAAGCGTTTCTGAAGAAGATAAATTTGTTATCATCGAGTACAGATTTACGTATGAGGAAGTCCTTTCTGAAAGTATTTGTATAGAGTGTATCCATGGATGGAAGAGAAACTTGGTCGATAAACAGTTTAGAGAAGAAGAGAGTGAAGCTTTCGATACTTGGTGCTACAGAAGAATGCTGAAGATTAGGTGGGTAGATCACGTAACTAATGAGGAGGTACTGAGTAGAATTGGAGAGAAGATGAATTTGTGGACAACTTGAGTAGAAGAAGGGATCGGTTGGTAGGACATGTTCAGAGGCATCAAGGGATCACCAATTTATTATTGGAGGGAGGCGTGGAGGGTAAAAATCATGGCAACCAAGAAATGAATACACTAAGCAGATTCATAATGGTGTAGGTTACAGTAGTTACTCGGAGATGAAGAGGCTTCCACAGGATAGAGTAGCGTTGAGAGACGCACCAAACCAGTCTCTGGACTCAAGACCACAACAATAACAACTTAAACTATTTGTAACCAATCATAAGCGCGTAAAATAGAAACATAATTACACGACAAGGCGCCAATCACACCGCAAAGGTTGAACAGAAGTTGACAATGATATTGTAACCAAACATTGGCCAGGTGTCGTTTCAAACGAGGACACACACGACCCATCTAGGTCCAACCAGCGGACACTCAGAAAACTAAAATATGCGGTGCGTATGCTGCGGCATGTCCACCGGGGTCTTAAGCCAGAGTTTGAAGGTATTGTGTCAATACCTTAAACCATAAAAAAGTTGAATGGCAGAGAAGCAGGAAAATATATGCGTGGACATTATATAAAACACCAATGTAAAATGTCGAACTTGAAAATGGGAATTGATGGTACGCATGACAAAACATAAATCGCGCAGTGTTTTATTATTTAAACTTTGTAGTTTGATGAGTAAATTTGTCGCCTTTCTACCTGTAACATGTTTTGTTGCCGGAGGCCTTGCTAATTTTCCGACGATCGCTTCACAATCATATTTCGTTTTTTGTATGTTTTGTAAGTGCTACTTTTGTCGAATTTTAGTCTGACGAAAACCTAGTCCTACATCTTAATTGTGCCGTATGGTACAGAGAATAAGCAGTAGACTGCGGGCCGTGCGTTTAACGATCACTGTTGTGCAGAGGTCGCTGTGACATTAGCGGTGTACGGCTGCACTTTGTCTACGGGCTGTCACATCCTCATTCCTTCCCGCCGCCCTACTGCCGGAGATGAGATGGCGCAGCAGCGCGCAATAACTCTGCCACGCTTCCTGTGAAGCCTCTGAAACCGGATTCTGAGAGACGTCGTGGGCACCGCAAAGGCAGCCGAGCGTGACGGAAAGGGGACGCGACGGACTAGGTCCACCCTATGGAACGACGGCCTTCCGGTGCGTCTGCCAGTATTCGGGCGGTCTCGTTTCATTAGATGACACATTAACCATCAGATTTTTTATGAAAGACAAAAAAAAATGGTTCAAATGGCTCTGAGCACTATGGGACTCAACTGCTGAGGTCATTAGTCCCCTAGAACTTAGAACTAGTTAAACCTAACTAACCTAAGGACATCACAAACATCCATGCCCGAGGCAGGATTCGAACCTGCGACCGTAGCGGTCTTGCGGTTCCAGACTGCAGCGCCTTTAACCGCACGGCCACTTTGGCCGGCTATGAAAGACAGGTAGTTTGTATGAAGACAGAAAATGACTGATATTTGTAACTGGTTGCCACGCTCATCGCGCCTTTTTATGTTCTTAAAAATCAGTAAGTGCTTCCAAAGTCCCATTATTTATCTTTTGTGATTATTTGTAATTTCAGCCAGGCTAGTACAGTGTTTACTTAACATTTACGATACTTCAGGACATACAGTGTGGTCCATTAATGGTGACCGGGCTAAATATCATGAAATAAGCGTCAAACGAGAAAACTACAAAGAACGAAGCTCGTCTAGCCTGACAGGAAAACCAGATGGCGCTATGGTTGGCCCGCTAGATGGCGCTGCCATAGGTCAAACGGACATCATCTGCTTTTTTTAAAAATAGGAACCCCATTTTTTATTACATGTAGAACGTAAAGAAATATGAATGTTTTAGTTGGACCACTTTTTCGCTTTGTGATAGATGACGCTGTAATAGTCACAAACATATAGCTCACAATTTTAGACGAACAGCTGGTAACAGGTAGGTTTTTTAATTTAAAATACAGAACGTAGGTGCGTTTGAACATTTTATTTTGGTTGTTCCAATGTGATACATGTACCTTTGTGAACTTGTCATTTCTGAGAACGCATGCTGTTACAGCGTGATTACCTGCAAATACCACGTTAATGCAGTAAATGCTCAAAATGATGTCCGTCAACCTCAATGCATTTGGCAATACGTGTAACGACATTCCTCTCAACAGCGGGTAGTTCGCCTTCCGTAATGTTCGCTCATGCATTGACAATGCGCTGACGCATGTTGTCAGGCGTTGTTGGTTGATCACGATAGCAAATATCCTTCAACTTTCCCCACAGAAAGAAATCCGGGGACGTCAGATCCGGCGAATGTGCGGGCCATGGTATGGTGCTTCGACGACCAATCCACCAGTCACCAAATATGCTATTCAATACCACTTCAACCGCACGCGAGCTGTGTGCCGGACATCCATCATGTTGGAAGTACATCGCCATTCTGTCATTCAGTGAAACATCTTGTAGTAACATCGGTAGAACATTATGTAGGAAATCAGCATACGTTGCACCATTTAGATTGCCATCGATAATATGGGGGCCATTTATCCTTCCTCCCATAATGCCGCACCATACATTAACCCGTCAAGGTCGCTGATGTTCTACTTGTCGAAGCCATTGTGGATTTTCCGTTGCCCAATAGCGCATATTATGACGGTTTACGTTACCGCTGTTGGTGAATGACGCATCGTCGCTAAATAGAATACGTGCAAAAGATCTATCATCGTCTCGCAATTTCTCATGTGCACAGTGGCAGAACTGTACACGACGTTCAAAGTCGTCGCCATGCAATTCCTGGTTCATAGAAATATGGTACGGGTGCAATCGATGTTGATGTAGCATTCTCAACATCGACGTTTTTGAGATTCTCGATTCTCGCGCAATTTGCCTGCTACCGATGTGCGGATTAGCCGCGACAGCAGCCAAAATACCTATTTGGGCATCATCGTTTGTTGCAGATTGTGGTTGACGTTTCACATGTGACTGAACACTTCCTGTATCCTTAAATAACGTAACTATCCGGCGAACTGTCCGGACACTTGGATGATGTCGTCCAGGATACCGAGCAGCATACACAGCACACGCTCGTTTGGCATTTTGATCACAATAGCCATACATCAACACAGCAATATCGATTTTCCTTTGTTAACCGACTCACGTGGTGTAGGGTAGTATGTTGCTTGCCATGTGGCCTGTGAATAGTGCCTTATAGTGTTCGCTTTAGTTCGTAGTTTTGGTACAATTGTACTGCCAGATGTTAGCCAATCGGATGCGAATGATTTCTATGCTTTTCTCGTGGTGTTGCTTTTATGTATCCAACAACCATCTCCAGGTTGCAAGTTGTTAGTCGATTGGTTGCCTGTAGCGTGTCACCATTTCTCCCACACGGTACCTTTATCCATTCTGTACCATAGGCTAGTCATTTGCAATATTTTATTTATATTTTATTTATAATGCACAGATAGTATTGGGAACAGAAAACTAGTTGAAGCCAGACGTCAGTGACAACGAAATTGTAAGTGCAGACTAGAATGTTTATCGTAAGGATAGGCTGGTCGCAAATGGTGGCGGCGTGTTTACTGCAGTAACAAACTCGATAAAATCCAGCCAGGTGTTAACGGATCCCGAATGTGAATTAATCTAAGTGAAACTGAGTATCAGAGAATGGTAAAAATGGTGATCGGATGCTTTTATAGAACACCTGGGTCAGGATCTGTAGTTGTAGAGCGCTTCAGATAGATCTTGCAGAATATCATTAGTAATTTTCCTGATCATGCCGTTGTAATACGAGGTGACTTCAACTTGCCAAGTATAGATTGGGAGTGTCATGCCATCAAAACTGGTGCCAGAGACAGGGAATCGTGTGGCATTGTTCTGGATGTCTTGTCCGAAAATTACCTTGAGCAGATAGAGAACCAGGGTAACGTCTTAGACCTCCTGGCAACAAACAGACCTGAACTTATAGATTCAGTTAACGTAGAGGAAGGTGTCAGTGATCATAAGGCTGCGAAAGCTTCTATTAAATGGGTCCTACAAGGAATGTTAAGAAAGGTAGGAAGATACATATATTTGGTCAGCGAGGGTGACAGGATACAAATTTCAGAATATCTCAGCAGTTAGCATCAAATATTCGGTGATGAGGACAAGATGAGGAGAACAAATGGAAAAAATTCAGACATCGTTCATTATGCCCTAGACAAGTATGTTCCGAGTTAGGTTTTAAGGGATAGGCCGTGTTAGAAAAGCGCTACTTAAACAAAAAGCACTTCATCTCAGATTCAAGAAAAGCAAAATCCCAACTGAGAAACAAAAGCTGAACGAAGCGAAAATGAGCTTAAGGACAGCAATGAGAGAAGCGTTCAATGATTTCGAAAGTAAGACGTTGTCAAAAGACCTAATTAAAAATCCTAAAAAAATTTTGGTCGGATGCAAAATTAGTAAGTGTGTCAAAAACATCTATTCATTCTGTCAGCGACCACACCGGCATCGAAACGGAAGATAACAGAAAGAAGGTCAAAATACTGAATTCGGTCTTCCGAAGTTGTTTCAACGCGGAAGATCGTAACACTGACCCTCCTTTCAATCGTCACGCGAACGTCGATTTGGCATACATTGAGATAACCGATTGCGGAATTGAAAAGCAGCTACGATCGCTTTTTAGTGGAAAGGCTGCAGGACCAGATGAAATACCTATATACACTCCTGGAAATTGAAATAAGAACACCGTGAATTCATTATCCCAGGAAGGGGAAACTTTATTGGCACATTCCTGGGGTCAGATACATCACATGATCACACTGACAGAACCACAGGCACATTGACACAGGCAACAGAGCATGCACAATGTCGGCACTAGTACAGTGTATATCCACCTTTTTTCAGCAATGCAGGCTGCTATTCTCCCATGGAGACGATCCTAGAGATGCTGGATGTAGTCCTGTGGAACGGCTTGCCATGCCATTTCCACCTGGCGCCTCAGTTGGACCAGCGTTCGTGCTGGACGTGCAGACCGCGTGAGACGACGCTTCATCCAGTCCCAAACATGCTAAATGGGGGACAGATCCGGAGATCTTGCTGGCCAGGGTAGTTGACTTACACCTTCTAGAGCACGTTGGGTGGCACGGGATACATGCGGACGTGCATTGTCCTGTTGGAACAGCAAGTTCCCTTGCCGGTCTAGGAATGGTAGAACGATGGGTTCGATGACGGTTTGGATGTACCGTGCACTATTCAGTGTCCCCTCGACGATCACCAGTGGTGTACGGCCAGTGTAGGAGATCGCTCCCCACACCATGATGCCGGGTGTTGGCCCTGTGTGCCTCGGTCGTATGCAGTCCTGATTGTGGCGCTCACCTGCACGGCGCCAAACACGCATACGACCATCATTGGCACCAAGGCAGAAGCGACTCTCATCGCTGAAGACGACACGTCTCCATTCGTCCCTCCATTCACGCCTGTCGCGACACCACTGGAGGCGGGCTGCACGATGTTGGGGCGTGAGCGGAAGACGGCCTAACGGTGTGCGGGACCGTAGCCCAGCTTCATGGAGACGGTTGCGAATGGTCCTCGCCGATACCCCAGGAGCAACAGTGTCCCTAATTTGCTGGGAAGTGGCGGTGCGGTCCCCTACGGCACAGCGTAGGATCCTACGGTCTTGGCGTGCATCCGTGCGTCACTGCGGTCCGGTCCCAGGTCGACGGGCACGTGCACCTTCCGCCGACCACTGGCGACAACATCGATGTACTGTGGAGACCTCACGCCCCACGTGTTGAGCAATTCGGCGGTACGTCCACCCGGCCTCCCGCATGCCCACTATACGCCCTCGCTCAAAGTCCGTCAACTGCACATACGGTTCGCGTCCACGCTGTCGCGGCATGCTACCAGTGTTAAAGACGGCGATGGAGCTCCGTATGCCACGGCAAACTGGCTGACACTGACGGCGGCGGTGCACAAATGCTGCGCAGCTAGCGCCATTCGACGGCCAACACCGCGGTTCCTGGTGTGTCCGCTGTGCCGTGCGTGTGATCATTGCTTGTACAGCCCTCTCGCAGTGTCCGGAGCAAGTATGGTGGGTCTGACACACCGGTGTCAATGTGTTCTTTTTTCCATTTCCAGGAGTGTAATTCAATAAAGATTATGCGAAAGAACTTGTTCCCTTTCTAGCAGTAATTTATCTTAGACCGCTTGAGAAAAGAAAGGCACCTAACGACTGGAAAAAAGCGCAGGTCATTCCCGTTTTTAAGAAAGGCCGTAAGACAGATCCACACAATTATAGACCTATATCGTTGACGTCAATGTGTTGTAGAATTATGGAACATGTTTTATGGTCAAGAATTATGACGTTTTTGGAAAATGAACAGCTCCTCTATAAAAATCAACATGTATTCCGCAAACAGAGATCGTGCGAAACTCAGCTCGCTCTTTTCCTCCATGAGGTCCACAGCGCAGTGGACAATGGCGCTCCGGCTGATGCCGTGTTCCTTGAATTCAGTAAGGCATTTGACATCATGCCGCATTGCCGTTTAATGAAAAACATACGAGCTTACTGAGTATCGGAGCAGAACTGCAGTTGGATTCAAGACTTTCTTGACTAGAGAACTCAACATGTTACTCTTAACGGAACTAAATCGACAGATGTAAAGGTAATATCTGGAGTAGCAGGGGAGTGTGATAGGACCGTTGCTGTTCATTATATATATATATATATATATATATATATATATATATATATATATATATAGTAGAAAGCGTCGGATGCTCTTTAAGGCTATTCACAGATAATGCACTTGTTTATACCAAAGTAGCAATGCCAAAAGATGGTAAGAACTTGCAGAACGACCTGGAGAGAATTTATGAATGGTTCAGATTCTGGCAGTTGACCATGAACGTAAATAAATGTAAAATCTTGCCCATACATAGGAAAAGAAATCCACTACTGTACAGCTACACTATCGATGACAAACAGCTGGAGACAGCGTCTGCCGTAAAGTATCTAGGCGTAAATATCCAGAGCGACCTAGTGGAATGACCATATAAAACATGTAATGGAAAAAACAGACACAAGACTCAGATTTAGTGGAAGAATCTTAAGGAAATATGACTCATCCACGAAGGAAATGGCTTATAAGGCACTTGTTAACTCGATTCTTGAGTATTGTTCATCTATCTGGGACCCTTATCAGGTAGGACTGACAGAGAAGATAGAGAAGATGGAACGAAGAGCGGCGCGTTTCGTCACTGAATCGTTTAGCTGGCGAGAGAGCGTTACGGAGATGCTGAACAAACTCCACTGGCAGACATTACAAAAGAGACGTTGCGCATCACGGAGAGATTTACTATTGAAATTTCGTGACAGCACATTTCAGGAGGAGTCAGACAACATATCACTTTCCCCACATACATCTCGCGTATTGACCACGAGGAAAAAATTCCAGAAATTAGAGCCAATACAGAGGCTTACCGACAATCATTATTCCCAAGCACTGTTCACGAGTGGAACGGGGTTGTAGGGATCAGAAAGTGCTACCGAAAGGACCCTCCGCCACACTCCATTGGGTGGCTTTCGGAGTATGATGCAGATGTGTAATTACCTTGTAGGTCAATCAGTAACATCTGCCCATGCACAGGGGTGCTTTCAGTTGAAACGGTAAACGGTCTCGAAAACAACCTCGAAAACAGAGGTAAGATTGACAGCGTCTTCAAAACCTTTATAACTAGAGTTGTAATTCCTGCGCTTTCGTTAATGCCGGTGAGGTTAAGGAAATGGATTGTCTTTGTGAGAATGTGTCCCTTCTAGAACTCGATTTTCTTTTTGAATGCGTCCTCATAGTCTTAAAGTAGTTACCTTGTGGTGTCTTACTATGGGGCTTCGCGGGGTAGTCGTGCGGTCTAGGGCGTCTTGTCACGGTTCGCGCTGTTTCCCCCGTCGGAGGTCCGAGTCCTCCCTCGGGCATGGGCGGCTGTGTTGTCTTTAGCGTAAGTTAGTTTAAGTTGGATAAAGTAGTGCGTAAGACTAAGGACCGATGACCTCAGCAGTTTGGTCCCATAGTCCTTACCACAAATTTCCAATTTTTCGTACTGTGGGCAATGTGCAGTCAAGTCCAGTTAAAATGAGAAGTCTGCAATCCATTCCGGATCTTGTAATTTTCGTTCCTGTAGCTTTTTTCCTACATAAATTCAACAATAGCGAGACTGAAATCGAAGATTCGTTCCAGGCGTGCCCCTTGACTCAATCGACGTACTTTTCAATAATATATGAAGTCTCCATATTCTTCGCTAATTTCCTTTGGCACCTGTTGCAATAGAAAATCGCATAATGCGTGTGACTTCAGAATTTTACTATTCGTACCATCTAGTTCTTCAACTACTCCACGGCTGCAAATTTAGCACGAAGTGCCTCTTGAAGTACACTAACAATAAATACCATCTGTCCGTCATCGTAATTTTTTGCTCTTTCATTGTCATCCAAAAGTTTAAATTCTTTCTGCGTGCTACTATAATGTCGTTACCTATCAAGTAAGCAGTACCTGTCGCTTATGCGAATTGAGAATTCTCATGCTGCTCTTCTGACATTCCCATTCATTTTAAAGGACGGTGGTGATAGATCGCTAGTCTGCCTCGTTTAGTGCAGTCACCACACCTGTGAACATCCTCCATACCACGAACAAATAGCTAAGGGTAAACAGCGCTGACATCACGATTCTGCCGAACTCATAGTTGGGCCGACCACAGAATAACTCACCGCAATGAGAAACGAAATGTTCCACTGTTGCGGATACTTCCGAGAAGGACCGAACAAAGCCGAATGACAGACTGGGCGTTAGCCCGCATACGCTGCGAGCGGCAAGTCTGGCACGCCGTGGCCGGCCATGTATTAGACTGTGTAATATTAAGTCGCTGGCACTGCCAGTGTATCTGCTGCACAAAATTGTTTTTAATCGTTTCAAATAATATATTATTTATAACAAATCAATTTCTCATGTTTCTTTTAAAACGTTTACACAATAGTTAACTGATACTACGTAACAAGAAAATTAGAAAAAAAGACATATTCATGAAAAGGAATCAATTTAAACATTCCAAAAATAATATTTTGTTACAGTTTTGCGCACAGTGTTGTAGTGTTATATTTCCTACTTATACAGAACAATGCACTTTTGTATTTTATGCTGTCTGTGTGGAAGACTAGTTCGACACATTTTCTTTTCTATTTCCATCTACTTGTAAGCACTGGCATCCAACTACTCCACATGTGATATGGTGGATTTGATTATCTGCGATGAGTCAATAAATGGAAATACATTTCACGCTCAAAAATATACCCATTTTTCATACAATAGTATCGATCGACTCTTTCAGTTTGTTACAGACAGGACACTAAAATGTAAATTTTGGCAGGACTCACTCATACCGCTAGTCTGAGAAGGAGGAATGTGCACTACATTTAGTGGACGTAAATCCTGCAATCAGCAGCGGAAGACGTGTGTCATCCGCCTTTTGGAGCGCTTTCTCCTGAAAAACTGCTGTATTTCCGTAAGTGTGCGATTTGTTATGCTGAAGAGCACACCCATTGCTGGAGGTCGTTTGAAGTTCTTTCTATGAACAAGTGCCATTTTTGTCCTCCACATTTCTGCCACATTATGAACAACGGGTGTTCATATCTCAGAAATTATGCGATTCCAGATCCAAATTTATTGGACTTGTTTCGAAAAGTTCTTACATCGATCAAAGTATTCCACTCTTTCTTCGAATATATTTGCAGCGCAGAATTCTATTCTACCGTCTCCCATGTGAAGCCATATTGCCACATCGTTACTGGGTCGTCAATGAAGTACAGCTTCCAGCACTGAGAGCTCTTTTATTAGGAACATCAACGTTTATATAGATAACCGATATTCAGGATTATGTAAAGGTTACAAAGACAAAAACTTTGAAAAACGATCTAGAAATGATAGAAACCGAATAAAAATATTTAGCGGCAAACGGGTTTGATCCGGTGACCCACATCACACCAGCCAGGAAAGCTAACTGCTACTTCAAATTGTATGCAGTGCAGTTGATTGAATTGCTCCCTTCCTTGCTGTAACACCACCCGACGTATGAGTTCGACATTCGTGGCTGCTAGCTCTTGATCACTCGATCCGATATTTCTGGCTGCCATAAACTGCTGCGTCTCTTCTCTTGCTATCTGCCGTACTAGAGAGGCGAGTTCATATTTCTTTCTCTCCATACGGACCACATCCTGGAGTCGATCATACCAATTTTGTCCGACTTATTTTGTGTTGAATTTCTCGATTCCCAGCCACCACTTGATTAATTGCTCTGTTATTCCGATATACTCCACCTCAAGGTCTCTGCAGATGACAACTTCGGCTCTTTCCATGTGAGAGAATTCGTGTGCTTCTATCAAATTGGCGTCCGGGGTGGTCGAGCGGTTCTAGGCGCTTCGGTTTGGAACCGCACGACCGCTGCGGTCGCAGGTTCGAATCCTGCCTCGGGCATGGATGTGTGTGATGTCTTTAGGTTAGTTAGGTTTAAGAAGGTCTAAGTTCTAGGGGACTGATGACCTCAGAAGTTAAATCCCATAGTGCTCAGAGCCATTTGAACAATTTTTTTGGAACTTGAATTTGCTTCAGCAATCGAGCTTGCCATTGCTGATGTAATCTACAGCTGAGCTGCGCCATTTAAGTAAAAGTACATATTTTCCAAACACTTCATGTAGTACAACCTTTCGTCTTTGTCGACTCTGTCAAATCCTCTAAGATATTTCGTTGCGCCCTGATCGGCGTCCCCGTAATGCCTGATGTGCAGCTTAATTACTTTTGTTTTGTAACCCACTGGTATCATGAATAAATGGACCTTAGGAACGATGTACTGCTTGTATTGGGGTTCACATCCGTGTACGTGACGGCTTTTTCATTGCGTAACTGGAGGCAAGGTGATGTAGATGTCCTGAAGCACCCAGCGTCTGCATCAAAGAACGTCACGTCGTAACAACAATCAAGTCAAAATCCGAAAGCTGGTTTGTCGAAAAATTAGAATATTTAGCATTGAAAGCATGTTTGTTACCAACACCAGCCTAGACATAACGGCCTCTTTAATAGAGAGTGCTGTCATTTTTATGCAGTTATTTTTACAAACATTGAATATTGCAAAATATGCAAACATCAAAAACATAAGATAATAAGCGAACCTAGAACTGATAAACACGAAATGACGAATATCTACTAGTGATCTGATTTGAACTGGTTACCACGCCAGCCAACGACACTGCTAATCCCTACAACATGAATCGTAATTCGCGACAATGTTATCATAATGCATCACCATACCGTTTACACGATGCATAATCGTGGGCGACGGTCTTTTGTAAATGCTCACTAACCTATGACATCAACTGGACGATAAGGACACTCATTTCGACAGACATTTCCGCGGATGCGTAAGCAATATCTCCAAGCTGAGGGTGACTGGATGTAGATCCTGTTCCTTTCTCATACGCTCTCCTCTTGCCTCGTCTTCTCTCTTTTAAAATGAGTCCCGGAATTATTCTCTGTTACCTGCCCACCGGCTATTGGCAGAGTCTTGCTCGGAATCCAAGGGTGCTTCAAAAGAATTCATCACATTTCACGTGAACGTACAACCGATATGAATGACGTTAAAGGCTACACTGGAATTTTAGCTTATGCATTGAAACTTGGCCCACGTTCTAAGTTACTCATTCATGTGGCTGCCGGTAGAGGTCTCCTTGGTACAGCTAGCTCGCTCTATCATTCATTAATCGTTACTCTACCTGTGTCTAACCGAGATGGTGACAACGTAACAACAAAAGCCGCTTTACGTTCTCCGTTCCAACGGGTGTTACATTTATGCGGGTTCGTTTTAATTCAGGTAAGCCACTGCGCCTCTTCACTGCCTCAACCACTTATCGTCCTTAAGGGCGAAAGCATTTTATATCGCACAACTGACCTCCAGGGCCCTTTGATTTCACAGTATGCAATTTTGTTAAGCAGGTTTGTGAGAGAATCCACCATGTGCCTACCTTTCAAACAACTTTGACAGCATTTCCTGCCTAGGAACAGCCGTCAATGCGATAACTGCAGTCAGATTCGAAAGAGTATGGGACGAGTCTTACTGTCGTCTAGACGTTTTTTGTGTACAGCGGAAGACAGCAGAACACTTCTGAAAGGTAAATGAAGACATTTATCCAAACCTATTAAGGAAAACTGCCGTAAGATCGTATGTTCATTCGCGTAAGAGGTATAGCCCTATAATCGCACAATCGGAAGTTCGTTTTAAAAACACAGGCTTCATATTCCTATTAGTAAGCTAAATTCGCCCTATATTTCCATCTGAATTTTTTAGGAAGATGTAGCATTGTGAATTCTGAGTAAACGTTTTGAGAGATACAGCTGATTTTAATAATAGATTGAAGAGCCAAAGAAACTGGTACACCTGCCTTACATCTTGTAGGGCCCCCGCAAGCATGCAGAAGTGAAGCAACACGACGTGGGACGGACTCGATTAATGTCTGAAGTAGTGCTGACGGGAACAAACACCATGAATCCTGCAGGGCCATCCATAATTCCGTAAGAGTGTCAGGGGTGAAGATCTCTTCTGAACAGCACGTTGCAAGGCATCCCAGGTATGTTCAATAATGATCATGTCCATAAAATTTTGGGCACGCAGCCGCATAATTTCAACTTCTTCAAACATTTCGGCTGAACCCCGTCCAGCCATCTTCACAGTGAGCCTAGGCTCACTCTGAAGATTGCTGGACGGGGTTCAGCCGAAATGTTTGAAGAAGTTGAATGTATGCGGTTGTACTCACGAAATTTTATGGAACAGTCTTTGTGCCGCCAAAATATGCACACAATAGTGTACATGTCTGTGGAGTCTCGTGGCCAGCGGAAGTGTTTAAGCTCAGATGAGTCTTCCTGGAGCCACTCTGTAGCAGTTCTCACTTGTGGCGTATGTCGGAATGGACAATGGACATGAATGGAAGCAGGTGATCAGAAAGGTAGCTTATGTAACAGTCACCTGTCAGAGTCGTATCTAGACTCTCAGGGGTCCCATATGAGTCCAACTGCACACGCTCCAAACCAATGCTGGCCGCTGTGTCCGAGCGGTTCTAAGCGCTTCAGTCTGGAAACGCGCGATCGCTGCGGTCACAGGTTCGAATCCTGCCTCGGGCATGGATGTGTGTGATGTCCTTAGGTTAGTTAGGTTTAAGTAGTTGTAAGTTCTAGGCTACTGATGACCTCAGATGTTAAGTGCCATAGTGCTCAGAGCCATTTGAACCATTTTTTGAATCCACACCATTACAGAGCCCTCACCAGCTTGAACAGGTCCCTGCTGACATGCAGGTTCCCTGGATTCATGAGGTTGCCTCGATACCCTTACGAGTCCATCCACTCGATACAATTTGAAACGAGACTCGTCCGATTAGGCAACCTGTTTCCAGTCATCAACAGTCCAATGTCGGTGCTGACGGGTCCAGGCGAGGTGTACAACTTTGTGTCGTGCAGTTATCAAGGGTACACGACTGGGCTCCGGCTCCGAAAACCCATATCGATGATGTTTCGTTGAATGATTCGCACACTGACGCTTGTTGATGACCCAGCATTGAAATCTGCAGCAGTTTGCGTAAGGGTTGTGTTTTTCTCATGCTGAACGATTCCCTTCAATCGTCGTTGGTCCGACCGCAGCGGTATCGGTGATTTGATGTTTTACCGGATCCCTGATATTCACGGTACAGTCGTGAAATGGTCGTACAGGAAAATCCCCATTCCGTAGCTACCTCGGAGATTCCGTGTCCGATCCCCTCGTATAGGCATTGCCTATCGCAGTGTCGTATTCTGCCAGTTACATATATCTATATTTCAATACGCAAGCCTGTACCACATCCTTATGCTATTTAGTGTGTAATTTTGTTGGCGCATTTAGTGTTATCTGTGGATACTGAGGGAAAAATTTATTGCGAGCACACTTAGTAGCAAAGAAGCAATAAATTTAAACGTGATACATGATGCGTCAGTTTTTCACAAATCTCATTGTTTATGATGTCGCATCTCCTAAACTGTAATTGGCAGGTGGTTCTTATCCCCACAGCGATTGTTGCCTGTCATTAATGGATAAGTTAATCAAGTTTAGTTGAAATCGGTCCATTGGCTTAGATGCTTATGTTGAATACACACACACACACACACACACACATAAACTCACACACACATACACACACACACACACACACACACACACACATACACACACTCTGTACATACACCCATTTTTATAATATATATGAATTAACTAGGAAAAACTTCCTATTGGTGTACAAGATTCTGTTTGTTCAGCCCCAAACCGGATATCGCCTCATGAATAACAACTTGTAGCGTTTTTACACAAGAAAACATTAAATTTATTTCGTGCAGAAATACTTTCATTACTCAAAAAAAATGAAACATGAAGTACTTGTTATTCAGCCAAAATGACAAAACATGAAGTATTTTATGTCGAAAGGCCTGCAGAAATTGATGAAAATAAAGATGAGTTTACAATTTAATCTTGTATTTGCACTTAAAGCGTAATGTAAGACGGGAAATAAGGAAACTGACTTTTTTTTTTTTTAACAGAAGGTAAAACTTTACATTCTGCTTCTTATCAGTAGTTTTCTGTTAATACATGAACGATGAAAGTTGAATCTCCACATTCTCTTATGTAAAGACAATCTGAATGCCACAGATTTGCGCCACTGACCAGACTACTCTTTCCCAAACGGTGTCGTTTTACTTTACTGTTCAGTCAAAATTTGGTATACTGTAGGTATTTTAATATGCAGATCTGTAGATGCGAGACTAACATTTTTGCAAAGCCATCACAGATTTTGCTAACATATGGGATGCTGCATCAGTTTGCACTGCTACCGACTGATTCCTGTCGGCCAGCGTACAGAAGTAGTGTTATTATACGCATTTTGTATTCTGATCAGAAAATCTGAAATATGACCCAGGTTTCAAATACTGAAAATTGACACACGTACACTGCTGAGAAAACAGTCGCAAAAACAAGAAATAATTAATGTACAGTAATGAAATTTAAGGAATACATTTGTCTAGGCAACAGACTTAAGTGATTAAGATTGAAAACTTCACATGTTAATGTAAGTTAAATAATACATTGTAATTGTGAAATTCTGGTTCATTAATAACGGGTGTAACCACCAGATTGTTGAACGCAATAATGCAACAGTTGCTGGATCTCAGTTTGTGTGGTAGTTCCATGTTTGTTGCACTTCATCCGTCAACACTGAGGCAGTTAACGCTGATGATGCCCCTTATGTGCTCGACAGAAGACATATCTGGTGATCAAGCAGACCAAGCCAACATGTTGACAATCTATAGATCATTGTGGGTTACAGCAGCGGTATTTTGGCAACTGTTATGTTGGAAATCATCCCCTGTGGTGCGGGGTTGTCGGGATGGTCGAACCTGGGACTCCAGATCGCCGAGCAGAAGCCGGGACCCACCATGCCGCTTTTCGTCAGGAGGCCAAGCAAGTTCAGTAACGTCAAGGGGCAGTGCAGAGTGATACAGCGGTATTTGGTGGCATTACTTTATTCTCATAATTTACAATGCTTCGATGAGTGCAGCGTAGTGTCGTTGGCCACCCATAAGCTGTGCCGCGAGTCCAGCCGACACCGCTGCTGCTGTCTGAAAGACCGCTCAGCTGGAACTCAGCCTCGCTCGCCCAGTCGCCGCTCGCCGCAACGTCACGTCTTGAGCCGCGTAGCCGCTCGCGAATCCGGAGACTGTTACAGTCCCTGGTCCCTGCCTCCCTCCACCCTGTTTGGTCTGCTCCGTCCGACCATGGGACGAAGGTGGATGTACTGGTCACCCGTGACCCTCAGGCCGCCGCTGCTCCCAGGACAGGATCCGATTCGAACACGCGCTCTCCTGTATTCGATGCCGTAACTTGTCGCAGGTGATGCTTGTTTCAGCGTTGCTGCACCGCCCTCAGCGTAAATCTCGCCCAGACTCTAGTACGCCAGGTGGAGAGTGAGCGTGGCCCGTCCTGGACCCGCTGCATACCGCTGTCACTACCCTCCTTCAGGCAGACCGTGCAGTCTCCAAGTACCCGACTGCTGTTCCGTCCCGCCCCGATGTTGCGTCCCCGGAGGTGGTATACAGCCCGAACAAGTACATAGAAATAATGAACCGGTTACACAGAATATTTACAACATTGCTGCCAGACTGGCCCCTATAAGCGTAGACCAGCACAGGTCCGACCTGACTCTTGTCTGACCTGGCACACTCTGTCCTAAAGTAAGAGTGTCTCACTATTTAAACTGCCTTTGGCCTCGCTTCCGACGTAGTGTCAGAGACAGAAACTATGGCAGGGATAAATTCCCAAATGCCAGCTATCTACAACTCTTCACTTGGCTATGGCCTAGTTCCTCGTCTCATATTGCAATAACTTCAAGCAACGCTGCAGTTTGCTGCCTCGTTGTTGCTTCACACAAATCAATTCGTGCCCACAATAGCGCCATCGAAGCACTTCCCTCGCGAGTGCCATGTTCGCATTTCCTGGCCTACTTGACTTTTGATAACATTTCCTCTTTTCTACGACTAAGACTAATGCTAGCACAGCACCTGTAATGCTGTTCATGAATAGCAGCACAATAGCTCGAACCACCAGATTTACATACAAATTTCCAGTCTGAGTGCGTGGAATAATCACAAGATTTCTGCTGCTGTCATACGAAATCGCACTCCAGTCCATAACTCCAGGTCTAGACCCCAGTGCGTCTAGGACGCAGACTGGTTTGGTGTAGGTCCTCGAATGGTCTCCTCCTAACCAGGCACAGCAATCACTAGCATGAAGGAAGAACCAGCTTTAGAATTTTTGTACAGTAACAGTTTACAGCTGTCAAATATGTTAAGAAATGCCTCTCTGAGCATCAGCAGTACAAATACACCTTTATTCTTTGTTTTTCTTAAGTAACCTTTTCCACAGGAGGAAATTATAGAAGAAGAACAATCATTTGTAGTATACGGAGACAGAAAAGCGCATGTGTGAACAGTCAGTTTGAAAGTACTTACAGTATACAATGGTGAGTCATGGATTCATAATCTTCATATCAGCTCCAGCCATATGTTCATACAATTGCTCCAGAAACTCAGGTGAACCAAAATTACTATGTCTGATATATGTACAACACTGAACAAAACATAACCCTTAGCTGTTACATATGATTATTTTAAACTCAAAGAGGTATATATTACATTTGAATGTCAAAGACACTATTGTCAAAGATTATGGAAAACAACAATAATTTGCAGTTCGAAGCGTGTAAGTAACGTGTTTTAGTCAATGAGCTCAATATTACTGTAATCTGTAACAAAGCTTTAGTTGTACAATACTGTACATCTTTTAATCACTTTTATCAGGACTTCATATCATAATGTAACATTATAATTATGTACCTAATAAACATACTTATTTAATTTTACATACTGTTACTCTTTTCACATTGATAATGACATTTGCAGATGGATGAGGTAATTAATTGCGATCTGTTATGTAGCTGTTTTGATTAAAAATGGCTGTCATATAGATATAATTATGTCTCCAATACATTTATGTTTCTTAACTGTGTGCTCATATTGGATGCAAAATTATGTACAATGCTAATCACTTTCCCTACATGGTATCAATTTTGTTTATAGACTGTGTTACCTAACAATGTACTTATAATTTTAATGTTATTACAACAGCTATCGCATGTGTTCCTTAGTGAGTAGTTAAATCTGTATATCATTTTTTGCACATTATGTTGGATCGTTTCTTTGATGAAAAACTTCAATTTCATTACTAAACTTAGATATATTGCATGAGTGTTTTACACATTAACAGCTCAACCTGAGAGATCATCTGGTACCTATCATAGATGTATTGTACTTAGAATTTTTAGGAGAAAGTATAATTCTGTTATCGTTGTATGTGCTGGTTATAGACTTTCCATGTAATATGTATGTGTAACGTTGATTGTTTTTACTACTATGACATGTAATTTTCTGCTTTCACAGTATTTCTTCATAGATCTCAACACATGATAATTTGCTTATGTGTCAAAGGTCTAGATGTAATGTGTCCCTGGAAGTAGGTTGAGTTAGTTTATTGATGTGGAGATCGACCGAATCTAATTGATTTATGATCCTGTACTACTTTTATCTATTATTAATTTTAGTGCAGTTGTATACTAAGTTTTATACTGACGAAACGTAGTGTTTATGCATCTTTTATACATCGATACACAGTGATTTTGTAATGCCTGTGCGATAAAATTATATGAGATTGTCGTCGTATTTTAATAATGTAGTAATGCCAGGCTTTTAAATGATCCTAAGCTGTGTGTTGGTATGTATGAGTTACTTTGTACCCTACCATTTAACAAGAGTGATTGGGTTTCTTTGCCATGTGGCAGCTGTATATGTTAATACCCGCTTCATAAACATTATTCACATAATTTACATCTAAACTCATCCACTAACCTTGTTGTCATGCGATATTTATGATTAGATGTAGTGACACTACTGTCTTTCAAAAATGCATCCATATTTCTTGAGACAAATATGAATTTCTTCCAGCCTTGGCAAGCACTCTCTGAACTGGAGCTTAAAGATCCTTTAGTGCTTAGAATAACATGATGAAAGAACCTGAAGATGATTAACGTCATTGACAAAAGCATAGCAGAGCACTATGTCTGCAATTTCTAGAACCAAATGTTTTCACACCACTTGAATATTTACATTCTATGAACTCCACGAAATAAGGAATAATGTTCTGATTCCAACACAGTCTCAAAGCGATACATGGTGGAGAGTGTTGTACATTGGCATACTTTTCAGGCTTTTGTCTCAGTAATAGAAATTCAGTATAACTTCCACTTTTAAATGGTCACATGAACATTTTATGTGCTGCAGACTTTCCCTGAAACAACAAAAATTAGATTTTCCAGATGTGAAAACATCTTACAAGGTAGGGCATGGTCCTATACCTGGGAACAATTAATCTACAGAAATTTAAAACCGTTGCAATCTCAAAACTCTTGTCAATATGGTATTTAACCGTCTATGTGTTACATTATCAGTCTACTGCATGGCAGTAATTAAATTTTGCAGAAGTATTATCAGAAACCAGTTGTAAGTGAAATAGATTTTGAAACAGAAACTACTGGAATCTAAAACCTATTTCCAGTTCCAAACCAGATAAAATTGTTCGAAAACTGAGAAGTACTGTTCATTTGCAAGCATCACATGTTCCATGGTGAAAAATCTTCTTTGGTTTCGCAGTATGAGGTGGTGCATGGCCGACAAAGTATGAATTTATAGTCCACATGTTATGCAAATCGTTTTAAAAGTATATGGCATTTTACTCACCATAAAATTCAGTACCTGAAGAATTGAGAATATATTCAAAATTCATTTAATATATTGTACAGCACTTAAATGTTTACAAGCTAAAAGTTAGCAATGTTGCACCATACATAATCTCATGTCTAACAACAACAAAAACTGTAGGAAAAGTGGAAACTGCTTGCAGCATTTGGTAGTATGTATTCCTTCATGTGATTTTAAAATCATTCACCAGACTGAAGCACACCAAAAAGCACCATGTATTCCTAGGTACATTATCCTCTAAGTAACTGTCCCATAAATAGTGTACTCCCTCCCATAAATAGTGATTAACCTAAAAGACAGTTGCAAGTCCTATGTCTGAGAATAATATCAATGGCGGAGGACTTTTAAAACAAAAACACAACCAAGTAAGAAACAAGATGTTAACGTGAACAGGAAATTGAAAGTAATATATAAGAAACTACCAGCATCGAGCACGGTAATGAAACCAACCTATGCCTAGGTTTCAGCCCATGTAATTCAGCCTTCTTCGGAAGATATAACTGATTGTCTGCGAGGGAATGGTCTAGAGACAAAATTTAAAGTATACTACTGACTGTATGTTGTGATCGATCTCATCATAAGTACTCATAAAATGGCAAATACCTTAACGAGTACTTATTTGCAGAAATTTTTACCTTGTTTGACCAGAACTATCTCCTATAAAAGTATAAATTTAATGCACACACACACACACACACACACACACACACATACACACACACACACACACACACACACACACACACACACATATACAGGGTGAGTCACCTAACGTTACCGCTGGATATATTTCGTAAACCACATCAAATACTGACGAACCGATTCCAACAGACCGAACGTGAGGAGAGGGGCTAGTGTAATTGGTTAATACAAACCATAAAAAAAATGCAGGGAAGTATGTTTTTTAACACAAACCTACGTTTTTTAAATGGAACCCCGTTAGTTTTGTTAGCACATCTGAACATATAAACAAGTACGTAATTAGTGACGTTTGTTGCATTGTAAAATATTAATTACATCCGGAGATATTGTAACCTAAAGTTAACGCTTGAGTACCACTCCTCCGCTGTTCGATCGTTTCTATCGGAGTGCACCGAATTACGTAGGGATACAAAGGGAACGATGATGGACCTTAGGTACAGAAGAGACTGGAACAGCACATTACGTCCACATGCTAACACCTTTTTATTGGTCTTTTTCACTGACGCACATGTGCATTCCCATGAGGGGTGAGGTACACGTACACACGTGGTTTCCGTTTTCAATTACGGAGTGGAATAGAGTGTGTCCCGACATGTCAGGCCAATAGATTTTCAATGTGGTGGCCATCATTTGCTGCACACAATTGCGATCTCTGGCGTAATGAATGTCGTACACGCCGCAGTACATCTGGTGAAATGTCGCCGCAGGCTGCCACAATACGTTGTTTCATACCCTCTGGGGTTGTAGGCACATCACGGTACACATTCTCCTTTAACGTACCCCACAGAAAGCAGTCCAGAGGTGTAAGATCAGGAGAACGGGCTGGCCAATCTATGCGTCCCCCACAGAAACGCCCGTCGAACGTCCTGTCAAGGGTCAGCCTAGTGTTAATTGCTGAATGTGCAGGTGCACCATCATGCTGATACCACATGCGTCGAAGCGTTTCTAGTGGGACATTTCGAGCAACGTTGGCAGATCATTCTGTAGAAACGCGATGTATGTTGCAGCTGTTTGGACCCCTGCAATAAAGTGAGGACCAAATAGGTGGCCGCCAGTGATTCCGCACCATACATTTACAGTCCACGGTCGCTGTCGCTCTACCTGTCTGAGCCAGCGAGGATTGTCCACGGACCAGTAATGCATTACACCAGAGATGTACTGCGGCGTGTACGACATTCATTACGCCAAAGATTGCAATTGTGTGCAGCAAATGATGGCCACTACATTGAACATCTATTGGCCTGACATGTCGGGACACACTCTATTCCACTCCGTAATTGAAAACGGAAACCACGTGTGTACGTGTACCACACCCCTCATGGGAATGTACATGTGCGTCTGTGAAAAAGACCAATAAAAAGGTGTTAGCATGTGGACGTAATGTGCTGTTCCAGTCTCTTCTTTACCTAAGGTCCATCACCGTTCCTTTTGGATCCCTACGTGATTCGGTGCTCTCGGATACACACGATCGAACAGCGGAGGAGTGGTACTCAAGCGTCAACTTTAGGTTACAGTATCTCCGGATGTAATTAACAATTTACAATGTAACAAACGTCACTAATTACGTATTAGTTTATATGTTCTGATGTGCTAACAAAACTAACGGGGTTCTATTTAAAAAAACGTAGGTTTGTGTTAAAAAAACATACTTCCGTGAATTTTTTTTGTGGTTTGTATTAACCAATTACACTAGCCCCTCTCCTCACATTCGATCTGTGGAATCGGTTCGTCAGTATTTGATGTGGTTTATGAAATATATCCAGCGGTAACGTTACATGACTCACCCTATATATATATATATATATATATATATATATATATATATATATATATATATAATGTGTACTTATGATGAGATCGATCACTGCATACAGTCAGTAGTATACTTTCAATTGTGTGTGTGTGTGTATGTGTGAAGGATCAAAGCTGTGTATAGTTGCAGATATTTTGATCATTGGTACATCAATATGTACCAAATTCAAGGTGTTCATTGTTTTTTTTCTTTGTGTAACAGGCTTCCTGCGAACACACCACATGATTTACTACCTGTATTCAGCATGGATGTATTTGCACAACTAAATGAACTACGCCTGTCAGTAGAGATTTACCCTTTTGCGTCCATGCATCCACAGTTCAACTAATTACCTGATACCCAGGGCAAAATAAGCAGTGATAGCTTACTCTTGCCACATGTACTGGTAGATACTGCACCTAATAGCTACTATTATTAGTATGCAAAAGAAGTAAATATCTCTATTGTGTTATTCAGTACTTTGTCCTCTGTCACCAATAAAAATATCTGCACTTTTACCCAACCATATATATAGGATGATTTTTTTCCGCTGTGTACAAACTCTAGGATATGGAACAAAAATGGTCTAATGAGCTTATGTCCAGAAGTGCACGGTTTCGATGCTGGAGACAATTCATTCAGTCATACAGTCTTACAGATACTGCGGTCTAATACACACTACATCTCACAGCCACAGTTACAATATGCATGGTTACCTCCTAGAGGGTAGTACTGTTTCTCACACGTCATGCTGTAACGCCCTCACCTGGCATTGTAACAGGTAATGCTGATTCACTTCCCTTACTGGCTCACCTTTATTTACGGAAAGGCAAATGACAATGGGTGACAGGCAGCAAGCTTGCATCAGCAGACCTATCCCTGCTAACAACAATCATTACATTCAATGTTTGCAACAGTGTTTCTCCGTTTTTCTGAGACATGGTCGTTTCAGGATGCAGGAATCATGAAGGATGTACACCAGACTTGGAGGAAAATGTGATTAACACTATGGAAGACGACCGCCGTTTCAGTACCAGGCAACTGGCCCGCCAATACAGTGTCTATGAGTGACAATTGTTACTACCCTTATCACTTACAGCTTCTGGAGAGCTTACTAGGGACAGGCTTTCCACATGGGGAACAGTTTTGTCACTGGTATCTTCCACAGGTGACCATGATTCCGGGGTTTGTGTCATCCATACCATCCACACATGCAGTCACCTTTAGATGGAGTAGTATTTTCAGCTTTCATAACTATCATCTGTGGGATAGTATGTAGAGCCTATATGGTATGGTGATGGTAAATCATCAGCATGTGTGGGCCATTATAATTGGCGACCATATTTTGGGACCAACCGTTGTTCCACATCGGCTAACAATCTGAAACTATTGGTGGAAGATGTGACATTGATGATTTGACACATTATGTGACTGCTGCATGATGGTGCTCCAGCCCACTTCACCATTAATGTTCGAATGCATCTGAATCGTGTCTTCGCTGGTCGATGGAATGGACAAGGGAGTCCAGTTGCATAGCTTGCTCATTCACCCGATCCCAGCCCATGCAATTTCTTTATGGGGTCATCTCAAAAGTATCATGTATGAAGAGCCCATTCCAGATGTGGAGACACTTTAGCAGCGTATTCATTTTGCCTTCGACCTGTTTTCTTGCTGTCTGGCTGATGTGAACATGTGAGACAGAAGGCGCTACGGTGTGTATACACATATATTAGGGCACATGAAAACTCTTTTCAACATACTTATGCTGTAACTGTGGCTGTGTGGTACAGTTCGTAATATACTGCTGACTGTAGCAATGTATGACTGAACTGAATATATACAAGCATATATATATATATATATATATATATATATATATATATATATATATATATATATATATAACAGAATTTGGACATACATATCTGTGTATATATATATACACTCCTGGAAATGGAGAATAGAACACATTGACACTGGTGTGTCAGACCCACCATACTTGTTCCGGACACTGCGAGAGGGCTGTACAAGCAATGATCACACGCACAGCACAGCGGACACACCAGGAACCGCGGTGTTGGCCGTCGAATGGCGCTAGCTGCGCAGCATTTGTGCACCGCCGCCGTCAGTGTCAGCCAGTTTGCCGTGGCATACGGAGCTCCATCGCAGTCTTTAACACTGGTAGCATGCCGCGACAGCGTGGACGTGAACCGTATGTGCAGTTGACGGACTTTGAGCGAGGGCGTATAGTGGGCATGCGGGAGGCCGGGTGGACGTACCGCCGAATTGCTCAACACGTGGGGCGTGAGGTCTCCACAGTACATCGATGTAGTCGCCAGTGGTCGGCGAAGGTACACGTGCCTGTCGACCTGGGACCGGACCGCAGCGACGCACGGATGCACGCCAAGACCGTAGGATCCTACGCAGTGCCGTAGGGGGCCGCACCGCCACTTCCCAGCAAATTAGGGACACTGTTGCTCCTGGGGTATCGGCGAGGACCATTCTCAACCGTCTCCATGAAGCTGGCCTACGGTCCCGCACACCGTTAGGCCGTCTTCCGCTCACGCCCCAACATCGTGCAGCCCGCCTCCAGTGGTGTCGCGACAGGCGTGAATGGAGGGACGAATGGAGACGTGTCGTCTTCAGCGATGAGAGACGCTTCTGCCTTGGTGCCAATGATGGTCGTATGCGTGTTTGGCGCCGTGCAGGTGAGCGCCACAATCAGGACTGCATACAACCGAGGCACACAGGGCCAACACCCGGCATCATGGTGTGGGGAGCGATCTCCTACACTGGCCGTACACCACTGCTGATCGTCGAGGGGACACTGAATAGTGCACGGTACATCCAAACCGTCATCGAACCCATCGTTCTACCATTCCTAGACCGGCAAGGGAAGTTGCTGTTCCAACAGGACAATGCACGTCCGCATGTATCCTGTGCCACCCAACGTGCTCTAGAAGGTGTAAGTCAACTACCCTGGCCAGCAAGATCTCCGGATCTGTCCCCCATTGAGCATGTTTGGGACTGGATGAAGCGTCGTCTCACGCGGTCTGCACGTCCAGCACGAACGCTGGTCCAACTGAGGCGGCAGGTGGAAATGGCATGGCAAGCCATTCCACAGGACTACATCCAGCATCTCTACGATCGTCTCCATGGGAGAATAGCAGCCTGCATAGCTGCGAAAGGTGGATATACACTGTACTAGTGCCGACATTGTGCATGCTCTGTTGCCTGTGTCTATGTGCCTGTGGTTCTGTCAGTGTGATCATGTGATGTATCTGACCCCAGGAATGTGTCAATAAAGTTTCCCCTTCCTGGGACAATGAATTCACGGTGTTCTTATTTCAATTTGCAGGAGTGTATATATATATATATATATATATATATATACATATATATATATATATATATATACACTATTACCACTGGAAACACCATCAATGGTTATGCAACATCAGTCTGACAGGACCTGTGGCTATCCTGGACCTGGGGTAATTACGTTTTTTCTGATTTTTTATCATCAGTTTTTATCTCTATTACACTGTAAATATAAACAGTGCAGGTGTCGGCAATGTACACCATATGCCTTATTTGGAAGCAGTATCTGTATAGTAATTCCCCCCTTCCAAGAATGCGTGAACCTACCCTTAATCCCAATAATTTGTAATTGTCGATGTTACCGAGTGACCATCTGGAACATCAGAACTTCGATTTTACAAGAGTTCCATGTAAGAAACTTTATTCACTAGGTTTTGTTCCAGTTCAGCCTTAATCTGTTCTTCAAAACCACATTTTGATGTTACCAACAACCATGGGCGAAAAACAACCCTGTGAAGGGATTCTCCATTTCACATGACCCCAGTCAGATTCGTATCTCTTCTGTGTTTGCTAACACAGAAACAGTTGGTTTCAGTAACGAGTACTTCAATCTGTCAGGAAATTGTACTGGTAAACTAATGTAATTTGCATTGATCTGTATAATGCTACTTAATATTTCATCAACCAATGATAGTTTTTAGTCGTAACTGATTTCATAGTTATTTCAATTTTGTCTTAACTTTTTTCCTGTACATCCGTGTTGACAGGAAGTGATTCATTAGTACTTTGCGCAACTGTGGCGGATCACTACCAGTTACGTCCTCATACAAGAAATGAATAATAAACTGAGCACCTATGCTGATGCCTCATTCACATTTCACCAGATAGTGTTAAATTTGTTCTGAGTTTATAGCAAGGACAATTTTATCGTTGTTTACAGCATCTTTTAACCTGCCTCGTGAAATTCGTGTTTAAAACTAAATACCAAAGTGATGTTTTTGAGGAGGAGCTCCCTGTTTTGTATCTCATACAAACGTGCGAATATGAAAGCTGATGATAGATGAGCCAGGTGATAGATTGGTATCTTTCTTTGTGATCTCCTTTCTGCAGTTCTCTGTTGGCTAAATCGATACGGTAAGGAATAAGTCACAACTTCTGCAGCTCGTTAATCATCCAACCCTATCGATGCCTCTCTCCGATATAACACAGATTCTTGTACAGAAAAAGATGTATATCCGTTGGTTGTGACTGTCTGATATATATCATTTGGTTATCATGTCGACTTGGCGTAGTGAGCAACACTTTCCCCTTTTTGCAACTGGGCGACCAGTTGCTTGTAGCTGATTAACGACACTGTAGACGTCGTTTAAATGAAATGAAAAAACAATATTACGTCAGTGGATAAATATCTCGTTTATATGATTCATCGCATACAGTACGTCTTTGTAGACGCTGCCATGCTAGAGTTTGTCGAGCAATCTTTTCAATGGGAACGTCTGTGGAGGTGGAACTATAAGCAGTTGCCTTCGCTCTCTTGATCACAACCACTCTTTGCCTAGCGTAATTTTTATTTAATTTATTTATATATCTGTGAATTTGTACTGATCGCAAACGTGACATCGATATGAGATGGGTATGAAACTGACAATAACGTTGATGTCCAACATATTAACATAGCACCTAGAGTAACAACGGCCGTTTGCCTCCAGTTGAAGAACAAACTAAGCTGGTATGTTGTAACGAAAGTTGTTCTCAGCGTTAATTATTCCAAATCCCCACTAAATACTTCAGACCAACAACAAATTGGGGCTCCTATGGGATTTTGCACTAGATTATTTATTAAGCATCTATTTATCCTACAGCCTGGAGAATACCTCTGCAACTGCATTCAATACGAAATTCCCTTCTGTGATAAAATTAGATGAAAAATTAAGAAATTGTAATGTATCACTCTTTTATCGTTTAAAAAGCATTCAGCGTTACAGAGTTTGTTTCAACAGTAAAAGAAAACTATCAATGTAACGCAACCTAGAAGTAACATACTAAATATTCAGATACAATTACCTAAAATTTATACAGAGATGTTACTCTTCAGCCAAGATACTAGGAAATTAAAACGGAATTTTTAAAATGAAATCTTCATATCGGACCTAGTTTTCTTAGCAGGGTCTGAGAATAGGAACAAAAAATAATTTCATTTAAACGGCTCTACTGGTTGATGTACCTCCACGTTAATACAATTCCTAAAATGCTGAAGTTCTAAAGTAACCGAGGTTATCTTTGTAATTTAGCATTGTAAGTACTTCTTAAGATGACGTGAGAGAAGATCTAGTTAGATTATAAATCCGGTAAAAACTTGCGTATTTATAGCAGACAACTTCATTGAAAACATCTATAAATGGAAGATTGTGTAACACTTCGATACTAGAAGAGGCTCATGAAGTCAGAGGGTGAAAGGTCTGAGTCAAACCATACCGATACTTATGATGGTGTAAGGACTGAAAAATTAATAGCCATTATGTTTAAATTCTGTAAAACATTAAGGGATATGATTTCATACGACAGCAGGAGCACTCTCGTGTTTATCCCACAAAACCTGACTGCAAATTTATACATCTGACTCGTGATTCGACTTATTATGTCGCCATTCATAAGCAACCTTCCAGGGGACGTTTTCCAACAGGATAACGCTCTCCCACGTACTGCTGTTGTAGCCCAACATGCTCTACAGTGTGTCGACATACTGCCTTGGCCTGCTCGATCACCCGTCTCCAAGCGAGCACATATGGGACATTACAGGATGACAACTCCAGTGTCACTCACAAATAGTTTTAACCGTTCCTGTATTGACCGGCCAAGTGCAACAGTCATGAATATTCATCCCAAAATCTGACTTCCAGTATCTATACAACACAATGCAAGTGTGCTTCCATTCTTGCATTCAACATTCTGGCGGTTGTATTGGTTATTAACGTACCAGCGTTTCAGATTTGCAACGGCTTATCCTGAGCTAACATTAACTTGTTGCATTAACCTGTTAACCATTTAAATATAATACCTAGAAAAATGTGCTCCAGAAATTTCTTTAGTCTTCATTGCTTTTCGGTGTTGCGATCTTTTTTCCTTCCTTATATTACTGAGGATATCCGAGATAGCAAACTCCCGTCAGGATTGCCGAGCGCCTTAAAGCGCAGCTTCCGAGAAATGGGGAGGCGAGTTTGCTCCGGATCGAATACGACTCGCAGATTAACGACGATCCCTGATGAGCCGGCCACCCTGGATGTGGTCCATAGAGGAACTCTGTATGCAACTGGTTTAATACTGGGCTGGTACTCACGTCGCGCCTCAAATACCTGCTATGCAAACATTCAGGAAACTATCTCACACTTTAAAACAGATGCAATCTAGGAGCAGATAGATTGCATACGCAGGTTCCGTTCGCTGGACGAGCTGGTGTCAGGAAGGGAATCCGGCAACCAGTTAGCACTAACACCGCTTCAGCCCAGATAACAAGAGATTATGAAGAAACAGAGACTGTATAAACACGGACATTTTAACCATCATCGATGTATCCATGCCTCGACGGGCTAAAATGCTGATGTAATATCTGTCTCCCTGTGCGTAAGGGTTGTGACTACGTCACATATGGAAGTATGGATCGGCCCTGTAGGCGTGCTCTGATCGCCGAAGTGGTTAAATTATGCGACCACTCGAGATAAGCTTGGCTCTTAAAAGTAACGAAAGTGTCAATGAAAAATGATTAATTGTATGCCCTTTAAAAGTCAGCACAATGGTACATATCTAATACAAAACTTCCAAGAGCCACTTTTAATCTGCTGATGAAGTATGTCATTCGTTTGTCCTCTGTACGATATTACTTACCCATGTTTAATAGGAGTAATAGAATCGTACTAATAATGATACTTTCCTTCATTCATGGTCAACTCTTACAGGGATAATGGACATGTGGTACCATAATTTGAAAACCAAGAAAAGATGTTTATAAATCCAGTCACTTACGTGTTCACAGGTCTAGTTTGAGATATAAGTGGTCTTATAGCAGAAGCCATTTCCACTCTCATCTGAAATAAGTTACGAAAACCATGGAAATCTTAAATCACAATTACAGTCTTTATAAACATAATTGGATGACTTGCCTGTTTAGAGAAGAGCAGTGTCATTCAGTTGATTCCAGCGTACAATTGTTGTTGTTGTTGTGGTCCTCAGTCCAGAGACTGGCTTGATGCAGCTCTCCATGCTACTCTATCCTGTGGAAGTTTCTTCATCTTCCAGTACCTACTTCGGCCTACATCCTTCTGAATCTGCTTAGTGTATTCATCTCTTGGTCTACCTCTACGATTTTTACCCTCCACGCTGCCCTCCAGTGCTAAATAGGTGATCCCTTGATGCCTCAGATCATGTCCTACCAACCGGTCCCTTCTTTTTGTCAAGTTGTGCCACATACTCCTCTACTCCTCAATTCTATTCAATACTTCATCATTAGTTATGTGATCTACCCATCTAATCTTCAGCATTCTTTTGTAGCACCACATTTCGAAAGCTTCTATTCTCTTCTTGTCCAAACTATTTACCGTCCATGTTTCACTTCCATACATGGCTACTCTCCATACAAATACTTTCAGAAACGACTTCCTGACACTTAAATCTATACTCGATGTTAACAAATTTCTCTACTTCAGAAACGCTTTCCTTGCCATTGCCAGTCTACATTTTATATCTTCTCTACATCGACCATCATCAGTTATTTTGCTTCCCAAATAGCAAAACTCCGTTCCAATTTCAGTGTCTTATTTCCTAATCTAATTCCCTCAGCATCACACGACTTAATTCGACTACATTCCATTATCCTCGTTTTGCTTCTGTTGATGTTCATCTTATATCCTCCTTTCAAGACACTGCCCATTCCGTTCAACTGCTCTTCCAAGTCCTTTGCTGTCTCTGACGGAAAAACAGTGTCATCGGCGAACCTCAAAGTTTCTATTTCCTTTCCATGGATTTTAATACCTACTCCGAACTTCTCTCTTGTTTCCTTCACTGCTTGCTCAATATAAAGATTGAATAGCATCGGGGAGAGGCTACAACCCTGTCTCCCTTCCCAACCACTGCTTCCTTCTCATGTCCCTCGACTCTTATAACTGCCATCTGCATTCTGTACAAATTGTAAATAGCCTTTCGCTCCCTGTATTTTTTGAAAGAGGGTATTACAGTCAACATTGTCAAAAGCTTCCTCTAAGTCTACAAATGCTGGAAACGTAGGTTTGCCTTTCCTTAATCTTTCTTCTAAGATAAGTTGTAGGGTCAGTATTGCCTCAGGTGTTCCAGCATTTCTGCGGAATCCAAACTGATCTTCCCCGAGGTCGGCTTCTACCAGTTTTTCCATTCGTGTGTAAAGAATTCGCGTTAGTATTTTGCAGCTGTGACTTATTAAACTGATAATTTTCACGTCTGTCAACACTTGCTTTCATTGGGATTGGAATTATTACATTCTTCTTGAAGTCTGAGGGAATTTCGCCTGTCTCATACATCTTGCTCACCAGATGGTAGAGTTTTGTCAGGGCTGGCCCTCCCAAGGCTGTCAGTAGTTCTAATGGAATGTTGTCTACTCCCGGGGCCTTGTTTCGACTTATGTCTTTCAGTGCTCTGTCAAACTCCTCACATAGTATCGTATCTCCCATTTCATCTTCATCTACCTCCTCTTCCATTTCCATAATATTGTCCTCAAGTACATCGCCCCTGTATAGACCTACTATTTCCTAGCACTTGCCCCAGTTGTACAGCCGACTTTGCTAGCGATGGTTCACTGACAAATTACGCTCACATTTGCCGAGACGATAGTTAGCATAGCCTTCAGCTACGTCATTTGCTACGACCTAGCAAGGCGCCATTACCATTTCCTATTTATCTTGTGATGCATGTACCGTCAGACCTATGTTCACCAATTATGGATTAAAGTTAAGTATTCCCGCAGCTACGTATGTTCTTTGCTACTATAACTTCCTTTACCTGTTCCAGACCTCACGCCAGCCTGCGTGAGCTTTCACGCGTGCCTTTCGGCTTCCTCTCCTAGTCGCTTGGCTGTCTTGCCAAGTCACAACAAATGACGACGAGGATTTTGCGTTCGTATTGATAGACTGATTTACTTGTGTAATGGCTTCGCCACCATCTCCAGATGTACTGTCCGAATTTTATCGCTTACAGAATCAGCAGACGCAGGCCTTGCTGGATGCCCTTAGACAGTTTGTCCAGGGTCAACGTGCAATGCAAAACGATGCGGCGGCCGCCGCTCCACCGCTACCGCAGCCACAACACACAGTTGCACCACCTGTTCGTCCTTTTGATGCGGCACTGGAAAGCTGGACGTAGTGGTCACGCCAATTTGGATTCCATCTCGCCGCCTACAGAATTCAAGGTAACGAGCGGCAGCCTTTCTTATTATCGTGCGTCCGCGTGTCCACGTACCGTGTGATAGTGAAATTATTTCCCCGACGCGACGTAAAAACTCTGTCCTACGAAGAACTTTTGTCGGCATTAGATGCCTATTTCAAAGAAACAGTCAATGTCATTGCAAAAAGGTATACTTTCTTTCGTACAAAACGTACGGCCGGTCAAACAAATAGGGAGTGGGTAGCAACATTGCAAGGCCTTACAAGGGATTGTGCTTTTGAGTGTGAATGTGGACTCCCTTATTCAGATACAATGGTACGTGATGCAATTGCACAGAACGTTTCAGATGTTCGTATACGGGAGCAAATTTTGAAACTAGTTAATCCCTCCCTTCAACAAGTGATAGACATATTGGATAGGCAAGACACACTTGACTTTGCACAGGAATCATTTGCAGCTTCGCCAGCCGTGTGTAACATTAACCGGTCTGCCGGGCGCGCTGCGCGGCCCGGTAAACTGCCCTCGCGCACGTCCATGCAGCTGCCGCCATGCTCTAAACCAGGTGTGCCGCGACAGCATACAAATGCAGTGAAATCATGCCCACGGGGTGCTACTAGACATTCGCGTGAAAATTGCCCGTCACGCCAGGCTACTTGCTTTTTCTGTAATAAAAAAGGACATGTTCAAAGTGTTTACCGGAAAAAGCTCCGATCGGACGCTCAAAACCATTCCAGGCCCTTTGCTTCGTGCCGGAATCGGAATCGAACCAAGGATGCTCAGGCTCGTGAACCGTCGCCCATGCAAATTCATGTAGTTCATTCCACTCCGCCCAGTGCCACTCTCTCTTACAGTGACTGTGTTGGTCCCACAAATAGTGTGCATCGACATCGCCGGAAATCCCGTCAAGTCGCAAGTGATTTTGTACCAGTGTCACTTCACATTGCACAAGACAGTCGCTCTTGTCGTCAGCAGGACAATAAACTTTTTGTAGACTTGGACATTAATGGCAACGTGTTACCATTCCAGCTCGATACCGGAGCTGCAGTTTCACTAATCAATCACGACACGTACAAACAGCTGGGCACCCCTCCGTTGCGTGCCGCAAATGTTAAGCTAACTACATATTCAGGTCACGGGCTCCCTGTGTTAGGACAGTGCAGCCTTCTTGCAACATACAAGGGACAAACAAAACTTGTGTCATTTTACGTTCTTCGTTCTTCTTCTGCAGTGAACTTGTTTGGTATCGATTTGTTTCAGTTGTTTAACTTGTCTATAGTCAATCAGGTCCTATCAGTGAACCAGACTGTGCCTTCAGCCAGTGTTTGTCGTCTATGTGAAGAATTTGCAGACATTGTTGCACCGGGCCTCGGTTGCGCTAAGAACTATAACGCACATTTGAAACTGAAAGTAAACGCGCAACTGAAATTTTACCGGGTGCGCAATGTTCCCCACGCATTGCGTGATGAGGTTGCAAGAACATTACACGATTTGGAATCACAAGGTGTAAATGAACGTGTGCAGGCTTCTCTCTGGGCATCACCCTTAGTAATTTTGCAAAAACCTTCCGGAAAATTGAGACTTTGCGTGGAATTCAAGGCAACAGTGAATCCCCAACTAGTGACTGCAACTTTTCCTTTACCCCGCCCAGAAGATCTTTTTGACGAACTGTGCCCGGGTAAATATTTTTCGAAGTTGGACCTAGCAGATGCGTACTTGCAAATACCGGTGGACGAAAAATCCCGGCGCGTTTTGGTGGTTAACACGCATCTTGGTTTGTATCGATTCAAACGACTGCCATTAGGGTGTGCATACGCCCCTGCCTTGTTTCAGCAATATCTACAAACTGTTTGTGCGTCGGTCCCTACTGCAGCAAACTATCTGGACGATATTGTGATCTCCGGAAAGACGGAAGAAGAACATTTGGCCAATCTCAGAACATTATTTCAGGTCTTGCGACAAAATGGTCTTCGCTTGCGGAAGGACAAATGTGTGTTTTTTGCTCGTGACTTACCCTATCTGGGACATGTCCTAAATGCCCAAGGCATACATCCCAGTCCAGAGCACCTCCGTGCCTTACACGACTTGCCTTCGCCGCGGAATTTGAAGCAGCTACAGAGTGTGCTGGGAAAAATCAATTATCATCGCTATGTGCGCCACGCCTCTTCCATTTCAGCTCCGCTTCATCGCTTACGCCGTAAAGGTGTTCCGTTCGTCTGGATGACGGAATGCGAACGCGCCTTTCGCCAGTTGAAATCGGCGTTGTTTTCCAATACTTTCCTTACGCCATTCGATCCCCAGAAACCCCTTTTGTTGATGGTAGATGCATCGGATTTCGGCATCGGTGCTGTGCTTCCGCACAAAGATGGTTCGCACGATCGCCCTATTGCCTTTGCGTCCAAATTGCTCTCGTCTGCGCAAAGACATTATTCACAGATCGAGAAAGAAGCATTGGCTCTCGTATTTGGTGTTACTAAGTTTCATGATTTCTTGTATGGTCGTCATTTTACCATCATCACAGACCACAAACCTTGGACATCGCTTTTTCATCCGAACAAGCCTGTACCTCCACGTACGGCGCAGAAATTCACTCGCTGGTCTATTTTCCTCTCGCAGTACCGCTACGATATCTTATATCGGTCCACTGCTAAGCACGGAAACGCCGATGCGTTGCCCCGTTTGCCTGTTGCTGAGGATAGAGCATTCGATTCTTTCGAACTTGCTTGCATGTTCATTGATGTGGAAACCGATGACGTGGTCGAATCGTTTCCGACTGATTTTCGTCGGGTAGCTACAGCCACAGCTGCCGACCCTGTCCTTGCTTCCGTTCTGCGTTTTGTTGCTACGCAATGGCCCTTGTCAACGTCACGGATCGAGGATCGGTTGGTTCGCCAATTTTTTGCTCACAATGAGAGACTTTTTGTTCGACGTGGTGTTTTGCTGTTGCGTTCTGATAATGATCAGTCCAGGGAGTGGTCCCACGTTCGTTACTGTCCTCTGTCTTACGGCTTCTCCACCAAGGCCATTGGGGTATAGTGCGAACGAAACAACTTGCTCGTCAGCACTGTACTTGGTTCGGAATCGATGCTGCGATTACGAATATGTGCTCTTCTTGCATGGCGTGAGCCGAACAACAATCCGCACCACCCAGGAAATTCTTTACATGGCCAAAAGCCACTTGCCCTTGGCAACGCTTACACATCGATTTTGCTGGTCCATTCTGGAATGCTCGATGGTTGGTTGTTGTCGATTCCTTCAGTAATTTTCCTTTTGTTGTCCGGATGTCTTCCACGACGTCATCTGCCACCATCCAAGCGTTATCGGCTATCTTTTGCATTGAAGGTCTTCCACAGATTATTGTTTCCGACAATAGCCCACAATTCATGTCCGCAGAATTTCAGTCATTCTACAAGGCCAATGGTATTCAACACCTGACGTCCGCGCCGTTTTCGCCACAGTCAAACGGTGCCGCTGAACGTTTCGTCCGGACTTTCAAGTCACAGATGTTGAAGTTGAATGAGTCGCATTCTCGGGAGGACGCGTTATTGCTCTTTTTGTCCACGTATCGCTCTCAGCCCCGAGATGGTCGCTCGCCGGCTGAGTTGTTGCACGGTCGCCCTCATCGCGCCTTGATGTCTTTGCTACATCCGCTGCATCAGGCTCCTGTGCAGCGGCAGACACCTACTTTTGCCCCAGGCGACGTTGTATACTATCGCAACTATCGAGGTTCACGGCGTTGGCTTGCAGGGCGCATTCTTCGCTGCCTCGGCCGCGCTATGTATCCGGTTTTGGGAGCCTCTGGTGAGGTGCGTCGGCATCTCAATCAGCTGCGCCTCTGTCGTCGCACGGGTTCTGCCGCTCCCCGTCTGCTTTCAGCGACGGTGCCGTCCGGTCAGCGGCCTGGGGACCCATCTACTGGCTCGCCTCATCCCCAGGTGTTCCCGACGCTGCCTTCCATTTTTCCCCATGACGACGCGCCGCCGCCTGTTCTCCCGCCGGCGACGCCCGCAGTGGACGCGTCGCTGCACCCGCCGGGCGCCTCCCTGGGTCACGCGCCGCCGATCGCTTCCCGTGACCAGTTGTCCTCCGCCATGTAACTCTTGCCCGCTCCGAACCATATGTCGTCTTCGCCCGTCGGGTGCCCCGACCCGATGGAGGTCGACCCTTCGGCCCCTCCTGTCTCTCTAAGGGCGCATACACCGCCTGTTATCGTGCACCCTGGACTAGGTTTTCAGGCGTTTCCCAGCTCCCCTCGGACCGAATGGCAGGGTGCGGGTGGCACAGCCTCGCCTGTTGTTAGGCTCCCCACCTCGTCGCATGCGCCAACATGGGGTCCTCTCCACGGCGGGCGGAAGCCTTATACCACAAGTGGTGTCACAGCTAGACACCACACTTGCTAGGTGGTAGCCTTTAAATCGGCCGCGGTCCGTTAGTATACGTCGGACCCGCGTGTCGCCACTGTCAGTGATTGCAGACCAAGCGCCGCCACACGGCAGGTCTAGAGAGACTTCCTAGCACTCGCCCCAGTAGTTCAGCCGACTTTGCTAGCGATGGTTCACTGACAAATTACGCTCTCATTTGCCGAGACGATAGTTAGCATAGCCTTCAGCTACGTCATTTGCTACAACCTAGCAAGGCGCCATTTTCATTTCCCATTTATCTTGTGATGCATGTACCGTCAGACCAATGTTCACCAATTATGGATTAAAGTTAAGTATTCCCGCAGCTACGTACGTTCTTTGCTACTATAACTTCCTTTACCTGTTCCAGACTGCACGCCAGCCTGCGTGAGCTTAAACGCGTGCCTTTCGGCTTCCTCTCCTAGTGGCTTGGCTGTCTTCCCAAGTCACAACAAATTCAGTATCTCTTCTGTTACCCAAGGATTTGTACTAGCCCTCGTCTTCTTACCTACTTGATCCTCTGCTGCCTTCACTATTTCATTCCTCAAAGCTACCCGTTCTTCTTCTACTGTATTTCTTTCCCCCAATCCTGTCAATTGTTCCCTTGTGCTCTCCCTGAAACTCTGTACAACCTCTGGTTCTATCAGTTTATCCAGGTCCCATCTCCTTAAATTCCCACCTTTTTGCAGTTTCTTCAGTTTTAATCTACAGTTCATAGCCAATAGATTGTGGTCAGAGTCCACATCGGCCCCTGGAAATGTCTTACAATTTAAAATCTGGTTCCTAAATCTCTGTCTTACCATTATATAATCTATCTGAATCCTTCTAGTATCTCCAGGATTCTTCCATGTATACAACCTTCTTTCATGATTCTTGAACCAATACCCTTCTCGTTATAAACGCAAACGATTAACGATGTAAACAGCAAGTGATCTCTTGTTCTTTCATTTCTCAAGAATGGTCACTTTTCACCCCACATGCAATGTATTTTCATAATGTAGTATTAAACAATCAGTTGATATGACCACGACGACTGTGTTCGGTTTCCGTTTTGTTTAGTTCAACTTAGATTAGACTACATTAGATTGAGTTTCCGTTCCATAGACCCAAAAAATGATATGATCCTCGTGGGTGTGGAACATGTCAGAAAGTATAACATAAAAACAATAAATCATTTTAATACAACACTTACTACCGAGGTCATTTGTAAAGAGATGAATACAATGCAGTAAACTGGAGCTACTAATATTTACAGAATTAATACGCTGTGAGAATGAAACATTGTTATGTAATTTTAATAGATTGATCATACACTAAATTCCTGATCTTGACTGTTGTGATCAAGTGCTGTCAAAACTGATAACTTAAAGACATTTTTACTTAACCTGGTCTAACAGACCCCGTTAAGAAATTCATCTATAGAGTAGAAGGAGCTGCCTATCAAAAAGTCTTTCAAATTCCATATAAACTGCGCTTTATCTGAAACCAAATTTTTAATGGCTGCTAGCAGTTTATTGAAAATGTGAGATCTTGAATATTGGGCCCTTTCTTGGACCTAGGTAATCTTTATGTAGATTGTACTTATTTCTAATATTGATGCTATGTATTGAGCTATTGGTTGGAAATAGAGATACATTACTAGCAACAAATTTCATTAAGAAATAAATGTACTGAAAATCAGTGGTTAGAATACAAAGTTCCTTGAACAGATGAACAGGTTCCTAGATGATGTTCTTGAATTTACATCACAAATGATTCTTATTACATGCTTTTGCACAATAAAAACTTTTTCTCACTTTTAAGAGTTACCCCCCGCCCCCTATATATGATTCCATACGACATAATGGAATGAAAGTAAGTAAAGTATACAAGCTTCTTTTATTTTTATATCTCCTACATTTGACATCATTCTCACTGCAAATACGGACTTATTTGGGTGCTTAAGAAATTCTGTGGAATGCCCATCTCAACTGAATTTATTATCGAGTTGTCAAATCTCTTCGATCTGCATGTCTTCATAAGTTATACATGTGATGGAAGGAAATTTCTTCCAGGTTCTGAACTGATGTAGTGAGTTTTATCAAAGTTTAATGACAGTGAATTGTCATGAAACCATTTATTAATGTCAATGAAAATTTGATTAGCAGCTCTTTCTAAATCTGTACTTGACTTGCAATGTTTGTATCATATGCAGACAAAACAAACGTAGCGTCTGGTAATATAATAGACGACATATCACTAACCTACACAAGAAAAAGCAATCGATCCAAGATGGGACCTTGAGAAACATCACATGCAATTAATTCCCAATCTGATGGAGACTGGCTGCTTACTGCACACCCTTTGTTTCCTATTAGTTAGATAGGGCTCAAACGATTTCACAGTACTGGCAGTGACACCATAACATTCTAATTTATTTAAGATGGATCTTTTGGTTCACACATTAAAAGGCTTTTGACAAGTCACAGAAAATGCCAGTAGCCCGTAATTTATTATCTAATGAACTAAGTAAATACTCAATGTAAACGAAAATAGCTTTCTCTACATCAGAACCCTCAATAATCCAAACTGTGATATAGACAACATATTATTTGCAGTCAGATGATTAAGGAGATGCTTGAACACAACCTTTTTAAAGATTTTTGAGAAAGCTACAAAAGTGAAATTTGTTTATGGTTCAATAGTATCACTTTATCCTATTCTTCCAAAGAGGATTAACATTGGCATATTTTAACCAGTCTGGAAATGTTTCACTGATAAGAGGTAGATTACACAAATAACTTATATAGAACTCAGTTTACATGTGCACTTTGTTGATATCATACCCACTAGAATACTTAAATTTTAAAGATTTTATAATGGATGCTATTTCCTGGGGAGGTGTGAGTGTCAATTCCATTTTACTGAATTTTTTTTTCAAGACTGGTCTCAGATACTCCATTGCACTCTTCACCAAACCTGATAGCCCCAAGCTGTCAGCAGCACAAATGAAGTACATGTTTTACAGGTTTGCAACACTACATGCACTTGTTACTAAAGTCTCATTTATTTTTACACCTATCTGTTTCTTTTTGGCACCACCTATCTCCATCTTCACTATATCCCAAACAGCTTTTATTTTGTTGCCTGATGTAATTATCTTCTTCTCATAATAAAGCTGCTTCGATTCCTGAATTACTTGTTTCAATATTTTGCAGTATTCTTTGTAATAATTTCAATTCTAACATCAGAGCTGCTCCTAGATAGTAGATACAGTCTTCTTTTTGTCCCCACATGATATCTTTATTCCTTGTGTAATCCATGATTTATTTATTTATTTATTTGCTTCAGTGTGTGATTTGGGTTACCTTTAGGGAAATACAATTTTCAAAAGTGGAAGTATAATTATTAATGAATTTTCCAATTGAATTAGATGTATTGTAAAAATCTATCCAGTACATATCTTTGAGGAATTTCCTGAATTTCTCAATTTTCGACTGATTTATTACCCTCCTGTACTCAGATTTAACAGGTCTTTTATCCTGACAAGTTCAACATTTAGCACAAGATATTTCATCCCATGATCAGATAGCCCATTTACTATTGGTTTTGTGATAGGACTTCATTCCCCATATTTGCCTATGAAGATATTATCAATAGCAGTCTCAGAGCATTTACCTATCCTAGCTGCAGAGTTCACAGTAGAAACTGAATTGAATGATATTGTTACTGAGTGCAATAATTGTTCACTGACATAGTTATTCAATAAATCCACATTAACATCACCAGCAACCAATACTTTCTTGTTTTTTTTTTTTTTTAGTGTGAGATGGGACAACACAGACTGCATTTTTGTTATGAACAAACTTGAATCCTGTAACATTTAACGTGTCTATACCTGTGATCACATTATTCAGAGAGGCAGATTAAACTGACAGGTTTGCTCAACTCTTATTCTTGAACACAAATAAGCAGCTCATTAAGTTTACCCCTTATTTTGATGCAGTTTTTTGCACTGGCTGAATTACAACCGGGTGAAACTAGTTTCTGTCAATTTTTGAATGTCTCTAGTTACGATCAGAGGTTGTCTGTATATACTGTGTATGTAGAAATTTGCGTTCGGGCTTCCTGTTTTATCAATGTGAATATCATCTTCAACCTGTCACTGAACATCTTTTGTTTTGCCCTCCCTGCCCTAAAAATTGCTGTTCTGTCACTTGTAACCACTGGTACCCTCCCCCCCCCCCAAACAGCCTTCCCTTCTCCTTTCTGTTGAGGTGAAGGCCCAGCTGATAGTCAACAGGAACCACATTGATATGAAACCCCATACCTGATACAAACAGCCGTTCTACCATTAAATTAACCCTCCTACTAGAGTTAATGAGGTTGGTCATGACGACTCAGCGCATTCACAAGCCCAACAGACCAGTATGTCTCATTGCTGAAGCGATCTTTACCTGTTCACTGTCAAATGAATAATTAGGGTTTCTGTCTGCCCACCCCCCCACTATTACCATGGTGTTTTCCATTGTAAAATCGTTGCAAAGTTAACCTACATCCTACTAGACCCAGACTTGCACTAGGTTTAAGAAACCTTGTGACCTGATAACCTGACCGCAGTTCATCCTCAACAGTTGGCAAACACCTCTACCATATGAACTAGCTAACAACAAAACTTGGTTCTTCTTCACAACTATTTCTGACTTCTTACTTTTCAAACACTTCTTGAAAGTTTGTTGTGTCCAGTCTACTCCTACATCTGCTTCTGAATCATCAGTTTCCAACTGTGACAACAGATCAAACCTGTTGACCACATTCACAACCCCACTGTCTAAGAAAGTCCTAATCCTATTTCTTCTATAACCTGTTGTCACTTCCCACGTCTCCTTTCCCTTCCCTCGCCTTAACCTTTGCACATCTTGTTTTACTTTACCTAGTTCCACCTGAACTGCAGCGATCTTCTCCTCCTGTTCCACAATCTTCCTATCTCTACAGCAAATCTTATCACCCAAATGAAAGAAACGGCATCAACCCTCAGACCAGACTCTGGATCTAACAATTTTATGGCAAGTCACACACTTGTAACTCATGGCAAACCAATTTTAGCTTTAGTCTAAGTTAAATAAAAATACCTTCCTAGGCTGTGCAATTAATATATTGAATTTCTTAGAAAACTTAGTCTAAAACGTGGATACTAATTCAAAACGTCTGGAGAAACAAAAAGGATTTAACCTGTATTGTTTACATGACGAAACAAAAAGGAAACAAAGAACACTCATACAAAAAGAACTGAATCTACACCACATAATCTTTTCACTTATTTCGGAACTTTTCACCTCGTTTGCTTCTTAGAGAATCGAACGGATAGTGTCTAAGAATACACTAATAACACAAACCCTAATTTATTCAGTCAATCAACTTACAGTATACAATAATGTAAACAAATCCTAGCCCAAATTCACGCCTATGAAATGTTTTATTTTTCCAGAAAACATGCAAGAACATCTGAAACCGTCAGTTGATAGCTTACAACAGATATTAATTTACATATTTATGATGTATGTTGCCCTAATTCATTGTTGTTACTCAATTAAACACTTATCCTTAAGAGAGCTCTGAGTGTACACCACTCATCGACCAAAGATACTTCGTCTGTCACACTTCCCAGCACCTACCTCTAATGAATGCGATGTTGAGTACAGAAAAAAGATAAAATGTTAGCATTTCCACTGCTACACTTTAATGTAAGGTTTTTGATAAAAAAATGGAGTTAAAATGTGTTATATTTACCAAATCTGTACTCTGTGTTATCTAAGTTATAAATTATGTAAAATGTATTGCATATGAAGTGGTTTAACTTTTAAAATAAATTTCTTTCATCTCTTTAACCTCCTGAGGCGTTTTACCGTTTCATTCTGTTGCAGAAAATGCTGCTTTGAGTTTTATGTTTATTATTCCTTGGCAAATACAATTTCAGCCTAGATTTAGATCTACAGTCAGGGATATACACGTTCATTCAGTAATAAACAAGGTTATTTTTAATGTGTTTAACTGACATATAATTGTACTTACATGCTGTTGTTAAAATCCCAAAGTTTTGAACTTGTATTTACATTTTACTCAATTAACATTTTCTGTCATTGTTCGTCTATAGTTTGTAAATTATGTTCATGTATATTTGTTCTTCAGAAATGAATTCCACACTTTAAAACAGAATGCACATATGAACTGCAGGTAATTAAATGGCTCTGGGTCTTACAAACCGATTACAGGACTATAAGAGCCTAAAGTGCTGTTGGTATCCAAATATATTAACACAACTTTAACTGACCTATTGCACTCATTCCTAGAAATTTTGCGATAGGTATGTCGCCATTACTGCTGGCACCTATATTTAAATATCATTTTCGCTCTGCAAATAGAGATTCATGATGTCTGTTTTCTGAATGTTCGATTAAGCTTTTATACATACTGACGAAATGGAAGCATCCTAGCGGTGTTCACATACTTTCTCTGCAAGGAGTTCCCGTGTTTTCCCAGCTACTGCCATGAGCAAAGGGAACTTCCACCGGCAGCTAATAGGAATGAGGAAGTTAAATACTTAATATGACGTAAAATATTGGTGATAATTGGCCACCCTGAAGTTCTCCATTATCAATTTATTTTGGTTCTGAAAATTTGTTCGTCAATAGCTAATGTGGCTTGTGTTACCTTTACTGTTCTTAATCCACCCATTACGTATACTAGAAGCGACAGTACCAATAGTGTTAGAAAGATTTAACAATGTGCCTGTGACACCAGAATGAGACTTCCACTCCGCCGTGAAGGTGTGCTGATATTAAACTTCCTGGCAGATTAGAACTGTGTGCTGTACCGAGACTCGAAGTCGGGACCTTTGCCGTTCACGGTCAATTGCTCTACCATCTGAGCTACCAAAGCACGACCCACGCCCCATCCTCACAGATTCACTTCCACCAGTACCTCGTCTCCCACCTTCCAAACTCCACAGAAACTGTCCTGCGAACCTTGCAGAACTAACACTCCTGGAAGAAAGGATATTGCGGAGACGTGGCTTAGCCACAGCTTAGTGGATGTTTCCAAAATGATACTTTCACTCTGCAGCGGAGTGTGCACTGATATGAATCTGTACCGAGACTAGAAGGTAGGAGACGAGGAACGGGCGGAAGTAAGGCTGTGAGGATGGGGCGTGAGTCATACTTTGGTAGCTCAGATGGTAGAGCACTTGCCCACGAAAGGCAAAGATTCCGAGTTAAGTAATTAGAAAACCGTTAATGTTTGTAACATTAATATTTTTCTGACTCTGACAGAAAAATGAGTTATTTGAAATAATATTCATTGGGTTCAAATCAACACGACATGGAAGAGGATATCATAAGACCAAATACTTCAGTTTGAAAATTGTATTCAAAACAAGTTTTCTCCTTCACAGTATCTCATATGAAATATTTTATATTAACTTCAAAATCAGTGAACTTCTCAACTGCTCTACAGTTCTCACTAACTGTCGTAATTAAAAACACTTCGATTGTTTCATGACTAGAAGTCTGCCATCTTTTGATAAAATAGGTCCCAAAATTTAACTTCTCTGTATCAGGACTGCGAAACACACAAAATGTTACAAACCGGGTATACCTAATCAACCTATTCATTAAATCTGATGGAAAATACTTGGTTACTACAATCACGGGTCAGTACTATAAACACTAAATACTGTAAATATTAGCGGAATCCACATTGCGTTGCTGCATAATTAAAACTAAATATACAAACTTTCAGCACCTTACAAATTTTTCCCAGTTGCTTTACCTTTAAGTTACAGCATAAATTCATTACTCTTCTATAATTATCGTGGACAATAGTCAGTATTATTAACGATCAGTATCACTTCAGTTTTTGGTAACTTATAGCCTTACAAATTATTGATACAAATTTTAAACTTTTATAGAAATAAATACGACCAAACATATTTACTGGCTCTTTGTGAGCACAAACAATATCATTCATCACTTCATTTTTATAAAAACTGTATTATCCTGCATGCAAAGACCAACAGCTAAATTCCGACAACTAGTCACTAGCTTTAAGTCTTACGTCCTACCTATAACAAAGTCCAGCAGCAGCTGCTACTACGCTCCGCGCACACCTACTTACAATCGATTCGGCCAGTCAGGCAACATTTTTATTTCAGTGCCATCAAAAATACAGTTCCTTCTACATATGAGAATCGTTTCAGGTAATTTTTCATGAATTATGTTACAAAACTGCGCTCCACGTACAAGAAACATCTGTCAAATAAAGTTCAACAATAATTAGTGCAAAAACTGTACTTAGGGATGCAGTATTCTGGATAACTATGTTGATAGACTTAAAGAAGGAGCTCAATGTAAGTTTTTTTTATGTGAAGGGAACTTTTAACAGTGTGCCCCAAGGATGGGACATGAACAATTTTCAGTAATCGCCCAGGGAATTACGTAGAGTTGTATCAATAGATTTCACAGTTCAGGCCCTTTGAGAATGTCATTGGAAGCGAAAAGAAGGGAGTAGCTCATTGTTAGAGTGAGGGAAGGCTCGAGAGCCTCCAGCTAGGGAACTCTTCTGGGATTTCATAAGGATACTTGTAAATTTGTGGCATTATTCAGACGAGGCATCAAATTCAAGTGAAATGCAGTTGTTGGGCGATATGGTTGGTAGGTTGCATACACAAAATTAATTTAACGTGACCATTTAAGGTCAGGGTCACTCATGTGCAATAAGTCCGTAATTGGCGTGAGAAAGGCATTTTCTTTGGTTTCACTCTCCAGATGGTTATTGAAATCTGCAAAGTTTTAGTCCACAGGGGTCTGTATTCGGCAGTTACTGATATCAGTACTTGGGTGACAATTCCTCAGAAGTCATTTGACCTAGAGCACGACTAAAAGCTGGTGAAACTGTGTGTGAAGAAATTAGAGACTTTCACGAGTCGTTTACGGCTTCTAAGGTGTGGGGAATATAAACTCGAACAAACCCGCACTATTCCAGTCGGACACTCCTTGTCATGTCTCCTACAAGAGTTAGACAACTAAAGGTCATAGTGGATGAAATGCAGTGAGAGGGAGTTCTATGACACTTCTGCCTCCGTATTCTTCGCCAACTTTTCTGCTCATGAAACCAAAGGGTGGGATGTGTGTCCTCATTCTACAAAATCTCATTGTCTGATTTTCTCCCATGTGTGTGCAGACTGGCTCAACAAACAATTTTACCAGTAACATGAATTTCAAATGACTGTCACTAAAATTACTAACAATTCCCAACCATGGATAAAGCTTTAAACAAGCAGACAACGCCCACCCAAAATACAGAAAGGACAACAATTCATGCCACTGATTGTGGCTGGTGGAAAGCCCCTAACAAGTTATAAATCTTAACAAAATCTCTTAAGCAATAAAATACGCAAACCTCAAACTACAAGAAAAGCTGGGAAGATATACAACTTAAATGTGACTCCCAACTGATACACACCAGCAGAAACATTAATATTGACCCTCACATAAACACACAATCCCTCAAAATAAATGAAAGGTGACAAATTACATCATACAGCTATCGCAGCGAACCGGCAGGTTCCACGCAAGCTTGACAGCGAGTGGAGATAATTATTGACTGTGGATAAAATTACTCAACCGTTCATATTCATCATTAAAAGCCTTTAAAACAGTGCACGCTCCAGAACTAAAAACAGGGACAAGGAAATTCGGACTTGCAGAAAACACCTTAAGGCTTGGGTGCTTGCTCAATTCTTATACATTGAATGTATCAAGTATTCTAGAATGAACTGGGTGACACTCCGCTGTGGCACATACAAAAACGATCACGTTTACCTAATTTGAGCTACCACGAGGCAGCTGATGGATGCGACTGGCTGTGGGCAAGTCTAGACGTCGTGCGACGACGGAAGTGTCACCACAGCTGGAAGAAATCACGTCCCTGCCCCGGGCCCAAGTAACAAGAACGCGCCGTCCGCTACCAGAACTACTCTGGCAACTTGCACAGAAAGGAAATCTGCCCAAATGAGACCACAATCGACAATATCTAAACTGTAGGAAATTTTAACTCATTGTGGAAGTGGCTTCACGTGTAAGTCACGAGCTTGACACTGCTTAATATTTCCTGAAAATTGACGGCGTGAACTACAACTTTCTGCAAATCCAAACACCAGGGCACACCACTCTTTCAACAATGCATTGCCTTCGACACAGAGTACATTTCAGTCCAAATTACATAAGCTCAGTTGACAACAGAGAGTATTCACATACTTGCAATGAATATGGTCTGGAAAAACAGATCAAAATTAGTTACACTTACTGCTGACCATCCACACAATCAATCTGAAGTATAACGAACATGAGTCTAATTCAACTTTAACACGGACGTGCGCTTATGATGAAAAGTTCCAATAAAAGACCAACACTTCACTCCACTCAGGTGGGAAGGAGCCATGAGTTCCAGGCGATCTACAGGTGCCGTAATGTTTAAGCCCCCAGAGTTGGCCACGTGCTTGCTGACCAGGTTGCACATGGCGTCAGCTGTCCTTCCTGGAACTGACCGCCATCAATATTTAATCCAGCCTCACAAATTTGGCTGCGACCAACTTAACAACCAGCGGCTTCACGAGTTCCACGCCGAGGCAGTAGGAACGCTACGCACGTGGCCTATCTGTAACTGCCGATACCATAGACCGGCAAACACTGCTCTCCTGTACAGGTAGTTAGTGGCGTCAATGGAGTGACATACCCGCCAAAATTAAAGCCACCACTGCCCACAAAGGCTTTTACTACTTTTGCTTCCAGTTGCCTTGGCTGATGAGCGAAACAAGTAATCGCTTCAGCTACTGATTGGAATCTTTTCGAATGCTGTGTATATCACTGTATAGATGATCTTGTTATACATAACAAAAAAATTCAGAACGTCGGGGGTTCTTAAACGCTTGCCAGAAATGACATTTGCGAAAAGTCATCTGAAGTAAAATTCGTGCAGCCCAACATTTCCTTTCCGGGACGCTTAATTAAACTTGCAGGAGTTTCCATCGACTGGAGCTGGATAGTAGCGATTCACACCTCCCCGCCGCCTAGGAATACGAAAGCAGTGGGTTGCTTCATAGGCATGGTGAAAGTCTTTATGATGCTGGCCCTGAATTTCACTTACGTACAGACCCATTTAACGAGCTGAGAGGAAAAAGACAAAGTTGAACGTAATGCATTCCAGAAAGCATTATTGAAACCTCTGAAGGAGGCCCTGGGAAGCACTCCTATACTAGCGCTATCAGATTTTGAAAAACACTGTATTCTGCAGATGGAAGCGTCTACGCGTGGTGTTGTCGGTGTCGTTTTTCGAAGGAGACAGAACCTGGTTGTCGGTTTTTGAAAAGTTAATGATATATCTTGTATTCTATACGTTCAAACTGGAAGCTGACAACCAAGTGTCTAGTTAGGTCATCACGAGACCAGAGTGGAGGGGATGGATCGCCAGGTGAATGATTAGCATCTCAGTGTTTCATTTTAAGGTTAAACACATCCATGGAATGAAGAATACTGTGACTGATAGTTTTAGCTGTAAGTTTGGAGTGGAGAATTAAGGGCAATTGAGAATGAGGGACAAAACCGATTCGTGAAACAGACGGTATAGTGTGCCTAATTCTGAAGGCGCTTCCGCCCTTTTTTAACGATGTAGGAGAACAAGAAGGTTCAGACCCACATCTCTCTCCAATTAATGAGTGGTTGAAAAGGGGGAGGAAGTGAGATTGTATGTTCTAAGGTAACATATCTTGTGTCACCCAGCTTGGTAACGTCAGGGAAATAAGACTGTATTACCATCTGAATTGACTCCATGTCTATGCAGATACATTCACCAAGCACTCATAGGTGGCTATTTGGGAAATTATAAGACAAGGATGAAGATTCACTAAAACGTTTCTTGCAAAGGTATGGACAACAGTATTTGGATTTTAGTCTATTCATGTAAAATCTGTTGTCCAAGTAAGGCAGTACACAACACCCACCACGGATTGTTGACCACCACCATTACAAAAGAGCCAACACAGAAAATATGTGTTGATTATATTTATTACGGCGTAAAATCAACCGCCAGCACGCCAATTGCCAACGATAGAGAAGAGATGAGAGAAGAAATGGCTGAGACAAGACAACAGCCAATGGCACACTGACTGACCCCTCTTCAGGATGACAACGGAACAGCAGCTGCCTCTACGTCAAGAGAACAAAAGCGCCGTGACCGACTGGCGACGGCCAGTTCAAGAGCAGCTTCAAGACTAGCCATTTGGGTAGAAGCCTCAGCTCTAGTTACTTCGCATGTAATCTCTATGTACTTCCGACTCGGAATTGTATATACTGAAGAACCTTGTTTATTTCGTATGTCGCCCATTGCTTGTGACACTTCAGTGGAATTGTCAAAGTATTGTCTATTTTCATATTGTAATGAAGCTCATTAATACGATTTGTTTCAATGTTGTCTAGTGATCCGAGAAAGCCGGTTTCCTAGACATCCCATATTTGACGATAAGCAGGGATAGATGATAATTGAAGACTATGCTGTATTTGACAATATTGGTACATTTCCATAGTCAATGTATGGGAACCAATATGCGTTAATTTGTGTGGATGCATGGATACATATCTGTTGGCTAATTCCAGTGAAGAATATCATGGTACCGAAGACTGTTAAGTACTTAAAGTCATTTTTTGATGTCTTTGGACCATGTAGAACATTTTAAGACCGCAGAACTCACTTCGGTTGCCTTTAGGAACTCTTATTTCGAGATGTAATTCGCTCATACCACCACCTCAACCTCATATTGCCCATATCACTTACTTGCGAAGCGCGTCAATCGCAACTTAACGTACAGCGCTAATATTCCGTCATCAGATTATCATATTATGCGGGATAGACTGCTTTTTGGGCTTAGTTACGCGATCAACATGGGTCATCGTAAGCAGTCCACTCGAAGAGACTTTTCCGCACTTGATGTTTTCGTTTAAACCCAACTCACTCTGTTCGAACTTATGGCCTCTGAAGATTTTTTTACCAGAAATGAGTGACGCTGCACAAGTCAGGAAGATGTGGAAGCGAGTAAGGAGGATTTAGAAAATGAGTCATAAAAAATTTGATCAACAGTACAACGTCGGGAGACAGCCCACATCACTGAAGCTAGGTTATCTGGTATTTATAAAAATTCTTTTGCTATAATTAAAGGGGCAGACAAGTCGACGGGCAAGATCTTGCCACGTTCAAGAGGTCCTGCTCAGATCATCCAATTCATCACGCCGTAAGGGAGCCAGAAAACACGCGAGGGTGAGGGCTGAAGGTGGGTATAATGTTATTACAGTGTAATTCACTAACACTCTAAAAGGTTGTGGTTGATGACTATGTTTAGGTATTTTGATTCTACGCTTCAGTGGAATATTCTTTTTTTTACTGCATTTAACGGGACATGCGGTTTGAACTGTACGAAGCTGTGTTTCGTATCTTGATGTTTGCTATATGAAGTCTCCGTGATATTTTATCCTGATTCTTCTTCCCCTGCTGCCTTGGGGTTTCACGGCAGGGAGTATGTGATGTCACAAAACGTCACATGTTGGCCGATTTAAAATGACACGAAATTATATGGTGACACATAGGCTGCTGCAGTTCTCTCGCCCTATACGGCAGTGCGCTTTTATCGGTAGTGGCGCGACCTTAATGCTGTCCAGAGGCGACGAAGAAGGACCAGTGTGGCTTCAAGATGGAATGTTGTGAAGCAGCCGAATAGGACCAACGAATAGGACGGACTTGGAGAGGTGCTTGGGTAGCCGTTAGCAAGTTGACAGCGGGCAGCACGAGTGTACAGTCCCGAATAGTGGAGGTCTGCTGCTATTTCAGTTCCAGCGGTCCGTTTCTTGCTGTTCCTAGAGAGCACGATCTGGGGCAGCGTCATAAGCTGAGTGTGTAGAGAAAGTTTTTAGTAAGTCTGCCCGATTTGCGGCCGGTATTTTATTTACAGGAAAGCAGAGACAGTATTACTGTGTGGCGTAAATGGACTGCTAGTCCATGTAAAAGCTTGTTGTATAATTCTTACACCGAGATTAACCGACGTGTGAGTAATTGATCACGTCCTGCTTCTGAGTAAGTTGGCTAAGATTATATCGGACAATTCTCACATTAATATTCAGTGAACCAAACTGTATTTCCGGTTAGTGGTACTTGTCCATACGGATAGTAAAATTTTTTGAAGTAAGTTAAGCTTAGTGATAACGGATTTCACGTCACTATCTGATTTGGCCGGGCCTGTGGGCACTATTAACTAGAGTAACTCTCAAGTGTCTTTTGTGTCTCTTGTGTAGTGTGATTTTACTTAGCTCTGATTCCACTTTCTTTGAACTACAAAAAATCTTGTATATTTATTCTCAGTTGCTTTTATTTCCTGGCTTTTACCAATTTTAATATTATGTTTATCTTCCGTTTTAGTTTTTGAGGTTTATTCTGTCATCTTCGATTTTAATTATTCTTGTAATCACTTTTGTATTCAGCCTTAATAGAGCAAGACTTGGTCTTTTACTATATTTGTTCAGAATTATTGTTGACTGCATGTCCCAACACTTTGAAAAATAAATTATTGACGGCTGAATCTCAACACAGTCCTACCACTTCCCTGTTTAGTTATAGAAACATGAAGTTATTAGATAGCCTTCGGTCTACGTGTTCCGTTACATTCTACTTTTTCACAATAGGACTTGTGTCACCTGCAAACACAAGTATGCATTTCAACAATGTTAATTCTTACAGTAAGTAAACAGAGAAACCAGGGATTGTTAATTACTCTATGTGACAAAAATATAAATGCTGTTACAAGTTTCGAACCGAGAGTTTCGTAAAGAGTCGGTTATTCACGTTAAAATTACACTTGCGTGTGCCATACATCTAATGCTGGCTGATTTTCGTTGTGGCGAGAGGTCCTTGAATGGCGACACCCTACAGGAGCAAATGGTGTAATCAAAACCAGTAGTTTCTTGTAATGGGATCTAACGATGACTGAGTTGTGCGGGTTAGCCGCGTGGTCTGGGGCGCCTTGTCACGGTTCGTGCGGCTCCCCCCGTCGGAGGTTCGAGTCCTCCATCGGGCATGGGTGTGTGTTATAATGACTCCTTTCTTACTAGGCTAATTACTGTTTAGCTCTACAGGGACTTTATACTGAAATGTTTCCCCACACCACCTAGTATTGTCTTTCTATGTGTTGTAAGGGGTCCGTAGGCCCTTACTATAAGTTTGCACTCGGCACAGGTCGATAGGGCAAACAATCGATAGTGTGTCGTGTTGCGAGAACGAGTGTAGGGTTGAGTCAGTAGTTCCCAGGTTGCGGGTCGAGCCGTGTGGAGGCCTGTTGCTGTAATGCAAGGCTTTACCGACAAAGGGAGTGACCATCGCCGTGGTTTAACCCCTTTGTGTTAGAATAATACGGGAAAGTGAAAAAGTATAATTACGAGAGTGATCAGTGATATTTCTGTGCCGATATTTGCGGTTTCTCGTCTACCGCGCCGGCATCATTTGGATTGCAGTGTTGGATTGCAGTGTTGGATTGCAGTGAATGAATTTGCGTGTGACAATAATGAATGGCGAGGAAGCCTGTGCTGAGATTAGCCGTTATTAAATATGTATGACGAAGGCAGTGGCTGTCTCCTTTTCTTGTGTTTTAGAGACGAATATAGGTTCTTGATTAATGAAGCTGTGTTGGCGTTCTTCTTGTCACCAGACATTTCATTATTACAGCATTTGAGAAGGACAAAATGGAATGTAACAATTCCGTAGCAGTCAAATCCGATTGCCAGCCCCATTAGGTACACGGTCACATTAATTAATATTTATTTGGGCTGCTATCAGATCCGGATCGGGTCGAGATACATATATCGGAGGTGTTACAGTGTGTGAGTAACTGTATGTTCACTGTTGTGGGTAAATACATACAGCGTACACAGGGCGGTGTGTGAAACTGATAGCGATTACACGCTTCCGCTGTTATAGAAATCTGCTCCAGATGCTGCAGATACCGTGTTGAGCTGAAAGTGGTAACCAAAGTACGGAGAAATATTCTTCGGGGTTCTGTTGCATACCAATCAGATTGCTTTCAGTTCTGAGAAATGTCCAGTTACTATTGTGGATTTGAATGATCCATGAAGTGACTTGTTTTCCGAAGAAAACATCGAACTATTTCACTAGAACTGAACGCTCCCGTCGGAACTGTTCTCAGCTGGTGTTTATTAGTAAATCACAATAGCAGTATATCGCTGGGTGTATAATAAGACGTACCTTCTTAAAATGAACAATATTTTATTGTTCTATTAACTGATTTCCTTCCATATGCACCTATATTTTACAATGTGAATCAAAAACTCGCAATGGCGTCGATTTTTTACATCACAAGAATGGCTCTCCTCCCCTAAAATTACTGTTAACAAGAACAAAAAAACTATATCCTAAGAATAATTATGTGAGCGCTGACCGCCACAGAGCAATAAACAATATCTTTGTCTCTCTCTCGCATTGTCACAGCAAGTTACGCTGCATGATACATCATATATGCCCCTCTTGTGGACGAACGTTTTTGTGCAAAAACAAACACGAGCGTTCGCACAACACTATATCGGTGATTGTTTATGACGCTGTATTAGTGTCCACTAGAGTATTAATGTCCGCTGTATTATTTATGATATTTTGGTATTAGTGAATGACTATCTAAATGTAAATTATAGATTTGGGTGCATATACTGCTGACAAAGCCTGTGCTGAATTCCTGATGCAGCATATATGCATAGCTTACATGCTTGCTTTTATTCATTTGTCGAGGATGGCATGAGATGTGATCAGAAACCTTTTTCATCATCACTCAAAGCTTCTGTCAGTCGCCTTGGGATGTCTCAAACGGATAATCTAGCCATTCGGCCAAGCCCCACAAAGGAAAACCAAGGAAAACCTCTGGGGTAGATTTACCATCCTCGTATTACTCATTTGCAAAGAAAATTAATTGAATTACAATGGAAAATTCAAAAAAAATATTTACAATATGGATTTTTTTTTGAATGAATTTAAACACTGTTCACAAAAGAAACACAACACTGTTAATCTTCTGTGTCTTGAGGTGAACCGTCGACGCGTTGGTTTGCGTCCATCTACGATTCCCTTCTATCTGTCATCTCCGGGTAACTGATTGAATTCTATTCCCATTTTACCGTCTCCTCGTGGGTATTATGGTTTTCCGCATATGGTTAACATGAAAATAACAGTCAGTGTACGTTCCGTGGAAAAGGTGTTTCATCTATGCTGAGCTGAAATAGAATCTAATCTAAAGTTCTTTCTAATTCTCTGTCCTGAATTCGAAATATTCGGAAGTCGTAAGGTGTTCTTCATTTCTGTCAACAACCCTAGAATGCACTATACACAAATCCAACTGGTGCTGCCGTGTCAACTTATGCTCGTCATCTTTCAGATGGACTTTAACACTTGTTGATGTGCTTATAACTGAAAGGCATTTGCTCAGTTGGTAACTTCGCGAGCAACAATTGACATAACATAATTTACATACACAGGTATGTTACAACAATAGTACAATTATAAAGACAATGTTCATCACAAAAGATTGAAACAAAGTAATAGGCGTCCTTTTAAAACTGAGAACGGGTTACCCCTTCTGAACAGCATGACTTCAGCTCAGCGAGTAAAAAAGCAAATACAAACATACACTGACATTGTTAAATTGACATAAGAAAAAATATCTTGCCATAGACCAGATTCATTTGAGTCACTAACCCATGGTCATTATGCATTGTGAAACCTGATTGAAGTTACTATCTACTAAATAAAAAAAAATTTAAAAGAAATCATTCATACTATAGCTAAATTCTCTGCGTACTGAAAAGAAAACTTATCTTTACAGTGGAAAACCAATACATAATGTCTGTATATCTCTCCTACATTATGCCTGAAAAGAAAAACTAACCACTAAATTGCAAAAAAAGAAACTATCCTAAGTATGGTTCATAGGTTTAATGAAAATTCTCTAATCACTATTATTTGATAAGAATAGTATTTTCAATCTTCAGAATCTTCAGTCATCATGAGATTGCTTTAACAAGTGATGAGGATACATTCCTTTCACCTTACATCCTTCACATCCTTCAAAACATAAGTTTCTGGTTGGGGTATTTTGGTAATCACAAATGGTCCTTGATACAATAATTGCCATTTTGTGTTCTTCCTCTGTATAAGTGAAGCCTTAGGATGAGTTTTTACTAAAACTTGGTCTTTCACTTTATATGATTTTATTTTTCCAAGTCGATTGTCAAAATATATTTTCCTTTTTCTTGCCTTGTCCATTATATTGAGTAAGGATTGTCGTACTTTATTTTGTAGGTCTATTTTGTTAATAGATACTTCAGGAATTGGTCGAATCCAGTCATTCTGTTCCTGTTTTCCAAACATCAGTTCGTATGGGGTGTATTCTGTCGTAGTATGTGGCATATTGTTTACAATTTCCTGAAAATCGTGAAGATAGTCGATCCATTTGGGTTGCTAGTTGTGGCAATATGTTCTCATGAACCGGTTTAATTCACGAAAAAATCGTTCCACGGGATTCGCCGAAGGGTGGTACACTGATGTTAGAATTTGTTTTATACCACAACTGGCTAATTTTTGCCTCCAACGAAATCCAGTGAACATTGACCCATTGTCAGAAAGAAAAGTCTCTGGTTTACCTACCTTGACTATATAATCCTTGACCAGCTTCTTGGCTATGGATGCAGCAGTAGCTGATTTTAATGGATAAAGTTTGACATACTCAGTGAATATATCAAGAAAAGCTACAATATATTTGCATCCTCCCCTTGATGATGGTAGACCACAGACGTCGACCGAAATGATTGACAGTGGTTTAGTGGGTATAATAGGATGTAGGAAATCTTTCACACAAAAATTTCCTGGTTTGGCTGGCTGACAAATTTTACATTTCCTTAACTGTCTGTGCACTTTCCTGCGAATGTTTGGGGAGTAGCAATATGCTTGAATCTTCCGAGCACACTTTAATACTCCAAAATGTCCCCAAGTGATGTGCGTGTGCAAAATTAAGTCATTCTCATTCTTATCGGGAATACACACCTTCCAATTATCTGAATCAAGATGCCCTTTGAAAAATAAGACGTCGTCCTCAACTTTGTACAGTCTCTTCAGATCATCGTTTCCAGGCTTTGCTAAAGTTTCCTTTATTGAATGCCAACGAGGATCTTCATTCTGTAGTTCTTCCATGTTCTTACACATGTCAAGAAAATGTTTCCTATATACTCTATCAGTCATTACAAGAACATTAAATTCGGACGGATTGCCCGTGATGTTGATAGTTGGCAAATCTACATCTGGCATTCTAGACAGTGCATCAGCGATGAAATTATCCTGTCCGCTTAGGTATTTAATTTCAAATTGAAACTCTTGGAGTGAGAGCGTCCATCTTGCTAATCTTGGATGTAATAATTTACATGTTTGCAAAAAACTTAACGCTTTGTGGTCACAGTATACTGTTGTCTTCGCTCCATATAAGTAATAGTAAAATATCTTAAATGACCAGACTACGGCCAATGTTTCCCTTTCGGTAGTCGTATATGTTCTTTCACAAGCAGTTAAGAGTCGGCTAGCAAAAGCTATTGGACAGAAAGTTGATTTTCTATCTATCATCTTTACTTGGAAGAGGCATGAACCTACTCGAATTTCCGAAGCATTAGCCATTAAACCGAATTCTTGGCTCATATCTGGATGATATAATATTTGTGGATTGACTAAGGCATGTTTTATTGCTTCAAATGCATTCTGACATTGTTGCGTCCACACCCACGGAGTATTTTTGCGCAACAAGCTGTACAACGGCTCTGCATTAATAGAGTGGTCGTGAATGAAACGCCTGAAAAAAGAGACAACTCCGAGGAAGCCCTTTAACTGCCTTTTTGTTGTTGGAACTGCAAAGTTTTTGATTGCCTTTAGTTTCTCGGAGTCCGGTAAGATGCCTTTTCCATTTATAAGATGACCCAAAAATTTGATTTTATCTCGAGCAAAATGGGACTTTTGCAGATTTGCGGTTATGCCTGCTTCCTTGAAACGTTCTAACACTCTTCTCAATAAATCAACGTGCTCCTTCCATGTGGTCGTAGCTATGAGCATGTCGTCCACAAACAAAGTTAAATTGCTTCGAAGTGCAGGTCCCAATGCATAATCTAGAGTATTTATAAAAACTCCTGAGCTCACGTTTAGCCCGAAAGGTAAAACCTTAAATTGATAGCTTCTACCTGCATGTACAAATGCGGTGTACTTTTTTGATGGTTCGTCTAGAGCCACCTGCCAAAATGAACTTCTCAAATCAATATTTGTTAAGTGTTTCATCCCCTCGAACTTTTGAATTAGCTCATCGATATTTTCCGGATGAGTTCGCACGGGCACGATAATCTTATTTATCTGCCGTGCGTCTAGCACGAGACGAACTTTTCCTCCCTTTTTCGAGACAACATGTAGCGGACTACAGTATGGACCCGTCGAAGGTTCGATCAGATCCCATTCAAGCATCTGGTGGATTTCCGCATCAACTGCCTTTCGTTGGTGCCACGGTACTGGATAAAAAATACGGCAGAAAACTTGGTGTGGTATCACATCTAAATGGCATGTGTATCCCTTGATTACACCAGGTCTTTCTTGAAAGACTTCGTGATATTCCTGTAGAAGATCATATAATTGCTTTCTTTGGTGTTGTTGCAAATATTCAGGTTCTTGCACCTTTTCGTATACCATATCTTCAGGGTTTAAAACTGGTTGCAAGTAATTAATTTGGTAATATCGTACAGGTTTGCTATGTATCCACTTTATTTGCAGCTTTCGTCCCTGACAATACTTTCCAGGATACTATATTCCCTGAGAAGATTCAGTTGATGTTTCTGAACCATTATTGTAAAACTGGCACGGCGTAGAGAAAAATCGATATGCCAATTTCTCTCTCTAAATTCATCTATACCCAGGATTCAGTCCTCAACCAATTTTTCTATTACAAGGAACGTGCAATTTATAGCTACATTTCCTATATCTAACTGGAGTTGAGTCTGCACTTTAACCTGAGAAGACTTATGACCAGTAGGACCCACAATTCTACAACATTGAACAGGAAAAATCGGTGGATTTGCTTTATGAAGTATTCTTTGAAATAACTTCTCAGAAACGACATTTACTGCTGCTCCTGTATCTAAAGTAACTTGCACAGTAATGCCTTCAATTGCCGCCTGAATTTTCGCAACAGGTACAGTGATATGTTCCTCATGACAAGGCATCATATCCTGCTGAAGTTCTATTAATAATCTGCCATCATTGTACCGAAAAAAATTGACGCCTGAAATTTCGCCCCTGAAAACTTCCTCGACTGCACCGTCAGGGCTTCTGACAGTCGAGTTTAGTTTGACGATTGTCCATTATTAGTAGATGTCTGCTCCGTTACGTCGGTTATTATTGGTGGTTGATTTCTCCATTCATTTGCATTATCATTTGGTACTCAACCTGAAGTTTGTGGTTGGTTGTGATATACTTGGGTTGGTTGCTGATATCGGCATTTTTGCTGATAATTCCCTTCTTGATAATATCCTTTCCTCTTCTTATTATTCTTCCTCCATTTCCGTTTATATGTTTGTTCACATTGTTGGTCATGATTACACTGGCCGGGATTTTCGTTACCAAATTTCACGTTTTTCTGGAAATAATTCACCTGTGGGTTTGGTGAATTGTGTGCAAAAGGTTTGTTTCCATACTGTTTGTTGTTACTATTGTATTTGCTAGGTTGGTAACTTGGTTGGTTATAGCGCACACGTGATTATTCGAACAGAATGTCTACCGAATCCAATGTGGCTAGAAAATCTTCCACATGTTGTTCAAAAATGGTTCAAATGGCTCTGAGCACTATGGGACTTAACATCTATGGTCATCAGTCCCCTAGAACTTAGAGCTACTTAAACCTAACTAACCTAAGGACAGCATACAACACCCAGCCATCACGAGGCAGAGAAAATCCCTGACCCCGCCGGGAATCGAACCCGGGAACCCGGGCGTGGGAAGCGAGAACGCTACCGCACGACCACGAGATGCGGGCACATGTTGTTCAGGCACATGTAGAAGTTTTTCCTTAACTTCAAGTGGAAGTTTGCCCTTTAATATTCGAATGATATCCTGCGTCGGGATTGGTTCATTCCAGTATTTGCTTTTATTTATGTACTTCTCGAAATACTTTCTTAAAGATCCATTTTTGAAAGAAAAAGGTTGTGGGTCAAAAACTTCCTTACGTAGTCTTTCTTGTACTCCCTTATTCCAGTATTTGTGCAAGAAAGCGCGTTCAAATTGGTGATAATCTTCACACCAATCGGATGCTTCTGACGCCCACATCGATCCATCTCCATGTATGAACCCTGCATCGTACATAATTTTTTGTTGCTCAGTCCACATTCGCGGCAATATCCCTTTAAATTGCTTGATAAATACCACGGTATTAGTCGACTTCCTTTCGGGAGTAAATATCTGGAATTGACGATATTTAAGCATTTTTTCTTCATTCATAGTCACAGGTGTAATCTGGTGGCTACTTCGCTGTGGGATCTCGATAATTTGTTTCTGGTTGATTACGTACATATGCTCCAATACATGGATATTGTTGCATGGATTCGGTTTCACTGGTTTCATCAGGAATAATGTCTGCTTTTGATAAACTGCAACTAGTATATGCCCCTCTAGTATTAACTAGACCCTGCTGGCATGCTTTTAATGAATTTTCTATCTTTGCTTTCCAAGCAGGAAATTCATCTCCTATATTCTCCTTAATCTCTTTAACTTCTGCTTTAAGTTGTTCTTGTGCAGCTTCGTTGTTAACTTGCACGTTAGAAACTGTTTCTTTCAAGGTTTTGTCAACATAATTTCGCACTGTCTCGGTTTGCTCTTTCGCCCAATCTTCAATGTCCTTAGATGATGCGATCTTATGTTCATTGAAAAGTTTCTCTGTGTGTTTCTCGCCTTCGAGACTGAGAGTGTCTATCCTCCGAGTAAGCTCAATGACAGCTTGCTCGTTATCGTGCTGAATTGTATTCACGTCTTGCGCAATAGTGTTCTGTACATGAATAACTTCTTGCACTTGATGATTTAGTGTATCTTGACGACATAAGATGTCTTTGTATTTGTTTGTTAATTCCTAATACTGTTGTTCTTGTGTAACTATGAGTTGTGCCTGACTGGTAATCAAGTGACTCTGCTTTGTTTCCAAACTCTGGAATTTTTCAGTAATCTTATCATGTATTTCTTTTAGTTTATTAGATTGATTCTGAGCCAAATTAAATTGCGCACTCTCAAATACTTGGAATCTACGATTCATGTCATTTGCAAAAGTGGATTGCGTAGTTTCCAATGCCTGGAATCTACGATTCATGTCGTTTGCAAAAGTGGATTGTGCCGTTGCAAGATTAGATTGCGTGGTTTCCAATGCCTGGAATCTACGATTCATGTCATTTGCAAACGTGGATTGCGTGGTTTCCAATGCTTTAATCCCTTGTGTTATGATAGTCAAACTTGACATCAGCTGGAATAACAAATCGGTATTCTCAGCAATTGGCGATTGCACTGGGCTTAATGAGGATTGTACCGACACAATTTTCGGTACAGTCATTTCGTTTTCGCACGCGTCTGTGTCAGAGATGAAATTCATGTTGTTTGTTGGTTGCTGTATATTTCTCTGGACGTCTTTCGACATATGAATGTCGGAACTAGCAACCGTTTGTGTCGACGGCGTGAGCGCATTAATTATTGCTGGTTGCTCAGCCGTAATCGACATATCGCTAACTACAGCGATATTAAATTCTGTGGCACTAGTTGACGATGCATTCACACTATTTAATTCATTTTGTGGCATTGTGATGCGTGCTTGCTTATTGGCTTTGAACGTAGATCTAGTTATCACCATGTAAATGAGCAATTGACAGGTTTCCTCTAAATAAGTCCTACAAAAGTGACTATTAAACTTTTACACACGCAAAAAACGTTAATGTCCTAATTCTGTTAATGTGCACTTTACAATGTGACACAAAAACAGTACATAGATAACACATAAAATATTGTCTTACAATATCAACTGAAATACTGGAATTCTGGTAAAAGTAATATGGCAACACTATTTATACTTATAAAATTAATACATGAAAGGTCACTGCAATGCATAAATGCTCAAGAAAGCTAGTAATTCAAAAGTTCTGGACTTTTGAAGTTTCTGCTCGATGCTGGAACGGCGCACTCGTTCTCTTCACAAGATACTCCCGCACGTTCAGTTATCATGAAACATACAAAGGACCATAATGTAGTTACTCTATAAAACTAGACATATATACACACAATGAAACATTAATTACTAACATATTTATATTGCAGGTTCACTATGAGTGTTGTATCAGGATCGTGTCCTGTCACAGTCGCCATCTATAAAGACTCCTTTCTTACTAGGCTAATTACTGTTTAGCTGTACAGGGCCTTTATACTGAAATGTTTCCCCACACCACCTAGTATTGTCTTTCTATGTGTGGGAGTAACTGTATGTTCACTGTTGTGGGTAAATACATACAGCGTACACAGGGCGGTGTGTGGAACTGATAGCGATTACGCGCTTCCGCTGTTATAGAAATCGGCTCCAGATGCTGCAGATACCGTGTTGAGCTGAAAGTGGTAACCAAAGTACGGAGAAATATTCTTCGGGGCTCTGTTGCATAGCAATCAGATTGCTTTCAGTTCTGAGAAATGTCCAGTTACTATTGTGGATTTGAATGATCCATGAAGTGACTTGTTTTCCGAAGAAAACATCGAACTATTTCACTAGAACTGAACGCTCCCGTTGGAACTGTTCTCAGCTGGTGTTTATTAGTAAATCACAATAGCAGTATATCGCTGGGTGTATAATAAGACGTACCTTCTTGAAATGAACAATATTTTATTGTTCTATTAACTGATTTCCTTCCATATGCACTTATATTTTACAATGTGAATCAAAAACTCGCAATGGCGTCGATTTTTTACATCACAAGAATGGCTCTCCTCCCCTAAAATTACTCTTAACAAGAACAAAAAAACTCTATATCCTAAGAATAATTATGTGAGCGCTGACCGCCACAGAGTAATAAACAATATCTTTGTCTTTCTCTCGCACTGTCACAGCAAGTTACGCTGCAAGATACATCATAGTGTGTTGTCCCTAGCGTATGTTACATTAAGTTAGATTTAGTAGTGTGCAAGCCTAGAGACCGATGACCTCAGTAGTTTCATCCTATAGGAACTTACCACAAATAAAGAAAAAAGGGGACTGATAACGACGGAGCCACTTTTCTAAGAAAAGAACTGTGTTGATTTTGTGTTACTGAGATCGAAATTCCTGGGGCGTTTCTTAACACTGTTGACTGCTTACAAAGAAGTGCTCATTTCGCCGAATAACAATCAAAGTATAAGGCGCTTATGAACACTGAAGAGACAGGTAGCGTAGGCCGCCAAACATACATACGCAAATATTTCGCGCTAACGTATCTTCATATTCATTTCTGGGTGATTTATAGTTACAAAATGATACCACACATTGTGTCTGTCAGAGATATTACTAATGTAAGTAACAGGGTTTACTTTAGTAGTTATATCGCCCCAAACATAAAGACAAATTGCCGCTGTTTAAGAATATATTCATATTTTTATTTTCAATAAAAATGATATAATTTTGTTTACATTAATAGAGGCACATATTTGAAAACAAACAAATGACATAAGATAATGTTAATCAAGCTACCAAAATAACAGAAACCAAGAAATTTCTGTGCTTAGCACATATTCTTAACCATTTTCTTTACCTTTCATGTGCCATTGTTTTAAAAATAATATAAGGTTATTTGTTTCTCACTTTCAGGTGTATTAACTTTTTATTACATCAAAACTAGACATGATTGTTCAATGGGAATTCCGCGATCGTTCAATAAATAAAATATGGCGTTTCAGTCTTCGATCGCTATTCTTTATTTTCAATTACCGATTTCGGGCTAGCTGAAAGTTATGACAGCGAACCGAGTGTTCTGTACGGAAAAATTACTCTGTAACTACAATATATGATCTGAAGATGGGCAGCTAGCCCGAAACCGGTATTTGAATATAAAGAATAGCGATCGAAGACTGAAACGCCATGTTTTACTTTATTACATCATTTAAATTTTTTTGACCAACAATTTCATGCTCAGCTGCCAAAATGCCCAATTATTAAGACCATTTCGTGTAGTAGTCGAACATAAAAAGTTCTTAATTAACTTTAATCTGCGTAAACTCTTTTCACCACTTGCTACAGTTATTGGTATCATTTGCAATATTCTTCAACTAATAGTAAGATTGGGGGGAAATTCTACTTTATAATGAACTTCAGTATATTGTTTAGCCTTAATTTGTTACAATAAAGTGCAGATACTGCTGAAATTTCTGCTCCTAATTGTACAGCATTTGTGTCAACAGAATCACCATCATTTAAAATACATTCTAAATTCCTAAGCGATTTAGTGGTGCTTCTTTGGGCAAGGTATCTAAATCGTATATATTATACAAGAATTGAAGGTCACTGCAATTACTAAGCTGTTGAAGTATACTCATAGCATCTAGTGCATTCAGTGCTTGATCGATTGTAAAATTAAAAAAAGAAAAAAACATTTATATTGTTCTTTTGGATCATTGAAGGGTTTATCCTGAACTTTGTATGAAAAATTCCGTTTTACTCTTCTGACACATTGTTGTCTTACTGTTTATTTCAAATTAGCGTCCACGTCAATTTTGGCAGCGAATTCTTTTGCAACAATAATAGTTTCATTGAATGATGATTCAGATGTAAGATTCTTTAAATATATTTTGAATTTTGGTGAAAGATCAAGTGCAAAGCCTAGCTCAAAACCTTTTGTATGCATCTATGTGCTTACTGGATTAACGGAATTTACTATTTTGTTTCATATAATTATTAAAAATAAAAGTTTAAACTGTTTAATTCTATGTAATAAAACTAAGGGCTCATCTCTTGCTGAACTATAAATTTCTTGGTTTTCATAAATGCTTAGCAAGGTATTGTACACAGTTCTAAATTTGAATCTCCAAAGCTTTATCACCTTTTCCCACTCTACCGCATACTGTCATTCAACAGTTTAAAAGTTAAACCCTGAATTTGTTTTAAAAGTGATCCCCATTGAAAAATAGATGTCTCATATATATATGTTCAATAAATTAGCGACTTACAGGGGTGTCTTTGCCATACCATCAACAACTAGACTGAGAGAACATAGTATGCTTACAAATTTTTGGACCCATGGTTGTATCCCTACTCTCTGATATCCTGCAAATTCAAACCAAATCATTTAGTAGCACAATAATAATGTCAGACATTTTTTACTGTGGATTTTGCTACTTGTAAGAATCTAAAAAGTTTCCATTAATTTTAATTTAAATACCAGTGTCAAATTAACTGACTGAAACACATCTGGTTACAAGAATCATCTGTTCTACGTTACTAGTGTCAGGAGTACAGTCTAAATTTGCGGAAAAATATTTGATTTTTCAAAAATTTAATCATAAATATGAGACTTTACAAGTACCTGCTGCCGATCTATTATTTCGTTTTGAAGCCGACCTATTACTTCATTTTATATATTTTTCCTGACATAGTGAGCGTTTGTCCCTTCTTTCTTCAGTACTGTATGGAAGTGATCTTCCATAACCGTCTCAAATTCAGGCTGCAACTCAACTACTTATAAAAAATTGCCGGTATTTTACTCGCACAACTTGTCGCTTGTACCTCTTGAACATAGACAACGTTTAGCAAGCATTTTAGTATTGTTATGATTCTTAGAAGCATATCATTTCAACGATTTGTTTCGGCTTTAATAACTCTTTGAGCGGCAACATGTATACTTTTATAATAATTTTGTCTTTGATTCATTTCTAGCCATGATTTTTGGGCCTAGAAATGATTCTTGGAAGTTGCATGCCCTTTTAAAATTTTGCAACAGCAACAATAAACACAGAGTTGTAGAAAAGAGTATAGTTGCCAGTCATGCAAAGTTACTCTCGATTGCTTAAAATTCGTCTTTAATAATTTGTGCTAAAATGTCGACCAGTGTCATAGGGAGGATATTTGTAACTATTGGCTGGTTTATGTTGACCTTGCCTTACTGAAAACTTATTTCGACATCTCCTAAAATTCGTGGCTACAAAGCAGGATCTGTATTCAAAGTCTGTAGAATGCTTTGTGCGGGTGTCACATTGGTGTCAGTTCTTTCAGTGCTTTCATCCTGTTCGCCATTATCGCCTTTGAACGATTCCATGATTTCTTCTATAACTGTACCATATGCTGAATTCTGAAAGTTGTTATTTATTTTGGTGTAAGTCTGGCTATAATTTTTTAACGTACAAAATTGTTTTTGTCTTTCAACTTCCTTTTCTAGTCTTCTTTTTTGTACTGGTAACCAGACAGTTTTCCTTGACCAATTGACATTGTGGAAAAGACACTTCCATAACTCAGAATAAGACAATGTAACTATAAAAATATAAAACACTGAAGATTTTCGTTTTTCTAAACAAGCTAAAACTGTAGCTAAACCTTTATGTGACACTGGTAAATACATATACCATTGGTAAACAACTGTACCCACTGTGAACATTCGTTTTTTAGCTGATTCATTACTGTAAATACTTACCATGCTATATGTTAAAGTAGACTTAAAAGTACATAAATCGAGCAGATTTATTCATTATTTTCTCCAAAGAGTACGTTCTGACATCCACACTACACTCTTATGCTTGTGGCACTAAAAGAGTTAACATAAACTAACTGAAATAAACTTATATTCCATTAATCAACATATAAATATTTATAGACTACAAAAATATTTTTCCTATCTTGTGAACTTCAAGAAAGTCTACTGTTATTATATGTCTATTTTACAACAACAAATATTTCAGTAAATGACATATAGTACTATCACCAAAGCAATTTCATAATTTTTGATTGTCTGATTTCATTGAGAGTAGTTACTCAAATGCATTATTATAAAACGTGTTTTATCGTGACAAAGAACTTATAAAAGGCCTCATATTATTGATTCAAAAGCTATTTTCATAAAACAAAAACGTAAGGAGTTGTAACCATAGCTTACATTCCTATTTGGAACAATATTGTACTGATTCAATGAATGGCCTTTGGATACCTAAATAAAATGTTTATTTTATTTGAAAACGTTTTTATTTTTTCGATTCGATAACCTATTTACGACAGTCTAGTATCGTTCAAACTGAACGACAGCTTAATTATAGGTGTATTTACCTTTAAAAAGCCGGGCAAATGCGAGTACGTCTCGCGCACTGAGGGTTGCATACTACGAATGGCACATGGCTACCAATCGATCTCCAGCGATCTGCATAACAAGAGGTCAAAGAATCGTGACAGTGATGTCTCGAGGCGACCGGAGAACCGTGGCCACCGCAGGGGCCGGCGAAGGTCAAACGGAAGCTCTGGATCACACATCAACATGTCCCGCAGTGAGAGACGTTTTCATAATAATGGAAGTGGGGATAACTGGAGCGATGAAAACCATTCACATGACTACAACTTACATTTTATGATCTCATCCAGTAATGTTTCTCCATTATTGAGTATTTAACACATCAACATTATTCTCACACTTACAGCCAAAATGACGCCTCTAAATTTTGACGCCCAGAACAAATGTTCTGGTTGGCTGCCCATACGGTAGGCCCTGTAAATAAATGTTATAACAGAAAATTAACCTGCCTTAAGTTACTGCAAATACGACATACACTCAATGAGCATTGACTTTAACAAATTTAAACAATTAAGATGGGTAGTAAATCATGAAAATATTGTGGATATATACGTGAAAAATAAGAAGAAAAAAATAACTCTAAGAAACCTGTCTAAACAAATGTTACCTTGCAGTAGACGTCATCAAAGTTAATGAAACCTCAAACTATGGTTGCTAATCGATAAAGTATGTACACCTTAAAAAGCTGTAAACAGTGCTATAAAAAGACACTGGGTTTTTTAATGTGCGTAACAGAAAATCGGCTTAGCTCTTATTTTAGGAACTTGTTTGCGTTATTTTAATTCGTTTTTAGGTCCAGCTAAAATAAAGTACTCCATTTGTTTATACTGCTTTTTATTGCAAGTCACGTCCATTCCATGCACGTCAAAAATCAGCTTGTATGACACGTACAGAATAATCTATATATAATCAACTGTGAACAGCCATATAATGATGAACATTTCTTGCTCTTAATACATTACACAATTAACAGGCGATTGTTGCTGTTGTTAATTTAGTGTAAGAATTAAATTTTACCTTCACACAGACACAGTCTCACCATGACAATTTTCAACAAAATAGCATTTCTTGTAATCACCTAACGCATTTAATCTAAAGTTATCGACATCTATCTTGAAACGCAAGAGTCACGTGTCGGCAATACGCACCAACATTTTCTTTATACAAGACCATTAATTGAAGTTCTTAAGTGCACCACATATCTACGAGATGTTTCTCTGTGTGCTTTTACTAGTTCATTACATACACGGACGGAGAACAGACCTGGTAGGGCACATTTTGCCCTAAATATATATACATAAAGTTAATTAGAGATACAAAAGTACTATGCTTTAATAAACCTCTGCCGGACGGAGCAATTCTCACAGGTGCACTGGAATTTCTGCTGCTGCGGCTACGCAACGTAACCTATGGCTCTCAGCGCCAGTACGGTGCAGGGAGTAATTCTGTATCTTTGCCTATCCAGATGCTTGCGTAGCCCACGTACGTAACTCTAACGTACTGTGTTAATGAAAGTTGATTGGTCTAATCTGACAGCATTTTTTTTAATTAGAAAGAAAGATATGTTAATATTACTTATGTGCTGGTTTTTGATGTTTTCTTTTTCTCCTTTCATCTTGGTCAACTAGGCTCGTAAACATTTCATCTGCTTCTCATTTGCTTTCTTCCTTGTTCCAGTATTCCATAATCTCTTCACTGTGCCTCGTCTTTCTTTCTTCACACCACCACATTACACGTGTCGTTTCACTGCTTCTGCCTAGGAAGCCATCTAAATCTAACATTTTTCTCCTGAAAATATCTGTTTCTGCTGTTTCTTCGGTTATTTTTGTAATTCTAAATGTATTTTAACTTTTGGGTTCCGACTTGTTGTTAATTTCTTTCTCCACAGGCTCCTGAAGATTTTTTCTGTCAGCTTATTATCATTCGTTCTTATAATGGCCAAGAAACACCAGTTCTCTTGTCCTTACAGTTTCTATTGTTTTCTGTGTTTTGGTTTATTCCATCATTACTTCCTATCACATGGGCTCTGGTCGGTGTACTTCTGTTTAATATTTCCACTACGTGTAAGTTATAAGTAAGCATAGACATTCACGTCCATAGAAACAATACGTACCAGTTACTGTATTTAATGCGTTATTTTTGTATTTCTTAATAAACTCTTTTTTAAACAAAAATCCATATGACTCTTGTGAGCCGTTTCTTTATTTTATGAGGGGAGACGCTTGCTTTTATAATGAAGCATTGTGCGCTTTCGAAGACGGAAAACAATACATTTTACTCATTCGCCATTACACGAATATTATTGAAACTGGGATACACGCTTTACAGTTTTTATTACAATAAGGATAAACTAACTTATGTTATGGGCTGACGAAAGATGATGTGGTGGGGAGGAAGATTCGGTGACGGGGGGGGGGGGGGGGGGATGGGACATAGGACACAGGCATCATAGCACACTGACGTACACACACACACACACACACACACACACACACTCGCGCGCGCGAGCGAAAAACACATTGCCAAATATATTCTTACGTACAAAAGATGGTTCTCAGTTCCTACGAGTGGTTTCTATGGATTGTAGAGGGGACTTTGTTTGGATAAGGAGCCCTTCTTTAGAAATGCACCGTTGGATGTGACATAAGTTTGAAGATAGCATAACTTTCAAATCTCGCTCATCAGATACGGCACGGAACGGTAGAGCTGCACAATGAATTTATCGAGAATCTTCTCAGGATCATCAGTGCGTAACATACCATTTTCCATCAACTACGACAACGGCTGTAGGAAACACGTACGTTTGCAAATGGGAGGGTTTACTGGTTGGTCCACAAAACGCTCCCTAACATTTGCCGACCGTGTTTATGAAATCATGCGTCGCAGACACATCAAATGCAACGAAACGCAGGATCGACAAGTGGAGAAGCTCTTAGAGGTCACCGAGCGAGGTGGCGCAGTGGTTCGACACTGGACTCGCATTCGGGAGGACGACGGTTCAATCCCGCGTCCGGCCATCCTGATTTAGGTTTTCCGTGATTTCCCGAAATCACTCCAGGCAAATGCCGGGATGGTTCCTCTGAAAGGGCACGGCCGACTTCCTTCCCCATCCTTCCCTAATCCGATGAGACCGATGACCACGCTGTCTGGTCTCCTTCCCCAAAACCAACCAACCAACCAATCTTAGAGGTCATTGTTTCCGCTGTGTTCATTTTACAGCCAAACGGTACTTTCCTTGATATGGGTGCCAAAATTATCAAAATTTTATCTACAGTGTCCCATAAAACCCACCGAAGACTGTAACAGGAATTGTAAAGCACCTTGTAGTTCCCGTTTCCCAGTCAAATTCTGGAGAATAAAGTAAATTAATAGCCTCAAATTGTGCAACTAATTCTAGAAAATCACAAGTTGTGTGTAACACAAGATTCTTTTCCGTTGCTTGCGAGAAGGGTACCCACATAGACTGGCTTGTGGGTTGACTGGCTGCAGAAGGTATTCCAGAAAAATACAGCTTGTTATTCAAAGGTTGCCCGTACCTGCTGCCACCGACAAATGCGATTCGTTCCGTGAGTCCGCAGGCAGAACCGGCAAACCACAGCAAGGTAAGTATGACTAGACGAAATGGGAAAGAGCATCAACAACGAAAAAATTAACGCACCAGCTTTCCCAAGAATAAACGCAAACGAGTCTTGGAACAATATACCTTTTAATCACAGTCTCTCATTGGCATGATCTGTTGACCAGTCTCCTCAACAGTAACGCTAAAAGGGGGCCGTATGAACGTCCTCTCAGCCATTTGATTCATGCTGGCGTGATGTTTATTGGTATATTATAAGCAATATTCGTAAAGGCAAGGATATACAAAAGTGGAAAAAGTTAGATCTTATGATCCAAACAGTATAATAAAACACAGCCAGCACAGGTGGTAAATCACACCGCTGGCCTAGCTTGCAATATAATCTCCGCTACAGTATCGAACTAGAGGAACGAAATAGCGTAACCGTCGCTGGATTTTTTTTTACCCAACTACTTTACCTAAGTAATTTTACCGTGGAAATTGACACACCATCACAGAGTGAGAGGTTTCATATTTTCTAGGCAGGTAAAAGTATTTAACTACATTTATTTTAACTCGCCAAATATCTGTGAATGCTTCCGTACACTATTACTCCATACCCTCAAATACACCTAAACATATGAGCATTCCTTAAGAACTAAGGAATCGTTTCTAATAGTAAGACAGTATGATGCTTTAAGTTCAACAGCGCTTATACGAATATCACTGTACATCAAGTGCTGTATCCGAAATTATGCTTCATTATTGTCGAAAGAACACGAAAACAGTGCAGTCGTTGTTGTAATTTGGAGGAGGTAACACAATGAATGCTGAAGGGTTGTCCATACATCCATAAACGTACGAGGGGGCACAGGTCTCTTATGAACAGCACTTGAAAGGCATCCCACATACGCTCAATAATCTTCATGTCTAGGGGTCTGGCCGTCAGCGGAAATGTTTAAACTCAGAAGAATGCTCCTGGAGCCACTATGCAGCAATTCTGGAGGTGTGGAGTATCGCACTGTGCTGCTGGAATTGCCCAAATCCGCCGGAATGCACAATGGACAGGTGAGCAGACAGGATGCTTACGTACGTGTCACCTGTCAGAATCGTATCTAGAGCTGTCAGGGGTCCCATACAACTCCAACTGCACACGTCCCACACCATCATAGAACCCCCACCAGAATGAACAGTCCCCTGCTGACATGAAGGGTCCTCGGATCCATGAGGTCATTTCCATACCCGTACTCGAGACTCATCCGACCAGGCAAGACGTTTCCAGTCATCAACTATCCAATGTCGGTGTTAATGGGCCCAGGCAAGGCGTCATGTTTTGTGTTTTGCACAAACCAAGGATTCGCGACTGGGCCTTGGGCATCGAAAGCCCGTATCGGTGATGTTTAGTTGAATGGTTCGCATGCTGATACTTGTTAATGGCCCAGCATTGAAATCTGCAGCTATTTGCGGAAGGGTTGCACCTCTGTCACGTTGAAAGATTCTCTTCAGTCGTCGTTGGTCCTGTTCTTGCAGTGTCTTTTGCCGGCCGCATCAGTGTCGAAGATCTGATGTTTTACCGTATTCCTGATGTTCATGGTACACTCGTGATATGGCCGTACATGAGAGTCCTCACTGCATCTTTACCTCGTAGGTGTTGTGCCCCATTGCTCGTGCACCGTCTGTACCACCATGCTCAAACTCACTTAAATCTCGATAACCTGCCATTGTAGCAGCAGTAACCGATATAAAACTGGACCAGACATTTCGTGTCTTATATGGGCGTTGCTGGCCGCAGTGCCGTATTCTACCTGTTTAGATATCTCTGTATTTTAATACGCATGCCTAAACCAGTTTCTCTGGGGCTTCACTGAATATACAGCCGGTGTAGCCAAAGGATGAAGTATTTCTCTTGCCGCTCTTAAATATTCTTTTATCTTCCTGGTGGGTCTGAAGGTAGTGCTCGATCTGTCTCTCTGTTACAATATTCATTCTTCTTTAATGACGACGACCGTAACTGTTCAAGCTCATCTTTTACATAAATCGGTTCGCAAATTTTGTGCTTCCTGTCTCTTGTTTTGTGTGGGGTGGTGGTTTAAATCTTTAGGCAGGTAAAGATCGTATGTGTGGCTTTTTGTATACCCGTTAGCCCAACGTCCCTTCTCCCTGCGTGATGACAGGCACATACAAGAAGTTCAGTTGGCAATTATTGTCTGTGCCCACAGTAAATTGTATTTTCGAATTTTTTCTGTTGAGATGTATCTCTGCACCATGTGTACTTACTAAGGCAGTATCATCCACATAATGGTACCACCTGCAACGCAGATTTTTCATAAACAAATGGGCCACAGACAGAATAACAATACTGCCCATAGCCACCCAGTCAATCTGTTCGTAAAAATCATTACTGTATAGAAAACAGGTTGTATTGACGCGGTGTCTGAGTAACTCCACAATTTCTGCGTGGGAAAATATCCGTTAAAAATCATATCATTTCGTTGACAAATCAAAAGAAACGTGCGTGGGCCAAGGCGATATCACGGTTAGTCTTGCTGTTGTTCCGTTATTTAGCTTGATTCCAGTGAACGAATCTGTCTCATGTATAGAGGATATTTTTCTAGCAGATTTTGTAGAGTTATTCAGACGCTGCCTCACGACGATCTATTTCTAATATAATAATAATTTTATGACTAAATTGACGTGGTGACTATGGGCCAATTTGCTTATGGAGAACTCTGAATAACGGGTGTTGCAGACTGCAAGTGAAGAGCAGCCTGGTGGTACCCCTACGTCGATGATACTTTCGTAGTATGGACACAATAATGGCCAATTAAATTTCTTGGATGCATCTGTTCTCAAGCGAGGGGACGGAGCGTTGAGCCGTATGATATTCCGAAAAGCCACACATACTGAACATTACGTCCATAAAGATTCTAACCACCACCCCAGCAAAAAAGATGTGATTGAAATCTTGGCAGACAAGGCGCACAAAATTTGTGAACCAATTTATTTAAAAGATGAGCTTGAACATGTACGGTCGACGTTAAAGAAGACTGATTATTCTGCTAACGAGATACACCGAGCACTTCGCCCTAGGGAGAGAATCAGGATCGACGAGGAGCAACGACCACCCAAAAGGAAAATTTTCTTTCCGTTCAGATCGCATTGGGAAAATGTTGGGCGAATATGGTATGGCAACTATCTTCAGACTAATCAGGAAGATAAAAGAATGTTTAAGCTCGGAAAAAGATATATGACGTCCTTTGGCTACAACGGGAGTACATAAAGTTCTTTGTGCTTTGGGTCTGATTTTTATTCAGTGCCACAAAAAGAGGTGTTAATACCCATCTGGTTGAACATAAGACGAATTGCCGCCTGGTACGTACAGTAAATCGGCCGTAGCAGAACATCTTTAGCAAGAGAGTGATTATGGAATAATCAGACGAGTGTCATACCCAAAACATCGCTTATGTTTAGAGAGATTATTGTGGTTTATAAACACCGTAATAACTGTGACAAAAAATAGGAAGGAGTTGAATTAGATAAACTTCTGATGTCAAGATTGCAACATAACAATGACGATCGAGTACTTTCAATCGTGAGTTATGGCACTACCAGAGATACTCTCGTAGCCGATGTCACGTCCTGTGATGTGGTGCCCTCTACGCAGCCCATATATTCTGCGCTTTATCGAGTGCTGGGCGCAGCTTGACACATTACCTCTGAAGATGTGTCCCGCAGTCGGAGAGGAAACCTCAGGAGAAAGTTTTATACATCGTCCACGACCTATTAATCCGGAAGTGATGTCAGTAGCAGTATTTAACGTTTACAATGTATAATCAAGTTTTATCTTGCTGACATCAGTCAGACTTGTTGAAACAAGCCTCAACCTGTCCTTGGTTATCTCAGGTAAGCACTCAGACACGTTTGTCTAGTCAGTGATAAATGATACACATGTAGGTTATAAAGGTAGTCACTCGCAGACGAAATGGATAGATAGATAATAAAGTGCAGTGGGCACCAGCAGGAGTCAATCATTTGATGTTGCTGTCCTTGTGCACGTTTCACCAAGAGGTTTCGCGCATCGGAGTGTTTAATATTTTTTGTGGGATCTAAAAATTTAAAAACCTCTCTCACACCGGCGTGATTTAGCTTCACTGATCAGGATGGCAAAAAACATACGTATATTAAGGGAATTTTCATTCACAAAGCAGGCTTATCGCATTCACACAGTTCAAAACTGTTCTATCCTGATTAAATTGAGCTTAACTTAAATTCCATAAGGCAGTGAAGCAATTTCGAAGTGTGGGTGCGATGAAAATTGTCAGTCGATCTCCTGAAAACATCTGTAATAATTATTAACTTTCGGTGATCACATGGGGAAGACCGGAGATCTGCTGGTAAGACCGTGTTAGCATATTTATAGAAAGTAATAAGCTGGATATCTTGAGCATACAAAACGGCGGGTTCGTTCAGTGTAAATCAGACGTTCCCCACTGACCCCGTGCAACACAGCGTAGTAAGCAGACACTGTCAATAATAATCAGTTAAATAATACGCGAACACACTTACTTTAGTTTAGTTCATGTATTAAATTCCTGAATCTTCTTTTCATAAGAGAAAACAGAGATAGCATAGAAGCTACTCCATGGAGTAAATGCATGCTCCAAGGAATAATAGGGCTTGAAACTACTTTGCATTGATAATCATCGTATATTAAAGTTGAGGAATCGGTAAGATAAGATGAGATATTTCGAGATATGTACTGAGTTATATATTTTATAAAATTTCTGAAAATATCGCGGAGAGACCGCTGCAAGAGACATTACAAGTGCTGTGACATCTTCATGTTAAAATCTGTTGATAATGAAGAGGTCTGCTACAGACACTTGAGCGGTCTCAGTCGTAAATAATGTATGAGCCACATACGAAACATGTCAAAATGAATGACGGTAGCCTATAATGGATTCTTTGTAATTCAGCCTTTAAAACTCGAATATGTGTTGTCGTAATAATAGCAAATAACATAATGTATAGTAGAAATAAGTTGTTGAAGTACTGCTGTCAGCTGCATTAGGAAGTCCCTATCTATTGTTGGTGTCAGTTTCGGACTTGCATCTATTCTCACGTCATCCATCTTCGTATTTTGTTGAATACAGTTATCTATGCATACGTGGAACATCCACAACAAATAATAAAAACTGTTAGGCATATACTAAAAAAATACAGTAGAAAAGAATTGACCATAAATAAATAAAACAGACTTCGTAATGCAACTGATTGTTCCAAACATTTATTTAATTAAAGATGAAAATAAAGATAAAGAAATGTACTTTGTAAGATCTATGGACCCGTCTACAATAACATGGAAGGTAAATGGGAAAGAAGAAAGGAAGAAGACCTGTACCTGAAGTTTGGATAGCCACGCATTGGACGAATATTTGGACAGAGGCGACTAGAATGGTTTGGCCACATCTTACGAGCGGACGGATCCCTTCCTGAGACAGTCAGACACTCTAAATCCACGGGAAAACGCCCGAGGGGACGCCCAAGAACGTGATGGAAGGTTCGAGTGACGACGATTCTTCAAAATGTGGAGCCGACGGCCGAGGAGAATGACGCTAGACACCGAAAAAGATGGAGTGCCATCTGCACCAAATACCTCCTCTCTTGTGATTGACAGATATTTCTTTTATAGTAGGTTTTGTGTTTTTAATGTTTTTTCCTATTGTTCTTCTGCTATAGGCCTCAATGTGTGTGCAATGTCAGTGCAATAAATGATTGTAATGATGATGTTGAAAGATAAAGCTGGAGCCCTACTTTACCTCCGGTATGCTGGAGATCTGAAAATGATGTACATTGTTGTTTTAACATCGGAATTCAAGACGCATTGCCGATAATCATGAATGATTAACAGGAAACTGATCTGACCATTTACTCTGCACATTACATATCCTGATTTAGACTGGAATGCACAGATTTAACTCACAGTCCTACAAATTTCGTAATAGGTTCACCATTCAGATAGTCTTTCAATAACCCAATTTTCTCTTCATTTACACGTGAAATGTTACATTGATTACTTACAGGAAAATCTGTGGTATCAAACCACCTGATATCCTCGTAATGCATTTTTTCTAGTTTTGTTGGAAACTTTTTTTCATGATGGAAGTCTATAAGATATGACCCTGTCAGATCTAAACTAATCAGTATTACTGATATCTGCATGTTGAACATTACATTAAGTATGTTTAATTAAATGCCAACTAAATTTTCGTTAAAATATTGTTTTGCAATCACTGCAGCTATCCCATATCTACCTTTCCAGTCTGTATGTTGTTTCACTTCTTTCCTCTTTTGTACATTTCATAGTTTGAAATAACACATCGTTCTATACGAGATGATAAAGTTGGTTCTGTCGTATGCCGGCACCGTGATTAATGCGTCATTTTTGAACCAATGAAGAACTTTGTGCACCTAGCACTGGTTTTTAATATTAATCACATTATAATAGATTCGAATTATCAATAGACTCGAATAATCAAAGAATCGAATTATCAAAGATTGTTGAACATGGTGCCACATTCAGATGCAGAAGCTTGTGGAAATACTCTAGTGGATTGTAAATGGATAATTTGAGTATGATGCAAAAATAAGAAAATTCATGTGTGTTTCACTCTCTGTGTGTTTATGTGTGTGTGCGCGCTCAATAAACGGTTTGATAGTTATCACTGCCGGAAACTAATGTGTGTTAATTTGAACATGGTGGGCTTGGCAAACAAAAACATACATATACCCCACTGTCACATAGGTATAAAAATACTTCCCGACGGTACTACCTTGCAAGGTCATTGGCTGCAAATCATTTCCCACAAGCACCATCCCACATTCTTTTCTATTTTTTTCATCAAAATAAACCAGCATCTGCCATTTAAATTTCCTTCCATCCCACTAGAAGAGAACATTTATAGCGTTTCTACTGCTAGGCAAATTCCGAGATGGTTCCTTTCATTGGTCGAAACCTGTTCACTTCTCCATACTTATCTAATCCGAGCTCGGTCTCTGATGACCTCATCGTTGATAGGACGTTAAACCTTAATTTTCTTGTAAATAGTCTTCACGGGTGTTCCGCCGGATGACGTTGTGCAAATCCCACAATATTTCCTCGGAGCAACTGTCCGACATCATCAGGTGGTTGAACCTCGCTGGTGGCTAGGTACGACTGACAAGATCCGCATCTCAACACCGCTGTATATAGAGCACGCGCGTGAAGATTGCACAGGCGCGGAAAACACGCATTCGCAAAAATTTGCAGATAGATGGCGCCAGACTCAAACGCCCTCTGCCGGGAGACGCAGAGCGGCCGTTCTGCGCGTGCGCTGACGTTGTGTTTACTAACATGCTGCCAAAGCTATGACGGGTCTATTATCGAAAGCTCTTTGCTTTCTCGTCGTGATTTAACAGCAGCCAATGCAGGGTTCCAGGGTGTACTCAATTGAAATCCCGCATCCCTGTTGATGAGGTTATCAGCTGTACGGATATGTATTGCCTCCGTAATGACGCAGTCCCAGAAAGCGGTTGCTGGGGATAAAACTTCCGTGTTTTCATAAATCATGTGATGACCTGTGTCCAGACAGTGTTCTGCAATTGCCGACTTTTCCGGTTGGCGCAGGCGTGTATGACGCTGATGTTCATCGCAACGTTCTTGTACTGTGCGACATATCTGACCTGTATATGCCGCCCCACACTGACAAGGAATCTTGTACACACCACGTTTCCTCAGACCGAGATCGTCCTTAACCGAACGTAACAGGTTTCTGAGTTTTTCAGATGGTCGGGAAACACACTTGATGTCATATCTTTCGAGGACTCTTCCGATTCTTGACGACATGGCACCAAAGTACGGCAAGAAGGCCAAGGTGGTGGGTGTCTTCGTATCTCCATTCTGCTCCCTAGATTGAAATCGCTTGGGCCTGAATGCATTACGTATTTGTCTCTCAGAATAACCGTTTTGTCGGTAGACTGTCTTCAAATGTTTCATCTCACTCGGCAGGCTTTCAAAGTCAGATACCACACGCGCTCTGTGAACTACCCTACGTAATGCACTACCGCATTGTGCTGGATGATGGCAGCTTGTGGCCTGCAAATACAGATGTGTATGCTTTGGCTTGCGGTATACGCTGTGTCCCAAGGTTCCATCTGCTTTCCTTCGTACTAAAACATGAAGAAAAGGTAGAGTGCCATATTTTTACGCTTCCATAGTGAAGTTAATATTCGGATGGAGCGAATTTAAATGTTGAAGAAACGTAGGTAGAGTATCCAGTCCACGTGGCCACACCACAAACGTATCGTCAACATACCGCAGAAAACACGAGGGTTTGAGAGTGGCTGACTGTAGTGCTTTATCTTCAAAGTCCTCCATAAAATAACTGGCCTCCACAGGAGAAAGAGGACTCCCCATGACGACACCGTCCACTTGTTCAAAATATTGATCTTGAAATAAGAAGTATGTTGAAGTAAGCACATGTTTAAATAGTGCCACTATGTCCTCCTCAAACTTGTTACTAATGAGCTCTAAAGAGTCCTGCAAGGGCACCTTTGTAAATAAAGACACAACATCGAAACTTACTAAGGGATCCGATGATTGCAGTCTAAGAGCTTTCAAGCGACCTATGAAATCCTCAGAGTTGCGAATATGATGGTCGCACTTGCCTACAAGAGGTCCCAATAGTGACGTCAGATATTTGGCAGCAAAATAAGTAGGTGCTCAAATGTTGCTCGCGATAGGGCGCAGATGCACCCCATTGTTATGGATCTTCGGTAGGCCATAGACTCTAGGAGGAACTGCAGCTTGTTGATGTAAACCCTACAGTACAAGAACGTTGCGATGAACATCAGCGTCATACACGCCTACGCCAACCAGAGAAGTCGGGCATTGCATAACACTGTCTGAACACAGGACATCCCATGATTTATGAAAACACGGAAGTTTTATCCCTAGCATCCTCTTTCTGGGATTGCGTCTTTAAGGAGGCAATACATATCCGTACAGCTGATAACCTTATCAACAGCGATCCGGGATTTCAATTGAGTACAGCCTGGAACCCTGCATTGGCTGCTGTTAAATCACGACGAGAAAGCAAAGAGCTTTCGATACTAGACCCGTCATAACTTTGGCAGCATGTTAGTAAACACAGCGTCAACGCACGCGCAGAACGGCCGCTCTGGGTCTCCCGGCAGAGGGCGTTTGAGCCGGGCGCCATCTATCTGCAAATTTTTGCGAATGCGTGGTTTCCGCGCCTGTGCAATCTTCACGCGCCTGCTCTATATACAGCGGCGTCGACATGCGGATCTTGTCAGTCGTACCTAGCCACCAGTGAGGTTCAACCACCTGATGATGTCGGACAGTTGCTCCGAAGAAATATTGTGGGATTTGCACAACGTCATCCGGCGGCACACCCGTGAAGACTATTTACAACATATCCGCCGGGAAAGCCTGAAGAGTCACATCTTAATTTTCTTATTTTCACATGCTAACGATGTTTATTGTATATTACGTATTCAGGATGTTAGTAATGTATTTATGAAACTAAGCTTCTAAATAGTTATGAGACGTTAGCATCGTAAACGAGTGTTTCATTCGGACGTGTTTCTATTTTGTTGCAGAGGAAAGCTGTTTCTCTGTCGAACTACATGACGACTTCTTAGGGCAATACATTTTTTTTAAAAAATGACTTCTTTATATCTCACGATAGACGGTCGTAATGAGAATTCTTATTTTAAATAAAATTACCACAGACCAGAGGGACTTGTGCGGATTTAAAATGACCTGGTATGTTAATAATCTATTCTGGGTCGAGGCTATAACACCGAATCTTGTCTACCGTTGGAAATACGCTTATCGACTTTTAAATTTATATTCGATCTCCAGTTTTGCTTCAGAAGTGAAAGCTGTTGTTTCTCCTAAGTAAAAACGTTTCACTATTCACAATCGCATCCTCTTTAAGACAAAGCTGTAATTATGCTGTTCCGCAAACTAACATTTTTCTTTTAAATCTAAGTTTTAACTTCTAGCCGACTGCATTAGCGATGCATGACTCATGACGCGCAACACAGCATCAACATGGCACACTGTTTCAGAGCGAAATATTCCCTTTCGAAACAACGCTTTGACAGTGCTAAGCAATTTCTCGGCTTTAGCCTTTCTTGCAGACGATCTAGTCGTGCTTGAGACGTTCTGTGACGTGTGGTAAAAATAACTAGTGACTGAATAAGATCTGTGAGACAGGAGCGTCAGATGTACGTAGATAGGTCTGTCAGAAATAGCATAACCTATCATAGGTAAAGTCACAGGTTGGATTCGCCGTGATATTTTGCCAAGAAGTTTCACTGTAATTCTCTTAACCAATTTTTCGTCATAAACATTAGTCTTAAGTTTAAAATTTAACCAACCAGTTAATTACCATTTAAAGTAAACATTTTCGTGAGCATTTAATGTATAAAGAGTGCATAAATTCCATTTAATGTATATTAATTATGATGTAAATTGTACAAAAACGTACTTAATACAAAGGCTGTTCGAAACGTGCAGTGCGCCACGGGCGCAGGCTGACAGTATTATGTTATAGGAGACATTCACCTGGGCTTCCATGGGAGCTGCGGTACATACACACATACTTAATACAAATAAAATATTACCTGTTAGCCGTCAGGTCTAGGGGACTAGCATTTGATTCAAATGAATACAGAAGCTTTTGAGCAACTTCGAATTTCGGGAGTACATTTCGGGAACTTATGTCTCAGAGGAATAAATTTCCAGTGTGTCATTTTGGCAGAATTCTCATGAGAGATTATGGAGTCAGTATTGCATGGAACGGAATCTGTTTTTACACTTTTCATTTGTAAGTGTCCTCAGTTTCAAGTGCTGTGCCGCAATGCTCGGTATGTTGTACGAAATAAAATGGAGTGGACTGTTTTGAATTAAAATGCAGATAATCGTGCACGACATTAAAAGAAAAGTTTTATTAAAAAATTCCCATTTCAATGCTGAGAATACTGAGGAACATTGCCAGACTTCTTTTGCGAAGAACACTTGCGCAACCAGTTTGTGTCCTTCGGCCATGTCAACAAAAAACTGAGGTCAAAGTTCAGAGTTCCCACTCTAACAGCGTGCATATTCACAAGACATTGGCATCAGCTGATTATACACAGCCGTTTAGCTTATTTGTGTCGACAGTAGTAATAACTTAAGTGGAAATTAGTGTTACTTCGGCTAGCTAAGAGACCAAGGGCCTTTAGAGTTAAACTATTTAACTTATGGATTATAGGTTTTAGTAAAGGTAATCAGCGTTTAATTAGGTACAATATATTAATCCTGAAAAGTCATAGCTTCAGTACTTTTCTTAGTGAGAGGTTCTATTAAAGAAAAAGTCATATCACTCAGTCTCACTTCGCTAGTCCTGTAAGAGCGGCTGCATTGCACTGATGAGCCAAACCATTATGACAACCTATTTAAAAGCGTGTTGGTACACCTCTGAAAGGCAGTTCAGCACTGATTGTACATGCCACATGGATTCGACAAGTACTTGATAGGTTTCCACAAGTTTGTGGGAACAAATGCATATGCACACGACACACACACTTCCCGTAATTTACGGGCAGCTGATTTGCTAGCGTCCCAGCTGGGTTTCATCAGCTTCAGATAGGCTGAATATGATGTTCAAGACATATACGTGAGTTCTCTATAATGCTCCTTAAACAACTCCAGTACAATTCTGGCTTTTGTCAAACAGACAGTTACCCTGCTGGAAGATGCCACCGCTGTTAGGAAGACATCAAGCAGAAGGCGGTTACAGATGGTCCCTAATTGATGTTCACGTAGTCCACAGCAGTCATAGTGCCTCCGATTACTACCGCAGCTCCCATGGAAGCCCAGGTGAATGTCTCCCATAACATAATACTGTCAGCCTGCGCCCGTGGCGCACTGCACGTTTCGAACAGCCTTCGCCTGGTAACGGCTTATCTGGACAAGAAGAACAACATGGTTTAACAATAAACGGGATTCACCCGACCAGGCGAAACAACTCCACTGACTCGCGGTCCAATCTGGATGATTGCATGTTGGCTGTAATCACGACTGACGATGTTGCTGCGGCAACACTGAAGTACTGAGGAGTCCTGTGCTACGGAACGCCATATTCAACACTATGCGTTGAATGATGTGCTCCAAAACATGTGTGTCTGAACCATCACTGTACCCTGTTGTCAGATTTGGCACCGATCGCCACCTATACTGCTCTATGGAGCGGGAAAGCCTCCAATCCCTATATTGTGTGATACGGTATGGACGCCAAACTTCCTCTCACCTACTCGTGGCTTCAGCAATGTTCAACCATTTTCCATAGGTGCTCTAGACAGTAGCACGAGAAACGCCCACAACCGACCAGCTCCGCTGTTTCCAAGATTCTCGCTCCCAGGCACTGGTTCAAAAATAGCTCTGAACGCTATGGGACTTAACATCTGAGGTCATCAGTCCCCTAGAACTTAGAACTACTTAAACCTAACTAACCTAAGGACATCACACTCATCCATGCCCGAGGCAGTATTCGAACCTGCAACCGTAGCGGTCGTGTGGTTCTAGACTGAAGCGTCTAGAATCGCTCGGCCACACCGGCCGGCCCAGGCACTGGGCCACAGCAGAGTGGTTTCTGTCAATGTCGCTTACGTCGACGGATTTCAGCCTTTTCCCCACTTTTCATCGCTATAATGATTCCCCATTCGTCTGTTCTCTGCTCATACACTTCTCTTACCGCGTCACGTGGCCTCATGGCTACCAGGCAGCATACAACCTTGCGATGGACAGTGTTCCTAATGCTTTAGCTGAACAGTGGACAAGCTTTGCGGAAATTTAGAAATACAACTAGTAATACTATTCACAAAATTCACATGTAAAGTAACAATCCTTTCCGTTGCAGCTTACTTGGGCCCAAAAAGGCATTTTCTGCATTATATTTGAGCCATGACGGGCTTGCAATTGATTTCGCGTCCCTGTATTTCGAGAATTATTCACTGGCGCCACTATTGGCAGAGCTAATCGATTGTCTCTGGCAGAGCGAGTCCTAAAGTACGCCTTGAGTAGCACTGGGAAGGTAGTAAGAGCCTGGCAGCAAGTTTCACCGGACTAGAGGGCATTCCGGTTAGAGTTCCTGACACAGTGGGTCAGCCGGCCATAATGCTCTGTTTACGTTCCGATCTGATGTGACGGATGAAGTTGGAGTTACGACACCAAGTTGAGTACGGCTCCTTCAGTCCGTATCCACTGGTGTGTCCGGCTTTGATATTCCATGTTGTGAGGCACTGGGTGCAAGAAGCCGCACTGGATATATCCAGCCACATCGTGCGTTTATGGTCAGCACTTCTCGTACAACGATACGCCAGACTCTGTTGCCAGCACTCAGTGGCTTGCTGAAATATTTCTTGGACTGTAATGATCCAAGCCAAGGCTCTGTTATTTCAGATTATTCATACTTCCGATCAGTCGTATTTGGCTGTATATATAATTCAACTTGTATCTTCAGTGTTTTCAAGCCTTTTGTAATTATTTTTTTATTTTATATTTGTTTCCCTTAACATAAATATTTTTTGTATTTAATAGAAGTATTAAAATTATGTTGCAGATTTAAATGTAAATGCCACGAATGGAGCCATTGCTTGTAAAGTACAGCCTCGCAAGGGTCAGCTTGTCATTTTCCTTACATAGCTGTTTGCTTCACGAAAGGTTCCTAGCCGTGTGATTTGGCTAAATTACTGTCACATCTCATTCTGAGCATTTGTAAAGTTTTCCTGTATCAGATGCTTTAAGAGGCTTTACCTTCTACACTACTACGCTCGTGATATGAAAATTTTGTGAAGGATAAATGTTTGGAACTTTGTGAGGGCCCTTACGCTGACCACTATTCCAGATGGTGGCCATTAATATTTGCCTGATTTGTTTGTTTGTTTGGCCTATGTTTCACCTAAGCAGCGTTTGTTATCAACCCTAGGTAGTCTTCTGAGTCTCGCGGCCGGGTTTTCAGCAGCTGGTGGCCGTGTGGGATTGTTGCGTACGCACCGCTTTAGTGCGTATCGGTTGCTTCTCAGGCGTGTCCGTTATCGTTTTAGCCCACTGGTTCGCGCTGCCTGCTAAAAGATTTTAAGTAGTGGCTATAGTACTTAATGTCCTGATTTATGGAACCTTATTTAAAGCGTTACATTTCCTTTGGAATTTGCTTGTACAGCACATTCTTTGAATTTCGGGTAGCAATGTTTTTCCAAATCAAAACACTGTCTTATTATGTTATGTGAAAGTTTACAAATCATCTAACCATAATTACTGTTTGGGCTAAACTAAGCATTCTACTTGCTTCACATGTGGATAACCATATTCCATTTGCAGTTTTGGTACTTGATAAAATTTTCACTACGTTTTATTCTGATTTTAGTACTGTATTTTCCCTCTTGTGTTTTAAGAGCCTGTTTGATTAAAAAATCTTTTGAAGGATTTGTCACCTTGTCTCGAATGAAAAACAGCCCACAGTTGCACTAAATTATGTTTATTTTAAACCTTGACCATGGTTTATGATATAATAATATAGCCTTCTTCAGAAGTCATACACACTAACGAACGAAAAATATCTTAGCCCAGCGGCTGCGCCAAGACCAATAAAATAACTTCAGCAGACATAAGCCTGTTCCGAACATAAATAAAAGTACATATGGCACCTTATTTAATTATCTTACGCGATTGCTCCTGTTGCACTTTGAGCACTTTCTGTTGTATAAGGAAAGAAGATTAAAAAACGTTACTGTTTTATGTTTACTCTGGCACTAAGTTTTGTGGGCTGTTGAATTAAAATCATTTGTTAAAACAAATTATTGGTGTAAGTAGCTAATTAGCTTTACCCCTTCGCTCATAATTATTTGTGGTTATTCTCTCAATTCATGCTTTAATGTGGTACTTAAATAAATGCAAACAGTCGAACGACAAATGACGGTGCTATTAAGGGTTCACACTTCCATGCCTTCCTCGTCCTATCCACGCTGTGTTCAGGGATTTCATTATCCAACGTAACCCTTTTTCCGAGTTTGAAAATACACAATTTACTAGAAATTGACGTCTGGCTTATTTCTATCGTCTTCTTCAATACATTCATTGTTGGAGGACTGAATTTTTCGTTGACACTCCTTCTTACGTTGGTTCTTCACGAGCGTCTCTTGATGATGTCTTTGTCTATTTTTTCTGATTTCCTAAAAACAACTTCCCCCTCCTTGAATAATTTTCTGATGTATTTGTGTCTTTTCTTTCTTCTGAACGCACCCGATCTCACCTCAAGGAAACAATAGCACGCTGTTGTCGAACCGAGTCCCTATCGTTTGCTGATGTATAAATACTTATTACTCCTGTAATTATACTGACTAAATAGAATTTTTGTTATTGTTATGACTATGAGATAGTCATAATTTAAAAACAAATGAATATTATTCACTTGATACTGTAACACTAATTTACCTACACAGGAGCGGTGAAGTGAACAACAGCAACAACACGCCAGCGTGGCCGCTCTTTCTTATTGACGAGTTGAGTGTGATCCTGTATCCCTGCGCAGAGGGCGTACACACTGACAACAGAAACACAGTACCTCATTACACACCACTGCCCAGTCTTGGCCCAATTTCCCCTAAGTAATATCGTTGACTTGATTTAGCGCCGAACAGTTATACGAAGTGCAGTACCCCTAATGTTATTGCCGCAATCAAATGTGTTGGTAGGTACCAGTGTGAACATTACTAAAGTCAGTGTCTCTTTTCGTGGTAAAGCACTAGTTAGTGGGTAGGGCGAACAGAGGTTCGCGACGTTGACGGTTTAACGACGTCATTACGCGCTATATATCACCTTGCAACATGTGGTACTAATTGTGACGCTATTAATCTGGTTAATGAACACTGCTCTGTTCAGATGCACGTGTTTGACCTGGAAACGAAGTGGTCACCTCGGAATCAATGTTGCACTCTGCAACGGCATGTGCGAAGAATTTTTCTAGCAAATTAAAACTTTCTTCCGGCAGACTAAAAAAAAAACCTGGAACTTTGCCTTTCGCGATGATTCCTCTTACCGATTGAGCTATCAAGACACAACCACACAGCTTTAATTCCAGGAGTACCACCGAGCGAGGCGACGCAGTGGCTAGCTGACTGGACTCGCATTAGGGAAGACGGCGGTTCAATATCGCGTCCGGCCATCCTGATTTAGGTTTCCCGTGGTATTCCTGAATAGCTTCAGGCAAATGCCGGGATGGTTCCTTTGAGAGGGCACGGCCGACCTCCTTCCCCATTCTTCTCTAATCCGATGAGACCTATGACCTTTCTGTCTGGTCTCCTCCCCCAAACAACCCGACCCAATCCAAGAGTACCTTTGATCTATCGCACCACTAAGTTCTATTTACGATTGAACACACAGACTGATTCTGCCAGATACTTTCAGACGTTTACTTGTAAGCTGTAATCAGCCTTCGGCCACATTTTCGTGTAAAAAAGTTCCATTCCTCACATCCTCAGTATCACACCATTGTGCAGTCGTCCAGCTACGCTTACTCGAAGTTGCCCGTTTCAGCAATGAATCACTTTTCGTCATTTCTTGAAGTCTATCAAATTACCTTCATTCTGTTTCTCGACCTGTTGGAGCATTTTTCGACATGTTGACATCAAATCCATACTACTTCATTCGATCTTTGAGAAGAAGTCTTATCAGAGTCTGATGTACACAATTGTTCTTACGAGTCTACAAAGGTACTCCGCAAGCTATTGTATGGTGCATTGCCGATGGTTTCTTGTACAACTGCTAGACATTTCCTTTACTGTTCCATTCGCAGTCGGAGTAAGGGAACAGCAACTTTCTATATGCCTCTGTAAGAGCCCTAATTTCCTCTATCTTTCTTCGTGATCCTTACGCAGGATGCCCTCGGCAGTGGTAAAACTGTTCTGCAGTCAGTCTCTCGTCCTCCAAACTTACTCAACACTGCATCGCGAAGTTAACCCCGTTTACGTTTCACAGATTCCCATTTGAGTTTACTAAGCATATCGATCAAACTTTCCAATAACAAAACTTTCAGCAAGACTCTGAACTGTTTCGATTGTCTTCCTTTAATCGGGTCTGTTGGGTATCCCAAAAACCGGAGCACTACTCAAGAATTTGTCGCACAAGTGTTCTGTAGGCGGCCTCATTTACTTATGAACTGCGCTTTCCTAGAATCCTCCCAATAAACTGAAGTCGACCATTCGCCTTCGGTACAACCAATCTTAGGTGCTCCTTCCATTTCATATCGCTTTGTACCTAGATATTTAATCGACGTGGCTGTGTCAAGAAGCACACCACTAATACCGTACTCTAACTTCAAAAGATTTTTTTTCCTACTCGTCAACATTATCTTACATTCTTTTCCATTTAGACCAAGCTGCCATTCTACGCAGCTTGGATATTCTAAGTCATTCTTTATACTACTACAGTCTCTCAATTACGACACCTTCACGTACACTGCAGCGTTTTTAGCAAACATTCGCAGATTACCACTAGCTCCATCACACATCCCAAAGGCACTGCTGACGATGTCTTGTCTCTGACAAACTCTCGCCATCCTGAAAACGTATTGGATTTAATTAGTTAAAAAGTCCTTGAGCCACTCACACATCTGAGAACCTATCTGGTATTCTCTGTCCTTCGTTAACTGCTGCACTGAGGCACTGTGTCAAGCGCTTTCAGGAAATCTAGATATACACTAAAAACATACGTTTTTCCTAGTAGGTGCATTTTGCTGCCACTTACTGCCTGGTACTCCATATCAGCGACCTCAGTAGTCGCTAGACACCGTGACAGAGCAGAATGGGGCGCTCCGCGGAACTCGCGGGCTTAAAACGTGGTCAGGTGATTGGGTGTCACTTGCGTCATACCTCTCTACGCGATATTTCCACACTTCTAACCATCCCTAGGTCCACTGTTTCCGATATGATAGCGAATCGGAAACGTGATGGAACACTTACAGCACAAAAGCGTACAGGTCGACCTCATGTATTGACTGACGAGACCGCCGACAGTTGAAGAGGGTCGTAATGTGTAATAGGCAGACATCTATTCATACCGTCATACAGAAATTCCTAACTGCATCAGGATCCCATGAAAGTACTGTGACAGTTAGGCGGGAGGTGAGAAAACTTGAATTTCAAGGTCGAGCGGCTGCTCATAAGCCACACATCACGCCGGTAAATGTCAAACGACGCCTCGTTTGGTGCAAGGAGCGTAAACATTGGACGCCTGAACAGTGGAAAAACGTTTTGTGGAGTGACGAATCACGGTACACAATTTTGCGATCCGATGGCAGGGTGGGCCTATACCATATGGCGAATGCCCAGTAAACGTCATCTGCCAGCATGTGAAGTGCCAACAGTAAAATTCAGAGGCGAAGGTGTTATGGCGTGGACGTGTTTTTTATGGAGGGGCCTTGCACCCCTTGTTGTTTTGCGTAGCACTATCACAGCACAGGCCTACATTGATGTTTTAAGCGTCTTCTGGCTTCCTACTGTTGAAGAGCAAATCGGGGATGGCGACTGCGTCTTTCAACACGATCGAGCACCTATTCATAAGGCATTGCCTGTGGCAGAGTGGTTACACGACAATAACATCCCTGTAATGGACTGGCCTGCACAGAGTCCTGACCTGAATCCTGTAGAACACCTTTGGGATGTTTTAGAACGCCGACTTCGTTCCAGGCCTCACCGAAGACATTGATATCTCTCCTCAGTGCAGCATTACGTGAAGAATGGACTGCCATTCCCCAGGAAACCTTCGAACACCTGATTGAACCGGTGCCTGCGAGAGTGGAAGTTGTCATCAAGGCTAAAGGTGGCCCTACACCATATTAAATTCCAGCATTATTGATGGAGGGCGCCACGAACTTGTAAGTCATTTTCAGCCAGGTGTCCGGATACTTTTGATCACATAGTTTACTCGTAGAATCTTCATGTTGCCCTTCATCCATGGTAGGGAGCATACTGCGCAAGAGAAAAATATTTCTAACTTTAAACAAGTGCGACAAAATTTTGATATTATCATGTACAAAATTAAGATGTTCACAGCATGCAAAACAGACGTGAATCAAAAAATATCAAATGGACACAAAGAAAATACTTCACAAAAGCCAAAGAAAACTTCTTATTACTATAAAAATCTATAGGCTGTGGCGTTAAAATCTCAGCGGAATGTTTCAGACAGTATTACTGGCTCAAGTGAAGTGATATCATTCATTTTCTGCAGTGTTTTAGAAATGAAAACATTTTCGACTAAAATTTTGTAGAACAGAGAGCTCTCTGAAGCAATAGATACTTGCTAATCTGTACTGCCCTTTTTGTATTTGTTTAAATTGCCTATTAGTCGTAGTTAGGGTGTCACACACTTGGACAATATTCTAAGATGGGCTGCATGAGTGTTTTTCAGAAACTCCCCATTTTCTGTACTGCTCACGTTTACGTAGTATCCTGCGTTGTTTACGATTCTGTCTTGTTGATCAATTTCATATCCCCACTAATCGTTAAACCTGGGTATGAGTGTGAACTGACTGATTTCAGTTGTCATTTCGTGATATTGTAGGCATAGGATAGTACCTTTCTACACTCCTGGAAATGGAAAAAAGAACACATTGACACCGGTGTGTCAGACCCACCATACCTGCTCCGGACACTGCGAGAGGGCTGTACAAGCAATGATCACACGCACGGCACAGCGGACACACCAGGAACCGCGGTGTTGGCCTTCGAATGGCGCTAGCTGCGCAGCATTTGTGCACCGCCGCCGTCAGTCAGCCAGTTTGCCGTGGCATACGGAGCTCCATCGCAGTCTTTAACACTGGTAGCATGCCGCGACAGCGTGGACGTGAACCGTATGTGCAGTTGACGGACTTTGAGCGAGGGCGTATAGTGGGCATGCGGGAGGCCGGGTGGATATACCGCCGAATTGCTCAACACGTGGGGCGTGAGGTCTCCACAGTACATCGATGTTGTCGCCAATGGTCGGCGGAAGGTGCACGTGCCCGTCGACCTGGGACCGGACCGCAGCGACGCACGGATGCACACCAAGACCGTAGGATCCTACGCAGTGCCGTAGGGGACCGCACCGCCACTTCCCAGCAAATTAGGGACACTGTTGCTCCTGGGGTATCGGCGAGAACCATTCGCAACCGTCTCCATGAAGCTGGGCTACGGTCCCGCACACCGTTAGGCCGTCTTCCGCTCACGCCCCAACATCGTACAGCCCGCCTCCAGTGGTGTCGCGACAGGCGTGAATGGAGGGACGAATGGAGACGTGTCGTCTTCAGCGATGAGAGTCGCTTCTGCCTTGGTGCCAATGATGGTCGTATGCGTGTTTGGCGCCGTGCAGGTGAGCGCCACAATCAGGACTGCATACGACCGAGGCACACAGGGCCAACACCCGGCATCATGGTGTGGGGAGCGATCTCCTACACTGGCCGTACACCACTGGTGATCGTCGAGGGGACACTGAATAGTGCACGGTACATCCAAACCGTCATCGAACCCATCGTTCTACCATTCCTAGACCGGCAAGGGAACTTGCTGTTCCAACAGGACAATGCACGTCCGCATGTATCCCGTGCCACCCAACGTGCTCTAGAAGGTGTAAGTCAACTACCCTGGCCAGCAAGATCTCCGGATCTGTCCCCCATTGAGCATGTTTGGGACTGGACGACGCGTCGTCTCACGCGGTCTGCACGTCCAGCACGAACGCTGGTCCAACTGAGGCGCCAGGTAGAAATGGCATTCCAAGCCGTTCCACAGGACTACATCCAGCATCTCTACGATCGTCTCCATGGGAGAACAGCAGCCTGCATTGCTGCGAATGGTGGATATACACTGTACTAGTGCCGGCATTGTGCATGCTCTGTTGCCTGTGTCTATGTGCCTGTGGTTCTGTCAGTGTGATCATGTGATGTATCTGACCCCAGGAATGCGTCAATAAAGTTTCCCCTTCCTGGGACAATGAATTCACGGTGTTCTTATTTCAATTTCAAGGAGTGTATGTTTATGAAGTGCACAACTTCCAATTTCTCTACAGTTAATGTAAGCTGCCAGTCTTTGCATCTCTTTGATATCTTATTCAGATCGGATTGCATATTTGTGCAGCTTTTCTCAGGTAGTCCTTTCTTACAAATAAGCGCATCATATGGAAAAAGTCGGAGGTGATTGTTAGTATTGCGTACCAGGTGATCTACACACAACATGAACAGTGTGGGTCCCAATGCACTAAGATTTGTCGACTTCCGTCGATGATGTTACATCTGATGTAACACACTGCGTCCTCTATGTCAAGATATCTCAGTCTAGTCAGTAATTTTCTTTGATACCCCCATAAGATCAAACTTTTAGTAATAAGCGTTGTTGTAGTACCGCAGTTTCAGAAGTCACCTGCTATCTTTGATCAGTGGTTTTCAGAATGTCTTGTGAGAACACCGAGTTGGGTTTCACGTGACACATGTTTCCAAAATCTAGAGGGCTTAACATGGATCATCTGTTAAAGATATCTCATTGTTTTTAAGCTCAAAATCTGTTCTGATATGGCCGGATTTTCTGTGTCTGTACGAGGAATGGCAGGGCTGAAGGAAAAGCCCGCTGTGTATGTGTGTATGTGTGTGTGTGTATGCGTGCGTGTGTGTGTGTGTGTGTGTGTGTGTGTGTGTGTGTGTGTGTGTGTGTGTAAAAACTTTCACTGCTGTCGTTGGGGTGGAAGCGGTGTGGGAGACCTTTATTAACGACAGCCGGGTGACGGAGACAGATGTGAGTCAGCCGCTGTAGTTTCCAATCGTCGCGCCGGTGTTGACCGAATGGCAGGAGCGAGCTCGTAAGAAAGCGAAGTGAGGCGAAGTGAGGAAGTTGGGCGGTGGAAACCTCATACGAAACGATTGAATAAGTAGCCACTCGTGCAGTCATTGTTTCGCGAACTGTGATAAAAGAAGCCTGGAAAGTGATAATTCAAGAAACCATACAGCACGTTTTCCACTCAGTTCTTAAACATCTTTAATCCATTTTTATAGGTGTTGACCGCTCTCCATCTGGACTTTATAGAATCTAAATTCTTCAATTTCACATAACTGGAGAGGCCTTCAATAGTTATAGCTTGTTTTAGAAATGCTAGTCGCTGTCTTTCTCCGAGTATCTCTCGTTGTAATGACCGTTTTAGGATATTTACAAGAAACTCGTTGTATTATGTGACAAATCCACTCGTATCTCCTTTGTTCAGGTGTTTCTTTACTCGATCTTCCTTTACCAATTCTGTGCAGTACTTTTCAGTTCTTGGTTTCATCTGTCAACTTATCTTTAACAGACGTCACTAGATCCATGCCTCAAATGCTTCAAGGGTTTTTAATTCATTTTTGCCTGTTGACCATTTTTTTTGCAGCCACGATGTCCTACGTCCTCAATGCAGCTGATAACCACTTTTTCGTCGCTTCATTGTTTATATTATTTCAAGAACACACGTTTTTCTTAGTGAACTTTGCTTTTGCTTCTGTATTTCCTTGTTTTATTTCTTTTTTGCTACTTTTTTCTATCTCAGTTCTGAAATATAGTTATGATACTGTTTGCTTTATTTATTTCCTCTAATTTTAAAGTAGTCATCTCATTATTCTTTCGAGCACTCGAGGGTTTCTGATTTTTTTACTTCATTTGCATGTTGTCCTCATCCGCTAGTATTCTATCCGTACCTTCCAAGATTTTCGAAGTGTTCTTTTATTTACAGCTATCACAGCTAGGTCACCCACAAACCTAAGTCCTTATTCTGATACCTTTACAGTACAGTATCTTTTGTGCTCATTTATTGCAATGTTGCATGCAGATGTTTAATAGAAATGGGAGCATACTGAATGCTAGTCCAACGTCTTTAAGAAATCTATTTTTTTTTATTTCTTATCTTTACAACCACTATTTGTTATTTGTGTAGATCTTTAATTATTAGCCTATGTCTATAATCTAGTTTGAATTTCTGTTAGCTTGTTCTAGTTAACTGAGCCCAGTGCTTTCCTGAGATCGATGAAAGCTTTCTTCAGTTGTGCCGCTACGGAATAGGATAGCTTCTGTTGTGCTTCAGCATTCTTTGATGTCAAACTGGTCTTCTGCTAAAGTGGCTTAGTTTTGTTTTTCCTGTGTCTGTCTATCATCGTTGTTAACATTTTAAAAGCGTGTGAGTACCCAAAATTCAGCGATCTTCTCGTGCAGCTACTTTGTGCTTACTTATAATGATAATCACAATACTTATTTTAGTCTTCAACAGAGACATTTAAAATTCATTGTAACTGATCTTCTCTATATATATATATATATATATATATATATATATATATATATATATATATATATATTTTTTTTTTTTTTTTTGTTCCACTCAGTCTCATGCAAAGGTTCTCAGCCTGGTCCATCACTAAGTATATCTTGCTACAGAGTTATTGGGGATCCGATAATAAATTCGTCTTTGACGTTAGTATTGCAGAACTTGTTTACTAATTCTGTATGCATTGATCCTTTCTACATACTCTTTCTTACGACGCCTACAATCGTCCACTCTTCTGTCCGTCAAATCAAGAATGGGTATTTATTTTTTAATTTCCATGTCAAGGATAAGTTCTTTGATTTGCATTTAAAATCTTATCTCTCTAATTCATTTTTCTTTTGCCTGCTGTGTCTCTAGGGCTTAATCCTTTCTTGACCAATTATTGAGAGAAGTTGTGAACTTTATGTCAGCACTTTATTGGGCTAAGACACCACACATAAAGTCATAGGTTACGTCTTGAAAGTCAGAGATTGGCCTTCAAGTATAAGAAAGTTAACAAGTGCCCGATGAAATCTGGACTGACTCCACCAAAGAATCTGAAAAAAAATTCTTTATTTGTGAATACAAAAAAAGCTTATGTTTTACATGTTTTCATGTATTACGTTCTGTTACCCTTTGAGTTCACTAAGGTGATTCACCATGGAACTTAGAGAAGCATGTGCCACACACAAAGCCACACAACAGCTGCTAGACATTACTTTTGATCTCTTTTCTTTGTTCTTCGTGCGACATTCACAGTATCTTCTGTTTGTTGCAACTTCATTTGGAACTCTAGACAATCCTCATTTCGGTGTTTGGGAATACACAAGCCTTCCTCTTTGCTTAGAAGTTGAGAAACCTTGGCGGATGTAACCGAAAAGTTTGTTGTTCTACTTCTGCTTCCATATAATGTAGGAATTGACAACTTTCAGATCTACTACAAAGAAAAACAATCTGTGTCACCACTTCAATAAACGGCGACCTACTGCATACCGTTCTCGCAGCTGATCAAATTTATCAACTCCTCCCATTATTTTATTGCACTCTGTCACCGGCAAAGGGCAGAATACTTCACTTCTACTATCACTTTTATTTATTCTCAAAACAGTTATTGTGCTTTTAGGATTGTGATAAATCGATGGTATAAACACAGGCTTACTATCCTGCAACATGACTACTCCAACATATGAGCTGACAGCAAACTGAAGTTCTCCTCTGCTAAGTTTCGATTTTTTTTTCTTCAGCGTGACTGGCAGATCCTTCCTGTTTGAGCGAACAGTATCAATACCATAAAATCCACGATACTTTAGCTCTTCCATCATTCTAAATGTTGTAAAATAATTATAAAATGCCAGCCATCTACTTCCTTCCATTGAATTTGTTAGGGTAAGCACAACGTCTTCACTCAATGAAAATTCAGGCCTATCATGTTTTCTTTTTTCCAGTGTAGATGTCAAAGTTTATTACATACCCTGTCCTTGCCTCAGTGCCCACACTTTTTGCCAACACTCAGGTGGGTTCATTGGCATATGTTGTTTTAATGTTGAACATCGTTGGAATGTCACATTCATTCGTCAACTGCTGAAGCAGAAGGTTTGTGTACTTCACACAGCTTCTTTGTTACAACACTGATGACAGGTCGGATTCTCTGCAGCTTGTCATATCATGGTTGTCCCATTTTTAGACACGTGCTGTCCGCCTTCGTTGCGCAGCGGTGGCGTTAGCGCCTACCACGCAAGGCGGCCCAGGTTCGATTCCCGGCAGGGGAATGGGTGTTGTGTCTCATTCATCACCATTGACGTGCAAGTCGCCGTATTGGAGTCAACTATAAGGACTTGCAGTACGGCGGCTGAACCCCGAAGAGGATATCCCAGCCAAAAAATGCCATACGATTATTTCAGACACGTACTTTGGTCATTATGCAGATTCTCAACCTTTTTTTGTGTCCACACTTCGTTATCACTGATGAGATAGCAGGCAGAGAAAGAATAGGATCGCTACTCCAGTAATTTCCCAATTGTGGAAGTTGATGTATTCCCACCAAAATAAGCATCCTCATAAAAGATTGTAGCTCAGGAATGGTTATGTCCTGGCAATTGGAAGTTACATTACTTATTTCGTTCCCTGACTCGCTACACGTCTTTTCTGTTTTCCACTTAAGTTTGTTTTATTGCAAGTGTGTAACAACAGATTTTCTGGAAATAAAGACTGGAAATATGTTATTTCATTGTCACACTTTGAGAAATTAGCCTGAATATCTGGACTTTCTTCTAATTTCATTGGAAGATTTCAAAAATAGGAAACATCGTCACTATATGTATTAGCACTGGGTGAAAATATTGGAGCAGCTTTTACTGGAGTTAGACACTCGCATGACAGAAAGACATTTTTCCAATTTCAGCGCTTCTATCGCCAAATCTAAATCAGTATTATCACTTGGTACAATAATTTTATCACTAATTTCGTTCGAAATCTGTGAAGTATTCAGAATGGATGTCTTCATCAGAATCGGAGTTAGCATCGAAAGTTCAATCCGCTGCATCCTCTTATTAGGAGTGCAGCATTTTTAGACTCTCTTCTCATGTCAGTCCAGCCATTCTAAACGATGAAAAACATATAACAAACACGGTGCCAATTTCGCAGCCACACATGTTGCACATCACACACAGTTAAGTAGGACAAATAGTTCCTGCTAACTTACCTTGCAATATTTCTGTCATTTCCAGTTGAAATTATAAAATACAGACGTATACTGTCTCCTTGGTAAATACAAAAGTAGAAAAATAACACCAAAAAATATAACACAAGTCACTTCACACACGAAAGAAAAGCAAAGAATACCAGTGGCGGCTCATGAGAATACATTATGGATGTCAACGAATTTTTGATTTCAGATAAATCTGAGAATGTGAAATTAATAGCGTCTGCTGTGTAACAGTTATGCCTAACAGGTTTATACAATTACAGCTGCTGCGCCGGCCGGTGTGACCGTGCGGTTCTAGGCGCTTCAGTTTGGAACCGCATGACCGCTACTGTCGCAGGTTTGAATCCTGCCTCGGGCATGGATGTGTGTGATGTCTTTAGGTTAGTTAGGTTTAAGTAATTCTAAGTTATAGGGGGCTGATGACCACAGATGTTAAGTCCCATAGTGCTCAGAGCCATTTGAACCATTTTTGAACAGTTGCTGCCAATAATAACAACAACAATAATAATATGCATTGTCTGACTTGATTTTTGTGGAATTTTGTTGTTTGTAGGTAATTAAGTACAGTTTAGGGCAATAACAAAATAATTTGCAAGCTATCGTCACTCCATTTCGCTTTTTTTGTAAGTGGGCTTCGAGCTTTGCCATTTTTTCGGACCAAAGTACAAGGTCCTTAACAGATGTATTAATTCGTGAATTGAAACTTCCTGGTACATTAAAACTGTGTGCCGGACCGAGACTCGAACTCGGGACCTCCGCAGGAGACCTTATGTAAAGTTTGGAAGGTAGGAGACGATGTACTACCAGAAGTAAAGCTGTGAGGACGGGGCGTGAGTCGTGCTTGGGTAGCTCAGATGGTAGAGCACTTGCCCGCGGAAGGCAAAGGTCCCGAGTTCGAGTCTCGGTCCTGCACACAATTTTCATCTGCCAGGGAGTTTCATATCAGCGCACACTCCGTTGCAGAGTGAAAATGCCATACTGAATTCACGAATTGATTTGGGGGCCGAAAGTCAGATATTCTTACGGTGCACCCACACGACAACTGGTGCTAACTGTACACTCCCTTGTTAAATTTTTGCTTGTAGTTATGTTTATTTAATTTCGTCACTCTTTCAATCAAAGAGTCTGTTCTCGCAGGCCCTAGTTTCTTTGCGGATAACTTTTCCTGGTAATTTACTTTTCTCTTCCCAGAGTAAAATTTTCACTCTGCAGTCGAGTGTGCACCGTTATGAAATTTCCTGGAAGATTAAAGCTTTGTGCCAGAGTGAGACTCGATCTGGGGATCTTTGTCTTTCGCGGGCAGGTGCTCTACCGACTGAGCTACCGAAGCAACAAACCACGACCCGTCCTCACAGCTTTATGTTTCCGTTAGAATTTAAAATAGATGCAACGTAGTTTATGCAGCAAACTCCAAACACAAAGTACCGCTTGTGGAAATGACTAAACACAATCAGTAATGTCTGTCAACATGGTAACTTGACCAGAACACAAATGAGATGCTGAGATTCCTAAGAGACTAAAAGGCACAGCCATGGATCCCACATTAAGTGAATATCACAGAAACCAGTGATGTAGCTTTCCGTGAATTTTCATATATACAAAGTGGGTATACAGCAAAGATAAACCTCACTCACCATAAGATCAACAGATTTCAGAAGCATGAATCAACTAAAACTAAACTCCTCCCGAACAGGCCATGAAGGTACCGACCGACCGCCGCGTCATCCTCAGTCCACAGGAGGTAACTAGATGCAGATATGGAGGGACACGTGGTCAGAACACTGATCACCCGGCCGTATATTAATTTCGAAGACCGGAGCCGCTACTTCTCAATCAAGTAGCTCCTCAGATTGCCTCACAAGGGCTGAGTACACCCCACTTGCCAACAGCGTTCGGCAGACCGGAAGGTCACCCATCCTGCCCCACAGCAATTAACTTCGGTGATCTGATGGGAACCGGTTCTGAAGCATGAATAAAAGCTGCAATCTCACGATCGACGGTGATGTTCTTTAGGCCCTCACGATTCTCAGTCCCTCAAACGGATTATTGTATGATAAAATTCATGATACACAACAACTCATTCAGAAATTCACAGAATTGGTTTACTGTCACCACAACTTTAACATGTAGTGACATCCGATCTAATTTTACTTCGGTATATAGTGAGTTATTTTAGCATATCTGAAGAGTGCTCCTATCATCTAGCGTGATTTACGTCGAGCGAACAGGGATAAACTCTGCCACAGCGTGCTACCACCTGGTTGCACTGATGTAAACTTCTAGCTGAGTTGCAAGGGCTAGCTGTGCACATTGTGAACCATACACATTGTTCATCTAGTTCGCATGTATTTGGCTTGTAGGGCAATTATGTCACACGAGTTGTGCATGTGCCAAAGCTTCTTAAAACGTGCACAACTGAAGGTGTGCTCGTGACTTGATGCAAAGTGTCACAGAGTCCAGAAGAGCAGTAGCGCGATAGATTTAAATTCCATATCTCTCCGATTGCCACATCTACGTTTCGCTTTAAAGCATTCAAAGAAAAATGACAAATAAATCCACTAGGTGTCGCAAGTTAAGGTGTTCACGTGCTCTTGTACTCTTATGGAGCTGCCACCACAGCAGAACACGAAAAAAAAAAAAACTGTTGCGGTTAGAATAATGGCTCAATTTCAGACAGAAAGGGCGCCTCTACAGTGATTGACTAAAGGTGCAGCATACAACAGTTGCACGTCAGTTGACAAACGACACACACACACACACACACACACACACACACACACACACTACAACAGAGACAACAGCACAAGCTGCAAGTGGGAACGCTGATTATCACTGAACTTACAGCAGAGACAAAAAAGTGGCAACTCTAGTCTCCACTGGTCATGGAAGGGTTAACACAGGTGGCTATAACATTCCTGTTTGGTAACGGTCAACGCATATGAGAGAGATTGTCATAGGAACGTTAAGCCTGGCGGTCCCCTCTGTACTTCTCGAAAGTACAAGGTCATGTGCTGGCACCAGATTGCACCCTGGCCCTTCTGTTATACAAGACAAACACGATACCTCATCACACACACACACATCTCTTACAGTCACCAACACTCAACAGATACATTTAAAAACTCAAACACTGAGAGAAGACAGTGAACTGACTGCAGTGGAAGAAAACCCTTACTGAATATCTTTTACTTTGGTTTAAAAGAACATGTGTAGCTAACAGACTGCTATTGGACAGTACATCATACACAGAAAGTTTCAATTACTCATAAAGCTTCAAGTTAAAATAATACCAGAATGTCCACCACTGATGTAATTTGCTACATTCTCCTAGAACAATCAAGTGGAATTCTCATTTCATTCACTATGTATCTCATAAAAGTCTATTTATCTTTTGACAGTGAAGCAGAACTTAACGAACTTTAGTACATGTCACCAGTGGTCTGTCACAAAGATCTTTCAAGTAGAAAATATATTTGATGTAACCAGCATTGAGGTCCCTAGATCTCAATACCTAATATCTTTTCTATCAGCCTTTGCAATATCTTGCTTATTTGTTTAACAAAACTGTCCTTATAGCCTCTGTTGCATGTAAGGTGGGAATTCGAAATGAAAGTAACTTGCAGCTTCCTACCTTATCCTGAGGCATTAGTAAGCTTTTGTATAATTCGATTCCATCGCACTGCTAAAGTAATAACACAAGTATCAAGAAGGCATCAGAGTACGAACTGTTTCAGAAGAAATGTGGTGTTCGGTAAGCATTATGCATGATCAGTCTTCTTACAGTGGTTGAACTACCCATTGATTTTCTCACTAGGTGACAAAATACGCTACTTGAACTTAGTTACTATCGATCGCACTAACAAATGGCTGTTCCTATGTGACTGAAGTCACCCGTTTAACACATGCGACAGTATTAGATGAAGCTTTATGTAGTGCGTGTGACAAATTAATTAAGGAAAAGTTAGAAGAACTAAAATAATGCTAAAAATTATTATATGAGATGAAAAGGAGTAAGTGATTTGAGTAGAATCTAACAACTATTTGGTCAACCAGATTGCTGAGTAAGTAATTGTACACCATATTCATAAAGAAAACTGTTTTAATCTGTAAGAACGAAAATGCAGAAAAGTGTTATACTTAAAATTTTTAATGACCCATCACGATGTTTTATCGATAAAAGTGAAATGTGTCTGAGGTAGCACACTACTAAATTTCAATGCACTCAAAACAGAGAAAGAACTAACAATAATTGGTATATAACATGCTGAAGATTGCCTTCCAAACAAACAAATTATATTGATGAGTATTTGAAACAGAATATACATGTTATTGAGCCTCTCAAACTGGAGAAATAATTACTCATCGCCTAATTAACAGGTTCATAACTAACAGAGTCTGCATAAAATTAATAGTTTAACATATTTGGGATATATCCATTATGCGTTAAAGCATAGTGCCTAGCAGTTGGCAATATCTTAGGAAGTACTAATCGCAGAAAAGTAAGTAATAAGAATAAAATGTCTTTTTCACTTACAGGTGACTCTTTAGGAACTTAAACATTTCAGCAGGTCCTTCACAATACGTATTTATTATCTTTAATAAAATTTGTCGTTAATAATTCGTTGCAGTTTGAGAATATGAGTATTGTCTGCAGCTAACACACAAAGTGGAGAAAAACCATTACTCATTAAGAAAGTTGTCTCTGACTCAGCAGACTGTAGAATAATAGTACACCTGTGAAGATGTTAACTGAAAGAGTAAATCACAAAAGATAATGAAAGCAACGAACTTTACCGCTGACATTACAGTATTTGATGTGAACATTTGTGTGTGTGTCTGTGTGTGTGTGTGTGTGTGTGTGTGTGTGTATGTGTGTGTGTGCGCGCATGTGAGTTCGTGTGTTTGTGTGTGTATGTGTACACTTTCATAATTTTTGGTTAATTTCCAATTAACCAGAGACTCAGAAACATTTTTGCAGAAATTATAAGCGAAACTGTTAATTTTGCGTTCCTTTAGGCCTAAAGCCATCTGGGAAAATGCTTAAAAAATATTTTGCTGAAAATTTTCACGAAATGGTTTGTACAGTATACTGTACCTCTGGACTCTGTACAATGAAAGGTATATATGAATTCACAAATTACATCCAAAGTAAACAATTGTAACATTATTCAAACATGTTTGTTGAAAGTAATAAAATAGATTACAATGTATGTTGAAAAACACATTTTTGTGTAATTAAAAAGACTAACATAAACAATAAATAAAACGTATGTCACAGTCATGGGAGTTTATTTGTCGTGAAACATTTTAAACCAGTTTCTCCTCACTGTAAGGCACAGGAAAATGTTACAAGTTGTACACTGCGTTCTTGTTCTTTCTCTGCAGCCTGGTCTCCTACATTTTTGCCAGCTTTTAACATCAGAAATTGCTGGCATGCGCGCAGATTTTGATTTTGTAACATTTTCGTGAGGAGGTGGAACATGCACTACTCTTTATTTTGTACTTGGTTGTTCTTCTTCATCTTGTTCCCTGTTTTTACGTTGTTTGTTACTTCCTCGATATCGCTATACAGAAGTGCTTTTTCGAGTACACGTTTGTACTTTCTAAATTGAGGAATATTTTTTGAATGTATCCTCTTTTGAATTTGGTCCACTCTGAATTGTATCCAAGAGGTAACTACTGACATGTGAATCAAATGAAATATAGTTCTAATGCTCCATTTCTTGGTTCTGGCTCTCTTGGGACAGCATAGGAGCATTCTGTGGAAGAGGTCCACTGCCCCCCCCCACCCCACCCCCATTTTTGCACTGTATGCTTGGATGGCCATTGGTCTGGTGACTTCTGTCTGAGTCTTATCCTTTTTTCTGTACTGTAAGCACTTGTCTCTTGGGTCTACACAATGGGCAGATGACATCACCATTACACTCTTTCTATCCAGTTATCATTTAATTAAACATATGCTTCCATCATAATGGACAAGCATATCTGACAACCCTCTGCCTTTCTTAGTAAGCTCCTTGTCAGTTTACACTCTTGCCTCCATGGGTATCCTATTTTTCTGGATAGTGCTAGTTGAAGTTGGATTTCCGGAAGGCTTTTGACACTGTACCACAACTGTGCAAGTGCAACTGCGTAGTTAGGGAATATCGTCTCAGTTGTGCGATGGAATCTGTGATTTCCTGTCAGAGAGGTCACAGTTCGTAGTGACTGACGGAAAGTCATCGAGTAAAATACAAGTGATTTCTGGCGTTCCCCAAGGTAGTGTTATAGGCCCTTTGTTGTTCCTTATCTACATAAAAAATTTGGGAGACAATCTGAGCAGCCGTCTTCGGTTTTTTGTAGACGAAGCTGTTGTTTGTCTACTAATAAAGTCATCGGAACATCAAAACAAATAGCTAAACGATTTATAAAAGGTATTTGAATGGTGCGAAAATCGGCAGTTGACCCTTAATAACGAAAAGAGAGGGGTCAGCCACATGAGTGCTAAAAGAAATCCGTTAAACTTCTGTTACACGATAAATTAGTCAAATTTAAATGTCGTAAATTCAACTAAATACCTCGGAGATACAATTACGACTAACTTCAATTGGAAGGAACACGTCGAAAACATTGTGGGGTAGGCCAACCAAAGACTGCGTTTATTGACAGGACAATTAGAAGATGTAACAGATCTACTAAGGAGACTGCCTACACTACGATTGTCTATCCTCTTTTTGAATATTGCTGTGCGGTGTGGGATCTTTACCAGATAGGATTCACGGAGTAAATCGGAAAAGTTCAAAGAAGGGCAGCACGTTTTGTATTATTTCGAAATATGGGAGAGAGTGTCACTGAAATGATACACAATTTGGGCTCGACATCATTAAAACAAAGGTGTTTTTCGTTGTGACGGAAACTTCTCACGAAATTACAATTACCAACTTTCCGCTCCAGATGTGAAAATATTTTCTTGACACCGGCTTACATAGGGAGAAACAATCACCACTATAAAATAAGGGAAATCAGAGCTCGTACGGAAAGTTAAGGACTTTGTTAGTCACACGCGCTACACGAGATTGGAATAACTGAAAATGGCGAAGGTGGCTCGATGAACCCTCTGCCAGGCACTTAAATGTGATTTACAGAGTATCGATGTAGATTTAGATGTAGGAGCTAATGTACCAGCTTCAGACTGGTGAAAAATATGTCGTAATGGATTGAATGTTTAGGGGCAAGACTTTCAGTCAGCTGGTTTCGAGCCGATCCACGTAAATAAAATTTTACTCTTGTGATCAGTTAAGATGAGTCTTTAAGTACAGGATACTGAACATCTCGATTGTGAAGGTCATTACCTCAAGTAAAACTAAACAAAAAATTATTCTTTTTTCTTAAAATAATCCTCAGTCATTTATAAATAAGTCTTGCTTTGTGACATGTGCTAAAACTAAAGCGATGACTTGAAATTCATACATACCTCGAAGGATGTGTCTTTCATGGCGCGAACTGGTTGCTGCTGTTTTCTAAAATGATGGACTAAAGAGACACTCTGAACTGAAGATCAGGTTCAAGTACACAAGATACTTCCTATATGCCAGCAGCAGCTGTTGAGCGACAAAAGAAAGACAATTTCATGCTGCCATCTGGAGAAGAATTTTTTAAACTTGAAGTACAGTAAACTGTACCAGGGGTCCCAGGAGGTTAACACAATTGGACTAATTCAGCCATCTCCGATGTGAGGCATGAGGCACGCACCTCAGCTTCTCATCAGTCATGTTTCTAAGCCACTACAGTGACTAGTTAAGGATGTTAGGAAGGGCTGATATTTTAAGAGGAGGAAGAGAAGAAGAGAGACCAAGACAAAGTAAATGAAGCTGTGAAAGCCAAAGCTGATCTACTAGACTCGTGTTCCTCAAATTCCCGCCTGGTCATTGAAATTCAGATTTCCATGATTTCCTTAAGTAGACTAAGGGAAATGCTTGGATTGTTCCTTTGAAAGGGTACAGCCCATCTCGTTCCCTATCCTTCCTCAATCCAAGATTACCTTATCTGTCTCAAATCTCCTCATAGTTGACTTTGTTGAATTAATAATTCTTGTATGGAGCTATTCACAAATAACGATTTCGGATTATATTTCACATTTGCTTCATCACATGAGTAGCAACGCTATGCTGACCTAGAATGGTATAGTCATACTACCAGGATATTCAGACAAAGTCATTGAACATCAAGGTCACCCTGTTATACTGTCTGAAAGCTCTGCTTCTCACAATATATTGTACATGCTGCCTCCTTTGTCTTTTATAGTAACACCGCATCTTGCTGGAATCATTGTCTCTGAAATTCTTTGTGAACTATCTGGATGTGTGTGCCAAAACAATACCATCTACTTCTTGACAGGTTTCCTATCTTTGATTGGAGTGTTAGCTTTTGTTTGTGGACTCCTGTTACATGATCCCTGCTAACAGTAAAGTCACTTTTTTGAATCTCGAAGATCTGATTATCTACGAAAGCTTCACATTCTCTATCCATTATACAGAAGGGATCCATCTGTCTTTCAAATGGGTAGTTTACAGAATTTTTGTAAATCAGAGTTTCTCTGAGAACTTCGTACAGTTTTGTGGCATTTGCTATTGGTATCTCATTCCTTAAGATACAAAAGCTTTCAGTTTCTTTATACTTGAGATTATTCGTACATGGTATGTAGGAAAAGCAGCAATAGGTGACAGTCTGAAGCAGGTATGAATTCAGAACTGAATCACGAGGGTTTTTCGGAAAGTAAGGAACGAGCGGTCGCGCAATGGAAACCACAGTGAAAATCCGATGACGTTTTGCACAGTGTGTTGGGCAGTGGCTCTAGTATGCCCATCGATCGCATTACGTCGTTCTTTTTAGTTCTGAGTACACCGGGAGCACATAAAGATACCTAGAGGAGGAGGAGGAGGATATTAGTGTTTAACGTCCCGTCAACAACGAGGTCATTAGAGACGGAGCGAAAGCTCGGGTGAGGGAAGGATGGGGAAGGAAATCGGCCGTGTCCTTTCAAAGGAACCATCCCGGCATTTGCAAAGATACCTAGAAAAACAGTTTCTCCCGCCAAGTAAGTGGGCCTGGTAAGAAATTTTGCCTGAAGCTATGCTGCCAACATTACATACCTGTCGTGTGTTTTCTTCTTCAAGGCAATTCTCAGCCTTAATCTGCAGGGACAATGAAGGTGGCCCTACAACGTTTTCAATTGGAAATGTTTGATTACCCACAATACAGCCCATAATTGTCTCCCTCTGAGTTTCATCTCTGCTCACATGAACCGCTGGCTATGAAGACAACATTTTGGCGCAGACAACGAGCTATAGGCCAGCGTAGAGAATTGGCGGAAAGCTCTGGCGGCTGCCTGCTATAACGAGGGTATTGGAAAGTTGGTACAACGCTAAGACAAACGTCTAAGTCGGATTGGCGACTATGGAGATAAGTAGCTGGAAGTTGTAGCTAACTGCTGCAAATAAAACAGTTTTGATTTTCACTGTGGTTTCCATTTCGCCACCTATCGTTCCTTACTTTCCGAAAAGTCCTCGTAAGATGTTACAAACCTCGACAGTAGGATCTTAAATAGTGTTCTAACGTCAGAATCTGACTGAGTGTTTGTGCAATGCAGATACTGGATCTGCAATAGTACTCTAACACTAGAAGCTGATAGCGTGTCTGTGCAGTGCCAGTCAGCTACTGTATGTTAAGCCAGTAACATGACTTACTGAGTGTCCTATGTTATGTGCTGATGTAATACCGGGCGAGATAGTGTGTTCATTGTAAGCAAAGCTGTCTATGAAGATGTGAAAAAATTATACAGATGTAACGTATGTAGAAGTGTTCACTGTGAGTATACACCGCAAATATGTAACGAATTAGTTTAGTGTACTGCACATATCTCCGGCACTGGATGAGTATTGTTACCTGAGCTTTGTATAACGCTGTTTATGTTATGTGCTAAGAGCCAAACTGTAAAACTCAATGTATTTATTTTTACACATTTCTTCATAAGTAACAGTAATGATAAAAATCGAAATATGTCGGAAAAAAGCAAGTTGCTTTCCTTTCGTAAGTACCATAAAATGTGATTACTGTTATCAAATTAGTAAGAGGAGCGTTATGTGTTGAGAAATATCGAGACAAATTGTTACATAGGGTTAATACTGTAGGGCTAATATAGGAAGTCCCAGGAGGAATGATGAACATTCAAGGATGTGAAAGGAACGCTCATTTGAGCAAATACTTCGTTTGGACATGTGGGGACTGTTGTAAATAGGTTCCGAAGTAGAACACGTTTAATGTAGCATTGTTTTTGGGCTAGTGGCGTGCACATGTGCGTCTCACCCCACCCACTTCTTTGACGTTCGTTGTAGCCCTACATCCCTCGTTCCTTTCAGCGTCTTTGCTCGGTATGTCTTTCTGCCAGTACAACAGCCCATCCACCTTTGCAGTTGTACGTGATGTGTGGTAAGTGAAGCAGTGTGAGGGACTGAGAGTGTATCAGAGAGAACCGTCGTTTAATTGTGTTCGTATATGGACTGGCTGAAACGCCACACGTGTGAACTAATGAAGAATATGTAAGTATGGTGCATGTTTACGGCTTCTACGATGACAAAATTCGTGTTGCTTTCGTGATGTCGCAGAATACCGACAGAGTTTTCCAACACATCCAGTTCCTAACCGCAGCGTGTTCACCCCAGTTTTCAGCGCCAAGTGTGAAACAGGTATTTTCTAAAAATTCAAAAAATGATTCAAATGGCTCTGAGCACTATGCGACTTAACTTCTGAGGTCATCAGCCACCTAGAACTTAGAACTAATTAAACCTAACTAACCTAAGGACATCACACACATCCATGCCCGAGGCAGGATTCGAGCCTGAGACCCTAGCGGTCGCTCGGCTCCAGACTGTAGTGCCTAGAACCGCACGGCCACTCCGGCCGGCGGTATTTTTCTAACTTCCCATCTTTGTTCTGAACGTTTAGTTCAACAACCTGCGAAGGAACAGTAGCACATGGTAGAAATGGTGCATCGTAATCCCACTACCAGCAAACAGGGATTTTCTGACGTATCAGTGTTCAATAAGGTGTTAAAAAAGGTATTTTTCAACCGGAACTTCGTAAACCGCATGTTTTAATGATTAATAACTGTTGTGCATGCCGACGTGTCTGGACAATACATTGTACTGAATAATACAGAAAATAAATAACGAAGTACGTTACATGTGTTCTATCTCGGAACTATTCGAAACAGGGCATATATCCTAATGAAGTATTTTGCTTCAAATGATCATTTCTGTCATATAACTAAATATTGGCCATTTCTACTGGGACACCCTGCATGTGCCTGTACGGCCACATATTTTTTAATATAAGTGCTGTCTGAATAAATTTGGGAGAGTGCTGTCAGTGAGTCCACTGTAAGTATGCACAGTTTGAGAAACTGCTGATAAGATTTATGTATGACGGATTATAGAGCTTTCTAAGCTAAAGTACTTACTAGTTACGGCAGCGAAACGTACTATTAGTACCTATGATGTGGAAAACAATTAGATGGGAATAATTTTTTATTTTGCCTGTAAATAAAGATTACAAAAGATTGTCTCAGAAGGCAAAAATCCGAGATGTCGACAGAGCAAATTTGGTTGATACGGACACACGAGAAGCAGATAAAGTGAAGAATAGCGCCCAAATAATAGGAGTGACTCTCTTGTCCTATAAAGAATAGCGATATCTGAAATATGGCACTTGATACAGACAGACAAAATGCAATTTCCTTTACTTCGTCAAAGTCTTAAATCATGTACGTTTCACACACTGAGCGAACTTTGTTAGGTTGCCTATGAAACGCTGGGAAATAACTTCACTCACATCATTTTTAGGCTGCTGGCAATTTAACAGTATCGTATTTTAAGTTATGTTACAGCGCCTGCTCCCACCAGTTTATCTATAACACGTTGCATTTCTTTACCTTCGGGGTCGACTGCTAGTCATCGCAATTTTTTGCAGTCTTCTGACTTCGCTGTCTTCCTATAGAAAACAGGTTTGTCCACGAATAGCCTCATGGAGCGTCCGACGATGTCAACTTTGCAGAACATCACGGGAGTGTTTCCTGTTTAGTTTACTTACGGGCGCAGCCGCAAGGTATTCCACTAAAGTAACTGATTTCATATGAGGTACGACGTCTTCATATCACACGTACAGACAACAGTTATTGTACTACAGTATTGTATGTAGGTAACCAAAATTTGTAAACGCTGATTACATCTGATGAACACACAGGAGTGTCCTAATTAATAGCGAAAACTGACAGGAATCAAAGCATACAACAGTAAAAGCCAAAATTTTATAACAAAAGTGTGTCCCTCACATTCGGGTCCAATAGTGCGCTTGCCTGTCCATTGAGCTACTAAAATGAGCGTTCACACAATTTCAATGCAGTAAGGTCCCGGCTTGTATGTGGCTGTAGCTATAGACCCAGCAACCAGATTCATGCGTATCTCGTTTCGTGGAGCAACACCTGTCACGTCATCTGAAGGGTCTACCGGCTCTGTTAAAAGCGTCAGTGCGTGGCGCTTCTTGCGTGCAGACGCGTCCGCTAGTAACTGGTGTTCGCAAGCATATGTTAAAGAACCACTATAAAAACTGATAAATTAATAAATTTAACATATGATATCTGTTAATGACTTGTCGTGAGACAAAACAAAATCTTTCTTGCGAACTAATGCATGAAAATACAATTAAAGGAACTATATTTACAGAGTGTGGAAAGTCGAATATTAACAGTTTGGTAATTTTCTCGATGGAGATGTGACAGAGTTTTATGAACCAACGACCAAAGCGAACGCTTTAAACAATCTTCCTGCAGTCACCTGCTAACACAAGTACCACACTGAACAGGACCAGTTTAATCAAACCTTCAAATTAGACAATTTTGGCCTTGGTACCGACGTGCACAAAATTCATATCACTCGGATACTTTTCAACTTAACGTGAAACTCAGATCCTTTGGATGATCTTGATCTTGACACAAAATTCAAATCATCCGGATATTTTGGGACATGACACTAATTTACACTAAATTCAGATCGTTCACACACTTTTAAACACGACACTAATTTATGGAAAATTCAAACCTTTCACATGCTTTTGAACATGTCACCAGTTTACTCAAATTCAGATGGTTCAGATTCTTTTGAACATGACTCAAAATTAAGGTCTGGATGCTACGGAACACGACGCCTACTTCAGACAGTTAAGATACATTCGAATACGACGAAAAACGCAGACCGTTAGGACACTTTTAAGTATTGTGGTGCCTTCCAAAGATCTAGGTCCATTGGCAAAGATGGCACATGGCGCTGGAACCACAACTAAGCACAATAATTGTCAGAAGTAGCGACAAATGAGCGAATTTGGCGTAGAATAGCCGTCAAGAGTTCCACAAGTCACTCGCCGGCACGCTCACTAAAGTGAGACTGGAGTGCTGCGCAACCCCAGTTTGCAGTCGTTGTCGAAGACGACAGCAACGTCTCACTATAGTCACCAGCGCGAGTGTTGTACTTTAAAGAACCATGCAGGCGAAGTTTACAGTCAGTTGTAGGTTGGAAGATGAAACTATTATATTTACTGGATCAAGTGATATGCTAATGTTCAGTGACAGCAATAAATACATGTCACATCCCTCTGGACATTGTTGGAGAAGGATATAGGAGGAAAAGAAGAAAATGTTAGCAAAAGTAATAGGTTTCAGGGGCTTCCAGGGGAAAACAAAGAAAAAGACATGTGCTGTATGGACAGAAGAAAGAAGATAAAATATTGGGAAAGACAGAAAAATTGTTGGATGAAAAGAAAGGAGATATGAAAGAATACGTAAGTTATTTCATGTGGTCCTTATTAGACCAAGGCAATGAAAAAAAGGAGAAAAAGTAATAGTGATGTAATATTTTGTATGTGTTGTATCAACTCAGCCTCCTCCAGAAGCAAATATAAGAGCCCATCATTGTGCCAAAGACTGTTATTTCGTCTGGCACAAATAATATGATATAAAACTCAGACCAGATTCTAACAGCATGACATACTATATGTTACTGGTCTACAACAGAAATTGCTCACTAACAGTGGGGACCAATATCAGCATTGTCGCTGCAACATGTGTGCTCATGAGGCAAGCAATCTTTAATTTCACTAGTAAATAAAGTCAGTCAATGAAACAGTTTCGTTTCTTCTGTGGGCTCATATCTCTTGTCAAGGTAGGGATCAGCGCAATTTGTTAGTCAGGTTGCCTACATGAGGGACAAGGATACATTCAGGGGTAAACCTCTTGGTCTTATTTGATTGACAGTTCCTTAACCTACTGTTCTTCTAAGAGAATTAACACCCGCTGGGGATAATCCTTCAACAATAGGTTTGCTCCTGAGTGCATACTTGCCCCTGACATAGGCAATTCCAGACTAACGAATTGCACTGAAGCTGACCTTGTCCCACTACTGACACATGCTAGTGTCAAAGTGTTGACGAAGTAGCTGTGGTTGTTGAGATAAAATGTCACGTGTCCTGGTTTTTATATGTCTTTTATATCTCTTGCCAGATTACACAAGTTTTTGATAGTGCACTTTTTTTTAGAAAGAATAAAGGTTTGCTGTCAGTGCGTTGAGTTTCTTGCTTATCAAATATGATGGGCTAGTAACAGAAGTTTATAATTTCAAGAAAAAGTAAACATTAAGAAATTCACGTAATCTAGGAAGAGATAGAAAAACTTACTGTTTTAGGTATTCAGATGGCAGCCACGCAGATTTCTGAAATATCGACCAAAAACTCAATCAACTTCCTCCTAAAACTAATTTCACAATGTACATGTGAAAAGACAATTCCATTACATACCTTGTTTTCACAATTGACAAAAATAATAATCACCACACATTTGATATATATAGGAAAAATATTACGTCTGACAACTTTATAAATGCCACCTTCTCTCATCCAATGTTGCATGTCCTGGATTGTCTGTGGAATAAAGCACACATGCATTTCTTGTTGAGTCAGCAAAGTATGACAAGTTTGGAGATAGAGAAAGTAATGAGTCCTTTGTTAATTGCTTTTCCTTGTTTGAACAAGTTTGAACTTATTGTAACTTGTCAGACAAGTTGTCAATTCCTGTCTTATCAGGAAAATAGTATAAATTTGAGAAACTACTAGCAGAAGCAAGTAACTGATGCTGGTGCTGGTGCTGCTGTGTTCTTCCTGTGCATCATTTAATCACAAATATGTAAGTCTGAATTACACTACCACTACTAGAATAATAAACTTTGCATTTTCCTTGTCAGTTACTAGCATCTTGGTGACAGCATACGTGCAGTACACACCAGAAGAATCTCAGAAGTGTGGAAAGGAGAAAGCCATGCAGCCTTGGGAGAAAGTAAATATGAAAATAACACAGTCAAATGGTTCAAATGGCTCTGAACACTATGGGACTTAACATCTGTGGTCATCAGTCCCCTAGAACTTAGAACTACTTGAATCTAACTAACCTAAGGACATCACACACATCCATGCCCGAGGCAGGATTCGAACCCGTGACCGTAGCAGTCGCGCGGTTCCGGACTGAGAGCCTTAACAGCTAGACCACCGCGGCCAGCAAAATAACACAGTCACCCAGAAAAGACTGCTTTACAGAACCTGAAGAATTTGTTACTTTTGAAGTGCATGATGAATGTGAGAATATTAATAGCACTGTACTGTCAGTACAACAAACTGGTTGTATTCATATTTTTCGTTGTGTGTGGTAATGACCCACATAATATAATTTAGTATCAGCTTAACTTTATGAAGGCAGATGCAGTTGTCAAAACTATGCTACCTGATGGAGATATCTGTATATTGGAAAAATTGTTGAAGGAAACTAAATGCGGGATGTGTGACGAACAAACAGTGAAATAAAATGTACTAAATATACGCATTTTTACAGTATTTTTGTTTGCCTTGTATGATCCCCCCCCCCCCCCAATCCCTTTGTAATATACATGGTTAATGTAATCGTAATGTAACTGAGGTGAACTCCAAAGATGCATGAGTTTCCAATCTTAAAACTAAAACTGGTACCACGATTGCAGATGTACTTGGAATGACGTCCAGAAGTATTAATTGGATTCTAAGTCATTTAATAACAGGGTTATGTAACTATAATTTTAAGAAAGAAGTACAAGATCACTATTCAAGTATAAAACAGAGAGAAGTAAAATTTACTGACAAAGCAGTACAGTAATGGACGTCAACATTTCCTGTTGAGCATAAAATACTGTGATGAAATTACTGATAGTGCAGTACAGCTTATGACATAAACATCATTCTAGCTGAATTTAAAATAGAGATGAACTTTAATGACAATACAGTACAGCATTTGAATTTGTTTTTCGCGAAGTACGAAAACAGATGAAGCGAGAGAGGTGTATTAGACAGTCAGAACACTACACATATAAGTACCTGTTTGTGTGTGTATCATCCGGTGAAGAAGTGTTCAAATTTTTTGTAATTGTAAATCCTTACTGAACGCGGACTCTAATACAGTATTCACAATGTCTTCCATATCTACTCCAATCCTTTCTTAAATCGCATCTTCACACAAAGCCTTCCCATTACAGATAATGTCAGCTTATTTTTTCTCCCTATTAGCTCCTTCCTGTGTGTTTAACAATGTAATTCCTAATTCCACTAAACGCCTGGTGTTCAGACCCTTCGTTTTAAGTTACTCATATGCGATTTTGACTTTTGTGTATGCTGAATCAGTATTTCCTTTTTATTTTCTTTGCATTTTTGATGCAGCCGATTCTCCTTTGCTTCCGTTCCTAATGACTTATACTCCTGTACTCCTGTCTAATCTTGACCATTATTATATTTTCTTTTATCATTGCTCAACTCAAGTGTTTCTCCTGTGACCTAAGGTTTCTTTGCAGTTACCTCCTTGTATATACACGTGTCTGTACAACTTCTGTGAGATACCTTCTTAGTGATGCACATATGTCTTTGACTGAACTGCTTGTTGTGGTACTCACTACCGCAGTATCCACAGCGTTATGGAACATCAAACACATCTCATTCCTCAGTACTTCAGTATCCTATTTCCTTCCGTATTAATTGTCTTGGCTGATTCTCTTAAACTCCAGTCTACTGTTCGCTATAACATAATTGAGATTCGAATCTTTACCCACACCTTGGTGCACCATACAATCTAATAGCTCATTTTCGGATTTCTGTCTCACCATAATGTAATCCATCTGCAATCATACCGTGTCTCCAGGTCACCTGTGATGTTTGAACAGTGTATTCGCTATTTGTAGCTGAAATAAATTTTAGGACTCAAGTAGACTCTCTCCTCTCTCATTTTGTTACGAATCCCGTGTGTTCCCATAGCTCAGTGTTCTACTAATCCCACTACTACAGACTTATAGTCATCCATTATTATTAGATACTTACCTCCAGTTATGTTCTGATTAACCTCTCAGTGTCCTAATACACTTCCTCTATTTCTTCATCACTGCTTGTGCCATATGTACGTATGCATCAGTTTTGTTGTTGGGGTTAGTTTGCTGTCGATAAGAAGTACTCTATGACTCTGATGTTCACAATAACTCACACTCTGCCTTACTTCCTAGTCATATAGAAACATACTGCCGTTATACAATTTCCTGCTGCCGTTGATATTTCCCTATATTCGTCTGTTCGAAAATCCTAATCTTTTTCACATTTCACTTTACTGATGCCTACGACGACAACTTTATCTAGGCTGAGCCTTTACGTTTTCCTTCCCAAATTTTCTAGTTTCCCTACCACGCTCGTACTTCTGCTATTTCGCAATCCGGCTCGTAGAATGTAACTTTTCCGTTGGAAAGTCAATGTGTTTCGTATGGTTATCTCCACCTTGGTAGTCCCCTCCCGGAGAGCCGAATCGGGGGGACTGATTCGGAATCTTTTGTCCCATGGAGAGATCATTATGGCAGTTCTTATGTTACAGGCCACATGTCATGTGAGTGCACATTGGTGTCTTTGTTGCAATTGTTTCCGTTCCTTTCAACACTCTACTAACGGTGTTCGTTACTGATTTATCCGCCTTTTAGGGGCAACTTCTCCCACTAAAAAGAAGATGGTACGCAGAAATTCTGTGTTCTCTTCCCCCCGCTTTCACAAGGCAACTGGCACAACGAGAGCTGCTATTGCTGATAATTTTTATTTAAGATGTAAGCAGTTATTGTGTTTGAGTCCATGAAAAAATAAGTTACCCCTAGACTACGATTGAAAACGAACCATAATTTCACTAGTTCCTAGAGCACATCTCTGTGTTGGTGCTCAAGTTGTAATTATCATACACTCATTACAGTGTATAGAACCAGTTTAAGCAAGGGTTTCTTGCTTTGTGTATAGCTAATATTAATTTTCCTTTCGAAGAAAGTCATTTGTTTCTTTCTGCACATAATATTGAAAATACTACAACTTCTGCTATCAGCTGTTAGGTAAGTAATTCATTATGGCTGAGCTGTGTGGACATTTCTAAATACCTTCCAACGAAAAGTTCACTATTTTGTCGCAATTTATCTATTCCATTTTACTGTATTAACAGCCCCTAAAATTGTAGATTGATTTGCAGCTTCATTACCAGAATTACTTGACGTTGTGTGAAATATCTCTGTCGCTATTTTTAGAGTGAATGCATTAAATGTGATTGACTGTTCATTACGATCCTGATTGCTGGCCGTGTAGTACCTTAGAAGACGTGTGCTTCATTACTCGACAATACGCTCCTCACCGACATTATTCATACGAATCCATTTGTTGCAAACGACAGCATAAATTTCTGTAGATGTGGCTAAGCCTCGGAGAGTGAATATAATATCTGTCTCGTTTGTGTGATTTACAGGAAGGAAATTAAGGTCGTATTTAATATGTTGTCGACACGTACAGCAATACATTTGGGGCAAGATCTCGAATTTGATACGTGTATTTGAGAAAACCAACAATCACATTCATGAAGAATTTCAACAGCAACTTCTGGATTCAGGACAACCGTGGCAAGGTGACACAGGATCATCATACGAATGTTCAGACCCAATACTTATGGAATTGTAGTCACTGCACTAACAACCATGGAATCTTGTTCAGCGTGCAATTCTCGTTCCATTTCACAAACGACATAGGTCTTATACTTTCTCTTTAACTGCATAATTTTTGCTCTTAATATGTCACTTTCCAGTGGAATTCAAGTTTTCTGGATTTATCTGTTTTTTCATTCTTGTATTGAACTCTTAAACAGTAGCAATTTCTTGGCGGGGAGAGAGATTTTCAGGAGGGTAATCTCAAGTTCGCCGTGAGACATAAGATACTCTGCATTAACCGACGTCTCTTAAGTTCCGACTTCAGAATTCGACTTTCATCGCTTTTCCGGTAGAGTCTCATAAAACGAAGTTGTTTCCCAGAGGGCGTTCTTTCCGTTACCGTGCATATTGAATACGGGTTTTGCGATAGGGTTAAGAAGCCAAAGTACTCATGGTTTTCGTAATTCTGTTGATGCTCATTCTTGGTAATCATCTATAAAAAAGTTTGTTAATTTTCATTAACGTCATAAAACTTGGCATACTTTCTTCTCAAATGTAGAAATATTTAGGTTCCAAAAGCGGCATCCTTAAAGATAGAACTTCTTGGGTGTAAACTACACTCCTGGAAATGGAAAAAAGAACACATTGACACCGGTGTGTCAGACCCACCATACGTGCTCCGGACACTGCGAGAGGGCTGTACAAGCAATGATCACACGCACGGCACAGCGGCCACACCAGGAACTGCGGTGTTGGCCGTCGAATGGCGCTAGCTGCGCAGCGTTTGTGCACCGCCGCCGTCAGTATCAGCCAGTTTGCCGTGGCATACGGAGCTCCATCGCAGTCTTTAACACTGGTAGCATGCCGCGACAGCGTGGACGTGAACCGTATGTGCAGCTGACGGACTTTGAGCGAGGGCGTATAGTGGGCATGCGGGAGGCCGGGTGGACGTACCGCCGAATTGCTCAACACGTGGGGCGTGAGGTCTCCACACTACATCGATTTTGTCGCCAGTGGTCGGCGGAAGGTGCACGTGCCCGTCGACCTGGGACCGGACCGCAGCGACGCACGGATGCACGTCAAGACCGTAGGATCCTACGCAGTGCCGTAGGGGACCGCACCGCCACTTCCCAGCAAATTAGGGACACTGTTGCTCCTGGGGTATCGGCGAGGACCATTCGCAACCGTCTCCATGAAGCTGGGCTACGGTCCCGCACACCGTTAGGCCGTCTTCCACTCACGCCCCAACATCGTGCAGCCCGCCTCCAGTGGTGTCGCGACAGGCGTGAATGGAGGGACGAATGGAGACGTGTCGTCTTCAGCGATGAGAGTCGCTTCTGCCTTGGTGCCAATGATGGTCGTATGCGTGTTTGGCGCCGTGCAGGTGAGCGCCACAATCAGGACTGCATACGACCGAGGCACACAGGGCCAACACCCGGCATCATGGTGTGGGGAGCGATCTCCTACACTGGCCGTACACCACTGGTAATCGTCGAGGGGACACTGAATAGTGCACGGTACATCCAAACCATCATGGAACCCATCGTTCTACCATTCCTAGACCGGCAAGGGAACTTGCTGTTCCAACAGGACAATGTACGTCCGCATGTATCCCGTGCCACCCAACGCGCTCTAGAAGGTGTAAGTCAACTACCCTGGCCAGCAAGATCTCCGGATCTGTCCCCCATTGAGCATGTTTGGGACTGGATGAAGCGTCGTCTCACGCGGTCTGCACGTTCAGCACGAACGCTGGTCCAACTGAGGCGCCAGGTGGAAATGGCATGGCAAGCCGGTCCACAGGACTACATCCAGCATCTCTACGATCGTCTCCATGGGAGAATAGCAGCCTGCATTGCTGCGAAAGGTGGATATACACTGTACTAGTGCCGACATGGTGCATGCTCTGTTGCCTGTGTCTATGTGCTTGTGGTTCTGTCAGTGTGATCATGTGATGTATCTGACCCCAGGAATGTGTCAATAAAGTTTCCCCTTCCTGGGACAATTAATTCACGGTGTTCTTATTTCAATTTCCAGGAGTGTATATAGGCTGCACGGAAATGAATCGTCTCTAAACGTGGTAACGCTTTAATGGTCTTTATCTGAATTTACTTCAGCTGAGTATGAAACTACTTCAATGCAACCTTCACCGTTGAATCCACTGTATTAACACTTTCGTTGCTACACGCGTGCTCTTTGCATTCCGGGCTGAGGCGGCTTTTGTTATGGCTGTAATGCTTACCAAATCCGGGTGCCTGTGCTCAGAGACGCCAATCATAGCGATGTGAAACACTTATTACCCGATTTTTTGAAAGTTATTGCCGAAAATATTGAGTTTTACACATCTTGCAGTCTGATCGCTTCACACGATAAGGAACTGAATTGTTTCTCGTTATCTATCATACTTACTGCGCTGCATCAAATTTAGTTACATATTGCCCAAAGTTTTAAGAGATCGCAGAGGTAAAAACCCATTGTGTAAACTTCGCATATGGTTAATTTTAATTGATAGATTTCTATGAATGAAATGTAGATGAGATGTAAAAATTTTATTTAAAATTGAGAGCGAAACGATTTCATTCTCAAGTTATTGTGTTTTATATACGAAGGACGGTCGCGGGCTGCATGCCCTTTCAAGTCCTTGCGCCTTGCGGATCATTTTAGAAATAACAGTCGTCATATAAACGATTCAAGATATCTAAACTAGTTTTTTGCAAATGATAACATGCAGAGAGGCACATATGCTGCATGTTAAATACTCGAAAGTCTATTATTCACACAGATACGGAAGTAATTCACCCGCAGCGGTGAAAGGTCGGCGGCTCAGAACACATTCTGACGGCCACAACAGTCTAGGAAAACCCAAACGGTTAGCTTATACACATCTTTAACGCCTGGCGAACGGCGTGGGAGGATGTGTATACACGCCCACAGCAGCGAAAGGGTTAACGCAACAAAATATCTCTGGGTTGGCGTGAGTGAAATTGTTATACAGGATGCATTGCCCTACTACGACAACAGTCTTCTTATAACGTATTTACTCTACCGGGTGATCAAAAAGTCACAATAAATTTGAAAACTGAATAAATCACGGAATAATGTGGATAGAGAGGTACAAATTGACACACATGCTTGGAATGACATGGGGTTTTATTAGAACCAAAAAAATACAAACGTTCAAAAAATGTCCGACAGATGGCGCTTCATCTGATCAGAATAGCAATAATTATCAGAACAAAGTAAGACAAAGCAAAGATGATGTTCTTTACAGGAAATGTTCAATATGTCCACCATCATTCCTCAACAATAGCTGTAGTCGAGGAATAATGTTGTGAACAGCACTGCAAAACATGTCCGGAGTTATGGTGAGGCATTGACGTCGGATGTTGTGTTTCAGCATCCCTAGAGATTTGGGTCGATCACAATACACTTGCGACTTCAGGTAACCCCAAAGCCAATAATCGCACAGACTGAGGTCTGGGGACCTGGGAGGCCAAGCATGACGAAAATGGCGGCTGAGCACACGACCATCACCAAACGAAGCGTGCAAGAGATCTTTCACGTGTCTAGCAATATGGGGTGTTTTTTTTTGTTCTAATTAAACCCCATGTCATTCCAAGCATCTGTGTCAATTTTTACCACTCAAACTACATTATACCGTTGTTTATTAAGTTTTCAAATTTATACTGACTTTTTGATCACTCGGTATATGCCTTGAAAGTGCATGACAACTGTATGCTGTATTGCTTGTTAACGTTGGCAACAACAATCACCTTAAACTGTTTCGGAAAAATTCTGTTTTCTTCCCCCTCTGCTTGCACGCTCCCTCTCCCACCACCCCCCTCCCCCACCCCTTACCGCCACTCTCTTCCTCTTGGCTCTAGAAAGAACACAAAGTCAAGGCAATATTCAGACGCCGCACACATTACAAGCCAATACACTGCGAAGGCACTGGGGAAATGGGATAGCGCAGTACCACTGGAAAGTACACGTTTTATCACGCACATTGCCACTTGGTGAGACACAGATATTTGAGCCATTGCAACAATGTTACTCTGGGGACACTATTTAGTGGCGGCCTCATTTCTATGTCAGCGTTGTGAATGAAGTTGTGAGGATATTTATTTGATGTAGACTCCGGTCTGTAGCTAGGTTACTTCTTTAATTCGTACTTTAAAAAACCGAAATGCGACATGTAAGGTAACTAATCATCTCTCTGTTATCATCAAATAATCTTGTCTAATTACAGTGATCTGTCTAGAATCATCTACAACAAAACGAATATTCATGATATAAATGAGAATAAGCAATGTTACACAGTGTCTAAGCGGAAGAAAATTTATGGCTTTGAAGGCCATACCAATTACCAACTTCAGATTTCCATTACAACAGGAACCTGATTATCTCTACAATATTGAAACTTAACATTTACTGTGCTGTGAATCTCTCAGTGTTTATTCTTCTGTTGCTGCTGTTCACCGGCGTTTCTACTGAGACGTCACACATTTGCATATCGCCGCCATTAATCTGCATAAATCGTCTCGCTGTACACCTCGCTCCTGAATTGTGTTGTGACGTACTCTCAGGTAATCTAGAATGTTGCTGGCGCATTTTCACCTCTTTTCCTCTCGCTCTCTCTCTCTCTCTGTCTCTCTCACAAACACACACACACACACACACACACACACACAGATACACACTAATTCTGCCTCCTACGAAATGCTACATCAATTATCATTCTACGTACTACGTCGAAGAAACAATAAATTGTACATATATTGAGAAAATTTGTAATACTTAATCAAGTGCATGTTTTGGCCTCTGACTGAAGCGTATGTAAGAGAATGAAATGAATATTAGTGCAAGGGAAATAGAATCACGTTCAGACAGTTTCGGCCGGCCGAAGTGGCCGCGCGGTTCTGGCGCTGCAGTCTGGAACCGCGAGACCGCTACGGTCGCAGGTTCGAATCCTGCCTCGGGCATGGATGTGTGTGATGTCCTTAGGTTAGTTAGGTTTAACTAGTTCTAAGTTCTAGGGGACTAATGACCTCAGCAGTTGAGTCCCATAGTGCTCAGAGCCATTTGAACCGTCAGACAGTTTCTTTGCCACTAATTTTGTAAATTTTCATAATAGCCGTACTTCTTGATTTCTTTCAGACACCTGCATCCTACGTAAAAGTATTTCCCATCTGTTCGAAATAAACGCTCCTCTCCTATAGCGAATAAGCTTATGAGCCTGCAATGTTCCTTTCGTATTTTCATTATCTTCTCCTATACTTATTGAATAGAAAATAACTACCGAAAGGAGGCACTCCAAAAACTATAAGAAACTGACTTTTACGTTCTAACAGGATGATATAATCTTTTAAATCTGAACTACATTTTGGTGTATCCTGTTAAACTATTATCCTTTAATAAATGGAAGGTGCATTGTTGGCCGGCAATACATTCGATTATGCTTGACCGCGTTTGTTATTTAACATTATTACATACATGTAAAAATAATTGAAACACAAGGTATCAGACTTTGTTAGAAAATTCTGGTTCATTTTAAACAATAAAATACTCATCGATAAAGGACGGAAGGTGAAAGACTGTTGCATCATCAAACGTATCGAGTCCAAACCAGTCTGAACGGCCAAATCTTAAGATTTGATAAGTCATTATACAGTAAAGAATTATTGGTTTACTTAAAACAAAAACAAAAACAATTCTGTACAAGCTTCTTCATCTCCAAATAACTATTGCAACTTACATGCTTCTGAATCCGCTTACTGTATTCATATCTTACTCTCCCTCCATGATTCCCCCCTCCCCCGCCTCCCTCCAATACTAAATTCGTGATCCTTTAATATCTCAGAACGAGTGCTATCAACCGATCCCTTCTTCTAGACAGCTTGTGACACAAATTTCTATTCTCACCATTTCTGTTCAGTATCTCCTCGCTAGCTACGTCATATGCCAATTAGATCTTCAGTATTCCTCTGTAGAACCACACATCAAAAAGCTTCGATTCTCTTCATGTCTAAATCGTTTATTGTCCAAGTTTCACTTCCATATATGGCTACACTCCAGACAAACACCATCAGACAAGATTTACAAACACTTCAATCTACATTTGATGTTAGCAAATCTATCTTCTTCAGAAACGTTTATATTGCCATTGCCAGTCTTCATTTTATATCCTGTCTATTTCGACCATCGTCAGTTATTTTGCTGCCGAAAGAGCAAAACTCATCAACTGCTTTTTGTCATTTCCTAATCTAATTCCCTCAGCATAACCTGTTGTAATCAATTCGACTGTATTCCATTTCCTTGTCTTGCTTTTGTTGATGTTAATTTTGTATCGTCCTTTCAAGACACCGTCCATTGCGTTCAGCTGCTCTGCCAAGTCCTTTGTGTCTCTGACAGAATTACAATGTCATCGGCAAAGCTCAAAAAAATTTTTTTTTTACTTCTCCCTGAACTTTAATTCCTACGCCAAATTTTTCTTTGGTTTCCTTTCCTGCTTGCACAAGCTTCTTCATCTCCAGGAATGCAGTACATGGTATACTGTTGGATCACAGGACAGGGTAGAATGCCCTGATTCATGACAGAGCGCTGCTACAGCAGAGGGACGCCTGTTCACAGGAAGGAGGTCACAGCCAACTCTGCAGCATTGTCAGTTGCGTTGCCATGCTGTCCTCATGGTCGCAGCTAGACACGGCGCTGACGGCGGCGTCTGAGAGATACCATTCTTGGCCCCGATCTTTGCACTGTGAACAATGCCGGCCATATACTGAATAACATCGGGGCTAGCCTACAACTCTAGTGATAATCGTCGGTAAATATATAACTTGAAATAATCAGTTCATATTAATAAAATAAAGCTTATAGCTATATGCATATTTAGCTATTTGTAAAATATATCTCACTCCCTTTTCAACTACTGCTCCTCGACTAATATCTACCATCGCATTCATACAGTCGTTATTATTTCAGATAATGGCAAAACGTAGGACTCTTACGTCTGTTCTAGTTGGCATCCAGAAAAAGAAGAAAATACAGTTAGAACAAAATTTTGGAGCGTCTCCGATTATTATAGCTGTAATTTACAAGAAAGATGATTTCCATTGCATCGTTGTTCCACTTATTTGTCGGATGTTAGTATGATACTGCTTCTCCATTTACGTTGTCGCACATCGTAAGGAAGAATTATACATAAAAGATGTCTCAGTCATCTGTCAGAGAAGCCATTGCAGTAGCATGCCATAACTGATCCGATGTAAATTCATTGTTGTTTCACCGAAGAATCAAGAGTGCTACAAAAAAAGGCTGATTTTATTCTTCATGTCTTTCCCAACAAGATAGTGTAATGTTCATGAATGCGTAATTATTAATGGGATGAAGGAAAATGCTTTTATAGTACGTCGACAGAATAAGCCGGAAAATTACGTATGTGTATCTAACTCAAAATTATGATTACCGTGACCTGTGACCTATTTGATTATTTTCATATCCTACTGGTAGTGACGTGTTCGTTAGGGTGTAGTTAATGTATTCACGACGAGTCGAAAGATCTGCATTTATCGTCCTGTCGACGACGAGGTCATTAGAGACAGAGCACAAGCTCCGTGTGATGCAGTATACGGAGGGAATCGCTCTTTTCCTTATAAAATGACCATGCGTGCATCTGGTTAGGCAATTCACAGAAAATCTATATTTTGCTTACCACACAAGAACATTAAACATCGATATCGAATCCAGTGTGTAACACTGCCTTATGGTTTGAAAACCACTATTTCTGATATAGAACTAGTCATCTCTCCGTCGCACATACCCGCTACATAATTACTAGCAATAATTGATTACCTACCATGCGAGTACTGAACCGTTTCCTTCTCTACTATTTCAGGCCTATGTACTTGTCAGAAATTGACTTCTGACTTTTACAGCTGTTATTTACAGGACAGTAGAACATTGATATGTAACTTCTCTTGAACGGAATTTCTTATTCTGCACTTCATTCGAAGACGTAACTTCAAGAGTAGGCCTTCGGATAAGAATGATATTATGGCGAGGCACTGATGAATCCGACCGATGTGGTTGTTCCAGCTGCGATGATCCGGTACCGATGACTACAGGATCTGCTACTGAAAGGGGCATCTGTGACTTGAATTTTTGAAATAACTAATTTCTCCCTGCAGTCACTCCCTAGATCACTCAAGTGCGGGTTTCTCAGTGCAGAACCAAATGAGCTTACATGATACCGATACTGCACCAACTCCGAAGACCAGAGCCCAGAGTGAGAATCTCCACCTGTTCCTACCAGCAATATCTCAGTCTCCCCTCCCATTCACCCTAAGTGAACAAATCGACTCAGCATACAATACAATTCAGAAAAGAATCTTCAAACTTTAATTTAAATACCCAAGAGTGACACACACACTCACACACAAACACCTGCGTACGTTAACGATCAGTGACCGCACACGCCTGCAGCACAAATTCAAATAATGACACGAAGTTTCCACTTCACACATTCCCAGTAGCTAAAAGGAAAGAGAAGAAAGATTAAACTTTATTTTTTCTTAGGTGAAGACAAGCAATCGACAGTTAACTCTAGAGGCCACCTCATTGCTTTAGGACATATGGACATGTCGCAGTATCTTGATTCTTCCGACTCACCTTACCTTTCTTCCTGATCACTTTCTTCTCCTCTCAAGAAGGAGCTGCAAATAAAAGGAATCAGCGAATCTACATTGCCCTTAAATAGACAGACTCTCCCTACATGTACACCCAAAGTGCAAACTGGATGCTGCAATTTTATATTACCCAGACATGTCATTTCAGCTAAGTGATGAGATCCGTGGTACTGTGTCACTAAATTCTTAGTTTTTACGTTAACTGGAGAAGTCATTTCAGTTAATGAAGATAATTCTTATTTACTGTTCGATCTCAGCTGCACATGTTTAATTACATTACATGTTTCGATCACACTGGACGATCTTCAGATCTATATAGTTGTAGAAGTTACCTGTCATATCTACAAGACTTCATATTCATCTTGTGAGCCGGGCACCATATATCCTTCGGTCTCATAGCAAAATTCCGCGTGAAGGATAATTCGTCTGCAGGGGAAGTTTTACACAATTTAAATGGGATGGCATCTTTTAGTCAAAAACAGCCTCATGTGGGGACAGCCTCATACTCTCATGTACCTTTGAAATATAGGCCACTACTATACGTGGCAGTAGACTATCATAGTCACTATGATGATTTCTCACATTACATCTTAACATTTTCCCTATGTGTCCTTCCATTGTTCTGCAGATGTAGTGCACTGGTATCTAGCTTCCTAATTCACTAAATTCGGTACAATTGTTTCATCAGTTTGGAGGAATTAGTGTCCTAATCCGTTATGATGTTCTCCACTGTCCGAAAAGTAAATAACCAGTGGTTAACCGTTTTGTGAGCTATCGTTTCTGCTTGGTGCTTTGGTATTACAATCATGGACAAAAATAGAGAAAAATTATGAATTTTCGTCAACACCTCTTGATTCTCTGCCGGTGTATGTGCAGAGCGGTCAAGAACATCATACCAATCAATTTTGATAAACATTTTTGGAACAATGATTACATTTTTTTTAAATTTTTTTGTTTTTAAACCTATGTTCTTGTAACATACGTGGTGTGATTAAGACTGAATTTTAAAAACAAAAACTTTTATCATACCAATCATCTGGATAGGTCTACTGGTCTCAGGTAACGTTTGTAATGGAATCTATTGTCAGCTAAGATAAGGTCTTTGTGCATATGGGATTGTAGTGTATCGACTGTTTTTGGTCAAAAAGTATGCCAGAATGGAAGTGAGTTGTAACAGAGGCAGCCACAGGCAGGTAAGAGTGTTATACATTGCAAAGTAAAACACAGAAGACAGGCATTGCGATGCAGAGCCAGCTTGTATGTCACAGCAGTAGCAGATGTTGCGATATGCTAACAAAAGGACAGACTCCTTTACTCACTTTCCACCATGGATGTGTTTATAGTACAGGCCTTAAGCCCTAAATGAACATAGTCTGGACCGTATAATTACTCAGCCACTCGTGTCTCGTCCCAGTATCACAGCCTACACCACGAGCCAGTGACAACCGGAATGACATCCAGGAATGCAGTACATGGTATACTCTTGGATCACAGGACAGGGTAGCATGCCCTGATTCATGACAGAGCGCTGCTACAGCAGAGGGACGCCTGTTCACAGGAAGGAGGTCACAGCCAACTCTGCAGCATTGTCAGTTACGTTGCCATGCTGTCATCATGGTCGCAGCTAGACACGGCGCTGACGGCGGCGTCTGAGAGATACCATTCTTGGCCCCGATCTTTGCACTGTGAACAATGCCGGCCATATACTATTCTGCCTGAAAGGGAATTGCATGCCTCTATCAAACTGCTCCTGATGTACAATGGTTGAGGGGTGGAATAAACAGTTAATTAAAAGAATCCACTACTGACGCCTCATTTCATTCTCCACAGGTGACAATCCTCGTGACAACTAACACGGGTGTCAGAAGTTGGATGTCTATTTGAAATAGGTTATCTGCACCTGCAACTCAAAACAGTATACAAATACAGCATTATCGCCATATGAAGTAGTATATGGTAGTAAAATGGCATCACTATTCAACATTTTGAAAAGTGGAGACTGGAGAGTTTGCTAAGGAATTTGCAAGAATGATTAGGGAACTTTGGAATAGAGTATGAAGGGCAAATACATTAGCATTGGAGACACAGGAAGAAGCAGTGGGCTGTAAGGCGAAATACTGCAGTATAGAGTTAGTGATTTGGTGATGCTATCAACTCTATATATGCCGACGGAACAGACAAAGAGGTTTTTTGCAAAGTACAAGGGGCCATACCACGTGGTAGACACTATGTCGCCAGTAAATATCAAGATTCAGTTGCTGTTGAGAATGACAACTGTACATGTCGGTGCAGTTGACAACTGTACATGTCGGTGCAGTTGAAACAATTTCAAAGGAGTCTGGGTGTGATTCCAAGGACAGATGTTGAGGACCAGAAAGGGAGAGCGAGGAGAAAGGTATTGCAAGATAAACGAGGAACCAATATGGATTAATGCCTCGGCATTAGTGGGACTACTGATCTTCATCTGGGTGGAAGCGTTAGGGAACCTGAACCTGGAAGGGGGAGCGCTATTGGTCACCAGTAATCACTTTTTGCTACAGATGGTATTCAACACCTGGGAGATGCGGAGAAGGGGAAAAGATTGGAAGAAGCATTTTGAAATTTGGATATTTTTGGTAAGGTCTTATGGGATCAAACTGCTGATGTCACAGGTCCCTAAACTTACGCACTACTTAATCTAAAACTAACTTACGCTAAGGACAACACACAGAGCCATGACCGAGGGAGGACTCTAACCTCCGACGAGAGTTGCCGCGTGAACCGTGAGAAGACGTCCTAGACCACGCGGGTACCTCGCACGGCTGAATAAGCATTCCACGAATTACGTCAGAGAATGGAATGGCATAGAATACTCAAAGGAAGTGCTGGGGTCTGAGAGAGAGTACATGGAGCGTACGAGAAATCAAGCAATGAAATGACCCAGGTCCCCTCAGAAAATCAGGGGAGTACACACCGAGGTAGGTCATAGATAGGGAAGTCGTAATGACAAAATGGCAATGACAAAATGGTTGAAGTCCATGGAAGATAGCATTTGGAAGATCGAGGGAAGGTTACAGTACCACAGGAGGTCACTATGCACCAAGCTGGAAGAGATCAGTTACGGGTGAACTTGTCGTCAGAGCAGCATTTAGGGGTTCTAGGGAAAGGAACTACCGCCGGAATTGGGGTTGGTTCTAGAACCCGAGCACAAAAGCTTACCTTTCTATTTCAAGGTAGGCACAGTATTGGTGAGAATTGACGGAGCGAAAGCTTACATTTCCGTTTCTATACCGGTAGCAGGGAAATAAGCACGTTACGAGTGCTACATAGTTCATACGTATTCTGCCAAGTGCAGATATTGAAGAAATTTGTAAGAGTAAAAATGCAGCGACTATTATTAACTGCAAGACACAAGGGAAGATATGTAGAAATGGAGAAAGCATAGTTATAAAAATGATACCAATGGGAGATCACCGTGTGTTCAAATACGGTGATAATAGAGGTACAGGATTGGTGCACAGGAAATTGCTAATGAGACGAAAGGAAGTAAGAGAATCCAATAAATATGTGACTGAGCCGGAAGCATACTTTCAGTAGGTCGAGGTGCATTGGTTGTACTCTACCTACTATATGCTGGTTGTTTCCAGCAGGAGAAGCGTATGTCAGCAAAGAGCTAAAATTAAACTGGAGTGTTTTGTTATTAAATAGAACAGCGTGTGAGATAATGGGGCCTACTTTTCATCTGCCCACCACGATTTGGGGTAACTCAACTGAATATTTCACAGCCTCATTTATATTGCCAAGAGGAGCCCCTGGAAGTGTTACCTGCCACAGACGTAACCAAGTTAAATCAAACTCTAGGACCGGAATTAATGCAGCCTATAACCACGCTTCTGAATCAGTGGGAGCGATGAGTCTCCCTGGATACCTCATTATATCATGTAAATATTTGTTGGATAAATCAGTACCAGAAAGAGACAAGATCTACTATTGTGATATCAGCCACTGCAACGACACTTATTCTGCTGAGTGTAGTTTTGGTATGTAGAAGACGATGCACAAGACTGAGTTCAGACCTAGCCTCCATTCGGATTCCAGTGGATCAGATACTCAGTGCGTAAAAGCATCAAAATGAAGATGCATGGACAAGGTGATAGTATTAAGGATAACTGGTCTACTTTACATTGTAAGTTTGGATTAAAGAGTTAGAAGTTGAGCCGCGCGGGATTAGCCGAGCGGTCTCAGGCGCTGCAGTCATGGACTGTGCGGCTGGTCCCGGCGGAGGTTCGAGTCCTCCCTCGGGCATGGTTGTGTGTGTTTGTCCTCAGGATAATTTAGGTTAAGTAGTATGTAAGCTTAGGGACTGATGACCTTAGCAGTTAAGTCCCATAAAATTTCACACACACACACAGTTAGAAGTTGCTGTAGAAGAAGCGTTGTAATGAAATAAATTCCATTGCGTTTGAGTTGAGGAGTGGCGCAAGAGGCCATGTAGAAATGTATAAGATTAAGCGATAGAGTTAGGGTAACCAATCGTTAGAATAATTCGTAACAGGTGAAACGGGGCCAGAAGGGCCAGTCACCGGGAGCTCTACTGTAAAGGATAATCTAGTTTGGTTGACTGGAGGGATGAGTTCTTGATATAAAGGAGGGCAAGTACGCCAGCGCGGAAGTGAGTTACAACAGAGCCAGCTGCTGGAAGGCAGGCGTGTTGTGGTTTGCGATGAAAAACACAGCCAACAGGCGTTGTAATGCAGAGCCACGTGGGCACACAACAGCAACAGCCGACACTGCAGTTTGCAGCATGAGGACGGAAACTGTTCCTCACTTTTCACCACAGAAGTGTTTAGAGTACATGCCTTATGCCCTAAACGAACGTAGTCTGTAGTGCGTAAGTACTCAGCCGTTTGTATAGTAAAATATTTCGTCTTACTATCTCAGCGTACACCTCGAGCTTGTGATACCCGGATGAACGTCTTGGAATGCAGCAAGGGTTCCATTGTTCGACCACGGGACGGGGCAGCCTGCACTGAATCACAAGAGAGGCACTGACGGGGCAGCGAGCCACCCACTCCACCCACTCGCTGAAGGCCGGTCACAGGAGCCTCCGCGGTTGTCAGCTGCCCTGCCACGTTGTCATTACGGTTGTAACCGGAGACGTTGCTGACAGTGGTATTCGAGTGATACCATGCTCAGCCCCGTTCTTTGCACTGTCAGCAGTGCTGGGCATCTACTGCTTTACATGAGAGGCAACTGGACGCCTCCACCAAACTGTTCCTGATGTCCTACGGCCGAGGGCCAGAATAAAGAAGTTAGTTAAACAAATCTAATGTCGTCCTGATGTCTCATTTCACTCTCCATGTTGACAATCCATGGAAAATCTAACAGTATGCAGTTTTGAGATACTGTACCTCATCTTGTTGCCATGTTTTCCACCAATAAGTCTCTGAAATGTTCATCAGGTTCCATGCTCTGCTAAGATAGTCATGAGTTTACACTACATTGTGTAATCTTTCCATCATGATTATGCACCATCCACATCTTGTTTGTTTGTATAATACCTCATCGTCAGCACACAACTGAATGGTTGACATTCTTGGTCAGTTAACTGAGGCTTTTGCCATTCACCTCTGTATGTACCAATATGCTGAGTGGTGCATATTTGTGAATTAGCCCACCTTACTATGATTCTATCCGATAAGGTATGGCCTCAAAATCTTATCGTTAAAGTCCCTTGTATCACAATGCTTGACAGATTCAGACCAGTACTGCATGATTTGCAAAATTTTTAAAACTTCCATCATGCAAGTAGCAGTAAAACAGCGATTCTGCAGATCAAGTTAAGCATCCCTTTTTCATTAACTGGGCAGTGTTTCTCTGCTTTACTCAGCTGTATACTAGCATAAGGTATTTAGTAATCTGTTCCATCAATTTCCTGACTCGGAACAAACTCCAAGGCATGGTTCCTCAAATTACATGATAATGTAAATTCTTTCTCATAATTTGAGAATACGAAGATTGGACCAGTGGTCAACAAATCCTTTTCTTTACACTTCAGAGTCCACTGTAACTCCATCTCAGCCTTCAGAAAATATACCAGGCTTCTTGCTATTTTTGGATATTTTGGCTGAAATTTGTATAACATTTATATATCGTCAGATAGGACATTAACTGTTTCACTGATTTAAAAGAACCCCACATAGGCTGCACAAGCTGAGGATCGGTTCACGCTCCATTGTGGCCAATAAAATAGTCGAATTAGAGAACTTATGTTAGTACAAAATGACACTGTACTAAACTAATTGGTAGTTGTGCCGCTTGTAACTGACTCAATTCAACATTAAATTTAATCACATGTTCGTGGATTTCCTCAAAATGTGTTCCAACTGTATCAATCACTGTTTAGGTTTCAAACCACTTAGTATACTGTCCAGTAGGCGCCCGAGTGTCAACAACACATTACCCAAAACGAAAAGCATTCACTGGTACTAAAGGCCACTGGATGGGACTCTAAACGCCATCTTGGGTCAACACCCTGAGACTGCCTTTTATAAGACAGTACCCAATCGCCGAATTTATGATCATAAAGTAACTGCTTTGCCTCAGGTTATCTATTGCTTCCACAATATTGGGCACTGGGCACACATCTGTAACTACCATATCTCAGGCCCTGTGTTGCTCAGAAGAAGGATGCAAAGTTCCTTCAGACCTGGATACATGTCTAAAAGAACAGGCACTGGTGCGACTACAGCCATTACGAAATACATGAAATGTATGGTAACGTACATAATGGCTGTATGAGTACAGATTCGGGACGCATGGTTCACGACACATGGAAGTTTGGGTATGACTGTGCGTCATGCTTGGATGTCTAATGGTAAGGTGAGCACACGCTATAAGCGAAAAATCTGAGTTGGAGTTCTGGAGCTGCGGTCTGGAACGAATTTTCTTTGTCGTCATTCCATTATGGAGCTGATGACCGTCCTCATTCGCAGCAGTGAAAACATTTATGTACTTTTATAATTTTATGTTTGATTTAAATGCTTGCAATTACAACGTAATTTATGAGCCTTATCCCGTCTGGGGTATTTCTTGGTACAGTTACTATTGGTGCTGACATTGAACTAGCACTCTCTTATATAATTCCAACACAGAACTTTTTGTCAGTAAATACCTTTATCATTGGTTGTAGACAATGTTAAATTCGATAATTTCTTCCTTACACTAGTGGTTCATTCTCAGTGGAAAACCTATGCTGCATTAGTGGAATAGCTGGCAATAGTGTGCGAGATCAATTTTCTAAGAATCTTTCCGTCTTAAACCTGTCAGGTTATTCCAAATGTAACATCTGTTTCAGCAGTGCAGCTACGTCGACAGACTTCTCAGGTTTCTCTGTCCAATTCATCCTTTTCCAAACCTTCCGATTTAGCTACAGTTCACCTCGTGATAGCTGCTCCTCTTGTGAACAGAAATTGTACACGCTGTTGGGAACTATCTAACTTTCGTCCTTGTACAATGTGAGCGGAATTCTGTCCTGACAGTTGTCGGTTGATGAACGAAGCGATAATGTCGTGTAAGCCAGAGGTTATTGGAGATCTCTTAGTTAATATTGGCTACTGTTATGACTGCACACGAGGTTGGATGCCTCCCAATTTACTTCGGATAAGAGCCTGAAGATGGTGTAACTGAACACCAAAACTAGTTGCACCAATGAATTAAATCCAAAAGAGACGGCTGCACGTGTTTTAATTTTCATTTCACATTGATCAGGTCCTTATAACCGTGTAATAGAAGGACGGACATACAAAGTGTTAAAGGTATGTCTCCCACAGAGTCCACATGAATGTCCCTAATGGTCACATCCACTTGGTTCGCTGCACAGTGGCTGTAACATTTCCCTTTCATTTAACGTTTGGATTCGAATTCTACCCTGGGACCCCCAGTCTCGTGTTCGATTATCTTAGGGCCAGCAATCACATTGCTACTGCCTGAAATAACGTTGACTGTAGGCCATCTGAGCACGTGATTGAATACCGTCTCAGTATTATACAACATTTTCCTTTCTCTAGGCTTGTCCGCCCCGATGGCTGAGTGGTCAGCGTGATGGATTGCTGTCCTATGGGCCTGGGTTCGATTCCCGGCTGGGTCGGGAATTTTTGCCGCTCAGGGCCTGGGTGTTGTGTTGTCTTCATCATCCCCATCCGGCGCCCATGTCGCCCAATGGGGCGTCGAATGTAATAAGACCTGCACCGTAGGGGGCCTCCCGGCCAATGACGCCAAACGCTCCTTTACATTTTCAACACTGCATTGATCTCTGGTAATGCTACTGTAGCTCTTACAGCTTCCTTTGTTGTATGTGAAAACTCCGTGTATTCTTTGCACCATATCTCAATTGACAACCCTCACAAGAAACATATCAGGATCACTTTATGGTGTATCCTGTAAAATAGCTTCACTGGTGTTGTCATCAACTGTCCATTCATAGGTATTTATTTTCCATATGTGACGATCTTTTCTTTAAGCGGCACACTCCCTATCTATGAATTACTCCTTTCTTCTCGACATCATCAAGATGTGTTCTTCCTTTCATAACGTTTCATTTGTTCCTCATGTAAATCCTGGAAGGACTAAACATTTTGCAAATTTTCGCAACACGTAACGCATAATGTGACATCACCTGCCAATGTAATTCATACTGTTTGCGGCAGTACTTATGCTATGAAAAAACAAAACATCTTTTCAATATGTACAAAGAATGAAGTCACTAATGTAGCCGGCCGAAGTGGCCGTGCGGTTCTAGGCGCTGCAGTCTGGAACCGCGAGACCGCTACGGTCGCAGGTTCGAACCCTGCCTCGGGCATGTATGTGTGTGATGTTCTTAGGTTAGTTAGGTTTAACTAGTTCTAAGTTCTAGGGGACTAATGACCTCAGAAGTTGAGTCCCATAGTGCTCAGAGGCATTTGAACAATTTTTTTGAAGTCACTAATGAGGCGGTGCTTATATCTAGGCCATTTGAGAATACATTAAACACTGACTGTCCATTATCTTGTCTATTTCCCCACAAAAATACTCATTAGCTTTTCGCCCTTGAGCTAACTGATCCATCGCGTAATGAATTGTTCCGACTCTTTCTAGCTTACTGCCATTTCGCTTATATGTTGCTATGAAAAGCATATTTTATTTCTGAAGAAAGAAAAAGGAAATGAGGGAATTCATTGTACGAGCCAATATAGAAAAAACTTAAGGGCGACACTTACTTGTACATTTTCTTAGAACGCCACTGATTCACCACCAGCGCCATCGTCAGCGGCAGACATGACAAACGCAGGTGGTTCGCAACTGAGGGGACGTTAGGTCGACTCCCAGCAAATTCAGGCCGCGACTGGACCACTACTGGCCAGACGAGATGGAGCACAGAAGTAGGCGGCCTCGCAGTGGAAGTCAACACACAGCAGAAGCCAATTCGAAACCAGCATTGGCATGCATGATCTAGTGCGGACAGTCAGTTTTTATACATGGCACGTCTTCTTGCAGTTGAGGTCAAGTAGCGGACCAACAGTGCGTCGAAATGTCTTGCAACGCCGGATATTGGTCCAGTGGCGTAAGCATATCTGCGAAGATGCTAGCATGACGTTAGTGCTGATCCTTCTGGGAACAGCAAGCGCACATTTTACGGCATTGAGCTCGGCTTGTGCCCGCACCTCTACAATAACATAGTACAGCTGTACCAAGGGAAAAATTATATGTATACTTCATTGCTAGCTTACACACAGGAAAAGAAGTATGTAATGAAAGAAACATACTTCGTAATCCACCTACGTGTCCCCTTTTTAAAAGAAAATGAATTTTCATTCACTTAATGTGGTAGTGATCGTTACAATTGTTGCATGGTTTGACAAACATGAAGTTCCACATGCCACTGACTGTTTAACAAATTTCTCAAATGTGTAAGAGACACTTTTCTGTAGTACGCCACATTAACATCACTTGAAGAGCAGTGTTGTAAGGACAGATATTTCGTCACCTGGTGGTCTACTTGCCCACTCTGCAAATTCTCACACTTGTGTTTCAACATCAAACGTTTCAAATAAGAAAATGCATAGAATCACGATTTTTAGGGGACGTGGTGTCCTGGTGCTCGGTTCCAGATTGAGCTACGAACATTGGGTAAAAAGTTTTTGCTTTAGCCCAGACCAGCGGCCATATGCATACACGTTCGAACATCTGTCTAACTGTAACTACGTCATAGTATATAAGCAAGGTTTGAACGGCAAACCAAAGCTGGCGCCGAGGAAAATTGTCCGAATCAATTAATTCCTTTTGCAAAAGATTTTATTTGAGCTGAAATTAATGCTCAGTCAGTGAAATCATTTGAATGTCACACTACTTCGTATTTTACGTGCAAAAACAGTCACTCTTAAATAACTCCGGATTCGAGCGAGCCTGATGGTTCAAATTTTATCCACACGTGTATCGGACCTTAGCCTAAGACAAGGTCTGACCATTTGAAAAAATCTTGTTTCGTTTAAACTTTACGTCTGAAAAACACGTGTTTTCTGGGAAATTTAGGAAGCGCATCACTTGTGTATCTCAAACTTCGCACGAAGGTAGATAAATGGATAAAGTCAAAATGATATATTTTTTATCGAAGAATCTTTATGGTTATCGAGACACGACGGTCTAAAGTCGAGTTAAATTTAGGGCGTAAAATGAATTCTTACGTAAACTGAACGCGCGGAAACGGTTTAAAGTGAATCAGATAAATAAAAAAAAGAAAAATACATTTGCATGGTAAAATTGAAAACTCGCATTCAGAAATCTGCACTCATTCGTATATTACGTGCAAAAAAAAAAAAAAAAAAAAAGATTTTCGTACTTCTACGCGGGCCACTTCTGTGTTTCACACCCTTGCGGTTCAGTTGAAATTTTGTAACATCGACAAATATATGTGATTAATTTTCGTCTTCTTGTTTTCCGAAGGTTTTACCCGTTGCCACAATATAAACAACAAGGTCCGAAAGACAATAAAGATCCTATACCGGATCGTTCGTCGCCCGAGTCAACAAAAAGCTACATCGATTGCCAAGCTGTGGCGGTCTAGGGTTAAAATTATGGTAGAACAGAAATTGTGGAACAGAATGAAACACGCACTTACTGTAATACAAAAATAGGCGAATAAGGCCAGAGCAGAGTTAGAGAAGGGAACTAGCTCTTAGACCTACCTGACAGCTTCATGGACATTTACATCAAAAAGGCTGGAAATATTCAGCTTTCTTCAGAGTTAATCTTGCTTTCTAAGTGCAATGAACTCTCTTAGGCATACCCCTGTTATACTTACGGTGAGAGGTGTAGCAACAAATAAACACATATTTATGTTAGTTTAGAGAGTGGAATATATCTACAGTAGAAAGTATCCGAGGATGGGGTTGCATCTGTAATAAGAACTATTCCGGAATGATGGATCCTAAACTTTGGCGGCCGCGGTGGCCGAGTGGTTCTAGGCGCTTCAGTCCGGAACCGCGTGACTGCTACGGTCGCAGTTTCGAATCCTGCCTCGGGCATGGATGTGTGTGATGTTTTAGGTTAGTTAGGTTTAAGTAGCTCTAAGTTCTAGGGGACTGATGACCTCAGATGTTAAGTCCCATAGTGCTCAGAGCCTTTGAACCATTTGATCCTAAACTTTTGTGACACATTGTATCATATTGGACGATAAGACAAATGCCATATTGGAAGACATAACAGCATATCTAATACGACATGACATCGTGTATCATGTTACTTTGTTTGACGTGATGCATTGTATTGCGTAAGAAAGCACATACACGTCAAGATGTTTTTATTTAAATATCTTTGTAGCTTCCAGGTAAGTCGAAAGGCTAGTTCCCTTCCCCAACACTGCCCGGGACGTATTCGCCTTCATCGTGCTCCGATAGCAGGATTTTGCATTCTGGTCAATCACATATGCGTAATATACCATAACTAAGGGGACAGAGATTCTTCTGATGTTTAAAATTGGAAAAATTATTACTGTATACTACAGACAGTTTAATTACGCTTAAGTACGACGAATAGATGGCATTACTAGCTTATTTCTCATTTGCAAAATTTTATGCCGCTTATGTGGTAGACAGGAAATTTTTGGCGCGAATGATACGCTGTCGACTTCACGGTTGAAAACAACGATATTTTATGCGTGCTTAAACGTTTACTTTACGGTACAACATCATTGGTCTTGTTTTCACAGACAGATTTGTGCGACTTACAACTGCGTAGCTTATAAACCGCTCTTCGTCGCAGCGTTGAATTGATATCTACGCGACTCTTATATGCTTCCATAGCGAACAGACTTTTTCATTTTTGTTGAAATGCTTACTCTTTTCTTATTATTGTGATTATTTTATCACTTGAAACAAAATTTTGTTAGCAATAACATCGTGGTGTTTCTGAAAAATACCTACTGTATACATACAAACATTAGGTCCAAAGGAGGCAACAACTAAATCAGGTTACTTATGTCATAGTTGCTAACAGTGCAAACGTGAAAAAGAACAGAAGGATCACTTGTACATATTTTTCACCCATTTTCTGTTAGGTTGTAAAAAGAGTGAAGAAAACAAACTGAAATACTTCAACACTGTAATAGTAGTTTTATTGACGAACGTGTGTTTGAAAATGTATTTGGGGCGCAACCTGTAACCTACATTACGTTAGCAGACAGGTGCAGTAGCAAATAGCGTGTTTTGCAGGACGCGTAAATGAACGAAGTAGTTACAGAGAAAATGTGCTGCACGCAACGAGGACGTGGACGAGGGTGTGGACAATTCATGGCATGCAGAATAAAGGGGAAGAGGCGGAACGTGGCAGTCTGTCAGGGCAGTGGAGCGCAGCGCAACCGTCACGGGCAGTAAACGCGGAAACCAGGAACTCCAGCCGAAGAAGCGTTTGAGCACGTTATGTCGTGCCCAGAGGAAGAGGGAGGAGAGCAATACGACGGAAAATGGCGTCAACGAACGAGGACCACAACGATTACGACAAGTAGCAGTTTTACTGATTTGACAATGCAGCGCATATGTAGAGACTTTCCTGTTTACTTTGTGACACTCCATGACATGGCGGGACTTCTGTGTGCCGCTTAAATAAAAGAGCATAAAATATGGTTTATCGTTTGACGACTGACGAGACTGTGGCCCTCCGTTTATTATGAGCTTGGTACATTATTAATTCGTGGTGAGACTTCCCTGGATTAATTATCTGTGGTTCCAAAGCTGAATTTCAGCTCGAAAAGTTCTCGCGCTATTTCTATGTCTAGTCATTCAGTGTTTGATTATATTTTCTGTGATATTCTGACCCCCATCCTTTCTATCCCTTTCCTGTTAAGCCTACTTAAGCTACTAATCGTTCTGAAGCACAAAATACAGAAATGTATCCCCCTCTAAAATTACCTCTTCCACACCCCATCACTACCATAACTTACTGTTACATTATTAACTGCACCTTCATTCTTCAGGATGTGTCCCTCCTTCACTCAGGTTCTTTCGCAATGCTCGTTCCTCCCCAATCCACGTGCTGCCCCTCCTTTCGAAAAACGGTCTACCCAAACTTCGCCACTTTTATGTGGTACTACGTTCCAAGAACTACTACTCTCCCCTTAGTTTTACTTGTTACTAGTCATATATTCGAGTCAAATACTTTATAATACTTAATGTTATATCGATGAAAAATAAAATTATTCTTTTTCTGAAAAAGCAAGCTATTTTCAGTTCGTATTTTAACTCGTATTTAGTCCGATCGTCTTATATTATTATGTTGCTTAAGCAGAAAAACTGATTTACGACATGCAACAGACGGCAGTTCCTTGTTGCTTTTTTACAATTCTGTTAAGTCATTGTGTACGTGTCGATTGTTTCACAGTTACTTTTGTGCCAGTACGCTGCAATTTTCTCAGCGAACTGGACTAATAATAGAAGTTTAAGTAGGTAGACCACCATCAGGGGAATATTTTCACGATTAATGGTTCAAATGGCTCTGAGCACTATGGGACTCAACTGCTGAGGTCATTAGTCCCCTAGAACTTAGAACTAGTTAAACCTAACTAACCTAAAGACATCACAAACATCAATGCCCGAGGCAGGATTCGAACCTGCGACCGTAGCGGTCTTGCGGTTCCAGACTGCAGCGCCTTTAACCGCACGGCCACTTCGGCCGGCTACACGATTAATGAGTGTCTATTGTTTTCGTGCTATTAGGCTACGCTCTTCGTGTCTAAAGTAAATCATTACAATAATTCAAAACTGATTTATTCCCTCTTGACCGTAACACTGTAAATTTTGGTACGAATGTTATAATAATAAAAACCCATCACAGACAAATATAAATTATTACTAAATGATGTTAGACAATGACTGAGAACGTATTTTCACATGTAAGTCTAAGCGAATAACATAATTTCACTGTACAAATATTCCATTAGCGCTGTACTTTCATTGTTCAATTTATGTCGTTATCGATTTCCTCCAATGTGAAACAGGCCAATCTCTGCTGATTCCACTCTTCACCGAACCCCTACGTGCAGTGAACTCCTACATGCAGTGTTTCGAAGAATCTTACGTCCCCGTTGTTGGAAGATATACAATTCGACCTCCATGCAACTGTGTGCTTTCACGTACATGGAGACGAAGCTCCTTTTATACATCACGCTCGTTAACAGCAAGATCAGGAAATTTGCTAAAAATGAGTAGGGTGAGGATGTCTTGTTCTTTTCCCTGTTCCCTAACAATGTTCATAATCGTCTTGGAAGAATTCCATGTTTCCCATCAGCTGTACAAATATATTATTTATTTTCTACCGGTTTCGGTCGTCACGACAATCTTCACAGGAAGCTTTTTTCCTTGCTGTGAAGACGATCGCTACGACCGAAACCGGTGGAAAATGAATAATAAATGTGTGGAGCTAAAGGAAAACATGAAATTCTCCAAGTTCCTCAGAGTTGTTCAGAGTCTCGTTATTTAACTGTTAATCGACTTCATTTACACTCGAAAGACCACGTGAAAAGTCAAGTGTAACAAATAAATTTCCAGAGTGGGAAGTTACACAGGGTTCTCGCTGCTTGTGACACAGGACCAAAGCGTGGTTCATGAAATTTGGAGGAAAGAGTCTTTTGCGTCGCTTTCATGCGTCTATAGGTTAGAGATGTCACTTTCAAATCTTGTGATTGTAGCATCACGCACAAGCTGTCCAGATAAAACCATGTTAAATCTGGCGATGCTATGCGGTTCGACCTCAGCATAGTGTGCAGCGCAGTTTATTGATCTCCTGCGGAACCGTATAGAAATGAAGCGCGTGTAGGCAACGGAAGGATTGGAGAAACGTTTACAAGGGCCGCTTACAGACGGCAGCAGACGGTTGCTGTCTACATAAAGGTGCGTTTGCTCCTGTACGTTTCGTATCTAGTCGCTGTGCGACTGTAGCTTGCCCAACATGAAGGTAGAGGCGCCCAATGTGAGTACGGGTGTGAATGGAATCACGAGCGTGCACACGCTGAGTTAGAGGCCTGCCCCATCAAGCGTGCCTCTGGTTGCGTGTGGGCCAAGCACAGTCGCACGGCGAATAGGCGCAAGGCGCACTGGTCTGGACACACCTTAAGCGAGACCACCCAACGGTGGCCAGTGGTCAGTGCTACTCGTGTTACGGGTTACTTTATCTCATGTCGCGTGTGATCCAAGAGAAGTGATTACCACGTGAAAGGCCTTCCTCAAACCGCAGCAGTTTTAGTGAACCAAATAATGGGTAAGTGGTTGCATTCTGAGGATATTTTCATTTTTTTATGTGGATAACATAATTTCAATTTATGAAGCTTCCTTTAGAGCTGTATTTATGGTTTTTCAATTGGTGACATCACTGATTTCCTCTAACTTGTCAAAAACATAAACAGCTGCTGCATAATGTGGTTGTCCAAGGAGTTCAGGCACATATTTCTCCCAGATCATTTGTCACAGTCCTCGTAACTGTGGCAGGTGATTTACTGATATCTCCTACGTGTTGGACTCCATTAAGTGCAGCTTGTTACTAACATACGATTCTCCAAAGTGATCATTTGATATTTTCAAAGAAAGGGGTAAAGGGTAGGAGTTTAAAAATATTAAATTTCCTTGACAGAAAAATAAATTAAAATAAATGAATTATGTTCTCTTTGTATTGTTACTAGAAATGGTAGAGCAATCTTTGCTGTTTTATACGCACTCTGCTATCAATGGCTCTGAGCACTATGGGACTCAACTGCTGTGGTCATCAGTCCCCTAGAACTTAGAACTACTTAAACCTAACTAACCTAAGGACATCACTTACACCCATGCCCGAGGCAGGATTCGAACCTGCGACCGTAGCAACAGCAGCGGCTCCGGACTGGAGCGCCTAGAACCGCACGACCACCGCGGCCGGCGCACTCTGCTATCATCTCTTTGCATTTCACTCTGCATACATCATCGTTGTCTGCTACATTTTCGGTCCCAACTGTGGTGCTGTATCTTTCTGCCTGCCAACAGAATACAGTTTTGAAATATTTTATACTCCGTTAGCAATCGTCTTATGAAATAAATATTCATTCATTAGTAATTGGATATCTGTAGCACGATTTCTTCTTTCACTGCCCTTACGAGGCAAAATACAAGAGAATGGTCTTACATCTTGACTCAGACGCGATAATTATACCATACGATACCACATGTGAATAATATGATTTCGCTGCATAAACTGCTTTCCTTAAATTTCTGTTCACTGTTGTTCAATTATGCTGCCATTATTTCGAGTCATCCGTTTAAAACCTTAGTAACCTGGCAGAGATCCACAGCGTAATCATCTTTCACAGAACATATTGCCTTCGCTGTGGCGAAACCTCATGGTCGTTCACCGGCTCCTATACAGTATCTGTGCAAGAGTTCTGAACTACGAAAACAAAGCTCCATCAACGTGGATAAAACCTAGCCGTTTCTTCAGCAGACACGAAACACGAAACGTTCCGTAACAACTGAAATGCACTTTGTAGTAGTTCTGCTTCACTCTGTTGACGTCTTCTACATAGAGCGTAATCATCCTCAGCTTGGTGGCTGGCTCTGAGCACTATGGGACTTAACATCTGTGGTCGTCAGTCCCCTAGAACTTAGAACTACTTAAACCTAACTAACCTAAGGACATCACACACATCCATGCCCGAGGCAGGATTCGAACCTGCGACCGTAGCAGTCCCGCGGTTCCGGACTGAGCGCCTAGAACCGCTAGACCACCGCGGCCGGCCTCAGCTTGATGACGCAAGACATACTAGAGACTACTAACGTTGTGATTTACGTCTGAGTGAGTCGAGTGCCAAAGGTCTGCTATCATTCGACCATACATCCTAAAAAATCTGCCGAATGACGAAGAATAAGTCGAAACAATATTACCTTTAATACTCTTGACAACACTAGGCAGATATTGTATACCCTTTAAAGCTTTAAAATCTTGTTGATTATGACGTTAATGGTAACCAAGCGCAGTGAACTAATGCTCCAAAGCAGCTTTTTAGTGGTGTTTAAATAATAGTATCACTAAATAGTAGTTACAGCACGTACTCACTGTGTTGCCTGCTTTGTTTGATTTTTATTGTAAAAGATATTTCCAGAATTAGTGAAAACATGTTCATATTTCTGGATCGCAATCGTTCTTTTACTTATACTAACACTACCGCAAACGATTCGGAAGATTGATCATGAAGAGCTTCTGTTTGGGGTTCTTGTTTTCCATGTGACACGATGTATCTCAACTGCGTTGTGGAGTAGGGATAATAATTTTGGAACTCGGTAGCTGATATAAGCGCATTGAAATGAGTCGATATTAAGACGTGACACAATGTCAGAAACCAGCTATCGTAGTTGGAAGTGATCTTGGCCACACTTTGTACGTTGTTGTTGTTGTTGGCCGGCCGAAGTGGCCGTGCGGTTAAAGGCGCTGCAGTCTGGAACCGCAAGACCGCTACGGTCGCAGGTTCGAATCCTGCCTCGGGCATGGATGTTTGTGATGTCCTTAGGTTAGTTAGGTTTAACTCGTTCTTTGTTCTACCTCAGCAGTTGAGTCCCATAGTGCTCAGAGCCATTTGAATCATTTTGTTGTTGTTGTTGTTGTTGTTGTCTTCAGTCTAGAGACTGGTTTGATGCAGCTCTCCATGCTACTCTATCCTGTGCAAGCTTCTTCATCTCCCAGTAGCTACTGCAACCTACATCCTTCTGAGTCTGCTTAGTGTATTCATCTCCTGGTCTGCCTCTACGATTTTTACCCTCCACGCTGCCCTCCAATACTAAACTGGTGATCCCTTGATGCCTCAGAACATGTCCTACCAAACGATCCCTTCTTCTAGTCAAGGTGTGCCACAAATTTCTCTTCTCCCTAATTCTATTCAATACTCCTCATTAGTTATGTGATCTACCCATCTAATCTTCAGCATTCTTCTGTAGCACCAAATTTCGAAAGCTTCTATTCTCTTCTTGACCAAACTATTTATCATCCTAGTTTCACTTCTATACATGGCCACACTCCATACAAATACTTTCAGGAACGTCTTTCTGACACTTAAAACTATACTCGATGTTAACAAATTTCTCTTCTTCAGAAACGCTTACCTTGCCATTGCCAGTCTACATTTCATATCATCTCTACTTCGACCATCATCAGTTACGAGGGTGAGTCAAATGAAAACCTCAAATATTTTTAAAAATATTATTTATTGTGCAGAAGTGGTACAAAGCCGTATCACTTTCCAACATAATCTCCCCCACGCTCAATGGGAGTCCTCCAGAGATTACAAAGTGCATGAATTTCTTTAGAAAAAAATTCTTTTGGTAGTCCGCGCAACCACTCATGCACCGCGTAGCATGCCTCTTCATCAGAACGGAACTTCTTTCCTTCCATTGCGTCTCTGAGTGGTCCAAACATATGGAAATCACTTGGGGCAAGGTCTGGTGAGTATGGTGGATGAGGAAGACACTCAAGATGTAGTTCTGTGATTGTTGCAACTGTTGTACGGGCATTGTGGGGCCTTGGATTGTCATGTTGCAAAAGGACACCTGCTGACAGCAATCCACGTCGCTTTGATTTGATTGCAGGCTGCAGATGAATTTTCAGGAGATCTGTGTATGATGCACTGGTGACAGTGGTCCCTCTAGGCATGTAATACTCCAAAATGACGCCTTTTTCGTCCGAGAAGAGAGTCAGCATAACCTTCCCTGCTGATGGTTCTGCTCGAAAGTTCTTTGGTTTTAGTGATGAGGAATGGTGCCATTCCTTGCTCGCTCTCTTCGTTTCCAGTTGGTGGAAGTGAACCCAGGTTTCGTCCCCAGTAACGATTCTTGCAAGGAAGCCATAACCTTCTCGTTCAAAGCGCCGAAGAAGTTCTTCACAAGCATCAACACGTCGTTCTCTCATTTTAGGAATCAGCTGTCGTGGCACCCATCTTTGCAGACATTTCGTGAAACTGGCGCACATCATGCACAAAGTGGTGTGCTGAGCGATGACTAATCTGTACACATGCTGCAATGTCATTCAGTGTCACTCGGCGGTTTTCCTTCACTATGCCTTCAACTGCTGCGATGTTCTGTGGAGTCACAACTCGTTGTGCCTGGCCTCGACGAGGAGCATGTTCCACTGAAGTCAGACCAATTGCGAACTTCCTACTGTATTCGTAGACTTGCTGCTGTGACAAACATGCATCACCGCACTGAACCTTCATTCGTCGATGAATTTCAATAGGTTTCACACCTTCACCACGCAAAAAACGAATAACAGAACGCTGTTCTTCCCTGGTGCATGTCGCAACAGGGGCGGCCACCTTTACACTGATACTGCGACGGTATGTGTGCATTTGCACTATGCTGCCACCTACAGGCCATTGTGCACGCTATTTGTAGTACGCTTAGCAACTTACAGGATAACGGCCTGAAATTTCGATTTGCTATTACAGATTTTAGGTTTTCATTTGACTCACCCTCGTATTTTGCTCCCCAAATAGCAAAACTCATTTACTACTGTAAGTGCCTCATCATCAAATCTAATACCATCAGCATCACCAGATTTAATTCGACTACATTCGTACTTTGTACGGAGTCACCTAATTAGCTGGTGTATCAACGCAGACAATCCAGCTGGAATGTCTACAAGGAATGTTGCATCACACGCTGTCATGTAGCAACGTGTAAAAACAATGATCGCAAAAGGGACTTGAGCGACAGACACAAAACACGAGTGTTAGGACTTTTCAATGACAATCGGTTTCAAACTTGTTGGGAATTGTAGCTGTCGGTGAATGCACGTCCATATAACCACTTATAAATGTAACATTGCGAACGAACTTGTACCCAGTGTCTAGTGGTGATTTTAAGCTTGGTACCTCTGAACAGACCATTACTTAAAGTGGTATAAAACAGTGCGTTTTCCTTGGGCCTGATAACACTAGAGCAGGGCAGTAGCTGACTGGAGGACTATAGTGTAGAACGACGAGTTGCGATGTCATCTCTTTTAAAATGATGTGAAGTGTCGAGCGTAAGGGCATGAGGCATTTAACGTAAAGTTTCTGGAGAATCTGCATCAAAATGGAAGGGTTTTTGGGGGCGCTTTCGTACCATGACTTGGATACATTCGTTTCTGTTGCCGTAAACATCAACATGGATAAGGTGGTGTAGAATTTCAGTGGAGTAGGGATCGGGCTGCAGGTTGTGCAGGGACCGGCTTACTTTGATAAAGAATCTTTATTAAACAAGCCGTCTTCCTCTACATTAACAAACAAGCAACTTTAACTGATTTCAAATAAAAGGCTCATAAACCACTGGAATAACACAATGTATCCATTATTTCTTCAACACAGTTATAAAGTGGTTTAAAATGAACACCGACAAAGTAAAACTGTAACTGAAGTCAACAACAAGAAACTAGAAAATTTCACAATATTAGGCTCCTTGGGCAAAAAATACAATAAACACGAAATGAAAAGTAGAAATAAATCAGAACCAACATTATACGACCAATAAAAATAGAATAGCAGCTCTCCGATTTGATAATCTGGCAGTCATATTTTCACAATAAAACCAAATACTACATCTGCTGACCGCATCCCCACCAATTACAAAATTGTCACCCAACTAAAATACGGGGGACATTCATTAAGTAATGGAACACATTTTATTTTCTGGTTTAATTCAGAATTCAAACACTCTTTCTCTTGGCAACAAAATCCTATTTTTCAACAGAATTTCCGTTGAATGCGACGGCCTTACGCCACCTCACCGTGAGAGCCAGTATGCCCGCATGGTACCTCTCAAATGGCTGACGTCGGAGTTAGCATTCAGTTGCATCAATAATCTCCCCATCATCCACATACTGCTTCCGGTGAACTGCATTTTTCATTGCGTCAAACACATGGAAGTCAGATGGTGCGAGACCCGAAACGTAGAGATCGGACAGGTTTCGGTGAATTTGCTGCGTGATGAGAGGCGCCTTGCCCAACAACTCGTCGTGCTTTTGTTGACTGCCAGATCTCCGTAGACATACTGCAAGCACCTATGAATATGTGTTATGCTCTGGTTTTCCACCGAAGGGAACTCAATGGCAGCTTTCTCTTTCGAAAACTATTATATTACGGACGCCATTTTGAAGGCTATGTATAGTGCCGCCACCAGTCAGAACTTCATGAAACAATAGGAGCTGATGTGGGAATTTCCCACTATGTCTCACAACAAATTCTGCATTTTTTCAACAGAAACTGACCAAGGAAAAATGTGTTACCTTATTTAATACCCTTCGTACTGCCTACGCAAAATCATCAATTACGGTTTTCTGTACAAATATTGGCTAACCGAAAATGAACAGGACAAAAAGAAAGTAATGTTCTTATTTCAGAAATAAACACAGACTGGAAGGTTCACTCTCACAGTACAGACTGGTAACTGGGAAACTTGTTCACTGCAAGCTTATTTAATTAACAACCATTTTATTTAAATAATTATTCTTAGCATATAAATCTCATGTTCATAAATCTTCTCATGGATTTTATACATTGCAATGAGATTGCACCAAAAGAAACATGTATTGAATTTCTGGTTTGCTTCAGTGTCTTTTCAAGTAATCGTATCTGTGTACTAATCATATATATCAAAATGTTTAATTGTTCTTTACCTAAAAAAGAAAGCAAAGAAGCAAAGAAAATTAATTTTATATACTTTTTATTAGAGTTCTGTTTCAAACCCACCTTTAACCTTGCAGCATCGCCTCTCATATTTATTGCACACTTCTACTGCTCCTCCCCCACTCTCTGTCCATCCCCTCTCCCCCATTTCTCTGCCTATTTCCTACTCTCGTACACTCTAGCCATCTCTTCTCAGTCCATCTTCTCCTCCCATACACTCAGTCAATCTTCTCCATACTCTCTTTGTCCATGATCTCCTCCTTCCTCTATTTGCCTTTATGCCCTTCCCTCATTACCTTTTCGTCTCCACTCTCTCTGCCCACCATCTCCTCCGCACTCTGTCTGTCCATCTCGTCCTCCCCATTCTCTCACCAGCATCACCCACTGCCCACTCTCTGTCCATCTTTCTTTCCCTCTGTTTGTCCATTTCCTCCTCCCAGTCCCCTCTCCCTCTCTGTCGACCAACTCCTTCCACCACTATCTGTCTATCTCATCTACCTACCCATTTCTGTTCATCGCATCCTCTCCCTTTATCCCTGAAATGCATTCCAGTACTACATGCACAACATGGCACATGGCAGTTTGTACAGGTAAACCTGGAAATCAGTTGTTACGAATGTTTGTCACTCTCACCCCCCGCCCCTACCAAACAGACCAAAAGAAAGCGAGTTCATAAAGCATTGTCACCCATGTCTGAGCTAAGTCTAAAATTGGAAGTCTCTAGTTCATAGATAAATTTATTGGAAATCAATTGCAGTGGACAGACAGACAAGACCTAATGAAAAGGACAAAATAGCTTTCAGTGAAATGAGCTTAATACAGACACTAAAATCTAAACTCTGTTCCATAACCTTCACGATTGTGCATTCATTCATTTACAATTAAACCAAGTGCTATCTCTACTAAGCATTCCCTCCGCCAACTACTAACTACTACGAACATTACTGCCAATCAATTAAAATACCACCTACATAATATCAGCTTTTATAATTGTCTGAACAAATTGTAGTCAATATTGCTTATACTCACAGAACAATGACTACAAATGGGATTTACAAATCTATCGTTTCGAGATGGCAAGTGCGCAGCCATTGTGGAGGCAAACCCATTACGCCACAACACACAACACTGCACATAGTCCTCCTGTCTGGAATATAGCTCTCAGAAGCGTCAAAATCAGTGCACACTACTTGCACCCTTTACCACAGCTACCACCCCCAACTCGATTACACTCCAAGTTGTCTGCCAGCCACTCTTATGTCTTCCCAACCCCTCCTCTATGATCGTGGCACTAGCCTTTGAAAGCTGTTTTCTCATACCGAGCATAGCAGGTGACGTGCAGCTGATCTAGTGCTCTGTGATGCCTCACCCCCACATGGCTTTTGCTGTGACAGAGCTACTGCTAAGCCCACTGGCCAAATACATGCACCATAGCAGCTGCACCACAGCTGACTGGAGGGGCAGTAAGTATAACGTGTCGTGACTTTTAGATTCACAGCACGAAGTCCTCCCCTCCCCCCTCATAACCAGCTGTCAACACTACAGGCATTGCAAACATAACATCAGACACAAGAAACACAACAACATATTGCTGAAATGTGCCATACTGACTAACTAAAATACATAAAAAACAAAGTAATAAAACATAGACCCTGACCGTCCTCTCACTCTGACAGTGACCAGACAACACTCTACACGCTACATGAAACAAAGTCCCAACCACAAGAAAAAACGAAAAATAGCTGTGAGTGTTAGGAACAATAACCACGAGCTTGCCATTTCTAAACTCAAACACTAGCATAAATCCACCCAGATACCTGGACTGTATACGTGGCTAAGAACTTGCTAAATATAGCTGCACTTTCCTGTAAGTCGTTCAACACCAGCCTAGCTTCTCCTTCTTTAATCAGAGACAAAGTACCTTAAAGATTGTATGATTTGTGAAGAGGATTTGAATAGAGTTGGGAGAAAAGAAATTTATGGTGCAAATTCATTAAAAGAAGAGATGAACTAATGGTACACGTCCTGAGGCATCAAATAATCTTCTGTTCGGTAAAGGAGGGAAGTGTTGGAAGTAAAAAACTCTAGACTGAGGCCATTGTTTGGGTACAATAAGCAGGGTCCAACGGATGTGGGTAACAATAGTTGCGCCGAGATGAAGAGACTTGCAGAAGATAGAATAGCCCGGACAGCTGCATCAGACCATTTTTTTGGCTGAAGAACACATTAACAAAAACATTACTTACGGCCTACCTGTAAAGCGCGTGCCTGGTAATTGAAAGGCAGCGCAATCGATTCTTGGTGAGGTCACTGATTTTTCAGTCTTCGTCTTAACTTAGTCTTCACCTAGCAACGATATGAGGACTCGCAAGAAACATTTTGTTCGGATTCCAAGTTAAACTAGAGGCCCAATTCTCCAGTTAGATAACTCGAGTAGTTTCGATACATGCAAGTAGCCGAAGTAACGTACATCAGAAAGACTAGCACCAGGCCATTTCGCCACACGAAGTAATTAATTATTATTATTATTATTATTATTATTATTATTATTATTAACTAAATACTTTATTAAGATTGTATGGAACCCTCAGAGGTTGTGTTCTACTTTCTACTACACGCGTTTACCCGTCTTTTTTGTGTATTAGGCATCGTAAAAAATTCAATGTATTTGTTGAACGTAAGTTGGACAGTTGGTATATTGGTAGTGGTACCAGTTATACTTATCAGGCTTGAAACTGTAAAATATGAAGCAAAATTGACTAGAAGGTAGTCACTTGAAGTATACGCTGAGAAAAATGATAGCACTCGATAAAAAATGCAGTGAAAATACAGAAAAGAAATTAGTTTCTAGCGTGAATACACAGATACTGGCTCTAACGAATGTGAAATGTTGTAAAGACTGGCTGTTGTTAAGAGGTTGTGTAGCAGGATTCATATATCACCAATAATATTTTACTAAAAGAGAATAAAGATCCTTTGTAACAGTACAAGAATAACAGAAGGTAGGTTTAAAAATGGCAGAGTACATTGCACTTCTCACTGGAAGCGCGTAAGACTTTTCAATATCGTTTTACTCATGCTGCTCAGGGTAGTACCAAACCTTCTAAGGTGGCATCTTTGGGCAGAAATAAGAGGTTCTTCGGTATGGAGAACGTTACGGGTGAACCAATTTAGCGATAAAAAGGCTCGACAAAAGGCAGCTTACAAATTAAAGAATGAAAATTATTCATCAAAGTTAATGAAGCAGAAATGAGGAAGATAATAAAACTAGATTTAACGTTTTTCGGCATTTTTAGCAGTGGGGATTACAACCTATGTAGTTGCCTGTCAGTTTTTAGTTTGCATAATGGGTGTTTCAAATGTAACGTCTCGTGTCCGATAGAAGCCAAACTCAAATTTTACTATGTGAAAAAAATGGTAGCTCTTAGAACATTTCAGTTCATTCTAGTACGATAATTAAATCCAAGAGCTGTTTCACTTCTTCTGCATTTAGTTCCGCTACGTCATTTGGAGGTGATATAAAAAGTAGCTTTGCAACGTACTCAAGGCACTCAGAGTAATTACTGAGAAATTTCAGGTCTCTGTGTTACTTCTAGTTCATCTACAGAGTTTACTGTCTAAGCATAAATACTTCAAACTTTTTATTTCTCACCTTACAGTCAGTATCCTTGCCTAAATCCCGTCCCTAGTTCTTCATTACATGAAAGTGAAAAAAATTACGAGACAGGGGACATTCTGATAAATTAAGTTCGTAGGAGATAAAAACACGTTAACGATCGTGAGGTTGAAAAAGTTGGTTTTAGTCTACTGTCACATTTTATTTATTTTGCTTGCTGGCTACCTGTTTCGGTACAAAGTTCTGTCCTCGGACCTTCCTATGATCAAACGTTTCGATAACTTAGTTAGAACACTAATGCAAGAGCAATTTACAAAATACTGTCCTAGATTACACCAAGTGCATGATGTACACTGAGGAGAGAATAATAATGAGATAGCAATATGGACATATGCAGATGGCAGTGGTATAACGTACATAGGGAATAAAGGCCAGTGCATTGGCGGAGCTGTCATTTGTAGTCATGTGATTTATGAGAAAAAGCTTCCGACGTGATTATGGCATACGACGGGAATTAACAGATTCTGAAAGTAGAATGGTAGTCGGAGCCCAGACGCACGGCACACTTCACTTCTGAAATCGTTATGGAAGTCAATATTTCGAGATCCTCAATGTCTGTGCCGAGAATACCAAATTTAAGACACTACCTCTCGCCACGGACATCCCAGTGGCCGACGCCCTTCACCGAAAGCAGTGGCGTTGGTGTAATGTTTCCAGTGCATACAGACAAGGGTGAAACAACCGCAGAAATCTATTTGGGGCTTACGACGAACGTATCCATTTGCACAGAGTGATGAAATTTGGCGTTAATGGGCTGTGGAAGCAGACGACCGATGCGAGTGTCTCTGCTAACAGCAAGACGCCGCCTGCAGCGACTCTGGTGTGCTCGTGACCATGTGGGTTGGACTTTAGACCACTGGAAAACCGTAGACTGGTCAGACGTGTCCCGACTTCAGTTGTTAACGGCTAATTGGATGTTTCGAGAGTGGTGCAGGCCGTGAACCCAAGTTGTCAACAACACAGTGTGCAAGTTGGTGGTGGCTGCATAATGCTGTGGGCTGTTTCTACGTGGAATAGATTGGTTCCTCGGATCCAACTCAACCGATCATTGATTTCCGATGATTTCGGCTACTTGGAGACCATTTGGAGCCATTCATGGAGTTCATGTTCCCGAACAGGTCACTGGTCCAAAATTGTTCGCGGCTAGTTTGAGGAACATTCTGGACAATTCGAGCGAATGATTTGGCCACCCATATCGCCCAGCATGGGTCCCGTAGGACATTTATGGGATATGATCGAGAAGTCAGTTCGTGTACCAATGTTGCACTGACAACATTTTCGCAACTATGGACGGTGATAGAGACTGCATGATCCAATATTTCAACACCTCGTTGAGTCCTTGCCATATTGAGCTGCTGCACTGCACCAGGCAAAAGGAGAGATTAGGAGATATCACATGATTTTTGTTACCTTACCGTGCAGTGAATCTCAAAGTGTGTATATGGCCACTTATCTCTGGCACGCTCGCTTCCCAAGTAGATGCGCCAAATATTAAAGGAAAAGGTCAATGTTCAGTTTTAAATAGATGCAAACTGCGGACAGCGGTGATACGATTGCCTCCTGCTTACAGAGTTCTTTTTAGCATAAAATAAGAAATAAAGAAAATAGGCCTCACTTCAATAAAACATAAAAAGCAAAATAAATATATTTAGCCGTTTACATTTTACAGTTATATGCATTTTCTACCACTACAAAACATCGATCTGACCATGAATCGCACCATTACTTATTAAAAGTACAAAATTATATTTATTGCAAAGAAATCAAGTTACGAGAGGGTATAGTGACTCACTGCGACAATGCACTCTGCATCAGTCACCTGATGTTCTTTGGCCACTTCTCCAGTTTCATGTTTGTCCAAGTTCTGACCACGTGTAAGCTAGGACTCTCGGCGGCCCTGTTTCGCTGTTACTCGGTGCTGTGTCGCAGCTCGTCGACCAGCCACAGCCACGGTAACCGCTCCACATAGGTAACGTGCGGTTATGAAAGACTGTATCAACGGGGTCTGATATTAGGTTACCACTAACGACCACAAACAAATATACTTCATAAATGATAAGAGGATTTCAAGTGCATAGTTGTGCACCTACAACTAAAAGTGATAAGCCACATGCACTGAAATGTCATGGAGATAGGCCCTCTATCACCTACAAATCATTTTTTTTACAATAATTATTTAAAACATAGTAAATATTGGGGTACATCATACTAAATGCAGTGCAGCTGTATATAGAAATATTGTATAGGTTTGTCACTGGGGTGGGAGCGAGCGCGAGGGGCCGGACGGGGACCAGAAGAGGAGAGCCAGAAGAGAGGCGTGATTTGATGAGTGCGTAATAATAATTTTTATATGGGACAAGCAGAGCTTAAATTTCTGACTGGGTTTAAAGAACATGCTACTGACGCAACGAAACGAAGATATAGCTTTGTTAATAATCCTCTTCAAAATAAGCGTACGATAAAAGACGTAGAGAACACCATTGAAATTTTGCATATCTCCCAAAGGAGCCCACTGATGAACATCGTGGAAGAAGTGGAAATTTACACTCACATGAATAGAAGAGCGGATAAGTTATTAAATGACGAAACTGAGCAGCGGGAAAAGCAATCCGAAGAGCCGTTCGTGAAGTGGATATAAAGTTGCCTCGTTCGATACATAATTTACGGACTTCCCTACTAAGCTCAAATCATCCCCCACGCAGCCCCTCCGCATCCCTCACAGTTTTAGCCCTTGACTACGCTTGTGAAGTTTTCTGTTTCTCCTCCCTCTACTCCTGTCACTTCGGTACACATCACTTCTGATTCCCTTTCACGCCCTCCTCCTCCCTCCCCCCCTGCACCCACGCGTTGTATACCCCATCCGACATTGTTAACTGTTCTTGCATTATTGTTCTAACCATGTTATCGAATTTTTTAGCATAGGATGGCATGACAATAGTACCGTGCACCGAAACCGGTATCCAGTAGGCAAAAATAAATATGCTGCTGCTATAGATTAAAACAAACGTTACTGCGTCGTATTCGTCCGTGTTCCACTGACAGTATGCCGGGAATATGTTTCTTGTAAGATATCTCAAGCTTTTTACAATTAACACTGGCATGACCTGCAATCAGATGAACAAGTGCAGAATTATTTTCTTTTTAAGTTTCCTCTAAGTAATTGATAGCATTGCCGTATTTTGAGGAAATGGGTGGGGCAGGACAGAGGGGGAAGATAAAACAGAAGACAACGACACACCTCTCCCAAGAGAATTGCTTGAGTTTTTCAACATTACATACTGGTGAAACAGTGGCTTTCTCGGTCTTATCTCTCCTCGTACAAATTTGGGACAGAAACTCGCAGATTTGAAAGTATATCCAAATGTACTAGGATAATAATAACTGTTAGAGCTTGCTCTCAATATACCAATTAGTTCTCCTTTGTTCACTTACGTTCTGTGTGACTCTTATTTGTCATCTAAACAATAAACGTACATACATGTTTTGTCGGAACGTTGTCGGGCAATATCATCCTACATCCGCCAACACTCATTTTGGAGAAATTGTATTAATATATTAATATTATCGTCGATGCAATAAATAATGAAAATCATGTATCTTAAGCCACTAGTCAATTCTGTTTTATAGAACGAGGCCAACATACGTCAGTGACACTTCCAAACATGTCAACAATAATTTCTTAGAAAACACTGAAATTTTTATATGAAGATAAGTTATTATAAAAAGGATATTTTTCTCACATTTATTTGAGTGACGTTTCTAGTTTCCTGACATCTACCTCGATGCAAGAGTTTCAGTGGATATTTTCAATTCAGGGTAAACTGTTAATCACCTAGCAGAGACAAATTTATTTCAAAGGCTTCGCTGTGAATGCCGACAACATTACCTCCAATTGGAATGGGAAACACTATCACGTGACAAGAAGTCGCAAGTTAAGAAGTTTTTTATAATCATACACACTGCAGCGAAAATTAACCTTTTAAATTTTTTTGTTATTGTCTAGATTGCGTACAGCGTAAAACGGTAAAATGTGATTACTAGTTTCGGTTGACTATGCGGCCATCTTCAGATCACTCGTGGTAAAATATGTGTCAGCGTAAAACGAAATTTAAAACCATGCATACCTGACAGCATGTCAGTATGAGTAACATTTTCAATAATAATAATAAAAAGAAAGAAACTTAATAAACCAGCAAGATAAAATCTACCAGTTCAAAACCACACTTAATGTTATTGAAATCAATCAGTTAGCTCCATAGATAATGCAATGCTTTCAGTATGCCATATGGTAGAATATGTTTTACAGTGAGCTATCTGAAGATGGCTGCTTAGTCACGTTAAACTAGTCATCATATTTTTATGTTTGATACTGCATGCGAACTAGATAAGACGATGTACGACAATGATCCACTCCATACTTCGGCAGAAGTTCATATATTTGGTTGAAAAGAGTCAATACTTGAGTTGCACAGTGCAGGATTGTTAGAATTAAGTTCATGGAAAACAAGCATATACTTAAAATTATCAAATATTGTGAAATTAGATGATATCTACTGTGTAACAACGGTCGCTATAGAAAGATAGTACCGCCGGCAGCTATATGTAAGACCTGCCAAGTATGAGTTTCTACAGTAATGAGCAAGAATAGTGTTACAATGAACCAAGTGGAGCAGTGTGTCCATTCCTGTGTACCTCTTGTACCAGGGAGTGTAACTGTAGAACGTGTAAAGTCCGTAGAGGGTGAGTTCACAGAGGGAATTCCTATGTGGGTAAAGCCGCCTATTGGTTTGAGTGCCAGATATTGTGCGTTTAGGGGCTACAGAGGCAGCTAATCAAAATCTTGTGTTATTACTATGCAATGAAACATGTGTACAAAAATAAAGAACAAATCACAGTGTTTATTTCACACATAACCCAGCGAACCCCCTCCAACTCCCATGTATTATCCAGTAAACTATTCAACGCAATTTATGGTGTAGGACACTATGACCATGCAGTGTGTCACAAAATTAATAAAATATCAACCTATTTTGCAAAATGATGGTATGTAATAACATAATTTATGGTGTACGGCACTATGACAATGCACTGTGTGGCTATTCAACACAATTTATGGTATAGGACACTATGACTATACAGTGTGTCACAAAATTAATAAAATCACAATCTATTTTGCAAAATGATGGTATGTAATAACGTAATTTATGGTGTACGGCACTATGACAATGCACTGTGTGGCTAAATTAATGACGTCTCGATGTATAATGCCAAAATGGCGGAAAAAAGTTGTTCGGTAAGGTGGAACAATCTATCATATCATTTACGAAGCAAGACATTGATCATACAATGTAAGCTTTCATGGCCGGTATTTTCTTCACTTAAGACTTCCGGGCTGATAGGCCGTGGTCGAAGTATAAAACTCGTCAGGAGAGAGTTTTATACTTCGACCACGGCCTATCAGCCCGGAAGTTTTAAGTGAAGGAAGACATTGTTTCCAAATTTGATGTTTTTTCAGACTTCTAATCTAACCATGCATCTAGGTGAATTGTGGGATCACCTACCAAAAATGTCACAGCTCGATATATAAATTCTTGCAAAGCTATCCTTTTAGTACTACGCCTACTGCATATTAAATCGAGCTTTTTCTCATACCAATACAGATACTGATATCATGGCACATTCCAGTAAACATTAAGAAAGAGTGTGTCACTAACTTGTAACGTCAAAGCAAAATTGTGTGTTACCACCACACTGTTACCGATTTCCAAGACTTTCACACAAATACAGGTATAAATACGGTATATACAATAGTTAGTAAAGTGCTACAAAATACGTACCAAGAGAGGTGACCAATATCACCAACCACCGCCCGTCATTCGAGGCAGGTAACTCTAAGCAATGGAAGAACAACGTGTCACTTGCTGGGTAGATCCATCTGATGTTCATGTGTGGGGTATAGCCACGAACACTGCGCTAGCAACGGCCAAAAAAGTTGCATTGTTTGAGATGTCATTTTCTCCGATCTGGTTGCTGGCGCAAAAGACACTGCTTCTGTATCAATCTAGAGGCCTCCCAACAGAGGTAGTCAAATCAGATAGGTCCAAACACATTGATGGAAATATGTGGGCCCCGCATTGCAAGTAAATGCCACGAACTTCCCTCCATCTTTCTATCAGAACGCATAACGTGGGCAACGCCAGTGTAATTCAGCCAAACCTCCCAGGCAGAATGAAAAGACATGTAACCCGATATAAGCGACTGCATTATTATTAGGGAGTGCATGACATTACTATAAGATTCCAGTAGGAGGTATACCAATCCCTCTACGTCCTCCACATTGTTAAGGTTAGTCTGGAGTTTCCTTCAAATGTGGTCAGGAGTGTCGTAACTGCTAATTATTCCCCACCCCTCTGCACGACAATCATACAGGTAATGTCGGAAAAAATTAAGCGACATAATATAATCCAGCAAACATACTGACAGTGAGTGAGGTCTGCCAGTGTTACCAGGCAGAATAAAAAGACATGTAAAATGAAATAATATTGGCTGATATTTGTAGATCGTGTATAAATTGTAGGGATTGATCGAAGATAGATACAGAACAAAATGTGTCAAATGAACTTACGTCAGAAAATACATGGTTTCCATGCTAGAGACCATTTATTCAATCATACTTTATTACAAAGACTGCAGTCTAATAGCGCTGTACCATGCACCCACAGTTACAGTATGCATGGTTTCCTACACAGCGATACTGTTCCTCATAGGTAATACCATAATGCCCTCTCCTACTATAGTTATTGGTAATGTGTCCGATTCACTTCATTTGGAGACTCACCTTGTAGTGGATTTGATTCAATGTTGTACCCAATGGTTCCGTATTCGAATTCCGAGCTTGTTGACATGGTGCGTACATACGAAAAGGAAATGCCTCTGGGTGGCGGGCAGAAAGGTTGTATCAGGAGACCTATCACCACCGACAACAAACACAGCATTCAGTGTTTGCAACAGTATTTCACCATTTGTCTGAGACAGGGTCTGAAGTGTTTTGATGACACACTTTGAGGAAAATGTGCTTAACACTGTGGAAGGTGACCACTGTGTCATTACAAGGCAGCTGGTCCGCCAGTATAGGGTAAGTCAGACTACCATGTGGGACATTCTCTATGACAACTGTTACTGCCCCTACACTGACAGTTTGTGTATGGCTTACTAGCGACAGACATCCACATCGAAACTAGTTTTGTCACCATTTTCTTCACCAGGCAGCCGCAATTCCGGGATTGACATCATCCATCCTTTTTACAGACGAGACCACCCTTCCACAGAATGGTATCTTCAACTTTCATGTCATACGTGGGATAGTATGCAGGACCCCCATGGTATGGTGACAGCGAATCATCAGCATCTGTGCAGCCAGAATGTGTGGGCCAGTATAATTGGCGACCATATTTTGGGACCAGTCTTCCTTCTTCATCGCGTACCAGGCTGGAACTATAGGTATTTATTAAGGGTGACTTTGACTCCCATGCTAGAAGTGCCATCGATGATGTTCCAGCTAATTTCGTCGTTGACATCCGGACACATCTCAGCCATGTCTTCCTGGTCAATGTATCAGACGAGGGTGTCCAGTGGCAAAGCCTGCTCGTTCACCGAATCTCAACCTGTGCAGTTTGCAGTTATGGAGGCCTTCTCAAAAATATCGTGCATGCAAAGCTCATTCCAGATGTGAAGACACTGGAGCAGCGTATTCAAGCTGCCTTTGACACTGCTGGGATGCAGACTGGCCAATGTGAATGTGTGAGACAGAACATGCTACGGCGCGTACACAAATGGGTTGAGGAACATGGAAACTGTTTTGAACACATACTGTAGCTGTGACTGCATGGTACAGCACGTATTACACCATGGTCTAACAACGTTTGTTTGAATGAATGGTCTCTAGCATGGAAACCACGTTTTTCCGGACGTAAGTTCATCAGACCTATTCTGTTCTGTATCCTGTCATTGATCAGTCCCTGGAGTTTTTATACAGTTTAATAAATCACCCTGTAGGTGCAGAGAACCTGCAACTGAGAAATGGCAATAGCGCAGCAAAACTAAACTACTTCTACATACATATTCGTAGACTCACAGAGATCGAGCCAACTCTCTCGCTATACGATTAAATACGACCTTATAGAGCTGCAGATATTGCCCATCGTCCGTCGAAAAAGCGATTCACCAGACGCATCTGTAATAACAACTCCCTTACCACCAATAATGTAATTGAACCTATGAACAACACACGCACAGTGGCTGGTGGGAAACGGTCTGCACATACCTGATAACAGCAGAATCACCGCCATTTATTTAGGATTCCTGCAAGCACCTCAAGTGAAGGCTTCCTTCACCACTGCATGGCACCAGATTGCTCTGAGAGATGCAGCTGTCACTGCAACAGTGCAGTATCGCATAGATGAAGCACCTAGAATAGGGTTACTAGTAAAGAAGTAATAAATTTACACATCATACAAGCTGCAGTTTTCATGCATCTTGGAGTTTATGACACCAGATCTCATGATCTATGTGCCATACAATGATATAGTTTTGAAGGTACGTCCAGCATCTGCAAAATGTGTCACAACTATTGTAAGTAGTAAAACGGTAATAATTTAAAATGTTATACCTGTTGAATCAATTGTACTGCACGAATAGGGAAAATGTAGTAAACGAAAAACTTTTTTTCCTTCCATAATTCTGTGGGGAATGTCGTGGAGAATAAATTTCATATAGGTTTGAATTTACATGAGGAGTTTGGTGCAAGTCACCAAGTGCTCTCACTCTCAAATAATGGATGAATGAAGCCTGAGTATTTATGCGTCATGGGCTACACATCTATTTCACACCTATCCCCACCACTTCACTGGTCAGGTGGTTCTTATGACCATAGCGATTTTTTTCTAGACAATAAATGATATCTGTACTAAATTTGGTAGAATTTGGTCTTGTGGTTTAGGAGACGGTATGGAACAAACATACGTAAATAGGAACATCCATTTTTATAATGTGTATCGAAAATGTGGCAGCCAAACCTAGTTCCATCTTCTGGCAAGGAAACATGGAATTCCGAAATTAGATAATGTGCAAAACAGCTGACAGTATCACTGCATGTGTAATTAATTCCAACTTTAAGTAATCAAAAGTACAGATACACAGTGCATAGGCTATAACTCATTGTAGGTACTGATTGTCTTTTTTAAGAAGATTGTCAAGGTACTGTATTGATTCCTACCATTCCTCAAAAATCCATTAAAATTACAGTCTTCCACAACATCTACAAACCCAGCTAAAAATATAGCACTTTATAAGGTGTCAAACAAATAATACACCTTACATTGAATTCCTGAAAAAATTCCTGTTAAATCGATATCTCGCATGACATAATTACATGAAAGTGTACGAATTTTAGCCGGCCACTGTGGCCGAGCGGTTCTAGGCGCTTCAGTCCATAACCGCGCTGCTGCTATGGTCGCAGGTTTGAATCCTGTCTCTGGCGTGGATGTGTGTGTTGTCCTTAGGTTAGTTAGGTAGTTAGGCCTGAAGCCATACACTAATTTCTTTACAGAGAGTGTAGTGGAACAGGCATTGATGTCATTCTATGATTACATCACTGTCTGTACTGCTGCACTCTTCTGAACTCTGTATGTATGAGATGGTATCTTCCTACCTTGCAGTTCTGAGTCTATGGGACTGATGACCTCAAATGTTAAGTCTCATAGTGCTTAGAGCCATTTGAACCATTTTTTGTACGAATTTTATTGATACGACAAACCAACAGCTCATGAGTATAAACCACTAACACTCACACTAGTAATTGCATGCAAGTAATTTCCGAGACCTGAGCTACGAGACGCACTTCTGATGGAAGGAGAATTTTACAAAGCCACAGCCATTCCGCGTTCGGCTGAAACATCACAGCAGGACTCAATGAGATGCTGGAGCCACTGCATAGGCCATCGGCTGAAGTCCCCATTGACCCTGCTTTTAATGATGACCTTTCCAAAAGCCTTTCTACAGGAAAACAGATGCCAGATAAACGTCCATAGAAACCATACTCAAAACATTGGTGACTCACTGTAGCCGACTGTGTTAAAACTCACATGAAAGAAAGAGCTGTTTACATCAGTATTATGTAGCAGAAGTTAATTCTGCCCTACAAAAGAAACGATGGCAGTAATAGGCTACAAAAACCTTACCGCATGGAATTATAACAAGTACTAACATTCTGATTGGCCAGAAAGAAAACTCTTGGCCACCATCTCTGATATAGTCAAATTGGAGACAGAGTAAGTCGCTCTTTCTGTTGAAAAAAATCATCTAGTGTTTGAGCAAGGTGACTCGCACCATGCTGGCATGACTGCAAGAGTCATTATGTGAACACTTGTTCACAGGCTAGTCTTATCTCATAAGGAGTTACACTGCAAAGCCTCCTAGTACATAGAAGCACACCGAGCACTGACAGTTATTGGTTGTGAGCAATTTGAGGGCAGCAACGTATGTACTATTCCAGCCAAATATCGTGCACCGTGCCAATTACTGAATTGCTATATTCTGCTATGCTATATTCTCTTTTCTCTGTGAGGTACTGGATGGGCTAAACAAAAAGTTTCGAATGCTTGGCGTATTTTTTGATTTAACTAATTTGACTGTGTTGATCACACAATATTGCTCCAGAAGTTGGACCATTACGGAATAAGGGGAGTAGCTCACAATTGGTTCACCTCTTACTTTAGCAACAGGCAGCAAAAGGTCATTATTCACAATGTTGATAACGGCTGTGATGTGGGATCTGAGTGGGGTACTGTCAAGTGGGGGGGGGGGGGGGGGGTGCCCCAGGGATCAGTGTTGGGGCCGCTCCTGTTCCTTATTTATATAAATGATATGCCCTCTAGTATTATGGGTAAATCTAAAATATTTCTGTTTGCTGATGACACTAGCTTGGTAGTAAAGGATGTTGTGTGCAACATTGACTCGGTTTCAAGTAGAGCAGTACATGACCTCAGTTCATGGCTTGTAGAAAATAAATTAACGTTAAACCACAGTAAGAATCAGTATTACAGTTCCTAACACACAATTCAACAAAACCTGACGTTTTAATCTCACAGAACGGACATATGATTAGTGAAACTGAACAGTTCAAATTCCTAGGTGTTCAGATAGATAGTAAGCTGTCGTGGAAAGCCCACGTTCAGGATCTTGTTCAAAGACTTAAGACTGCTATTTTCACTATTCGAACGGTATCGAAAGTGAGTGATATTTCGACACGTAAATTAGTCTACTTTGCTTATTTTCATTCACTTATGTCGTATGGTATTATGTTTTCGGGTACCTCTTCCCATCTAGAAGGCTATATTTGGCTCAGAAACGGGCGGTTCGGGCAATAAGTGGTGTGAGTTCACGAACCTCTTGTCGACCTCTTTTCACGAGTCTGGGTATTTTGACATTGGCCTCTCAATATTTATATTCCTTATTGTCGTTTCTTGTTACCAATATTAGTTTATTTCCAAGAATAAGCAGCTTTCACTCGGTTAATACTCGGCAGAAATCAAACCTCCATTTGGACCAGACTTCCTTGACTCTTGTGCAAAAAGGTGTGCAGTATACTCCTGAATCCATTTTCAATAAGCTGCCACTCGATTTCAAAAATCTTAGCAGTAATCTACGTGCTTTCAAATCGAAACTGAAGAGTTTCCTCATGGGTCACTCCTTCTATTCTGTCGGGGAGTTCCTTGAAAAATTAAGATGATTCTCATTGTATTGCTGATAGCGTTTGCTTAAACTTATGGAGTGACGTTCTTTCAGGTTCATGAACATGTATTTTTATCTGTTATTACTTTTTATGTTGTAAGTTCATGTACTGACACGTTCCATGACCTTGGAGATTTGCTCCTCAATTTGGTCCTACGGAACTTGACATTTAAATAAATAAATGAATAAATAAAAAATTAGCTATGGAATAATTAAGAGAATCGGGACGTAGGAAATATGACCAATTGGTGTACAACAGTCGACAGAGATTTAGACAGATTCACAGCTCGCGCTGACAGCGTCCACAGCCTGCGCCAACCAAAGGTAAACACGCTACGCCAGCAAGTGATATTCAGCTGACTCTCAGAACTACAGCGGCCTCCATCTCTCCAATTTTTTCTTGCGTACAACCATGACTTGTAGTTAACTATAATGATGACTCGGGTTTAATTGAATCAGATACACGAGATATCCAATTTAATGAAAATAATTGATCAGCCACTCTAGAGCCCTTTATACTCTTAAGTTATGGTATTGTTTTAACTGTTTACTTGTTTTTGATTCCTCCTTACCGATCTCCATTCAATTTTGGGTGTTTTCATTATAGGTTTAGCGTAATTAATATCTCTGACCCCAATTTTATTTAATTTGTTTGTCTTTTTATCGACTCCTAGACATCGTGGTCAATCATCTTACCATTAAAGAATCATATAATAGCTAGCAATTTCGCTTCACAGTTGTCAACACCAAATATCAGTATTTTACCATTCTGTATGTAATTTTGCTAACATTGCTATGTCTTGATGTGATACTTAGAGTAACAATAAACCTTTGGCTAACATATTGTTAGGCCTGAACCCGTACACTAATTTCTTTGCAGGGATTATAATGTTGACACTAATGTGATGTAAACACACACTGCCATAGTTCAGTTACGCAATTTTCTGCATCGGATCCTATGGGGCCACTAGACTCATTCCCCACCAATGCCAGAGGTGTTATTGGGGATGGAGCACGTCGATGGCTGCAGTATTCTGGGGTGGAGTAGTAGGGTCGGCGCAAAAGATTGATCTATGTGTGTTAGGTGTGAGATATTATCGTAGTGCATACATAATGTGCTTTGTTTTGGAAGATTACTTGTGGCGGATCCACGATTTGCCATACGTGGAAATGTAGTTCAGGGTTGATCCATAGTTCCGAAATCTGGGATAATGTTCAGGCTGGATCCATCATCATAGAAAATTCCAAGATAATGTTTTATATAGATGCAATACAAACATAAATCTGGATTTCGCTCGTGCAAATCATTCTGCGTCTTTTTATTTAGTCACCAGTCTTCTGAGTGGTTTGATGAGGCCTGCCTCGAATTCCTATCCTGAGTCAACCTCTTCATCTCAGTGTAGCACTTGAAACCTACATCTGCAATTATTTGTTGGCTGTACTCCAACCTCTGCCTTCATCTACAGTTTTTATCCACTATAGCTCCCTCTACTATCAAGGAAGTTATTCAGTGATGTCTCAACAGATGTCCTAACACTCTGTCCCATCTTCTTGTCAGTATTTTTCATATATTCAACACTCCTTACCTTTCCTAAAATTCTCCCTACCACAGCTTCCACATACTCGTTCCACCTCATATCGTTTTTTAACGTTACTCCCAGATGTTTAAACGAATTCACTGCGTTATGCAGGACACAAGTAATACTGTACCCTAACATACAGGTTTGTCTTTCCTCCTGATCTACATTAACTTACATTTTTTCACATTTTGGGCTAGGTGACATTCATCACACCGGAAAATTTGTCAAGTCGCATTGCATCTACCTACAGTCACTCAACTTCGACACCTCATCGTACACCGCGGCATCATCAGCAAACAACCGCAGTTTGATGGCCATAATCCTTCTCCTTTGGCCCTGCGACTTTTCCTTCCCTGACTGCACCCTGGGAGGAGGGCCAGGCTCTCCAGCATGGGGTGAAAAACTTTCCCCGCTACCTGGTCTACTCTAGGCCTGACAGGGACACTTCCAGGAGGAATAAGCTTTTTTTTGTGGAAAATATCAAAGACAGGTTTAGGAAAGTTGAGTATAACAATAACATATGGCTGAGTTTGCTGTTGATTAAAACATTTTCTGCTGCACTATCTGCAGTCCTTCGTGCTTGTGAACATCTTGGCGACATCCTGGTGTGAACTACTCCTCACCCGTCTTGGAATGTGGCTCAGGGAGTCATTTTTCGTAGGCATCTTATACTTCAAATTGAAGAGAAGCTCTGGGCTTATATGGAACAACGGGGTGTAAGTATCTTTGATGCAAGAGATCTTAAACCTCGGACTTACCAGCACCTGCAGTCTTTGGAATTGTGTGGAACATAGTTTTCCGAAGGTCAGATGGTATGTCGCCAGACCCATACATTCTACATGCCAACGTGAATAGTCTTTTTGTTGCCACTACCACCAATGATTTCGGAAATTCTCAAGAAATGTTAAGTATCCCTTCTGCCTTATTTGATGTTAAGTCCTCCAAAGCTCTCTTAAATTCTTTTTTCTAATACTGGATCCCTTATTTGTTCTAAATCGACTCCTGTTCCTTCTTCTGTTACATCTGACAAGACTTACCCCTCATGGAGACTATCAGTGTACTCTTTCCCCCTATCCACTATCTCCTCTGCATTTAACAGTGGAGTTCCCGTTCTGCTGTTAATGTTACACCCTTGCATTTAATTTCACCGACCTTTTCCGATTTCTTCACATTTTTCTTGCAGTTATTTTGTCTTAGCTTCCCTACGCTTCCTACTCGTGTCATTCCTCAGCGACTTGTATTTCTGTATTCCTAAATTTCCCGGAACATTTTTTTACATTCCTCTTTCATCGATCTGCTGAACTATTTCTTCTGTTACCCATGGTTTCTTCGCAGTTACTTTCTTTGTACCTATGGTTTTCTTTCCAACTTCTGTGACTGCCATAGAGAACTTCAAACACATCTCTTCATTCCTTATGCCACTTCTTCGCTTATTGTTTCTTGCTGACTAATGGTTTGGTTTGGTTTCTGGGGGTTAAAGGGACCAGACTGCAAAGGCCATCGGTCCCTCCTGACTAATCTTTTAAACTTCATCCTACTCTTGATCACAACTATATTGTGATCTGAGTGTATGTGTGCTCCTGGGTACACTTTATAATCCAGTATCTGGTTTCCGATACCACCATGTAATCTAACTGAAATTCTCAAATGTCACCCAGTCTTTTCCAAGTATACCTCCTCCTCTTGTGATTCTTGAACAGAGAATTCACTATTACTAGCTGAAATTCATTAAATAAATCAATTAGTCTTACTCCTCTCTCATTCCTGGCCCCAAGTCCATATTCTCCTGTAACTCCTTCCCCTACAACTGTATTAGAGCCCCCATGACTGTTACATTTTCATCTCCCTTTACATACTGTATTAACCTTTCAGTATCCTCGTATACTTTCTCTGTCTCTTCATCATTAGCTTACAAAGTCAGCATGTATTCCTGAATTTTCGTTATTGGTATCAGTTTGATGTCGATTCTGATGAGGATAACCATACCGCTGAACTGTCGACACTACCACACTTCCTGCCCTACTTTCATATTTATAACGAATCCTACTCCCATTATACCATTTGTGCTGCTGTTGATATTACCCTGTATTCATCTGACCAGAAAGCCTTGCCTTCTTTCCACCGCACTTCACTGACCTTTACTACATCTAGATTGAGTCTGCTTTTCCCTTTTCAGATTTTCTAGCTTTCCTAGCACATTCAGACTTCTGACTTTTCACGCCCACACTCGTAAAACGTTATCCTTTCGTTGGTCATTCAATTTTTTCTCATGGTTACCTCTCCTTTGGCAGTCTCCTCACAGAGATGCAAATGGGGGACTATTCCAGAATCTCATCATTAAACATTTTCAATAAGAGGCAACGCGTCCTGTAGATATTACCATCTTCTCGTTTCCATTTCCTTCTGCATCCTCATGCCATTGAGCATTGCTGATTCGTCCACCCTCAGGGGCGGTTTCTCACTGCAGTGACAAGAGAGTGCCCTGAACCTCTGTCTGCTCCTCCACCCTCTTGACAAGGTCGTTAGCAGAATAATGGTGACTTCTTATGCTGCATGTTTTTGGCCGCCAATGTTGTTTATTAATCAAGATTAAGTGGTGGAAGTTGTCGAGCACGGGGGCGGGAACGTTTTGATTGCCAATGAAATACATTACCCCTAGACGACGGGTGCGTTGATTATCAAGTCCGTTGGTCGTTTATTATACACTGAGGTTCATCAGAAATGTGGCCATCTTCACTCTGTATCAGTGACATCTAACTTTTTCCTCAGCCTTACCCCAGTCCTAACCTCTCCCCTCCCCTGCATTTCTCATCCCCAACACTCAGGTGCCATTCACCCTCCCAAGCTGGAGAAGTGTCCACCAGTTACTTGTCTCCCTTCCAGAACCCCTCTCTCTGATATCTCCCAGGTCAGAGGTCTGCTGTCACAACTCAGTCCTGGACCCACATTCTGTGCCCCCCACCTCAGTGTTATCTGCACACTCTCGGTTCCAGATCTTACATACCCCACCCCAGTGTTATCTGCACACCCTCGGTTCCAGATCTTACATATGCTTGGCCTCCTTGCCCTGCCCTCCTCAACCTATGAAAGAAGAAGAAACATAAGCCCCTAGACAAGGCCCATCCATTCCCGGCAGAGGTGCCATTTCCCCATTCATAATGTGAGTCTGACCGCCAATTTTTGGATGTCACACCATCCTTGTTGGTGACAGATGGTGACCCAGTAGCGTGATTGGCTTCAGCCCATTCAGCTCACTTTTGATTCCAATTCTATGCTTGTTCAATGGAATTACAATGGATATTACCATCTTCTCGGAGCTGCAATCACCAATTTCCTTTTACTCCGCAGCTTGTTTCATTCTCCAGGAATTTCATTTGACTGATGCTTACTCTTCGACCCTTCGTGGGTTCATACTTTCTGTAGGAACCAGATAGTACTCTGAAGGTTTCCAGTGGCGTCTGTACGTTGGTCCATAAAGACATTGGTAGTATCCAGAATGAGATTTTCACTCTGCAGCGGAGTGTGCGCTGATATGAAACTTCCTGGCAGATTAAAACTGTGTGCCCGACCGAGACTCGAACTCGGGACCTTTGCCTTTCGCGGGCAAGTGCTCTACCATCTGAGCTACCGAAGCACGACTCACGCCCGGTACTCACAGCTTTACTTCAGCCAGTATCTCGTCTCCTACCTTCCAAACTTTACAGAAGCTCTCCTGCGAACCTTGCAGAACTAGCACTCCTGAAAGAAAGGATATAGCGGAGACATGGCATAGCCACAGCCTGGGGGATGTTTCCAGAATGAGATTTTCACTCTGCAGCGGAGTGTGCGCTGATATGAAACTTCCTGGCAGATTAAAACTGTGTGCCCGACCGAGACTCGAACTCGGGACCTTTGCCTTTCGCGGGCAAGTGTACCATCTGAGCTACCGAAGCACGACTCACGCCCGGTACTCACAGCTTTACTTCAGCCAGTATCTCGTCTCCTACCTTCCAAACTTTACAGAAGCTCTCCTGCGAACCTTGCAGAACTAGCACTCCTGAAAGAAAGGATATAGCGGAGACATGGCATAGCCACAGCCTGGGGGATGTTTCCAGAATGAGATTTTCACTCTGCAGCGGAGTGTGCGCTGATATGAAACTTCCTGGCAGATTAAAACTGTGTGCCCGACCGAGACTCGAACTCGAGTTCGAGTCTCGGTCGGGCACACAGTTTTAATCTGCCAGGAAGTTTCACATTGGTAGTACATTGAACTTCTTCTGTACCACTTTGGAAGCAGTTGTTATCTGGGCCCACTTGGACTCTGTGGTCCGGGTTTGCAATCTCTAACTCCCTCCTAACAGGCCATCTACACCCACTTCCCTAACTGCCCACCTTGAGCAACTTCCCCATCCCTCCCTCGTCCTTGGAGATTTTAATTTCCATCACCTCTAGTTGTGATGACCTCAGCAATAGTGACCACTTCCTGTGGAGTCTTTCGTTTTCTTTCCACCTCCTGATGGCTAGATTTCCCCACCTAGCTTTCCATCGTGCTGACTGGCCTATGTATTCGTCCCAGGTCGTATTTATACTTTATTTGTGATATTGTTTCGTGACCTTCCCAATAAGGTGGTTGACATTACTGTCCTTTGTACAGATCCATCAGTTCTTACAGAACACCTTGCAACCCATTTTATGATGGCTTCGGCGTCAGACTCCAATCTGGGACACCTTTCTCCTCTGGAGACAGTGGGCCGAAGGTTCTCACTTTTATCACTTCTCTGGTGGAATCCTACAATCAATTTTTACTCAATACGAATTCATTCTGGCCCTCTCTTCTTCCTATTATTGAGCCACTGGTCCCAATTCCATCCATAGCCAACAGGTTCAACACCTCAATCCGTCATAACGACAGTCTCTCCCCACTGGGTCCATGTCATTTTCCCCTCTCAATGGAGAGGCAATATAGTGGTTAGTGTCATTAAGCTCAGCAAAGATTCATGGTGCCTTGATAGTTACTAGCCTGTCAGTGTGGTCAGTGTCCCCTATAAGTTAATTGAGTGGACAGTGGCTCATCGGCTCAATTGGGTTCCCGAATATCAGGATCTTTTATTTCCTCGCCAGTGCATCTTTTTGGAGGGACAGCCTCTGAGTCAATAGAAAACTGCCATTTAGCAAACCTTTTCTTGGAGCCGTCACATGGTGCAGTTTCCTTCGATTTGTGTAAGGCTTACAACACAGCATGGTGTCATTACATCCTACTTACACACTATCAGTCAGGTCTTGGGGTCCCACTCCCGAGTTTTATTCACCAGTCACTGTCCCACCTGTTGCTCAGATTTCATGTTGGCATCATTCTCAGCTCTCCGCACACCCAGGAGAATGGAGTTCTACAGGGCTCTGTATTAACTGTCCTTGATCGCTGTTAATGGACTTAGAGCCTCTGTTGGACTGTTCATCACACCTGCTCTATATGTGGATGATTTCTGCATTTATTCTACCTCCCACTTGGTGGCCTCTGCAGAGTAGCAGCTGCCAGGTGGTACCTACTGCTCTTCTGTGTAGACGCTCTTGCACAGTTTTCAGTTCTCTTCCTTTACACCAAGGATGCTGAGATTCTGTCACCATGCCTTAGTCGATACCGATCTGGAGCTCTACCTTGATACCCAACAACTGACAATGGTACTGTGTAACTTTTCTTGTATCTTGTTTCTTTTCACGAGCTTACTTTTTGGCCCCACATCTGTCTTCTGAAGTCTGTCTTTGTAAACTCAGTGTCCTTCATTTTCTTGCACACACCTCTTGGAGTGTGGATCATTACTGTCTTCTCAACCTTTATTGGTCAGTAGTTCTGTCCCGTTTGGTTGTCAGGTTTTTGGATCAGTTGCCTCTTCCATTCTGCTTCTCTTGGATCCAGTTCACCATTGTGGTATTCATTTAGCCATCAGTGTCTTTCAGAGCCCTGTCGATAGTTCTCCAGTTGACGATGACGTCCCTACCGTTTCAGTTCGGCTGCCCCGCTCCTGGTTTCCTATGCCATCACTACTCTTGCTAGAATGATATTTGACATCAAGATAGAACGTACCTTACAAATGCAGTTGCTATAACTAAGAACAAAATTACCATCTTCTTGCGCTTAAGGAACTCGCCAATATGCAGTCGATGAGTGAGTGTACCAGTTGAACTATACCTCGCTTTTCCCTGCCACGATTTCCATCACCCCTCCCTCTTTCCCATGTTCTTTACCGACTACCTCCACTTCGTTAGCCTCAGATTCAGATGCTTTTTCTTCAGGGTCCTAAAAACTTTTATCACTCCAATGGTTTTCAACTGTTGGTTCTGCCTTCCCTTTCAAGAGCTTCAGTATACTATTATTTTTACACAATGGCTCTAAATCTGCCGATCATGTGGAATATGCCTTCATGTCTCTTGCCTGCCACCTGGGGGTGTTTACTTTGGAACTGATGGCCATCTATTTGGCCCTCTGCGTTATTAAACAGTCCTCCCTCACCCAAGTTTCGTCGTGTACAGACCCAATAATGAGTGTCCTTCAAGCTATCACTTGGTGTTCTTCGAGCACTCCTTCGTCTGTTCATCCATGACCGTCTTACCAACCTTAGTGATGCTGCTTGTTTGGTGAATTTGCTTTGGGATCCAGGCTGCGGGTGCCCACTTGTCCACTTGCACTGAACTCATCGTCTTTACGTGAAATTACATTTCTCCCAATTGTGGACCGACTCTTGGCTGCTATCCTCTGTCTAAAAAGCTTCATGCAAGCAAGGAGACTCCCGTGACATGGCTTTCATCCCTCAGCCTCTCCTGGAGGGAATCTACCTCCTCTGTAGCCTTCCTATATTAGGTTGACCCATGATATATAAGTCCACAATAAGCCGCACCCTACATTGTAGTGTGGGGCCCCTTCATTGTGATTCATACGCCCGAATCCTCCCTTGTCTCGGGTGTTAGTGAACAATCCTTGCATGATTACGATTGTTGTCGTTTGTTTTTGCAAAAGCTTAAGTACCTGAATTTCCCTCTGGAACTGGAGATCCTAAGTTAGCATTGACATTGGTTATGGAGCCTTGGCCTTGCCTCCATACCAATCAGGATCTCTCCTTTTCCCCCTAGATCTTATCTGGTCTTTCGTGCCATTCTTTTTTCCCTTCCATTGTGTCACCTTCCCTTGGTGTTGCTCCCATTCTGTTGTGATCATGGTATAGTGTGAGAACTGGGAAGGATTGTCAGCAGTGCTATTGCTCCAATGCACTTAGTGCCACTGAGGTGCCCCTGCGCTCGTCATTCCCCTTTCTCCTTCTGTTCTTTCCTCTCTCTGCTCCGTCAACGCTCCTTTCACCTCTTTGTCTGCCAGTTTTCTCTTTTTCTTGACTGGACAGTGATGTTTGTGTTGTTCCTGCCTTGCTTTCTGCCGCTTTATATATGGCATCAATGTTCTCACTTCCCCTAATCAACTGTCCAACCAACTGTGCCTTATTCGATCTCAAGTATGTCAAAGCTCTGCTAAATTCTAATATAAGATCTCTAATCTCTTACCCGCTGAGTCCTGTTTCTTCTTCTATTACGTCATCAGATAAGTCCTCTTCCTCATAAGGGCCATCAATGTACTCTTTCCACCTATCTGCTCTCTCTTCTGTATTTAACTGTGAAATTACCACTGCACTCTTAGTGTTTCCTCTTTTGCTTTTAATTTCGCAGAAGATTGTTATGACTATTGGATATGCTGAATCAGGTCCATCAGACGGTCATGTCTTTTTCGATGTCTTCACCTTAGCTTCCCTGCCTTCCTATTTACTTTATTTCTCAGAGACTTGTATTTTTGTATTCCTAAATTACCGTCAACATTTTTGTACTTCTTTCCTTCAATGAAGTATTTCTTCTATTATCCATCGTTTCTTCGCAGTTACCTTCGTTCTACCTATATTTTCTATTCCAGCTTCTGTGATTGCCTTTTTTAGAGATGTACATTCCTCTTGAACTGAGCCGTCTGCTGAGCTATTCATTATCGCAGTATTTATTGCCTCAGAGAACTTGAAACGTATCTCTTCATTCCTTAGTTGTTCTGTATCTCACTTCATTGCGCATTGATTCTTCTTGACTAGTCTCTTAAACGTAGGTCTACTCTTCATTGCCACCAAATCGTGATTTGAGTCTATACATCAAAATGGGTTTTCCTTACAATCCTATGTCTCATTTCGGAATTTCTGCCCGACCACGATGTAAACTAACCGAAATCTTTCTGTATATCCCGGCCTTTTCCTATTAAACCCCCTCAGCTTGTGATTCTTGAACGTAGTACCCGCTATTACTATCTGAAATTTATTGTTGAACTCAATTAGTCTTTCTCCTATCTCATTCCTACACCAAGCCCATAGTCTCCCATAAACCTTTCTTCTGGTCCTTCCTCTACAACAGCATTCCAATCCTCCATGACTGTTAGATTTTCATCTTCCTTTACGTATTGCATTACTCATTCAGCACACTCATGTGCTTTATCTCTTTATCTTTATCTTGTGACTTCAGCATGTATACCTGAAAATGATTGTCGGACTTGGTTTGCCGTCGATTCTGATAAGGACAACCCTATTACTGAACTACTCCTTGTCCTAAGTTTCTATTCATGACGAATCCTCGTCCGACCAGAAATCCTTGTTCTCTTTCCCTTTCACGTCACTGGCTGCGAATATTCGTGGATAGTGCCTTAACATTTCCCTTTTCAGATTTTCTAGATTCTCTACCACACTCAAACTTTTGACATTCCTCGCCTTTTGACATTCATCGCTCTGTCTCGTAGAACGTAGTCCTTTCGTTGTTTATTCAGTCTTTTTCTCAGTCATCTTCCGCTTGGCAGTCGCCTCTCGAAGATGCGAATGGAGGATTAATTTAGAATCTTTTGCCAATGGAGAGGTCATCATCAAACTTTTTCAATTACTGGGCACAAGTCCTATGGATACACGTTATGTGTCTTTAATACAGTGGTTTGTGTTGCCTTCTGAAGCCTTATGCTGTTGATCATGGCTCATTCTTCCGTCTTTTAGTAGCAGTTTCCCACCAGAAGGGCCAGAGAGCACCTTGAAACTCTGTCCGCTCCTCCGTCCTCTTTGAGAAGGCCGTTGACATGATGAAGGTGACTTAATAGGGCCGAAATCTTCGGCAGTCAATGCTGATTACTTTTATTGGAAATGTAAGTAGTGGCGGGGTTCGAAATCGTGACCAAGGACGCTTTAATTAATAATCAAACACTCCACCTACTTTTTTATTTGAGTCGGCAGTCGTTTGACTGGTTTGATGCTGCCCATCACGAGTTCCTCTCCTGGGCCCACCTGTTCATCTCAGAGAAGCACTTGCAACCAACGTCCTCAATTGTTTGCTAGATCTATTCCAGTCTCTTTCTTCATCTACAGATTTTTCCCCTCTACAGCTCCCCCTACTACCATGGAAATTATTCCCTGATCTCTTGACATACCCCTAGACCAAAAGTACTAAGAGAAGTCTGCTGCTATCAAAAATAACCCTAAATTTCAAGAAATTTGAGGAAAAAATTTCCAGGAATGTACATCTGGAGAACAGCATTGTATGTAGTGAATCACAGATTGTGGGAAAATTGGAACAGAAAAGAAGGGAAGCGTTTGAGATATGATGCTACTTAAGTATGTTGAAAATTAGATTGACTGATAAGGTAATGAATGATGAGATTCTCCGCAGAATCGATGAAGGAAGGAACGTATGGAAAACACTGGCAAGAAATTAGATCAATATGATAGATCGTGTGTCAAGACATCACGGAATATCTCCTTGGTACTACAGGGAGCTATAGAGGGTGGAAATTGTAGATTAAGAACCATACTGGAACAAATCCAACAAATAATTGAGGACGTAGGGTGATAGTGCTAGTCTCAGATGAAGAGGTTAGCGCAGGAGCGGAATTCGTGACTAGCCGCATAAAACCAGTCAGAAGACTAATACGTCAAAGAAATATAAAGGAGAGAAATTAAGTGGTCTCCAAGCATAGGGATATAACTTGTGAGAGGTGACTTCCTGTACTGTACTTTTAGCAAATTATGACACAGTTTTAAATATTTTTAAATTTTACATAAAATAAAGAAAATCAGACTTTTATTCCCTCTGGAAGTTGTTAGATAAGTAGCATGTAACTTGTACCTAGTGGTCGTGTAACATTTTTAGCTGTGAACAACTTAATTGGAACTACAAGGCATGTATGTATATCATAAGCTACTTCTGATGTCATTTCACTTTGTTCACTTACTTAGTAAAGAAATGTCATTGCCTGTTATCTAGACCCCCATATAGCGCAGCCTATCTACCGCTTTTAGTGTCTCAACCCCTAATCTCAGTCCGTCAGTATCTGCTGACCTCATTCTGCCGCACTTCACTACCTTTCTTTTACTTTTGTTGATGTTCATTATAACGCATTTTCAAGACGCTATCCGTTCCGTTCAACTGATTTGTGAAGACCTTTGCTGTCTCGGATAGAATTGCGATATCACCGACAAACAAAGTTTTTACTTCTTCTCTATAAACTTTCCGCCTCTGTATAAATTGCCCAGAGATTTTCGTTTTGCGCTTACTCACGGAGAGGTGGAATAGCTTTGGAGATAGATTGCAGATCAGTCTCACTTTTTTCTGAACTACTGCCACTCTTTCTCTTACAACTGCCGTCACGTTTTTGAACGAGTTTTAAATAACGTTTCTCCCCTTGTATTTTATTACTGCTAACTTAGATGATACAAAAGTTCTTTTTCCTGAATATAACGTCCAAAGCTACCTATAAGTCTATATACAGAGATATGTTTTTCTTCAGTCAATCACCTACGATTACATCGCGCGTTCCTATATCTCAGCTGGAGTACTAGTTAATTACATTGTTTTTACAGTCCGATGGACTTCGGTTTTTTTAGATATCTTGTGTACCGAGTGGCTATACCAAAGTTCTCAATCATTCCGAGGGATGTCGTCTACTACGGGGGCCTCGTTTCGCCTTGATATTCGGCGGTTTATCGAATAGGAATTTTACTAAGCGGTCTCTCTTTAGCAATAATTAAAATAGTCCATAAGCTCATATGAGGATTAGAAAAATGTCCTGTGTGATATGGTAATTAAGCGAAGGATAGCAGTAGTCATAATAAAGGTAAGCAGAGATTAATGAAAATTAACGATATAATTTAACCACGCCATTCTAGTAGACAACCAGTCCGATATATGTAAACTGTTCGAATCATCAGTAACCATTTATGAATCAGTAATCATCACGGAAGTCTTAAAGACGAATACTAAAAATAGAGACTGAAAGAAATGCTACGAGGGCATGCTGAAAAGTAATGTCTCTGAATTTTTTATCCTGTTCTCAGTTTTGGTTGAGGTATTACATGTAGTGCATATTGCCTGGTCTACTCTCCTGATTTGTAACCGGAGTTGCAGCTCTCTGAAGAGGTGCAAGCAAAGGTGTGGGTGTGGCTGCGCCATCAAAGTTCGGAAGTGACGTTAGCAACGATCCGTATCTTCTTGTTAGAAACACAGGCAGGGGGCTTCCCTGAGAAATAAATACGTGTACATGAAGATTAAAGAGTAAATGTTAATAAAGTTTTTTATTTTTATTTACTTTTATTTATTGTTTTCACATACAAAATTCGGAGGCATCACTTTCCAACACGTCCTCGTAGTTACGTTGCTTTTATATGGCAAGTACATACATCACGAGCGACTCAAAAATAAAAAAGACCAATATTCACATGTCTGTTAAGTTAGTTCTCTTATGAGTGATGTTCGTTCAAGTACCGTAGACTATAGTTCAAAAGAATAATATTCCAGGTGATGTTATCGTGGAAAAATAAGGAAAACTTACCATTTGATGTCTGTCTAAATTCTAGGTGCTACATTCCTGCCGTTACCTCCTGACACGATCACAATAAGACTTTAGTTTGGTCACTTTAAGTTAAGACAGTTAACGGTTTGTAAACCATCAAATGTCATTTTAGTTTGACGAACTCTGAGAAACAACCGCAGCCATATTCAGCTTCCACTTAATATATAGCTGTTCTCGACATAGTCACATATCTTTGTTCTGCAATATACACTCCTGGAAATTGAAATAAGAACACCGTGAATTCATTGTCCCAGGAAGGGGAAACTTTATTGACACATTCCTGGGGTCAGATACATCACATGATCACACTGACAGAACCACAGGCACATAGGCACAGGCAACAGAGCATGCACAATGTCGGCACTAGAACAGTGTATATCCACCTTTCGCAGCAATGCAGGCTGCTATTCTCCCATGGAGACGATCATAGAGATGCTGGATGTAGTCCTGTGGAACGGCTTGCCATGCCATTTCCACCTGGCGCCTCAGTTGGACCAGCGTTCGTGCTGGACGTGCAGACCGCGTGAGACGACGCTTCATCCAGTCCCAAACATGCTCAATGGGGGACAGATACGGAGATCTTGCTGGCCAGGGTAGTTGACTTACACCTTCTAGAGCACGTTGGGTGGCACGGGATACATGCGGACGTGCATTGTCCTGTTGGAACAGCAAGTTCCCTTGCCGGTCTAGGAATGATAGAACGATGGGTTCGATGACGGTTTGGAAGTACCGTGCACTATTCAGTGTCCCCTCGACGATCACCAGTGGTGTACGGCCAGTGTAGGAGATCGCTCCCCACACCATGATGCCGGGTGTTGGCCCTGTGTGCCTCGGTCGTATGCAGTCCTGATTGTGGCGCTCACCTGCACGGCGCCAAACACGCATACGACCACCATTGGCACCAAGGCAGAAGCGACTCTCATCGCTGAAGACGACACGCCTCCATTCGTCCCTCCATTCACGCCTGTCGTGACACCACTGGAGGCGGGCTGCACGATGTTGGGGCGTGAGCGGAAGACGGCCTAACGGTGTGCAGGACCGTAGCCCAGCTTCGTGGAGACGGTTGCGAATGGTCCTCGCCGATACCCCAGGAGCAACAGTGTCCCTAATTTGCTGGGAAGTGGCGGTGCGGTCCCCTACGGCACTGCGTAGGATCCTACGGTCTTGGCGTGCATCCGTGCGTCGCTGCGATCCGGTCCCAGGTCGACGGGCACGTGCACCTTCCGCCGACCACTGGCGACAACATCGATGTACTGTGGAGACCTCACGCCCCACGTGTTGAGCAATTCGGCGGTACGTCCACCCGGCCTCCCGCATGCCCACTATACGCCCTCGCTCAAAGTCCGTCAACTGCACATACGGTTCACGTCCACGCTGTCACGGCATGCTACCAGTGTTAAAGACTGCGATGGAGCTCCGTATGCCACGGCAAACTGGCTGACACTGACGGCGGCGGTGCACAAATGCTGCGCAGCTAGCGCCATTCGACGGCCAACACCGCGGTTCCTGGTGTGTCCGCTGTGCCGTGCGTGTGATCATTGCTTGTACAGCCCTCCCGCAGTGTCCGGAGCAAGTATGGTTGGTGTGACACACCGGTGTCAATGTGTTCTTTTTTCCATTTCCAGGAGTGTATTTCGAAGAAATAGACCTATTAAAATAACGAACAGTAAACCAAACACATTTCGCATTGTTGCATGCACTTAACAAGACTAGTCGTTCTTCTCATACTTTTTGACTAGAGAAGGAAAAGTGCTCCCCCCCCCCCCCCCCCAGAATTTTATAGAATAGATGTTTGAATTTGGATCTATAGGAAAGGGAAATGAACACCAGACTTATTGCCCTTATTTTTGCATTCAAAATTTGTGACTTCTGGCCCGAAGACCATATAGCCATCTGTAAATGTTTTGGAATTTTGGAGAGCAAGGCTACATTTGTCTCAAAATTTCATAATTATCTTTCCAAGCAGTAAGTGTTGTGGAACACATAACTCGAGGTTAGTTACCTCGAAACGATTTATCAGCCGTACTCTCAGTTGGGAGACAATAGTTTGAGTTCCAGACAAGTTGACGTAAACTAGCACCCCTAGGCCTGAGTCACGAAAACATCCCGCTTCAAAAGACGAGGCATTCGTGGCGCTTTCCCTCCATAAAAAAGACAGCCCTAATCCCGCTTGCTTTCAGACCGCAGTCGCCGGCTTTCTCTCCACGTCTTTCCTCTCGCAAGTTTTCCGCTGAGCAGGCTGTCGTGCATAGGCTAAGTCTTCCTCTTGTTCTGCATTAACGCGAGAAAAAGTGAGGGGGAAGGGGATTTGACATCTATCGATACAGACGATTACTGTTTGGCTTCACTAACACTTTGACTCAAAGGAGGCAAACAGCTACAAGCATTTCAGCGTCACTCTATGCCAAAGGCATTCATGTTCCTATGGCATTAACATAGTAGTCTTACCACGATCATTACACGGCTTACGTCTCCAGCGTAGCGAGTGCAAAACTACAAACGAAACGCATGCAGAAACGCTGACAAAATATTTAAGCGAACAGCGCAGAAAATATGTTATTTTAATCACCTCCTATAGCACCTGTAGTCAAATAGCAACCTTGTACGTCACCGTCACTTCCCTCCTTGTTCCTATCGCGAATGATTCGCGGGAGGAACGAATGTTAGTTAAAGTTCCGTGCAGCTAGAGCTTCCCTAGCTTTCACCTTCATTATCTATTCGTGAGAAATGCCGAGCGACTCAACTGCCCCTACCACTGTCGATTTATCCAATCCGCACTGATTTAGCTGGCCTTCGTAAACCACGAATGAGATTCTAGATTTTCTTATTCACTCACTCGTTATGCGCGAACTATTAATCCTCAACAGGATCTTCTAGTAGTAAGTGACATGCTGATTAATTTTTTATTGGGATACGTTTCTGCTAGAGGCCATAGTTTCCGAGTTATTCAGGAAACACACCCACACTCAGCCCCCATCGGTCATTATTTCTAGTATGTTTCTCATGGCACTGAAACCTACCACTGTAAAAAAATTTGCGACTATACGAATTATCTCTCACATTCGTCCTTTCCTGGTCTTCATTGACTGGCCTTATTACGCCACCGTCTTAGCTGAACACGTAAAAATACTAGAACTGACGGTTTTGTATAGTTTATCTAATAATTTCTTGAATTTTTAACAGCATAAAATAATTGCATAATTGTGTTCGTAAGGTCATCTCACTACAAAATTACGGCGCTTCTAAGGGTTAAGTCTGGATCCAATCGCGAACGTAATTGGTTTGAGCGTAATGTTTACAATAATAATTTTTCGTTCACTATCCACACATATGTTAAAATTAATAACGTTAACGAAGTAGCAGACTATGCTGGTCGAGTAATAGCCCAGTCAATAGACACCAAAGAAGGTCGAATCAAGAAAATATTTTATGTGATCAGAAATTTTTGTACAGTCTGAGGACGGGGTGCCACCAACAACATACTATAAATGCTTACTGCTGATGGATGAGTATATAGGTGGAGGTACTTTTCAAGATCACTTTTGTACAGTTTTCTTAAATAACTCGAAAACTGTAGTCTCCAGTGTAACCGTATCCCTGTACTAAATTTAACTTCCTACGAAAAGGTCCCATTGATTTTTTCTGTAGGAATAACAGTTTCCATGTAGCTAGCGAGAGAATATGAAAATCTCTCTTGTCGTCCGCGTAGAAGGGTTACAGCAATTCGGGTTGGATAAAAGGGTAACGATCAGTTTGGCTTTAGGCAAGGTAAAGGCACCAGAGTGGCAATTATGACGTTGCGGTTGATAATGGAATCAAGACGAAAGAAAAATCAAGAAACGTTCATAGGCTTTGTCAATGTGGAAAAAGCGTGCGACAACGTAAAATAGTGCAAGATGTTCGAAATTCCCAGAAAAATACGGATAAGCTACAGGGAGGAACAAGTTATATACAATATGTACAAGAGCAACCTGAGAATAATAAGAGTCAACGAAGTGCTCGGATTAAAAGTGGTTAGAGACAGGGATGTAGTCTTTCGCCCCTATTGTTCAATCTGTACATCAAAGAAGCAATAACGGAAATGAAAGGAAGGTTCAGGAGAGGAATTAAAATTCAAGGTCAAAGTATATCAATGATGCGATGCGGTGATAATATTGCTATTCCGAATGAAAGTGAAGAAGAATTACATGATCTGCTGAACGGAATGGACAGAGTAATGAGTACAGGATTCCGATTGAGAGTAAATCGAAGAAAGACGAAAGTAATGAGAAGTAGAACAAATGAGATCAGCGAGAAACTCAACATCAGGGTTGGTGGTCAGGGAGTAGACGAAATTAAGGAATTCTGCTACCTAGGCAGCGCCGCGCGGGATTAGCCGAGCGGTCTTAGGCGTTGCGCCCAAAAGAGGATTGGTGTAAGTACAATATATGAAACCTATTCACATAACCATTCACTATCAGAACCTGTTCTGAATGCAATTAAACCCACACTCACATTTATTCCAGATCTTGGTTTGTTGAGGAATTTTCTGGATGGGAAAAAATAAAATGCGAATAAAAGTCTAAATAATTTAATTTGGAATATCTGCTGAAACAGGACATTCTGTGTACTAGATGTACTGAAAATCAGTGACTGTGATTGTGTTTCAAATTTCAATGAGGGAAATAATAGCAGAATTGAAGTATTGAAGATGGCTGGTGTAAGTCCTGGTGTGTTTCCTGTAAAGCATTTTACACCATCGATCAGAGCTGTATCAACGAAGTTTGTAGAGAAGTGTCTAATCTACAAATACAGACCAGATGGATTAGAAGAGGAAAGAGGAGGAACCTGCAGGATGGGAAGTATCAATGTGGATGATTTTAAAAAGCAGCAAAGTCTATTACTTGTTGAAATATGAACAAATTGTGTAAAATATTTTTCCTTAGCTCTGCATTTTTCACGTTATTAGACACTTTTTCTCAAAAAGTGTGTGAACTAATGGTGTGAAATTTTCAGGAGTTGTCCAAAACATTTTGATGTCCGCTCGAACTGAGCAAATATAATAACAGCAGTCAAATTCCGATTTATAGGACTGCACATTAGCAAAAATAATTAATTTTAATTGTGCAAATTTTTTAACTTCGTAAATAATGAAACGCAAATAATGACTGTAGTTCTCTCAACGTATAACTCTACTAGGACCTTACAATAATATTTTTAGATTGTCTGCATGATTAGTTATGGCTTCTAAAAAAGGAAATACTTTTTTAGAATTAATATTTGTGGCAAAATACGAATCTTGGATGTTTCCCTATATTTAGCCAGTAAAATGAAGATTTTTTTTTCTTTTCGTATCCAAAAGTTGAAATCTCTATCTTAATAGCTGTAGCTGCAAAAATTATTTAAAAAATATTTACATTTTCCGAAGCATCCCCCCCCCCCCCCCCTCCGGTTATGCATAAGTCCACATTGGAATCCTTGACTCGATGTCGATCTTGTGCGGATTTTGCTGCATTTCGATACAGATTTGTAGCACCTTCTTTATATACAACAACACGATCTGCGAGCAGTCTCATGGAGTTCCCATGTTATGTACTAGGACCTTTGCTTGTGTTGTGAACAGTAATGGTCCTACAGTAATAAACTATAGTCCACTGGGGCACATAAGAAGTTACTTAATGTTTCTTTCCATTAAGAATGACATGAAGTGTCCTATTTCCTAGGAACTGGTCAACTCACAAACAAAGCAGACCTGATATCCAGTACGCTAGTAATTTGTTCTTTAGGAAACAGTGGGGAACTGTAACTATCTTGAAATAATGCATACTGATTCAATCCTATCTTAGTACACTCCTTAATACTTACAGTTTATAAAGATATGTGACAACTTTGTATATTTAAAATTATTCTTTTATGTCTGCATTAGCAATAGTAAGGACCTTCGATTTGCGAAGTCATATATATTTGTCAACACTCCTTGTGCTCATTACGCAAAAATAAATGAAACTGGAGATATAGGTAAAGAATATAAGAGTTTCAAGCTTGTCTCTTGACCTTCGACAACGTTCCCAGGTTCACAGTGCTATATTACAATTCTCGCCACTTCATGTTTTCCCTGTTTTAGCAGCTGCAGGGCAACTCTAGTCATTTGTACTTAAATTACATTTTGTAAAAAATGTACTCATAGAGGAAGATATGGTGGCCAGAAAGCCACAATATTACTTTACTTCTAGTACCAATAGCAACAGGTCAGCGCAACTGAGTCGTGCCGGCTAACTATGGCGAGCCATTGCCTTCATGGTCCATGAATCTTGTTGACAATAGCTCGTGACACTTAGCTAGTATGACTCAGTTACTTTCTAGCTGAAGATGATAACGCTACCGAAACTAGCCGTTTTCCGTAAAGTTACATCGAAACTTCCTACCCAACGTGTCTTCCTGTTTAAAATAATTACAAATCTACAAGGAGTGGAGTAACTCAAGACAATACATATTCCATGCCTGTCCCGCAGCAGTGTTAGGACAACAGCGGATTACTAATTTCTTTTCAAATACAACGTGCTAGGAATTTCAAGATTCCTCTGTATTTAATATTATTTTCGTTTGTGCATGTAAATATCAATTCTGAACTAAATCAGATGAGTCTGAGGATTTTCTCCATTCCTGTGAAGATATGTGATTACGTGATTTATTACAGGAAAATTCAATGATAATATGCTTCTGTTATTAACTAAATTGAATTTTCAGGGATAATATACAAATGCATAACTTTTCAGAACAATCAGTACTATCAGAATCGATGTTAAAACTAGTAACCGTACTGTACTCTGATATTGTTGTTCAAATAGACAAATTTCCTCCTCACGGTAATATATACTCTGACAAAAACTTTGTACCTGATTTGTAGACAAATCTCCTCGCATCAAGTCTGAAGTATATGCTTCACTCTCTTTAGTTTGCCATTATAATAAGACACGATAATGAGCACCATAGTTAGTCACTACTAACTCAGTCTTATGCATCTCCTTAAGCAATTTTCATGTTGGCCTGTTACAAGAAATTTTGTTTATGGACACATACGGAATAATTCATAGGTACTAATAATCCAGACAGTTAGCTACCTCTACGCGTGAAATTATACGTCTCATGTTGTAAGTAATCAGGAAATTACAAATAACCATCGTGCACTATCGTCCACCAAGAAAATATGAGGTTCCCAACAATCGCATGACAGTAATTTAAGAGTTATGTACGTTCTTTCCCTGTAGAAAATAACTTTTTGTATCTTCTTTACTCCTGTCACCAAATGTAACCTCACAAATATTTAATATCTTCCATTTCAGTGAACTTTCCTATTTCGATCTTCAGTAAGTCATAGTTTTTTTTTTCCACTACGATTCACCATCTTCGTCTTTACATTATTTTTAACTCATACTATTGCCCACGCGCACACACATACTTTTCAGTAGCTTTTGAAGTCTGCTTCACATCTGGCTGGTAGAACTATGTCATATGTGTTACTTTTAAAGTTGCTGAGTTTGTAAATTGCACTTTTTTCATCTTGTGAAATATCAGTTCACTTACTTCATTCGCTCTTCGTTGTACGTGTTGAAAAACATTGGTGATAAGCTACAACTACATAACTACTTAATAATTTGTGCAGCTCTTTTACCATCAGCTTTTATTCTTTACATTTGGGTTTACAACTTACATCCATCCGGCAATCTACTTTAGCTCAATCTTCTTGTGGCGCATGAGAAAATAAATCAAACAGCTTTTTGGTCTTTTATTACCGTGCCTCTTAGGGCACAGCGGTGCCATATATTACATCCGTCTGCTTATTCTGCATGATGTCGCTGTTTCCAATTTTATTTGATTATTAAGTTGTTTCGCAGGAAGCCCAAAGTCGTTAAATTACGTTACAAGACTGCTTCAGCTGATTCACATGGGCAAACAACGTTGTTGTTATTTGAATAGTAATTAACGCTGGCTGAATTTCAAGATTCCAATGGTGCTTGATTCTGCCTATCATGATAAGAATATGTACTTTGATACTTACGTGCAAGCCCCATTAATCTCATCAGCATCTGCGGAAGGAAAAACGATTATTTCCAGATTGGTGCAAAAGTTAAGAAAATGTGACTCCTCGATTCAAAAGTTTTCGCAGCTGTTGAGATGGTATAAGGAGGAATCAGCATGCATTATTGGACTGTAAGTGGTTTGGTGAAAAAATGGGGCCCATTTCATTAGAAATAAGATGGAACAAATAAAGTTAATACCTCGAAAGTTCCCTGATATCGTGAGGACGCTTGGAGCAATCCTGTTAGGAAGTAATTTACGTTTCCGCGCCACCTGTTAGAATAAAAAAATTCAAGCAGTAACTCTGGCTTCACAGCTACGGAGTGAGGTTCTCTCACCACAGTTTTCTCTCTCGCCAGCGGAACCCTTGCAAGAAATGGAAACTAGTCGATCTTTCCCATAATTAGGAGGATATTGACATACGGTCATTTATTTCACAAACAAAATAATTTAGTGTTACAGCGAACTTATGACTCTAGAGTGATGCGTCTGATCCTTTAATTCACTGCGCAGTGAGTGAGTAAAGCGGTAGTACCATTAAGTACTTCACTTAGCCGGGCCATACTAAATAGATATTTCGTAGTTCTGTATACATACAGTCAAACGAGTGGATTTTAAATCACGGAAGACTGCTCTCAGTTCCTTAGCAATCATATTTACTCAATATGGAAATTGCTTACCGGTATAGGAAACTAAACTACGGTACTTAAACTAATGGAAAAAAAACCTGTACCAAAACATAATTGATACGGAGTAATGAAATTTCTGGAATCCTGTTGTTTAGGTAATTATTTTAGTGATTAACGTTGCAAGTTTACAGATCGTTATGATGATGATGATGATGATGACGTTTGGTTTGTGGGGCGCAGAACTGCGCGGTCATCATCGCCCGTACAGTTTCCCAAATTATACTCAGTCCAATGTCGCCACTTTCAGGATGATGATGAAATTATGAGGACAACACAAACATCCAGTCCCTGGACGGAGAAAATCCCCAGCCCGGCCAGGAATCGTACCCGGGACATCGTGATCCAGAGTCAGCAACGCTAGCCACTAGACCACGAGCTGCGGACCCAGGTCATTATAAGCAAGAGGAAAGCCACTGCAAATGTGAAATGCTGTTCATAAACAACCGGTGCAAACACCAGGATAATGTTAGTTGTGGATGACACTGGAGTCCGATTTTGTTCCATATGTGGTCGACTGGAGACAGATGTGATTATCGAGCAGGCCAAGAAATCATCTCAACACTCCTTAGAGCATGTTGGGTTACAACAGCGGTACGCGAACGAGTGATATCTTGTTGAAAACCATCCACTATGATGCTGTTCATGAAGGGCAGCACAATAGGCTGGACCACCAGACTGTCGTACAGATTTGCGGAAGGGTGTATGGGACAACCGCGAGAGTGCTCGTGCTGTCATAACGAAATTGTACCCCCATCATCATAACTCAAGTTGAAGATCCAGTGTGTCTAGGTCTCCGACAGGTTGGTTGCACTAGCTCACCTGGCCTCCGTCTAACATACGGGCCATCAGTGGCACCGAGACAGAACAGCTTTCATCAGAAAGCTCTTGATTGACACCACTAACGGCGGTAGTTTGGGGTCAATGGAATACACACTACAGGGCACCTGCCTCGGAGGTGTCCTTGAAGTAATCGGTTGTAAGAGTTCGTTGTGTCACTGTGTTCCCGTTATTGCTTGGCTCTAGTGATGGCCGTGACAGTAGGCACTATCGTATTTCACACTTCCATTTAACTTCTTATGAGTTAGCTGGGACCGAGCATCGAGCCATCAGACTCGCTGCTACTATGTTAAAATTTGCAGTCCACCCACATGAAGAGTCAGCAGGGGTTTTCTGTCCACTGTCCCACTCAGGAGGGCATCACAAGAAAAAGGTAATCTAATACAGAAAGTATAAGAGAACACTGCACGCGTAATGCACTATGTAAAGGGAGACCAAACTCTAATAATCATAATTTGTCGACCTGGAAAAAGCGTTTTTCTTTCCAACGTCTGTGATTGCCCTTTTTAGAGATCTCCGTTCCAATTCAACTGTAATGCCTACAGAGCGCTTCCTTACTTCTGTACCTATAGCCTGAGAGAACGTCAAGCGTATCTCGTTAATTTATTAGTACTTCCGCATCCCACTTTTTTCCGTTTTCATTCTTCCTGACTAATGTCGCACACTTCAGCCTACTCTTCATCACTACTACATTGTGGTCTGAGTCTGTACTCACTCGTGGGTAGGCCTTACAATACAGTATCTGAATTCGGAATCTCTGTCTCACCACGATGTAACCTAAGTGAAATCTTTTCGAAGTATACCTCCTCTTGTGGTTCTTGAATAGAGTATTCGCTATTATTAGCTGAATTTCATTACAGAATTCAATTAGTCTTTATCGTGTCTTACTCCTTTCTCCAAGCCCTAATTCTCCTGTTAACTTTTCTTCTATTCCTTCCCCTGCAATTGCATTCCAGTCCACCATGACTATAGGATTTTCATCTCGCTTTATGTGCTGCATTACCCTTTCTACATCCTGATATAATTTTTCCTCTTCTTTATTTTCAGCTTGCGACGTCGGCGTGTATGCATGAGCTATCGTTGTCGGTATTTGTTGGCTGTCGGTTCTGGTAAGAACTACGCTATCACTGATATTTTCACAGTAACACACCCTTTGCCCTTCCGCTATACCATTTTATGCTGCTGTTGATATTATCCTATACTCAACTGACCAGAAATCTTTCTCTTCTTTTCATTCCATCTCACTAACCCCAACTATATGTAGATTGAGAGTTTGCATTTCGCTTTTCAGATTTCCTAGTTACCCTACCACGTTCAAGCTTTTGACATTCCACACCCCTACTCGTAGAACGTTAACCTTGCGTTGGTTATTCACACTTGTTCCCATGGTCACCTCCCTCTTGGCCACCCCCTCTCGGAGATCCGGATAGGGGAATCTTTTGCCAATGGAGAGATCGTCATGACACTTTTCAGTCACAGGCCACATGTGCTCTTGATACACGTTAGGTGTCTTTGATACAGTTATCTCAGGCAAATTAGTAAGAAAAGCAACAAATGGGGGAAAAGATTTATAAATTTTTGAAACTTCTGGAAAATACTCATATGAGGTGTAGTAATAAGGAACAGAAATGTTCCCGTTCGGAGGGGGGAAAGGGGGGGGGGGGGTTGGATGCATCCCCTTTTATTCCCACCAAAAGTCAATTTGTACCATATTTGAAATTTATACGCAAAAAGGCTTCCGTAGAACGCTGGACTGATTGAAGTGCATAAAGTATGTCCACTTGAATATATTAGGGAACGTAATATAAGGAAACTTATTAATCAGATTGTTTCTCATGCAAATAATAAAAGTTTGAGATCCTCTTTCTCTTATCCATTTAATTTAAAAAAAGGACTGTTCATATGTGCTGAAAAGTGTGACATAGAGGCGGAAACAAAAAAACCACTCCACTAACGCCTTGAAGTGTTTGAAGCTCGCCCTTTAACTGTGAAACAAACGCTGTTGGAGAAAGCAGAGATGATTTCGGTAGAAAGGTTGCCGAACGTATCAGTAGTGTTTTGTGTTTAGTAGCTCCAGAAGTCCATTATCATCAAGATTGCTATGCTAAATTAGTGTCGAACCCCTCCTCTATTCGAAAAAGATGCCGCCCTCAAGAGACCAACTTTGATGCCGCTTTTCATGATAATTCGCAGAACATTGCAGCTATGGTTGCAACAAACCACTCATTTCCAGAATGAGATTTTCACTCTGCAGCGGAGTGTGCGCTGATATGAAACTTCCTGGCAGATTAAAACTGTGTGCCCGACCGAGACTCGAACTCGGGACCTTTGCCTTTCGCGGGCAAGTGCTCTACCATGATAGAACACTTGCCCCCCGAAAGGCAAAGGTGGTCCCGAGTTCGAGTCTCGGTCGGGCACACAGTTTTAATCTGCCAGGAAGTTTCATATCAGCGCACACTCTGCTGCAGAGTGAAAATCTCATTCTGGAAACATCCCCCAGGCTGTGGCTAAGCCATGTCTTCGCTGTATCCTTTCTTTCAGGAGTGCTGGTTCTGCAAGGTTCGCAGGAGAGCTTCTGTAAAGTTTGGAAGGTAGGAGACGAGATACTGGCAGAAATAAAGCTGTGAGTACCGGGCGTGAGTCGTGCTTCGGTAGCTCAGTTGGTAGAGCACTTGCCCGCGAAAGGCAAAGGTCCCGAGTTCGAGTCTCGGTCGGGCACACAGTTTTAATCTGCCAGGAAGTTTCAAACCACTCATTGTGTATATAAGGACAATTGCATGTATTAGGATCTGGATTAGTAGCTTCTCAGAAAGTAAACTGCTATAAAGCTTTGACTGTTGGTAAAGAAGGTCTTCGAACAATAGTTACTGTCTTTCCAAAAGTTGGTTCACTGAAGCCTAAGTGATCAAGTATGGTCTGGAAAATGTGTATGTCAACTTTTAGGATTGAAAAAAATAAATATGGCTGAAGTTGATACAACGCAGTTAGCTCAGAGAATACTGTGCACGTTTCATTCAACTGATGATTAAAGGAATGCCTCACGTACGAATTATAGAGTGTACCAATGTCTCTGTTTGACAGCAGTGGATTGATGAGGAAAACAAAAAGGTCGTCGCTGCACAATCTTTTCAAGCTAGTATCTGAAAAGAATATTGACGATAATGAATCGAAGTTCTTTGTTGCAGATGGAGGGTTCCTTATCCATCATGTCGTGTGGCCGGAGAATGGAACTTTTGGCGAATATTATCAAATCTTAATAGCCTATACTCAGAGACGTGTCGCTGTTGTATTTGACGGATATTCAGAAAGTTCTCAGAACGTAAAAGCTATTGAACGCCAAAGGCCAACTATGTAGAGATATAGAGGACCTCACGAGAAGTTTTCTTTAATGACGAGACGTTATGTGCTGCTACAGTCTGGAACCGAGCGACCGCTACGGTCGCAGGTTCGAATCCTGCCTCGGGCATGGATGTGTGTGATGTCCTTAGGTTAGTTAGGTTTAATTAGTTCTAAGTTCTAGGCGACTGATGACGTGCGAAGTTAAGTCGCATAGTGCTCAGAGCCATTTGAACCATTTGTTATGTGCTGAATCACAGCCCATCATTCTTAGCAACCTCAGCAATAAAGAAATTTTATTACACTGATTTTGCAAAAATTAGACAGTTCTGGTATTGAAACCAGGACTCCTGATGACGATGCAGATGTTGAAATTGTTGCAAAAGCAATAAATACCTCAAAATTTTGCCAGGAATTCAATATAGTGGTTCAGATGTAGATGTTCTTGTGGTACTTATCGCTCTTGCTCCAGACGACCCACGCATAACCCTGATGAAGGAAGGTAAATGTAGCATCAGAACAATGGGTTACTGTTCCAAAGATCTAAGTAACTCATCACTCATTCATGAATGCTAGAATTCAGAACTGTTTCTTCATGCAGTAAGTGGTTGCGACAGCACTTCAGCCTTGTTTGAGAAAGGGAAGCCGGAATACTTCCGACTATTCAACCGGTATCCCAATCTTCATACTATTCCACGGATGTTCAACGATCCTGCTTCCTCTCCTGATACCATCGCAAAAGCATGAGAGAAATTTATACTCGCTCTCTACACAAAATCAGTATAGCGTCCTGATGGCAACATGAATGCCACTCGATTTAAATGTTGGGCAGGCGAACGATGCTGTCATACTCTCTCGTTTGTCCCCCACTACAGGTGCAACACGTCTCCACTCTTACCAAGTTTATACACAGGTCCAGCTACTGCTGGGGAACAACTTGGATCCCAGAAACTGGGGCTGGAGGGAATGAAACTCATCCCCCTCACCGGTTCACATGAAATGACCACCTGCTCCTGAGGAAGTAATGCTACTGATTTCATGCGACTGCACTCAGAGCTGGGGAAGAAAGTGCGGATGTGTGAAAGCTGACCAACATTGCACAACAATGTGTAAAAACTGTTGTGGGCAAAGGTGCACTAATGTGCCTCGCAGTGATTTGACAGAAGATTTGGGTGATGGTTTTATGTAAAAAAAATTACAAGAATTTATTTGTTTGATAGATACCGTGGTATTTTCATTGTATACATGCTGTACCTATAATTGTAAATATATCATAACAAACGTAATTGTTGACTAGTTTTACAATAATTCTTAATTTTCATGGGAAATGATTTTCATTTCAGTAATTTAAGTTGTATAAATATAAAGTAAAAGACTACACTCCTGGAAATTGAAATAAGAACACCGTGAATTCATTGTCCCAGGAAGGGGAAACTTTATTGACACATTCCTGGGGTCAGATACATCACATGATCACACTGACAGAACCACAGGCACATAGACACAGGCAACAGAGCATGCACAATGTCGGCACTAGTACAGTGTATATCCACCTTTCGCAGCAATGCAGGCTGCTATTCTCCCATGGAGACGATCGTAGAGATGCTGGATGTAGTCTTGTGGAACGGCTTGCCATGCCATTTCCACCTGGCGCCTCAGTTGGACCAGCGTTCGTGCTGGACGTGCAGACCGCGTGAGACGACGCTTCATCCAGTCCCAAACATGCTCAATGGGGGACAGATCCGAAGATCTTGCTGGCCAGGGTAGTTGACTTACACCTTCTAGAGCACGTTGGGTGGCACGGGATACATGCGGACGTCCATTGTCCTGTTGGAACAGCAAGTTCCCTTGCCGGTCTAGGAATGGTAGAACGATGGGTTCGATGACGGTTTGGATGTACCGTGCACTATTCAGTGTCCCCTCGACGATCACCAGTGGTGTACGGCCAGTGTAGGAGATCGCTCCCCACACCATGATGCCGGGGGTTGGCCCTGTGTGCCTCGGTCGTATGCAGTCCTGATTGTGGCGCTCACCTGCACGGCGCCAAACACGCATAAGACCATCATTGGCACCAAGGCAGAATTGACTCTCATCGCTGAAGACGACACGTCTCCATTCGTCCCTCCATTCACGCCTGTCGCGACACCACTGGAGGCGGGCTGCACGATGTCGGGGCGTGAGCGGAAGACGGCCTAACGGTGTGCGGGACCGTAGCCCAGCTTCATGGAGACGGTTGCGAATGGTCCTCGCCGATACCCCAGGAGCAACAGTGTCCCTAATTTGCTGGGAAGTGGCGGTGCTGTCCCCTACGGCACTGCGTAGGATCCTACGATCTTGGCGTGCATCCGTGCGTCGCTGCGGTCCGGGCCCAGTTCGACGGGCACGTGCACCTTCCGCCGACCACTGGCGACAACATCGATGTACTGTGGAGACCTCACGCCCCACGTGTTGAGCAATTCGGCGGTACGTCCACCCGGCCTCCCGCATGCCCACTATACGCCCTCGCTCAAAGTCCGTCAACTGCACATACGGTTCACGTCCACGCTGTCGCGGCATGCTACCAGTGTTAAAGACTGCGATGGAGCTCCGTATGCCGCGGCAAAGTGGCTGACACTGACGGCGGCGGTGCAGAAATGCTGCGCAGCTAGCGCCATTCGACGGCTAACACCGCGGTTCCTGGTGTGTCCGCTGTGCAGTGCGTGTGATCATTGCTTGTACAGCCCTCTCGCAGTGTCCGGAGCAAGTATGGTGGGTCTGACACACCGGTGTCAATGTGTTCTTTTTTCCATTTCCAGGAGTGTATCAAACAAAATTGTTCTGTATAAATAATTTTTTTTTGAAGGAGATTCCATTTTTTTATCTTCAAATTTTAGCACTCGTGAACTAATTACCTTGCTTAAACGTGCATCTGACGTTCTCTGAGTAGAATTTAACCAAAATATTTTCTGACATACAGATAACTTCGTTAAATAAATCGTTTTTCGTAAAATTTGGAAAAAGGAAAATTATATTAAGGGGTGGGGGACGGGCAACTCTCCCGATAGGGGAGGGAATTTTTTTGTTTTTTACTTTTACATCCCCTAAGAGTGTTTTCTCAAAGATTAAAAATTTTATAAATTTTTCCACGATTTTTCCTAATTTGCCTGGTGTAAGTAGTTTCACTGCCTTCTGCATCATCATGCTGTTGACCATTGCTGATTCTTCCGCCTTTCGCGGCAGTTTCCCACCCCTAGGACAAGAGAGTGCCTGTGTCTGCTCCTCCACCCTCTTTGACAAGGCCGTTGGTAGATTGAGAGTGACTTCTTATGCAGGAATTCTTGGGCCACCAATGTTAAGTATTAATCGAAATTAAAGTAGTGATGAGTTTCGAACCCGAGACCGAGGACGTTTTGATTATTAGTCATAGACGCTACCTCTATTTAGAACAAAACACTTATTTTCACAGTACTAGAGCCAGACACAGAGGGGTAACACTGCAGATGACGACAGAGATTCTACCACATCCATCAATAATTAAAGGTGTGTGGTGCAAGAGCTACTCTGAAACGAAGGGTCTCAATCCAGTGAAAAGACTGATGACAAAGTTGAATAGCTCATTCCATGTAACGTGTTAATTGCAAATACAAACGACACCATAATAAGAAAGTTTGTGGTTAAGACCTTTGGAGCCACAATCTTTCAATTAAGTAGGTCCTCAGTTGGTATCACGCGGCTGGGTATACCGCGGTCCAGTCCTCCCACCAAGGAAAGTTCCATGGCACTGATGGAAATCAAGCCCAGGTCCACCGCATGAAGGACCGTCGTAGTGACCATCTGCTACGGAGGCGGACGACGATAAAAGAGACAAAAAGTACTGTAGCCAAATCAACAGTGCACTGCCAAACCCTTACGTACAGTCATGCTCAAAAGTATCCGAACGACCTGAATTGCATTTCACCTGATTCGCATGCAACCCACATAACGCAGCTGTCTAGCAGGTCCTCTAATCGCTCCTTGGTACAGTCGTTTGACTATTGAAAATGGTTCCAACAAGTCACCACTAGAAAATACTGCTCTGTATCGCAATAACTCAAAATGTAAAGTAATACCACGATGCTACAAGTATCAGGGAACACCTTATCACAGATATGACTGTCTTTAAGGCTTGTAAGCTCACACTTATTACAATAAATGACATACCTGAAATGTTACCACTCTCATTACTACGTCAGATAGGTAATGCGCATAGTAAGTTCGTCGGATTCATGATTTCCTCTTCAAAGTAACATACCGTACTTATTATTTAACACAAAATGAGATTAAAAATTTAAGTTATTTACGAGCAGCTAGTCGAGAATATGAATAAACTTCAAATGACACGACGAATCGTCTAGTCCTGCATATGGATTCAAACCAAGGTCATGCAGACTAAGCAAAGATTTCGTGACTGACGGAAACTGACAGTCATTCCTGATTAGGCATACAGAGAGTGATATACCTCGATTTTAGACGGTATCAGTTAGTAAATACCAACTTTAAATTACATAACGCAAGCATTTTTAACGGACACGAATTCCTGCCCTGCACTTATTGTCCCTGCTAAGGAACTACGAGAGATGTTAAATATTGCCTCTTAACAAGTAACTTACTTGAATTGCCGTGAGGTATAGCTTTGTGTTTGACAGGGATTCGAACCCAGAACCTAATCGGATAGACATCGACACACAATCAACTGTGACATTTCGGATTTTCTCGGCAGTAGCTAGATGCTTTAACTGAAATGACGAGACGAAACATTAATTTCTTTCCTTCCCAGGACTCCAACCCGGCACCTATCGCTGTTAAATTCTAGAGAAAACTAACGTTAAATATGGGTTTGTTGCAGCAGCAGCGACATGTGAGCATGTTTGGACTAGAAATAATATGACGAAGAGTTCAGTGCTGACTGGGAATAGAGCTCCACACATATCGTTGTTGACTACACACAAAGAGACGTCAGCTACCGAATTTTTCTACAGCTCGGGACTAACATCTTGAACTTACAGTGATCTCGCAAATAGTTCTGTGCCTCACTGGGAGTCAAAAACGTCCCATATCGTTAGTGTCGACAACGAATGAAAATACATTATAAATCAAAATTATTATCCACCATCAGATAGGTGTTCTCATGCTAGAGCTTGATAATACATAGTGAAATCTTTAGTGCCGGGCGAGGATTCGAACCCATTCACGCGCAATATGTGGAGATATTGGAATCTGCAGTTTTGAACAAACAACAAATTGTAGCCGAGCTGTATTGTCACGAAGGGATCAAATTCCGCGTTAAGGATGGTCTGAGTTGCATTCCCAGTTCAGAACCAATTTTATCGACATACAGAAGCTCAGATAAAAGATGGAATAAGTGTCCTGTGAGCCTACATAGAGTTTGTTTCGTCACTAGAAATAAATAACTAGTACAAGCAAGGTTACTGGTGATAGAGTTTCTACATGTCGCCACTCCAGACTTTATTGTGGTTCAATCTAACGTCTACTTGGTAGAGAAGGAATATCATTTTTAGTGTTAATTTCAGACCACAATGCCATTTTATCTTCTTCACTTGGTGTAACCAGAATGGAATCTGTCTCTCCCTATCTAAAATCATTGACAGAAGTTGGAATCGAACCCAGACCATAGATACACATACGTATCATCAATCCAACAGACCACCAAACCCTCTTCTGTGTGGCTCATTTTTCTATCGTAACGCCGTTGCGGCACACTGGTTGAGAATTCTGACACACAAGCTCCCTGTAGTGATTTGCAGCATGTTCAGTAAATTCATTTACTTGGTTGACCGAATCACCATGAACTAAGTGCCTCGGCTACCCAGTGCATACGTTCGACTTTATTTTGTAATCACCGAAATAAAATCACGTATCTGCCACCTGCACAGAACTGCCAACAGTGTAGGATGCATAAATTTAAATTGGAAGTGTTTCTTTCCACTTGAGCTACTCTGTTGCGCTATCTCTTTGTTCAAAACGTCGTGCAGTGCAAATGTGGCATTTCATAAATAAATTTTTGCATTCCTAGAAACCCAAAATTTGCTTGTCAGCGGCGGGAAGAGGAGTTAACTGTTGTGCAGCATTGTAAGCTTTTCATCATTGCACTAAGAGCCGAAAGTATTTTCTTGCGATTTCCTTATCGATGTTTCATCTGACTGCTTGTAGCTCTTTCAAAGAAGGGATAAAAACAGTACAGTCAGTGGGACTGGAACTGCGAACCATAACAAACGCTTTTTCACAGGTCCGCACGTTACCACGGGGCTGGCAAAGAGGTACGTGTGTCAGCTTCCTCTTAAGAGACCAACATTGTCTAGAACTCGTAAACGCCTATTTAAATGACGATTTTAGATGCGATTTCCACGTGTAACGTCTTTCCTGGGCTGAAAACCGTAAATTTACAATCTTTTGCTACACCTCAAGCGATAATAACTCAGATTATTCAATGGAAATGACAGGTAAAATCAAGTGAACTTTGAGGCTTAATTCCGTGCACACCAGGACGTAACTGGTCGATTACTGAGTTGCCAAACATACCTTGCCGTGTTGCCAAATCTCAGTTACAGTACCAGCAGGAAGAAGACGAACCGATGTGATCGTACAGCAGGCTGGGAAGTGACCATAGCTGGTGTCTCCAAGTCGCGGCTGCTCCGGCTTGGAATACGTAATGCGTCTGATTCGCATTTCGGTAACTAGGTTTAGAGACTGGAGCGTAGTTGCTAATAATACTCAGAACCGACTGCAAACTAAGCATCATAAATCAGTAACTCTCATAGTTGTTTTTATATTTCTTTCGTAAGTGTACTCAAAACTAAGAAACTCATTCACAGACGTTTTCGTGCCTCGGCGATAGTCGAGCACAACAAAAAAATAAAAATAAAAAAAGAATATGTGTGTGTGGGTGTGACAGAGAGAGAGAGAGAGAGAGAGAGAGAGAGAGATAAAAATCAAAAAGAATGAGTGAGAGAGAGAGAGTAAAAAATTGTTTTAAAGAAATCATGGTATGTAAAGAAATCTTTCATTGAAATGAGACGTTCCACGTCATTACGAAATATCGTATTCATGATCGTAATTGATCTGATGTAATCTAATCCAATCTAATCATATCATATTGATGACTAGCCATGAAGAGTCATGAATTATCAAGTAACGTCTTCATCAATTACTTTAGTTTTAATGTAATGTATGAGTAATTGCTGAAGTTTGATTTTAACATGGAAAGAATATAACAGCGATAGGTGCCGGGTTGGAGTCCTGCGAAGGAAAGAAATTAATGTTTCGTCTCGTCATTTCAGTTAAAGCATCTAGCTACTGCCGAGAAAATCCGAAATGTCACAATTGATTGTGCGTCGATATCTATCCGATTAGGTTCTGGGTTCGAATCCCTATCAAACACAAAGCTATACCTCACGGCAATTCAAGTAAGTTACTTGTTAAGAAGCAATATTTAACATCTCTCGTAGTTCCTTAGCAGGGACAATAGGTGCTGGGCAGGAATTCGCGTCCGTTAAAAATGCTTGCGTTATGTAATTTAAAGTTGGTATTTACTAACTGATACCGTCTAAAATCGAGGTATATCACTCTCTGTATGCCTAATCAGGACTGTCAGTTTCCGTCAGTCACGAAATCTTTGCTTAGTCTGCATGACCTGGGTTTGAATCCATATGCAGGACTAGACGGTTCGTCGTGTCATTTGAAGTTTATTCATATTCTCGACTAGCTGCTCGTAAATAACTTAAGTTTTTAATCTCGTTTTGTGTTAAATAATAAGTACGGTATGTTACTTTGAAGAGGAAATCATGAATCCGACGAACTTACTACGCGCATTACCTATCTGACGTAATAATGAGAGTGGTAACATTTCAGATATGTCATTTATTGTAATAAATGTGAGCTTACAAGCCTTAAGGACTGTCTTATCTGTGATAAGGCGTTCCCTGATACTTGTAGCATCGTGGTACTACTTTACATTTTGAGTTATTGCGATACAGAGCAGTGTTTTCTAGTGGTGACGTGTTGGAACCATTCTCATTAGTCAAACGACTGTACCAAGGAGCGATTAGAGGACCTGCTAGACAGCTGCGTTATGTGGGTTGCATGCGATTCAGGCGAAATGCAATTCAGGTCGTTCGGATACTTTTGAGCGCGACTGTAGAAGTGAAATGACTGCGAGAATGCAGCAGTGTACTCGAACTTAGAATACCTCTGTCCAAAGAATTAAAGCTAATCCAATTAATGACACCCAGGTACTCAAAACGATAGAGGCCAAATTGTGTTGACGATCTTCTCGGTACCCTTGCTGGATCGTTAGCTCCTGCACGAAATATAGTATTTCATCAGGGATTATATTCATGTACCATTATTGCAGAGTACGTCTCTGACGAAAGAGTAATAATTTTACTCAAGGAATACACTAGTTAGTTTGTAGCAGACTTTCCTCTACCACATTTTATGCTTCACACTTTCCAAGTAATAACCGTCAGTTTCTGTCGAAAGTAGTGGAATGCAGTTTCATATCGTGAAAGACATTACTGGTTCGGGCAGTTAGCTCATTTACAGTGGTAACTAGAGAGATAAACGCCACCCTGTGATCCCATATCAATTGGCAGTAACTCAGACGAACGAGCTGGCAATGCAATAGGAACTCATCGATCTGTACAATGGGTCCCGAGCGCGGATAATCAGAACTGAAATGCAGTGTCGCTGTATCATAAATGAAACGGAGGTCGCCTCTCGCAACTAGTAATACGGTAATACCGTACAATCGTCTCCCTGCAGTAATACGATTGCCACCTTGGCGTGTTTACCATAATAGTTAACAATTTTTACTGCTCTACATGTAGACACGGACACAGTGGGAGCTAGTTTTGTCACAGAAGTAGTGAGCGTAGTTACCTTACAGTGTGATCATGGGACGCTGGTGCGAAAATGCATTTCTGAGAAGCCATAATGACTTACTGCTAATGTCATAAAATTTAGTGACGTCTGGGGTTGTGGTGATGGAATGTGTAGTAAGTACGTCTACATCTACATCTACATGGTTACTCCGCAAGTCACATTTAAGTGTCTGGCTAGTGTACCAGTTACTAAAGGAGGGACAAGATGCAGAGCCGAACAGATTCAAGAAAATCCCAAAGTAGAAGCAAAAACCTAAGTAATAAGTATTTCATTGATGATATGCGTAAATGTGTGATTAAACAGTTGTTATTGTGGTATCACCAACAATACAAGGAAATGGCATCTTTGCAAAAGCTTCAAAGCGTTTGTCGCACGTTGTAGGACTTCAAGAATACCAAAGAGTCCGTAGGAAAAACTTTTTGATCATGGGATTTGATTTTAAGAGATGGGAGAATAAATTAGTCATCATGTGCTGACGGAAAGATATAGCTGTAAAGAGGGCTCTCTAGAGAATTTTTTTTTGCAAAAACGCCAACTGTCGCTGTTAAAGTGCCCATTGGTTTAGTTAGACTCGTTCTAAAATAAATGTTGAATGAATAACTGTTGGAAAATCACACTTTGCGTGGAATTTTATTGAACAAAAGTGCCAGTTAACGTTCATTCTTATATGAGTCTAACAGATAAACCCCCGAAAGCACACAGAAATGGGTAGAAATTTTCTTTCATATAAAATTTGGAAGCATCGCTGAAGTTTTAGCACTAATTAAGGTGCATCCAATCTTCTCCTGATCATTACGCTGACAGAACATTGCTAAAAAATTGGTTCTCTCCTGCTACTTCTAGACGATCTAGGCTGGGGACAGCCACGGCGTGTCAAACCGCACGCAAGCTGGATGTGCGGGACGTCTGTGGCTTAATCTCGTCTGGTCTCAGGTGTGCTCGGTCCTTCTCGGAAGTACCCGGTATAGCGCGATTTTTCATTTAGTTAAGTGTTGTATCTGAATAACACGCTCCATTTTCGATCCTGCACCTATATATGAACATTATACAATGTAATGAAGATATTACCTGCCAATGGCCACTGAAATATAATGGAGAAAATAGCAAATTTGTGCTGGACCGGGAATTCAAGCCGGATTATTCCGTTTCTGGCGAACGCTCGCCTTCAACGACTCGAAAATCCGGACCAGGTTCCTTGGATCTGTCTTAGCACTTTCATTTCCACTGCTCTTACGTTTTGTTTTATGTTTTTCGTTGCTGCTATAGTTTCTGCTGTATTTGTCGAAACAGGATGCACCATTGTTTTATATATTTTTATTTTCCCCACAGTTGTCATGAGTTTGTTTTTTCATACAGTATTTTGTACGCATCTGGCTACCATAACTGCCTTTATCGCATGATTTTTCACTTCCTAGGTTAAGTCCGCATAGCTCGTGATAATAGACCCTAGATAATTAAAACACGTCACTTATGCAATTAACACACCATCTGTTTCTGATTTACGTAGTATCCTCATTGTTTTCTATCATTGCAGCAGCATTAGCGTAACATGTAATGTTTACCACTTTATTTCCCACTTTGTAGCCCGGTTTCTTTTTTACGAAATCAATGTTGCGGTCCATTATTAAGCTGAACAGGAGCTGGCTTAATGAGTGTTCTTGTCTATTCCCTTACCGAGTGCAATTCCATCTATCAACCTTTAGTGTGTTTTAAATCTCGTTTTTAACCGTTATGTGTATCTTCTACGATTTGCACTAAAGCCATTGGTATTCTCTTGTCGATTCAGGTTTGAATGAAGCTCTTTTTTTCTAATCCTACCAAAGGCTTTTGACAAGTCAACGAAACACAAGTAGGCTGCGTTACTGAACTCTATAGATTTCTCCACAATCTGCCTCAAAGCAAAAATAATGTCTACTTGTTCTTCCTGAATCCTTGCTGTTCTTCTGGTATTTCTATATAATCTGCATTGTCTCTGATTACTGATTTTGAAAATTTCAAGGTCTTATCAAGGAGGGCAGCTGCCCGGTAAATACGTAATAATTGCGTATTTCCTTTTATATACCCTGAAATTGTAATAATTTTTTCCATTTTCTTTGTATCCTGATGTTCTTCATGATATTATTAAACAAAGTATGAAGCTGGTGAGATATGCCTGACCCCCGTGTATTATTAATTAATTATATAAGCACCGACTCTCGAGTTTTTCTATTTTTAAGTCTTTTTATGGGAGTGCACATTTTCCTCACTGGGAAGTCAATTTGGTTCTCATTTTGTCTGCTTTGGTGATTCGTTTACAATAATTTTCCCGATCAGTTTTGTTTCATTGTGTATCTGTATCGATGTGTGTGTGTGTGTGTGTGTGTGTGTGTGTGTGTGTGTGTGTGTGTGTGTGTGTAACCGTCTCAAATTCTCCACTTACCCACTCAATAATGACGGAGTGCCCCTTCCCACTACCCTTGTTACTCGCATCATTTCGCTGATTCCCGTGAGAGGTGAAGCTGTTCTGCATCCCCACTGAAGAGATCATTGGGTCGCCTCGCCCACGTAATGTATAAGTGGTAGCTGTGCTTTCCGTTGTCATGTAATGTGGAAATTAGATTTGGTCAAGGACGTGTCCGGATGGCTGACGTGGTCAAGGAGACCTTTCGCGAGGAACGGTAAAATCCGGGTTCGAGTCCCAGTCGAACACTAATTTTCAACTCTCCCCATTAATGCTCATTATGTATTTCAGTGCCCAATGTCAGCTAATGTCTTCATTTTGTTCGTAAAATGTTCGCATACGTCTACAGGATAAATGATGCTGGATGTTCTTTGACCTTGAAGAATGATGGTTCAAATGGCTCTAAGCACTATGATACTTAACATCTGAGGTCATGAGTCCCCTAGACTTACAACTACTTACACCAAACTACCTTAAGGACATCACAAGCATCCATGCCCGAGGCAGGATTCGAACCTGCGACCTCAGCAGCAGCGCGGTTCCGGACTGAAGTGCCTACAACCGCTCGGCCAAAACGGCCGGCTCTTGCAGAATGAATTTAAAGACTTAGTTAACGACGAAAGAGAAAAAATTAAAAGGATCGACAGATGGGATAAGTTGCTGTGTTCATCAAGAAGCAGTTTGTGCTAAATTTTTACGAACGAACCACGTGAAGATATTGATGGTACGAATAGCAAAACTTTTGAAGTTGCATGCATTATTCCTCAGTTGGTTGCAACAGTTTTCGATGGAACTGAACAACGGGTATGGAGACGTAACATACATTGTAAGACAAAAAACGATGCACCAAGAAGGAATTATCCGAATGGGCCGGAAAGCAGTAGATGTGCATGTAGAGAAAAACAAAAAATAGCAATTTCAGAAAAACTGGATGGTTTATCCAAGAGAAGGAGTCAGTCATGCGTTTCTCGAACTCTGGCACCCATGGAAGCACTTATTCAGCTTGGCATTGGCTTGTAGCGTTGCTCAATGTCCTACTGTGCGATAACGTGCCAGATTCTGTCCGCTTGGCGTGTTAGATCAACAAAATCCCGCGCTGATTGGAGGCCACTGCCCATAATCCACCAAACTTTCTCAATTCGGAAGAGATCCTGAGACCTTGCTGGCCAGGACAAACTTTAGCAAGCACAAAGACAAGCAGTACAAACTCTTGCCGTATGCGGAAGGTAATTATCATGCTGAAATGTAAGGCCAGGTGGCTTACCATGAAGGGTGACAAAATGGGGCAAAGAATATAGTCGGTGTACCGCTGTACCGTAAGGGTGCCGCGGATGACAACGAAAGGGCCCTTTTTTTTGGGTCTTCTGACTGGTTTGATCTGGCCCGCAATGAATTCCTCTCCTGTGCCAATTTCTTAATCTCAGAGTATCAGTTATATCTTGAATGTATTCCAATCTCTGTCATCCTCTACACTTTTTGCTTTCTGCGGCTCCCTCCAGTACAATTGAAGCCATTCCCTAATGTTTTAACAAATTTCTTATCATACTGCCCCTTCGCCTTGTCAGTGTTTTCCACATATTCTTTTCCTCTACGAATCTGCGCAGAACGTCCTCATTCCTTAGCATCCACTCAATTTGCACCATTCGCTGGTGCATCAAATCTCAAATGATTGGAGTTTCTTCTGTTCCGGTTTTCCCACGGTCCATGTTTCACAACCACACAATGCTGTACTCCAAACGTACAGTCTTACACGTAAAAACTGACCGCCGGCCGGCCGCCACAGAGACTAAGTCCGAATCGCTCACTTCAGGTGGCCAATAAAACTGACCGCTCCTGACAACTCTTAAGTCCGGCCATCTGCACAATCTGGCAACGCTGAAGGATGCAGAAGTGTTAGGAGGAACTGTTGTCTACTTCCGAAACGATATGGATGGAGTGAGCCCGTGGTCTTGCGGTAATCGTCGTGCATTCTAAACTTAGAGTCGCATGTTCGCGTCCAACTGTATTTTTTTTTACCACATTTCGGTCAAGTTATGAGTCTGATTGAACATCTAAGACAGTTCGCTTAACATTCTACCCACCCGCAATAACAAGTGTTCCAGAAACAATTCCGCACGACAGCTCGTGGCTGCGTCGCGATCATAACACCTTACGCTCGAGCGTTTCCTCGCGCTGCAGCGGCTACCGGCTACCAGCCACCGGCCAGACGCCACCCGCTGCTTGAAATCCGGCGCCGCCCATGTGAAGGCGGCGCCACGCTGTCAGTGTATGTATCAACTGTCATTATCGAATTTGAAGTTCTAGTTATCATCTTGCAGTTAAGCATTGGATTTTGCATACTTGAAAATCATGAACTACAGTTGAGCATTGTAAAATTGAGTCGCAAGTGGAAAAAGGTGTAACATCTGCAACACAACGTTTCCTTTTGGTATAAAAGAGGGGTGAATGTAGAGGAGGCAGCTAGAAAGATTTGAACTGCGTGTGGAGCGAGTTCTTTCGGAAAAAATACGCCAGAAAAAGATATTCTTGTTTCAACAAAGATCGTTCTGGCATGAATGATTTTCCACATTAAGGAAGTCTCGACTACTGATATATGTGACAGATTATCATTTTACCATCATGCGACATTTGCATTCAACAGCCAAACGTATAGGAGTACTGCATACTCTAATTCGAAACAACAAAAATCAACGGAGTGACTATTATTGAACGTCATCAGGTCGCTCATTGAGCATTCCAATGCAGTACTGTTACTGGTGACGTGTTATGATGCCTTTACCGTTAACTTCCTAAGAAGAAATGAAAGTCTGAGACCCACCAAAACACGTAGACTAGAGCAAAAAGTAGTCTGAACATAATATTTTACATCTGATAGCCCCAAAAGGGTGTTTCGGGCTACGAATTCTGCGCCAAGGGGTGTGTGCAACACAGCTGAAATTTGCTGTCAACAACTGAGACAACTTTCGGTCGCAGTGTAAAAGAATCGAGCAAGAAAACTACATCACCTATGTTACTGCATGATAACTCACTCTGTTGATTTGAGAAACAAAACTATCCAGGGGATTGATAGGAAAGTCTTCTCTCAGGCACTTGTATTGATAGGGAAGTCCTCGCTCAAGCACTTGTCCCTCTCGTCGTATATTCGTAAAATTTTACCTTTCCCGATCTTGATCGATCAACCATCAAGGCAATTCATTTGTAGACGAAAATACTCTTAAAACTACACTGGTTTAATGACATCGTTAGAACCAGTGGGTTTCTACAGGCGTAGAATTTGCAAATAACTTTCGCATTGACAGATTGTTTTAGATATCGTGAAAGAAAAATCAGAACCTGTTTAATTTCTCTTTGATGATTACTGTTGCGATTAGTAAACTAACGAAAAATGCAATTAAAATTATTCACTGTACTAATACAAATTACATTCAGCTTACTACAAAAACATTACGACGGCAGTCTATCTTAATAAAGCATTAAGTGTAAAACGATTGAGCCTATTTTAACACGAATTAGTAGGATATTACTGTCTTTTGACTTCGAAAAGATCTTTATTTACTTCATTTCCTGTATCATTCGCAAGTATTATGAAAATGTGGCATTTCATAAATAAAATTATGTATTCACAACAACAACAAATATGCCGGCAGAAAACTAAAGTGGCATTATGAAATTGGTAGTACCGTAAGGTTTTCGCTCTGACACTAAGGATTATTGTAAGTACCAAGACGAATTTTGCTCGAGCGTTATCTTACGATTCCCTTATTGAGTTTGTATCTGCCTCCTTGTAGCTCTTTTGCAAAATAAATAAAAATCTTGCTTTCAGCGAGTCTAGAAACGCGAACGACAGCAGCTTCCACCTGATAGCCAAGCATGTTACCTGAGAAATGGTATTTTCGTACAGTGGGAAGACATTTTGTGGTTGAATTGTTAGCATATATCAGTCAGACGTGTGCCGTTGGTCTAAGCGTTTCGGTGTGTTGAATTTGTACCAATGATTTTTCTACAGGACATTTCTGTCCCAAATAGAGAGTTGAAGTCTCCCATTAGTATTTTCACGTCATCTTGGTGAATTTTGCTCATAGTATTTTCGAGTGTGTTCCAGAATTTTTCGACATTTTTGGTGTTTTTCTTATTTTCAATTTTGGTGGGGGCATGTGCATTGATGTGTGCATATTTTTTACTGGGGCTCTGAATGAGCATAGTCATAAGTCGATTGTTGATGGGTGTGATTTCTTTGACAGAGTTGATGTTAGATCTGTGTTCGAGGAAACCAATGCCAAAGATTGGTACGCCTTTCGCTACCTTTGTTCTATTTTACTCTTGAAGATGCAATGGTTTCCGCAAGGTTTCGCTATCAGTTAGTTGTGGTTCGTTAAGAGCAAGGAGGAGAATTTTTTGTTGGTCGATTTCTTTTGTGTGATTATTTAGTTTTGGTGCTTGGATCAATGTATCGATGTTTAGTTTTCAAATGCATGTTTCTGCTTGTAGGGAAATTTACCAGAGATCTTCGATATTCTCTGCCGTGCTAACCTGGACTCCCCAGAATCCGAAAATCCAACTGCCGCCAGTCGACAACCAGGTTGTGTACCATCTGGGGTAAAGTTGACTTTGCTTGCACAGTTCATGTTAGCTTGTGTTTCGTTTGTTTGGCTTGGGTGATACCACGACCGGACAGGACCAGAGTGTGTGGAAGCCTTTGGAAGCAAATATTTTCAGCCGAGCTCATTGATCTAACAGACGGTGACCAGAATAGCGGTTATTTTCACTCAGTCGTGCGTGGATTTTGGGTTCAACGGATTGAGTAGCCGTCAGGACTGTGTTAGTATTTGGTTCACCCCAAGTATTTCATTTCCTCGGTACCACCAACATGGGGGAGGGTTTCCCCTATCAGCCCCATAAGATTTTTATTATTATTAGTATTGTCATTATGTCATCAGCAAATCCGATATGGTGCATCTTCCCACCACTGAAATAGATGTGTAGTGTTCGATTCAGTATTTCCATAACAGAAATATGGGTTATAAGTACGTTACATTGCTGCTAATAGACATATTTTGCACTTTTTCTTAGGCAGTTGCTACCTGTTACTCCATCATAGGAATTTATGTGCGCAGCATTGTTGCAATACAGACGTTCAAATTATCCGATTTCTGTAATTTCATTTAGATACCAGATCGTTCTAATCAGATTCAGCCAGTCAGGCTTATTGTGGATATCCGAATACGACTCTCATCATTTGGTAGACTGGGTAAACCACGTTCTTAATCGGACGGTTGAATCTAGATCACTTATTTCTGACAGGGCCTGAATTCTTAAACACTGTGGAAAATAGTAATACAATGTGATTATTACTAATATGTCATTTAAACATAAATACGTGAACTAACGAGATAACAGTTTATTTACAGGGGTAGAGCCCCATCCCTCATAGCAGAGCAGTGCGAGATTGGTTTCAGGTCCAAGAGAGGAAAAAGTTGTTGCCGTTTGTTCCACGATCACCGAACATCAACCAGATAGAGAATATGTGGGCAGAGGTAACAAGGTCATTGCCATGTGGACCTACAAATGCAAAGCGATCCTTGGACGATAATAGAAAACGTATGGTGGGAAGTAAACCATCACGCTACACTGTCGACGACTTAATGAAATCAATGCCCCTAAGCCTTCGAGAAATCTTACGTAATAATCGTGGGTGGGTTGGTTACTAAAAGTATACTCGTCCACAAAACCCATGTGGACAGTTACCTGATAGTCGGTCAAGCTTTGCTTTGTCGCAGCTCTTTAGATACAAGACCATTTACTTTCAGTCTCCTCCTTACAATTCTTGCAATGCAAAGTAATTGAAAAATCTCATCTACTCGACACCAACTGACGAATCCACTGGTGCATGTGTTGTTCAACACACAGTAGTTGTCACCCTCACTGGAATCAATGACTGTTTGTTTGTGTGTCTGCGTGTGTGTGTGTGTATGTGTTATCGTGTTCACGCACAATCTGAATCAATGCTTTTAACATTAGAGAGACAACCAACAATATATATTGTATCAAATATGACAAGTATTTTAATGAGATGGGAAGTTACAAACTGAATTGTTACCCAACCCACGACCTGCATACTACGTTAAGTAAGATGTATTAGCTCCATATTATCGTTAGCAGAGAGAGTGCGCTCTTGTTGTCGAGGCTCGCGACAAGTGCAGCGATTAGCAGTGCCCAATGCCGCCGCAATTTGTTTATGTTGGCTGAGCGTGGACACTGCAGCAGACGCTTCGCCATAAACAGAAATAAATCACCTTGGCTCTGACTGCAGTGAGCGGATATCACCGCCTGCGTGTTCTTATAGTAACCAACGTGAGACTCTACTCACAGGTGCCATGGAGCAGTTGCAACTGGTATCATGTCATTAGTCATCAGAATATTAACCAGTGATGAAATGTCCAATCTATCTGAATCCCAAGAAAATAGGAACCTTCTCACAAAGGAATGTGAGGTGATACCAAAATTTATCCAACATACAAAAATTAACTGCAGGGCTTGCATGTATGCAGTAGTAGCACACAAGGAAATATTATGTCTTGGTAGCGTATATTTCGTTATCTCTTCTCATAATAACGCCCTTGTTTTAGGATGAAGTGAGAAAATAAATACGAAAAACTAAAGTTCCTGAGAAGCATATCATTCATTTCCTCTTCTCATATCATTACTTTTGTTTTAGTATGAAGTTAGAAAATATACAATTTAAGGTTGTGAAGCATAACATGACACCAGATTGTTATCGTAGGCGCTATCGGAAACGCAAAAAGCACGTAGCTGTCTATTCTTTTGTCCAACAGTTTGTCTCCTTTCATGCATTACTCCCGCTAGGAGATTCTTATTTAAGGACCTGTGGGCATCACGTTCTTCAGTAGAACAAGCCTTATGTTATTGTGCTAATTACGGTATGGAAAAAATGCAAGAAAGACGATTTCCCCTAACACAGTGGGGATATTTGCAAATGTCTGTATTCAGCAATGACTCCCAGCTGGCACAACACATCAAAGATTCCATGCAGCAGGCAACACAACTGTGCGTGCACTTCAGACTTCATTCAGTAAGACGTCAGGAGATGGATGGAAACGTCAAATTAACGTCGCTTTCTGAGTCGTATTCAATCCAGAATGAGGTGTTATTAAGGTAGTTGAGCGTTCTAGCAATTACACTTTCATAATTCCCATATGAGTATTCCGATAGCTAAAAGAACCCGTTAATGTGGAACTATCGGGAACTGCATTAATATCAAACTGCAAGAACTTGAGACAATACGTGGACTTTTCTCTTCGCTGGGTGACCTATTACTGTTATTTAGGATTCTCTCCGTCCTAGGCGTAATGCAAATGGAACTTCACAGGCGCTTTCCGCTATTCTTGACAATTATCAGCAACTTGTAATCACTGCGAGTTACAACTGCGTGATGATGTGGCTCAGGTTGTCAGTAGTTGTGGTGGTGTTATGCTGTCAAACTGCTTACAGTAACGTTAATGGTGGCCCACATAATTTAGCGCTGACTACCTACTTAAGTAAAGATAGTGTTGTGGCGTCGTCGCTTCTCTTTATTTGGCCTCAGCTTGTGTAATCCGATTTAACGAACATAGTACTCCATTCGCGGGCTGCTAATCATACAGTATGACTACAAAGATCATCGTGTGGGTATTACATTAATTCTGCAGTGAATTGCTTAACAAATATTACCTTCAGCAATGCAGCTGGAATGACTCATTACACAGGTACTCTATGTTGCACTTGGTTAAGAGATCAGTTCGCTGCAATCCTGCTTCTACTGTTCGTAAATACTTGAATACTTCATAAATGGTTCAAATGGCTCTGAGCACTATGGGACTTAACCTCTGAGGTCATCAGTCGCCTAGAACTTAGAACTAATTAAACCTAACTAACCTAATGACATCAGACGCATCCATGCCGAGGCAGCATTCGAACCTGCGACTGCAGCGGTCGCTCTGTTCCAGACTGCAGCGCCTTGAACCGCACGGCCACTCCAGGCGGCGTGCGTTCGTTGTAGAACATAAGTTATAACAGTGAAAAGATTGACGGAAAAATACATAAAAAACATTCATTCAGATATATATTAACAATTTACGTTATTATGCCCTTAACCACAATCCGAGTTGGAGTCTCTCTTCAGTTACAGCTAACCAGTGCGCACCCATTGCATTATTGTAAGAACCGACATGCAGTATTTTGGATTTAAAATTTTTTAAATTCGTTGTAAGAACTGATGAGACCAAGCTGCTTAGGTCATCGATCCCTAAGCTTACACACTACTTAATGTAACTTAAACTAACTTACGCTATGGACAGCACACATATCCATGCCGGAGGGAGGACTCGAACCTCCGACGGTGGGCACTGTCGGGCACAGCAGTCAACCTCTCTGCAGCATCTATCTATACACTCTCCTCGTCAGACGCGAATTCCCATCTTTGCCGCATACCATATGCGTGGTACCCCCCGGGAATGTCCGAAAGAAAAGACACTACGAATCCGGGTTCGAACCTGATGAGGCACAAATTTTTATCTGACGCCGCCGTTGTTCTATTTTAATGCGCATGACAGCCTGGACATCTGTCCTTCAATCTTTAATTGATGAACAAGGCTGTCTACTTCGATGCGTAGTGTCTGTACTTTCGGAAATGTCCGAAAGAACACACAGCCCCCCCCCCCCCCCCCACACACACACACATATACAAACACACACACACATATACATTTTTATCTTAAGTGCTATTCGGAAAATGTTTGGCAACTCAGTGATAGTGCCGGACTGGAGCTGCATCAACCTACTCATATCCCTAGATATAGTTGTAATTTTCTGAACAGTTCCTGTTTAATAAGTGACCGCGACAGTGTCTCTCATCGTTTACTTTGTCGGAAACCTGCTTCTCTCAAACGTAGCCTATACTATAGCAATGAGTGATTTCTCACATTCTTGATACCTCACTGGACGTGCTACTGCAACTGTAGTCAAAGATTCATATCCCGCTGGAAAAGTATGTTTCAAGTCAGATGGTTTTGCTCCTCCCGTACTGTCATTGAAAACGATCACAACGAAATTAAGTATAGGTATCCTATGAAACCCTTGAGTTCATACTGTGATGCTGTGAAGATGAAAAATGTAGTTTTTCACAATTATCAGATGACAGATGGAATTTGTCAGATTCCACTAATTATGATTGCATTATTAACTGTTGATTCACAGGCGCTTTTCTGCCGCTTATTGTAACTGTTATTTGAATGTTAGAGCTGGAAGAATAGAAACACCAAATTTTCGCCATTTGGAATGTTCGAATTCACCCTAAGTCTTCACGTTTCGAACAAACGCAGAACATCTGTCAGGAAAGCTGACAACAATAAGCCAGGCCATGCCTGTCTTCTGGTGGATGTGCCAATGACAGTGATCTCAATAACAATATTGTACAGCAAATATACATTGGCAACTCAACCACTATAGAAGCTCCAAAACTGTGAATCGCGTCTGGTGAATATGCTTTCAAGGTTTCGGTCCGATTAAGTCAGTAAAACACAAATCATTGCCGCAGTTATTAATTTATGACATTTAGTTTGTATCGCTGTATTACAAGTAATTGCACCCTAGCCCCTAAACCTAGTTACAGAAATGCGAGTAAGACTCCTTGACATATAATGAGGATTTTGCGGCCCTTGCCACCCGCAACTTTGAAACGAAGCTATAGTCACTTCCGAGGTCACTCACAGACAACATCAGCTGCTATCCTTCCTGGCGGTATAACTAAAACTTGGCAACAGCGCAGAATATGTTTGGCAACTCTGTGACCGACGAGTTACTTCCTTGATGGCACAGAACTATCCTGCTAAATACACTTGATATTATCGTGTCATTTCATTTTAATACTGAGTGCTTTTCGCTTGAGATGTGACGTAAGGATATCAGTTAATCCTTTTGAGTCCACGAAAGTCGTTCCACATGGGAAATACAACTACTGTCGTCTCTTATGTTACGGTTTATCTGCCATAGCGCTTACGGGTCAATAAGTAAGTGGAAGACACCGCGCCTATACGCTACCTCCTAGGCACGCCGGCACGGTAGCTCAGCGTGTTCGGTCAGAAGATTAGCTGCCCTCTCTAATAAAAAGAACTGAGTTCACCGATCAACAACGAACTAAAACGGGTGTCTTACGACGTCCGCCCCGAACAGATACAACGAACGACAGCGAACAAAATGAGACTAGCCGTCACGGTGGCTCAGCGTTTTCGGTCAGAGGGTTAGCTGTCCTCTGCAATGAAAGAAAACTGAGTTAATTGATCAACAACGGACTTAAACGGATGTCTTACGACGTCAGTCCCGAGCAGATGCAACGAACAAAAGCAAACAAAATGAGATTAAAAAAAGGGGTAACGTGCTTGCCTGTCTGGTGCATGCTGCTTCTGTTCGCCTTTCGAGCCTCGCCGAAAGCCAGATTTTTAATTCTTTTGTAGCAGAGCTTCAAGCTGGCAGAAACCAATTCAATGAGGGAATCGTAAGTCAACGCTCTAGCAAAATTCGTCTTGCTACTTCTAGTAACCCTTAGTGTCAAAGCGAATACCTTGAGGTACTGCATATTCATAATGCCACGTTTTTGTTTTCTGCCGCCATATTTTTTGTTATTGTGAATACATAATTATATCTATGAACTGCCACATTTTCACAATACTTGCGAAGCAAATCATGTGAAGTAACACGTCACCAACTCGTTGGGAAGGTGGAAAAAGCACTACCCTTTCTGGATGCTCTCTGTATCTTCCTGGATGCCGAGTAATACGACCTTCGAGTAAATGGTTAGAGATGAAGAATCTAGTGGTGAATGAACTCATAGACGAGCTGAATGCAGGAGACTACTCTTGAAAAGAATAAGTAGACGATCTATTCACAGTAAGACTTAGAAAATTTGCTAGTACTGTTAAACCTATGTGCACTGAACATTGTGATAAAAGTATTTAAAGACGAGCCCCACAACAATTGGTGTAGTGTTATTTATGGGGAAGCATGTCCAGCACACATACTGAAAAATTATGTTTCTCGGTGAAACTTTAGAGAGGGTTGTAGTGTATCTAGAGGTAGCCCTGGATGGAAAACTATTATGAACACCTCACATAAAGAATATGTTCCACTGCGAAAGATAATCTTATAAGCACTAGAAGCTGCTGTAGGGTAAACTGGGGTCTAAACCCAGTACGTACTGGATGTACATCCCTGCAAAAAGACCAATGACAATTTATTGGCCTATAATATGAACAAAGTCGAACAGAAGGTGGCTGCTAGGGAGTCTGGCAAAGTGCAGAGACTGGCCTGCTTTCACAAACAGATGGAATTAGCAGGACATCCACTCTTGGAATGGATATTATGCTAGACATGCCCGCCTTACACCTGTGGCTTAAAATGGGGGCAGCAGCAGGGACATAAAGGCTAAAAATTGGAAATAACTGGATATAGTTAGACTATACGGAATCCCAAATCAGTAAGGCGATGGCTGAGGAAATGTCGACTGACTACACAATAACTTCTAGCTGTTTCAATAAACGTTGCCACGTAACAGTTGGAAGCAGGGAGCAGTGGAAAAACGAACCATAATATAATCGGACATAATATAGTGGTTTACTGACAGGTCGAAAACAGATGAAAGTACCAGGTGTCTCAGTTGTTGACAACAAATTCCAGCTGTGTTGCACACACCCCTTGGGGCAGAATTCGTACTCCAGAACACACTTTTGGACCTATCAAATGTAAAATATTATGTTCAGACTACTTTTTGCTCTAGTCTACGTGTTTTGGTGGGTCTCAGGCTTTCATTTCTTCTTAGGAAGTTAACGGTAAAGGCATCATAACACGTCACCAGTAACAGTACTGCATTGGAATGCACAATGTGCGACCTGATGACGTTCAATAATAGTCACTCCGTTGATTTTTGTTGTTTCGAATTAGAGCATGCAGTACTCCTACACGTTTGCCTGTTGAATGCAAATGTCGCATGATGGTAAAATGGTAATCTGTCATTTTATCAGTAGTCGAGACTTCCTTAATGTGGAAAACCATTCATGCCAGAACGATCTTTGTTGAAACAAGAATATCTTTTTCTGGCATATTTTTCCCAAAAGCACTCGCTCCACACGCAGTTCAAATCTTTCTAGCTGCCTCCTCTACATTCAACCCTTTGTTATACCAAAAGTAAACGTTGTGTTGCAGATGTTACACCTTTTTCCACTTGCGACTCAATTTTACAATGCTCAACTGTAGTTCATGATTTTCAAGTATGCAAAATCCAATGCTTAACTGCAAGATGATAACTAGAACTTCAAATTCGATAATGACAGTTGATACATACACTGACAGCGTGACGCCGCCTTCACATGGGCGGAGCCGGATTTCAGGCGGCGGGTGGCATATGGCCGGTGGCCGGTAGCCGCTGCAGCGCGAGGAAACGCTCGAGCGTAAGCTCTTATGATCGCGACGCAGCAACGAGCTGTCGTGCGGGATTGTTTCTGGAATACATGTTATTGCGGGTGGGTAGAATGTTAAGCGAACTGTCTTAGATGTTCAAACAGACTAATAACTTGACCGAAATGTGGTATAAAAAATACAGTTGGACGCGAACATGCGACTCTAAGTTTAGAATGCACAACGATTACCGCAAGACCACGGACTCACTCCATCCATATCGTTTCGGAAGTAGACAACAGTTCCTCCTAGCACTTCTGCATCCTTCAGCGTTGCCAGATTGTGCAGATGGCCGGACTTAGAGTTGTCAGGGGCGGTCAGTTTTATTGGACACCTTAAGTGAACGACTCGGACTTAGTCTCTGTGGCGGCCGGCCGATGGTCAGTTTTTATGTCTATGACTGCACATTCTCTGAAATTTCTTCCTCAAATTAAGCCCTTCCTTTGATAGTCGCTGACTTCTCTTGACCAGGACGGCCAGTTTGCAAGTACTACTCTGCTTATGATGCCTCCCTTGCTCCGTCCGTCAAGGTCCGTTCAGGTAGTAGAATTCCTTACATTCATCTACTTTGTAACCATGAATCCTGATGTGAAGCTTCTCCTGTTCTCATTTTTGCTGCTTCTTATTACTTTCGTCTTTCATTTACTCTCAGTCCACACTCTCTACACGTTAGATTGCTCGTTTAATGCAGGAGATCCTGTAATTCTTCTTCACTTTCAAACAGGATAGCAATGTCAACACCGAATCGTATCATTGATATCCCTTCACCTTCAATTTTAATTCCGCTCCTGAACCTTTCTTTTATTTCCATCATTGCTTATTTGATGTACAGATTGAACACTAGGGGCGGAAGACTACACTTCTGTGTTACACCCTTTTTAGTCCGAGCACTTCGTCCTTCTTCGTCCACTCCTATTATTCCCTCTTGGCTCTTGCACATATTTCGTAATACCAGTATCTCTCTATAGCTTACCCATATTTTTCTCAGAATTTCTAACATCTTGCACCATTTTACATTGTTGAACGCTTTTTCCAGGTCAACAAGCCCTATGAACGTGTCTTAATGTTTCTTTAATTTGCTTCCATTATCAATGGCAACCTCATAATTGTCTGTCTTATGCCTTTACCTTTCCTAAGGCTAAACTGATCATCTAAAACATTCTCAATTTTCTTTTCCATTCTTCTGTACATTATTCCTGTCAGCAACTTGGATGCATGAGCCATTAAGCTGATTGTTCGATAACTCTCGCACTTGTGAACTCTTGCAGTCTTCGGAACAGTGTGGATGATATTTTTCTCAGATAGTATGTTGCTAGACTCACACATTCTTCACGCCAACGTGAATAGTCCTTTTGTTGCCACATCCCCCAACGATTTGTTAGAAAATCCGTACCCTTCTTCCTTTTTTGATCTTAAGTCCTCCAAAAAAAATTCTGATTCTAATGTCGGATCCCGTATCTAAATTGACTCCTACTTCTTCTTCTAACACATGAGGTAAATCTCCCCTCTCATAGAGGCTTTTAATCTACTCTTTCCACCTATCCGCTGTCCCCTCTACATTTAACAGTGGAATTTGCCTTGCCCTATTAATTTTATCACAGTTGCTTTTAATTTCAAAGAAAATTTTTTGAACTTTCCTACATGCTGAGTCAGTCCTTTTTCGATTTATTTGCATTTTTATGCAGACATTTAGTCTTAACTTCCCTGCACTTTCTGTTTATTTCATTTCTCACTGGCTTGTATTTCTGTATTCATGAATTTCCCTGGATATTTTTGTTCTTTCTTCTTCCATCGAGCAACTGAGGTATTTCTTCTGTTAGCCACTGCTCCTTTGCAGTTACCTTCTTTGTACCTACGTTTTTCTTTCCAACTTCTGTGATGGCCCTATTTATAGATGTCCATTCCACTTCAACTGTAGTATCTAATGACGTATTCATTATGGCAGTATCTATAGCCATAGAAAACTTCAAGAGTATCTCTTCATTTCTTAGTTTCTGTATTCCAATTCTTTGCGTCTTGATATTTCCTTAGTAATCTCTTAAATTTCAGCCTGCTCTTTATCATTACTACACTCCTGGGAATGGAAGAAAGAACACATTGACACCGGTGTGTCAGACCCACCATACCTGCTCCGGACACTGCGAGAGGGCTGTACAAGCAATGATCACACGCACGGCACAGCGGACACACCAGGAACCGCGGTGTTGGCCGTCGAATGGCGCTAGCTGCGCAGCATTTGTGCACCGCCGCCGTCAGTGTCAGCCAGTTTGCCGTGGCATACGGAGCTCCATCGCAGTCTTTAACACTGGTAGCATGCCGCGACAGCGTGGACGTGAACCGTATGTGCAGTTGACGGACTTCGAGCGAGGGCGTATAGTGGGCGTGCGGGAGGCCGGGTGGACGTACCGTCGAATTGCTCAACACGTGGGGCGTGAGGTCTCCACAGTACATCGATGTTGTCGCCAGTGGTCGGCGGAAGGTGCACGTGCCCGTCGACCTGGGACCGGACCGCAGCAACGCACGGATGCACTCCAAGACCGTAGGATCTTACGCAGTGCCGTAGGGGACCGCACCGCCACTTCCCAGGAAATTAGGGACACTGTTGCTCCTGGGGTATCGGCGAGGACCATTCGCAACCGTCTCCATGAAGCTGGGCTACCGTCCCGCACACCGTTAGGCCGTCTTCCGCTCACGCCCCAACATCGTGCAGCCCGCCTCCAGTGGTGTCGCGACAGGCGTGAATGGAGGGACGAATGGAGACGTGTCGTCTTCAGCGATGAGAGTCGCTTCTGCCTTGGTGCCAATGATGGTCGTATGCGTGTTTGGCGCCGTGCAGGTGAGCGCCACAATCAGGACTGCATACGACCGAGGCACACAGGGCCAACACCCGGCATCATGGTGTGGGGAGCGATCTCCTACACTGACCGTACACCACCGGTGATCGTCGAGGGGACACTGAATAGTGCACGGTACATCCAAACCGTCATCGAACCCATCGTTCTACCATTCCTAGACCGGCAAGGGAACTTGCTGTTCCAACAGGACAATGCACGTCCGCATGTATCCCGTGCCACCCAACGTGCTCTAGAAGGTGTAAGTCAACTACCCTGGCCAGCAAGATCTCCGGATCTGTCCCCCATTGAGCATGTTTGGGACTGGATGAAGCGTCGTCTCACGCGGTCTGCACGTCCAGCACGAACGCTGGTCCAACTGAGGCGCCAGGTGGAAAAGGCATGGCAAGCCGTTCCACAGGACTACATCCAGCATCTCTACGATCGTCTCCATGGGAGAATAGCAGCCTGCATTGCTGCGAAAGGTGGATATACACTGTACTAGTGCCGACATTGTGCATGCTCTGTTGCCTGTGTCTATGTGCCTGTGGTTCTGTCAGTGTGATCATGTGATGTATCTGACCCCAGGAATGTGTCAATAAAGTTTCCCCTTCCTGGGACAATGAATTCACGGTGTTCTTATTCAATTTCCGGGAGTGTATATTGTGTTCTGAGTCTAATCTGCTTCTGAATATCCCTTACAATCCACTATCCTATTTCGGAGTCTCTGTATGACCATGATGTAAGGTAAGTGAAATATTCCCATATCACACTGCCTTTTCCAAGTATACCTCGACCTCTTGTGGTTCTTGAGCACAGTATTCGCTATTACTAACTGAAATTTATTAGTGAACCCAATTAGTCTTTCTCCTCTCTTATTCCTTGTCCCAAGCCCATATTCTCCTATAACCTTTTCTTCTACTCCTACCCCCACAACAGCATTCCAGTCCCCCATGATTATTAGATTTTCGTCTCCCTTTACGTATTTTATTACGCTTTCAGTGTCATCATATACTTTTTCTAAGTTTCATCTTCAGCTTGTGACGCTGGCATGTATACCTCAGCTGTAGTTGTCGGTGTTGGTTTGCTGTCGATTCTGATAAGAACAACCCTGTCACCGAATTGTTCACAGTAACACACTCTCTGTCCTCCTACTCTTAACGAAGCTTACACACATCATAGCATTTTCAGGTGCTGTTGATATTACCCTATAATAATCTAACCAGAAATCCTTGTCTTCTTTCTATTTCACTTCACTGCCCTACTGTCTCTATATTGAGCCTTTCCGTTTCCCCTTTCACATTTTCTAGCTTCCTTACCAAGTTCATGCTTCTGACAGTCCATGCCCCAACTCGTAGAATGTTATCCTTTCTTTTTTTACTCAATCTTTTTCTAATGGTCACCTCTCCCTTCACAGTCCCCCCCCCCTCCCCTCCCAGAGATCTGAAAGGGGGACTATTCCGGAATCTTTTGCCAAGGGGAGATCATCAAGACACTTTTCATTTACAGGCCGCATGTCCAGTTGGATGCACGTTGTGTGCCTTTAATGCAGTGGTTTCCATTGCCTGCTGCATACTCATTCCGTTGATCATTGGTGATTCTTTCGCCTTTAGGGGCAGTATCACATCTCAAGGGTAAGAGAGTGCCCTGAACCTCTGTCCAGTCCTCCGCCCTCTTTGACAAGGCCGGTGACAGAAGGAGGGTGACCTCTTACGCCGGAAGCCTTCGGCTGACAATGCTGATTATTAATCCAGATTTAAACGGTGGGGAGTTGCGAAACCGCGACCGAGGACATTTTGACTACTAATCAAAGACGCTACCCCTACATCACAGGTGTTGACATGAAACGAAACGTCACCCCAGACCATCATTCCACGTTGTCGGGACCTATGGGAGCGATAGTCAGGTTGGCTCCCAATTGCACCCATCTTCGTTGGTCATCGGGGTTCATTTCGAAGTGGGACTCGTCACTGAAGACAATTGACCGCCAATCAATGAGATTCCGGGTCAAGGACATGCCTGGAGATGCCACAGACAATAATGATGGTGCGGGGTAACGTTTATTTTAATAGCAAGATCCATTTTGTCGTCATCCGCAGCACCCTTACATATAACACACTAATAAGTCGACGATGATCAACGCTCCGTTTCGTTGCCATTCATGCCAATCCATCCTGGGCTTACATTTCGGCAAGCTAATTCTCGCCCAATCGAGAACGTTTGGAGCATTATGGGCAGGACACTCCAACCAGATCCGGATTTTCATGATGTAACGCGCCAACTGGATGATTTTGGCACGATCTATGTCAAGAGAATTTTCGTCAGATAATTCCCTCATGGTGCGCCGTTTGATTATCTTAGAGTATTTTTTCCAAAATACTTCGTTTAAGTCAATGGGCATGTCTGGAACGATTTGTCGTTTAAAATTCACTTTTGGTGCATTTGTGAAGGTAAAAGAAGTGCATGACCAAAAATTAGAACATCTTGAGTGGATTTCAGAACTCTTATATTTACTGGACTTGACTCCACACTGCTGACAATGAAACATTGCAAGTCGTGTAACAATTTATTTCTGATTTGGCTGAGATGTATTTAAAAATTAAAATCTCATTCCTGGAGGGACAAATTCTAATAAATGCAGTCCATTTTCCTAAGCTAATTGGTGTTTAAGAAAGCGTGAGGTTTAAAGATCTCATTGTGGCATTGAAAGGCACTGCCACTTTTACAACTGTTCTCGAGCTATTTTCAAGACGGATTGTTGCTTTAGCTGAAAGCGCCCCTGTACATGTGCAAGTATAACTGATTGATCTGCATTGTAACTCCCATTTTAAAGACAAACTCTTCTATATCTATTATCCAAGACGTCTACGTTGTTTTCCTCTCTATAAATAAGTTGCACAAGTGCTTCACTATTTCGATCAACTTACGTTTGTGATAGAATTTCTCGATTATGATACTGAGTAAATCACGATTACGTGGCTACTTGCATGCGAAAATCTGTGACATTGATCCAGGTTCTAGGCTGCCTGTAATCTAGACCTTATTCTTCAATTTAATTTAGTGTTATCAGCATTGAACTCGACACAATATACCCATTACAGCTTCTTATCAATGTTACTGAAGACAGTTAAATCTCAAGTAAACAGATATTTTACGTTAAACAAATTTATAAATGTCAGCATTTGATATGTGATAGATTTATATCGGCTTCTTGCATCTATCACACTGTTAAACTGTTAATTTTGAAGATGTTCTGACTCATTACTGTTTTTATATTTAATGGAAGTGAATACATATTTTTCCAAAGTTTTCCATAGTATATTTTGGTGTTAAAGACATTTAGAACATTTCGTTCCTTCGCTACATGTGGAAGAGTCTATGAGCCCACTTAGAGTGAGGTACATAGAGAAATACGTGTGCAATACACTTGTTCGAATAATTCATATCATTCGTCTCCTCAGAAGATTAGAGCAGATCGATTAGAACAGAGCGCTCGACCAGAGGTGTATGAAAACCCCACCCCCTCTTGCAATATTTGTTACTGCTGGTATGCCTCTTTTCGGTGAATTGTGCAGTAAATCCGAATATGGAAGTTGTGAATTCCCTTTTTAAAATTGTGTTTCGCATAGCCATCCACTACTACATCAAACCCAATACATTCAAGCACTAGACTGTGATACTGCCGTATCGATATACAAACATCAAAAGAAGTTTTGCATCACCCTGGTTCCCAAAACTCCTGAAGGCAGATGTTGACTGTGGATACTGTATCACAGGCACAGCCACTTTGACTTTTCAGAGATGTCACTAAACCCACCCAAAGATGTAAACAACCCTGCATGAGCAACGCCTATCGCGTCCGCATTATTACTTTGTGGTTCAAATGGCTCTGAGCACTATGGGACTTAACAGCTGTGGTCATCAGTCCCCTAGAACTTAGAACTACTTAAACCTAACTAGCCTAAGGACATCACACAAACCCATGCCCGAGGCAGGATTCGAACCTGCGACCGTAGCAGCCGCGCGGTTCCGGACTGCGCGCCTAGAACCGCGAGACCACTGCGGCCGGCGATTACTTTGTGCCAGGAAGGGCTCTCAACAAGGGAAGTGTCCAGGCGTCTCAGAGTGAACCATGTTGTTAGGATATGGAGGAGATACAGAGAGGCAGGAACTGTCGATGACAAGCCTCACTCAGGCCGCTCAAGAGCTACTACTGCAGTGGATGACCGCTACCTATGGATTATGGCTCGGAGGAACCCTGACAGCAATGCCACAATGTTGAATAATAGTTTTCGTGCAGCCACAGAACGTCGTGTTACCACTCAAACTGTGCGCAATAGACTGCATGATGAGAAAATTCACACCCGACGTCCATGGCCATATCCATCTTTGCAACCACGATACCATGCAGCGCGGTACAGATGGGCCCAACAGCATGCCGACTGGACCGCTGAGGACTGACATCACGTTCTCTTCACCGATGAGTGTCACGTATGCTTTCAACCAGAAAATCGTTGGAGACTTAATGTTACTTTAAATCCGTCTTGATTGCAAATTTTTTATTATTCATATGACCGGTTTCGGTTCATTCAGAACCATCTTCAGATCTGTAAAAATAATTATACTAATTTACTATTTCACGAAAGCAAATCTTTTTCATCCTATCTGATCAACATCAAATGTACCAGAACGTACCTGATATTTAAGTTACAGGAGTAACCCGTCCAATTCAGCAACTTTCACATGCTACGTCACATAAAATTGGTTGGCAGAGTGCACGTCATTTATATTAATTATGACACTATTACCGACAGGTGGCGTCTGGTACATTTGTTACATTCCATTTGCACATACTGTATTCAGTAGATCTTTTTTATATTAAAAATATTTAATTAAAATATGTAGATGCCAAAGCTAAAATCTGTACTTGTCAGGATTAAAAAACAGTAAAATTATCATTTTTATACGATCTAAAAGGCATAGGGCGATTTATATATCTATGGTGCTGGTGTGAACTTATTTTCTTCTACGGTCTGCTTCCGTGGTTCCCGCCACTTTGGTGTCGTGCCGCGGTCCGCTCAGTCGTCTGCTGTTCATCGCCGCGGGCAAGAGGGCCGCACAGGAGGGCCCCGTCAACGACGCCAGGCGTTGCACGCGTCTTCCGGCTTCTCCACCGCGCACCATCTCTCATCCCTCCATGGAGATCCAAAAAAACTTTTTTTGTGTGTGTATTTTGGATAAGCGAGCGACGATGCTTTGACTGGGAGTTCTTCGTCGAGCCGCGAGAACTCGATACTTCTGGAGGGGCGGTCTCGAGATACCGCGCAAGCGCGAAAAAGAAGAGGACAACTTGGGCAGTCTTTTGGCAGCATTTTACATTGGCTGACAGGTCAGAACAATGTAGAATGTTGGTCTGAAATGGCGGCAGGTTTTTCCGTTTGGATAGCCGCCATCTGTAAAGCCATTACTATTGTGGAACATTCATTGCGTTGAAGTCAAATTTTAATCCCGCCATGAAAGTACTTAGAGGTCTAGCTGCTGCGAAGCTGTGAAGCAACTATTATCATCATATTCCTGTCTGATATATTTCGAAATAATTGAGTTGCACCAAAGGCGAATGAACTCACTACTCACCGTGGGAATTCGTTTTTCCCAGCTTCTATGTGTTCCTTTTACTCGAAATTTTAGTGGGAGTGCCTTGGGGGATTTGATTTCGTTAGCAGCTATTACTTCATGCGGGTGGCATTCTGCCATAAATTGCTTGTCTTTGACCGCCAGAGCTGGCACCGAGTTAAATGGGTGCGATTCGGCCAAAGGGGCCGGCTAGTAACTGATTATCCATTTGCTAAGCTAATTTATGTTGTAAGTGATGGGAAAGATGTAAAATTAATTCCTTCTTTTAGTTCACATATAAGATGCTGTTGGATGCATGGTAACATTGATTTTTTCTGCTCAAGAGCTGTGAAATTTAATTGTTTTCGCTATATTTGCGTAAAACTGGTTGGACGCCCTGTTGCGACCGAAGAGGATGCCAGATTTTAGGCCAAGTTTTCATTCATGGCGAGGCCATGGTGTTCCTCATCGGCATAAAATCTTCGTTATAATATAAACTGTGTCATTGTAAGTCGATTTGTACTAAGTGTAAATCCATAGAACAGTACTGTGTCTGTTCTGATTATGGGCACGTGTAAAATATATTTTGACATTACTTTGTTTGAATTGGGCTTTGATGTTTCAAAGATTTTTGATGCTAAACTATTTTATTATTAGTGCCTTTAAAATAAATTTTTGCTATTACATTGTTTCGTGTGGTCTTTGGTGTTTTTAAAACTATCTTATGGATGTCGATTTAAATAATTTTTATCTTAATTGCTATTCGTATCTGAAAAAGTTTCATCCCTTAGCATCAAGTTTACTTGGAGATGCTTTAAAAAAAAATTCTTTTGGTGCCTCTACAGTTCAGTAATTATATGACTTTCTCAAATACGCGCAGGTTATCTGATGTAAATTTGTTTGTACTGCAGAAAAATATATAAATATGTATCTGTTGAGTCTGGACCAAGTTGTTAACCACTCCCAGATTTCTGCATACTAACCATGTCAATAGTAGCAGGTTGCATTATTATTTGCTGGGTCAGCAGTTGCACACACTGCTAATAAGTAGGTGGTATTTTATGGATTTTTTTTTTTTTTTTTTTTTTTTTTTTTGCAGCGTGTATGGTCATGGAGGCAAGAAGAATTCTAGGTCTGACTCATTTAAGGAAGGAATACGAGTTAAAGATCTGTAACAAATCGAAGGAGAGAAGCACCCCTGAGTTACGTCAGCGCTTGCGGGCTACATTAAATTTGCCGGTAAATATCACCGATGCCACAGTTGGTGAGGTAAGAACCGCATTGTCCACTTACAGGACGTTGCTCATGTGCAGCGAAATGTCACCTCTCCATCTGGACCACATTTAGATCATGTCGCTAACAGATTTTGTGATGTGTATCTCGTTAATGTTGATGCTAAGTTCTTGCCGCACATTCAGGCATTGCTAGAAGAGGCTCTGTTACTGCAACAAGAAATATTGTTCCTGAATTGGCAGGCAGAAGTCAAAGCAGTTAACACTTTACACTTGTATAAGATCAGAGTGATAGACTCTCCTACACGCAACCAACTAAACTACGCCACATTAGGATGCTCTAAATATCCTGCATGTCAAAATAAACTAGGGAAAACCTTGCAAAAATGCAGGTCCCAATACCAACATATATTAGCGCATTAAAACCTAAACTGTGTTTGGCTCAGCATGTATATCTTGTGAGATCATCTTGAGCAAGTAATGATAGTCAGACAAATGGGCCGAAAGTTACAGGTACTGTAATATTTCTGCCTCAACGTCCTACACTCTGCAACTTGTTCTACAATGGGCTGGGTTGGTCCACGCTAACGCTAGATGCCGCATTTTTTAAATGTACATTACAGAAAGGGCTGATTTTTGTCCAACGTCGCCAATTGAATGAGTATACCTGCTTCCAGCAGAGTGAATGGTCACTTACACTGGGGATTTGTCTTTTATCACCTGATAGACGTGACCTGTACAGAGGTCGGTCTTGGATTCTGACCTGTCTATGGACAGTGCATACGATGCTTCGACTTCAGTCCCAGTGTCAACTGTACCCATTAAGTCTCTGGGCCAACCAGTGGCCTCCACAGTCAGCATCGGCTACCACATACCAGCCTGATGCTCTCAGCAGGCGTAGAACTGGGATCATTCTGGTGGAGACACTAAATGCTCGATATCTAGGTTTGACTCAGAGATCGTTGGTTCGACTTGGTCATGCCAAGCTCGGTTATACAGTTCTCGGTTTGCCAACATCACTGGCCGCCTCTTTACTGCGGCTACCTTGTCACTGCCTACTGCAGCCAGTCCACCTTGCCAGCTGCAGCCTGTGTTGAAAGTGGTAAATACTGTCACATCATTAGCTTCCAAGAATAGGCACTGGGTGACTCTGCTGTAGAGAATTCACTCCCAATGGAAGCTGTTTATCTTCTTATAGCATCATCTGGCTCTGCCATCGAAACAGACCAAGTGTTACCCAATTTGTAAGGTCATCCATATTCAACACACTGATGGCCAGGCATCCGTCCTGCTAATCTTGGGTGTGTACATAGTAGTCAGCAGCTTGAACCGGTACGTTTGGTGTGAAATGCGCCGGCCCAGCCATCTGTGTATCTAGCGGCCACGGCATTTTCCGCCCACTATATAGTGCTGACGAAGTGAAATGTGGATCAGTGTCACAACAGTACCGCAGCCTCCAAACAGTTTCACTTCTGACTCTACAAAGTAGTGGCAAGGGACGTGCTGTGACCGCTCTAGGAGGTGGGAGGCTTCTTCGATTTTACCATATAAGCAGGTGCTGACCTCCCACAGATGGCGTCCTAGTTTCGCTTGATGCTGAAGGAGACAGAATGTAGTGGATGGGAAGGGGTAGGTGAGACAACAGACAAATATGGGTGCGAAGTTAGCAATTATTTGTTATTGTACTTGGCTTGGCCATCATGCGGGGAGTAACGTGGCATTGTCACGAAATATTCTAGCGATGGTGTGTCAGAGACAGCGCTCACAGGAGGCAGTATTTTTTCTGGTCGTTGCTGCGAGGTATACTGACAGGGGAAATCTCAGCTGCGTGGATCGACTGCTGTAGGTAGCGATTTCTCGCATTGCGGGGTGGTATCCTAGTGACGCACAACAGGTAGTGCCGCTCCATGTAGACGAAACCGAGAGTGCTGACTGTGGCGAGGTGGCAGGCAGCTTGCAGATCTCGGCAGCACGGGCACCGTAGGCGGCTGCATCACGAGCCAAGCGTCGTCCGGCCCAGAGTAGCCTAGAAATACCGATTCTGACTGCGTCAATTTCTTAGTGGCGAAAGACACGTGATGAACGTCGAAACATAGCCCTGCCCTGTCGACGATCGGCTCGTCTGGGGGCTTACATGAGTCTATGGCTGACCACGCAGAAGGCACACCTTGGTCGCGTTGTTGTATGTCAGTGAACTGTCTGGCTAGCAACAAGGCTTTCCAAAAGGTGGTCAGTTTGTTTGTTTGTGGAAGGGCATGACGCTGAAGCGTCTGCTGGGGTGCTATGATGGCAGGTCATTGACTGTGACGGTCAATCTCCGGGCTCGGCAGTTGACTGTGATCTAAGCCGTAATACATTTTTAATGTCTTTGTTTCAGATGCATACGTTAAATGAGGAACAGTTGGACAATTGATGAAATTACGATAAGAATGTGGCAACATTTGTTATTCCTGAAATATGAATGTTCACGCAGATATATATTAAATTTCATTACTACTTTGAAAAAGAAGAACAGGAAAAAATTCATAGACAAATCAATATTGACTTACACGAAGGGAACACAACGAAGAAAATAAATAGAGGTTGGTTATAATTGAATCGCAGCTACTCCCAGAGGTCTTGTGTGGGCTGTAATCATTGTATGGCAGAAAAACTTTGTATATACTCTGATACATTAATGCGGAATCGATTTACGCTGAAAAAAAAACTAGTTTCAGTTTAGGTCACCACTTTCAAACGTGGCGCATTGAGTGCAAGAAAGACGTAATGGATTAAGATACAATAAATGAGAAAATTTCGAATTTGTGGTAAGGTCTTACGGGATCAAACTGCTGAGGTTATCGGTCCCTAAGCTTACGCACAACTTAATCTAACTTCAACTAACTTACGCTTAGGACAATACACACACTCATGCCCAATGGAGGACTCGAGCCTCTTACGTGGGGAGCCACGCGGACTGTGACAAGGCGCCTAAGACCTCGCGGCTACCCCGCACGGCGCCTGACTAGTGCCGATCGCTGTAATTAAGTGCAGTAGACGACGATGATAATGATAATATTACTAAAACTATACTGTTTGTAAAGAGGGTAAAAAGACTTATGTCCGCATATCTACATAATCAGAAAATATAGCGTAGTCTCAAAGATACGATGTGTTGCGTAGGTGACGTTCTCGCGTACGTCGCTGAGACGGAAGATGGCGTTGGGGTTTTTTGGTTTAATCCTTGTGAGCGGACTTATATTAGGCGACAAAACTGATAAGACTCGAGAGAGGAAGACGCTACTTGTGCTGATAAGGGTTTCACCAGAAACTAGAATGAGAAGTTTTGAAACAGTGTGCTGTACCTTGACTTGAAACTATGTACGTGCCTGGACAGTTCAGCCAGTAGGAGCATTGGACGCTAAAGGTAAGGTTTCTTAGTTCAGGCCCTGTCTGATATAGAAAAAATGTAGGAAAGAAGAAGATAACTACGAAGAAACTTTAGGTATGAAAGGAAATGCTTCAAGTCACTGACGAAAGACGGAAGTGCAAAAATGTGCAGGGCTATTCACTAATAGAAAAAAGAAATTACAAACATAGTCAGGGCTATTGAGGAATGGATGAAAAGAAGTCAGTGCGGAATAAAATTATTATAACGTGTAGAGAAGTTGGTGCGAAATATTTGTAGGAAAAATGTGAAGAAATGGAAAAACAGATTGTCTGTGGAAGGGTAGATTGAACAAATAGAAAATTCAGCGGCTGCCCCGCAAAATGAGAAAGGGCTTATGTTGATTTTATTATTAACTGTTGTTTAAACAATTTGTTCAATATGGACACAGAAGTCGTCGACTAGATGCTACATCTGTAAAACGACATGATTAACAACTATTCGCAGTAGTTCCGGTGAAATCTGAGCAACGTGTTCCTGTACACGGCCTTCAGATAAGACCGAATGTTCCCAGATAAACGGGTTCTTTTAGACACCTGCAGACGAAATATTCACATGGATTCAGATCACATGATATTGCTGGCAATACCTCTGGAAAATGTCTAGTGATAACACGTTCGTGGAAGGTTGCATTAAGCATAAATTTCACTGGGCTATCGATATGAGGTGTTGCGCCGTGTTGCATAAAAACAGTGATTACCACACAGCTGCGCTCTTCCAGAGCTGGAATCAAGTGCTATCCAAGGTGTCCATAACGTACAGACGTCATGGTACGCCAGGCAAACCGTCTGGGTACAGACCCACGATAAAGGTGCTTGTAAATACACACCACAGAGTCACATATGGCGAGTGGGATGGCTTTTCGTCTCTATTCAGTCTACCGTGCGGCGGGGCGGTAAATAAATAAGAAGTGCGGATGCAGAGAGTTCACACGAATGTGCATATGCAAATGTTGGTTAAAAATGTTATTCCAAATTTTGGCTCTCACGTAAGTCTCAGGGGATGATTTCCACACTTCGTGCATTAGTACATTTCCACAACCGCGCGTTTGTTATAGTTTTTGAATTAATTATTGACTCAGACATAAGTACAGTTTATATTAGGGAACACGAATTAGGCAATTATTACACTAAAATCAGTTTTTCACGACACAATTCAGTCACTATTTATTGGAGTTGTTCTTTTCTTTCACACAATGAAATTAGCACTGGTGACACGGTTTACAGTTTTACTTTAATAATAATTTGAATCCGAGCCCCCAATAATAGTAATGTAGGGTTCTATACACTAAAATTACTCAATCCATTCGAACAGAACCACAAGTCTCACTGCCCTTTTTGTTCTAACAGTTTTGGCGCGAAATCACAGTTCGCCACATGTTCACTTACGACGATGTATACCTCGTAAATCGTTCCCAAACAAATAATCGTACCACTTCCAGTTCACCAAATATATGCTTTCACACTTGTACTCTTAAAGAATACTCTTTGTCGAAATAAATTGGCCGGCCGGAGTGGCCGAGCGGTTTTAGGCGCTTCAGTCTGGAACCGCGCGACCGCTACGGTCGCAGGTTCGAATCCTGCCTCGGGCATGGATGTGTGTGATGTCCTTAGGTTAGTTAGGTTTAAGTAGTTCTAAGTTCTAGGGGACTGATGACCTTAGCTGTTAAGTCCCATAGTGCTCAGAGCCATTTGAACCATCTGATTTTTGAAATAAATTGGCACGAGAAAGAATTCTCTAACGACCACATGGGCCACCCTCAAGTGGGGCTTGCTCGCCACGCACCCTCCAAAACGACTGCCCAGCGGCTGACTCCTGGCCAAGATGGCCGCTCGCTTATATAGGCTCGGACGACTACCCCCCCCCCCCCCCCCTCCCTGCAAGTAATGCAAATACCAGTCTCACCAGTTAAGGTTACAAATTTTGATACACACATCCCTCGACAGAAACAAGTACACCATAGGAATCGCGCTAAATGGTACACCTTATGTACTATGTTACATTAATTTCTGGGATTACTCTATCGCCCGTAAATCAAGTTTTAGTTTTTGCAAAATTTCACCACTTAGCGCAAATTTGTTTCTTGACAACTTTGCTGCAAAGTTTTAACATCGAACTGCATATAGCACCGTTTTTAGATGTAATCTGTATCTACATATTGCGCTGCTCAAAATCTTCATATCTATAGTAATTAATTAATTATGGACGATAAATGTTAATAATAATTGGCAAACAATGAAAACTATTTGCAAGTTACATGTATAGTATAACTTAACGAGTTTAAAATACGTATGATGTCACCCAAAATATTATATAGTGCCGTTCTTTACATCGTAAAGTTTCTATTGAATTTTATGCAAAGTTTCCCCTGAAACTTTGTTTATTGTTCTTGTTGTTGTTGTGGTCTTCAGTCCTGAGACTGGTTTGATGCAGCTCTCCATGCTAATCTATCCTGTGCAAGCTCCTTTATATCCCAGTACCTACTGCAACATACATCCTTCTGAATCTGCTTAGTGTATTCATCTCTTGGCCTCCCTCTACGATTTTTACCCTCCACGCTGCCCTCCAATGCTAAATTTGTGATCCCTTGATGCCTCAGGACATGTCCTACCAACCGATCCCTTCTTCTAGTCAAGTTGTGCAACAAACTTCTCTTCTCCCCAATCCTATTCAATACCTCCTCATTAGTTACGTGATCTACCCACCTAATCTTCAACATTCTTCTGTAGCACCACATTTCGAAAGCTTCTATTCTCTTCTTCTCCAGACTATTTATTGTCCATGTTTCACTTTTATAAATGTCTACACTCCATACAAATACTTTCAGAAACGACTTCCTGACACTTAAATCTATAGTCGATATTAACAAATTTCTCTTCTTCAGAAACGCTTCCTTGCCATTGCTAGTCTACAATTTATATCCTCTCTACTTCGACCATCATCAGCTATTTTGATCCCCAAATAGCAAAACCCCTTTACTACTTTAAGTGTCTCATTTTCTAATCTAATTCCCTCAGCATCACCCGACTTAATTCGACTACATTCCAATATCCTCGTTTTGCTTTTGTTGATGTTCATCTTGTACCCTCCTTTCAAGACACTGTCCATTCCGTTCAACTGCTATTCCAAGTCCTTTGCTGTCTCTGACAGAATTACAATGTCATCAGCGAACTTCAAAGTTTTTATTTCTTCTCCCTGGATTTTAATACCTACTCCGAATTTTTCTTTTGTTTTCTTTACTGCTATCTCAATATACAGATTGAATAACATCGGGTATAGGCTACAACCCTGTCCCACTGCATTCCCAACCACTGCTTCCCTTTGATATCCCTCGACTCTTATGACCGCCGGCCGGAGTGGCCATGCGGTTCTAGGCGCTACAGTCTGGAACCGAGCGACCGCTACGGTCGCAGGTTCGAATCCTGCCTCGGGCATGGATGTGTGTGATGTCCTTAGGTTAGTTAGGTTTAATTAGTTCTAAGTTCTAGGCGACTGATGACCTCAGAAGTTAAGTCGCATAGTGCTCAGAGCCATTTGAACTCTTATAACCGCCATCTGATTTCTGTACAAATTGTCAATAGCCTTTCTCTCCCTGTATTTTACCCCTGCCACCTTTAGAATTTGAAAGAGAGTGTTCCAGTCAACACTGTCAAAAGCTTTCTCTAAGTCTACAAATGCTAGAAACGTAGGTTTGCCTTTCCTTAACCTTTCTTCTAAGACAAGTCGTAAGGTCAGTATTGCCTCACGTGTTCTAACATTTCTACGGAATCCAAACTGATCTTCCCCGAAGTCGGCTTCTACCAGTTTTTCCATTCGTCTGTAAATAATTCGCGTTAGTAATTTTGCTGCTGTGACTTATTAAACTGATAGTTAAGTAATTTTCACATCTGTTCGTGCTTAATTATTTATGGAGACATATGACCACGGCACTCGATCCGTTATGACGAGACGTTTTTAATGAGTGCTCGCTCATCCCTGTAAGTTTTTATTTACTCTCTTTATTAATCTTTCAGTACTCGTGATATTAACCGATATTGAGGTTACTACAACTTTTGCGTCTCGTGACTTGAAATAAAGATTGATCTTTCAGAAGGTGCATATTGCTGACCGCAATCCACTGCCGCATCGCTCTTCACCGTAAGTTACATAGTTTTCGCGTAACGCGCGAAAAACCGAACAATGCCCGAAGCTGCATTCCACGTGGCGACGGAGGCGTCAAACCGACCGTTGCAAATCTCGCGCGGGCGCGCCACGCGCTTCCGCGAATCACGCGCCATGTAGCGCGCTCGCTCTCCACAAAGCAATCCTTGCATACTAGACCTATTCATCTAGTAACGGGGTTTTGTACCGTCACAACCGTGTAGTGTGAAACGTGCCTCGTCGCTCCATAGAATATTGTCCAAACAAATGTCATCAACTTGGATCTGTCCCAGAAAAGGAAGAGAAAATTCAGAACGTTTCTGAGAAGGTTTCAGTTGGTGCACAATCTGAATCTTGTATGGGTACCAGTTTAAAACAGACCACAGAACTTTCCGTAGTGTTAAACATGGGATGGACAATTCTCGTAACGCTGCACAAGCTCTGGCACTACTCGGGCACGTGCTGCTTGGTCAGTTACAGCACGAGTAACCTCAGCAATAGCTTCCGGGATAGGAAACGTTCCCCTTCCTTAAAGTCGCCACACCAAGCTCACCAGTATTTGCGAATGTCATTATCTCCTTTAAACCATTTAATGACAACGAAGTTCTCCTCAGACCTTCCGGTCGACGATACTCTCTCAACGTAGTAATGTAATTGCTGCCATTCACATAAAACAGTTTCACTACGAGCACATAGTCTCTCTTCTGGAAATCCATTTTGTTCACTTACGTTATGGCTTGTCAAATAACAGTGTGAATATCATATGGTCATACCAACAGTCTACAGTGCCATATTTTTTCGTGTTGGCCACAATAGTTCCAGCGTAAATCGGTTCCGCTCTAACGCATTACCATATCTACCAAATTTCGCTGCCATACGACAGTTACAGCCTACATTGGCCCCCTGCGACTAGCTGCACCTTAATTATAACCACGCAGTACTGCTGACACCATGGAAAAACCCACCTAGGGGTCAACACCTTACTGAAGGCAAGTCCACTGCTGGGCGGGAGGGTCTGCGTGCTTTGACTAAGTCGAGAGCTGTGCCGGTGGTGGCGTAGTTACTGCAAAGTTCACCCACGCTGGAGGGACTAATATGAGGAGCCAGGCAACGTGTGTCACACACAGTAGGACAGGGATGGCTCCATAGGCCTCAGGAAGCCAGCTTCACTAACGGAGGCATAACCAACAGAATATCAAGCAGGTCGCAGTACCTAGTGGTGGCAAACACATCACGCGGCTTCATCTGCGTAGTGCTCGTAAGGTAGCTAGAACATTGTAAAATTGCTGCTAAACGTGCAAACAGCGTCCGGTATAGAACTGGGTCAGCTGGCGAAAACTGAAAAATCTCCAACAGCAAACGATGTGACATTTCACATCATAATTATTTGGAAACGATGAGCATTCGAGCGTTAACCCACAAAAAGAGCGACATAAATCAGATACTGAAAGAAAGAAAGTAGACATTGCAGTGCGACAGAATTTAAGAAAAAAGTAATAGGAACAAAATATTTGACAAACTACAGTGCCATTCTACAAAGAAAACGAGTTTGTGCTGGAGTACAAATTTTAATTGAACTAAACTAAACTCCGGCCGAACAGGCCATGATGGCCCATCGGTACCGCAGCCATCACTGGATGCGGATATGGAGGGGCATGTGGTCAGCACACCGCTCTCCCGGCCGTATGTCAGTTTCTGAGAGCGGAGCCGCTACTTCTCAGTCAAGCTGCTCCTCAGTTTGCCTCACAAGGGCTGAGTGCATCCCGCTTGCCAACAGCGCTGGACAGACCGGATGGTCACCGATCCAAGTGCTATCCTAGACCGACAGCTCTTAACTTCGGTGATTTGACGGGAACTGGCATTACCACTGCGGTAAGGTCGTTGGCAGTACGAATTTTTGCCAATCATAAATAGAGAGCAATAAAACCTCATAAACGAAAGAATAAGGACATTTAGAAGTCATCTGTTGCAGGTGTATACGGCCCAGAGGTGTGAAGTAAGGATATTGGTGATAGTTCTTACGATGATCCCTTGAGAAAGAAGCGAACAAAATTAACAATATTGACCATGTTTTTACCTCTGCTGATTTTAATGTAAGAACTGGATACCTACGTGTACAGAAATAACAGAATGAACTGGAGAAACGACTCTTTATTAACAGTGGGTAGGACTGCCTCTTTTAATTAGTTTAAAATTACTAAAACGTGTAACAGAAAGACAAACATTCACAAATTTACGCGGAATTCAGGGAGATCAAGGTCTGTGACTGATTATACAGTAACTGGCGATAAGATGAGGAGCCTTATGTAAGATACATAAGTTTGTCAATGAAACTGAATAAATAATAACCATTTTCTTTTAGGCAGTAACATGAGGCTACGATAAAAGTAGGAGGAGACAAAGAAACTTCAAAAGAAGCCACAAAATCATTTGTCGGAACAGAGCGGGGTGGAATCAGAGCTAACTATTTGTAGTATCGTTCCCAGAACCGATCGTGGTCCTCTGGTTTGGAGCCGAGTGGAAGGCTCAAACCAGAGGCTCAGACGATTCTGCGGAGATCTGGGATGCAAATTTCTCGACCTGCGCTATCGGGTGGAGAAATGTAGGGTCCCCCTGAATAGGTCAGGCGTGCACTACACACCGGAAGCGGCTACAGGGGTAGCGGAGTACGTGTGTAGTGCACATGGGGTTTTTTTAGGATAGAGAATTCCCTCCCTAGGCTCGACAAGATGCCCCCTGAGACGCGGCAAGGTAGGAGTAGGCAAAATGCAACAGCGAATAACATTATTAATGTGCTAATAGTAAACTGCAGGAGCGTCTACAGAAAGGTCCTAGAACTGCTCTCATTAATAAACGGTCACAACGGCCATATAGTACTAGGGACAGAAAGTTGGCAGAAACCAGACGTAAACAGTAATGAAATCCTAAACACAGATTGGAACGTATACCGCAGAGACAGGCTGGACAGTGAAGGGGGAGGCGTGTTTATAGCGATAAGAAGTGCAATAGTATCGAAGGAAATTGACGGAGATCCGAAATGTGAAATAATTTGGGTGAAGGTCACGGTTAAAGCAGGCGCAGACATGGTAATTGGATGTCTCTATAGCCCTGGCTCAGCAGCTGTTGTGGCTGAGCACCTGAAGGATAATATAGAAAATATGTCGAGTATATTTCCCCACCATGTTATAGTTCTGGGTGGAGATTTTAATTTGCCGGATATAGACTGGGAGACTCAAACGTTCATAACGGGTGGCAGGGACAAAGAATCCAGTGACATTTTTTAAGTGCTTTATCTGAAAACTACCTTGAGCAGTTAAACAGAGAACCGACTCGAGGCGATAACATATTAGACCTTCTGGTGACAAACAGACCTGAACTATTTGAAACAGTTAACGCAGAACAGGGAATCAGCGATCATAAAGCGGTTACGGCATCGATGATTTCAGCCGTAAATAGAAATATTACAAAAGGTAGGAAGATTTTTCTGTTTAGCAAAAGTGACAAAAAGCTGATTTCAGAGTACCTGACGGCTCAACACAAAAGTTTTGTCTCAAGTACAGATAGTGTTGAGGATCAGTGGACAAAGTTCAAAACCATCGTACAATATGCGTTAGATGAGTATGTGCCAAGCAAGATCGTAAGAGATGGAAAAGAGCCGCCGTGGTACAACAACCGAGTTAGAAAACTGCTGTGGAAGCAAAGGGAACTTCACAGCAAACATAAATATAGCCAAGGCCTTGCAGACAAACAAAAACTACGCGAAGCGAAATGTAGTGTGAGGAGGGCTATGCGAGAGGCGTTCAATGAATTCGAAAGTAAAGTTCTATGTACTGACTTGGCAGAAAATCCTAACAAATTTTGGTCTTATGTCAAAGCGGTAGGTCGAACAAAACAAAATGTCCACACACTCTGTGGCCAAAATGGTACTGAAACAGAGGATGACAGACTAAAGGCTGAAATACTAAATGTCTTTTTCCAAAGCTGTTTCACAGAGGAAGACTGCACTGTAGTTCCTTCTCTAGATTGTCGTACAGATGACTAAATGGTAGATATCGAAATAGACGACAGAGGGATAGAGATACAATTAAAATCGCTCAAAAGAGGAAAGGCCGCTGGAACTGGTGGAATACCAGTTCGATTTTACACAGAGTACGTGAAGGAACCTGCCCCCTTTCTTGCAGCGGTGTACCGTAGGTCTCTAGAAGAGCGTAGCGTTCCAAAGGATTGGAAAAGGGCACAGGTCATCCCCGTTTTCAAGAAGGGACGTCAAACAGATGTGCAGAACTATAGACCTATATCTCTAACGTCGATCAAAAAATGGTTCAAATGGCTCTGAGCACTATGGGACTTAACATCTGTGGTCATCAGTCCCCTAGAACTTAGAACTACTTAATCATAACTAACATAAGGACATCACACACATCCATGCCCTAGACAGGATTCGAACCTGCGACCGTAGCAGTCACGCGGTTCCGGACTGCGCGCCTAGAATCGCTAGACCACACCGGCCGGCTAACGTCGATCTGTTATAGAATTTTGGAACACGTGTTATGTTCGAATATAATGACTTTTCTGGAGACTAGAAATCTGCTCTGTAGGAATCAGCATGGGTTTCGAGAAAGACGGTCGTGTGAAACCCAGCTCGCGCTATTCGTCCACGAGACTCAGAGGGCCATAGACACGGGTTCCCAGGTAGATACCGTGTTTCTTGACTTCCGCAAGGCGTTCGATACAGTTCCCCACAGTCGTTTAATGAACAAAGTAAGAGCATATGGACTATCAGACCAATTGTGTGATTCGATTGAAGAGTTCCTAGATAACAGAATGCAGCATGTCATTCTCAATGGAGAGAAGTCATCCGAAGTAAGAGTGATTTCAGGTGTGCCGCAGGGAGTGTCATAGGACCGTTGCTATTCACAATATACATAAATGACCTTGTGGATGACATCGGAAGTTCACTAAGGCTTTTTGCAGATGATGCTGTGGTGTATCGAGAGGTTGTAACAATGGAAAATTGTATTGAAATGCAGGGCGATCTGCAGCGAATTGACGCAAGGTGCAGGGATTGGCAATTCAATCTCAATGTAGACAAGTGTAATGTGCTGCGAATACATAGAAAGATAGATCCCTTATCATTTAGCTACAAAATAGCAGGTCAGCAACTGGAACCAGGTAATTCCTTAAATTATCTGGGAGTACGCATTAGGAGTGATTTAAAATGGAATGATCATATAAAGTTGATCGTCGGTAAAGTAGATGCCAGACTGAGATTCATTGGAAGAATCCTAAGGAAATGCAATCCAAAAAACAAAGGAAGTAGGTTACAGTACGCTTGTTCGCCCACTACTTGGATACTGCTCAGCAGTGTGGGATCCGTACCAGATAGGGTTGATAGAAGAGATAGAGAAGATCCAACGGAGAGCAGCGCGCTTCGTTACAGGATCATTTAGTAATCGCGAACGAGTTACGGAGATGATAGATAAACTCCAGTGGAAGACTCTGCAGGAGAGACGCTCAGTAGCTTGGTACGGGCTTTTGTTAAAGTTTCGAGAACATACCTTCACCGATGAGTCAAGCAGTATATTGCTCCCTCCGACGTTTATCTCGCGAAGAGACCATGAGGATAAAATCAGAGAGATTAGAGCCCACACAGAAGCATACCAACAATCCTCCTTTCCACGAACAATACGAGACCGGAATAGAAGGGAGAACCGGAAGAGGTACTCAGGGTACCCTCCGCCATACACCGTCAGGTTGCGTGCGGAGTATGGATGTAGATGTAGATGTAGATGTATCATACATCATTAGCAGCTTGCTACATTACCAGACATACGTCGATTTAGAATGGAATAGAATTAAGACCTCCATCGTGAAGCAGCACCAGAAGCACTTGGTAAAAAGAATAAAACAGATCGGAAATGACGACGTAGGTTTTAGAACTCAAAAATTAAAGAAGCCATAAAACGAAAACAGGTAGTTTATTTGAAGTTATCACGAAGAAATATGAGACCTGCGAGGCGTTCAAAATAAAAAGGAACCCTGCAAAACAAATATTATGCAAAGCATAGCGAGAGCCCTGGGACAAGTACATAAGTGTCATAGAAAATGACGTACTAGGTACACAGCCATGTGTACACAAATACATGGAAGTCTTGATTCAAATGGCTCTGAGCACTATGGGACTTAACATCTACGGTCATCAGTCCCCTAGAACTCAGAACTACTTAAACCTAACTAACCTAAGGACAGCACACAACACCCAGTTATCATGTGAAAGTCTTGGACAGGGAAGGAAAAGACAGTCTTACTGAACATTATACCACATGAACAACGGATAAATCATTGTGCAGAGCTATGGTGAACACAGGAGACTGAATATCACATTGCGCAAAGTAAGTACACCGAAACATATTTCCCAATGTTGTGGAGGAGCTGCAAGAGGCTTAGAAAGACATGAAGAACAGGAAAGACACTCGAAAAGGTGGAATATATGCCGAACTAATTAAATATGAAGGTGTATCACTAGATACAAATTTTTTACAGTTAGTAAATGAATATTCGAGGAACCGTAAGTTCCTAGACTCTTGGTACACACCAGAAGCAATTGCACTCTTCAAGAAAGGGAAACACAACGACTGTAAAACCTCTTTCTTAGTTAGGATGTGATATAACATTTTATTCTTATTCTAATTATGAAAACAAAATACAGAAATTCCAAGACGTGTTTGGTACCATCAGCTGAATATTGGTCTATGAAGTACAAACAGAGACCATCATGAAATTCTATAAAGTGATGGCGATTCCAGTGTTATTTTGTGGAAGCTGGATTAAAAAATAATAAAATGACAAAATTATGGTGAAAATTGGAAACAGCACCCAATGAGAACTCCGGATAAGGGAATTCCCCAGAAATTCCTGAACTACAAGCCGAATAGGAAAAGAGATATTCGAAGACTTTGTAAAAGGTGAGACTGATTTTTGTTTGTGAGTTTCGAACAGGCGATAGCCTAATCCTTGAAAGGAAGATGCCGCTGAGGTGAATGAAATGAAGAATATTATCTCAGGTAGAGTGTTTCTGTTTTTTCTGCTCCAACGTAGGAAAAATTCGTGTTGACATCTAAAAATTACTTACGTTTTTCCACCTACAGTCTACAATAACGTAAGGTAATGATTCACATTACTGTCTGTGCATTTTTTCTCTTCCTCTTTTCGAAGACGGGTACGATACTAGAGAAGTTAGTTCTAGATTAGCACTGAGAGTAGGAGGACTCTTTTTGTTAACTGATCTGCCATTGTCAGATATTAGCTATTGCAATGTGGTGGATCTCACGTTATCATGAACAATGAAATACAAAGTGCGTTTTTGGAAGTGTATATTCAGAATAATTCAGTGCTCCAAGGAAAACCAGACATTAAGTTAATTTGGTAAGTCGTCCCTCTGTCTTCAATCTACAGCCAATACAAAGAATTTTATGTTCCCAGATCCATGTCCACAGAGGAACAACGCAATATTTTATTTTCATAGCATTCCTGGTCTTCACAGTACACAACTAATTTATGTGAGACAAATAAGGTGGACAAAGTATCGCAAGAAACCATAGTAATAGAAAGTCAAGAATGAAAACAAAAGATCACAAATACTGTACAGGGATCAAGTATTTGTTCTAAGTTGCCCGCAACTGGCGCACTCCATTAAAAAATTATGGGCGTAGAGATTGAAGTTTTACTGTTTTACTTGAGCTGCGACCAACAGCAGAAGAAAATGTCGTCGATGATATAGAGAATCCTCGATTTCCCTATGTCCCTCTGCATCATCATTGCTCTGTAATGTCCAGATGAACGCGTATGACAACATTGTTCACATCAAAAGAAAATTACCCCAGGCTTATCTCCAGGAGGCAAATAAGGCAGGCACAGCGCATACGACGTATACGCGTGTAGGCGACGGTGGCGCCGCCATCGGCAGGCTCTGGTGCTAGTGCGTCGCGGTGCTTCCACTCTCCAGTCGCTCTCGGCGTGTGCTGCGGGCTGCATCCCTCCGGCGCAGTAGGCGCACGGGCGACCGACTCAACAGTTCACGCGTAACTGTCGCAACACTTTTTCAGCATCGTAAGTTGTACAATTAACTGTTCGTTACTTATCGTTGGTGCTTACTGCTCTGTTGTACAACTCAGTACAATGTATTACAGGTAAAGACATATTTCTTTTGAAAAATTCATAGATGTATTATTAGGAAACATGAATAGCTTTCTTCATATACCTACGAGGTTTTCTAGAGGGTAGTATTACTGGTATGTGATTGATTAGTTAGATGTCATGACTAACTGATAAGAGGATTTTATTAAATGTCATTGAATATAATCGCAACTAAGCCTTATCTAGCTACTTCCAAACAGAAATCGCTGTATGCATATTGCTCATACCGGGACATACTGAATGCAATATCAGAATATCAGATGCGAAAAACTGTCTTGCATAGGGACTTTTCACTAAATAACTTCGTAATCGAAATCTAGTACCAGATGTACAAGCCGCTATATTAACTGAACAGTGATGTACGTTGAACGTATGTGATATTTACTATACTTCATATTAACGAATTCCGTAAGCTATCAGATGACAGACATATTTTACTGTTTATCAGTTGTATTTGCCGCTACTTGCTGTTATCTACCATATTTTTATTTATAATGGGCAAAAAATATCTACCAGTGTTTCAGATTCATACAGTTCTAGGCAAAATGCCTTGAGCCCATATTCATTCTATGTCTTCAGAAATTTCGCAATGTGAATTATCTTTTAACTTTGACAGCCAGATGTCGGAACTGAACATAGTCCGCATGAACATGTAGTACGGAAAATTTAAACAATTCGTGCTGAATGAAATCGTTGATAATCACCCACTATCAGATGTGCTGATTCATATGAAGTTGTATTTTGCAGCATTCTTTTCCTTTACTACTGAAGACATAGTCCTGCTTTCGTCTCAGTGACGTAGAAAAAGTACATATACTCGACAAATAAGTTTTCGGTGAGCAGATCGAAACGTTTATTTAGCTGCGATTTTCGTCACAAGGATGTTCATGCTCACTGTATGAACTGAAAATGAACTGAAAAATGATACACTATATCCATTGCTGAGGAAATAATACGTCACCCGTTTCACACTGAAAGAAAGCTAAGTTAACCATGAGTCGCTAATATTCAGAGCGTGCTTTGTTATCCGATAATAATATGTTTATTTGAACATACCGCAGTCGTTTACGTGATTCGTAAAACTTAGCTTGTATTCAGTGCTGTTTGCCAACGAACAAACTCTCAGTAAATAGATTTAGCTATGTTAAATGGACTCTAGTTTAAGTTCTCATTCAAGCGACAGTAAAACGTAGGTTTTTAAAGTGTGTTGCACGTTCAGTCACATTTATTGTGATAAGTTATCTGTCAAATGACGATGAATACTCACAATATGTTTACTGTGTCTACAGGTTTATAGCTGAGTTCAGTTTCATCATTTGTCTCTTAGTTTGTTTTTCATAAGCCTTCCCTTTTCTATTGCTATATTTCAGCTAATATTGTTATCTCGTAAACATTGAAACGTTTTTATACAGAACTCCTAGCCTTCCTTACTATTAAAGTTTCATGCTTTTTCATTTTTACTCTTTCATCAAATTTAAACTTAACAGCTATGCTCATCACTCCCCTAGAACTTAGAACTACTTAAACCTAATTAACCTAAAGACATCACACAACACCCAGTCATTACGAGGCAGCGAAAATCCCTGGCCCCGCCGGGAATCGAACCCGGGAACCCGGGAGCGGGAAGCGAGAACGTTACCGCACGACCACGAGCTGCGGACCGTAGAATTTTCACTCTTCTAATTTCATGAAAGGTTGAAGACACTGTAAGGAGCGTTTCCGTGAAATAAAAGTAGACAGAACGTAATTTTGTTAAAATTTGACTCTCGTATCAACTGAGGAGTTGGAGCATTCTTTTTACGACGTAGTTTTTTGATGGCGATCAGAATCTCATGAAAAGAAGAGTACAGCTATATAGTGCTTGTTGATTTTGGTATTGTAGCTTCTCTCTCAAATATCCGGTATATGCACCAAAATTGAAATACAAAGCGCCCGTAGTCAGCTGTTTCTGTGTAACATCGCCGAATGCTGCTCTCGCGGCAGGTTCCGTGGTTATGTCAATTTGTTTTGTATAATAGGTGATTACTTAAGCATGAGTACGTACAAGCATTTCTGAAAAGTCTTACTGAGGTCGTAGGGATGCGATTAGAATGTAGCATATACGAGAACTGTCAACTATGATTTGTCGAAAATCTGGTTTCAATGTCTCGAACCGTTTTTCAAGTAATAGGTGTGCTAGTCTCAGGTTGTTCAGCCTATATAGCTTGCATTCTTTGTACAAACACGCTGTATTAGCATACCACGTGTGGTTTTCTATACCGTTTGGTTTCCTGACGCCAACTTTCGGTTGTTTGCTATTTTCAGCCGTTTAAGGCAAGTGTGTACTGGACACAGGAAACGATGTTTTAATTAGTCTGCAACCTTGAATATTAAGAGGTCTGTAGTTTCTGTATTTTATTTACTAACATACAGCAATTATTCTGACATGTTTGCTACACACAAACATTGTTCTACAATTTAAGAATCATTTTAAAAAGTATTAAATGTTTAGTTGCGTTTAGTAATAGCTTTATCAACTTGTTAATTGCAGTAAAAGAAGCACATGTTTAAGTGGCTACATTCACTCCTTGACATAAGAAGTGAGGCACACAGAAGACATGGTCGGTTGTGAGTGTAACTTCTTGCACGTACAGTCCCTCGTCAGGTATGCAAGTGAACAGTGTTCCAATCGTCTGTGACGAGTGTAACGGCCACCAGAGTGTATTAGCGTTGATAATTTTTAATGCTGTTACCAGACCTGCCTGGTTAAATAAAGAGTGTGAACAGCTTCATATGCTGAGTGAAAGTTGTGAAGGACTCGGAGATACACGTGTGAGATACTGTTATTAGCACATGACGTAGTTCGAAATGGGCCTCATGGTGGGCCTCCATTGGGCCAGCGAGCCGAATCGTGAAGTATCTAGGTTTGTGAGCAGCGTACATTGATGTAACTGAAGACCGTATGCAAGCTATGAAAACTGTACTACCTGAGACTTGCACCCCTATTATTTCGCAAACGGTTCGAAACATCGAAAAGAGATTTTCGGCAAATGATAGTTCACAGGAAGGACATGTAATTTTATTGCTTGAGCAATGCTCTAAAGCCTTGCCTCAACCGACACATTGAAGCTAGTGAGTTCTTCTTTTCATATATGCTAAATTCTAATAGCGTCCCAAGAAACTCAGTAAGACGTTTTCGAAAAGCGTGTACGTACTCATACATGAGTAAACACTTCTTGTGGAATCAGTCTTGATACAACGGCGGAACCTGCTATGAGTGCAGCACTCGACGATGTTTGCACAGGAACGGCGGATTACGTTCGCATTTTATTTCAATTGTGATAGATATACCGGGTACTTTCGAGAAAAATTTCAACGCCAACGTCAGCAAGCACTATATGGCTGTACTTCTCTTTTGATGATACAAGAGTAAAATTTTAACAAAATCAGATTGTGTCAACTTTCATTTCCAGAAAAGCTCCTTTCATTATTTTTAATCGTTCACGAAATTAAAAGAGCGTAAATCCTACATGATGCACGGTGTACATACGTAAGATGTAATTTGAATCTGAAAAATACACATCACTTGCGTAAAACGCTGAAATAAACCGTTTATCGAAAATTCCATATATTATTCGCTTATGGGAATTTAAAAATGTAGAATTTAAATTTGTTGAATAGGGTAAAAAAGAAAAAAGTATATAAGACTTTAATAGCAAGGAAGACTAGTAACTCTATATGAAAACGCTTCAACATTTACGAGATAAAAATACTTGCGTAATGAGTAGCAATACAAAAGGGAAAGCTTAATAAAAAAAAATACGAGACGAACGATGGAAGTGAACTCAGCTAGAAACCTACAGACACTTTAAATGTATTGCGTGTAGTCACCGTTATTGCACAGATAATCACAAAATTATGGCTGAATGTCTAATACCACTATAAAAACCTGAATTCAAATGTGACGACGGCCGAAAGTGTGACCGCTTGGGAACATGAGGGCACGCATACAGCTTGTTAAGGTTCCGATAAACGTCTAATCGCCACAAGAGAGTAACGCCATGTTGTGCACTAAGCGCATTGCAACCCCTTTACAACTGCGACTGCCGGCTGAGACTCCTTTTATCATTCTAACATTCTCTGTCGTCTCGCACCATAGGTCAAAGACTTACAGAAGTTAGGGAAGTACCACTCCGTGTGTCCTCGCTCTCATTAATACAACACAAACGACTGCCTCTCGAGTGGTAGTATGACTGGGGAGGATGGACTGTTTACTAACGGCGTCGCATTGTATTCAGTGATAAACCGTGACTATGTACTCCTACGGCAATTATGTCGGAAACCGAGGAAAAGGTTCCATTTTCCAACATTTTGGAGAAACGCAGCCGTGTTACTTCTAGCGTCATGATGTGTAGGGCCTTTGCGCATAACTCCCCATTTGGGCTGGTAATTAATTAGGGTAACCTGACGCTCACCGTACGTAGGGGACACACTGCGTCCTCGTATGTTACCTATAATGTGACAGTATGGGGGTCGCATTCTTCAACAGGACAATACTCGTCCACAGTCTTCACGTGTTTCTATGAAATGACTGCGATATGATGAAAGGTTCCTGTGGCTAGCCAGATCCTCAGACCTGCGACCAATGTAAAGTTTGTAGGGCCAGGTCGAATATCACCTCCGTCCGAGAGCCAACATCCATATCACGCACTAGTTACATAGTTGTAGGCGAGTCTGCCTCAGGTTTTTTTCTTTATTATAATTTTAACACCTTATATAAAGGTAGGCCGACAGCGGCAATATTACGCCGCTCTTCGGCCACAGAGAAGACAAATAGAAACAGGAAAACACAGAAAAACAAAACATAATGATTGACAAAAAACAGTAGACACTTGAGTAAAAAACACAGAGCCGCTCACAGGCATGGTAAATAAAAAATCGTTCAGCACTGGTACATGAACACAGATGACACGCGTGAACGAGGGAGCATGGGTGGTGAAACACTAAAGCACTAATACGATGGCACACACAACAAACTGATGGCGATGATCTCCGGTGCGCATATGTTCACTGTACGTGTATGGGTCCGGGGATCTGCCAAAGAGGAAATGGTGGGGGAGGAGGTAAAGGGGAGGGTGTAGATCCCAGTGGCAGTGGAGATGGGAGGGGGAGGATAGAAGGTAGCGGGTAGGGGAAGCCCCGGGGAGAGGGGGGAGGGAGGAAGGGAGGAGGGAGAGAAAAGAGAGAGGGTGCCCTTGGGAAAAGACACAGGGGTGGATTGGGAGGATCAAAGTTGGTAGGAGGGGTAGATGGAGGGGATGAGGCCATCATCAGAGAGGGGGAGTTGGTGGAAGCCACCTTGGGCGATGGTATGGAGAGTGGAGAGATGTAAAGCACGGATGTGGGAATATGGGTGCAGTGGTGGACGAGAGTAGGAGAAGATGGGAGAGACAAGTGGATGAGGGGGATCAAGTTTACGAGAGGTGTAGAGGATCTGTATCCGTTCAAGGAAGAGGCGGAGGTGCGGGAACAGAATGAGGTCATACAGGATCCGCGTGGGGGAGGGGAGACGGATACAATAGGCGAGGCGGAGCGCATGGCGTTCTAGGATTTGAAGGGATTTGTAAAAAGGTAGGAGAGGCGGAGATCCAGGTAGGGTGGGCGTAGCAGAGGATAGGGCGGATGAGGGATTTATAGATATGGAGAATGGTGTGGATACAAGGGGTTTACAGGAACTTCCCAACCGAGTCAATACATGGATTAAGGCCAGAGAGGTTACGTCGTCATAGTGATAAGGAAGCTCATACTTCCAAATTTTTGTAAATTTGACTCTGTGTTGTAATCACTGAAGTAAAACTGAGGCGTAGCATCTTACGTCGCGCCTATTGAGGGCGTAACAGCAGTTAACAGATGTACAGTATGAGTCACACATAGGACAGGTGGTGTGAGATAACCGAGTGAATTTAGTTTCTATGCCGTCTGGTAGAGGTTACTATCTGAAGGACACTGAGCTGTAATCAAAATACTGTCATTCTTATTTGCTGTTTTGTTTCCTTAATTTTCTAATAGTTAATAAGTTACTATTGCAATTGTACTTAGTTATGAGAGTGAATAAAGGTGTGAATGTGAAATAATGATTTAGGTAAAATATTTATGTTGTATATTGAAGTGACTGGTCTCGAGAGGAATGATCAAGAACGATGTGTGAGTGTCGGTAATTAATACCGGTGAGTTTATTATAACCTATATCGTCAGTTTATGTTACTGGGGAAATGAGATAATGTTTTCGGCAAAGTAGTTTTAAATCAAATGAAACAACACGTTTAATGTTACTAGTCATTGTTTATTTATCTCCATGACGTGTTTCAAAGATTTAAACAAAAATGGTTCAAATGGCTCTGAGCACTATGGGACTTAACATCTATGGTCATCAGTCCCCTAGAACTTAGAACTACTTAAACCTAACTAACCTAAGGACAGCACACAACACCCAGCCATCACGAGGCAGAGAAAATCCCTGACCCCACCGGGAATCGAACCCGGGAACCCGGGCGTGGGAAGCGAGAGCGCTACCGCACGACCACGAGATGCGGGCCAAGATTTAAACCTCCAACATCAGATGGATTTACATTTGTTAGTTAGTATGAATGGATTTACATTTGTTAGTATGATGTGTGTGTGTGTGTCTGTGTGTGTGTGTGTGTGTGTGTGTGTGTTTGTGTGTTTGTGTGTGTTTTGTGTTACGATTTTTGAAGGAACTTATGACACTGTCTAGTGGAGAAACAATAAATTATTTCAGAACATGGTTTTGGGCTTTTTGACAAACGGTAAAAATAAAATAATTGAAATATAATACCTCCAGTAGTCATAGGTTCCTTTCACTGTCATAACACATCGCACGTATACTGTCATATTCTGTAAACAAATATGGCGTCTGAAAACTATTAGTGCAAAGATAACATAGCGGGAGAGAAACATTATAACAACGTACAAAGAATATACTTCTTCTGCTACATGATCTTTGTACATAATAGTTTCCAGACGCCATATTTGTTTAAGAAATAGGGCAGTATGCATGTGATGTGTTACGACAGTGAAAGGAACCTGTGACAACTGGATGTACTCTATTTTACTTATTTTATTTTTACCGTTAGATATACATTTAGTTTTTTGTCAAAATATCCAAAACCATGTTCTGAAATAGTATTTTGTTTCTGTGCTAGACAGTGCCATACGTTCCTCCATAAAATCGTAATACACACACACACACACACACACACAGACACACACACATACACGTCATACTAAGAAATATAAATCCATCTGATGATTGAGGTTTAAACAATTGAAAGGCGTCATGGAAATAAATAAATAGTGACTGGTAAAAGTAAACTTGCTGCTTCATCTGATGTCAATAACAGTCACGGTAAAGCCTAACCTAAAATGGTCGCATTTAAAGTGGTTTTATTATGAGGGAATTAATTTTATATTTGAGAGTTTTCAAAATTTATTTATGTTAATTTACTGTTCTGATTTAGTGACAAAATTTGATTGGTTCTTTATATGTGCTCAGTATTGCGTGGTTTGATGCTGCTTTCCGATTGGCTGTGATGTTCCTCTCACAGTCAGAAATTTTCATATTCGCGCTTATTTTGGGCACTAGAAACTTCTTTTGTGTAGAGAGATGAATATAGTTGGGGCTTAGATCTCATCGTGATATTTCGGTACCAGATGTTTGAGAAGTGTCGTAAAGTGTGGAACAAAGCCAAAAGTAACGTATGATGTTGGTTACTCGCGTACGTGAACATTTTGTTACGTGAAACATTATAGCAACATTTGAGCGAGCTACTCTGAAAGAAATAATCCATTTGTAAGTTTACGGTGAAGGATGATTAATAATTACCATGAACTAGTTTAGGTTATGAATGATGTGTGCCTGTGGAATTTTCAGACTTTGTACAGCTTGGAGAAGGGCTTGGTAGCAACTTTTGTAAGCAAGCATACCGTAATAGAGCGAAATTTTAAGCACATAAATACTTTCATTTAACTATTACCAACCGTCCATCGACAACACAATTATAGTGTGACTTGTGGTTCTAGGTGTACAGCTGTTTTCTCTATAGCTTTTTCCAGCTGAGAAAAGCATTTCAGTAACTTCAAGGAGGCGAGGGTGTGAGAAGAGATTCACCACAAGGCGAGTGAAACATTTTTTGCAGCAGAATCACACCGCGGCACCGCAACATCACGTATCGTCTCAACCCGTGAAGGTTCCTCTCCCGTTCTGGGCGCTCCACTTTACTTACATACTTACATAGCGTATGTAATGATAGGTTTCATGTGTTGCAACATCTAACAGAAACAAATCATCTATAATACTTCCGTATGTGTCCATCAGTATTGCTAAATATATGGCACGTCCTGAGAAAAGAACGGCGGAACTGCTGGATCCGCACATTTTATGGCGTGATGTTAAGTGCCCATATTAGAGGAGGCTTTTGCTGGGATACATGTGTGATGTTTTTTTTTTATTTTGTTAACAGTATTCCGCGTGCGTCTCAGGGAATCCTAAATGGCTGAATGAGACTTTGCACTCCTATTCTTTCAAATGCAATTCGAGAGTCTTGAGCATTGTACAGCCACATTACATTCGTCAACCTTTTCTTATACCAGGCACTTTAATACCTAACGAAGTAAAAGAGGTTACTTACATTACTATGGAACGACTTATCGGACTGTATTTCCTTGAGTGACGAAAATATACTTGTCTGCATCTACATCTACACTCCTCTGAAACCATTGTGAAAAGCATGGTGGAGGGTACTTGGCATTCTACCCCATGTTAGGCGTCTTCCCGATCTAATCACTCGCGGAGCTTGAAAAGTGACGTCTTAAAAATACCTCTCCGTGCGTTGTAACTAGTTGAATCTGGTCATTACGGTGGCTACGCGAGTTGTTCTAGATTCTTCACGTAACTCTGGTTCTTGAAACTTTGTAATTAATTTTACGCGAAGTAATTTAAAGCGTTTGTCATTTCAGGTTCCTCGGCATTTACGTGACTTCTCCAGTGAGTCGGAGAGGCTGGTGACTACCCCTTCATTATGCGTCCTTCTTCAGCAGATTCCCTGCACTCGCTACGACCTTCTAGAGTCGCTACTTCTCGTAGGCGACATTTTCCGGTAGAGGGGAAGCACTCGGCTGTAGTACGAGCTGATCATAAACTATCCTCGAGTTGAAAGAATGTGATGCAGGTTATCGTACCTTAAGGACACGGTTCGTCAAAATTGATGAGGTACTACAATGCCAAGACAAACCGTAAATTACTATCGTTTGCGCATATTTCTATATGGCCTGTTATTGTATGTATTTTTTCACTGTGTGTGTCAGTTTTTCTCCGTCTTTCTCTCCAGTACCTTTTCAGCTTTTGGTTTCTCTTCCCCTGTCGCTCATTTCCGCCAAAGGAAAGTCAAAACACACTCCTGCTATCTTCGATTAGCCGCCGCTATTAGGGGCCTATAATAAAAATCCTCTGGAAACAATTTACCACCTAGAAATCATGAGTGGAGCTCTAGAACACATATCTGATTTCCATTAATAATCTTCTGCCACTCCAAGCCTCGCTAACTCCAAAGAATAGGAAAAGCTAGTATTAAATGATAGTCCCAGATACAAAAAATGTAATTGTTCGTATGTTCCGAGAGTACTTCATAATGGACTGATTTGAATTTTTGACACATCGGTGCATTCAAGCGTGCGTGTTTTTTTATGCCTGCTGGAGCGACACCTGTGATCAAAAGTATCCGGACACCTGGCTGAAAATGACTGACAAGTTTGTGGTGCCATCCATCGGTAATGCTGGAATTCAGTATGGTGTTGGCCCAGCCATAGCCTTGATGACAGCTTCCACTCTCGCAGGCATACGTTCAGTCAGGTGCTGGAAGGTTTCTTGGGGAATGACAGCCAATTTTTCACGGAGTGCTGCACTGAGGAGAGGTGTCGATGTCGGTCGGTGACGCCTCGCGCGAAGTCGGCGTTCCAAAACACCCCAAAGGTGTTCTGTAGGATTTAGGTCAGAACTCTGTGCAGGCTAGTCCATTACAGGGATGTTACTGTCGTGTAACCAATCCGCCACAGGCCGTGCATTATGAACAGGGGCCCGATCGTCTTGAAAGATGCAATCGCGATCCCCGAACTGTTCTTCAGCAGTGGGAAGCCAGGAGGTTCTAAAAACATCAATGTAGGCCTGTAATGTGATAGTTCCACGCAAAACAACAAGGTGTACCAGCCCCTCCATGAAAAACACGACGACAAAATAACACCACTGCCACCGAATTTTACTGTTGGCACTACACACGCTGGCATATGACGTTCACCGGGCATTCGCCATACCCACACCCTGCCATCGGATCACCACATTGTGTACCGTGATTCCTCACTTTACACAACGTTTTTCCTCTGCTCAATCGTCCAGTGTTTACGCTCATTACACAAAGCGAGGCGTCGTTTGGTATTTACCGGCGTGATGTGTGGCTTATGAGCAGCCGCTCGACCATGAAATGCAAGTTTTATAACCTCCCACCTAACTGTCATTGTATTGCAGTGGATCCTGATGCAGTTTGGAATTCCTGTAGTATGGTCGGGATAGATGTCTGTCTGACATTATGACCGTCTTCAACTGTCGGCGGTCTCTGTCAGTCAACAGACGAGGTCAACCTCTACGTTTTTGTGCTGTACGTGTCCCTTCACAGAGAGAGAGAGAGAGAGAAGAGGAGAAGAGAAGAGAAGGGAAGAGAAGAGAAGAGAAGAGAGAGAGAGAGAGATAGGGAGGGAGGGAAGGAATATGAAATCTTAATCGATTTGCTTCAAATTTAATCGTTCGAAAATTTGTTATCCCACTTGCTCGTGTATTAGAACTATAGAAGCCACTATCCCCACAGATCCAGCAGGTGGAGAGGGCTATCTCGTACCCCGTAACCAATGACCCTATGCAAAATACCCATTCATTCTAAGGGACTTCATTTCCAAATAAGAAAAACAGGGAACAAGGGCAGAGAGAGGGCGGCGAAGGGGTGATGGACAGATATGTTGTGAGGGAGGAAATGGACATAGGGATAGAGAGGGGTGGAAGGAGAATTTGGGCAGAGACAGGGGAAGGAGAAAGAGACAGAGAGAAGGGGAAGGAGGAGATGTGCAGAGAGATAGGGGGTGAAGTGAAGAGATTAAGATGTACAACTAATTCCAATAAATATTTAGCAATTGCGAAGCATTGCTGGGTTCGCTAGTTAATAATAAAAATAAGAAAATGACACACTGCTCTCAGCTGCTCGAAAGGACATCAGAATATTTTCAATTACAGTATATAGTAAACAATGGATTACTGATCATCAAATAAAAATATTCTCTAAAATAAAATTCCTGCCTGCCTGCCAATTAGCTTTTGTAACGCTAGCCTGGTACAAATCAATAACACATCAGTCCAAAACTGATAAGAAGCTAAGACTCAAGTAAAGGTAGTTCTAATAATATTCTTTTATTTGTAACAATAGCTGTCTTTAGATGGTGTGTCTCTTAGATGACTGTTGAGAACGTCTATTCTACTTCGCAACTGTTGGTATGCGGAACTCACTGCAATCCAGCCTATACCTGGTTGTAACTTGTGTGCAGAATATTGTACAAAACTAACTTTCCCTATCCTAAACGGTGGTTCTGCTACAATGCCATAGTACTCCTATGGCCAGCAAGATGCCCAGATCTGACTACGGCAGAACATGTTTGGGACCAGCTGGGATGTCAACTCCGCCTTATTGCCAGTATCCAGGATTCCAAGGACCAGTTACAACAACTCTGGGCCACATTGCTTTAGGAGAGGCTAGAGAAATTTCACGATGTCATTACCAACCAAATCAGAGAATGCTTCCAAGCCACAGGGATGTGCAACTTCATACTGATATGTGGTTTCCTACTGACAAGTTGTTTGTAATTCTGTGATGATTTCGTTATCTCTGAAATAATGTCACTTACTCTCTCACATTAAGTTTCGGTTAATTTCCCCTTTCCCTTGTGGGTTCTTCACTTTTTCTGTTATGCAGTGTATACAGTTACAGGGTACTTATGGTCTAAAATACACTCCTTAACAATGTATTATTGAGCACACACAGAAATGTTAATCAAGCTTGTGTAGACCCAGAAGGGACACCTGCACCTGTGTTATTCCAATCCAACGTTCTACTCGTCGCACTACTTATTAATTGATACACTATCTTCTAGGACGTACATTTTTTGCACGACTTAATGTGCTGCGAATTCGTCATTCTATACCATCCGAAAATATGCATGGAAAGACTGTTTTACTTTCCCACATAACGCCATAAATGTATACAGATACCAACGTATTTAGTGGTCCAATATTTTACAGGTGGTTCTTCGATTTCTGCAGGTGTTTTCTGTAGTCTCGTAATTGTGATTTCTATTCTTAGACATTTTAGGCACTAAATTAGGAGAATACAATAACTGATACATTAATTCTATATTTCTCTCCGTCCTTTGTTGTCGCAACTGATATTTCCATAATGTAGTATGATCCGAAGATTTTCTTCCATTATTCATTGATGGTTTGTGCAAATCGAGCTGTTGTGTATTACTCCTTGTTAACCGTTCTTCGACCCTCTAAAGCGTTTTCTTTGGAGTACTTGGCTAGCTAACAATAATACCCAGACATCTGACTGCTGTTTGGTTTCTGGGTTCAGGAATTTATCCGAATTTCACCCTTCAGTTACTATGTTGTATACAGATTTTCCATTTACTCGTTCGAAATTTTTGAGAATTACCGTACTTCAGTTGATACGACCTTGTTTTTTAGTTTCATAGAGAACAGTTTCCATAGCTCTACGTTACGTTCAGGCAATATAGAATTGACTGTGGTCTTGAACAATACTATATAGTATATTACATTCAGATGCTGTATTTATCTGCATGTATTAAATGCTGTTCGTTTCCAAGCGAATCGGTTGTGAACGGCTGGACCGATTTGGCTGATTACAAAAAACCTTATTCACATATTTTTGTAAGGAAATAAAAATTTGAAATGTTGTCCAGAAAACAAGAAAATTCTGGGTTACCTAAATGTGCTTTCTTCAATGGGATTCGTATGTGTGAAAGCAGGAACATAACTTCGAACGGTGGATAGATGCTTTTTTTGCTGTGTTTTTTTTTCGTTGTGGTCCTGGGAAGGGTTTCAAGTAAATAATTTTTGGACAGTTACAAAGAAAGGTTGGAAAATTCAGCAAACGGCAAAAATCATAATTTTTGTATGCACTCTCGACCATAACTGACGACAGGAGCGACATAATTGGTTGATTCGTTTTTCTTTATTTGTTATGTTCTCAGGATGTAAGTAACAATTTAATATTTTCATTGGAATTAAAGTTCTGGAAGATCTGTAGGAAAGTCTGGAAAAATTCATTCCACCCTAAACTAAAATAAAACTACATATTTTTTATCTCTGCGTTGTTTCATGACCTATCCAACAAATATAGTATTTTCTTGTGTTCCAGTTCCAACTTATTTCGCTACGCCTGGCGCAAATGTCGTTTGACAGCTGACTGTCAAATTAAGGTTCAAGTGAATCACTTACAGAGTAACGACATTGTGTTACTTATTTTCAGTTGCGTTGTAATATTGTAAGTTCATCGCAATGCTTTCATGAAGTGGACTAGGTTTCGTTGATTTATGTCAAACACAACTACGAAACACTGTGAGATTTGAAATGACAAACTGTTGTAAGCTAACAAAAAAGTGAATCAATTATCCATTTTCGGTTGAATTTTGATTATTCGCATCTCACAACGAGTCGCAGTCGACACATTTGAATTGAATACAGGCAATTCAAACGCTTTGCATTACCGCGGATGAGACGGAGCAATTTAAGTCGCAGAATTCACAATACTGCAAACCAAACGAATTTTCGGTCTAATGGAACTATAGAGCAAAGCGAAGAACGAAATGAAATTGAACACAATCAATTATCACAGTCAGTTTCAACACTTACTCAAGAAGAAAGAGAAAATGCAACTGCTAAAGATGATGATATACATCGGATGAGACGTTATCGACTTGCGGAAACCAATCGCGCTGCAATCAGTTTCAATAATGGTGAAAGAAGAAAAAGAAATGTTAGGTGGAATATTCATCGAGCCGCATTTCTTTACAGCCTGAAAACTGATCGCGGTGTAGACCAGTTTGTTGCTATTGGATCGATGATCGTTGTGTTCTCGCGTTATAAGGCATTAAAAACGTAAACTAAAATGAATTTATTGTGTAGGGCAAGTGAGAACGTCAAATTGGTGCCACTGATCCCGCCACAAGAGCCAAAGCGCTCATTGTTTTCTGGTGCAGGAACAAATTCCACTCAAATCCGTAAACAAATTCAGAAGCACAGCAGTTGTTTCTAAATTCATTTGGGGCAAAAAATGTGGTTTGGGACACGTTCATTTTCACTTTCAAGGTGATTGCAACACAATCATCTTTCTCACCAGTTGACATACCGATACTGATACAGGTAACAAGCGCTTGTATCTTAGGAGGACACCTGCCAACAGATCTTAGGGGAAGAACTGAGAAAAACCAATGAATATTGGTTTTTGCAAAGTATTCTAAAACGATTTATTAACCAACAATGTTTTCTATTCGTAGAAAGTAACAAGGTACAAGGCACAACTTAAAAAAAAAAAAGTTTAGAATTGAGCTTTCACCCTTTCACCAGAAATGAAACAGTTTAGGTAGTGTTTAAAGTTTTAATTACAATAATAATCTGCATTATATTACAATAATTACAATAACAATTTACGTTGAAATACATGCCGAGGCACACCACAACTTGAAAATGACAATGAAGGAACAGAGCGGTCCCACGTCAGTTGAGGACAGAAACCCGCAGACGACAAAACAGATCCCAGACGTAGACCTCGGGAACCCGGCCCCTGACAACAACAAACCGAGATAGAAAATGGTAGGGCACTCCAACATATACAGCAAATTTCCCTTCTTAAGCAGCGAACAGATTAAATAAAACCAAAGCCTTTGCCCTGGCTCTGAAAGGAATCCAATAACAGAGTTTATATTAAAGCGCCACTGAATGTTAACCTGCTAGTTGAAGTTAACAGGTTCGAGCGAGGCACCCACTTAAAGCCAGAATTGCTACCGGCAGAGGATAAAAAATTATTATTATCATCTTAAGTGTAGAAAAAATGTTACCACAATCTTAATCAGTATATAAACAGCCTCCAAATTAGTATCCACAACCGAAGGTATACAAATGGCCTCCTACAATCTTAATGATGAAATCCGAGGTTCTCAAGACCCTCACTAGTCCTCCTGGAATTGTTTTTAGCACCACAGTTTTGCGTATAATTTAGCAGAGGCAAGCATCATTTAAGCCTCATATAAAACATTCCACGCACTTCTCGTAAAGGTTGTTGTGTTACCTGCTGCAAGAAACAAATCAGCGGATCTCTTTTCTTAATACCAACATAGTGATATAAAGTGACTTAGAATTTGGCACAGGCCTATAAGAATTAAATTACAACACCAAAACAACAGCCTGCACTTTACTTAAATTGGGTGCCCAAATTTTTTGTAAAAACTTTTACTCGAAACAAAAGGCAGTTTCCCCAAGGGAGAGAGCTGAGAACGGGACACAAACTCTTTCAAAATCGTATTAAATGGGAAACAGGGGAGCGCAGCACAATTTTAAAAAATTGAAAAACCAAGCGGGAGGACAGCGCCAAGCAGCTACGGACACAATCAACAGCAGGGGTAATGGAGACAAGTCTCTGGAGAACACACAAATGATGCTCACTGTAAACATAAGTATACGGAACCGGGCTCTTTCCTCGATGAAGGAACCCGAATAAGACGTTGGCTCGGTGCCCAGAAAAATCATGTCGTGAAAGCGTTCCGGTCGTCTAGCGGAGAAGGGAACATGGCCGATGAGAACCCGGGCAGAACTAGGATGACCCAGCGCGGCACGTCAACAGCCTCACCGCCCTGACGGAAAACGCCAACCGCCAACGCTCACACCAGAAAAACAGTGCTCCGGCAGTCTTCACCAGTTGCTCTCCAGGAAACCCCTACGTTCCGCCGGACACACCATCCCCCATAACCGCTAAGTCCCGACTGCATCCGTCTGACTTACCGCACAACCCACGTCCTCTCTTCCACCAAAGAGAAAACCAAAGACCCTCTAACCAGCAAAAAATGTGCTCAACTCGCGAGGTCTAAGTTATCGAACTCGGCGCACAGCTCACCTACAACATACATTCATACATTAACACATTCACATTATTCGATTCTTCCACACACCATGATTATTCGACAACAACTTAATGGAGCGTTGTTGCCTCTGTATCACGGCATTCCGGTTTCGATTCCCGGCCGGTTTGGGGATTTTGTCCGCCCTGGGGCTGGGTGTTTGTGGTGTCCTCATCATTTCATCATCATTCATGAAAGAGGCGAGATTGGACTGAGAAAAGGTTGGGAATTTGTACTGGCGCTGATAACCGTGCATCATCATCATCAACAACAACAACATATTTTTTATTATTATATTGTATATAGTATCATTATGTGAACAACTTTGGAGAAAGATAATTTTCCACCAGACTTTTTTTTTCCTTTCTCTCACACAGACAGTAGTGGGCGTTGTCCAGTCTCAAGTGTCTCTAGTAACACATGTGGCTACATCGTCGTTATTAATTTAAAAATCACTTGCTATGCATAATTCTGCAAAGCACAGGCGTCAAACGCTCTCATCTTGCAATATTTGTTGTGAAACACACATAGAAGAAATTATTATCATTATGAAATTTTATATTATATTCGTATATTTACCTTTACAGATTCAAGATTAGACATACCATCGAGCAGACGATATCATTATCTATCCAACTGAACTTTAAACTTGCTGGAGTTGCCCGGGTTGCCATCTCACAATCTTTAATTGAAAGTCGGATTGGTAGCCATAACGTTGCGAATATCAACCAACCACGCCTTTTACCGACACCCGGCTTGCGGTGAAGAAACTGATGAGCTACGTCATCAAAGCAGCAGTTCTTACAAAGTAGACGACGTTTTGACGCAACTCATCCCAATGATTCCAACGAATTCCAGTTAAACTTTGCAGATTCCTGTGCGGCCGGCCTTGGGAATGACGATTAACGAATTACAAGGCCAGTCATCGAACGTTTGCGGCATTAATCTTGCAAATCCATGCGTCTCGCATGGTCAAATATGCGTACCCGTTTCGGAAGACCATCAGCTTTTCTTGTTTACGCGCTAGACCATAAAATAAGAAAAGATGCGCGCCTTCAATATTGCAATGAACGAAATGATGATGTCACAAAAGGCCAGTCGAAACATTGCATTTATTTGTTTTGACTGATTACTTGAACATCTATCCTGAAATCGAAATCGTAATGTCAATAAAACACCTTGAAATGCATTACGGTTTCAAATTTAACGGAAGATAATAAATCATTTGTGTGACATGAAATTCTGACTTAAATCAATTGATACTTAGATTTTGGAAGAAAACCTCATGGTTCCAAAGCGATCACATTCCAGGCACATGACATTTCCAGTATGCCAGCGTTGTAATGCGGATATTTCATCTAGCATTTAAATTTGCCATTGGCGAACTTCTCGATGTACTTCTCTCAGCAAATTGAATACCTATTGCAACAGTCGTTAGTAGATACAATGATTACTCAAAAATACATTTTTCCTCATTTTTACTTTGTTCACAAATTTCTAATAGCTCTTTACAAAACTCGAAGCTATTGCTAACAAATGTATTAGAATTTGGACGGACAAGATCTGTTGGGTCAGTTACTAAAGATTTGAAAAAGGTGGCTTTCGGTATCAGGTAAGTGTGTTGCACTCTCGTCACTGAATAGATCGGTGTGTGTAGTGGTTCTTCCGAGTGGTAAATTCTGCTGCGACAGTTAAATCAATAGACTGGCCGTAACTCTCGTGAATAATGGTTCTATTTGTAGCCTTTGGTCTTCTCAGGACGTCAACAGTGGCACAAATACCCGAGTGGTCAATATTGCTCTCTTGGAATATTTCAGCTTTAATCAAAACATGCTTCTCAACTGCTCACGAATGATCTTCAATCATATTAGCTGAACCGTTACAATTAATAAACATTCACATACCACTGAAACCTTAAGGCTTCACATTAATTATTTGCCAAATGCACTTGATATTTTACAAGCATTTAATTAATTACCACTCGACGTGATTGGTTGGAGAGATTGTTTCATACATCTGTGACAACATAAATATAAATACATTCCTTTACTATTTGTCAAGACTAAGGAGATATAAAGGAGTCTTGTGCAAATTAAAATATAAAACGAAATAAGTGATAACCGAGAAAACCATCGAACCCCTTTCAACTTAAAAGTTATGAGCTCTACAGCTGACTCAGTTGCATATGTTCCAAGAAATATCATGTATGGGTAATTTTACTTGTGCTGATAGAGCTGTACTAGGCTCAGATGGAAATTTCTTTATAATTACGTCGGCAAGGGAAAATCTTACAAAGGGCATCTTATGGTGCTGTAGACTGACAGTGTGGGATGACTGTGGCGACGATCAACGATGGGTCATCACACTGATAATTTCTGTTTGATTAATGCAATATGATGAGCTGGGTAACGAAGACATAAAACAAAATTTGAGGATAAGTTTTACTCAAACTATTAACTCTTGGTTTTTGAAAGGTTTTTAACAATTAAAATAGATCGCCCGTCAATAGTCTCGTAATTAGAAAATTCTATCTTTGCTCTGCGTTTAACAGTGGAATTCCCACTGCACTTTTAATGTTGCCACACTTACTTTTAATTTCACCGAAGATTCTTTTGAATTTTCTATTTGTTCAATCCCCACTTCCAAAGACTATTTACTCTTTCATTTCTTCACATTTTTCCTACAAATATTTCACATTGCCTTTTCTACATTTTATATTCATTTTATTCCTTAGAGATTTGTTTTCATGTATTCCTGAATAGCCGTCAGTTTTTTTACTTCCTTTTTACTATTCCTGAGTAGCCCTGAACATTTTTGTACTGCCTTCTTTCGTCAGTGAATTTAAGCATTTCCTCTCTTACCTAGAGTTTCTTCTTAGTTACCTTCTTTGTTCCTAAATTTACTGTATGCCAGACAGTGCCTGGACTAAGCAACCTTACTTTTAGCGTGCAATATTCCTACTGAAAGAACTACCCAGGAAGGTGCATAGTTTAGATCCTGTTACAGCACACTGTTTCACAACTTCACATTCTAGATTCTAGTGAAACCCATATTAGCACAAACAGAGTGTCTCCCTCTCTCGTGTATGCAGTTGGAGTATTATGGGACCCCTGATACGTCTAGATACGACTCTGACACGTGACACGTACGTAAGCATTCTATCTGATCACCTGCATCCATTCATGTCCATTGCGCACTCCGACTGACGGGAAATTACAGCGGGACAATGCGTCACTCCACACGTCCAGAATTGCTACAGAGTGGCTGCAGAAGCACTCTTCTGAGTTTAAACACTTCCGCTGGCCACCAAACTCCCCAGACATGATCATTATTGAGCATTTCTGGGATGCCTTTCAACGTGCTGTTCAGAAGAAATCTCCACCCCCTCGTACTCTTACGGATTTGTGGACAGCCCTGCAGGATTAATGGTGTCAATTGTCTCCAGCAGTACTTCAGACATTAGTCGAGTCCCTGCCGCGTCGTGTTGCGGCATTTCTGCGTGCTCACTGGGGCCCTACACTATATAAGGCAGGTGTACCAGTTTCTTCGGCTCTTCGGTGTAGTTCGACCATGTAAAATGGTGCAAGATGACTGACATTCTGAAAATGGTAGAAGTAAACTATATGAAAAGTAGCGTAATGTACTATCAGTGTAAGAATCGATATGGAATAATAAGAAAAATCATGGAAGGAAGTGCTCTGATAATTGTGTGTGTAAGACAAGGTGTAACATTTCACAGTACTGGTCACTTTACACATCGAAGAAGCTATGGCGGAAAGAAAAGAACACTGCAAGAGCGTGATTCAAATTTAAGATGAAAGGATATCATGCTACGTTCAGTAAAAGTAAGAAGTATTACAGGACCAGTTTAATGGAGTGAACAGAGTAGAGAGTACAGAATATAGAGTGACAGTAAAACAAAGAAATACAGAAATATTCTGAGATGAATGAGTTGCCGGAAGGGACCAGTTCGTCTTCGACAGCATCAAAGGAGTCGGAAGAGCAATACTTCACAAAAAGAAGTGTTGGACTAATTAAACGCAAATGTTTAACTGTGTATCCACAATTATGAAGTAACTGAACTCACGCGATAAATAATCAATTGTAATCACCCAAGATGTGGAGGTGACTGGACTTGACCGGATGCCTGTACGAGACAAGAGAACTAGGTCCTATTCCAGCAACAGTGTACCGTAGGTCGCTGGGGGAACGACGCGTTCCATCTGATGCGAAAATTGCTCAGCTCATTACTGTTCTCATGATGATCGGCGAACAAAAGCACACAACTGCAGGCCTGTTTTTTTTCATTGCGCCATCCTGTCGTGCAGCCTATGGAGACCGAAAATGTCCTCTTTAGAAAATATTGTGGACGAGCAAACCACGAATGGAACCTTCAGCCTCATGTGACATTTGATTTTTCGTCATACATTATTCATAAGCTCCTTTATAACAGAGAATGGAAGACTCGATTAACATCCCGATCGCTCTGTTAGTCGACGAAAAGAAAGAGTAAGGAAGATTAGGGTTTGACATCTCATCGACATTGAAGTCATTACGTATGAAGCACGAGGCCCGAATGTTTCAAGGATGCGGAAGAAAGTCGACCGTGCTTTTTAAAGCAACCATCCCAGCACTTTCCTAGAGCGATTTCGGGATACTATTGAAAATCCAGTGTGCAAACCACTGCTCTAAATTGATTTGAACATTACGGTCGCTTGCTGCTTTTATTATTATAACCTGCTTCAGCTTTAGGTGTAGACGAACAACACAGTGTCGTGCTAGGCGATAGTAAAATAAAGTGTGATGGAAGCAGTACAGTCTCCCAGTAGCCGTGATTGATGCCTGTACTCCTCACATCATAACTCCTGGAACTCCAAAGCTATCATGTTCCACAATGCTCCTGAAAGTGTTAAGTGTTCTCACTTCTCGCAGTATTAGAGTACGTTGAATCAGCGCCAGTGTATAATTCCTCGTCCTTCTTTCATGGATGATTAAGTGTTGTTTGTTTCAAATGATGAGCAAAAGATGGAGGAGGAGTTATCTTAGTGACTTTCTAGATCAGCTTAAACTGTGATTGTTGGTCCGCTTCTAACAGTGTGATGCGTGACAGTGTAAAGGCACATTGTTTTGACTCTGTACGCCTTCCCTACGAACATCTTTTAAGGGGTGTATTCGCAGCTGGTTTTTCGGATGGCAGTGCACGAGTTCCTGGAACAGCGCAGGTGGAGGAACGAGAGGGTATTCGCGAATGGATTGGCTTGCCCCTTCCCCGACTCAGATATCGTCAAGCACGTGTGAGATGGCTTAGGGAGACGTCCATATTGCAGTGAACTCGTGAAATTAAATGAAATCAAACACAAAGGGTACAAAATTAAAGGGTTCTTTTATGAATATAAAACATTGCCTAAATGTTCAAAACATGAAAGAAATGGATTTATTTTCGTGCTGTTTACACAAAACAAAACAAAATTATAAATCTCAGAGCCGATTTGACTGGGCGTGGACAGAACTCAGTTATTAAGGGGAAGGAGGAGGGAACGAATCGCCGGCCGGAGTGGCCGTGCGGTTCTGGGCACTACAGTCTGGAACCGAGCGACCGCTACGGTTGCAGGTTCGATCCTGCCTCGGGCATGGATACGTGTGATGTCCTTAGGTTAGTTAGGTTTAAGTAGTTCTAAGTTCTAGGCGACTGATGACCTCAGAAGTTAAGTCGCATAGTGCTCAGAGCCATTTGGAACGAATCGTCTCACCACTATTATTATCGTTCGTCGTATACTGCTGTCGGCGGCAGGCGCTGCGTTGGTGCGGCGCGTCGCATCGGAGCTGTGCCACACGGGTTGGCTGCCCTCATTAACAATCCCGGCTTTAAGGCGGCTCCCAGGTACGATCTCCGCGTTGTCTGCCCTTTGCCGGTTGCGTGGCCGAAGCTGTGCTGTCACGGCGTCGGAAGGCGGATGTTGGCGATGGGTGGAAGAGCGCCCATGTCCTCTCGCTTCCGCGGCGTCTCCACGACTGTCCGATTTCACTTCTCATCCGTCTCTCAGCTCAACTCCGCTTCGAGACATAATTCCTTTCGGCGTTGTCATTGGCGGACGAAATTTTTAATGTATCCCAATGACAGATCGCCGTTTCATTGCCACGTCTGTTCGTACAGGGCAGAAATTTTCTATCTGGCGTGAGCTGGCGTACTCCTCGTGAATTGGCATCTCTCTCACGATTTCACTTTCTTTAGATGTTTTGTTGTATTCCGAGGCCGTTGCGAGAGCAGCTACACAACACTTCTCTATAACCGCTATATCTGCGTGAGCCCTGGACAAACTCATGTTTGAGCTCCGTCTCAAAATGTGCCGGCGTCCGTCATTTACAAGGAATGTCCTCACTGTCGAGGAAAACATCTTCTTAAGAATGCTGGTTTCTTTCACACGCCTCCCTGCGCCGGTTTCCCGCACTTTATTTTTCAAGCTCTTCCCTGTGCCCGTGGAGTTCTGGAATTGTCGGCACATCCCTGGTTTCTAAGGCAGCTTAAATGACTGCCACACGGCCAGAAGAACTCAGATGCTTTCGAGCATACATTCTTGGCTGCAGGTGTCCATCAGCTCTCGGCACGCATCTCGTTGTCAGACGGGCCCTTCGCATCGTGTCCCTTCTTGAGTGAGGCGAGGACGCCGGCACGTCTTCCCACTGTGTGCTTGCAGAATGACGGCAGTGCCCTCTTCTTTGGGCTCGCCCCAGAGAGTCCGGCCCCTTTCTCCTCTACGGCCGCTCGCGGCTACTTGGCGAAAGTGGCTGCAGTATTACAATATGCACCAAGGACCATCCAGCATGAGAGGACGATACTGAACAGGCGTTGCCGTCCATGGTGATCACTCACCCTGTTGCGTACCATGACCCGCCTTTTTTAATGTCCAGGTAACCATCATAAATAGTGGTAACTAATCTTTAATTATTTCTTTCAAGAAGAGTGTCTTTTTTCTTCCTCTAATTGCCTATATCTTTTAGCTACTCCCATACTGTACTACACTACAGCATTGTTTTTTGTTTGGTCCACGTTTCATCGAGTTATGTTACTTGGCAGTGACACATTATGAAAAAGTAATTTTTGTCCTTAAATTTTGCACACTAGTGTAAATAGAATCAATTGATTGTGAGTCATTGGTAACTGTACAGTTTTTTTTTTCTCGTCAGAAAATATGACTCTGCTCCATCAGTATTCTCTTCCGCAAAAGGCATGTAGTCGACTTGCAGTTAAATAGTCAACCTTCACAGCAGATATTTGGCATGAATAGAAATTCTTCCAATCCATATGTGGCATAACAGCGAACCAGTGATTAACAGTACTGGTTAAAAACAGTCTTGGTTGCAATTTTAGTTTTTTTATATTTCAACGACGCGTTTCGCTTTATTTGGGCATCTTCAGGTTATCGTTTCTCGCGTCCATCTCGCGTCCATTCAGAAAAGATTACCTGAAGATCCCTAAATAAGGCCAAACGTGTCGTTGAAAAATAAAAAAACTAAAATTGCAACCAAGACTACTTTTAAACAATACTTTGGCATGAATGCCCATTATTATTCGGTCTTCTTCTCACGGTTCCAACACTGCTACGAAACTGAGAAATATTTACCAGTTGACGGCCACTCAAGAATGGATGGCGTGTATGTTGTCGTATGGACATTGGTCGTCTTTCTCACTGGAAGCACAGGTCACCCATTCCCAGTTTTCTATCGGATACAAGTCTCCCCACCAACTCCTGTGTACTCTCATTGGTACGTCGCATCTCTCATCAGTTTTAGATGAACAGTAAATACCACCCTCGACAGGTGGGACAACACAAACTCTTTATCTCTTGTTGCCACTGAGTTTGTTTTATGACTGTGATTTACGGTCGCACAACGGCTATGTTAATTGCGCCCTTGCCGACAGGTTACAATATTAGTCAACCAGTGTCCTGCATATTACATTAGTTAAAGTATTAAAGAATGTATTAAGTCCGCAGTATACTGAACACAGACATTGCGCTCTTGAGGTTGTGACCCGCAACAAATATAACGGCAAAAACTGCCCAATGTTAAAGCGGTGTTTCTATGTTATCTGCACCAGATGCTAAGACGTAAACAGAAATATATCTTCTTGGCTCTGAATGCAGTGTACAGACATCGTGGCCCTTCTTTCTTCGAGTAGCCAACAGAAGACTTTGTTTCCAGATGTGATCGGACGAATGGAACCAGTATTATAACACTATTCATCAGAATATTATTCAGTGGTAGACAGCCCACTCTTTTGATTCCAAGAAGAAAGAAACTCTTTTTATTAGAGCATGTAATTCTAACCCTCTTGTCATATCGTAATACTTGTTTTACAGTGTAGTGAGGAAATAAATATTTTATGGTTCTGAGGAATGATAATACATCAACTTCTTATAGTAGTCCCGATCTAAAATGTAAAGAAAACCAGGGAGTGCTCAATTCTCTCCTCCTACAGTTCGTTCCCTTTCATACATTTCCGCCTCTCGTAGAATCTTATTCAGTGACATCCAGGTATCGCGTTTTTCAGGAGTATGAGCCTTAATTTACTAATTGTGATACAAGCAATGTACAGCAGAGGAGAGTTATCACCTTCAACAGTGATAATCTTTGCACTTTCAGCACCGACTGCCAGCTGTCGCAGCACCTCCCGGCATTCATGCAGCAGGCAAGGTAACAGCCAGAGCAGTTCAGCTATCACTCAAGATGGACTGAAAGTCAAATAAACATCGCCTTCCGACTCATATACAACCCAAAATGAAGCATTACAAGAAGCAGAATGTTCTAGCGCTTGAACTTCGATACCTTCTGTATGAATGTGCTGACAGACGAAGGACGACGGTTCAATCCCGTGTCCGGCCATCCTGATTTAGGTTTTCCGTGATTTCCCTAAGTCGCTCCAGACAAATGCCGGAATGGTTCCTTTGAAAGGGCACGGCCGACTTCCTTCCCCATCCTTCCCCAAACAACCCAAACCCAACAGACGAAGGTGCGCGCTAGCACGAGACAATCAGGAATTAAATTAAGACCGAATTACAAAAACTCAATAAATAGCCGGGAAAGATGTACAAAAATACAGGTCCTGGAACAGTTATCAGAGGGGCTCGCACATTTGTCTCGCGAACAATATGCAGCGAGTCAGAGAAACAAGATGGCGGCATCCTTGTAGGTGTGCGCCACCACTGAGCAGCAGACTGTCATTAGATCTCTGTTAGATGGACAGCTGATATTAATCCGAATTCACCTTCAGATGGAACTGTAATTTGGTGAAATTTGTGTGAGTCGAACATATGTATACAAGTAGCAGATAAGTTCAAACGGCGTTGAAGATTCGCCGCACCGTGGACGATCTGTCTGTGCAATAAAGGAGAATTGATGAGTTGATACGAGGAAAGAGGCGTATATTGCAGCAAATGTGAACATTAGTGTCGGATCAGCCCACTATGTTGTTTATGACTTACGACTGTTCAAGAAAGTGTATGTGTGGTTGACATAAGAATTGAAAGAAAGGCGTATGGACGCGTGCAGGAAGACTGGAGGACCGTCTGTTTATCCCGCCCCCCGTAATCCCCTAACCAGGCACCTCCAGATTATCAGATTTTTGACCGAATGAAAGAAATTCTTAGTGGCTCAAGGTCCGCTCATTACGAGGAAGTCCAGGCAGCATTCCGTAACTGGTAATGCATATGCACCCAACACTTGCGCTTAGAACTGAGTAGCTTGTCCAGCATTTGCTAAACTGCATTAAACACGAGGCGGATTACGTTCATAAATAAATACGTATTGTGTTTCATTCTCGTAACACATTACTTGAAAAAATTCCTGGTTTTTGTTCAATGATTCTTGCATGCAGGGACTCTACGACCCACCCAGATTGGTTAATCTCTTATAGTTATTTTGCAATCTTTCAGTTTTATGCATACTGAGAATAGAAATTCTCGCTCACAAGGAACTTTTAGGTTTCGTGGCAAAGGCGTCAGCATTAGTTATACTGCGATCATTGCGAGCAGGTGATACTAACAACTGTGTGATCGAATCATACAGTTGCTCACTCCAACCGCTTTGAATGATGTTAGTGGTGGCGCACTTAGCACTTAGTGTAGTGTTGAATACCTTCGGTGGCAAGGTTAATATTTTAATTGTTAGTGTTTTGTACCATTCCCATCCCTCCTACGAGGGCTGCATAATTTGTGTGCTTCTGTAAATTGTTAAAACTCTTAGTTTAAAGTTATCTGGTGTGTCGCAGATTTGCACCAGTGTAGTCTTTCAGAGGCTGTTGTGAGCGGTCGTAACTACGGCCGTGTCTAAAGGGAACGGCAAGATTCTCTGCCCGAAAGCTCATACAGTCAAAACTTGTTTCTTTCTGCCTCTGAATAAATTGTAACTTTGATATTTAGAGGATGCTTTCTGATTATAATTTTAAATCTGTTTCTTTTAAAAAATGCTTTCAGGCACTGTTAAAGTGAATAAAATTCCTATTTGTTAAATGGAATTTGGTTATGATTTCATCAGTTACTCCCTGGCAACTACTTCCATGCTTACATAGTGTGATTAAATGTGTTAATGTTCTTGATGAATCACTAGTAAATAAACTAAATTCTTAAGAATATTCTCTGAAAATAAATCACGGTTCACTGAGTAGATTCTGGGTTTCAGGAGTGACATGATACGCGAGCAAAAAGCATGTTCTAAAATTCTACAACAGATCAAAACAATAGTTTTTCGCATCTGCTCGACGACCCTTCTTGAAAACTGGAACTACCTGTGCTCATTTCCAATCATTTAGAACCTTCAGTTCCTCTAGACACTTGCTGTACTCGGCTGTTAGAAGGGGGGCAAGTTCTTTCGCGTACTCTGTGTAGAATCGAATTGATATCCCGTCAGGTCCAGTAGTCTTTCCTCCTTTGAGTGATTTCAGTTGCTTTTCTATTCCTTGGACACTTATTTCGACGTCAGCCATATTTTCGTTCGTGCAAGGATTTAGGGAAGGATCTGCAGTGCGGTCTTCCTCTATGAAACAGCTTTGGAAAAAGGTGTTTAGCATCCTCTCTTTCAATGCCATTATCATCCCAGAGTGTCTGGATATGCTGTTTCGATCCACTTACTGATTTAAGGTAAGACCAGAACTTCCTAAGATTTTCCGTCAAGTCGGTACATAGAATTTTACTTTCGAATTCACTGAACGCTTCACGCATAGCTCTCCTTACGCTAACTTTGACATCATTTAGCTTCTGTTTGTCTGAGAGGTTTTCGCTGCGTTTAAATTTGCAGTGAAGCTCTCTTTGCTTTCGCAGTAGTTTCCTAACATTGTTGTTGAACCACGGTGGATTTTTCCCGTCCTTCACAGTTTTACTCGACACGTAACCTGTCTAAAACGCATTTTACGTTTGCCTTGAACTTTTTCTATATGCACTCAACATTGTCAGTGTCGAAAGAGAAATTTTCGTTTTGATCTGTTAGGTAGTCTGAAATCTGCGTCCTGTTACTCTTGCTAAACAGATAAAAACGGTTCAAATGGCTCTGAGCACTATGGGACTTAATATCTGAGGTCATCAGTCCCGTAGAACTTAGAACTACTTAAATCTAACTAACCTAAGGGCATCACACACATCCATGCCCGAGGCAGGATTCGAACCTGCGACCGTAGCGGTCGCGCGGTTCCAGACTGAAGCGCCTAGAACCGCTCGGCCACACCGGCCGGCGCTAAACAGATAAACCTTCCTCCCTTTTTATATTCAGGGATGCTACAACGGCCTTATAATCACTGATTCCCTGTTCTGCGCTTACAGAGACGAAAAGTTTGTTATCAGTATGTCCAAGATGTTATCTCCACGAGTCGGTTCTCTGTTTAATTGCTCGAGGTAATTTTCGGATAGTGCACTCAGTATAACGTCCCTTGATGCTCTGTCCCTACCACCCGTCCGAAACATCTGAGTGTCCCCGTCTATATCTGGTAAGTTGAAATCTCCCCCTAAGACTATAACATGCTAAAGAAATTTATGTGAAATGTATTAGAGATTTCCTCTCAGTTGTTTTTCCACTAATGCTGCTTAGTCGAGAGGTCGGTAAAAGGAGCCAATTATTAACCTAGCACGGTTGTTGAGTATAACCTCCACCCATAATAATTCACAGGAAGTATCCACTTCTACTTCACTACAGGATATACTACTACTAACAGCTACAAACACGCCACCACTGGTTGCATGCAATCTACCCTTTCTAAACACTGTCTGTGCCTCTGTAAAAGTTTCGGCAGAATTTATCTCTCGCTTCAGCCAGCTTTCCGTACATATAACGATTTAAGCTTGTGTGCTTTCTATCAGCGCTTGAAGTTCCGGTACTTTACCAATGCAGCTTCGACAGTTCACAATTACAATTCCGATTGCTGCTTGGTCCCAAGCTTTCAAAGTGTTCCTGTAGCTGATCAAAGTTTGGGAATCAATGATGTGCCTATTCACCTGTGTACCGCTCTTTTGGAGATGGTGCAAATGGCAGCGATACTAAGAAACATGTTTTTTAAGTCTATAATTATAAAATAGACGTGATACCTACTCATAACATTTACAATATAACCACTAGAGATGCACCCAATATTTTAATTATGTTCCATTGGCCGTCTTAAATGAACGACTCGGACTTGGTCTCTGCAGAGATAAGCCAGGGGCAGGGTTTTATGTCTAAGAATTTACGTGCCTTCATCATCCAGTCAAATCATGAAACATGTAATTCATATTGTCTTCAGCTAATGATTGGTCTGGGGTAACTGATTATTCAAGCACTATAATGATTTTATTGTTCTGTTTTGCAAAATGAATTTCAAGACATCCTTTCCCACTAGCAGATGTGATAGAAAACTCAGGTACATCAGTTAAAAGTAGGTCCTAGACTAAGTCTATTGCTGGTGCAGTGCAGAGGTAGTGGAGTTTTGATTGTGTCACGGCATTTCAAATGTTTCATTTTATATCTGATGCGGTCTGTGAATGGTGATAAGACTTACAGACGGTTTTTCACAGTAGACAACCTAATTGTTCGATTGTTGTATTTGAGTTTTCAATCCCATCTGATAATTAGACACTGTTTCCCGAAATCGATAGTACCAAACAAAACGATGAAATCAGGACGAAGCAGTTTAGGTAATTAAGTCAGGCAACATAAAATATTTGCTCTGTGGCCCTCAAAACGACGTGCAGCTAAAGCAAAGCTTGATCATTTCGAAGTTCCTATGGTAGATGCTCTACATTTCTTACCATCTACACTCCGTTCCGGAAAAAATGGTTTACTTTGTCTTTCTCGTCTCTCTTACTCACTATAAGTAAGATTGAAACCAAATTTACTTCTGACATAAGAGTCAATCACTGATAAGCCAGAACATTATGACCACCTACCTAACAGCCGATATGTCCACCTTTGCCACTGATAACAGCGGCGACGCGTCGTGGAATGGAAGCAATATGGCCTTAGTATCTCGCTAGAGGGACTTGGCACCACATCTGCATACACAATTTCCGCAAATTCCGGGTAGTGGGAGGTGAGATCTGACGCACATCATACATGTGTTCAATCTGGTTACGATCTGACCAGTTGGGAACCAGCACGTCAGTTGGAATTCGCCACTGTATTCCTCCAATCACACTGTAACACTCCTGGGCTTGTGAAATGGTGCATTATCATGTCGAAAAATCCCACTGCCATCAGGAAATATGATCGTCCTGAAGGGGTGTACTTGGTCTGCAACCAGTGATCGATATTGCTTGGATGTCACGATGCCGTACACGAGATACACTGGAACCATGGGTGCCCACTTGAATGTTCCCCAGAGCACAATGGAGCCGCCGTCAGCTTCTCTCCGTCCCGCAGTACAGGTGTCAAGCAGCTGTTCTCCTGGAAAACAGATTCTCGCACTCCCATCGCCATGATGAAGAAGGCATCGAGATTCGTCAGACCATGCAAAGCTCCGCCACTGCGCCGACGTCCAGAGCCGATGGTCACGTGCCCATTTCAGTCGTAATTGCTAATGTCGTGGTGTTGACATTGAGACATGCATGGGTCGTCGGCTGCGGAGGCTCTTCGTTAGGAGTGTTCGGTGATTTGTGTGTTCAGACACACTTCTACTCTATCCAACATTAAAGTCTGACGTTAGTTCCGAACCAGTTCAAAATGGTTCAAATGGCTCTGAGCACTATGGGACTCAACTGCTGAGGTCATTAGTCCCCTAGAATTTAGAACTAGTTAAACCTAACTAACCTAAGGACATCACAAACATCCATGCCCGAGGCAGGATTCGAACCTGAGACCGTAGCGGTCTTGCGGTTCCAGACTGCAGCGCCTTTAACCGCACGGCCACTTCGGCCGGCCCGAACCAGTTCACCGACTGTCCTATTTTACCTGTCTGTCGAATTTACACGTCCGGAATCTGTAATGAGGGGTGACCGCCCTACACCAAGACACCACAGCACTCCTCGAACACGCGAAAAGTTGTGCAGTTTCCGAAATGCTCATGCCGAATCAGCAGGCCATCACTATCTGCCCTCGGTCATACTCAGCTAGAGCGCTCACCTTCCCCGTTCTATACAGGCACAGCGGGCTCACTGATATTACAATCACCGTGCGCGTGTCTGACGAGAAGTCATTCCTTGCCAGGTGACGCTGCTGTCGCCTGGACGAGTTTATATCGATAGCAGGTCGATGGTCAGAATGTTATGGCTGATCAGTGTTACTATAAGCGGTGACGTATTGTTCGTACCAAATACTGTCTAAATCGAATATAAATGGTGATAACAATCGGTGTGTTTTCAGTGTCGCACGGCGCTGCAAATAGTTGGTAAAGGCTCAAGAATATTCGAAATAAATATGCTACGTATTTCTCGAGATTTACTGTAACAAATGTATTTGGAAGGAAACGCAGCACAGAAGTTGTAAGGATGAATACAATTTGTGCTCATACGCAAAACCAATTCTTGTGTTCCTGGTCTGGAAGAGCCACTTTTCTTATTAAGTGCTCCACTTGGCAAAGTTTTCATTACGCTCGCGCCGTCCCTGGAAAAATAAAAGTGACGAAACATTTCGCCGGCTTTCGTGAGGCAGCTTTCCGGCTTACGAAACTTTTATTCTGACACCTGCAGCCTTTTTCGGGACATGGAACTAATAAAATTTACTTCTCCACGAAGCAGTAGTTTGCGCAGCGAATAATACTCTCCCAGTAGTGATCGTTGGACGATTCAGGCAAGCAAATTATTGTTGAGAGTTATTGCAGGAGAGAGATGGGAAACGACATTAAAATGTTTGTGACGTACTGTATTATCATCACTTCACTATACAAGTAATATCAATGAGTTGATGGAGCACAATACAATTTTAAGTGTGTAATTGTGTCTATTAACACTCTATACAGCCAGTAACAGTTGCAATAAACAGACACATACATACATCTTGATGTTTCAATAAATATACGAAGTGTTTCCTTTAATTCTTAAGAAGTGAAACCTAAGACAGGTTTGGTCTCGTCTTCCAGCTTTTGGTATTCCTTCTTCTGCTAAAGGTTTACCATTCTTTTTATTTACTGGTGAGTATTGAATGGCAGGTATAATGAATCAAGCTTTTGACTGGTGTTCTGTGATAATACGTCGTAATGGCTATCTTCTGCAAGGCAGCCATCAACCTTTCTACAGAGTAGCCATAAGTTCAATGACCAATAGCGGGACCAACTTTCCATCCAGAATCCCAGTGTCAGTTATATTCCATACCCACGAAAGTTACTTAATGTGTGAGGGAATATCAGGACATGAGAGGCTGCAGGGTACTAAGAATAGCTTGTGGGATAACGAAAGTCGGGGCTGTAATGCGTGGAATGGCGACCATAATAAGGCACCGTGTATTTGATGCCCACCAGCACCATAAGATTTGTTCTTTGAGTCATCAGTCTTCTGATTGGTCTGATATTGCCCATCACGAATTTTTCTCCTGCGGCAACTTTCACCTTACATCCTCAGTCATTTGCTGAATATACTCCGGCTTCCACTAGTAGCACGAAGGTTATTTAATGATGTCTTGACATATTTGCTCTCATCCTGTCCCTTCTTCTTGTCAGTGTTTTCCAGGTGTTGCTTTCTTCTCCGATTTTGCTGAGAATCTCCTCAATTCTTCTGTTATCAGTCAATTTGATTTTCAAGATTCACCTGCAGCACCACATATCAAACGCTTCGCTTCTCTTCCATTCCTGATTCCCACAGTCCAATATTCATTACCATACAATGCTGTGCCCTAACCCTGCATTGTCAGAAAGTTTTCAGACCCATATTTGACATTTATAGACTTGTTTGGTGGGTGAGTCCGCTTTTTCTGTCCTCCTTGCTTGGTCCACATTGGGTTACTCTACTTTGGGTTACTTCTGTTCCAAAGTAGCAGAATTCTTCAACTTTGTCTCCTTGGTGACATTAAAAATCTCTCTGTCCTCATTTCCACTACTAATCATTACTTTTGTCTTTTACGGGATTACTCTCAGTCCATATTCTGCACCTATTAGAATGTTCATTCCGTGCAACAGTTCCTGTAATTCTGCTTGACTTCAATTGGAGATAGCAGTATCGTTAGCGAATATTATCGTTGAGGTCCTTCCATCGTTAACTATAATTCTACTCCTGAACCATTCGTTTATTTCACTGGTAATTTCTTCTATGTACAGATTGAACATTAGCGGTGAAAGATTTTATCCCTGTCTTACCCTCTTTCTAATCAGAGCACTTCTTTCTTCTTCTCCCAGTCTAATTATTCCCTCTTCCCTCTTCGTTCATGTAGATCTTGTGCCACTTTACATCATCGAACGCTTTTTCTAAATCGTCAGACTGCACGAGCAGGTTGTGATTTCTCTTCAGTCTTGCATACATTGTCAACCTCAACATCATAACTGCCTCTTTGGTCCTTGATGTCAAACGACTTGCCAGAGAGGTGATAGGGGGGGGGGGGGGGGGGAGGAGGGATTGAGTCGACCCGAGGCGCCGTGACATCGTCACCCCACCTGAAAAGTAGAAGCGTATACATTTTTACATACATCGAGTTTCAAATATCACAACTAACTTTTGGAGAACGAAATAGACAGCTTCGAAATTGGAATGTACAAATTGCAGGCTACAATTAGCACAGCATACTTTTCAGTTCCTTATTGAAGGGCTGGCCATGTGGACGGGTTCACGATCTGACCGCAACATTGTAACCTGGTGTAGGTTTACATTCCCGTTATCACCAACAAAATCCAGGACGGAGGATCTGCATAGCCTCAGGAAGCTGCCTGAAGGAAGACAGAAAGAGAAGGACCCTCTCCTAAATAACAAGAAGTCCTACCTCCTGAAGGTAGGAGGAAACGACTTCAATAAACAGCATTCCACCACGTTTACACCTTCTCCACACAGCCACAGTCTGCAGACCTGTGTTCTCAGTCGCAGTGCTTAGTGAAATACTGACTTTGTATCGTGTTGTACAATGGACCAGCCTTCTGACTGGTCAGGCACGACTTCCTCTCCTGTGCCCATCTCATCAATCCTGAGCAGATCTTGTAACCAACGTCTTTAATTATTTGTTGCTTATACACTGCTGAAAAAAAAACCAGTAGCTTCAAGAACTATGGTGAGTGGGTGTAATTTATGTTTCTTGAGAAGCCGTAGTGTTAGTAACATTTGTCACGGTGATCCCGTACCGTGTGTTATGACCCTTGCAGGCAGGAACTGTGCACAATTTTAAGTGAACAGTGTTATCAACAATCGTGCCCAACAGTCATTACGTACTCCTGTTAAACAGCTTCATCCATTTAAAGGCGTCGCGTTGCGGGCCTGCGAGAAGTTGGACGTATCGACGTATTGCTGCACGTGGTGTGCACAATGTATAGGAGATGTGTCGCTGCTTTCAACAGTTTTCTGAGGAACATTCCCACATCTCTAGACGAGCTTCTGGACGTCCATGCAGAACAGAAGCACGTCATTACCGACGCACTCTGCAGTGGTAGCCGACGAACATCATCCAGGAACGAAATCCGGGAACATGTTGTACCTACTATGTCCCCGTTGGGAACGGTCAGCTTGCAGCAGGATCACGGGTTACCATTGAAACCACGAAACTACCATGCGTGGATACTCGGCTGGCATGAAAATGTTGACTGGAGAGTGAAATGCGCTCTGTATGATGGCGTTCTCTATGCCATCTAAAGACTTCCGGGACAAGAAGTCAGCCTAATTCTGTCAATGCCTTGTCAAAGAGGGCGGAGTAGTGGACAGCATACTCTTGCCTTTGTGGGTAGTAAAGTACCCCTAACATAAAGAATCACCAATGGTCATCGGCCTGAGGATGCAACGGAAACCATTGCATTAAAGACACATACTGCACGTTCACAGGACATGTGGCCTATAAATGAAAAAGTGTCATGATGATCTCTCCATTGGCAAAAGATTTCAAACTAGTTCCCCGTTCGGATCTCCGGGAGGGGAATACCAAGGGGGAGGTGACCAGGAGAAAAATGTTTAGTAACCAACAAAAGTCTAACGTTCTACAAGTCAACGTGGAATGTCAGAAGTTTGAACGTGGTAAGGAAACTGAGATATCCAAAAAAGAAAATGCCAAGGCTCAATCTAGATACAGTAGGGATCAGTGAAGTGGAATGGAAGAAAGGCAAGGATTTCTGGTCAAATGTGTATAGGGTGTTATCAGCATAGGTACAAAATAGTGTAACACGAGCAGGATTCGTTTTTAATTGCAAGGTAGGATAGAGAGTGAATTACTGTGAACCGCTGAATCGTAGCATTGTTCTTATCAGAATTCACATCAAACCAATGCCGGGAACGATAGTTCACAAAGACATGCCGACGTGACAAGCGGAAGATGATGACATAGAGAAAGTAATTCAGTACGTAAAGAGCGATGACAATTTAATAGTTATGGAGGACTGCAATGCCATTATAGCGGAGTTCGTTGAAGTAAGGATTACAGGAGAGTATGGGCTTGGCGCTACGAATAATGGAGGAGAAGGACGAACTGAATTCTGAAATAAATTGCAGCTAGCAATAGCGAATTCTCTGTTCAAGAAACACGAGAGCAGTATGTGTACTTCAAAAAGGCTAGGAGATTTTTCTTAAACTGTACCATGGTCAGGCAGAGATTCCTAAATCAGATATTGAAGTGTAAGGCGTACCCACGAGCAGATACAGACTCAGTTCACAATTTAGTAATGATGAAAAGCAGCCTGAGTTTCAAGAGGATGGTAATGATGAGTGTTGAAAGAAGTAGGGTACGGAAATGATAAGCAATGAAGAGTACACTTGAAGTTCCCTCGGGCTTTAGGTACAGTAATGCGATAGTTAATAGTTCGACAGTCAGTTCAGTTGCAGAGGGATGAATCTCTCTCTAAAAAGGGCAGCCACAGAAGTTGACAAGAATACCATAGGTACAAAGTAGGTAACTCCAAAGAAATCATGGGTAACGCAAGAAATAGTTGAGTTGATCGATGAGAGAAGGAAATACAAAAATCTGCAGGTAAATTCAGGAATGCAAAAGTACAAGACGGTTAGGAATGAAATAAATAGGAAGGGCACGGACGCTAAGTTCATAAGGCTGCAGGAAAGACGACAAGAAATCAATAAATAAATTATTGTCGGAAGGACTACTCAAGAAAGTGAAAACATTCTTCGTTGAAATTAAAACAAAGGTGGGAATATTTAGAGTGCAGTGGTAATTCTACTCTTACATGCTGAAGAGAGAGCGGATAGGTGGAAAGAGTACATACAAAGCTTTTATCAGGGGGATGATTTGTCTGATTACGGGATAGGAAAAGCAACGGGAGTCGATACAGAATAGAGAGGAGATCCAATGTTACTATCAGAATTTAAAGGAGCTTTGGAAGAATATGATCGGATAAGATGGAAGTTATAGATAACATTCCATCGGAGTTTCTGAAATCATCGGGAAGAGCGACAACAAAGCGAATATTGACTAGCTGTGTGGAATGTATGAGTCTGGCGATACACCATCTGACTTTCGAAAGAACATCATCCACACAACTGCGAAGACTATAAGAGCCGACAAGTACGATAATTATCATGTAATCAGCTTAACAGCTTATGCATCCATGTTGCTGACAATAATAATATACAGGAAAATGAAAAAGAAAATTCATGATAGATGAATGTCATTCGGAAAAGTAAAAGCACCAAAGAGACAATTCTGACGTTGAGCTTGATAATGAAAGCAAGAACGAAGAATAATCAAGAGGATTTGTCGACCTGGAAAAACTGTTCAACAGTGTAAAATGTTGCAAGATGTTCGAATTCTGAGAAAAATGGGGGTGAGCTGTAGGGAAAGATGGACAGTATACTGTATGTAAACTAAGAAAAAATAATAAGAGTGGGAGACGAAGAACGATACCCTCGGATTAAAAAGGGCGTAAGACAGAGATACACGCCTACGCCCCTACTGTTCAATGTATACGTCGGAAAAGCACTTTCGGTAATAAAAAAAGTTTCAAGAATGGAATTAAAATTGAAGGTGAATTGTCATGAATGATAAGATTCACTGATCACATTTCTATCCTCAGTGAAAGTGAAAGGGAATTACAGGATCTTCTGAATCGAATGAACAGTCTGAGTACAGGACATGGATAATAAGAAGTGGCAGAAATGAGAACAGCGAGAAACCTGGCATTACGATTAGTGTGTACAAAGTAGATGAAGTATAGGAATTCTGCTACCTGGGCTGCAAAATAACTCATGATGGACGGAGCAAGGGGGACATCAAAGCAGACTAGCAATGGCAAAAAGGGCATCCCCTAGCCAAGTGAAGTGTACTAGGCCTTCATCTGAGTAAGAAACGTACGTTTGGAACATAGCGTTGATGGAAGAAAGCCATGGACTGTGGGAAACCGAAACAAAAGAGAATAGAAGCATTTGGGATGTCGTGCTGCAGACGAATGTTTGCAAATCCGAAAACTAAACTAAACTCCGTCCGAACAGGCTTCGAATGACCCTAACGGCACTGACCGACCGCCGTGTCATCCCCAGTCTACAGGCGTCATTGAGTGCGGATAAGGAGGGGGTGTGGTCAGCACACTGCTCTCCCGACCGTTGTCAGTTTTCGTCACTGGAGCCGCTAGTTGTTAATCAAACAACTCCTCAATTAGCGCCGGCCGGTGTGGCCGAGCGGTTCTACGCGCTTCAGTCTGGAACCGCGCAACCCCTACGGTCGCAGGTTCGAATCCTGCCTCGGGCATGGATGTGTGTGATGTCCTTAAGTTGGTTAGGTTTAAGTAGTTCTAAGTTCTAGGGAAGTGACGACCTCAGATGTTAAGTCCCATAATGCTCAGGGACTTTCCTGAGAAAAGCTGAGTGCAGCTCGCTTGCCAACAGCTTTCGGCAGACCGAACAGTCACCCATCGAAGTGCTAGCCAAGCCCGACAGCGCTTAACTTCGCTGATCTGACGGGAATCGGTTCTGCCACTGCCACTGCTACTGCAATGTTGCAGTTTCGGTGGACTGGTAAGATAAGATATGAGGAGCTTCTGCGCAGAATCAGAGAGGAAATCAATATATGCTTAATACTGACAACAAGAAGGGATAAGATGATATGACATCTGTTAAGATACCAGGGAATAATTTCCATAATACTATAGGGAGCTGTTGTAGAGGTGAAGCATGCAGAGCGAGACATAGATTGGAATACATCCAGAAAGCAACTGAGGACATTCGAAGAATTCGTGGCGGGCCGCATTAAACCAGTCACAACACTAGACTCAAAAAGCAGTGTAGTACACGAACATGGCGTATACCTGGTGAGGTGCCTATTGCAGTGTGCATTCGCTCGCAAGATACAGGTTCCATTAGAGGCTTCCTGGAGGGGACTTGAGTTACATCTCGCGGTCAAGCTTGCAGTTTCTGTAGGGCAACGTAAAAAGTATCCACAAAACTGCACAGGGTATTAGTCTCGTGCTAGTGCAATTTCTTCGACACGTTGGTGAAACGCTTTTTCAGCAGGGCAGTGCAGGTCCACATACGGCTACTGCGATGAGCGTGCTCTCCTTGGGCAGCGATCTCACCAGATCTCTGCTTAATTATACGCGCGTATGATATGCAAGGACCGTTGCCAAACGCAACAAAAGGCCCAAGTTACTTGGGACAGTCTGTCGCAGGATGCCAATGTGCAACTTTATGATTGTTTGCATGCATGGACACACGTTTGAGTTGCAGCCAGAGGGAGTACGAGGAGAGCGGCTACATTGTGTACTGATGCGACTGTTTGGGCACCCATGGGTATTTCATTATGCTAGTGTTTTGTATCGATATAGGCACAAAATGTCCAATATCTTTGTACAACAATCTCTGTACGGATACTCTCGACGATTTTATGGAGTCTATCTGTTTAGCATTAAGTCATCAGACGATGGCCCGAGAAGTCGAATGCCGATTCATAGCAAACTCTTAAAAAAATATTATACTGTGTATTTAAATTTTTAAATACGTATGCCTTAATATTATTTATGTTCTTGTCTCTCTATTATATAGCTCGTTAGATGAAAGTAGTGAAGACCATATTTATATTCCCACCCTTTCTATTGATCGAAAGTTTTCTCCTAATATGGAATTACCGTTTGCGAAAAATTTGCATGTTAGTTAATTGCTAGTCTGTAAAATTCTCGATGTGAGATATTAAAAATCTTTTGACAGTGTCACTCTCATGTTAACAAAACTCAATTTTGTTTCAAAAAGATTACGATTTGAGTCCGCAAATTCTGTTCTCTACATGCACATTTTCAGATTCCTATACATTCATTTGTTCAGCTATCTCGTCTCCTGTGGTCTGGACGGATATTGCGGAATGTGTATTATCAGTCTTTGAGCTGTCTCTCTCTCTCTCTCTCTCTCTCTCTCTCTCTCTCTCTCTCTCTCTCTCTCTCCCGCTCTCTCTCCACGTGTGTGTGTGTGTGTGTATGTGTGTATGTGTGTGTGTGTGTGTGTGTGTGTGTGTGTGTGTGTGTGTGCTTGCTAGCGAGAGAGAGAGAGAGAGAGAGCGATAGAACGCAAACCTCAGAGAAAGCAGCCCTCGTGTTTTTGTGTGCGATTATCCTCCTCCTGATAATTGAAAGCATAGTATAGAGTACTGGAGCCTCAGGAGCCACAGAAAACTGCGTACTGGGTCTTTTTTGCATCTGTGAATGCCGGCTGAGAATGAAATAGTGGTGTTTATGTTCCTGCGGATAACGTTTTCTTCGTTGTTCGCTTTTGCAGCACAAGTTCCTGTTGTTGCCGCTCTGACATCTCTGAAAGCAGTTGCGTCGGAACCTCTTGAATGTACATTCACCATGGAACCTTCTCATAAATTTTAAGACTATGGCAACATCCATTTACTGAACGAGTATAGCTGCCTACAAAACTGATAATTTGTGGAAAACGCAGCACAATATGTCGAGGTCATTTCTTCAAGTGAAATGTCACTTGCCGGCCGGTGTGGCTGAGCGGTTCTACGCACTTCAGTCTGGAACCGCGTGACCGCTACGGTCGCAGGTTCGAATTCTGCCTCGGGCATGAATGTGTGTGATGTCATTAGGTTAGTTAGGCTTAAGTAGTTCTAGGGGACTGATGACCTCCGATGTTAAGTCCCATAGTGCTCAGAGCCATTTTGAAATGTCACTTGTCTCAGCTACTCTTTTTTACTGTATGTAACGTCCTTTACGCGTTTCGATACGAAGTCATTTCCGAATGCAAATTTTAAAAACATATTTTTACATTAAGTTTGTTTCATATTTTTGAAACTGGCATTTGAAAATGAAGCAATATCTAAACGTCCAAGACCATTTCCGTGCAACAAGAAAGGGAGGCTGAGACAAATGAAGTTTCAGCTACGAATTAAATTAAAAAATAAACTGAAAGTTCTGAAAGCTGTTATAGAGTTCGTTCAAGACTCTCGCAATTCGGTGTGGCATAGTTGGCACATACTCTCCTGATTACTAAAAGGTTAACAGATCTGATGCACAAAGAGACGTATCGCTGTCGCCCGCACGATGCTGGGCCCTAAAGGATATTCTAAGCTGAATCATTATGTGATATACAGATTGCTCTTTTCAGAGACGACATGTTGTAAACAATATTTGGGTGTAAAAACATAAATTCCGTCTTTGTAAACATCCAGAAAGCGTTCAACCTTCACTAAGAGTAGTGAGCGAGTGAGCCTCTGTGGTTCGAGGGGTTTATCGACCACGAAATAACCCCCGGCTGTCAGAAGCCAGCAGGTAAATCGAACGATACTACAAATGGTTTGCGCTGAGCGAGCTTCCGTTCCAAGGTGCCGCGATAAGCTTTCTGTTGCCCCTCAAGGAGCACTGAGGGGATGTATGCTATACCTAATGAAGTGACCATTTACATTTCCAAAGCATTCGTGAAGCAGTTACCTATAGAAGAAGGAACGAATTTCGAGACTCTTAAAATACTTTCCAGACGATGGAGTAACAACGCCGGAATGCGATCGCCCTTGATTACATGCAAAATAATGTATTGATAAGAGGACCACGCTTACTTGTCATCGCCAGTTTCCTCCGAATGTATCGTTCGCGTTGCTTGGTCGTAAAATTAAAGTGGCGCAAGTGGGAATTCCAGATAGACAGGTGTTTAGAAAAAAAACAACATTTTTGAGGCGGGTCATGTGAATCATGGACAATTAACGTTAACGTAGTTTCGAAGGATCGGCAGGGACAGCAGAAAGAATAAGGAACTGTCATTAGTGCGTCATGTGATCAATCACTTTGTGGGAACGTTTCTTTTTTTTTAGTTTTTACCTTACTTACACTGTAGATGAGCCGAAATATTGCTCAATATTGCATGAAAAGGAAAGATGAAGGGAGATTTGGGATTGTCTATAAATTTCGAGTAAGGAAATGTCAGGCGTACATGGGAACTACATATCAGATATTTTTATTATTTTATAGTTGATAGTCTCCAAGACCGAGGGAAGCAGTAATTTTCTCGTCACCATGCATACTTTACAAACATCGCATTTTACAATTACATGGTTGTTTTAAAGTTTCTATACAAAACAAATTTGATTTACAGTCATAAAAGGTTCTCTCTCGTCGCACATTTTGGCAGTAAACCACGCGTGACGCATCATTTTGCCAAATGTTGGTGAAGACAGCTTGTAATGCACAATGGAATGCACTTCGGTGCAATTTTTTCTGGATTCGATGGCTTTTCGTCTTTCGAGGTGATAAGAGCAGTTTTGAAGGTTTTTCATCAAGTTTCTTACATTACGATAAAAACAGCCATCGCAGTGCTGCACTAGCTTGTGCATTTGGGCGAGGGTGGGAGGGGAGGATCTCCCTAACGCAACACGACTGTAGTCCTTCTACATATTGAAAATCTCGTCGCACAGTTGTAGATTTGATTGTCTTGCTCAATTAATAGAAGAAATTTGTTCTACTGCACGTAGTGTTTCATCAAATAAAATACAATATTTTGAAAATTACTTCGGGTTACTAGCAGATTCAGCAACGAAAAAATAGAGATTAAAAGAAAGTTTCCATGCAGGAGCTAAAAAATGGTTCAAATGGATCTGAGCACTATGGGACTCAACTGCTGAGATCATAAGTCCCATAGAACTTATAACTACTTAAACCTAACTAACCTAAGGACATCACACACATCCATGCCCGAGGCAGGATTCGAACCTGCGACCGCAGCGGTCGCGCGGTTCCAGACTGTAGCGCCCAGAACCGCTCGGCCACTCCGGCCGGCATGCAGGAGCTCAATCGCACACCCTGGACTTACCATTCCGTAGTCCTTCCGCCGTGCGAACTTCCTCCTGTAAACTAAGGTAACAATAACTCATTCAGTGCCTAAAAAGTTAATTTCCTCTGAACGCTTGGCCATCTGGAACTTCCACTTTCGTCACTTTCAAGCCTTGAATATACTATAAATTTGGACGAAATTGGAGATTACGAGCGGTTTGCTGGCGAGTTTGATTCACACAGTAAGAAAAGATGACATTGGCGTAAACTCCATGTGGCTCAAAGAGCATTCATGCGCCACTAGGAACGAAATAGCCGACAAAGATGCTACTCAAATGGGATTAGATTCCACTATGGTGACTTTATACAGAAAATATGCCATCAAATACAAGAATAATGGAACAAGATTTGGACGATAACCTAAGGAACAAATGAATGTTTCATGCCGGAATTCAGCCTGAACAGCGATGAGTTTAACGGATCAAAACGAGCAAACGGCACCATAGTTCCGTAATATGATATCGGTTAGGATGTCGATGATACTAATTACATCTATAGAATTCAAAGTTCGAGGTTCTCCAATGTGCAGTCATGACAGTGAAGCAGAAGCCGATTTACGTCACGTAACATTCGCAAACACTAGGTAACGAATAGAGAAATCAGAATTATACACCAAACTGACCGAACTTAAGATTCCAAGGCCCACATACATTACTGTCCTGTCACGTGCGAATGATATAATGATATCTCATAGTCGAAAAAACAACTATTCGCCGTCTTGATGGGGCCGGGTACCTTTGTTTTTGGTCAGTTCGCGCTAGTGGTAACGCAACAGACACTGCCAGCATGTCTCAGCACACGCATGCCGTGAGAGATAGCGTCCTGGCACTCGTCCGGTGCGATGGTTTCCGTGCACGTGAAGCGGCATCCAGGTGCGCCGTACAACATCGCTGTGGCCAGAAGGGTATAAATTGCTGTCGCAAGACAGGGCAAACTGCCCGGATTCGAGGGTCTGGCCTAGCAAAGCTGCCGACGCCTCAGTAAGAGAGCGTGTTAGTTCACACCTGTATGGAACGTCCGTTCTTAGGCCCCTTCCAACTCCGGAATGACACCTGTTCTCCTGGATGATCGGGAACTGCTCGCAACCGCTCATGGGATGCTAACTCTATAGCCCAAAGAACGTCATCCATCGATAGCTGGCTTGTGCTTCTACTCCCCTTTTGTAGTTCACGATCCGTATGGGGGCGTCGTCTTCTGTAACTTTAAGAGAACTGATGAAGCAGCTGCTGATCAGTTTCGAAATTGTGGGAAGTTGGCGAGCAGCTGTATTTTCAAGTACAGAACAACATTCTCAGATGGTTCACGGATTAAAAGGGTTGATGAGACAGCTTAAAATGTGGTTAACAGAGAGAATACTTCAACTGATCATCAAAAGAAACTTATAAAAACCAGTAAAAGATGAGACTATAGCGATGTGAGCCGACAATGAAATCAATATAAAAGTTGATACAAGGCTTTGAAATGGGATTAAAATTCAGGATGACTTGGTGTAGATGATACGACTCTATGATGACATTACTGTCTTATATCAAGGTGAGGAAGATTTGCGGGTCCTGCACGGAATGAACAGTTTACTGAGCACTGAATATGGAGTACTGTAACGGAAGGAAATTTGTCACCTTGGAAGCAAAAGAAACTTTTCATTTGCACCAAGTTACTTGGTAAGGCCCCAGACATCTGTCTCCTGAGGATTTTCCATGAATGTAGCCAGTCGTGGAAATTAAACACTTCTTAACACCAGCTGAAGCAATACAACACATGACAGAAAGCAATGAAGACATAAGTACGGAGAAAGAAGTCTATTTATGTTTGTTCAATCTGGCCACGTGCTTCTACCTGTAGCAGTAAATGTACGACGTTGATCTCCATAGAAACGATCTCTCATCCTTGGTCGAGTGGGAGATCATTCCAAAGTCTAGCAGGCAGCGAAAAACTTTCCGAGGGGCCGATCGTAGGGCCTCCATTGTTCGTTTGACGAACAGGTTTCGGGCGTTGACTATGGGTGACAATGGCTCTAAGCTGGATGCAGTCGTCCACCCTGTTCCAGAGGAAGCTTCTCGGCCCGCAAGGTCTGGCCACTTACAGAGGATGGGTTTGCTGGTAGTTGGGAGCTCCAACGTTAGGCTCGTAATGGAGTCCCTTAGGAATATGGCTGCAAAGAGAGGGAAGGAAGCCAGTGTGCACTACGTGCGCATACCAGGGTGAGTCATTCCGGACGTTGAGAGGGTGCTTCCGGATGCCATGAAGAGTACAATGTGCAGCCAACTGCAGGTGGTGGCCCATGTCAGTACCAATGACGTGTGTCGCTTTGGAGCGGAGGACATTCTCTCTGGTTTCGGGCGGCTAGCGGAAATGGTAAGGACTGCCAGTCTTGCTTCCGTGATTATGGTGGAGCTCACCATCTGCAGCATTGTCGATAAAACCGAGTGTGGAACTTTGGTGCAGGCGATGTCAAATTCATTCCATATTTTTAAATATCCCGAAGCCTTTCGAGACCGTTCGTCACAAGCGTCTTCCAACCAAACTGTGTGCCTGGTTTGCGACTGGATTCGTGATTTCCTGTGAGAAAGGTCATAGTTCGCAGACATAGACGGAAATCCATCGAGTAAAACAGAAGTAATATACGGCGTTCCGCAAGGAAGTGCTATAGGCCATCTATTGTTCCTGATCTACACTCCTGGAAATTGAAATAAGAACACCGTGAATTCATTGTCCCAGGAAGGGGAAACTTTATTGACACATTCCTGGGGTCAGATACATCACATGATCACACTGACAGAACCACAGGCGCATAGACACAGGCAACAGAGCATGCACAATGTCGGCACTAGTACAGTGTATATCCACCTTTCGCAGCAATGCAGGCTGCTATTCTCCCATGGAGACGATCGTAGAGATGCTGGATGTAGTCCTGTGGAACGGCTTGCCATGCCATTTCCACCTGGCGCCTCAGTTGGACCAGCGTTCGTGCTGGACGTGCAGACCGCGTGAGACGACGCTTCATCCAGTCCCAAACATGCTCAATGGGGGACAGATCCGGAGATCTTGCTGGCCAGGGTAGTTGACTTACACCTTCTAGAGCACGTTGGGTGGCACGGGATACATGCGGACGTGCATTGTCCTGTTGGAACAGCAAGTTCCCTTGCCGGTCTAGGAATGGTAGAACGATGGGTTCGATGACGGTTTGGATGTACCGTGCACTATTCAGTGTCCCCTCGACGATCACCAGTGGTGTACGGCCAGTGTAGGAGATCGCTCCCCACACCATGATGCCGGGTGTTGGCCCTGTGTGCCTCGGTCGTATGCAGTCGTGATTGTGGCGCTCACCTGCACGGCGCCAAACACGCATACGACCATCATTGGCACCAAGGCAGAAGCGACTCTCATCGCTGAAGACGACACGTCTCCATTCGTCCCTCCATTCACGCCTGTCGCGACACCACTGGAGGCGGGCTGCACGATGTTGGGGCGTGAGCGGAAGACGGCCTAACGGTGTGCGGGACCGTAGCCCAGCTTCATGGAGACGGTTGCGAATGGTCCTCGCCGATACCCCAGGAGCAACAGTGTCCCTAATTTGCTGGGAAGTGGCGGTGCGGTCCCCTACGGCACTGCGTAGGATCCTACGGTCTTGGCGTGCATCCGTGCGTCACTGCGGTCCAGTCCCAGGTCGACGGGCACGTGCACCTTCCGCCGACCACTGGCGACAACATCGATGTACTGTGGAGACCTCACGCCCCACGTGTTGAGCAATTCGGCGGTACGTCCACCCGGCCTCCCGCATGCCCACTATACGCCCTCGCTCAAAGTCCGTCAACTGCACATACGGTTCACGTCCACGCTGTCGCGGCATGCTACCAGTGTTAAAGACTGCGGTGGAGCTCCGTATGCCACGGCAAACTGGCTGACACTGACGGCGGCGGTGCACAAATGCTGCGCAGCTAGCGCCATTCGACGGCCAACACCGCGGTTCCTGGTGTGTCCGCTGTGCCGTGCGTGTGATCATTGCTTGTACAGTCCTCTCGCAGTGTCCGGAGCAAGTATGGTGGGTCCGACACACCGGTGTCAATGTGTTCTTTTTTCCATTTCCAGGAGTGTATATTAACTACGTAGGTTACAATCTGAGTGGCCGTCTTAGATTGTTTGCAGATGATGCTGTCATTTACCGTATTGTAAAGTCATCAGATGATCAAAACGACTTGCAAAATGATTTAGATAAGATATATGTATGATGCGAAAAGTGGCAGTTAACCCTGAATATGGACAAGTGTGAAGTTATTCACATGAGTACTAAAAGAAATCAACTAAATTTCGATTACGCGATAAGTCACCCAAATCTGAAGGCTACAAATTAAACTAAATACTTAGGAATTACAATTACAAATAACCTAAATTGGAACGATCACATAGATAATACTGTGGGTAGAGCAAACCAAAGACAGCGATTCATAGGCAGAACACTTAGAGGATGCAAAAGGGCTACTAAAGAGATTGCTTACACCACGCTTGTCCGCCCTATTCTGGAATATTGCTGAGCGGTGAAGGATCCGCATTAGGTGGGACTGACGGATGACATTGAAAAAGTACAAAGAAGGGCAGCTCGTTTGGTATTATCACGAAATAGGGGAGATGGTGCCACAGACATGATACGTGAATGGGAGTGGCAATCATTAAAACAAAGGCGTTTTTCGTTGCGACGAGATCTTCTCATGAAATTTTCATAACCAGTTTTCTCCTCCGATTGTGAAAACATTCTGTTGGCACACACCTACATAGGCAAAAATGATCATCACAATAAAATAAGAGAAATCAGGGCTCGCACAGAAAAATTTAAGTTCTCGTTTCTCCCGTGCGCTATTCTAGAGTGGAACGGCAGAGAAACAGCTTGAAGGTGGTTCATTGAACCCTCTGCCAGACACTATATTGTGAACAGCAGATGTAGATGATTGGAAGCATGTAGTACTGTTGTTTCTTACACCTGTTGATGGTCTGTTGTTCGACAGAAAATAATAGATTTAATAGATAGCGTACAGCTATTGTGCAAAATCAAGATTTGTCCAAGAAAGAGGAGATATACGAAATACATTTACTATAATAACAGAATTTCAATCTTCTTGAGAAATTGAGAAATAATTTAATTCAGAATGGAATCAGCATTAGAGAGGAAAATAGCAGGGGGACTCTAAAATTTGAATAATTTAACAATATTGTCTTGAATTTTTGTGAGGAGTGTGAATAGATGAAAGTAGTAGCGCAAGGTAGGCTATGATGATGTACGGCATTATCAGGTATACCGGTATGAAGTAAGCGATTTTTTGTGAAAATGAAACACTAATTTTGAGTTGAAAAGTAAAAACATTTTATTCAAAGTACTGACCATTGCGTTCTATACATTTTGACCACCTTTCTGGCAATTTGTGGACACCTCGCCAATAGAAATGTTCGTCTTTTGAAACAAGCCAATCAGACACCCAATTTTCGGCTTCTTCGTACGAATCGAAGTGTTCCTCAGCCAATGCGTGTCCCACTGATGAAAACAAATGGTAGTCGGAGGGGGTCAAGTCTGGTGAATACGGCGGGTGGGGTAGCAGCTCCCAACCAAGTGTTTTGACTGTATCCTGAACCAGTTTTGCTTTGTGTGCAGGTGCATTGTCGTGTAAAAAATTACTTTGCCATGTCTTCTGGCCCATTCTGGTCTTTTTTCAATCAGTGCATAGTTCAAATTGATCATTTGTTGTCTGTAGCGATTACTATTCACAGTTTTACCGGGTTTTAGAAGCTCATGATACACCACACCTTTCTGATCCCACCAAACACAGAGCATTGTCTTCTTGTCGAATCGATCTGGTTTTGCAGTCCATGTTGATGGTTGTCCCGGATTAATCCATGATTTTTCCCGTTTAGGATTCTTAAAAATAAATGCATTTTTCATCGCCAGTAACAATTCGATGCAAAACTGATTTTCTTTCATGTCTTTGAAGCAAAATTTGACAAATGGTTTTTCGGTTTTCCATCTGTCTTTCATTCAATTCATGTAGCACCCATTTTCCACACTTTTGGATCTTTCCCATAGCCTTCAAACAGTCAGAAATTGTTTGCTGTGCAACATTTAGCATTGCTGCGATTTGATTCTGACTCAAAGTATCATCTTCATCCAATATTGCTTGCAATTCGGCGTCTTCGAACTTTTTTGGTGGTCTTCCACGTTCTTCATTTGTTACATCAAAATCATTATTTCTCAACCGTTGAAACCATATTTTGCATGTTGCGTCTGATAGAGCACGATCACCATATGCCTCGACAGGCATTCGATGCGACTCTGCAGCACTTTTTTTCAAATGAAAACAAAAAATTAATGCTTTCCGCAAATCATCACTTTCTGGTACAAAATTCGACATTGTTAACACGATGAAAACATATGATGTTGTTTGTTCCATGATTTAATGTATACTAAATATCTTTGACAGATGTCATACCAACCAAACAAAAAAATTTAAGCCTCGTTCACATCAAATGTTCCCTATCGACACATTTGTATCTTAACGCTCATTTCGTACCGCTACACCTGGTAAGTTTGTCGAAAGAACGTTGACATAAATAAACTTCGAGTTGTAACAATTAATGTGAAACAGGAGTCAGCAAAGTGTAGCTATACACTATACAGTTTGGGAGTTTATCTTGTGTCACAAGTAACTATTGAAATGCAGTGCACTGTGATGTCAGGGTGCAATGAGCCGTTAACTGAATTTCAGTTTCGTCTGAGAAACTCTGTTGCTCCAAACGTGACGTGCAGAATGTTTTATTGATTTTTAACTATTTTCACTCATGATACTCAGTCGTGGTTCCATTAGTATTAGGAACACGTTGATTTTATGTAATTATTCAAAGAGATAATAAGGTCGTTGAGCCTCGATCTTATGCAAGTTAGTAATTCTGTCATCTTAACGAAGCAGTGAATCTGTATTTTCTGAATGAGCACATCGGTTGTGGATGTCTTTGGAATGTACTTTCCACTGACCGGAAAACAGAATGTGGCAGTGCAGTAATTCAGCAGTAAAAGAGATGGTGTCTCTCTGATGTAAAATGGACAGCTTCTGCTAGATATCGAACGTGGCTATTAGGTTTTGGGGTCATATGTGGTTGCACTCCCATTACCGAAGCAGATCTCTGGTCTTCGTTGTTAACTGAACGAGTGAACTACGAAGCGCGTGATTGTCTCCTTTCTCTATCGTGCGCTGCGGCACTGGAGTTCTTCGAGGATGGAGGAAAAAGGAATGTGAGAACGAGAGAGCGGGCACCCTCGAGAGATCTCTGAGTTTTTCGAAGTTAAACGTTTAAAAGTACTCACTCTCCTGCCCTAGTTTAAAAGTGGTTTACCGAGTAAATAGTGGCTACAGTCGTTTCAGAGATCCTGGTTTTCTGATATTTTTTCGGCAAATTTTAACAAAAAATTTTTTTTCCAATCGAAAAAATCGTGGAAGGTAAGTGCACATTATTTGCCGTACTGATACGAAATAGACGATGGATGTCTTCAGGCCTACCTTTCGCATTAGATTTTGTATGCTATTGTTTGCTATCACTGCTAGGGTGAGAAGTGCCTGGTTACGTGAGTCTGAGTGTTTGTATGAATTCAATTGTTATTCAGTGGAGCAATCAAGACAAACGTCACAGAAAGCAAGGAACATTAAAGAGAAGAAAGTATTGAGTCCTATGAAACAAGTTCCAACTGCAAATGGTCTCCTTCTAGATTCCCCTCGCCCCTGCCCCCTGACCACTCTTGCCATAGAATAAGGAACTCAGTAGGCAACAAACCGGGAGAAACGATAACAATGTCATCACACCATATGACATACATTTTGTTCAGAGAGTCTGAGCAAGAATTTCCTTCTCAAAATATATACTTAGTGTGGTGTCACCGCCAGACACCACACTTGCTAGGTTGTAGCCTTTAAATCGGCCGCGGTCCGTTAGTATACGTCGGACCCGCGTGTCGCCACTATCAGTGATTGCAGACCGGGCGCCGCCACACGGCAGGTCTAGAGAGACTTCCTAGCACTCGCCCCAGTTGTACAGCCGACTTTGCTAGCGATGGTTCACTGACAAATTACGCTCTCATTTGCCGAGACGATAGTTAGCATAGCATTCAGCTACGTCATTTGCTACGACCTAGCAAGGCGCCATTATCCATTGCTATTTATCTTGTGATGCATGTACCGTCAGACCGATGTTCACCAATTATGGCTTAAAGTTAAGTATTCCAGAAGCTACGTACTATTTATGCTACTATAAAGACCTTGTCATTTTCCAGACTTCACGCCATCCTGCGTGAGCTTAAACGCGTGCCTTTCGGCTATTTCATAGTGGCTTGGCTGTCTTGCCAAGTCACAACACTTAGGCATCATTCTGACCAAAAATCTAGGTCTGTATCCATAATAGGCAATTTACTTAACGGAAAGGCAGAGTGAAGTAAATCGTCTTAAGGTGGCTTCCATACTGTAACGGAACATCAATGTGTACAGCAAGGAATTGAGGTTACTAAGACAGACCAAGTCTACTTCCGTAAATCACAATGAGATCCGAGATTAAAGGCAGTTGTTGAAATTTGCTCTTTTCTGGCAGATATCTCAGTAGACAAGGAATGAAGCAAATGTGTGTCTCATTGGGCACATTTGGGTAGGGATTTCCAGTTCAGGAAATTTTGGAAATTTGTGGTAATGTTCTGTGGGACCAAACTGCTGAGCTCATTGGTTCCTAGGCTTACACATTAAAAATAATTAATGTAACTTAAGCTAACTTACGCTAAGGACAACACACACACACACACCCATGCCCAAGGGAGGACTCGAACCTCCGACGGGGGGAGCCGCGCGAACCGTGTCAAGGCGCCCCAGACTTCGCAGCAACCCTTCACGGTCTTCAGTTCCGACGTTCGCTAAGGAACAAACTAAGGAAAATCTTGGTTGGAACCGAGGGATTAGTACTGTTTGATTTCTGGGACAATGTTTTTTTTGTATCAGAAAAAAAATTAACTTTCGCAATCCCGGGGGTGGGGGGGTTATTCCCACCTTTTAAGGAAAATGTAATCTTATTGGATATTTCATATTTTAAAATTTTGAAAAAAATAATTGTTTTTCTTGCTGACTCCATACGGGTTTTAAATTTTCCAGTTAAACTTCACCCAAAAATTTAAGTCTCAGTAGCAGACGTCATTTTCCCCAGCAAATGCCGTATTCAATATTTCGACGTTCAAGTCAAAACTTACGAACCAATGTCTCTTTACATGCTAAATGGAGAGTAAAAGTCAACAACAATGAAAGAAATTTGCATTTTTAAAATTTTTTTGTCCTGGTACTGAAGTCGGTTGAACACATTACTGAAAATGCGTTTATATTGCTAAGAATTTGCTAAAAGGTATTTTGAAGTTCTGGATCATAATTCAGCAGCAGCACCTCTTTAAAAAGTATTTTGTTACTACAAATCAGTAACAGTTAACGAATTTTTCTAGCTTTTCTTTCGGGTGAGCATAATATTCCCACCACCCACTGACAATGCGCGTTATGGAAAATGCCATCGTATTGCTAGGGTTAACGTTTTGTGAATGCGTATGTGTGTATCTGTTGTGTATGTTCGTACAGAATCATTAGATCTGTCACCAGAACACCAGGAAACTCATCTCCCTCCGCCATAAATCATCATCAACATCAGGAAACTCATCGCAAAGGAGGCAATGACGTTCTCAGATCACAGCCTCTCTCTGCAACAGCACTAGCGGTTGCACGTGAAAATCCAGCCAATGTTGCTTTGACTACCACTACTGAATATCCTAGTGCTGACGCTTAACTGAAGAACTTGTTCATCAAAATATTGCATCGATTTTTTTCAATTTTCTCCAGAATTTACCACCTGACTGTTAGTGTTTCATCGTTTACCATCTCGGGCTGGAGGAGTAAGAGAGGAAGTAATTAGCGAAAAACAAGATTGTAGTTCCCAGAGTTCTATTTTATGACATGAAGGAAAACTAAAACTTTGGTCAACAGAGACACTATACAAATTCGGACTAAACTAGCTAGAGGGCAAAATAAATTGACCTGACTGTGACACCTAAAAACGAAACATTCTGTTAATCGCTTTAATCTGATTAGGGAAACCATAAGAAAACTGTATCTTTATCTCTAATCTGAGTCCAGAGTCTAAACCGCAATCCTTCTACTCTATGATTTAATGACGGGATATATTCCAATAGCAAATTCTGGCAGAAAACACCTAACACATCTTCGAAAAGACGCGGATGTAGTGGTCAGGTAATTCGTTTTCGAGTAATTGTCTTTCCAAGTGTGGCATTCTCACTATGCTTCTTGGAAACCCCATACGATGAAACTGTTTTCCTCATTACGACCACTGCAATCGCAGGGTGTAAGCACAGCACAAACTACTGCACACATATTTCACTGGGAACATAAATCCAACGCCTACCCACAAGGGGAACATAGTGCGATCTTCTGGTTATTATGGCTCTCAAGATTGCGCTGCGGTAAGCGGCGATTAACACCCCCTTCCGGGGACCTGGTTGGCTTTTGTCCAAGCCGGCTCCTATCCTGAGGAGACCATTTTGTGGTTCGCGCAGTGCACTGCACAGACGCTTGGATTATGCTGCCTGCGATTTAGGTGGCTCCCCACAGTTACTTCACCTCCCACAGCTATACACGCGGTGGTTTAGAAGGGTGTAGTGTACTGTACTTTTTGCCAACATGGCTGGAGGCTTCATTATATTGCACTACTCTTCTGACATTGTTTTCGTTAACTGACATTTGAGTTATGTGCATCTAATTGTTAATTTGGATAAAATAATTCGTCATAAACCGTATAATGGGACAATAGATTGCTGTGCGCCATGTTCTCATATGTCTGATCCAGCTAATCTAGTCAGTTGTGCAGAACCACATAAGGCAGATCATAAGTTTTGCAATGATACCAGGAAATATAGCTTGTAACTGAAAAAGCGTCACATTCTCTCCCTTGGCAAAAGATTCCACAGTAGTCTCCCATTAGAAACTCTGGAAGGAAACTGCCTAGGGGGACATGAAGATGAAAAAAGAGATCAGAAAAGCAACGAGAGTTTCCCTCCGAGTCGCGGAGTGGAATGTCAGATGTATGGGTAGAGTGGGGAAGCCAGAAAGATTAAAAAGGAAATCGGAAGACTGAACCTGTATTTAGAAGCAATCGGTAAAGAGAAATTCAAAGCAAGATATCTAATCAGAGAATATGCTCATAGAGCAACACCACGATCAGAAGAAAATAATGTTACAGAAACAAGAATTTTAATGACTAAGAAGGTACGTCAAAAAGTAAATTATTGTGAACGGTTGACTAATCGTATATTTCTCATCCGAATTGGGAGAAAACAAACACCAACAAGAGTAATATAAGTATGCACGCCAGTGTTACAAGTAGATGAAGAGATAGAGCGCGTACTAAGGCACTGAAAGAGTAGTTCAGTATACAGAGGGAGATAAAAATAAATGGATATGGAAGTCTAATATTGGGAGTATTGAAACTCTATTAGTTCGAGACACAATGGAAAAATAAGGAATAATACACACACGGGTGTACGAAAGTAAGACGAGAAAGCCTCATTCTGCAATGAATTCCAAATGGTAACAGCGAGAAACACAGTTAAAGAACCATAAGGGAAGGAAATATACTGGGGAAAAGACTGATCACACCAGCTGCATTATATCATGCTGTGACAGAGATTCCAAGTTCAGATAAGAGCTCGTAAGACGTATATCAATACCAAAATGTGATGTCAGACTGTGAGTAGATTGAAATTTAAGGGAATCGTCATGCAGACGAATTGTGTGAAGAAGGAGGATACAGAAGTACTGAGGACTGAAGTTAATGAACATCACAGCATGCAGTTCAGCTGAACAAGAGGGACGCGAGACCGCTACGGTCGCAGGTTCGAATCCTGCCTCGGGCATGGACGTGTGTGCTGTCCTTTAAGTTCTAGGGGACTAATGACCTCAGACGTTGAGTCCCATAGTGCTCAGAGCCATTTGAACCATTTGAACAAGAGTGAGCATCTCTAAAACGCGAAATACGTCACATGTAGGTACAATGAGGGTTAAGGACTTGTTTAAGATATGAAGGGAATACAGTGATAAAGGTTAAGTAAGAATAAAATCAACAGGAGCTGTGCGGTAGATGGAGTGAGACTGCTCCAAAAAAAGTGAAGATACTGAGAACAGAATAAACGACGGAACGGCAGATTCAGTTTGTACAAAAGCAAAAGCAAAAGCGCCAATATTTATAGTGCAAGACGTTTCCGCTCTTAAATGCAGAAGAGGCGAAAGATAAAAGGAAAAAGAACACTACAGCAGGGAACCATGAGGTACTCTAAAAGTAAGACCGGATGACCAAGACATAAAAAAATGGCACTAGGTTGGGATGTAGTCTACCTTCCCTATTGATCAACAGGAACTCAGAAGTAGCTGTGGTGGAAATAAAGGCATGGCTTTACGTGCGGTATTGTAATTCTGAGTGAAAGAATAACAATGATAAGATTCACTGTTAACATTTTTCACGTAAGGGAGACTTCAGGACTTATTTATTGGAATGAATACTCTTAAGATCACAGAATACTGTTTTAAACTAAAGAAAAAGACGAAGCAAGTTGCTGAAATGACAACGCTGATAAACTTTACTTCTAATTCGTTAGAGATTACATAGTAGTCGAAGTGAAGGAAACCTCGGAAGCAAAATAACATATGGCAAACGAAGCAAAGTGGCTATCAAAAGCAGAATAGCAAATGAAAAGTTTACATTCCTAGCTAAAAGAAGTCAACTATTGCCCTAATGTAGGAAAGAAATCTATAAGGAAGTACATCTGGAGCACATTTATGGACTTTGGGATAATCGGTAAAAAAATAGATGCGTCTAAGATGTCGTGGTATGGAACTATGTTAAAAATTAGTTGGACTGATATGACAATAAATGAAGCTCTCCAGAGTACCGATGAGGAAAGGAATGTCTGAAAGACATTTCCTAGACGACTGGACACGATCATAGGACATGTGTTACGACATCAGGCATTACCTTCCATGATACCAGAGGTAACCGTTGAGGACAAAGGCTGTTGAGGAAAACAGATACTGAAATATATCCAACAAATGCCGATGCCGTTGAGTGCAATTGCTACTGTGAAATAAAACAGTCAGAGGATCAGAGGAAGGATGACTCCAGAGATAAAGTTAGATTTGATACTGCTTTATTGACGTGCGTAGGTTTATGCCCTCCAACACCAAAAGGACAGTCAAACTCGTACCAATCGTTCTGAATGCTAGCCGATCTTCTTGCACAGTATCTTTGTCGTTTGTTTAAAATTAAAGTGTAGGACAAATTACAATGGATCAAGGCCTCTAACAAAAGCATACTTTACATCTGGAGTCAGTGTACCTGCAGAATTGCTCTGGAGACCGGAAAATGGGCATGGTATGCAAAAAGCTTACAAATTCTAGACAGTTTCATCGTCTCCCACTATCAAGCTACCACACTTTCGGACAGTAACTCGCAAGGAATATTCTACTACCAAGGAACAAAAAGCCTGCTGACATTGGAAGATAACAGATGTACTGCTTTACATACGGCAGTTTCTGTTTAGAACTGATACAATGTCTTGATGAATTGACTAGACATGGATTTTTATGTTAGCTAATAAGTAATCTGATGGTATTCTCTTACGCTGTCAGTTTTCCATACTCGAAGCTCTTACTACTACAATGGAACACTTTTTCATTTCTCCATAAATTCTATTTCCCTGTAAGCTACTTTTAGTTTACATTCTATTGGATAATAATCACGCAAAGAATAACTTATCAGAATACGTCTTATTTCTGTCTACATTTTGAAGCGTCTGGCAGGTAGCAATTCATGTTGCACCTAGCTACGTCTTGTGCTGTTTAATGGAGAGACTAGTGTTACGTCACACTCAGCCAATGAAGACCCGTTGAATGAGGGACACACATGAAAAAAAAAGCCAACACACCCATTCGATCACAAAGAGCTCGAACGGAGGAGACTGTCCAGTCTCCATGCCGACCATCCGACAGTATCCAGCAGGCCTATTGGCACGAGATTCACAGCATCAGCCTCAAAACGGCGAAACACATCACAGAGCAGTGTAACCATATTTGTTGCCTGGAGCGTGCTGAGTTGTGTAACGCGTTTTCGAATTGATTCCTGTTTCACGGTACGCAGTAATGATTCTGAACGAGATCAGATGTAAATCAATACCTCTAACTAAATTTTGCACATAACTGATTCTCTCCTCGTATCTGCATAATCACACCTATTTCAGCTTGCTTTCCTTAGTCAAGCCTCGGTCTACTTCTACAATTTCTAAACTCCGCATTCTATTCTTTACCAAACACGATTCCCTAATGCCTGAGTATGTGTCCTATCAACCAACCACCTTCTCTTAGTCAAGTTGTGGCATAAATTAATTTCCTGCACAATTCAATTCAGTGCCACTTCAATGCTTGTCGTATCTGTTATCTAATCCGCAGTATTCATATGTTGCACCATATTACAAAATCTTTTCCTCTCTTCTTATATGAACTGTTAATCGTCCACTTTTCACTACAGACGAAAACCGCCGATTAAACCGTATCCCCCGTATTTACATTCAATGTTGAAAATTTCCCTTTTCAACAAATACTTTTCTTGCTATTCTCAGTCTGCATGTTATATCCTCCCTATTTCGGACATCATAGGTATTTTACTGTTATGTATTACTACTTTTAGGACCTCATTTCGTAATCTAGTTACTTCTCTTTATCATCTTATAACCAGTTTTCAAGAAATTACCCATTCCGCTCAACTGATCTTCCAAGTTTCTTGCTGTCTCCAATAGAATTACAATATCATCGTAAAAATTTTTAATCCTTCGCCATAAAGTTTAATGTATTCCAGCTACCAGATTTCTCTTTAGTTACCTGTACTGTTTGCCCAGTATACAGTTTCAAGAATATGGGTGATAAGCTACAATCCTGCCTCATTCCCCTGCCAACAAACAACGTCTTTCCATGTTGTTTAAAGCTATGACTGCAGTCTGGTTTGTAAATACCGCTTCCTCCCCTGTGTCGTTCAATGAATGCATTCCAATCAACACTGCAAAAAGATTTTGTCGAAATACGTAAGTCCTTCAAACACCAGTCCATCTTTTAACGTAAGGCATAATGTTAACACAGCATCGCACGTTCCAACATTCCTCTGGAATCGAGGCTGATCTTCCCCGTTCCCCGAGATCGTTTCCTACCAGTCTTCCCACTTGTAAGGATCCTCTATCATATGTCGAGTTGGCTGGTATCATTTCTAACACTTGCAAGTCAATAGTCGAATTACTTGGTCTCAGTGACTCTGTTGCAGCTACGCTTCTTATACTTTCGTCTGAGTTTGCTCAACGAAATGTGCATTGACATTCCTTGATTGTGCACGTGCATACATCGGCATCCCTCAACTTGCTGAGAAAGATTGTTCCGTTTTGCTGACTTAAAGTTCTGTTTCCCCATCTTTTGCTGTTTCAATTTGGTGGTTGAGTACTTTGCTTTTTGCATTAAGTATCGACTTGCTATCAAAGCAGGAAGTAATAAAATCATGTCTTCAGACATGGAAACATAAGTGCGTGGGTCGAATTTCATAACTTAGAGTAACGTGCGTTTGTGTGTGTGTGTGTGTGTGTGTGTGTGTGTGTGTGTGTGTGTGCGTGGGTGGGTGGGTGGGTGGATGGGTGGGTGACTGGGTGTGAGTGTATGAGAATTTTTGATGAAGCTGTATCAAGTTGCTTTTGACAATGCACTTCGTACTCTCCTGCACCTATATGTAGGCAACCCATGTGTGTGACATTGTACAGTACTAAATATGTTACGATACTATGTACATTTATCTTAGTCTGGAAGCCCCATTGCTATACTACTCACAAATATAAAACATTAATTTTCTAACTAGAAACACAGTAGCTTTCAAAACAATTATTTTAGTATTCCTTTCATGATATATTCGTGCTACTCAGTTTCCATTAATATATTTTGCGTGTTTCGGTAAAACATAATGACATGAAATAATTAATATTTGTTTTCTCAGGTCTACTGTAAATTAGGAGGACTTTCAACCAGATGTGTCTTGCTCTTTTCGTAAAGAACATCAGTTGCCATATTCTGAACGTTCTACATTCCTATTACTGTAGGGTTAAGAACGTTAATACCTGTTCAATAGCAGTTGCTGACACAAGATGTCGTTCAGACAAATGTGAAGGATTCAGCTTAGTTTCAGTGGAAAATACACCCATGAGTAACTCGTTTGTATAACAGTCATACGCCGCAACATTTCTGTATGCAACGAGCAATAGCGAGTCCCTAACAAGACTTTCGTAAGATATGAAGCGTGCGACAGAGAAGGCCGCTCGGCAGAGTTTCATTTCGCCGCAGACCAACTCAGCGTCAGACGACTGTACGTCATCTGGCGGCGTCATCCGGGACCAGCAAATCTCATCTGTCGCGCACGGATGCGGAGGTGGAGTGCTGTCAGGTAAGCTGAGACTCCCCTCCGCTGTTCGGCCACGTATCGCTGTAAGATCGTCGGCAATAACAGAGATATTTCGATCAGACGCCGATGATGAACGCCAAGCAAGAGCTGCGGAGGCTCTTTGAACTACACTGCGTACAGATTGCGCATGTAGCACAGGGTGGGGAACATTTTAAGACTGACATGTAACTGAGTCTTGTTAATGAATAAGAGAACTATCACACGAAGAAAATGCTGGAAAGCGTGATTTCGACGTATCAGTCAGTTGCTCTCACATGTAACAGCATGCACACCTCTGTGTTATATCTCACTTTGCAGTGTCGGTACGTTTGAGTGACACAGGAGCAGACGTGTTTAGTGATCAGTTGGATGCAAGACAAAATGATGCTCACGATACAAGAGCGCCTGTTCGTTGTCGAGTGTTATGCGAAACAAAGTTCGTGGAAAACGCATGAGGAACTGTCTGAAGGAACTGTCTGAAGGAACTGTTTGCGCGAGAGTTTAAGACGGGCACTGTTTAGGTAAAACCACCTCCAAAGTCTGCAATCCCAAACCTAGTGGCGAAATGGTGTGAAACTGATTCTGTAATTAATAAAACCGTAGCCGTAATAAAAGAATGATTCGAGAATTAGGCTGAATTTAGGGTGAAAAGATGTCAATGACAAAATTCGCTGATGACACTGCTATCTTTGTTGAAAATAAAGAAAAACTACAGGACATGTTCAATGGAATGAACATTCTGGTGAGAATAAATGGAACAGAGGAATGAGGTGTTATAGAAACGAAATTAGCGACAAGCTTTGGGTACCATGAAATAATCGAAATTAAATAATTCTGCTACTTTAGGTGAGATGACAGACGAAGAAAGAAGGACATAAAAGTCAGGTTAGTATAGGCAAAGAAGGCATTCCTGTTCAAAAGAAGTCTACTAGTATCACACTTCGGCCTTAATCCGAGGAAGAAATTTCTGAGAATGGACGTTTGGAGCAGAACGTTGTAGGTAGACTGTGGGAATCCGTGCCTTTGAAATGGTGCTGTAGTACGATTGAAAATTAACTAATAAGGATTGCGGACGTTCTCCACAGATTCGACAAAGACATGAACATAGGGAAAGAAGAAGAAACAAGATGGGAGAACGTGTGTTGAGGAATAACTTCCGTGGTACTACGTTCGTTAAGGAATAACTTCTGTGGTACTACCGTAAGCTGTTTGGGGTGACAATTGTAGGGGAAGACAGATCGAAGAAATAAATGGAGAGCAGCAGAAACGAAATTAGCAATAAAATTAACATGAAAATTGGGGACTATGAAGTAATCGAAATTAAGTGAGTCTGCTAATACGCAAAAAAAAAGTACATGACAGACAAAGGAAGAAGGACATAAAAATCAGATTAACGTAGGCAAAGAGGGCATTTCTGGTCAAAAGCTGCGGCTAGGTCATTTCTGAGGAAAATCTTTTCTCCCGGGATTGCTACTCTAGTAAGGTATCATGTTAGGAAAGTAGCAGAGAGGTGGTAGTGCAATTAAAGCTGTGAGGATGGGTAGTGGTACTTTTCTATTTGCGTCCAATGTTTCCTCTATGTTTGTATCCAGTGACATGTGACGTTTTTTCTCAGGACATTCACTTTCGAACCATTGAACAATTTAAGTAGTATTTTATTGTGGCTGTTATGAGATGTAAATGTAGAACTTCACGGTAAAGTAAGTACTGTTTGTTTTCTCAATTTCTTTCCTAAAGTATCGACCTCGAACATCAACTGAACAGGTTTTTGCGATATTATGAATCAATCTACCTTCACTACTTCAATCCTTCGGTGCTTAAATTTTTTCCACCACCGACATGAATGAAAATTTTAGTAAACTTTAACTGAAGTGGAGCAGAGAATGGAAGAACAAGCCATTTGAAAGCTATGAAAAATACATCTACATCCACATGTGCACGATTACTCTGAAATTCGCATGTTCCTTGCAGAGGGTTCATCGAACCACCTTGAAGCCACCTCTCTACCGTTCTACTTTCGAGCAGCGCACCGGTAAAACAGCTGTTAAATCTTTCCTTGCGAGCTCTAATTTCTCTTACTTTATTGCACTGAACATTTCTTCGTATGTACATGGGCACCAACAAAATATTTTCGCAATCTGAGAAGAAAGCTGGTGATTGAAATTTCATGAAAAAGGCATGCTGCAGCGGAAACCGCCTTTGTTTTAATAACTACCACACCAGTTCGTTATCATATCTGTTGCCCCTTCTCACCTATTGTGCAACACATACAATAACGCTGCTATGAGACAAAAGTATTACAGTAATTAACATGAAGGGAGAAGCAAGCGTGCACATCTGTGAAATAAACATCTGTTGTTGGGTAGCATTTAACACCGCATTGGTCCACTCATACCACTGAAACATTACTGAATCCTCCTTGGTATGTTATCCACTAGCTGGTGGAATAGTACTTGCTCAAGCAGGTCATCCGGTGTGCAAGAAGAAATTCGGCAACGGTGCAAAGCAGGTTACAAGTAGTCCTAAGTATTCTCAGTTGGGTTAATGTCACCACATAGGCAGGCCTCTACATTCTGTTGATTCCCGCCTCCCAGAAGCAGGTCTTCACGAGGTGAGTGCCATTTGCTGGTACATTATCGTGTGGCGAAGACATCACCGCAATGTTTGATTCTAGAGCTTGACAACTAGCTAGATGATCGTGTTTCGATCACAATCATCAAATTCCTCTGATAGCTATGCGATATCGGCACGTGATACCGGCCCAAAGTAGGACAATTGCCCTTTTCTGCTGAACCTGTTGTACTATACGCCTCAGAAGCGGATAGATTATCAGGCCCTCGAAGAGCAACAGCTGTCGACAATTAGGATGCGGTGCACGCTGATGCAGAGTCTAATTCTTGCTCACCTCTACTAATGACTTCATGCACCTAGTGTATAGGGATATGTATTGTATTATAGTAAAGGACGCCTAGAGACCAAATACTTCATGCGAGATAACTGCAGGACCTGTGTCTCGACAAAGCCTTCGAAGTTACCTGCAAAAGGCAGATGACAGTTCTGTTGAAATCTCGTCCGGGTGTCTACGAGCAATAAATCGTAGGTAGTACACAGGTCCTGATATGGGGGCAAAATTTTTGAGACAAATCGGCATTTCTCTGTGTCTCATGAAAGTGACTGAAGATACCAATTTGGAAGGTAGTGTTATCACAACCCATCTAGCGTAAAGTGAGAATGTAGCCTATACGATGGTTCGAAATTTAACAGTCTAAACTATTTATTCACAACAGATACAAAAGGGTTACATGTTTTCACCTGGTACTGTCCCTCAAAGTAGTCACCGGCGTTCTGTAGAACCAGTTGCCAGCGATGCGGAAGGCCTAGTATACTGTTAGCAGAGCCTGTTCTGTTGATGGTGCGAATGGAGCGCTCTACTGCCTGTCGAATCCCTGGAACTGTTCTGAAGCGAATGCCACGAAGTGGTTCCTTCATCTTCGTAATCAAATCAAAGTCACAAGGACTTAACTCCGGGGAGTATGGTAGATGGTACAGTACTTCCCAGTCCCATCGACCGAACAGAGCGGTCACAGCTTGCGCTGTATTCTCCCGCGTATTGTCGTTCAAAATGATGGGTAGTTTGCGCAGGAAGAGTCGCCGCTTCTTTCGCAAAGCAGGTCGCAGGTGATGCTCCGAAAACGAACAGTAATACTGTGAATTGACGGTCTGCCGTGGAGGTACGTAATGCGTTAGGATAACACCATCACAGTCGTACACAAGAATCGCCATAACTTTAGACTGCTCCATAACGGGTTCTACACAACCCTGGTGAATAACAGGTGCAAACATGTAACTCTTTTGTATCGGTTGTGAATAAATAGTTGCCACTATTTAAGTTTCAACTCTCGTACTAGTTAAAGCATCAAATGACATTCCTAGGCATAATGAGAGAATGAATCTAGTTTATCGAATTACTTATCGTCAGCTACAGATACTGAATTTAATTGAAGAAAGGAGAAAATACAAAAATTCAAGAGAAGCAGGTAAAAAGGAATACAAACGTCTCAAAAATGAGATCGACAGGAAGTGCAAAATGGCTAAGCAGGGATGGCTAGAGGACAAATGTAAGGACATAGAGGCTTATCTCATGAGGGGTAAGATAAATACTGCCTACAGGAAAATTAAAGAGACCTTTGGAGAAAAGAGAACCACTTGCATGAATGTCAAGAGCTCAGATGGAAACCCAGTTCTAAGCAAAGAAGGGAAAGCAGAAAGGTGGAAGGAGTATGTAGAGGGTCTATACAGGGGCGATGATCTTGAGGACAATATTCGGGAAACGGAAGAGGAGGTAGATGAAGATGAAATGGGAGATACGATACTGCGTGAAGAGTTTAACAGAACACTGAAAGACCTGAGTCGAAACAAGGCCCCCGGAATAGACAACATTCCATTGGAACTACTGACGGCCTTGGGAGACCCAGTCCTGACTAAACTGTACCATCTGGTGAGCAAGATGTATGAAACAGGCGAAATTCCCTCAGATTTCAAGAACAATATAATAATTCCATTCCCAAAGAAACCAGGTGTTGACAGATGTGAAAATTACCGAACTATCAGTTTAATAAGTCACAGCTGCAAAATACTAACGCGAATTATTTACAGACGAATGGAAAAGCTGGTAGAAGCCGACCTCGGGGAAGATCAGTTTGGATTCCGTAGAAATGTTGGAACACGTGAGGCAATACTGACCCTACGACTTAACTTAGAAGAAAGATTAAGGAAAGACAAACATATGTTTCTAGCGTTTGTTGACTTAGAGTCAGCTTTTGGCAATGTTGACTGGAATACTCTCTTTCAAATGCTGAAGGTGTCAGGGGTAAAATACAGGAAGCGAAAGGCTATTTACAATTTGTACAGAAAGCAGATGGTAGTTATAAGAGTCGAGGGACATGAAAGGGAAGCAGTGGTTGGGAAGGGAGTGCTACAGGGTTGTAGCCTCTCCCCGATGCTTTTCAATCTGTATATTGAGCTATCAGTAAAGGATATGAAAGAAACGTTCGGAGTAGGTATTAAAATCCATGGAGAAGAAATAAAAACTTTGAGGTTCGCCGATGACATTGTAATTCTGTCAGAGACAGCAAAGGACTTGGAAGAGCAGTTGAACGGAATGGACAGTGTCTTGAAAGGAGTGTATAAGATGAACATGAAAAAAAGCAAAACGAGGATAATGGAATGTAGTCGAATTAAGTCGGGTGATGCTGAGGGAATTATATTAGGAAATGAGACACTTAAAGTAGTAAAGGAGTTTTGCTATTTGGAGAGCAAAATATCTGATGATGGTAGAAGTAGAGAGGATATAAAATGTAGACTGGCAATGGCAAGGAAATTGTTTCTGAAGAAGAGAAATTTGTTATCATCGAGTATTGATTTAAGTGTCAGGAAGTAGTTTCTGAAAGTATTTGTATGGAGTGTAGCCATGTATGGAAGTTAAACATGGACGATAAATAGTTTAGACAAGAAGAAAGCAGAAGCGTTCGAAATGTGGTGCTAGAGAAGAATACTGAAGACTGGATGGGTAGATCATATAACTAATGAGGAGGTATTGAATAGAATTGGGGAGAAGAGAAATTTGTGGCACAACTTGACTAGAAGAAGGGATCGGTTGGTAGGACACGTTCTGAGGCATCAAGGGATCACCAATTTGGTACTGGAGGGCAGCATGGAGGGTAAAAATCGTAGAGGGAGACCAAGAGATGAATACACTCAGCAGATTCAGAAGGTAGTAGGCTGCAGCAGGTATTTGGAGACGAAGATACTTTCACAGGATAGAGTAGCATGGAGAGCTGCATCAAACCAGTCTCAGGACTGAAGTCCACAACGACAACAGCAACAACAGCTGCAGTAGGACACGATTCCTACTTCCTTGACAGTCATATTCTTCCTTTATTGAATATAAATCTAACACACCTTAATTATGTTCGCGAGCACAATCACATGGCAATTACGTCGTCTCACTGTTTATTAAATCTGTCGAATCTTCAGACTCACGCATTGTCTGTCTTACCAGGTAGGTCATCTGCTGCATGTCCTTCTGCCCTCTGTGATGCCATTCCAATCCACGCACGGTGATACAGGATAGACGAGCAGCAGCTAACGGGTGCAACTTCCGTCCATGCAATGTCCACCTCGTCATAAGCTGCAGAATCCACCGCCCTCCTCGCGGCGTGTGTCCGCAGTGCCCAGCGGTACCGTACTTCCGGCTCGGAGCGCCCTCTCCTGGTGACCACCACAGTTACATGCAGACAGCCACGCTGCGCTGATGCTCGTCGCTCTGTCCGCAACTCCACTCTCCAATTCAGCTCCCTTTCTACAACACTCAGAATTCGATTTTATAACCCAGCTGCTTAGCTTAAAAACAGCCAAAAACTGCTGCACAACCCATATCTAGCGCGCTCGGTGCTTCGCCACGTCTCAATATTATTGTTGCACTTTCTTTGTAATATAAGAAAACAAGTCAAACATTGACCGACCCCGTTTTTTTGTACACCCCGTTTTTTTTGTATGTTGCCTTCCATGTTGTTCTCCCTTTTTTATATCTATGTTCGCCTTCTTCTCTCCTTTGCTGTTTTTAAATGTCTTCTATTGTTTTGTTCTATGTCTTTCGGCTGAAGAGCAGCGCATATGCTGCTGCCAGCCCGCCCCGATGGGGAATTGAAATACAATAAAGAAAAAAAAAAAAAAAAAAAAAAACATTGACCGTACCTCAAAATTATTTATTACAGTATAGTGAATATACAGATTATACCATTAGTAATAGCTGACTCAGGTGAAAGTATACGATAGTGGATGCAAAATCGGTCCAGTAGATATGGGTCTGGTATTGAGCCGTTTGTGCAGACGCGAGCCACCACCGGCATCAGCGTGAAATTGTGTCGTATTTAACAGGCGAGAGTGCTGAAGTTTAGAAAACTTTTTAGACTTTCGCCCTGCAATATCAATTCGATACAGAAACATTTACCAAAAGCTTAAAAAAAATTATAATCTTCTAAAAATGTTCTGCAGCCGCATTAGTTGTTAATAACTCCTGTATTACAGATCATATACGGCCGATTTTGCTGTGATTTAATCGCATTCTCAGACGTATACATACAACTAATTTAACAAAGGTCTTTAAAGATGCACGGCGTCTCAACGCATTGAGTCAAACGGAGCTTGGATGTCGTGTACAGGTACAGCTGCCCATGCAGCTTCAACAAGATACCACAGTTCATCAAGAGTAGTGACTGCCGTATTGTACGAGCCAGTTGCTCGGCCACCATTGACCAGACGTTTTCAGTTGGTGAGAGATCAGGAGAATGTGCTGGCCAGGGCAGCAGTCGAACGTTTTCTCTATTCAGAACGGCCCGTACAGGGCTTGCAACATGCGGTCGTGCATTATCCTGCTGAAATGTAGCGCTTCACAGGGATCGAATGAAGGGTAGAGCCACGAGTCGTAACACATCTGAAATGCAGCGTCCACTGTTCAAAGAGCCGTCAATGCGAACAACAGGCGACCGAGACGTGTAACCAATGGCACCGAATACCATCACGTCGGGTGATACGCCAGTATGGCGATGACGAATACACGCCTCCAATGTGCGTTCACCGCGATGTCGCCAAACACGGATGCGACCACCATGATGCTGTTAACAGAACCTGGATTCATCCCAAGAAATGACGTTTGGCCATTCGTGCACCCAGGTTCGTCGTTGAGTACACCATCGCAGGCGCTCATGTCTGTGATGCAGTGTGAAGGGTGACTGCAGCCATGGTCTCCGAGCTGATAGTCCATGCTGCTGCAAAAGTCGTCGAACTGTTCGTGCAGATGGTTGTTGTCTTGCAAACGTCCCCATCTGTTGCCTCAGGGATCGGGACGTGGCTGCACGACCCGTTTCAGCCATGCGGATAAGATGCCTGTCATCTCGACTGCTAGTGACATGAAGCCGTTGGGATCCAGCACGGCGTTCATTATTTCCCTCCTATATCCATCGATTCCATATGCTGCTAACAGTCATTGGATCTCGACCAATGCGAGCAGCAGTGTCGTGATACGATAAACCGCAGTCGCGATAGGCTACAATCCGACCTTTATCAAAGTCTGAAACGTGATGGTACGCATTTCTCCTCCTTATACGAGGCATCACAACAACGTTTCACAAGGCAACGCCGGTCAACTGCTGTTTGTGTATGAGAAACCGGTTGGTAAGTTTCCTCATGTCAGCACGTTGTAGGTGTCGCCACAGGCGCCAACCTTGTGTGAATGCTCTGAAAAGCTAATCATTTGCATATCACAGAATCTTCTTCCTGTCGGTTAAATTACGCGTCTGTAGAATGTCATCTTCGTGTTGTAGCAATTTTAATGGCCAATAGTGTGGTGTAGACCTCGTAGCTACAAACAGGCCTATCGTTATGGGTAGTGACATTATGGAGACAGGGATTAGCTGCCGGATCCACAGAGCAAGAAGCAACTCGTTCTGCCAACAATTTTTTACTAAAGGAAACCACAATAAGCGACTAACTGTAACACCCTCTTCAAAACCGAAGAAACAATAAGGATACCATCTCCGGAACAAGCAAATAACAACTAATTCCTATAATCAGAGTTCCCTTCGACTCTATACCCATATAACTGTCCCATGACGAAGTTGGCTGTTAGCAGCTGGTAGGACAGCCTAAAGCGACGGAAGCGACGTATCGCAATAGGTGCGAAAGAGAGGATAGTCGTGGCGGCACACTGCTGGACCGGCCAGTGTTCTCCGCTCTCGACGAGGCGAGAACTGGCTGCTAAATGGCAGGGCGCTGGCTTATCTAGCCCTGGGTAGTAGGATATTTCCAGGACTATTTGTACACACGTGATCGCCAGGAAATAGTTCATTGTTCGTTGCACCCCCTTCCTCTGCTGCTGGTAGATGCCCTCTGATGGACGTTGGCCTCACATACGTGTTCGTTGTCAACTGTGGTCCTTGCTTGTAAACACTCTTGCGTCGGCCATACTACGCAGCGAAGTCGGCAACCCGCATCGCTGATCTGTTTGCGGTGTTGCCGTTGCAGTTGGTGTCTGTGGTTTGTTTTTTTTTTTTTTTTTTTTGGTAGGGTTTAAGGGCGCTCAACTGCTGAGGTCATTAGCGCCCAGTCACTGGTGTTAGAGCACAAGGAACCTGCTAAAACTCAAGGGGATGGGGGGACATCAAAAGGACCTGACAAAGATGCAGATTAAATAAGTAAAAAGGTTAAATGTCTTTGGTCAAGCCAGTTAAAGTTATAAAACGCAGAAGACGAGCAGCTGCTCGAGCGTCATCAGCTAAAACATCCGGTAAGGTAGATGGCAGGGACAGGACAACACGAAATTGGCTAAAACGGGGACACGACAATAAAACATGGCGCACCGTTAATGCCTGACCACAAGGGCACTGCGGAGCTGGGTCACCAGAGAGCAGGTAGCGGTGGCTAAACCGGCAATGCCCAATCCGCAACCTGGTCAGAAGGACCTCCTCGCGCCGAGATGGTCGGGAGGAAGTTGTCCAAGCAGTTGGGAGCGGTTTTACTGCCTGGAGCTTGTTTCCTTGGAGGGATGACCAAGCATCCCACCACAAGGACACAAGCCTCTTACATACATCCCCACAAACGTCAGATGACGGGACACAATGGGAGGCTGGCCGAGGCTGGAGGACTGCAGCCTTGGCTGCAGCATCCGCAGCCTCATTCCCAGGCACTCCTACATGTCCGGGGACCCACAGAAAGCTGACAGAACCGCCATTATCAGCGAAAGAATGGAGGGACTGCTGTATTCGTTGAATCAAGGGATGGACCGGATAGGGAGCCCCAAGGCTCTGAAGAGCACTGAGTGAGTCAGTGCAGAGTACATACGATGAATGGCGGTGGCGGCGGGCATACTGAATGGCCTGATGGAGAGCAAAAAGCTCGGCCGTAAAGCTGGAACATTGGTCAAGGAGCCGGTATTTAAAGGTGGCAGTCCCAATGACAAAGGCACAGCCGACACCATCGTCAGTTTTGGAGCCATCGGTGTAAATAAAGGTGTGACCAGCAAGTCGAGCACGAAGTTCGACAAACCGTGAGCAATACACTGCAGCCGGAGTACCCTCCTTCGGGAGTGAGCTGAGGTCGAGATAAATACGAACCGGAGCCTGGAGCCAAGGTGGTGTCGGGCTCTCACCCTCTCTGAAGGTGGTAGGGAGGGCAAAATCCAATTGCCGAAGCAGGCGACGGAAGCGGACTCCGGGGGGCAGCAGGGCAGACACATACAACCCGTACTGACGGTCGAGAGAATCGGCGAAGAAGGACTTGTAAGAGGGGTGTTCGGGCATAGACAACAGCCGGCAGGCATACCGACACAGCAGTACGTCGCGCCGGTAGGTCAATGGTAACTCGGCAGCTTCAGCATAAAGACTCTCGACAGGACTAGTGTAGAAGGCTCCGGTCGCAAGACGTATCCCCCGATGGTGGATGGAGTTGAGCCGGCGTAAGAGGGATGGCCGAGCGGACGCGTAGACTAAGCTCCCATAATCCAGCTTCGATCGAACTATGGACCGATACAAGCGAAGCAGGACAGTGCGATCCGCTCCCCAAGATGAACCGCTAAGAACTCTGAGGACATTAAGGGAACGTGTACAACGGGCCGCCAAATAAGAGACATGTGGAGACCAACACAGTTTCCGGTCCAACGTGAGCCATAGAAACTTAGTTGTGTCCACGAATGGGAGAACAACGGGACCGAGATGTAAGGATGGCGGAAGGAACGCTTTATATCGCCAAAAGTTGATACAAACCGTCTTCTCTTCAGAGAACCGAAAGCCATTTGCCACGCTCCATGAGTAGAGGCTGTCTAGACAACGCTGAAGGCAGCGCTCCAGGAGGCATGTTCTCTGGGCACTGCAGTAGATCCCGAAGTCATCGACAAAGAGAGAGCCTGAGACATTAGGTGGAATGCAATCCATAATTGGATTGATCGCGATGGCAAAAAGGGCTACGCTCAAGACGGAGCCCTGAGGCACTCCGTTCTCCTGGAGGAAGACGTCGGACAATACGGAACCCACACGTACCCTAAACTTTCGATCCGTTAAAAAGGAATCAATAAAAAGGGGCAGACGACCGCGTAGGCCCCACTTGTGCATAGTGCGGAGGATACCTCCTCTCCAACAGGTATCATAAGCCTTCTCCAAGTCGAAGAACACGGCTACCGTTTGGCGCCTTCGCAAAAAGTTGTTCATGATGAATGTCGACAAGGTCACAAGGTGGTCAACAGCGGAGCGGCGGCGACGAAAGCCGCATTGGACATTAGTAAGTAGTCGTCGAGATTCAAGAATCCAAACTAACCGAGCATTAACCATGCGCTCCATCACCTTACAGACACAGCTTGTAAGAGAAATGGGGCGGTAACTAGAAGGAAGGCGTCTATCCTTCCCGGGTTTGGGTATAGGAACAACAACGGCGTCACGCCAACGCATGGGGACCTGACCTTCGGTCCAGACGCGATTGTAGGTACGAAGAAGGAAGCTTTTGCCCGCCGGAGAAAGGTGTGCCAGCATCTGAACGTGAATGGCATCTGGCCCCGGAGCAGAGGACCGGGACAGTGCAAGCGCACGTTCGAGTTCCCGCATAGTAAAGGGGGCATTGTAAGTTTCCAGATTCAGCGAGTGTAAGGAAGGTCGCCGAGCCTCGTCTGCCTCTTTCCTGGGAAGGAAGGCAGGATGGTAATGGGCGGAGCTTGAAACCTCCGCGAAAAAGCGGCCAAAGGCGTTGGAGACAGCCACAGGATCAACAAGGACCTCATTACCTGAGGTCAGGCCAGGTACTGAGGAGTGGGCCTTAATGCCCGACAGCCGGCGCAGGCTACCCCAAACAACGGAAGAGGGAGTAAAACTGGTAAAGGAGCTCGTGAAAGAGGCCCAGCAAGCTTTTTTGCTGTCTTTGATGACTCTACGGCATTGCGCTCGGAGTCGTTTGTATTCAATACAATTCGCCAACGTAGGATGGCGGCGAAAGGTGCGTAAACACGTCGTCGAGCACGGATAGCGTCCCTACAAGCCTCGTTCCACCAGGGGACGGAAACGCGACGTGAAGAAGAAGTAGTACGAGGTATGGAACGTTCGGCAGCATGGATAACAACAGCCGTGAGGTATTTGACCTGACTGTCACAACTGGGAAAATCGTGGTCCGGAAAGGTCGCCAGGGAGGAGTAAAGTCCCCAGTCAGCTTTCAGTATGTTCCAGCGCGAAGGACGTGGGGATGGGGTGTGGTGCAGGAGACGAACGACACAGGGGAAGTGGTCGCTCGAATAGGTGTCAGAAGGGACATACCACTCGAACCGACGGGCAAGAGTGGTAGAACAGATCGAGAGGTCCAAGTGGGAGTAGGTATGAGTAGAGTCCAAGAGGAAAGTCGGGGCGCCGGTATTGAGGCAGACAAGATTGAGATGGTTGAAGACATCCGCCAAGAGTGAGCCTCTTTGACAGGATGCAGGAGAGCCCCAAAGGGGATGATGGGCATTGAAGTCGCCAAACAATAAGAACGGCGGGGGAAGCTGATCGATCAGGTGCATCATGTCAGCCCGACTAACAGCAGATGATGGTGGAGTGTAGACGGTACAAACTGAAAAAGTAAAAGCAGAAAGAGTAATGCGGACAGCTATTGCTTGGAGTGGGATGGTCAATGGAATGGGATGGTAATAAACATCGTCCCGAACGAGCAACATGACCCCACCATGAGCTGGGATACCGTCCACAGGGGTGAGGTCATACCGCTCCGAGGTATAGTGGGAAAAGGCAATACGGTCAGTCGGGCGCAACTTGGTTTCCTGGAGACCAAGGACGAGCGGACAGTGCAGGCGGAGGAGCAGTTGTAATTCCTCCCGATTAGATCGAATACCTCTTATGTTCCAATGAAACAACGCCATTGCTAGCCAAAAAGTTGGGGGAACGAGACGGGGAAGAGCTGGTCACCTCGATGGCCGCGGAGGGCCAGGGTGCGAGGCAACAACGCTACAACTGACGGCAGGCAGATCCTGTTCCATCGACTCGTCGCCAGCTGCGGCCGCTGTCCCTGATTGTGTAGGAGGGGCCGCATCATTTGCCGACAAAAGGCCGGCGGAACGCCTGGCAGCAGAGCGTCCCGGCGAAACTGAGGACGGCCGGGAGCAGCGACTCACGGATGAAGCGTCAGATGAAACGCGCCGGGGTGGAGAGGGGGATAGAGACTTCTTCTTGGAGGCCTTCTTGGAAGGCCGAGGAGGCACAGGGATGGTGGGCTGGACCCGAAGAAGGTCCTCACGCGCGGGGTCCGTTTTGGAACGCCGGACCTCGGAAGCTGGGGTCCGGAACGTTTCCCCGATGGACGCCTGAGAAGAGGATTGCTTCTCAGGTGGCGTGGGGAGAGGAAGAGGAGGAAGGGTGGCCCCTGGGGCAGGGGGGTGGGGGCCGTGGGGGAGGAGGATTTGGAAGGGAGGGATTTGGGAGGCGGAGGCAGAGCCCCCTGATGGGCAGAGGAGGCGGAGGGGGGACAGGATAGAGGTGAGGATACAGCGGAAGGAGTGGACACAACTGAGGCAAACGAAGTGGCCAGTGACACGGGATGAAGGCGGTCATACTTCTTCCTGGCCTCAGAATAAGAGAGCCGATCCAAAGTTTTGATTTCTTGTATCTTTTTCTCCTTCTGATAGGCGGGGCAGTCTGGGGATCTAGGCGAGTGGACGCCAGGACAATTAGGGCACCGAGGTGGTGGGGTGCAAGTATGTTCCTCACGAAGAGGACGTCCACAGTCGCCACAAAGGGGCTCAGCCTCACACCGGGACGACATGTGCCCAAAGCGCAAACACCTAAAACAGCGCATAGGAGGCGGGACGTAAGGTCGCACGTCGCACCGGTAGCACATCACCTTTACCTTCTCCGGGAGAACGTCCCCCTCAAAGGCGAGGATAAAGGCCCCGGTGTCGATGCGACGGTCTTTGGGGCCGCGCTGGACTCGCCGGACGAAATGCACGCCGCGGCGCTCCAGGTTGGCCCTGAGCTCCTCATCAGATTGTAGCAGGAGGTCACGATGAAAAATAACCCCCTGCGTCCTATTTAGTGCCAGATGTGGGACAATGGATACTGGGATGTCTCCTAGGCGGTCGCACGCCTGGAGTGCCGCCGACTGTGTGGCAGAGGTGGTCTTGATAAGAACGGACCCTGATCGCATCTTGCTGAGAGCCTCGATTTCCCCGAAGACGTCCTCAATGTGCTGAAAAAAGAACATGGGCTTGGAGGTGGCGAACGTCCCCCCATCTGTTCGAGAACAGACCAAATAGCGGGGGAAGTACTTCGCCCCAAGCCGGCGGGCCTGTCCCTCCTCCCATGGAGTGGCCAAGGGGGAAAGGGCAGGAGAACCAGAACTAGAAACGGTACCTTTTCTTTTGGAAGACTCGGCCGCAGAGCGACCTGATACGTGTTGACGTTTCATGTGCGAAACGTCCGCCCCGATACCACCCACTCCGACCAGGGGCTCTCCCCACGGGCGCCACCCAGCCGCAGCAAGGGCCACCTGGCAGGATGACCATTGCCGGGAGTTCTGATGCCCCAAGGAGACGGGCATCTACTCCTTGGCCAACGTGGGGAGGGTGCAGCTCAGGTATCGGCAGTACGATCCCTGTGTTGTCAGGGGGCTACAACCTAGAGGGTACATGACGACCCCACCACAACGGGCTGGCTACCGTGCTGGATTTCTGGTGCCATGGAAAGTCCATCATGATCGCTGGTGCAGATGGAGATGCACTATGGGCGTAACTTGGACAACACATCAGGCGTTTAGGCCCAATTTGAGGAATAATGGGTATGGTGACAACGCCGGTGCAATGCTGAGTGCCAAGGTCTTAGTGCACTCAGGACCAGTGGTACACCATGTAAGGTGTCCTTCCCCAAAAGGCTCGTACTTCTGTAGAATTTTGAAAAATGGAGGTCAAACCCCAAGGGGGACCATCACATAGAAGGCCGAAACGGTTGAAACTCCTTTTAGTCGCCTCTTACGACAGGCAGGAATACCTCGGGCCTATTCTTACCCCGGACCCGCAGGGGGGGGGGGGTGTCTGTGGTGACTGCAGCATTCCTCCCTCGACCCCTCCCCCACCCTCACAGGGGCGACGCGAAAGCACATATCGACGTCAGTATCCGGTTCCGCTGGTGGAACGAGACCATGGGTGGCGGCGGAGGTGCTGGAGGTAGGGGGTGGGGGGGGTGGGGAGCTGCATCGACATCCATAGGCGAGGGACCCACCAACGGGGACTCTGCGAAGCAAGCGACGGCGGTGGCGGCTGCGATGTCGGCGGCTGCGACGTCGGCGGCTGGAAAGGGACGTCCAATGAGCCCACAGCCTTCCAGATGACCTCAGACCGAAGGCGCGGTGCACGAGACAATGGCAGCGCCGAGCGTGGCCCACGATGGTGCCATAGCTGGTCGAAGTGCTTTCGATGACAGTTGCCATGGTGCAGCCAAGAAGCGTGGAGAACTTGGCGGGAACCCAGCAGTGGCGAACCTTGGGAAACACCAACGCCCAGACTGGATCCTGCAGACAGATCCGCATGCGCGCCGAGATTGGGGCAAATGGACGGAGGAAAGCAGGAAACGGGAGTGAGAATGGCGTCTGATGTGGTCGGCCATGCAGCTTCTCTGGCAGGGACCCATCGTGGCCAGAACAACGATACTTGGACAGGAAGAGGTCGACGGCTGCTGACTGGGACTGTTGCTGACATAGTTTGGCCATCTGCGATTTAAAGGTGTAAACAAACCGTTCAGCCAACCCATTGGATGTGGGATGGAATGGCGCCATATGGACCTGCCAGATGCCTTATGTAGCTCAGGAAGAAGTAAACTTTGCTGACATGAAGGCCATTGTCCATCACAATTGCCTCCAGCAGACCCTCAATGGCAAAAATATGAGAGAGGGCTTGAATTGTTTGAGCAGCGGTCGCCGAAGTCATGCATGTGACTTACAGAAAACCACTGCCAGCGTCCACCAAAATGAGCCATTAGGACCCAAAAAATGGACCTGCAAAATCCAGATGGAGCCAGGACCAAGGGGCGGCAGTCAGAGGGCACAGAAGCGGGGGTTGTGGAGGCGCCAATTGCTGAAGTTAACAAGAGGAGCAGGGACCCACCATGTAGATTATGTCACTGTCCATTCCCCATCAGTAGACGTGTTTGTGGCCAAGGCGCTTCGTCAGGACTAATCTCCAGTGCCCGACAAGTAGGAGTAAGAGGACGTTAACATGGCATGCAAACCATCAGTGTCCCCTACAAGATGAAGAACCCCATCGCAGACAGAAAAGTTGTTGTGGCTAGGCCACTAAGCCCAACCGCCCGGGCCCAACACCTGACGACGATCAGAGGTCCACCCAAGTTGCACGTTGTGCAGAATCACGTGGAGAACTGGGTCTGAGGCCAAGTACTATGTGATGAACTGCGCGTTTAGTGGCAACGTGGCGATGGCGGAGGAGGCCGCGTCATCCAGATTAAACAAGAAACCAGATCCGCATCGAAGTCAGAATCTGCCCCCACAGGAAGTCGAGAAAGAAAATCGGCATTGCCATGGAAAGCCATGGCCCAGTAACAGATGTCATAGGTGTACCCTGTAAGGAAAAACGCCCAGCGCTGCAGGTAGAGAGCGGTCTGGGTAGGGATGGTGGAAGTTGCGCCAAACACGGAGACCAAGGGCTTGTGGTCTGTGTAGAGTGTGAATCAGCAGCCATAGATGAAGTCGTGGAACTTCTTTAATCCAAATATGATGGCTAAGGCCTCCTTTTAGATGTGAGTATTGTTGCGCTGTGCATGTGATAGGGTTTTTGAGGTGAAAGCCAATGGGCGCTCAACACCATCAATGATATGAGACAACACAGTCCCCAGCCTATAATCCGATGCATCGGTGGCCAAATTAAGAGGCTTGGCAGAGTCATATGGGATGAGGCACATTGGAGTGAGAAGAGCAGATTTGAGATGCTGGAAAGCTTGATCACATTCTGAGGACCAGGTCTAGGCAACATTCTTGCGAAGCAGGCGACATAGAGGCTCCGCCAGAGCCACAGCATGTGGGATGAAATGCCTATAATAGGTGAGCTGACTCAAGATGGATTGGAGCTGGGATAGGTTTGTTGGCGTTGGAAGCCACTGAATGGTCTAGAGGTATTGCGGCACTGGGCGAATGCTCGCAGCGCTCAAGACATGGTGGAGATATGTCAGTTGTGGCACAAAAAATTGACATTTGGCCCTGTTGCACCACAACCCTGCAGCCTGCAAAGTCTCGAAGAGTCGCCAAAGAGTCGGGGGTCGAGATCAGTGCGATTAAGATGTCATCTAAGTAATTAGTGGTGCAAGGTACCTCTTGATTCACAGACTCATGAAAGCATTGAAAGATGTCTGTAGCACTGTCGATCACAAAGTGCAGGCAGTTGTACTGGAAGAGCCCAAAGGGAGTGTTGATTATGAGGACCTCCTGAGAGAGAGTGTCGATCTGCAGCTGGAAGTATGCTTCCCTTACATCATTCTTGGTGAAGATCTTTCCACCTGCCAACTTGGGTAGAATATCATCGACCTTCAGCATAGTCAATGACAGTAAAACTTTGGATCTGCTGAGGAAAGTAGTTCTACGTGTGTTTCGAAACCCAACACTCATGGAGAAGAATCAGAGAAGACGTCTGGGAAGGGATCGAAAAGCTACTGTAAAAGAGCTTCAGAGGACACAGTGTGGACCGCTGGGGTCGAATCATGGATCTAAGAGCCAAGAGAAGATCCATTCCCAACAGATTAGTGGCCGTGGGGACAGCTACAACCAAAACTTGGCTAGTGACATTGTGGGACAGATTCTACATCTCCTCCAGAAACCACCCCTGCACCGAGCTCTTCAAGGGGTTCGGTAAAGGGCAGAGCATTGGAGCACCCAAGTGGCTGTGGGAGTCACCGTCGCCGTCAATAATAGTAGCCAAGGACACTGTGTCCAGCTGAAAACGGAGAGGAATCCCATTGATCTGGATCATCAGAGCGATTCACCCCGCCATGTGTGGGAGCACGGTGTGGACATAGGAGACGCTCAACAGCTGGTCACAATCCTTTACGACTGAGTCCAGAGGGTCCAACGACGTGAGCTCCACCTCCATTGACGTAGAGGAGCGGTAAAAGTCGGCCCGATTACCCTTAGTCCCTCAGGCTCAACAGATCATCCACTGTAAACGGCAATCACTTCGCTGGTCGTAACAAGGCACTGACGATAGGAAGGCTACCACCAACGCTGAAAAGCCTAAGAACCCGTAAAATGGGCTCGAGGTGATGGCAGAGCCTCCAGCGTCGGCCTTCGGCGTGGCCGCTGCTCTGGCGACGACGGCGCCGAGGGACGACCAGGCGGCCTCATGGCAAAGACCTGCATCGAGGCATGGATCGTTGCAGACGAATGGGCTGTTCATGGTAACGAATGATCGACAGACACGTCTCCAAGGAGGAATCCATCAGCTTCATCAGATCCGTTCGCAGTGCATCGTCAGGAGCAATGACCACAACCATGTCGTGAACGAGGGCGGAACCATACAACTGCTTACACCCTGGGTTTGCAGAAGAGAACCAAAAGTCCCGGGAGAGCCCTTGAAGGCAAGAAATCCATACCCTGTAAGACTGGGAAGGAAGCTTCTGACAGCTGAAGAACTTGTGGCGAGCTGCAATCTGCTAATGTGGTGGTCAGCTGGTCGTAAGGGAGGGCATGGGGCTCTACCTCCGGATGCAACTGCTCCACATAGGCAACTGCTCCACATAGGCAAGGAAAAACGCACGTCCCTAGCCGGTGTCGATGTTTCCAAGGGCAAGGAAATGTTGTTGCAATGGAGCCGCTTTATCACTCCACGGTCGGAAGTTCCATGCGGCTTTTCGCGGATGATGCTGTAGTATACAGAGAAGTTGCAGCATTAGAAAATTGTAGCGAAATGCAGGAAGATCTGCAGCGGATAGGCACTTGGTGCAGTGAGTGGCAACTGTCCCTTAACATAGGCAAATGTAATGTATTGCGAATACATAGAAAGAAGGATCCTTTATTGTATGATTATATGATAGCGGAACAAACACTGGTAGTAGTTACTTCTGTAAAATATCTGGGAGTATGCGTGCGGAACGATTTGAAGTGGAATGATCATATAAAATAATTGTTGGTATGGCGGGCACCAGGTTGAGATTCCTTGGGAGAGTGCTTAGAAAATGTAGTCCATCAACAAAGGAGGTGGCTTACAAAACTCTCGTTCCGTACCAGATCGGTTTGACGGAGGAGATAGAGAAGATCCAAAGAAGAGCGGCGCGTTTCGTCACAGGGTTATTTGGTAACCGTGATAGCGTTACGGAGATGTTTAATAAACTCAAGTGGCAGACTCTGCAAGAGAGGCGCTCTGCATCGCGGTGTAGATTGCTCCCCAGGTTTCGAGAGGGTGCGTTTCTGGATGAGGTATCGAATATATTGCTTCCCCCTACTTATACCTCCCGAGGAGATCACGAATGTGAAATTAGAGAGATTAGAGCGCGCACGGAGGCTTTCAGACAGTCGTTCTTCCCGCGAACCATACGCGACTGGAACAGGAAAGGGAGGTAATGACAGTGGCACGTAAAATGCCCTCCTCCACACACCTTTGGGTGGCTTGCGGAGTATAAATGTAGATGTAGATGTAGATGTAGGTTCAATAGACTTGTCAAACGGCGGGAATGCGGGAGGAGCGGCTGACGTCGGAACCCCCCGAGGAACACCACTCAAAGCCTGCAGACGCTCAAACAGGAATTCTCTCGGGTGTTACATACGATCCAATAGGCCACGGACTCGAGTCGACGGTGTATCTAACCCCGGAATATCGTCTGTCATGTCAACAAACAAGGGAGCGACGCAATGATTCGAGCAAACTCGTCGCCCCTGATACCTCTACAAAGCAAGAGCCAACTCTTTTTCACTCGTAGGAACTACAGTAAAGGACCAACAGTAACACGCTCTTCAAAACCAAAAAAGCAATAGGGATCCCTTCTGCGGATCAAGCAAATGGCAACTAATTCCAATAATCACCCTTCGACTCTATACCCGTATAAGTGTTCCATGTCGAAGTCATCTGTTAGCAGGTGGTAGGTAGCCTAAAACGACGGAAGCGAAGTATCGCAGTCGTTGCGGAAGAGAGGATGGTGGGGGTGGCAGCACAATGCTGGACCAGCCGGTCTTCTCCGCGCTCAGCAAGGCGAGAACTAGATGCTGAATGGCCGGGCGCCAGCTTATCTGGCCCCGAGGGGGGGGGGGGGGGACTATCTACATCTACATCTACATCTATACTCCGCGAGCCACCTTACGGTGTGTGGCGGAGGGTACTTATTGTACCACTATCTGATCCCCCCTTCCCTGTTCCATTCACGAATTGTGCGTGGGAAGAACGACTGCTTGTAAGTCTCCGTATTTGCTCTAATTTCTCGGATCTTTTCGTTGTGATCATTACGCGAGATATATGTGGGCGGTAGTAATATGTTGCCCATCTCTTCCCGGAATGTGCTCTCTCGTAATTTCGATAATAAACCTCTCCGTATTGCGTAACGCCTTTCTTGAAGTGTCCGCCACTGGAGCTTGTTCAGCATCTCCGTAACGCTCTCGCGCTGACTAAATGTCCCCATGACGAATCGCGCTGCTTTTCGCTGGATCATGTCTATCTCTTCTATTAATCCAACCTGGTAAGGGTCCCATACTGATGAGCAATACTCAAGAATCGGACGAACAAGCGTTTTGTAAGCTACTTCTTTCGTCGATGAGTCACATTTTCTTAGAATTCTTCCTATGAATCTCAACCTGGCGCCTGCTTTTCCCACTATTTGTTTTATGTGATCATTCCACTTCAGATCGCTCCGGATAGTAACTCCTAAGTATTTTACGGTCGTTACCGCTTCCAATGATTTACCACCTATGGCATAATCGTACTGGAATGGATTTCTGCCCCTATGTATGCGCATTATATTACATTTATCTACGTTTAGGGAAAGCTGCCAGCTGTCGCACCATGCATTAATCCTCTGCAGGTCCTCCTGGAGTACGTACGAGTCTTCTGATGTTGCTACTTTCTTGTAGACAACCGTGTCATCTGCAAATAGCCTCACGGAGCTACCGATGTTGTCAACTAAGTCATTTATGTATATTGTAAACAATAAAGGTCCTATCACGCTTCCCTGCGGTACTCCCGAAATTACCTCTACATCTGCAGATTTTGAATCGTTAAGAATGACATGTTGTGTTCTTTCTTCTAGGAAATCCTGAATCCAATCACAAACCTGGTCCGATATTCCGTAAGCTCGTATTTTTTTCACTAAACGTAAGTGCGGAACCGTATCAAATGCCTTCCTGAAGTCCAGGAATACGGCATCAATCTGCTCGCCAGTGTCTACGGCACTGTGAATTTCTTGGGCAAATAGGGCGAGCTGAGTTTCACATGATCTCTGTTTGCGGAATCCATGTTGGTTATGATGAAGGAGATTTGTATCATCTAAGAACGTCATAATACGAGAACACAAAACATGTTCCATTATTCTACAACAGATTGACGTAAGCGAAATAGGCCTATAATTATTCGCATCTGATTTATGACCCTTCTTGAAAATGGGAACGACCTGCGCTTTCTTCCAGTCGCTAGGTACTTTACGTTCTTCCAGCGATCTACGATAAATTGCTGATAGAAAGGGGGCAAGTTCTTTAGCATAATCACTGTAGAATCTTAAGGGTATCTCGTCTGGTCCGGATGCTTTTCCGCTACTAAGTGATAGTAGTTGTTTTTCAATTCTGATATCGTTTATTTCAATATTTTCCATTTTGGCGTCCGTGCGACGGCTGAAGTCAGGGACCGTGTTACGATTTTCCGCAGTGAAACAGTTTCGGAACACTGAATTCAGTATTTCTGCCTTTCTTCGGTCGTCCTCTGTTTCGGTGCCATCGTGGTCAACGAGTGACTGAATAGGGGATTTAGATCCGCTTACCGATTTTACATATGACCAAAACTTTTTAGGGTTCTTGTTTAGATTGTTTGCCAATGTTTTATGTTCGAATTCGTTGAATGCTTCTCTCATTGCTCTCTTTACGCTCTTTTTCGCTTCGTTCAGCTTTTCCTTATCAGCTATGATTCGACTACTCTTAAACCTATGATGAAGCTTTCTTTGTTTCCGTAGTACCTTTCGTACATGATTGTTATACCACGGTGGATCTTTCCCCTCGCTTTGGACCTTAGTCGGTACGAACTTATCTAAGGCGTACTGGACGATGTTTCTGAATTTTTTCCATTTTTGTTCCACATCCTCTTCCTCAGAAATGAACGTTTGATGGTGGTCACTCAGATATTCTGCGATTTGTGCCCTATCACTCTTGTTAAGCAAATATATTTTCCTTCCTTTCTTGGCATTTCTTATTCCACTTGTAGTCATTGATGCAACCACTGACTTATGATCACTGATACCCTCTTCTACATTCACGGAGTCGAAAAGTTCCGGTCTATTTGTTGCTATGAGGTCTAAAACGTTAGCTTCACGAGTTGGTTCTCTAACTATCTGCTCGAAGTAATTCTCGGACAAGGCAGTCAGGATAATGTCACAAGAGTCTCTGTCCCTGGCTCCAGTTCTGATTGTGTGACTATCCCATTCTATACCTGGTAGATTGAAGTCTCCCCCTATTACAATAGTATGATCACGAAACTTCTTCACGACGTTCTGCAGGTTCTCTCTGAGGCGCTCAACTACTACGGTTGCTGATGCAGGTGGTCTATAGAAGCATCCGACTATCATATCTGACCCACCTTTGATACTTAACTTAACCCAGATTATTTCACATTCGCATTCGCTAATAACTTCACTGGATATTATTGAATTCTTTACTGCTATAAATACTCCTCCACCATTGGCGTTTATCCTATCCTTGCGGTATATATTCCATTCTGTGTCTAGGATTTCGTTACTGTTCACTTCCGGTTTTAACCAACTTTCCGTTCCTAATACTATATGCCCACTATTTCCTTCAATAAGAGATACTAATTCAGGAACCTTGCCCTGGATACTCCTGCAGTTTACCAATATTACGTTAACTTTTCCTGTTTTTGGTCTCTGAGGACGGACGTTTTTTATCAACGATGATAATGTCCTCTCTGGTAAGCCGTCAGGTATTTTGTCGTTTCGCCCAAGGGGGGTCCCTCTAACCTAAAAAACCCCCGTGTGCACGCCACACGTACTCTGCTACCCTAGTAGCTGCTTCCGGTGTGTAGTGCACGCCTGACCTGTCTAGGGGGGCCCTACAGTTCTCCACCCAATAACGGAGGTCGATGAATTTGCAACCATTATAGTCGCAGAGTCGTCTGAGCCTCTGGTTTAGACCCTCCACACGGCTCCAAACCAGAGGACCGCGATCGACTCTGGGCACTATGCAGCAGATATTAAGCTCAGCTTGCACTCCGCGTGCGATGCTGGTTGTCTTCACCAAATCAGCCAGCCGCCGGAAGGAACCAAGGATGGCCTCAGAACCCAAGCGGCAGGCGTCATTCGTTCCGACATGTGCTACTATCTGCAGCCGGTCACACCCAGTGCGTTCAATAGCTGCCGGAAGGGCCTCCTCCACATTACGGACGAGACCCCCCGGCAAGCACACCGAGTGCACACTGGCATTCTTCCCCGACCTACCCGCTATTTTCCTGAGGGGCTCCATAACCCGCCTAACGTTGGAGCTCCCTATAACTAATAGGCCCGCCCTCTGTGACTGTCGGGACCTTGCCGGAGAATCGGCCACTGGCCCAACAGGCGAGGCACCCTGTGGTGGCTCGGAAACGATGTCATCACCACTAGGAAGCACCCCGTACCTGTTGGAAAGGGGTAAGGCAGCTGCCACGCGGCCAGATCCCACCTTCGCCTTTCGGCCAGGCACGCGCGAGCCCACCACTGTCCGCCATTCACCCTGGAGTGATGGCTGACCGGTAAGATGCTCACTGCCGGAAGACGCAGCGACATCAGGGGTTCCATGTGATTCCAAGGCCACCGAAGTAGGCATAGGTCCCACCACAGTTGCCCCAACGCCACTACGAGCCGACGCCTGCGCCTCGAGCTCGATGAGCCTAACAGACAAAGCCTTCACCTGCCCCCGAAGAGTGGCCAATTCTCCTTGCGTCCGCTCACAACAACCACAGTCCCTACACATGACTATGTTTACCCTACTCTATACGGTGACAAATTCCCAAGATAATCTTCTGATGAGCTACTCTGATAATCAAGAAACACTCACTGAAATACGAGACGCGAAAACTACGCTAGGTTTTCCCAGAAAAACTATTTAAAAGCTAAGCGCAGCAAATAAGTACAAAAATGCTTTATACAAACAGTACTCGCTGCTGCTGGTGCTCTCGCTCTGGCTGTCACAAGACAACTGCTGATTCAAGTGACTAGTGGCTAACGGCCGCGAAACAAACAAAAGACGGTTTTAGGGCGCTTTCTGTTCTAAACGATCAAGAAAACACTAAGAAATCTAACACGAAAACTACGTAAAGTTTTATCAAGAACTGTTAGTTACTATGCAGAGCAGATAAACACAAATAGAATCCCTTCCTTAGTGGAAGGTCGTAAACAAAATGCAAAATAAACGCTTTATACAAACAGCACTCGCTGCTGCTGGTGCTCTCGCTCTATTGCACACACGTGATCGCCAGGAAATAGTTCACTGATTATTACGCCCCCTTCCTCTGCTGCTGGTTGATGCCCTCTGATGGACGTTGGCCGCACCGACGTGTTTTTTGTGAATTGTGGTACTTGCTTGTAAGCACTCTTGCGTCGGCCAGACGTCACAGTGGAGTCGGCAACCCGCATCGCTGGTCTGCTGTGGTGTTGCCGCTGAAGTAGGCGTCTGTGGTGACAGCAGCAGTAGCTATCATTATGGCATCATTGCGACGATGGTTACTGAAGTTAATGAGTTCATCAAGAAGGCTAGGACGGTAATTTTGCTAGCAAGAGTAGGTAAGCAATTATTAGCATCTGAGACAACGAGTGGACAACATTTATTTCCAATATTGTGGACATTCAGGCTTTATGGCTGACGTTTGGACTGATTTTAAAACCGGTTCTGGAGAAGTACGTGCAGACTAGGTGGGCTCAGGACGGAAAACCGATGGCTGATTATCAAATTCTGAAAGTGCCAAGTAAACTGCACTCTCACTTAAAAAAAGGGCGAGCAAATCTCCACAGGTAATAGATCAGTAAAACTAACGATTTGTAAAGGATACGTCTTTCACTATCATAGCGAGAGATTTTGGCCACAGCAAGATAAAATCTGATCGTACATAATTCGACAAGCTGGACAGTGACTTCCTTCCAAACGGTCGTCGACCAGTCTAGTGTGGGTTCACAAGAGAGTAAAGGGATAGCTGAAGTTTCAAATTTCGTATTTAAGAAATCATTCACGCAGGAAGATCGTACAAAAATAACGTCGTTTTACCGTTACATAGACACTCATATGTAGGACATACTAATGCGCAGCGCTGCCGCAGAGAAACAACTTGAAGAGTGGAAAGCAAGTAAGATGACAGATCCAGATGAAGTCCCAGTCTGGTTTTACAAAGAGTACTCTACTGCATTATCCCCTTACTTAACTTACATTCATAGCGAATCTCTCTCCAAGTGACTGGGGAAACGTGCAGGAGATTCAGTTGCCCTTACCCCTGGATTTTATGCAACCCGCAATGCCTTCTACTACCACGTGTAAGATTTTTATATTCTCTTGTGTACTAACTGCAAATTAGTCCTACAGAAGAAATGAGCAGGACATTTTCGTAGGAGATAAATCCTGTACTACGATGCGTATTTCCTAGAGGCTGCAGTATTCAAATTGCTTAAGAAAAACACGCAAAAGTGACCTTCAATTGCGTTTCTCTTTAATAATTAGAAAACCGTGGCTTCCACCGATCACATGTACCAAAAAATTTAATTTCATTAGATTTCCTGCAAAAAGATTCTATCCATTTTTTTGTAATGCTAGTAGTTCAGAGTTGGCGAGAGAATATGAAAATCCTGCATATGGTATTTGACGGTGTTGTGGGTTTCAGGAAACCTATCTATAGGGGCAGCTGAATCACCATATATAAGAAGGGTGAAAGAACGGACCCACAAAATTACAGACCAATATCCCTAACAGTGGTTTGCTGCAGAATTCTTTAGCATATTCTTGGGTCGAATGTAAGAAATTTCCTTCAGACGGAAGAACTTTAGTCCGCAAATCATTGCCGGCCGGGATGGCCGAGCGGTTCTAGGCGTTACAATCTGGAACCGCGCGACCGCTACGGTCGCAGGTCCGAATCCTGCCTCAGGCATGGATGTGTGTGATGTCCTTAGGTTAGTTAGGTTTAAATAGTTCTAAGTTCTAGGGGACTGATGACCTCAGATGTTGAGTCCCATAGTGCTCAGAGCCAGCCCGCAAATCAGCACGAATTTAGAAAATGTCACTCGTGCAAACCTCAGCTTACCATTCTTTCGCATATTATCCTGGGAACCGTGGATGAGATGCAACAGGTAGATTCCATACACCTAGGTTTTCGGTTGGTGTTTGACACAGTGCCACAGTGCACACTGTTAACGAAGGTTCGAGTATATGGATCAGGTTCTTAGATATGTCAGTGACTCGAACACTTCTGAGTCAACAGAACCGAGTTCGTTGTTTTCGATGACGAGTGTTGATCATACACAATGATATCGTCAAGAGTTCCCAGGAGAAGTCTGAAAGGACCACCTTGTTCTCTGGATACATAAATGGTCTAACGAACAGGGTCCGCAGCAATCTATGGCTGTTTGCTGATGACGCTGTGGTGTATGGAAACGTCTCGTCATTGAGTAACTGCAGGAGTATACAAGAAGACTGCTAATACACTCCATAGTAAGTTCTGAATTTCAGACACATCGAATTTTACGTCACGAAACCTACATATAAAAGACTAAACGCTCTGCAGCTCGCATTTCCATTCTGATGTTTTTGTATATTGCTGACCACTCAGGCATTATTTGCTTATGCTCTAAATACATCTAATGTATACCTATGAACCGTGTCTGTGATTTTATAAAAAATTAACGTACTGAGGACTTTTTGAAGACGTGCTCTGTTTGTGATCGGCCAACATTTATGTGAAGTGTTGCTTGGAAACAAATTAAATGAGGCATTATGTCACTTATGATTCAGTGTAGGCTATAATCACCATTTTCATCCCCAGCTCACGTTCGTTAACTTCTTATGGACAGGAGATCATCTACTTACACCAAATATAGCAATATATCGAATAGCCGTTAATTTCAATTCTCATGCTAGTCTGGGGGATCGTTTTCTTTTCGTATTTACGTAATGATGTAGTCTAATATTAAAAACTCGACAAACCCCAGCAAATGTCACTAGCCTTCCGTATGCCGAGATGTTATTTTACGCTGCGTTTGCTGCGACATATGCGAAGTGGGTCAGTGGAAAACCAAGGGAACAATATTTTCTCCACTTCGGAGAACAACGGTCAAGGCCGATTAGCCTTCACGGCTTCGCGCGCCGTTTCACCCACAGACTGCTTGGAACAGAACGCCTCATAGCCCACATGCAGTTAGCAATATCGGGAATGTACAGCGTAAACCCGCCTTTTATGCCACGCATTATGGCGTTAACAATGTATTCTCGGTTCTTTGTAGTGTCATGGTTAATCATGAGCCGACATTCGACCGAGCGAGATGGTGCAGTGGTTAGCATACTGGAATTAGGTTATCGGTACTTTCCCTAAATGACTTCAGGCAAATGCCAGAGTGGTTCCTTTGAAAGGGTACAGCCGATTTTCTTTCCCATCCTTCTTTAGTCCGAGCTTGCACTCTGTCTCTAATGACATCCTTGTCGGCGGGACGTTAAACAGTAACCACCTCCGCCTACATCTAGATCTACATCGTTACTCTGCAAATCGCATTAAGTGCCTGACAGAGGTTTCATCGAAACACCTTCACAATTCTCTATTATTCCAATGTCTTACAATTCGCAGAAGGAACGAATACCTATATCTTTCCGTACGAGCTCTGATTTCCCTTATTTTATCATGATGATCGTTTCTCCCTATGTAGGTCGGCGTCAACAAAATATTTTCTAATTCGGAGGAGAAAGTTGGTGATTTGAATTTCGTGAGGAGATTCCTCCGCAACGAAAAACGCCTTTCTTTTAATGATGCCCATCCCAAATGTCGTATCATTTCAGTGACACTCTCTCCCCTATTTCGCGATAATACAAACGTTCTGTCCTTCTCTGAATATTTTCTATGTACTCCTTCAATACTATCTGGAATGATCCCACGTCCCGCAGCAATATTCTAAACGAGGTCGGACATCCGTAGTTTAGACAGTCTCCTCAGTAGATCCGCTATGTTTCGTAAGTCTCCTGCCAATAAGACGCACTCTTTGGTTAGCCTTCCCCACAACATTTTTTGTGTGTTCCTTCCAATTTTGGTTGTTCGTAATGGTTATTTCTGGGTATTTAGATGAATGTACGGCCTTTAGATTTGACTTATTTATCGTGTAACCGTAGTTTAATGGATTCCTTTTAGCACTCAGGTGGATTAACTCACACTTACCGTTATTTACAGTCAATTGCCAACATATATATTTTCTAAATCGTTTTGGAGTTTGTTTCGATCTTCTGATGACTTTACTAGTCGATAAATGACAGCGTTTTCTGCAAACAGCCTAAGACGACTGCTCAGATTGTCGCCGAAATCGTTTATGTTGATAACGAACAACACAGGGCCTGTAACCACTACCTCGGGGAGCGTCAGAAATCACTTCTATTTTACTCGATGACTAGCCGTCAATTACAACGAACTGTGACCTGTCCGACAGGAAATCACGAATCCAGTCACTACAAGCCGCTTTTGTGGCACAGTGCCAAAAGCCTTGCGGATATCCATAAATACGGAATCATTTTTAAATCCCTCGTCGAGAGCACTCAACACTTCGTGCGAGTAAAGAGCTAGTTGTGTTTCACAAGAACGATGTTTGCTAAATCCGTGTCAACCGTGTGTCAATAGACCGTTTTCTTCGAGGTAATTCGTAATGTTCGAACACAATAAATGTTCCAAAATCCTGCTGCATGTCGACGTTCACGATATGGGCCTGTAATTTTGTGGATTACATCTACTACATTTCTTCAATATTGGCGTGACCTGTGCTACTTTCCAGTCTTTTGGTACGGATCTTTGGTCGATCGAACGGTTGTTTATGATTGTTGGGTACGGAGCTATTGCATCAGCTTAATCTGAGAGGAACCTAATTGGTATACAGTCTGGACCAGAAGACTTGCAGTTATTAAGTGATTTAGGTTGCTTCACTACTCCGAGGATATCTGTTTTTAATTAGAATTCCGGAATAGTTTCTTCGTCGTTTTTTATGAAGCCAAATTCGGAAGGCTGTGTTTAGTAACTCTGCTTTTGCAGCACTGTTTTCGACAGTATCTCCGTTGCTATCGCAACCGGATGTTGACCTAGGTCTCGGCGCGGATAACCACGCCTTCTTCGGAACACACTAAAACTACAAATTGCCTCTTTAGGTAGACCTAGGTTTCGACGCGGATAACCACACCTTCTTCGGAACATACTAAAACTACAAACTGCCTAAAGAGACAGTTTGTAGTTTTAGTGTGTTCCGAAGAAGGCGTGGTTATCCGCGCCGAAACCTAGGTCAACATCCGGTTTCTATTTGAAATCGAGGTGCATTCTTTATAATCATTTATTGTGTCTTGACTCTGGCATGCTTCACATACGACCACAATCTCTTTGAATCTGCTAGAATTCTAGACAGTTTCGTTGTGAAAACTGTTATAAGAATCTCGGAATGAGGTCCGCGCTAAATTTCGTTCTTCTGTAAAAGATCGCCAAACTTGAAGATTTTGCGTCTGCTTAAATTTGGCACGTTTATTTCGCTGTTTCTGCAACAGTCCTCTGACACGTTTTGTGTACAAAGGAGGATCAGCTCCGTCGTTTTTTTAATTTATTTTGTATAAATCTCTCAACTGATGCCAATACTATTTCTTTGAATTGAAGCCACACATAGTCTACACTTACTTTGTTAATTTGAAAGGAGTGGAGATTGTCTCTCAGGAAGGTGTCAAGTGAATTTTTTTGAATAGGTATATTTTTCGTATATTTTTGGAGGAATGGGGGGTTGCAATATTCAATCTCTCTTCGACAGCCCTGCGTTCACTCATCCATCTATCCCATGTTGGATTCTCACAGATCATTTCAGAATATTCATGCAGGGAAGTGTTTGGAATACCATTTAGCTTCGCGAGGTGATATGGGGGGCTGTTTGAATAATGCGAACAGTGAAATGGAAGTGCAGCTCATCAAATCGAAGAGCTTTCCGAGACAAGAAGTCCCACGATATTTATTTTTCATAATTTTTGTGTGAATTCTTCACATTTCTAGCCGATTTGTTTTTTATTCCACTTACATCACGTGCGGCGGAAGCGGTTTCTAGGACATTAACGAATATCCCCGTATTTAAGCTATGGTCGCCCGGCTACACAGTGTTGAAGGTAACGTGTCAGCTAGAACCGAGAAATGAACTTGTCTAGAACGGCTTTGGTAAAATGTACGAGAAAATCGTTGCACCTCAACTGTCAGTGGAATATGGTTACAAAACTGTGGAGAAACTCAAACTGAAATATTACAAAGGAAGGGTTGTGCCTCGGCTGGCCAGTTTCGATTCGGTTTTCTTGCTCGATGGCGGTACCGTATCTGTATACCACGGTCTGTGCATACTGGAGGGGCTCGTACATAAACAGTCCTTCTTTTCTGTGGAAACAAGCCTGTGACCTCACATACTCTAATAAATACAACCATTATTTATCAGTAAGAAAAGTACTTCAGGAATAACCCGGCGATCTTGCACGGACTTCAATGGGCAATTCAGACAGCGACGTCGCGCAACTGTACCTGAACTGGTCAGTCGATGCACTGCCGTTACTGCGTTAGGAATCAATTTGAGTTTGTGCGAAACTGTATAAACAGATGCAAAGGACATAGTGAAACAGCAACTCTCGTCATTTTTCCGACAACATCATGAAATGGACTGGTTACGATATCTGGACATTTCACACGGATGTTGCAGGTGGACATTAATACGTCAGGTACACATTGCGAATGTACAGGGTGTTTCAAAAATGACCTGTATATTTGAAACGGCAACAAAAACTAAACGAGCAGCGATAGAAATACACCGTTTGTTGCAATATGCTTGGGACAACAGTACATTTTCAGGCAGACAAACTTTCGAAATTACAGTAGTTACAATTTTCAACAACAGATGGTGCTGCGGTCTGGGAAACTCCATAGTACGTTATTTTCCACATATCCACCATGCGTAGCAATAATATGGCGTAGTCTCTGAATGAAATTACCCGAAACCTTTGACAACGTGTCTGGCGGAATGGCTTCACATGCAGATGAGATGTACTGCTTCAGCTGTTCAATTGTTTCTGGATTCTGGCGGTACACCTGGTCTTTCAAGTGCCCCCACAGAAAGAAGTCACAGTGGTTCATGTCTGGCGAATAGGGAGGCCAATCCACGCCGCCCCCTGTAGTTTTCGGATAGCCCAAAGCAATCACACGATCATCGAAATATTCATTCAGGAAATTAAAGACGTCGGCCGTGCGATGTGGCCGGGCACCATCTTGCATAAACCACGAGGTGTTCGCAGTGTCGTCTAAGGCAGTTTGTACCGCCAATAATTCACGAAGAATGTCCAGATAGCGTGATGCAGTAATCGTTTTGGATCTGAAAAATGGGCCAATGATTCCTTTGGAAGAAATGGCGGCCCAGACCAGTACTTTTTGAGGATGCAGGGACGATGGGACTGCAACATGGGGCTTTTCGGTTCCCCATATCCGCCAGTTCTGTTTATTGACGAAGCCGTCCACGTCAAAATAAGCTTCGTCAGTAAGCCAAATGCTGCCCACATGCATATCGCCGTCATCAATCCTGTGCACTATATCGTTAGCGAATGTCTCTCATGCAGCAATGGTAGCGGCGCTGAGGGGTTGCCGCGTTTGAATTTTGTATGGATAGAGGTGTAAACTCTGGCGCATGAGACGATACGTAGACGTTGGCGTCATTTGGACCGCAGCTGCAACACGGCGAACGGAAACCCGAGGCCGCTGTTGGATCACCTGCTGCACTAGCTGCGCGTTGCCCTCTGTGGTTGCCGTACGCGGTCGCCCTACCTTTCCAGCACGTTCATCCGTCACGTTCCCAGTCCGTTGAAATTTTTCAAACAGATCCTTTATTGTATCGCTTTTCGGTCCTTTGGTTACATTAAACCTCCGTTGAAAACTTCGTCTTGTTGCAACAACACTGTGTTGTAGGCGGTGGAATTCCAACACCAGAAAAATCCTCTGTTCTAAGGAATAAACCATGTTGTCTACAGCACACTTGCACGTTGTGAACAGCACACGCTTACAGCAGAAAGACGACGTACAGAATGGCGCACCCACAGACTGCGTTGTCTTCTATATCTTTCACATCACTTGCAGCGCCATCTGTTGTTGAAAATTGTAACTACTCTAATATCGAAAGTTTGTCCACCTGAAAATGTACTGTTGTCCCAAGCATATTGCAACAAGCGGTGTATTTCTATCGCTGCTCGTTTAGTTTTTATTGCCGTTCCAAATATACCGGTCATTTTTGAAACACCCTGTATTTCCCACTCAGCTGGCGCCTTCTACAGTTGTGCCCCGTACACTGAGGACATCGCACTGTCGTGGTCCTCGAACGTTAGGGTGGTACCATGCGAGCGTAGAAGCACATCCTTCTGCTGGCCGTTGTGGCCGAGCAAATCTAGGCGCTTCAGTCAGGAACCGCGCTGCTGCTACGGTCGCAGGTTCGAATCCTGCCTCAGGCATGGATGTGTGTGATGTCCTTAGGTAAGTTAGGTTTAAGTAGTTCTAAGTCTAGGGGACTGATGTCCTCAGATGTTAAGTCCCACAGTGCTTAGAGCCAGTTGAACCATTTTAAACATTTCCCTCTAAGACAGCGTCGCATTACATTGAAAAATAATGTTTTACATCTCAAGAGTGGCGAATAATTTGCTGTATTCCCTAGATATTGAATTTTGTATCTGAAATATCGTGTTATAGAACCCTGAATACAACGATCCTGCTTCCAGATAAAAAAATGTGTTGCACTACTTAATGAAAGCCCCCCGTATTTTGGCACTGATAACACCCTCTGTTCATTGGTTCAAAGAGCGCTGTTTCTGACCTGTAGCTGGTGAGAGAGATTTCTTCACTTTGGACATTTTTACGTTGCGATTCAGAAATGCAGTGAAGAATGAAAAGAATGGCTGTGTGATTAAAGTAGTAGTGTACCGCAGTTTAATTACTAACAATAACTGTTACGCGTTATCGTCTATGGATTTTAAAACTAGCATTTCTAAAGTGAAATATAATTGCAGTAGATGCGCTATTCTTCAACATGTTTTGCACGATCAGTTGTAAATAGCAAATCATTAACTTCATTTCATAATGATTGTGTAGTTGACCTTACATTTTCAATTTTGATTTTGAGGTATACATAGCCGCTGACTGTCCATACGAGAAAAATGTTAAAAAATATTGAACGTATGTGTTTGTAAGAGTAACATGATGTACTGATATCACTCACTAATTTTTGCCTAAGATAACATCTCTGACAAGATTTCAAAATACGTTGGACAGGTGTATCTACCTCCTGCCTCCTCGTCCCGCGAATAGGAGGGTTCTGGCACTCACTCCAATGTGCAGTACTTCACCCTCGGTGGGCGGAGCGAGTGACAAACAAAAGCTATAATCTCTAACTCCTGCCAGAATTAAGGCCCAATTTACGCACGGGATCGTTTGCTGGGGCTGGTATCTTGCTAGTATGCTTTTCGTTCCTTATAATATGAGATAATGCTAGTGACGTTTTCTTGCTAGTGAGAAGCGAGAACCTGTCATCATCCAGCTAGCATTCTTTAAACACATACCTTCGTGTCCTTAACTGTTCGGTGTTTCAATTTGTTTTTGTAAACCTTTTGCTTGATTGTGTGTTCCCTTCAGACACTTGGTGTTACACCATATAAAATACATGACAGTGATAGTAAGAAAATATAACACACATGGGTTCGTTGGTTTTCAGGTTAGCTCTGTTAATTTGCTCACTCGTCCACATCAGTCCACATGAGCTGTGACTAGACATACCTATAGAAATCAAATGTGCAATGTCTGTATACACGCAGCGTTCGATAAGTAACGTAAGGAATTTTTTCCTAAATGTAGGTTGGCTTTATTCGCGATTCCAATAGTCTCTGTTAATCCCCACCCTTTCGGTTACAAAACGTTATTTCAATGCGACGGCCTCACGCTACCGTACTGGGAGAGTCTGTATACCTACGTGGTCGACGTTGGAGCAAAGTCTTGCTGCATCAAAACCCCTCCTTTCCCCATCAGCCACCTACTGCCTCCCGCTGAGTGAATCCTTCATCGGGTCAAACAGAAGTCGGAAGGTGCGAGATCCGGGCTGTAGGGTGGATGAGGAAGAACAGCCCAACGAAGTTTTGTTAGCTCCCGCTGGTGTGCAGATTTGTGTGAGGTCTTGCGTTTTGTGTCGACGAACACGCTGGAGTCGTTTCTTTATTTTCCTGCGAGTAGCGCAATACACTTCGCAATTGAACTTTGCAGCATGAGGGAAGATATGAAACGGGACAACCCCTTCCGAGAACACCGTCGCCATGACTTAACCGGCTGACGGTGTCGCTTTGAATTTCTTCTTTGGGCGAACAGGTGGTGTGGCGCTACTCCATGGACTGCCGTTTTGTTTCCATTGGAAGAGATGAACCCATGTTTCATTGCCTGTAATGATGTCTGACAAAATATTGTCACGACCAGCCTCCTAACACAAAATAAATTCCTCACAGATGGTCTTTCGTTGCTCTTTATGTTCTCCTGTTAGGGTGGGAGAAACACAGTAGGCACACATCATTGAGTAACGCAACTGGCGGACAAGTGTGTTAGTAGTACCAACGATGACATGCAGTTGTGTTGCGAGGTGTTTGATTTTGATCCGTCAGTCATCTCTAATTAGAATATCCGCACGTTCCAACATTGCAGGAGTGACAGCTGTGTGCGGCTGGTCGGCACTTCAGAGGTCGGGCACATCTCGCGACCTTGTTGCGATGATGACAGACGCCTAGCCTAACGACTCACCGTGCTTTCGTTCACTGTCATTTCTCCGTAGACATTCTACACGAGCCTGTTTATATCTATGGTGCTCTGGTTTTCCGCCAAAGGAAACAAAATTAGAGCTCTCTGCTTGGAATCCATTACCGTTACAGATGCCATTTTGAAGGCTACGTATAGCGCCGCCAGTTAACGATACTTCCTGAGACTCTAAGGGCTGGACCAGGAATATCCCATGATGTTCCACAACAAATCCAGCGTTCTTAAAACTCAAACTGGCTAATCATAAAAGTGTTACGTTACTTGTTGAGCGCCATTCCTACATACTTACAGTGTTGAACTGGGTGATAATTTCATCCTGCAAGACGACAATGTTCGACCGGAGAGTTTACTTGGAAATAACGTAAGGCCGATAAGAAAATTATAGCAATAAACTACGAAATCAACAGTTGCAGATGGTCAAGGAGTCTTTCCAAAAAGTATATAAATTGTGGACCCTTGTTCAAACATTTACTGTTATAGAATGTTTATAGTGCCGGGATGAGTGTCGTTGCTCTATCTTTAATTGGAAGAAACTTGCAGCGTCAAAAAAAGACTTGTATGAGCCGTGGCATTCATATACCACTGGGACTGTATTCGCAATCACTGAAAGCTTTACATGTGAAAGTGCGATATATGTAAGTAGAATACAGTGAGGAGGAAGAGATAAATGTTTAATGACCCGCGGACAACGACATCATTAGAGACGAAGCATTAGCTCGGATTCGGGAAGAATGGGGAAGGAAAGCAGCCGCGCCCTCTCGGCATTTAGTGTAAGCGATTTAGGGAAATTACGAAAACCTCAATCACGATTGCCGGACTTGGGTTTGAACCGTCGTCCTCCAGAAGGCGAATCCTGTGTGCTAACCACTGTGCTACCCCACTCCGTTAGAAAACAGTCACCTCCAGGAATGACACTGGACAAATATCAACAGCCGCTAAACCAAAAAGATCTATGTAGTGTCGGGTTCAGTCAACATAACCATCTACAAGCACAGAAGTCGAAATTAACACCTGTGTATCATAAGTACACCATTGTCACAATCCGTTTCGAATCCATTAGTAAAGTTCCATACAAGCAACGTTAATCTGCGGATTACAAGAGCACGCATCTCACACAGTATTACTTGCATTACAAATAGGCTATTAATGGAGGACTATGTAAGTTGACTGACGCACTACAACCAGTTTGTGATAATCAAGTACAGTGGACACACAGATACGAGTTTCAAGTTTTGTGTCAGACTATAGACATGTAAACTCAAACAGCCGCTGTATACCAGCTGTGGGGGGGCAGCTTATCAAAAATGCTTCACATTCTCTTCTCCCAGTGAATTTATGTAGAGAAACACCTTCGGAATTGACGTCTATAAGGTACAGCGTCTTTTTTGGATCGTCAATCTTCTGACTGGTTTGATGCCGCCCAGCACAAATTCCTCTCCTGTGCAACCTCTTCATCTCAAAGTAGCACTTGCAACCTATCTTCTCAATTACTTCCTGGATATATTCCAATCTCTGTCTTCCTCTATAGTTTTTGCCCTCTATAGTTTCCTCAAGTACCTAGGAAGACGTTCTCTGATGTCTTAACAGATGTCCTATTATCCCGTTCCTTCTCCATGTCACTGTTTACCTCGTATTCCTTTCTTCTGTGATTCTGTGCAGATTCACCTCATTACTTACCTTACCAGACAACCTAATATTCAACATTAGTCTGTAGCACCACATCTCAAATGCTTCGATTCTCTTCTATTCTGGATTTCCCACAGTCTACGTTTCACTACCAAACAATGCTGCGCTCCAGAATTATATTCTCCGAAACATTTTCCTTAAATTAAGACTTTTTTATACTAGTAGACATCTCTTGCCCAGGAATGCCCTTTGTTGACGTCCTCCTTGCTCTGTCCGTCTTTGGTTATTTTGCTGCCTTGGTAGCAGAATTCCTTAACTTCATTTACTTCATGACCATCACTCCTCTGTTAAGTTTCTCGCTGTTCTTACTTCTGATGCTTCTCATTACTTTCGTCTTTCTTAGATTTACTCTCAATTCATATTCTGCACTCATTAGACTGTTCATTCCATTCAGCAGTTCATGTAATTCTTCTTCACTTTCATTCAGGATAGCAATGTCATCGGCGAATTGTATCATTGATATCCGTTCACCTTGAATTTTAATTCCACTCCTGAACCATTCTTTTAATTCCATCATTGCTTCTTCGATGTACAGGTCAAACAGTAGGGCGGAAAGGCTGCATCCGTCCTCAATCCGAGCGCTTCGTATTTGGTTGTCCATTCTTATTACTCCCTCTTCGTTCTTGTACGTATTGTGTATCATCCGTCTCTCCCTTAAGCGTATCCCTATTTTCTCATAATTTCGAACATTTTGCGTTATCAGACTCTTTTCCCAGGTCGACAAGCCCTATGAACGTGTCTTGATTTTACTTGCTGCCATTACCAACCGCATCGTCCGAATTGACTCTCTGGTGCTTTAACCAAACTGATCGTCATCTAGCACTTCTTCGATTATGTTAGTCATTCTTCTCTATATTATTCTCGTCAGCAACTTGGATGCATAACATGTTAAACTGATTGTGCGATAATTCTCGCACTTGTCAGCTCTTTCAATCTTCGGAATTGTGTAGTTAATAATTTCCCGGAAGTCAGATGGTATCTCGCCAGACTCATACATTCTAAATACCTACAGGATTGGTCGTTTTGTTGCCACTTCCCCTAATGATTTTACAAATTCTTATGGAATGTCCTCTATCCCTTCTGCCTTATTTTATCTCCAAAGCTCTCTTTAATTCTGGTACTAACACTGGATTCTCTATCTCTTCTACATCGACTCCTGTCTCTTCTTGTATCACATCAGACAAATCTTCCCTCTCGTAGAGGCCTTCATTGTACTCTTTCCACCTACCCGCTTTCCCCTTTGCATTTAACAGCGGAATTCCCGTTACACTCGTAAAGTCACCACACATGCTTCTAATGTCATCGAAGATTATTTGGACTTTCCAATATGCTGAATTAGTTCTTCCGACAATCATTTCTTTATCAGATTACCTTGCATTAAGAAAGTGGGTGGACTCAACGACTGTGATGTGATTTATAAATTATAGAGCGCAGCAATCAGTCGTCCTACTTTTTTTATTTTTTTCATGTCTTATTTGGTAAATCCAGATTTCGGCTAGCGCATAGCCGAAATCAGGATTTGCCAAATACGACTTACAAAAAAAAAAAAAAGAACGACTGATTAGTGTGCTTTATCATTTATGAATCATTTCTTTTTCGATTTCTTTACATACGGCTTGCAACCATTTCGTCTTAGCTTCACTACACTTCCTATTTATTGCATTCCTCAGGACTTGTGTCTCTGTATTTCTGAATTTCATCGATCAACTGAAGCATTTCTTCTGTTACCCATGGTTTCTTCGCAGTTACATTCTTCGTACACATGTTTTTCTTCCCAACTTCTGTGATTGCCATTTTTAGAGGTGTCCATTCCTCATTGCTGTATCCATAGCCTTACAGAACATCTAGCGTGTCTCGTCATCTCTTAGTACTTCCGAACCTGCCTTCTTTGCATATTGATTCTTCCTGATTAATCTCTTGAATTTCAGCTTACTCTTCATCACTACTACATTGTGAACTGAGTCTGTATCTGGTGATAGGTACGCCTCACAATGTCTGATTTCGGAATCTCTGACCATGATGTAATCTAACTGAAATTTTCCCGGGCTGCCGATGTTTTCTAAGTATACCTCCTCCTCCTCCTCCTGTGATTCTTGAACAGATTATTCGCTATTACTAGCTGAAATTACTAACCGAAATTTATTTCATAACTCAGTCTTTCTCCTCTCTCATTCTTTGTCCTAAGCTCATATTCTTCAGTAACCTTTTCTTCTACCCCTTGCCGTACAACTATTTATATCTCTTCATCTTCAGCTTTCGACTTCGTCGTGTATACCTGAACTATCGTTGTACAGCTACTATTCATAAATCGGACTCCTACATCCCAAACAGCTTCAGACAGATGAGGAAGCTCGGCTTGAGGAGGAGGAATGGAGAGGCAGAGAGAGAGAGAAAGAGAGAGAGAGAGAGAGAGAGAGAGAGAGAGAGAGAGAGAGAGAGAGAGAAATTGATGGTGCACTTAATTCCTCAATATCTACTGACGGAAAGCAAGCCATTACATCACGTTATGGTAGTAGTGTTCGTCAAATTTTCAACGTGATCACAAAAAACCAAGCGATAGAAGGGACGCGACGTACAGAGATCGGAAACCTGGAAAGATGAATATTGCTCGTTCTGCGGGAACGTTCATCTTTTTTTCTCGGCATGAGGTAAGTACTTCGTCGGCACTACAAGGAAATAAACTGAAGCATGGTGCGTTACATTTTGCTATCAGTCGTTACACTAATGCATGTTAAGATAAGAAACGAGAATAGTGAGGGGGCAAATGAGCTTTCTCAGGATCTGTAGATTGCTACTATCAGATAACTAAAATTTCGTCTTTAAAATACCAAAACAATTATGCGAGTTCGTCTTGCAGTTGTTCGTTATCTTTCGACTGATTCTCTGACTGTGTAGACACGTAATTTATACAGTATGAAGGAAGATGTGGTGGAATATGAGGAACTCAGGTTTTATGCGGGAACTTTGCTGTGGATACGAGGCAAACATATGATATATGCAGAATTCTGGAGACAGCAGGAAGAATTGAAAATGCAGCTGAATAGGTAGAGTGAAACATCAGCCCTTTACCCTAGCGGTGTGACATCACAGCAGTGTAAGAGACAAACACACCCATAGCAATAATGAACTGTCAATCTAGTTCGTTCCGCTAATTCGTAAAGTTCATATTTACCACGTTAATGTTAGAGAGCATTAGTAAGCAAACTATTCTAAGCTATAATGTTGACGCCTGTCCCTGCTGAGGTATATTTTTTTAATGGATTTACCAACTGCTACGTCACAGCACCACAGTAGTCAACATTTCAAGAAGGATCCAATGTAACTCTGACGTATCCATTGGTCAATAATGTTTATAAGCTATTGATAATTACTAATCAGACAAAATCGGCATAACTTCGAATTAATTTGATGAACTGCTTGAAAAAAACGCTTTAGTTGGTAGAGAGCAAGTGTATGATAATAAACGAAGCAAAACCTTACAGTTCTCAACCAGTTACAGGACTCTTTTTTTTTCAGCCACAAAGCGTCCTTGACGCCTGAGAACGACTTGTGTGCTTGTAAAAATCAAGTTCTACCTCAGTTCGTAATCCAGTTAAGCTCTGCGACTTTTAAGAACAAATAGGATGTCAAATGTATTCAGATCTGTTCAGTATGTTTAGCTCTGTATGTGACGTCCTACCCACTCGTCTCGTATAGGTTGCCTATAGGAAGCTGCGTTCTCGGAATGCTATACAACAGTTCAAGCAAATAACATTCGTAGTTTTATTTCAATAAAGCAGATTGACAATACTTAACTTTGAAATAACAATGGTGTGGCAAGCCATGGGCGACATGCAACATAAATCCGAGTTCTTTGCTATATGTAATGTTCATCCAAGTTTCTCACACAGTTCGCGGATCACTAATAAATGCTATTGTAGCACTCTCTGCTAGGCCGTGCTAATACACTGCGAATACTGTCCGCTAATGTCCGGCCAAGGCTGTTTTTTCTTTTTTTTCTTTATTGTACTGCAGCATATTACGCCGCTCTTCAGCCTTGAGTGGTACAATAATATGATATATAGGTGGCACAGATAGTACGGCGGGCAAAAAATGTAGATGCGAAAAACAATAAACATGAAGCCGTTCACGCTGGACGAGAAAAAATATTAACACTTGTTGACACGGCGCACATAACACGGATGACTGCGACGGCACACGTGAACGGTGGTGGCGTGACGGCGAGAGAACACTAAACACAAAATGAAGGCACACACACGAGACACTGATGGCGATGATCTCCGGCGCGCAGAAGTCCACTGAGCGTGGGAGAGGGGAGAGCAGAGATGCCAGGGCAGGGGAGATAGGGGAAGGGAGGAAGGGGGAGGCGAAGCCCGGGGGAAGAGGGGTGGAGGAAGGTGGATGGGAGGAAAAGGAGAGAGAAGGGAGGGAGGGTGCCTAAAGGAAAGGACACAGGAAGTGGCGGGGAGAATCAAAGTTGATAGGAGGGGTAGATGAAGGGGAGGAGGACATCATCAGGGAGAGGGAGCTGGTGGAAGCCGCCTTGGGAGAGGGTAAGGAGGGTGGAGAGATGGAGACTGGGTGGGACGTGGAAATACAGGCGCGGCAGCGGGTGGAGGTGGGAGACGATGGGCGAGACAAGTGGGTGAGGAGGATCAAGTTTACAGGAGGTGTACAGGATCCATATCCTTTCAAGGAAGAGGAGGAGGTGGGGGAACGGAATGAGATCGTACAGGATCTGCGTGGGGGAGGGGAGACGGATGCGATAGGCGAGGCGGAGAGCATGGCGTTCAAGGATTTGAAGGGATTTATAAAAGGTAGGGGGGGCGGAGATCCAGGCCAGATGGGCGTAACAAAGGATAGGGCGGATGAGGGATTTATAGGCGTGGAGGATGGTGGAGGGGTCCAGACCCCACGTATGGCCGGAAAGGAGCTTGAGGAGACGGAGTCGGGAGCGTGCTTTGGCTTGGATCGGAGATGGGGGGTCCAGGAGAGGCGACCGTCGAGGGTGACGCCAAGATACTTAAGGGTGGGAGTGAGGGCGATAGGACGGCCATAGATGGTGAGATAGAAATCAAGAATGCGGATGGAAGGGATGGTTTTGCCTACAATGATCGCCTGGGTTTTGGTGGGATTGACCTTGAGCAACCACTGGTTGCACCAAGTGGTGAACCGGTCAATTTAGGATAGGAGAAGGTGTTGGGAGCGCTGCAGGGTGGAGGCAAGGGCAAGGAAGGCAGTGTCATCGGCAAACTGGAGAAGGTGGATTGGGGGGGTGACGGCGGCGCCATGTCCGCCATATACAAAAGGTACTGAAGGGGGGTGAGGACGGAGCCTTGGAGCACACCGGCGGAGGGAAAAAAGGTGTAGGAATCCGTGTTATGGATGGTGACGTAGGAAGGACGGTGGGAGATAAAGGAGCCGATCAGACGGACGTAGTTAATGGAAAGGGCGAAGGTTTGGAGCTTGAAGAGGAGACCGGAATGCAATACGCGGTCATAAGCACGTTCGAGGTCCAGGGAGAGGAAGATTGCGGAGCGACGGGAATTAAGTCGTTCGGAAAGGAAATGAGTGAGGTGAAGGAGAAGCTCGTCGGAAGAGAAAAGGACGGCCGAAAGCCACACAGGGTAACAGGAAGGAGGCGGTGCTGGCGGAGATGCTGGTGAATGCGTCGGCTGAAGATAGATTCCAGGACCTTGCTGAAGACCGAGGTAAGGCTGATGGGACGGTAGGAGGAGACGGCGGACGGCGGTTCACCAGGTTTAAGGAACATCAGGCTACGGGAGGTTTTCCACAGGTCGGGGTAATAACCGGTGGACAGGACTACATTGTAGAGCCTGGCCAGGGTGGAAAGGATAGAGACAGGAGCTTCACGAAGGTGACACGATCGTGACCAGGAGCGGTGTTGCGTTTTGTGCAGAGTATAGCAATGAGATCCTGTGTAGTGATAGGGGCATTGAGTTCCGTGTGCAATGTTGTCCAAGCGCTGAAAACCAGGTGCCAGGGGAGGGAGAGAGGTGTCAGTTCGATCGCGGACATCCGGGGCCGAGGCTGGCAGGAGTGGCCCTTATATTCACTTCGGCTAGGTGCCGCTCCTATCGTGGTGACGTCCTAGTCAGCGCGCTATTGGCCGACGTCGCCTCACCGCCTTCTCTGTTCTCGCGTTCTTCGTTCTGGCGCTTGTGGTTACACCGGAACGTTATAGCTATGAGGTTGGAGGGCGTACAAGAGACATGAATCTTTCTGTGCCAAGAACACTTCGCTAAAGAATACCAGTCCATACGACTTTACTTCATGACATGCAAACACCAAATTAAAAAGAAAAAAAAATACGATATATAACCTAAGTAACTTAAAAGTTCTGCAACACGTGTCATAGGATGTACTTGCTTATGATTACACAAATACACTAATTTTACACTGCCGGTTTATGTATGTCCTTTACGTCACCCGCTTAAGAAACCATTTGCTGAAAACTGATCAGTTTAATTTATCATTAATTCTGTTAGTTTATTTCAGCTGCAATTCATTACCAGTGGAAAAATGCTCCTGTTGGAGCACAAAAAATGCGAATATGTTCCTGCTTATTTAATGGACTCCAATTGAAAAGGGGGTACGAGCTGCCTCAGTCTGCCTTCCTCAGTGCTTTTAAAAATTTCCGGAAAATTTTGGCATCCGAACACACTCACGCTTTTTCATACCACTTACCTCAAACTCCCACAAGCTCCACTAACTGTAACCAACTCACATCCACTAATCCATCACGGTTAATCACTCATAGCCATCCACTCCCACTTGCTATTTCTCATTGACTCCCTCATTCAGCCCATCTCACTGTCACTTTATCTCTTTGTGTCTCTCTGTCATTGTCTCCTGTGTCACAGCCACAGTTCCCTTCATTCTGCGATATTACAGTGCCTGTGTTGTTAAGAAGAACGATGTAATGTGCCTTCAGACATTCATGCATGTCCGAAGGAACGCGCACTCCGCCGACTACAGCTGTTATCAAACACATTAAATGTATTCGCAGTTGCGAATACGAGCAACCATCAGCTGGGTAAGGGAATGGAGACAATGAAAATTTGTGCCAGATCGGGACTCAAACCCGGATTTCCCGCCTTACGCGAGCGGTCTTCTTAACCTTTTTGGCTGTCCTTGCGTTTGTCGTTCTTGCCTCACCTGTGCTTCTACACACGTTATGTAATTCCCGTACAGGAGAGGACATTTTCTATCGAAAGCCACTTCCTGGTATCAGCGGATAACTACGATATTGCGTTGTTCTTCTGAAGTGGGAAAGTGGGGTTCAAGTCCCAATCGGGCCCAAATTTTCATCGTTGTCATTCCCTAATGCAGTTGACGAATGTTCGTATTCGCATCTGCGGATACATTCCATGTACTTCGTTATGTCTTGTCACTACAGTCTCCTCTCACAGTCTCCCTCTTGCTCTCTCTTATTGCTAATATCTCTTTCCTTCCTTCCTATGCTGCTGTCTCTTCTCAATGTCACCATCTCTCTCTTCGTCATTGTGATTCTCATTATCACTTGCTCTCATCCACTCACATTTTCTCTTTCTCTTTGTTCCTCTCACCCTGGCGACGCCTACTACAGTCTTTTCCCAGCCCTGTTATGTTGCTGTTACTTATTTCCTATTGCCACTCTGCACAAAATTCTCTCGTCTTCCGATGCACTACTCATGTGGAACATATTAATGTCAATGAAGAGCTACACGACTTCCCAAGGAAATTCCGAAAGAACTTCTCTCAATTTAAACGGAACGTCTAATGTGATTTACTCAAACCACCCACGCTCTTGTGATTGTGTTCGAGGAACCTGACAGCTTCAATTACCCACACAGGAACTCTGAATGCGGGTGTCCTCTTTTACAAAGAGACGGGGAAAGAAAAACGGAGCAGAGAAGTTTGTCCCTTATCTCCAACTTAAAAGTAGTTCCTGATGGGTGCACCAAACATCACATGAGGAAGACTTCTAACATAAAACATTTGATGTCAGCAAAATTTATCTTGGACGGAAGAAGTTAGCACTCGGAAGGACGAGTCAAAAGCTCTGCCTAAGTAATTTCCCTTGTATTTCACTAAAGTTATTGTAAAAAAAATTTAAATCCTATGACCAGACGGAAATTTCCAACTGAGTTCTACGAGAACGTAAGAGTGTTGTCATACGAAAACTTCGGTTTACTTTAGTTCATTATCTGTTTACGAGCGACTACTTTAAAAATAACTTCTGCCAGGAAGCTTCAACTTGAAAACGCTATGAATAATTTTCATCAAGTCAGGTCTTTCACTCACTACGATTCGTGGAAGCACCAATTTATCGTTATTACATATTCATCTGTAGATTTGATGAATGTTTCTGTATGACATTCCACCTTCGCTGCTTCACTTATTATATCCCCATATCACCATAAATCACGTCATTGATTTTTGCTCCATGTGTTACAGATTTTACATTCCAAAATGCGAACGGCGGTAGAATGCTTTACAGGCTAATGTACAGAAAACCGGAAATAGTTCAGGCACAGCTTTTAGTAGATTTAATATAGTTATTTAGATGGACCTGTATGTCGAGAGCACAGCCTTTCACTATTATTTGTGTTCCAATGTGCTCATTAAATAGTTGTAGTAGGAACTCAATCGCAGCGAAACTGAGAATATATTAACAAAATTTTCTGATATTATTCGCGCGCAGCTAGTTCAGTGCTGTTTATCATGTGGATGTAGATGCATAATAATAGCAATATTTATTCTTCAATTAAATATCCAGAACGTGATCATGTCGTCATATTCTCGTTCAGACAAACGTTTAGACGACTTCTGGTAGTAAGAAGACGACGACGTTGTCACATACTCTGAAATGTTATGTTCTTTCAATGCTTGTTTGAACCTCTGTTTGAACTATACACTAAATAAGTGGCCCGATTCATTGTAAATTTCTTACCAAAATATAACACTGATAACATGTCACTTTCATGGCTGGTGTATATTTTTATGTTTCCTTTCGTGTGTTTAGTTAATTATTTATCCTACAACTTAAATACTAAATACGAAGCCATAAATGTAAAGAAATACAAATCTGAGGACCAACAAGAACAGTCTAAGCCTCCATGAATCGTAGACGAGTGATGCAACTATGTCAAATACATACTACCTAAGTACACCAAACAATATGGCAATATACGTTTGATACAGAGGCAAGCAATATAGCTGACTGAAGGTCATAAATCAATGTGGATCTCCAGTCCGCTAGAGAGTACTCTCTCTCATGAAGAAGGTAATTGGGTATTAGCCACACAATCAGATAGGTAAACAACGGCGGCGACAATATGCAAGTAAGCTGATTTGATGTGCTCAGTGAGGGAATTAAACAGATATTGGTCCCCGAGAGGGGATCCGACAGTTATTATGGAAGTTATCCTCCTGGTTTAAAGTCCAGAACTGAACACGCCAGTTGGACAATTGAGTGAGAAATTAACGAAAATTCTTTCGTAATTGAGCACGTAAGTGGGAACACTGTTGCAGTATCAGCGTACAGATCAGTGTCAGAGGAAAAATTTAAGAAAAAGGTAGGAAGAATTGTCATTAGTGACAGATAACCGTCTCGGATTGGACAATGATGAAGAACGTATTCCAAAATAACCATTTCAAGGAAGTGTTCTGGCTTTCATCGGAAACGATTTAACCATGTGAAACTTATGTTAGTTAACCTCTGCACTACACCGTTTGATAGTATCAAAATACCGCTGATTTTCACGATCAACAGCATTAGTACTGTTGTACATAATGGCCAACAAATCAAAAATTTAATATGGATTTTATCCGTATCTTCTCTATAAAATATAAGGTATTATAAAGAAATATGAAGCAAGTCTCCAACAATGGACGTAATTATGCTAACAAATACATAAATCGTCTACATTTAAACACAGCACGTTTCAAAAATGTTACGCAATTATCTGCTCTGCATACTTAGATATATAGATATAGATGTAACGAGATAACATCTCACTTGTTATGCATATCAGTCACAGAAACACATTGGTGTATTTAGCTAACAGAACAAAATAATTTCGTGTGGTAGTGGAAAGCCTTGCTGCTGGTAGCTAATACGAAAGGTGAATGGTCTGTCACAGCTCCAAGCTAACGATAAATGAAAGTAGATGCTTCGAAGTATGAAGATTCGATTTTAGTAAAATTGGAAAACTGTACTGCTGGCAACATTGATGTTCTTCAGTAATTATTGTCACTGACACCATTTCCTTTCTTGCTACACATTTACGAACTCCAAACAACACTCTGATACTACGGTAGATACATAGCACGGAGGTGACACTTTGATGTAACTATACGTCTAATCGTCTGTACAAGATGTCACATTCTACGAGTTGTGTGGATCTCATGGATGTCACTGTCGCACTTAATCACTCAAAGTGATTTAAAATTACACAGTTTCGATTTTAAAAAAAGCGCGACAGCCATTATGGAATAATAATCTCATTTAAAGAGTAATATATATATATATATATATGTGTGTGTGTGTGTGTGTGTATGTATGTATGTATACAACCCCTACGCATAGATAGCATACACACATTCTAAGACAAAAAAAGCGACGCACCATGAACATAAAGACATAAAGAACAACTGAGAGAATGAGAAGAAATGATACGAAATACTAGTAGCCCTGTTACAAATTTCACTCCAAAATAATTGGCCCATTGCCCAAGAACTATTGCACACTTCTTACCCAGGCAGACTTGTGTGCTTCCACAGTACATACGTTCGTGTGAATTGTACGTGTGGCATATGCCTATGTGTGCGAAGCCGCGAGCAATAAGCAACAGTCAATGGTATAAAAAATGTGTTTCTTAATGGTCATTTAAACGGCCACATATTACATGGGGCAATTTGCACAGATTCTTCTAACAGTGGCTCCCGCAGACACCCAAAAGCGTGTGCCTCCTTCTCTGCTGAATGCCATTACGCTGTTAGTTTGCCATGTTCAGAGAGTCAACATGGCTAAAAGGGTCATCTACGCGCCTGCTCATATGCGCACCGTAACTTTGAAGCAGGACGGTTTATGTGTGCGTAAAGTTTCCCTACGGGTCGGTGTTCACCGCTGCGAGTTAGTTACAAATTGCAAACGTTATCGAGTAACACGGCGTGCTGAAGACACGCCTTGTAGTCAAGATAAACACTGAGGATCGTTACCTCCATGTCTTGTCTCATATAAGTCTTGGACCTTTTGAAATACGTGTAACCTAATAATTAATTATGAAATTAAGAGAAATGACAGAAATTACATCTCGACAAAGTCTACCGACATTACTTACAAGAAAAAGGGACGGATCGCTGGAATGCATGTAGTAAACTTCTGGAACAATTCAGTTGGCGAATGGAAGAAGAATAGATAGTGGAATATATAATGGCAGGGAAAATTTTATGTCTGATAACACTGATATGGAGTATAAAAAAATATCGAATCAAAACACCTTCTACTGACAAATTTCCAATTGTTATTTTATTTGTGCAACCAGTCTCAACACTACGTTAATTCATCTTCAGGCCCCTGACGGACGCGTACGACGAATCCCATGTCTGGTCCAGTCAAAACAGGGGTCAGCATTCAGTGACTGGTATCCGTATATTTCCTTTTAAGAAGATGGTATAATGTAGCGTTGGAACAGGTTGCAGAAATAAAACAACAACTGGAAATTAGGACGGCTGGATGTCTTTTTATTCGACGTTTTCTACTGAACAGCCGAGGTCCCGTAACCATCGGTATAAAGATGGACTTACAGACACTTCATGTAGAGGATTTTGGGTACAGAATGTAAGTAAAATAGAAAATTTTAGTTCCTAATAAAAATGAATGGTTGGAGGGAATACCTACTGGTGCAACAAATTCCGTAAGGCTTACTCTGGGTTCCATCAATTCAGTAAGAAACAACACCCTACTGGGTAAACTGGAAATTTGTGGTAAGTTCTATGGTACCAAACAGCAGAGGTCATCGGTCCCTAGACTTACACAGTACTTAATATAACTTAAACTAACTTACGCTAAGGATAACACACACACCCATGCCCAGGGGAGGACACAAACCTCCGACGGGGAGAGCTGCGCGAACCGTGACAACGCGCCAAGACCCGACGGCTACCCCGCACGGCTCCTACTGGGTAAAACAGACTGAAGACGCGAAATACAAGCGTTATCACACTGCTGTCGCAAACGAATGGGTTGAACGGAATAAAACCACTAAATGTGATGATAGCATCGTCATCCTTGTACATAAGCGTATGTGGAAATTACCCAGTCGCTCAGCTCATATATTAGTCGGCAAGCAACGTAAGATTGTTATGCGTTGCAAGTACACGTAATTTCCTTCGCTAAATTTACAGCGACAGTGGATAACAGTTAGGAGGACAAAGTAACTACATTATGTAGAAATTTGTTTTAATAATGCCTATAAAATCAATAAAGATCATATTCCGAATTGTCCAGTACTGTTTATTTTTGCATTTTACTTAAGGTTCATTGTTGTTCGCTAATGAGGGGAGTGATAAAGCCTTGCTAAGCGACAGACAGTATGTGTTTGATCTGACAGCAAGTTTTGGATGCAACAGCATGTAGGGCTGAACAGATACATTGGTCACAGGGGGATCTTCAACCAAAATAACAGTTTTTTATGTCGTATAAACATGAAGTATTGTAATTCATTTTGACTTGCACAGTGGCTAGCACACTGGATTTGTGTTCGGGAGGACGACGGTTCAATCCCGCGTCCGGCGATCCTCATTTAGGTTTTCCGTGATTTCCCTAAATTGCTCCAGGCAAACACCGGGATGGTTCCTCTGAAAGGACACAGCCGACTCCCTTCCCCGTCCTTCCCTAATCCAACCCAACCCCTTGCATTTAGGTGGAACGTAGTGTCCAGCAGTTTCTCTTCCTTGACTTGGGTTTTGTGAGACAATTGTAGTGTAGGGAATAGTGCACGAATAAGTTTAGTTATTTATAATTTACTATAGTTTTTTAGATGAACGTCCTGCGATCTTACTGTGGTTTCAAGTCCGAGACTTAGGCAGTCACAATTACTGAATTTCCAAATATACTTAAATTCGATCGAAAAGCCTCCTGACGTTCTATGTAGGATATTTTATTACTGGCAGCTCTGTACATATTGTTATATAAGAACATCACTTGATAATTGCACTTACATTACTTTGTAGAATTTTCGGTGGCAAACGCAATCGCAGGAATAGAATATTTTAGAAAAACTCGCTGATAAAAACTTCGTGAATATGTTGAAGTTAAAAAAAAAAAACTAGATCGACTACGAATTTTCAAGTGGGTGGTATCACAACTTTTTGACATATTTTACACGATGACGTAATATAACGTATTATTTTGATAATGATCGTTTGCGAATAAAAAAAGGGGGTTTCATGCTCTATGATTTACTATGAAATATTCACAACTCAACGTAGTACGTCCACCTGAGAATTTTAAATCAGGTAGCAAGTTTATCAAAATATTTTTGAGCGAATGGCTAACTATAAAGCAAATAAAGCTGATGGCTGCCTGGTATATCCCAGCCAAAAAAGTAAAATGAAAATGTAAAAAAAGCATGGCAATCCGCATTTAAATCTATGCCACCCACTAGCGGCGCCATATCGTAATGTGGTATACGCTATAAATTATAAATTACAACGGAAACTGGTACTGAACTTAAAATTTCAAGCTGTGGCATATATAAAAACTTCAACAATGCAATAATAGACACAAATGCTATTCATGAATTCCTTTCGTCATCATACTGTAACAATGTGAACAATATGATTCCACTTACAACTTACGCTTCACTGTAGGGAGAAACTGACGATGTCATATGTATTTTTACCTCAAATCATAATCATTTACCGAATCATATTACCGCATTCATTAAGCTAGATCACTGATCACAAGAAGCAGAAACCTCTTACTGTTATACAATATGCGGTATTGTTCAACGAGAGGGCACCGTAGTTTATGATTCTGTGATCAGCAGATGGGGATGGGAGCAGGTAGTATGTGTTTTCTTTTCTTTTTTTTTCATGAATGCTCCTTCTGTGGTGTGACCATTGAAAACCGCGACACTAAATTGACTAAACAAAACTGAAACGATCGTACGGCATTGTTGGTCGGGAGGCCACAACCGGGTAAGGTCGGCCGCCGGATTGCAAGTATCTCAGTTCAGGTGACGCCATATCGGCCGACTTGCATGTCGGTGATGAATGATAATGAGGACAACGCAACTTGCACTACTTGAGAGGATAAAATGCGCAACCTGGCCGGGCATCGAACCCAGGCCTATCGTATGGTAGGCAAACAAGTTACCTCTCAGCTAAGCAGGCGGTCATTGACTAAACACTTACGGAAATACGAGATATTAATTATTCTTCAATGAAATGGCTTTTGACAAAAATGGTATATGTTGTCCACATGAGTTCCAAAAGAAATCCGTTGGAATTCGATTACTCGATAAATAGTAAAATTCTCAAGGCTGTCAATTCAACTAAGTACCTGGGTGTAAAAATTACGAACAACTTCAGTTGGAAAGACCACATAGATAATATTGTGGGGAAGGCGAGCCAAAGGTTGCGTTTCATTGGCAGGACACTTAGAAGATGCAAGTCCACTAAAGAGACAGCTTACACTACACTCGTTTGTCTGTTAGAATATTGCTGCGCGGTGTGGGATCCTTACCAGGTGGGAATGACGGAGGACATCGAAAGGGTGCAAAAAAGGGCAGCTCGTTTTGTATTATCACGTAATAGGGGAGAGAGTGTGGCAGATATGATACGCGAGTTGGGATGGAAGTCATTAAAGCAAAGACTTTTTCGTCGCGGCGAGATCTATTTACGAAATTTCAGTCACCAACTTTCTCTTCCGAATGCGAAAATATTTTGTTGAGCCCAACCTACATAGGCAGGAATGATCATCAAAATAAAATAAGAGAAATCAGAGCTAGAACAGAAAGGTTTAGGTGTTCGTTTTTCCCGCGCGCTGTTCGGGAGTGGAATGGTAGAGAGATAGTATGATTGTGGTTCGATGAACCCTCTGCCAAGCACTTAAATGTAAATTGCAGAGTAATCATGTAGATGTAGATATAGTATTGTTACTGGAGTATACAGTCCATTTAATATCCAGATTTATTTCTCTCTTCCTTCTAGCGTCAGTCCACATATGTAACACATCTATCTGAAATGACGAACATGGCACTCATTTCATCCTACTCATGTCTGCCTGGTACTGTTATTGTGGTGTCACCGCCAGACACCACACTTGCTAGGTGGTAGCCTTTAAATCGGCCGCGGTCCATTAGTATACGTCGGACCCACGTGTCGCCACTGTCAGTGATAGCAGACCGAGCGCCACCACACGGCAGGTCTAGAGAGACGTCCTGGCACTCGCCCCAGTTGTACAGCCGACGTTCATAGCAATGGTTCACTGAAAAATACGCTCTCATTTGCCGAGACGATAGTTGGCATAGCCTTCAGCTACATTTGCTACGACCTAGCAAGGCGCCATTACCAGTGTATATAAAATGGAGATTATATCTGTACGAGATTTTCGTACTTTATTGCAATTCTCAAGACATTGTCCTGTTCCAGACCTCACGCCAGTCAGCGTGTAATTAAACGCGTGCATTTCGGCCTCCTCTAGAAAAACAGTGTTGGCTCTTCTGCCAACACTACAGTTATGATACATACAGTTGCCGCTACGGAGAAATCTGTTCCCTAGAAATAGTTGCTATCGAATTATATGTACGTTGTTTATGTAGTCAAATCATCTCGACACAGGTTATGCGAGGGCTTGCCACTATCCTGAGAGGTTCTAAATGCCTTTCTAACGTTCAGTAATTACTCATCAGTTATGCCACTATTGTGGGCACCGCTGAATATAATTATTAACTACTGAAATGTCAGTTTCAATGTGCTTAGGTCAATAGGGATGGTTTTATTGGGACCAGGCCTCCTGCATAATTCACAAGTTGTACTGCAGGCATCAGCATTGTCCTTGTGAGAAAGCGCACTCCTTAAGACCCCGGTCTCTTAATCGAGAGGGATAGTCCACACCACGTCTTACCACTGCGACTCGTTTCCTTTACAAAACTGAGGCAAATCCGAGCAAAGTTTCATCAACAAAGCCATATCGCATTTCTAAACCAATCCATCCAAATGAACCGAATTTATACAAGTTGTTATATTCATGTGTTCCTTTCCGATTTAGATTTTCCTTGGTTTCAATAATTTGGTTAACGCAAGTCCTTGTCAGGATGATTCCTTCAGTGTTAATATAACGACAATCCCTATTTATTTCTATCTTTCCTTTGTTAAAACCTTAAGATTTGAAAAGTGCAAGATATCGTCTAGACGACTGTGTGGCTATTTTCGGAAAGCAGTATTTCCTCGAAAACGACGCTAAAATGAATTACTTTGTAACAGGTACGGAAAACTGAGTATTCACTGTCCTTCCACCATGAAGTATCAGTCCGAAATTTGTCAGTCATTGGGAAACGTACATCACATAATTGGTGTCAAATGATTTCACTTCGATTCCAATCGGAATTGAGGTCCCACATCAGTACGAGATCTCCCCCACTGACGCGAATACATCGTTGCCTTCGTTGCGGCATGGAGACAAACAGACTGCAGCTGTTATTCGGACTTTTTGGCCATACCTGAAACACATGCTGTGGCATAATATGAGGACTGCTAGCTGTAGGTCTGTATGAATATATCCTCTCATCCCATTCCAGGCATTCACTACTGGTGACTACTCAAGGGACTGGGTTGGACAGTCAAGTATACCGATTTCAAAAATCGTTTGTGCTGTGCATCGTAGGATCTTGCGTTATTCTGCTAGAGTATGCCATTTGGTATCCTGGTGATGAGGAATATGTCACAGAGTGCAGAACATTCAGTCTCACTTCAACAGCTACCGAATGTTCCTGGTGTCAAAAACAATGTCTGTCCACCCCATGATCACAGGAGATGGAGTGGTATAAGCTTTGAGAAAGAGTGCTTAATGTGATATTTCATTTTGACATGGATCTGACCGCCGTAGACAGAGGAAAGACTTGTCTCAAAATGCCACTCTGTATCCCAGTTGACTCCGGTGCTGCAACAAGTGGTAAGTCTGTGGTGTCTGTTGTACAGGGTCGGCGGTAAGTGGCACATCCAACTTGGATACAAATCGAGCTTCCGCTAATGTGTTTCGGACAGTTCTTGGAGGCACCCTGATTTCAGCTGTCGTCGGTCTGCTCGTCAGTGCCAGTGGAACAATCGTACGATATTGTAGTGTTGTAGTCCTTCTGGAAGGACGTAGTTCATCTAAAGTCGACGACAGCGTTTATGGACTCCGGGCCGGAGATGCGCAGTCGATAACTGCATAGCTAGGAAACCAACACTCAGTCTGTTACAGTCTGTTACAGAGTCAGGCGGGACAGTCTGCGTCGTTACCGAAGTGCAGGAACGTAACGTAGTTACTGTCTATGCACTTTCAGACGAATTGAAAAAGCGCCATTCCCTGTGAGCTGCGTGGCCAGAGGCCATTAATGCTGTCGCCGACTATACTCTCCACTTGTTTTGCAGCCAATCCACTACAATCAATTATATGTGCGATGTTCCCAAGTCCGTCATGTCAATGTGTCAACGTTTCCCAATGTCCGCAAGATGGCGATAAGCTCCTCGCTTGTCTTCATCTCGGTATGCTGTTTGCGACATCCATCTGAATGTTCCAGTAACATTAGATTGATACCGAATATCAATCATGCACTCACATCAGCCTTCGCCCGTAAGAATGGCTTCCTCCTCCCATTGAGGTTCACATGGAGATGAAATTTTAATCAAGATTTCCCACGCGTGTACGACTACCGGAGTACCAGTTTGTTAGCACTAGCAGTGTGTATAAGGATGTTAATAAATTTTGAAATTATTATATAATTCTCTCAGTTTGGATTCCGTAGAAATGTTGGAACACGTGAGGCAATACTGACCCTGCGACGTATCTTAGAAGAAAGATTAAGGAAAGGCAAACCTACGTTTCTAGCATTTGTAGACTTAGGGTCAGCTTTTGGCAATGTTAACTGGAATACTCTCTTTCAAATTCTGAAGGTGGCAGGGGTAAAATACTGAGAGCGAAAGGCTATTTACAGTTTGTACAGAAACCAGATGGCAGATATACGAGTGGAGGGGTATAAAAGGGGAGCAGTGTTTGGGAAAAGAGTGAGACAGTGTTGTAGCCTATCCCCGATGTTATTCAATCTTTATATTGGCCAAGCAATAAAGGAAACAAAAGAAAAGTTCTGAGTAGGTATTAAAATCCATGTAGAAAAAATTAAAACTTTGAGATTTGCCGATGACATTGTAATTCTGTCAAAGACAGCAAAGGACTTGGAAGAGCAGTTGAACGGAATGGACAGTGTCTTGAAAAGAGGGTATAAGATGAATATGAACAAAAGCAAAACGGGGATAATGGAATGTAGTCAAATTACCCCGGGTGATGCTGAGGGAATTAGATTAGGAAATGAGACACTTAAAGTAGTAATGGAGTTTTGTTATTTTAGGAGCAAAATAACTGATGATGGTTGTAGTAGAGAGGATATAAAATCTAGAATGGCAATGGCAAGGAAAGCGTTTCTGAAGAAAAGAAATTTGTTAACACCGAGTATAGATTTAAATGCCACGAAGTCGTTTCTGAAAGTATTTGTATGGAGTGTAGCCATGTATGGAAGTGAAACGTGGACGATAAATAGTTTAGACAAGAAGAGAATAGAAACTTTCGACATGTGGTGCTACAAAAGAATGCTGAAGATTAGATGGGTAGATCACATAACTAATGAGGAGGTGTTGAACAGAATTGGGGAGAAGAGGAGCTTGTGGCACAACTTGACTAGAAGAAGGGATCGGTTGGTAAGACATGTTCTGAGACATCGAGGGATCACCAGTTTAGTATTGGAGGGCAGCGTGGAGGGTAAAAATCGTAGAGGGAGACCAAGAGATGAATACACTAAGCAGATTCACAAGGATGTAGGCTGCAGTAGGTACTGGGAGATGAAGAAGCTTGCACTGGATAGAGTAGCATGGAGAGCTGCATAAAACCAGTCTGAGGACTGAAGACCACAACAACAACCACAAGATATAATTCTCCTCCAGTTAGTAGCCATTCTCTCAGTAATTAATTAATTAATCATAGAATAGCTAGTATCAGAGGAATACAGAGTGCGTTCCATAAGTAATGCGACCAATTTTTGTTCTGACGCAACGGTACACCATAGCGTGTTGTAACCGGTTGGGCTAAGTGGTGGGGGGAGGGGGGGGGGATGTTAGCTTCAAAACGCTCTTTCTCTCATTCGGCTGCGAGCTGTCGGAGAGTCAGGACGTGCGTTTCCGTCAACCTTGTTTACGTTACGTGGTACAATGGATCAGACTGTAGAGCAACTGTTCGCTATCAAATTTTGCGTTAAGCATGGGAAGTCCGCCATCGAAACGTTTCCATTACTTCAACATACCTTTGGGAATGTTTGCGTGTCCAAATCACAAGTTTTCAGATAGCACAAGTCGTTCAAGGAGGGCCGAGAGGAGATCACCGACGAACGTCGCAGTGGACGGCCATCAACCGCACGAGTCGACGAAAATGTGACGCGTGTGAGTGCTTGTTTGAACTCTGAGCCTTCAATTGATAGCACAAATTCTAAACATGTCAAAAACAACCGTTTCCCGCATTGTGACCGAAAATTTGAACATGAGAAAGATGTGTGCCAAACTCGTTCCAAAAGTGTTGACCGACGAGCACAAGCACATGCGAGTGCTTCGGTGCCGAGAAATGTTGGAAATGTGTGAAAATGATCCTCATTTTTTTAAACTCAGTGATCACTGGTGATGAGTCGTGGATTTTTGAGTACGGCCCTGAGACAAAGAGGCAGAGTTCAGAGTGGCACACCCCATCGTCACCCCGTCCCAAGAAGGCACCCATTAGCAAGTCCAGGATCAGAACCATGAGCATTGTCTTCTTTGACATCAGATGCATTGTCCACCACGAATTCGTACCTACCAGGACTACTCAGCTTTCTACTTGGAAGTGCTCAAAAGACTGAAAAGGAGGGCAACGCGCTACCGAAGCGACATCAAGGACACGTCACCGCGCCTTCATTGTCAACGATTTCCTGGCCAGGACCAAGACCCCATTGGTTCCCCAGCCTCCCTACAGTCCTGAACTGGCTCCCGCTGACACGTTTTTGATTCCTCGCTTAAAAGGAGTCATGAAAGAAAACATTGGGACACAATTGAAAGCATCCAGCTGCATGTTACATCATCTCTAAACGACATTCCGGAAGATGCAGTCCAGGATACCTTCCAAGCACGAAAACTCCGCCTCCAGAAGTGTATCAACGCAAGAGCGTGCTATTTTGAAACGTTTTGATTATTTGTACCAATATATTGAATAAATGATTTTTTGTGAATTTGGTCGCATGACTTATGGAACGCACCTTGTAATTATGTAAACATTCCAAATTAATTATTTCATTAACTACTTACGTAATTAAGCTACTGCTTTAGTATAAATTGTTTACTTCGCAAAAATCTTGGCCACTGTAAATCTTTTGTCGCCGACCTGAGGGTGAAACATTTAAACAAATTACCCATTACACATTCATTACACATCTTACAAACTAAACGTTCAACTGCGCCATTTTTACCTTAAGAAGATTTGAGTTACTGTTACAAATTACAGGCTAAATACATAAATTTATTTTTTATCTTACGTGAACAATGTATACCTCTGATTCCATTAGCCATTGGTATCTTTAATACATCGGTGTGATGCAAATTTTTAGCTTATTAAAGTACACTTTCAGGCTTAAGGGGCTCCGGAAAGGCTCAAAATCATGAAAAGTTCAATTTTTACTTTTTTGCGTTTTCTGAATCTGCGGACTATTACCTTTTAATAGATACATAATTTATTCAATTCCGAAGACTACAACTATTTTTAAATTTTTTTTGAAATGTGTTCTACATGGACGTGACCCACTGTGGCGCTGTTAAACTGCTGTCAAATGGTGTTATTATTAACGTCCGTGTTCATCAGGTAAATTTTAGTGATGTGAGATAAAGTATGTGTTGTGGCTAACCTGTGATGGTTCAATATATATCGCTGGTGTGATTGTCGATTGTTTCATGTTTATTTACTCTGTCGTTATCTCGAAAATATTCATAATTAATTCTGTTTCTTGATTCTCTGTTTTGTTGAAGTATAATAATGAGTAAAAGTAAAGTTATTAGAAATCCTCTGAAGGCTTTTAAGAAAAGGAGAAATGTTGGAAAGCCAAAGGTATGTGTTATTACTGTAAACAATAAAGACGATAACCAAGTGAGTGAACCTAACCTCTCAAGTACACCTACCCATAGCAGTCAAAGTGGGAAAGAAAATACTTCACAGAAGAAGCTTGGTTCAATGAGTGAAAACTATGAATGTTTTATGGGCGAATCGGATGTGAATGAAATATTTGATATGTCGGTTCTCAAAGGAATGTTTTCAAACTGTGTAAGATGTATTCATTGTAGTGAAGTTGGTCTGGAACTCTCCATAATAAAGCACGTTGGACTTGCTGGTGAAATACAACTGAAATGTGATAAGTGTTCATACATGACCACCTTTTGGAACAGTGTTGCAGTAACTGCAACTGAAGAAAATGGTAGCAAAATCTACGAACACAACAACGAGCTATGCTTGCTTTAGACAAGGAACGCCTTCGGGCTGCAGACAGGGCTGTAAAGAGTCTAGAAATACAAGCAAGAGTAAACAGGAGGAGGAACAAGAGGAAGCTGGAGGAGGAGTCTGCAGAGGATGAAGATAATCCATGCACTAAAAAGTTAATCCAATCTTTGTCGCTCGATTCCCAAAGCTTTTATTTTCTCATACTAATTACATGTTATCTAAGGATCTTCCAAACATATTTGTTTCAAACTTTCAGTAAATGTTACTCAGTACCTTCTGCATAATTTAACACAGCCTTTTTCCAAAAAACTGTATATTTTTGAATATATAAATAAAAAATTGCAAAAAAATGTTGTGAATTTTCATTACAATTGAAAAAAATTGTCTTTAGTAACTGAACTAAAATTTTGTAAAATCCCTGTGTTAATTTGTAGCCCATATTCCAATAAATAATCTGTAAAAAATTCAACTTCCTACCTCAAATACTTTGTGAGGAAAGATGTAATTTATAAGCGTTATTTTAACATTGCAAGTATAGGGCGTTCCGGAGCCCCTTAACTAGAATAAACGAGTTTAAAGGGTCTGTATTTGCTACACGTACTGGTATATGAGTCGTTTATAAAGCTCACGCAACATCAGATCAATCTAAAACTCACAATGAACGACGTGTTTTGATCTATCGAGTATTTGATAGATGAACAGATGTTGCATACTGGAGCCACGAGTTAACGTTTAGTTTATTTATTTTGGAAAATTGCATCTTATACATAGTTGCCAGTGGGCTTGCTGCAATGGTAACGCTGGTTCCTGTCACATCTTCATCTACATAAATACTCCGCAATCCACTATACGGTGCGTGGTGGCGGGTACCTCGTACCACAACTAGCATCTTCTCACCCTGTTCCACTCCCAAACAGAACGATGGAAAAATGACTGCCTATATGCCTCTGTACGAGCCCTAACCTCCCTTATCTTATCTTTGTGGTCTTTCCGCGAAATATAAGTTGGCGGCAGTAAAACTGCACTGCAATCAGCCTCAAATGCTGGTTCTCTAAATTTCCTCAGTAGCGATTCACGAAAAGAACGCCTCCTTTCCTCCAGAGACTCCCACCCGAGTTCCTGAAGCATTTCCGTAACACTCGCGAGATGATCAAATCTAGCAGCCCGCCTCTGAATTTCTTCTATGTCCTCCCTCAATCCGACCTGATAGGGATTCCAAACGCACGAGCAGTACTCATCACACATCTCCGAAGTTAAGCGCTGTAGGGGTTGGCTGGCACTTGGATGTGTGATCGTTCAGGTCTGCCGAGCGCTGTTGGCAAGCGGGGTGTACCCAGCCCTTGTGAGACTGAGGAGCTACTTGACTGAGAAGTATCGGCATCGCTCACGAAACCGGTCAGTGATAGGGAAAGTGGTGTGCTGACCACACACCCCTCCATATTCGCATCCAGTGACTTCGGCTGATGGTGTAACGATGGTCGGTCAGTACCGTAGAGCCTTCCTAGGGCTGTTCGGAGGAGTTAATACATATTTATTGCAAAATTATCCATTTTTCCAAAAATAATTCCGTGTCAGATAGCATTTGCTGTGAAAGTCGACTACCTGTTTCAAGCACTGTACTTGATCATTCAGATTATTTAATGTTAACTACATTCCACTGCACTCGGTAAACGGTTTTTCGTGAATAAAAAAATGGGAAGGAAGGTAGATCATGATTTACACGAAAAAACGTGTTACAAGATATTTTTCTTTTCTTTTAATTTTCAACAAAATTTGTGTCAGTGACATCTGTAACTGGTTTTAGTGCGTATCACGGCTTAAATGTTACAAAAGAACATACTAAATTTCGTCACACTGCGCGTAACAATGCATCAGTATTTTTATTCTAAGTATTCTGTTCGTAACGCTCTAAGTTTCATAATGAATATCACACGATGAAAGACACACGTACTCATATCTCCGTATTGCCTGTCGAGCCTTTGAGAGGTAACTTTTTCTGCGTCGCCACGGCCACATTAACCCTGTGCGCCAGCAACTCGGGATGATACCTCTCTTAAACACCTCTTGCCGCGCCGACCGCATCCAAGCCTCAATTTCGTAGGCGCCAGGCTCTGTAACTGGCTTCCCTATGTCCTCAAAGCTTTCCGCACTCCGGCTGCACTTTAGTGGGTCCCAAGGTATTTCATTAAGTGCCTGAGCTCTATTAGGAAGGGAATGCAATTAACGAACGTAATGTCGGAGGTGCTTCCCGTCATGTTGTCTATTACCGAAGGAGAAAGCGTAGAACATCTGAAAAAGGTGATTTCAAAGCAATATAAATCCACTACAGCTCTCCAAAAATCAACCTTTAAATTATATCCTACTTAAAACACAGTCTAATAAGTCTGGCAGAGACAGTATGTATACTGTTCCCATTGAGATAATTAGATTTGCAGATAGACACGACAAGCACTATTAGACATTAGATGTACAGTTATTCTCAGGTTTACATTCAAAGCCAGCTATGTCTGACTCGATCTAGACATCAATCATATTGAACACGGCAGGATAGGAAAGTTTTCCGTTTTGCAACGCCACAGAGGAACCACAATTAGATCATTTACATAAACATTTGGCACGGATATAACCCTTCTCCCCCATGATATACGTACCATTGCTTCTGAAACATTGTTTTTGACTGGTTTGATGCGGCTGGCCACGAATTGCTCACCTGTGGAACCTCTCCATCTCAGAAAAGCACTTCCAACCTACATCTGCAATTACTTGGTGGATATATTCCAATCTCTGTTATTGTCTACAGTTTTTTTCCTCTACAGATCGCTCTAGTGGCATGAAAGTCATTCCCTATGTCTTAACTGATCTATTACCCTGTCCCTTCTCCTTGTCAATTTTTTTAGCAGTTTCTTTTCCCTTCTGATTTTGCGCAGAACCTCCTCATTTCTTACCTGATCTGTCTACCTAATTTTCAAAATTCGTCTGTAGCACCACATCTCAGATGCTTCGATTCTCTTCTGTCCCGGTTTTTCCACAGTCTGTGTTTCACTACCATACAATGCTATGCTCCAATCGTACATTCTCAGAAATATCTTCCTCAAATCAAGGCTTATGCTTCACATCTAGTAGACTTCTCTTGGGCAAGAATGCCCTTTCGCCAGTGCTAGTCTGCTTTTGATGTCCTCCTTGTTCCGGCCGTCATTGGTTATTTTGCTGTCTAGGCAGCTGAATTTCTCAACCTCATCTACTTCGTGACCATCAATCCTGCTGTTAAATTTCTCGCTGTTCTTATTTCTGCTACTTCTCATTACTTTCGCCTTACGTCACTTTACTATCAATCAATATACTGTACTCATTGGACTATTCATTCCATTCAGAAGATCATATATTTCTTGTTCACTTTCACTCATGGTAGCAGAGTTATCAGCGAATCGTATCACTGATATGTTTTCACTTTTTCCATCATTGCTTGTGTGAGGGAGTTATTCCTAAGGGACCAAGGTTCTGAGGTCATCGGTCCCTAGACTTACAAGCTATTTAAACTAACTAAAGCTAAGAACAACAGACAAACCCATGCCCGAGGGAGGACTCGAACCTCCGGCGTGAGGGGCCGCGTAATCCGTGACATGGTGCCTAAAACCACTCGGCCATTTCGTGCTGCCATCATTGCTTCTTCGATGTACAGATTGAACAGCAGGGGTGAAAGGCTACATCCTTGTTTTACACCCATTTTTAGCACTTCGTAACCGATCATCCACTCTTATCGTAGTGGGTATTACCCGTTTCTCCCTATAGCTTTTCCTCAGAAATTCTAACATGACATACAAAATAATATTCTTAATTTGAATTGATGTGTAAGACATACAGTTACTATATGTCATTTCAAACGTGATGTACTTCTGAACGAATTTTTGCATGCTGAACAGTGAATTTATGGTTCATAAATTATTCTCGTATATTTATGAATTTTCATATAAGCCTTGTTAACAAAAACAATTAAATTTTCTTGATTTAGTGCTAAAGAACAGCAGTTTCATGTATTAAGATTTAGATGTTATGTTTTAAGGAACTTTCATAAAACAGAATTTGAACACCACCAAGAAGGTACTTCAGTAATTCCATAGCTTCTTCTTTAAAATTTAATGGTCCGGTCATATTATTGTGACCATCACTTATGTTCGACGTCAGAGTGTAGTAACTACTCACAAACGGCCGGTGGCTGCGCTAGGTGTGAAGGGTATATAAAGCGTGTCGGAGGCACACGGAAAACAGTGCCGTCTGTGTCGTAACGCGGAAACAGAGCTATTTCCCTGACGCCCAAAGGGACATGATAATTGTCTTTCGGAACAAGACTCGAAGCATTTTCGAAAATGGCAAGTTCGTAAATTGTTCGTGTGTCACAATGCTTAAATACATCGTACATGGCAAAATCGTGCTATCCAAAACAGGAAGCGAGGCAACGATGGTGCACCACGGGCCACAGATGACAGAAGTGACTGCGGCTGAGGAGATGTGTGAGAGCCAACAGGTGTGCAGCTGATGAGTAACTGATCACCCAGGTGAACCAAGGGGCTGCCGGCAGTGTCTCCTCAATGAGCGCCCAGCGAACGCTGCTGTGTAAGGACCACTGCAGGTGCCTGCCTCATGCATATGCCGATTGCTATTCATCGGCCACAAAGGCTGGAATCTGAATTCCGGTATCACAGCTGTACGTCCACTGATTGGTGACAGCAGACTTTCAGATGATCACGTTTAAACTCCGTCGGTGTGAAAGGAAACACCCTGCAACCATCATCGCAATGGTCCTGGTCGGAGGAAGAAATGTTATGGTCTGTGGAATGTTATCGTGGCATTGCCTGGTTGATCTCGTCATTGTGAAAGGCACAATGGATGCCGCCTGGGACCATGTTCCTCCATAAATGCAGTGCCTTTATCCTCGACAGGGTGGTATCTATCAGCGGGACAACGCAATCCTACACACAGAACGCAGTGTGCATGCATTTTTCGAAGAGCACCGAGTTTATCGCACTGCCCTACCACCAAAATCGCACAATAACCTGTGGGACCCCCTCATTCGGGTTATTTGTGCCATGAATCCTCAGCTGTGAAACTTAGCTTAGCTGGCCACGACACTGAAATCGGTATGACTCCACGCCCCTGACGCTACAAAATGGTTCAAATGGCTCTGAGCACTATGGGACTTAACTTCTGAGGTCATCAGTCCCATAGAACATAGAACTACGTAAACCTAACTAACCTAAGGACATCACACACATCCATGCCCGACGCAGGATTCGATCCTGCTACCGTAGCGGTCGCGCTGTTCCAGAACCGCTCGGCCACCCCGGCCGGCCCTGACGGTACATCCAGAGCCTCATTGATTCTCTTCCAGCACGTGTCACGTCGATTCACGCTACAAAATTGTGGCTCTTCAGGCTTTTTACAATTTGTCATACACTGCTGGCCATTACAATTGCTACACCAAGAAGAAATGCAGGTGATAAACGGGTATTCATTGAACAAATATATTATACTAGAACTGACATGTGATTACATTTTCACGCAATTTGGGTGCATAGATCCTGAGAAATCAGTACCCAGAACAACCACCTCTGGCCGTAATAACGGCCTTGATACGCCTGGGCATTAAGTCAGACAGAGCTTGGATGGCGTGTACAGGTACAGCTGCCCATGCAGCTTCAACACGATACCACAGTTCATCAAGAGTAGCGACTGGCGTATTGTGACGAGCCAGTTGCTCAGCCATCATTGACCAGACGTTTTCAGTTGGTGAGAGATCTGGAGAATGTGCTGGCCAGGACAGCAGTCCAACATTTTCTGTATCCAGAAAGGCCCGTACAGGACCTGCAACATGCGGTCGTGCATTACACTGCTGAAATGTAAGGTTTCGCAGGGATCGGATGAGGGTAGAGCCAAGGGTCGTAACACATCTGAAATGACGTTTTGCCATTCTTGCACCCAGGTTCGTCGTTGAGTACACCATTGCAGGCGCTCCTGTCTGCGATGCAGCGTCAACGGTAACCGCAGCCATGGTCTCCGAGCTGATAGTCCGTGCCGCTGCAAACGTCGTCGAACTGTTCCTGTAGATGCCTCAGGGATCGAGACGTGGCTGCACGACCCGTTACAACCATGCGGATAAGATGCCTGTCATCTAGGCTGCTAGTGATACGATATTCTGATACGATATTCTGCTAACAGTCATTGGATCTCGACCAACGCGAGCAGCAGTGTTGCGATACGATAAACCGCAATCGGGATAGCCTACAATCCGACCTTTATCAAAGTCGGAAACGTGATGGCACGCATTTCTTCTCCTTACACGTGGCATCATAATAGCGTTTTACCAGGCATCGCCGGTCAGCTGCTGTTTGTGTATGAGAAATCGGTTGTAAACTTTCCTCATGTCAGCACATTGTAGGTGTCGCCACCGGCGCCAACCTTGTGTGAATGCTCTGAAAAGCTAATCATTTGCGTATCACAGCATCTTCTTCCTGTCGGTTAAATTTCGCGTCTGTAGCACGTTATATTCGTGGTGTAGCAATTTTAATGGCCGGTAGTGTATTAATGTGACTTAACAGCGTAGTAACAATGACCAGTGGGGTGTAAATGATGTTTACGGTAGAAATAACTATTTGTAGTTAAGGTCTTCAGATTTACCGCAAATAGAAATGGAAGTTTTAGCAAAATCTGGCTCGGAATAGCATTCATATTTACTGGGTACTCACAGTCTGCCAGTGACGAGAAACGACGGATTCGTGGTTGCATGCGTAGTGAAAAGTGCCCAGAAACGCATCACGGCTGTGCGACAGTTTTTCCCGTAGGCCATTGGAATAGAGACTAAGCACCAGTATCGTGATGGAATTCGATTATCGATCGCTTCGCCGGCCGGTGTGGCCGTACGGTTCTAGGCGCTTCAGTCTGGAATCGCGTGACCGCTACGACCGCAGGTTCGAATCCTGCCTCGGGCATGGATGTGTGATGTCCTTAGGTTAGTTCGGTTTAATTAGTTCTAAGTTCTAGGCGACTGATGACCTCAGAAGTTAAGTCGCATAGTGCTCAGAGCCATTTGATCGCTTCCTGGACCCACGCGACGCTCACAGCGAGTACCGTGACACGTCATCGTCGGCGTCCTCTTATCAACCAGTTAATTCACTCTCACTGACAGATGCCGACTGACATTGCTACGCGACACAGCAATACTGTTTCATTTTTCTACAAATTTTATATTTCTTTCATGTGTCTGCCAGTCCCAAACAAACTGAACACTGATTGTTCTAGAGACTGAGCAAAAAATAAGAGAAATCCGCCCAGAAAATACACTGCCCTACAAAGTAAGTGAAGCACTCAGGAGGGGACGAGGAAACAATGTGAAACTTGATGGGTTGAGAAAATACGTGGTTACAAAATCGAGTCCGTAGAGAACTTGGCAGTATTGAGCCAACTTATCAGTATGATGTTGCACCGTCTTTTACCTGAAGACATGGACTGATACTGTTGTAAAGGTCGTCATAAAGCCATTGCACTTTTCCTAACTCAGGGTGATCCATAACTATTGTGATACTAACACTGCGACGGAGCCGACATGCGACCTATTACCACTCATATCGGAGACTTAACTGGGGATCTTGCTGGCCGTGGTAGTACCTCAACATTACGCAAAGAGTTCATATGCATACGTGCCATGTGTGGATCAGCACTGTTGTTTCGAAAAACGCTTACACGATACTGTCGCGTAAGAGGTAATACATGACGCCGCAGGATGTCCATGAGAGACCAATGTGGCATAAGAGTTTTCTCAATCACTACAAACTGCGAGGTTTCCCATGCCGTGACTCCGGGAGTAACATCACATTGTTTCTCCAAAAGACAGGAACAATGATACTCCTCAAATTTCGTCTTCATACCTACCGACAGTGGTCACCCAGGGTGTTGTAGGGACACAGTTCAGGGCTGAATACAATGTGATACCGTTCATCAGCAGTTCGTGCTACCTAGTAAATGCTCTATTTGCAATTACTTGTTCTCAGACGGCGCGCGCAAATGTCAAGAGGCTACGATACGCTTCGTCCGCAATACAGGGATCCTTCCTTGTGGTATTCACATGAGCGATTGAAACCTTGACGACAGTTTTACCTGGGCCCTCGTTGCGTGCAGTCCAACATCGGGCCACTGTTACACGCGACTGCACCGTGAATGTGGATATGTTGCAAGATTCGACAAAGTCGCCAAATGGAGACGCACAATGAGGCCCCTTTCAAATTGTGTGTCGCACTGATAATGCTGGCTTCCAAGATTGCACACCATCTGTGTGTCCCCCACAATGATCATTCATCTGACGTTGTTCATCCCCAACCCCTTATGTACCTTACCACGTCAGATAACAATACTAACACACTCTGCTGCTCGTTCTACCTATCACATAATTCCAGTTCTAATCGTTCGCATATGTGCCGTGGTGTATACGTGTACGATGTTACCTTGACATTTAACGATGTCTTGTGGGTGCTTTAAGGTGCGTTTATGTTGCCGTCTCGCTGCTCACTGGTGCGGCCCGAGGTTGGTGAACAAGCTAATAGGATCTTGCCGGCCCATTTAACGTGCGTCATCGCTTCTCGACCCGCCGCTCGCTACTATCTACGATCCAAGCCAGACGATGACATCAAGTTGGTGTGAATTTCGCTCCGTACATCCAGAAACTTGAGCCGTAATTGTCTGCTTCTAGGTCACTCTGGAAGTGCAGTGATTGACTATTCCTCACTACGCGGTTTCTCGTACGCCGTTATCAACTTCTATACCTTCATCTACACCCACACTCTGCAAACTACTGTGAAGTTCATTTTAGAGGGTATTATACATAAAGTTATGGAGCACACGATTTCTTAAATACCATAGTGCAAGATGTCACTGGATTACTCTTATCTTCGTGATCATCGAAAGACCGATATGTAGTACATTCCTAGATTCCTTTCTTAGTACTGGTACTCTTTCGATAGATAGTTTGTATTTAACATCAACGATCTTAGACCTTCATATTCTAGGACACGATGCGTGAGTGTTTTGGAAGCAATCTCATTTGTGGGCTTACTGCATTTTCAAAGTGTCCTACCAATGAGACCACCATACTCAGACCATAATTGTTCAGTATATACAAGTAAAAAGACGTCATTAGTGAAACTTTACCAGTGTGAAAATTACATGTCCACTGGCACTGTGTTGAAATTAAATGGTTAAACCGTTTATAAAGCAATTGTTGAACCGTTTGTAAAGCAATGGTTGAACTGTTTGTAAAGCAAAGTGTACACCGTCTCAAACAACACCTTCAATGGTGATTATAACTTCCAAAACATTATCTCTACTTTGAAATTATACAGGTTTGTTACTTTCTGATGACTTTACTTGTAGAGCCTCTCCCAAGCGCTTCAGGTAAAGCTATTCTGTGGAGTCGTGTGGATGCTGCTAAATAGCATCAATCAGTTTCAACATAACGTAACATTTAGAACGTTGCAAAATCATAATTTGAAAGGCTACACATATAACAGCGGGAATTATTCTATGCAGTGTTTAATGTGCAATTATTACACTAAAAATTGTGAGCAGCAGCAGTCAATATTTCGACATCGAATTTGAGATAACTGTATGATTCTATTCCTAGGACCTTGAAGTGGTCCTCAATCGTTTCTCGAACTTGTAATATGTATATAGTTTACTGGAACTTATATAGACTGAGTGCGATTCATCTTACTTCACAGTAGTTGAGTGTTTTCTTTTTATTGCAAGCGAGACGGAGACATTACAAGAGGCAATAAGTTTATTCTGTACGTCTTTTGATGTTTTACATACATGTAAGGACTCATAGTCTAGGGACAGTGTCTTTGACAGGAAGTCAAAACGTTTTCGGTCCCGGTCTCGAACCTCGCCACAGCTTAAGTTTCGAATAAATATCATCAGCATTGGCATCCGATGACTTCCGGCCTAAGAAATCTCCCACATTTTTTTAACGGCCCTGTCAAAGAGGGCAGAGGAGCGGACAGTGGTTCAGGGCAATCCCTCGCCTTTGAGAGTGGAAACTGCCCCTAAAAGGTGGAGGATTCAGCAATGGTCAAAGGCATGAGGATGCAGAAGTCAGTGGAAATAACTGTAATAAAGACAAATAACGTTTATCCAAGGAACATTTGGCCTGTAATTGAAAACAAAATTTGTAACGATAATCTCTCCACTGGGAAAAGATTCAAGACTAATCGCCCATTCGGATCTTTTGGAGGGGACTGCCAAGGGGGAGGTGACCATGAGGAAAAGATTGAATAACCAACGAAAGGATAACGTGCTTCAAGTCGGGGCTTGGAATCTCAGAAGTACCAGATAGGGTTGATAGAAGAGATAGAGAAGATCCAACGGAGAGCAGCGTGCATCGTTCCAGGATCATTTACTAATCGCGAAAGCGTTACGGAGATGGTAGATAAACTCCAGTGGAAGACTCTGCAGGAGAGACGCTCAGTAGCTCGGTACGGGCTTTTGTTAAAGTTTCGAGAACATACCTTCACCGAAGAGTCAAGCAGTATATTGCTCCCTCCTACGTATATCTCGCGAAGAGACCATGAGGATAAAATCAGAGAGATTAGAGTCCACACAGAAGCATACCAACAATCCTTCTTTCCACGAACAATACGAGACTGGAATAGAAGGAAGAACCGATAGAGGTACTCAGGGTACCCTCCGCCACACACCGTCAGGTGGCTTGCGGAGTATGGATGTAGATGTGGATGTAGATAATGGAAGAAAGAACGAAGAAAAATCGACACTTTATTGGACTGGTCGGCCTGGAAAAAGCGTTCGACAATGTAAAATGGTACCAGATTTTCGAAATTCTGAGAAAAATTACGTTATAGGGAACGACGGGTAATATATAATATGTACAAGAATCAAGAGGGGACAATCAGACTGGAAGACTAAGAACTAAGTGCTCGGACCGAAAAAGGTGTAAGACAGGGAAGCCATCTTTTGCCCCAACTGTTCAATCTGTACATCGAAGAAGTAAGAGGGAAACAAGAATGGCTCAAAAGTGAGGTAAAATTTCAAGGTGAAACCATATCAATGATAAGACTCGCTGATGACATCGCTATCCTTCGTGAAAGTGAAGAATAATAGCAGGTTGTGCCGAATGGGATGAACGACGTAATGCGTACAGAATATGAATTGAGAGTTAATTGAAGAAAGACGAATGTAATGAGAAGTAGCAGGAACGAAATAAACAGAAGACACGTTTTTTTTACAATGTGAAGAAAAGTACAGTTCTAATAGGCCTCATAAGGAATATTTATAGGGTTCACTACCTGCTCTGACGGGTAGTAGTTGTGGACCGGCAACCGGAATTATCAATCAAAAACTGAGATTTACTAAGTGATAAGTAAAAATATCTACACTGAAATATCTAGGAGAGATGAAGAACCAAATGGATCCCGGATGTTGATGTAAATATGTAAAATGTATTATTACGACAATGAAAATGTAATTGAAGTTGCTAGAAGATGTTGGAATTTTTTACAGGAGAGTGGAAAAACCTACTGGAAGCCGACCACTGGGAAGATCATTTTGGGTTCCTGAGAAATGTAGGAGCTATCCAGGTTACGACTTATCTTGAAAGACAGACTGAAGAAAGGTAGACTTACATTTACACCATTGGTAGAGTTAGACAAAACTTTTTGGCAATGTTGAATGGAATACGCGTTCGGAAATTCTGGAGTTAGTAGGGCAGAATACAAGCAGCGAGAAGTTACCTACAACTGGTGCAGAAATCGACAAGCAGTTATAAGAGTCGAAGGGCGTAAAAGGGGAGTAGTAATTGAGAAAGGAGTAAGACAGCGTTATATTCACATCTCGATGTTATTTTAATTTACTTTGAGCTAGCTGTAAAATAAACGAAGAAGGTATCTGAAGAAGGAATTAAAGTTGAGAGAGAAATGATAAAAATTTTACAGTCTTCCGATGACATTGTAATTTTGTCACAGGGGCAAGGCAGTCGGAACAGCAAGTGAACTGAATGGGTAGTGTCTTGAAAAGAAGTCATAAGAAGAATATACGAAATTAAAACAAGTGTAATAAAAAGTGGTCGAATTAAATAAGGTGATGATGAAGGAACAAGGTTACTAAACTCATACGTTGAAGTTAAGTGGGTGAGTTTGGTATTTATGCAGAAAAATAACTCTGAGTGTCCGAAGTACAGGAGTTTATAAAATGTAGATTTGTACTACCAATAGCATTGTTTCTCGAAAAGAGAGATTTGTTAACATTGCACATAAACATAAGTATCTGAAATTATTCTCTGGAGATTTTTGTATGGAGCGGAGTGAAACTTGGACAACAGGCAGTTCAGACGAAACGAGAAAAATGTAGAAAATTAGATAGGAAGATCGGACAAGTAATAAGGAGGCTGTCAACTAAAATTTGTTGTACAGGTAGACTAAAAGAATGATTCAGTTGGTAGGACACATTCTGAGTTTCGTGGATTCGTTGATCTGACAGTGTAAGGAACTGAGGGGAAAAATGGTAGAAGGTAGCCAAGGCTTCAATAAAGAGGTTGAAGTGGATGTAAATTCCAGTACTTATCCAGATATAAAGTAGCTTGCACAGGATAGAGTAGCGTTGAGTGCTGCAGCAAACCAGTCTTCCCACAGCAACAACAACAGGACATGCGGATGCATTAAGGGCAGATGAGTGAAGGGATTTATCTACTACATTCCGAAAAATACTGAAAAACCTACATGTCTACCTAGTATAATGTAGTTAGATACCAGAAAACACGCAAGTGATTGGTGATGATGTGTATCATATGGAGGGATAATTTATTGTAATACATCTTTTGTCGTATTTTCCTGTTAACATGAAGTGTTTTTTCGAAATCATAAACACAGTTACACTGAGCGAAAAAAAACCGTGACAACAAAAAGTAATTAACGCAGAGTTGTGAAATTTCGTGAATACATTTTTCTAGGTAACATATTTCAGTGATTAAAATCGCAAGATCACAGGTTAACGTAAGCGCGAAATACATTAATAGTCGGATGTCGGTTTGTGCGGTAGTGTTCATGCCTGTTGCACTTGGTCGGTCAATACAGGTACCGTCAGCGCTGTTTGTGGCTGTCGCTGGAGCTGATGTCCGATCATGTCCACATATGTGCCCGATTGGAGACATATATGGTGATCGAGCAGGTGAAGACCACAAGTCTACACTCTGTAGAGCATGTTGGGTTACTAAAGCGATGTGTGGAAAACACCCGCTGGAATGCTGTTCATGAATCGTAGCACATCAGTTCGAACCACCATACTGACGTAGAGATTTGCAGTTAGGGTGCTTGGGATAGGCATGAGAGTGTTCTTGCCGTCATACGAAATCGCACTACAGGCCGTAGCTCCAGGTGTAGGTCCAGTGTGTCTAGCAAGGAGACAGATTGGTTGCTGGCTCTCAACTGCCTTCTTCTAAGAAACACACTGTCATCACTAGCACCGAGGAAGAATCAACTTTCATCAGAAAACACATCAGACTCCACCTTGCCCTCCAATGACCTCTCGCTTGGCACAACTGAAGTCGCAAATGGCGGCACCTTGGGGTCAGTGCCATGCACGCTACAGGGCGTCTGGCTCGGAGATGTCTATGAAGTAACCGAATTGTGACACTTCGTTGTGACACTGCGGCGCCAACTGCTGCTCCAATTGCTTACTATGCGAGACAGGCATACTCCGAACACAATGATCTTCCCTCTCGGTAGTGCCACGTGGCCGTCCGGCTACATGCGACAGTACATTTTCGTGGCCACGATACCCAGCAATGTGGTTACATGCCGACCAAATCTTTCTGCAGTACCGCTGAAGAAACATCCAGCTTCTCGTAGTCCTGTTACATGACCTCGTTCAGGGTGAGTAAGATGTTAATAATAGCGTCTCTGTAATTAAAATTCTCCTGGGTGTTATGCCGCGTCATTCCTAAAAACTAACAACAATAATAAACTAAAACCGACGTTTCGGCCGAATTGCAACGGCCTTCCTCAGGGCACGATTGGTTTTGTATGGCGATAGGTGTTTCTATTTATTACAGATTATCTATGTCTGACGACACTGTTGTAAAACTTGTAATTGTCTTTCTAATATGATTGGCTAGTCATGACGTAAGGGAAGATGGAAGGAAAGAGGCTATTCGTGGATGTCCATGTCGTTAACGATTGGTAACTGTCCGCCAATCAGTGTTCGGCTTCTGGTCGGCGAGTTTTCCTCCTGGTGTGCGCGGAAGTGGACTGACATTTGCTCTACAGCTGTTTGTGCAGATACGTCCGTGTGCCGTGTAGCTTCTGCCCCGCGACCGCTCGCGGCCCGTTGGACTGGGATGGCCGGCAGCCAGGACGCCGGGAGTTTGTAGCCATCTTCTGTGTTGATGTTGTCAGGCTGCTTAATAATTTCGATCGTCTCCCGTATTTTACGTTCTCGCATGCATGATTCTTTCGCCAGTACTAGGTGTCCCTGGAACCTAATAGGTTGTCGACAGTGACGGTGGTGTTCCGCTATCGCCGAGTTATTATGTTGTTGTAATCGTACATAGCGTTCATGTTCTGCTACTCTTAAGCTGACAGGTCTCCCTGTTTCTCCCATGTAGGCAGCTCCGCACTCACACCGTAGTTCGTAAACACCTGCGGTGTTAAGATTGTTGACTACATCCTTGGTGGGACCTATCATTTCGTGGATCCTGTGACTGCTTCGAAAAATCGGTATGAAACCTCGTCGGCGGAGGACGTTGCCTAGCCGTTCACTGACGCCTTTTGCATATGGTAAGCGCATCAGTGGAAGCTTCTCTTCTTTGCCTTCTTCTCTTGTTCTGCTCCCTTTGGTTTTAGCTACCTTTCTTATGGTGTTATCATCATAGCCGTTGGCACGAAACGTGTGTTGTAGCTCCTTTAATTCTTCTTTGATGTTATTTTCATCGCTTATCCGGTAGGCTCGGCCAGTTGACGTATGCAGAACAGAGTACTTTTGAGCTGGGTGGCGGTGTCTCTCCGCGTGCAGGTACCGATTAGAGTGCGTTGGTTTCCGGTATATTTTGTGTGCCAGCTTACCTTCGGCAGCTCTGTGTACTTCCACATCCAGAAGTGGCAAGGTACCATTGTTTTGAGTCTCATGTGTGAACTTTATATTTTTGTGCAGGCTATTTAAGTGCTGGTGGAAGTTTCCCAATTCCACTTCACCGTGAGGCCAGATAACGAATTTGCCGTCCACATATCGTAGCCAACAACTGGGACGTAACGGAGCAGAAGCTAGGGCCGTTTGCTCAACGGCTTCCATGAAGATTTCTGCAACTACAGGTGAGAGTGGGGAACTCAGTGCCACTCCGTCTAACTGTTCGTAATATTCGACCGAAACGTCGGTTTTAGTTTATTATTGTTGTTAGTTCTTAGCAATGACGTTGCAGAATACCCAGAAGAATTTTAATCACTATGACACCGGCCGCGGAAGCCTACGTTTTTATAATAGCGTCTTTGTTGCCTTAAAAGCATTGTTGACTAACATCAACTCACCACGTCCAATCTGTATAGTAGTTAACGCCCACAACTGTTATATCGAGCATTTAAGGCAAATCTGATTTGCATACTCACATTGGCGCTACTAGCCCCACTCTTTGGCGACTGGCGCGAAATTTGAATGGACATCATCTCTCAGACGTAGAAACGAATCTTCCAGCTTTCATCTATGTCGCAAACCTCTTTATTGGTGTTGAAATCTTTCCTGTCAATGTATTACACGTATTAAAAATATTATAGGAAGAAATTCGGGTATCTAAAGTCGGGCCGGCCGAAGTGGCCGTGCGGTTAAAGGCGCTGCAGTCTGGAACCGCAGGACCACTACGGTCGCAGGTTCGAATCCTGCCTCGGGCATGGATGTTTGTGGTGTCCTTAGGTTAGTTAGGTTTAACTAGTTCTAAGTTCTAGGGGACTAATGACCTCAGCAGTTGAGTCCCATAGTGCTCAGAGCCATTTGAACCAATTTTTCTAAAGTCGGAACCATGAGCGATGTATTAGATAAGGTATAACTGTGACATTTGAGGTATTGTCAACGCTAGTGATCAGAACAACGACAATTAAAATAACAAGATATGGCTAGTAAAAGTAAAATCTATTGAGTGCTTTCAACCTAATTTACGCTTATGTAAAATACTCGAGATAGGAAAGACCTTGTGCTACATTCGGGGCCCAAATGTGAGTTAAGTAACAGCTTTTTAGGCTTTTATAGTCGCGACAGCTGACAGGAAAGACGATAAATTTACTGATCGTAACGTATGGGGCAGTATCCTCACACTTGCTACGGCAGTCACCGTATTCACCGCTGGAGCAGGGCCAATGCTACCGTACGCGGTGCGGCATCGGTGCGGCCACCTGTAAGTCAGGGAGCACACCGTCTCAGTGGTTTGCCTCTCAGTTACCGCATACCGCTGACCATCCCTACCATCAGCTGCATCACTTGCGGCCGCTGCGCTGGGACCTGTCAAGCAGTGGTCGCCCCCAGTCGCAAAACATCGAGGAGAAAGCCACTTGATGACTTGAGGGACATTCGATTAGACGATATTGTGAGCCTGTCGGAGAACCGTGGTACATATTGTCCCTGGCACAGAATCCCATTTACCGGCATTTTCTCTCTACATAAGGGCCAATCCTCATCAGTGTTATCTTGTACAAATAACAACTTGATGCAGCAAAATTACTCTTCAGACATTTCGTAGTTTTGTTTTTTACTTCTTTCGCTGTACACGTTGCGTCATTGTGCATTCTTTTGTTATACGGTGACCCTTGTAATTCGACTTGACTGATTAACTGCTTCTGTGTGTTATTTCCAGACTGCTCAGAAATTCGGAAGTAACGAACAAACTAACACAGAGAACTATGGTTGATTACTAGTATGATCTGCTCAACAGTGCCGAAGAGCCTACCACGTCGTAGAGAAGAAAAGAGTAGATAATTTACAAACGGGATGAATTTGCACTAGTGTGCAGAAAAAAGCAAAACGTCTTGAACGACACAAGATAGGATGTTCATATTCACATGACATGTACATTAGTATGTTCTAGTAGGGTAATGATTAGCATCTGAAGTATTCCGGCCCGCGGGCTCAAGGTGAACATCGATGTCGCAGCGCAACGCTACCTATCGGTAAAATGTGCCTGCGGCTCTCGTTGATGCTATAAACTGAAGGTGATGCGTCAGTGTGACGTAAGCAGACGTGCAGGATGCCTTGCAGATGTATGCGCGGACCGTACCGTCAAATCAGTGAGTTTGAAAGAGGGCGCATTATTGGCGTGAGAGGATGTGATGCATGCATCCGAGAAATTGTTGCTCGTGTGGGACAAAGTGTTTCGGGAGTTCAGTGTGTGTGTGTGTGCAGAATGGTTCACGCAAGGCCGTAGAACACGAAAGGATGTGTGAGGTCGCACCACCCAGAACAGCCTCCCCCCCCCCTCCCCCACCCCTCCCGAGATGATCGTCACCTCATCCGAATGGAATTGCAGGCCAGATCTGCGTCCTTCTCAGCTCTGGCGAAACAGTGTAAAAGTATAACACATCGCACACTATCACGGGTGACAGTCCGTTGCCGTTTATTACTTGCGCATTATCCACTTCTCCACCTTCCTTTGATGAATGTGAAGGTGCAGAAACATGCTAGATGGCAATGGTGTACGGGACGACGTCACTGGGGACAGGAACGGCATCTGTTAGTGTTTTCAGTTCTAGTTGTTTCAAAATGATGGCCGCATTTTGTTTCCCCGCAGAAAGGGGGAGGGGGCACACAGCGACTGTATTCGCACAAGACATACAGCGTCAACTCAAGCCCTTATGGTGTGGGGTGCTACTTGATACACTAATCACACTTAGTGCGTTTCCTGGGCGCTGTGACCAATGTGACCTACGTGAATGACATCTTGCGACCTGTAGTCATACTCTTTCTGCACAACACCCTAGATGCCATTTTTCGGCAAGACAATGCACGTCCACACGTTGCTGCACAGACTCGTGCGTTCTTGGTCTCAAAGGACCAGCCTTTGCCCTGGCCCGCCAGATCACCAGACTTTTCGCCAATCTAAAATGTGTGGACTATGGTGAAACGACGGGTGCAGCGCTGTGATCCAATACCAACCACCGCAGATGAATTTTGAAAACAGGTGGATGTTGCTTGGATGGCTGTACCACAGGACGCCATATGCGCCTTATGCACGTCGATTCCCTCATGTACAGAACAAGTTATCAGGGCCCGTGTCGGACATTGTGTCTACTCAGAAACAGGAGACATGCTGAACCAATGTGACTGAAATGCTAATCATCTCTGCATAACATACTAATGTACATCTGCTGTGAATATTAACATTAGTCTACATTTAAAGTAGCTACATCAGCGTCAACTTTGATCACAGTTGCACAAAAAATGAGGAATGTATGAAGTGAATGACAGGTCAGTTGGGCCCATACACTAACAGACCATTTTCTTCCAAAAAATGTTGTTTATTTTCTACAAAATCACTGTTCTGTGACAATCACAAAAGACTTCGGCCTACATTGTCCAGCATCAGATCCTGTGGGCGGCACTAGTTCAATAAATGTTCATGCGTTGTTAATGAATGAACAGTTGTTCATCAAGTGCCGCCCAGAGGATCTGAAGGTGGCAACTGAAGGACGCAATAGTTTATGATTGTGCCATTAAAAAGCGATTGTACCAAAAGTCAATGAAACTTTAGGATAAGTCTGTCATCATCTCCTTGCAGGGAATGCTGTTTTTTCCCTGAATTTCCCCTCACGGAACACCAAGTTCGTAAGGAAAATTCAACAAACCTGTATCTATAGATATTCCTAAAACTTAGTGGTGGAGAATCTCTCGCCGCATGTACTTTGTTCTACAGCAAATAAACAGAGGAAGAGAGCTTGTTGAAAGACTTATCAAACTTTCCGAATGTTGTTATTGGTATATGGAAATTTATTTTGGACGAGGCAGTAATGAAATTCTTGTATGTATCATTCTAGGAAGCTGACAAAATGGTTACCGATTCACTAGTGGTGTATATGTATTCCAGAATTTCTGTGATGTATTTCGCCTTGATGTATAACTGATCAGAATGGTGTGTTTTAGTTTAGTATCATCAGTTTAAATTCTTCAAGAGACGGCTCCAAAGTCTCTAATCGTTGTTATAGGTTTTATAGCTCTAGTGACTGAATAACCGCAACCAGAGGAAGCTGCTTCACGTGTAACATGATAGCTTGTAATGTCAAGTGTGGCGCTTCCTTATTTATTACTGAGTAACAGTTGATATTGGGACATCAGGCTTTATTCCTCCAATAGTGTTAACGCACTTGTGGACGACATAGAACGTCGTATAGAACACAGCAGCCTTGCTATGTAGGACTTAAAAAAATGCAGTTTCCGATATTTAAGAATTTTTACTATCTCAAAATATCACTTAAAACTAATACCAAAATGAATACTTTGGCTTCCACGACGAATTTTCTCCTTATTTGTTAAGTTGTTATTATTACATCTCTCATACCCTGTCAATACAAGGGTAATTGGGAAAGTAAGGAACGATCGGTCGCGAAATGAAAACCACAGCAAAAATCAGATGAAGTTTTGCACAGGTATGTCGGGCAGAGTTTCTAGTATGCCCGTCGACTGCATTATGTCGCTCTTTTTAATTCTGAGCACACAGGGAGCGCATAAAGATACCTAGTACAATAGTGTCTCCCGCCAAGTACGAGGTCCTGGAGAGAAATTTCGCCTGAAGCTATGCAGCCAACATTACATAACACTCGTGTGTTATCTTTTTTAAGACAATTCTCAGCCGCATTCTGCAGGGGCAATGACGATTCTCCTGCATAGTTTTCAATTGTAAAGGTTCGACTACCCATAATACCAGACGTAATTGTCTCCCTCTGAGTTTCATCTCTGCTCAAATGAACCGCTGGCATTTTGGCACAGACAACGAGCTGTAGGCCAGCGTAGATAATTGGCGGAAAGCACTGGCGGCTGTCTTCTATAACGACGGTACTGGAAAGTTGGTACAACGCTATGACAAAGGTCTAAGTCGGATCGGCGATTATGGAGATATTTAGCTGGAAGTTGTAGCTAACTGTTGCAAATAAAAGTTTTCATTTTAACTATGGTTTCTATTTCGTGACCTATAGTTCCTTACTTTCCGAATAGCCCTCGCAGATTGACAGTTGCAGTCTTCATATTGCAATTTGCTACTCTTCTAAATGTAATAGTCGTCTTAAGGTTACTGCAAAGATGCTATTCTGTATCTAGTTTCGATCCCAAACAACTTCGTTACGTGGGGTAGTTGTACGCTTTCAGTTTCCAGGTGAACGAACCAATCAGATTGTTACCCGCTATGTTAGGAATGCTAAGATCGAGTTTTTCGTTTTGAATGCCGTCGGTTACTGGATTGCTGTATGGAGAGATGGTAACTCGTCTAACTATGTAGCGAATAGATAATGCAGTATTGCAAAACGATTAAATTTTCCTTCTCTCACGTCGCGGAATTACTCCAATTCTGACATGTTGGGCTCGCGTCCTCCATGTGGTAGCTGGTTTTTGTGTCCTTGTCAGGCTAATATGTTCGATGGTTCGATGCTTGGTACGAATTTGTCTGTTATCAGATAATCCGAAAGATGATGCAGTCTATTTAGTCACACTCCCTATTAGTGAACCCATGTAAGCGTTACTGAATTATATTGAATAGTAATTTTCCTACCTTCTTTCTCGTGGCTACTAACATCAACAACAGCAGTAATCATATGGAAATATTTCACATTTTTGAGAACTTCATAAAACAAGATAATTTTTTGACTAAAGTTCAGTCTTGATCACCGGTTACCTACGTCATTGAAACATAAATGGTGTGATCAAGACTGAACTTTAGTCAAAATATAATAATCTATTGATCACTGTATTCCAAAAATGTTTACCAAAATTGTAAAACAAGATAAGTTTTGTAAATTGAAGGGGGATGGTGGGGAGAGGGATGAGAAAGAAAACGATAGAGAAAAAGTAATTGTATCATCAGCTGCATCGTGACTTTGTGCGGGATCAGCAGCGGTGAGTGAAGCTGGACCAGGATATCCTGCTTACTAGGCAGGATCTTTTGGTCAAGTTTAGCAAGAATCCCAGGTACAGGAAATTCTAAAATTCACGATAGTGTGTTATCCTTTGCCACATTCAGTGGTCAGTAACCAAATATTGGTAAAAGGCACAAGGATCCGCGTCATGCGCACTCCCCACCGCATATTGAAGATAATACCCGAAAAGCCACATAACCGTATTATCCTTCGTTCTGGGAAAGAAGGTTGAATCGGGACGCATGAGAATTTCAATGAAGATTGCCGTTTCCGTCGTCCTGGCAAGAAGGGCCAATTGTCGGCGGAGACAACTGCAGTGTCTGTGTCCTCAGGCGACCTTCCGATGACATAATGTATCCGTTTCATGGGAACGACTGCAATGCGATAAAGTCGAACATAGGTGGGGACAAGGTTATGAACGACTTGGTATCACGAGGACGTCACTTCCATTGGAGAAGCAGATATGCTAATATTGGACCAAACAACCTTCCAATCTGTCTCTGGCGATAGGGACTCCACAGGGAAAGCGCGATTAGGAAACGCCTAGCCACATAGCATTATTCTGACAGACAGACGCCACTGGGAAAGAATATCCACCCCCAACTAGCTGACATTAAGAAAACATCATGAATATGCCCTAATTTATTATCTAGCCTACCAACATCTATTTCAGGTCACAGACAGGCAAAATGATGATTGGGGGAGGGGAAGACATGTTAAAACATTGCCTCGAAGAATTAAGCGGAAGCCTTGGCCCGAACATCAGGGAGACCCAAACCTTACATCAGTCGGGGTGTCGTCATAACCCCATAACGCACCCGAAAAATATGTTTTCGCCAGATAAAACTGTCCGATAATCGTTGTAGCTTTCTGGACATCATCGCAAGAAGAGGAAAATTTTGGGCCACAAAATTGGCTTTTCCGAGGTCTGAAACTTATGAACTAACGACAGTGAGCAACGCTCGTGATCAAAAATCGCTCCTTGAATACTATCCGTGACGCACTTCCAATTTAGCGCAGCCATCTTCATTGGATAACAATCAATTATAGCGCCCAACGATCCATGGCGGGCGACCGCCATAGCCCAGGGAATCTTAGCTGCGTCCAATCTCCACAGACTGAGTGAGCGAAACTTCTGGTCGTTGGCTCTTAGCACTATGCGACTTAACTTCTGAGGTCATCAGTCGCCTAGAACTTAGAACTAATTAAACCTAACTAACCTAAGGACATCACACACATCCATGCCCGAGGCAGGATTCGAACCTGCGACCGTAGCGGTCGCTCGGTTCCAGACTGTAGCGCCTAGAACCGCACGGCCACTCCGGCCGGCCTTCTGGTCGTTGATCTGTGCTCCTGCAGGACGACGAAATGTATTCAAACCGCACTCGAGCACGGTAGGTCGTCTTGAGTACGAAGAAGTACCAGCCATCCATTCGAACGGCTATAGACCGCAATAAGGGTTTCAGAAAGAGCACAAATAACGACATAGAAAGGGGCCCCATTAACGTACTTCTAGAGGGGGAGTAAGACCAACATTCATGTCAATAGATGCCTGAACACCAGTAATTAGAAAGGTGAATATCCGACGTGCGGCGTCCTTAAAATCAACAGCCATAAACACACGCAACACAAAATCATGAATAGCTCAGGCCGCCGAATGATTAAAATCAATAAAAAGTAAATCTCCCGACACAGAAACAGCGGAAGCAATCAAGATAAGATCTGGACATTCACCAACGGGAGTCAGGAGAGTATGATTCGGGAGAAAACTTGGATAACGCACGACAAGGTCAGTAACAAAAACAGACAAGCGGCTATTGATCTCCCACGCTACGATTTTATAATGAAAGTCAGTAGCGTTATCGGTCGAACCTAATCCACCGACAGATGTCCCGTCCTTTTGGGAATTAAAACAAGTTTTTCGACCTTAGGAGGGCGGGAAGTGTAACTCTTGCAACACACCATTCACACCATTCGCAATATCCTACTAGAGGCCAAAACCGATAATAAAATGCTTTCAGACCCCCATCCAAACCCAGCGATTTGCAGAAACGAGAGCAAACTACAACGTCAGATACCTCATCACCGTGAAAAACTGCCAAAGCTCCTCATGAAGAGCTGGCGTAACAACACTATCAAGGAAGGAAGTAAAGTCAGCAGACGGTGTAGCGTATCATTTTACTTCAATATAAAGATAGGAAAAATACCGGGAGAGTTCACGCATAATATCGGTTTGGGATGACCAGTCACCACCTTCTATAGAACGAATAGTAGAGAGACACGTCCTTTGAGATCGAGTTCGTTGCCGAATTAGACGATACACGCACGCCAACTGATCCTGGAGAATCGAACGTGTCTGGAGTCGCATTCAGTTGCAGTCTTTTGAGTTACAGGAGTTTCGCCTTCACGCGGTGAACTTCCACAATACTCAAAGGAACGTCTAGAGCTCTTGCATAAGTATCACGATGGACAGCATAAGAAAATTACCGAGTCCTCAGTTTGGCCGCTTTATCAGCGCTAAAAGGCATGAGTAAAGTTCGAAGCCGAGGTTTGGCAACGGCAACCCGCAATTCCGAAACTGACGGACAACGCACTTGGGAACGGTTTTTCCGTCCCCACACTGCAGCAATGATATGTTCCAGAGAGGGGTCCACCAGATGTAAAATATTTTTCCAAGAAGGGCGTGAAAGATATACCCGCTGCGCGACGTGATTGAGGGTCACTGAAACAGCATAGTGGTCACTGAAGCTGGCAGGCATTACATTAACTGACAGCAGTTGGTTACACAGAGAAGTAAACAAATAAAACCTGTCCTGTCGACTACTAGAAGTAGCTGTAAAATATGTAAAACGCACTAATGTGGGCATATTTATTTCTACTACAGGGAACTTTCCCATTGAGTATGTAATTAAAATTTGATTCAGATATTTTTTATGATGGGCTGAAAAGTTGGTTCTGCGTTATTTTTCCCGGTGGTTCTTATTACATCCTTAAGTCACTTCTTCCCAAGCCAGTGGTCACTACCCTAACGATTCATTTGCTGCCGTACCGTATCTGAGTTTCTTCTCGATTAACGCTGCACTCTCAGGATCCCTTAATTAGCAAAACACATTTGGCTGTCTTTACTAATCACGTTTAGGTGAAGTCGGTTTTCTATCCATAGCTTAAATACACAGCCGCACAAAAACGGGAATTGTTGGAGTAACTTATTTTCGTAGTACATGTTGTGGCCGGGTTCGAAGCCACGTCTGACTTCTATGTTCATGGAAATTCTTAATTTTTCCTTTTTTGCAGTCTTCTGACTGATTTGACTAGACCCGTGACAAATTCCTCTCCTACGTCACTTGAATCCTACATCCACAATTATTTGTTGGACGTACTTCAGACTGTGTCTTCCTCTTCAGTTTTCACCCTCAACAGCTCTCTCTTATACTACGGAGGTTATTCCCTGAAACTTAACACATATACTGTCATCCTGTCTCTTCTTTTTGTTAGTTTTTTCCATATTTCATTTTCTTCACCGATTCTGCGCAGAACCTTCCCCTTCCAGATCAGTCTACTTAATTTTCAACATTCTGCTGTAGCACCACAGTGAAACTAAGTGCAAAACGATTTAGAAAAAAATATCTGAATGGTGCGAAAAGTAGCAGTTGACCTTAAATAACGAAAAGTGTGAGGTCATTCACATGAGTGCGAAAAGGAACTCGTTAAACGTCGGTTACACGATAAATCAGGCTAATCTAAAAGCCGTAAATTCAACTAAATACCTAGGTATAACAATTATGAACAACTTAAATTGGAAATATCACATAGAAAACGTTGTGGGGAAGGCTAACCAAAGGCTGCGTTTTATTGGCAGAACACCTACTAAGGAGACGGCCTACACTATAGTTGTCCGTCCTCATTTAGAATACTGCTCCGCAGTGTGGGATCCTTACCAGGTAGGCCTGACGGAGTACATCGAAAAAGCTCAAAGAAAGGCAGCACGTTTTGTATTACCGTGAAATATGGAAGAGAGTTTCACAGAAATGTTACAGGATTTGGGCTGGACATCATTAAAATAAAGGAGTTTTTCGTTGCGACGGAATCTTCTCACGAAATTCCAATCACCAACTTTCTCCTCTGAATGCAAAAATATTTTGTTGACACCGACCTACATAGGCGGAACGATCACCACGATAAAATAAGGGAAATCAGAGCTCGTACGGAAAGATATAGGTGTTCATTCTTTCCTCGCGCTATACGAATTGAAATAAATAGAGAATTGTGAAGGTGGTTCGATGAACCCTCTGCCAGGCACTTAAATGTGATGTGCAGAGTATCCATGTATATGTAGATGTAGATACTCTTCACTTTCGGCTTTCCTACTGTCCATGTTTCATTGCCATACAAGTCTGTGCTACAAATGTACATTCTCTCAAAATGTCTTCTTCAAATAGAGGCCTATGTTTGACAGTAGTAGACTTCTTTGGGCAAAAAATACACTTGCAGTTATCTGTTTTTATGTTCTCCTAGGTTCATTCTTTATGGGTTATTTTGCTTCCAAGATAACAGAAATCCTTAACTTCGTCTGCTTCGTGATCACCAATGATGGTATTAACTTCCTCCTCTTTCTCATTTCTCCTACTTCTCGTTACTTTTGTCTTTTTCCGGTTTATTCTCATTCCAAATTATCTGGTGACAATTATTTAACAATATGAAAAAATGAAAATTAGTTACGAACTACGACGTACCCACACTTTATTCAATATGTAAACATGACTACAGATATTCGGATTTAGCTTATGACATGTTCGTTGTGCCGGCCATCATTGGCAATGATGTGGCGCAGACGAAAAGCGAAATTCTGCATGACCCGCTGACGTGTCGGAACATCAATGCTGTCGATGACCTCAAGTCAGAAATGGTTTTGGAGTTATTGGTGTACACTTTGTCTTTAATATAGCCCCATAAAATGGAGTCGCATTTGTTCAGATCCCATGTCAGTGGCCTCTGGGTACTCCAGAGAATAAATGCGGTCCCCAAAGTGCTACTCCAGGATATCAAACACTCTCCTCCTTCGAAGGGGACAAGCTCCGTCTTGCATGAACCACATCTTGTCGAAATCAGGGTCACTTTGCATAATGCGCATGAAATCATCTTGCAAAACGTTCACGTACCGTTCGGTAGTCACCGTGTCATCAAGAAAGATCTCACCGATTATTCCGTGACTGGATATTGCACACCATACCATTGACGGTGAAGAGATTTCTCGATCGGGAAATGCGGATTCTCAGTCCCCCTAATGCGCTAGTTTTCTTACTGACGAACCCATCCAAATGAAAGTGGGCTTCGTCGCTAAATTACACCACATAGCGCATACCAATTCCCATCATGCCCCACGGCCAATCGTGTTAATTGAACGTCCTAACGCAAACCATTCAGAAGCTATGACGATTTTACTTCATATAGTTCAATAGTTACCTCCCTGTATGTATTCATTAGGCTAATCATTCACTCCTGTAATTCTTCTTCACTCTCACTGAGGATAGCTGTGTCACCAGCGAACGTTATCGTTGATATTCTTTCACCCATAATTTTAATGCCACTTTTGAACCTTTCTTTTATTTCCGTCTTTGCTTCTTTGATGTATAGATTGAACAGTGGGCGAAAGGCTGGAACCTTTTCTGTCGCGGAACTACATTCTTGGACATTCAGTTTTATTGTTGCCTCCTGGTTCTTGTACATACTGTATAGTCACCGTCTTTTCTCAGAATTTCGTGTATCTTACACCATTTTACATTGTCAAAAGATTTTCTAGGTCGACGAATTGCATGAGCGTGCGTTTATTTTACTAGTCTTTCTTCCATTATCAAAAGTAAGATCAGAACTGTCTCTCTGATGCCTTTAACATTGCTAAGACCGAAATGAACGCCGTCTATCGGGTCCTCGATTTTCTTTTCCTTTCTTCTGTGTATTACTTTTGTCAGCAGTTTGAATGCATGAGGTCTTAAGCTGATTGTGCTATTGCTCTCGAATGTATCTGCTCTTTCTTTATTCGGAATTGCGTCAATGATGCTTACCTGGAAGTCTGATCACACGTCGCCAGTCTCATACATTCTACACTCCAACTTTCATAACCATTTGGTTGGCAGAACATCCAATGGTTTTAGAAGTTCTGATCGGCTTTTATCTGTCCTACCTCCCTTATTTCTCTCAAGTCTTGCTGTGCTTTTAAACGTCTGACTATAATAGTGTATCCCCTACCTCTTCTATATCGTCTCCAATTTATTCTTGCACGACGTGGTCAGAGAATTCCTACAGAGGCCTTCAATTTACTCTTTTGCACCTGTCTGCTGTCTCCTCAGCTTTTAACATTGGAATTCCTATTGCATTCTTAATGTTACAACCCACCCTTTTAATTTTACCTAATGTCGTTGTGACTTTTCTATACACTACCTCAGTCCACAAGACGATCTTTTATTTTTCGTCATGTGCACATTTTAACCTGTATAAATCTTGGATTGTCTGCCTTGCACTTCTCATTTATTGGTTTTCATTCTTAAGCGATTTATATTGCTGTATTCCTGTCTTTCCCACAATACTGTTGTATTTCCATTTTTCGTAGATAGTTTGAAGTACTCCTTGTTTTATCCAAGGTTTGTTCGCAGCTACCTTCCTTGTATCTATGTTTGTCTGTCCAACACTCGTGACTGCAAATGGAATGTCTATTCTGGTATCCTTTATCGCAATACCCACATCCTTACCGAACCTCAAAAATATTTCGTCGTTTCTCTTTACATCAGTGAACCACAATGATTGTTCCGGTCGGTTTTCTTAGACATTAGGCCACTCTTCATCTTTACAACATTGTGACCTGAGTTTATATCCACTTATGGATAGGCCTTACAGTCCAATCTCTGATTTCGTAATCTGTTTTTGACCATGATGGAATCCATTTTGAATCTTCCCGTGTCTTTTTCAGGAATCCTGTCTCTTCTTGTTATTCTTGAACTGAATACTCGCTATTACCATGTGAAATTTCTTGCAGAACTCAATTAACCTTGCTCCTCTCGCATTCATATTAAAAAGTAAAATTTTTCCCGTATTCCCTTCTTCTCTTCCTTATTCTTCAACCGCGTTCTAGTCACCCATGATTATTAGATTTACATCTCCCTGTACATACTGAGGTTCCTGTTCAATATCCTCATACACTTCCTCGTTTATAGATCCTATTAAATTCGAGAACGTGGCTGGTGTGTGGAAAAGACACCTGTTGTGCGGCCCTAGGCATCGTTATGTTGCGCACATATGGAATTTACCGGAAGGAAAAAGCGCACGTACCATCAGGAGTCCCTCAACGCTTTAGTAATATCTTCATTACTGTAGCTATTGACAGCCAAAGCCTTTCTCATATCGTGCAGGTACATCACTTAGTTTGCCAGCACATGATTTTCTTCTTGCTATGTACCAGCGACGTAAAGATCGGATATCGCATTACTAAGACAAAGAATTGTGAGATTGTAACTGAATTTAAATTCCCAGAGCGTCCCATTCTCACATACTGAGCTATGAAACAACGACGCTGTGGCGTGAGACGATGGAATCTGGACATATCGCTGACTGTCACAGTTAGTAACACGCGAAAACGTTAGTGCTCTTACTGCTCTGCCAAATACTCCCACGGGACCAAATAAACATACGATAAAAAAAGGGCAAGGGATCACTTTGTTTCCCGGAAAAAGTAAATATAACAGCACAATGTGAAACACAAGCTTCAGGAAATATGAACATAACCGTCATTCATTCATTAAAAGGCACCTGCTAAATGAAACTCGATAATAACGTATTAATATAGGTTACATATATAGCGAAAACTTGACCAGAAGAAGGGATCGGTTAGTAGGACATGTTCTGAGGCATCAAGGGATCACCAATTTAGTACTGGAAGGCAGCGTGGAGGGTAAAAATCGTAGAGGGAGACCAAGAGATGAATACACTAAGCAGATTCAGAAGGATGTAGGTTGCAGTAGGTACTGGGAGATGAAGAAGCTTGCACAGGATAGAGTAGCATGGAGAGCTGCATCAAACCAGTCTCAGGACTGAAGACCACAACAACAACATATAGTGAAAGTTATTGAAGTATAAAAAGCAAAATAGATATAGAATGACATTTAACGCTTTTCAGAAAAATCTGCCTCAGAAGAGGTCATCTTTACTACATTTCACTGGTTTCCTCTTTACCTCACCCTGAGCGAAATGGGACAGTGGTCAAGACACTGGACTCGCATTCGGGAAGACGACGTTCAAGTACCCGTACCACCACTCAGATTTATGTTTCTTGTTATTTCCCGAAATTGCTGGATGGAAATGCCGGGATGTTTCTTTTGAAAGATCGGGCCACTTTGCTTCCGCAGCATTCTCTAATCCCTGCCTGTGCTCTAATGACCTCGGACGTTAGTTCACATCTACGAGGAAAGGGACCCTCTTCCGCCAGTTGCGCTGTACCGAAGATATTATTCCCATATCGCTCCCCATTTGTCCTGACTTGTGGTAGGCAGAACGTGGCTTCGCAATCAAGGACTAGTGTTGGCGGACGATAAAACAAAATACAACTATTTACATATTGGAAGAGAAAAGTTGAACAGTATACGAAGTAACAGATGATCGGAAAGATAAAAGGAATCACTGTGTAGAATGAAGCGGTGATTAAAACTACAAACAGTGAGATATGTGCCACCTGGGGAAAAATGTCTTCAAAGACACCTGCAGAAATGGCATGAATAAGACAGGGCCACGAGGAAGAGGCGTCATGAGTAGCCCCTTACATTGAAAACGATATCTTCCAAGGAAACCAATATTACGACATACATCAAATATCTCCCCAATAGAAACAGTGTGCTAGAAAATAAGATAAACAAAACGAAGTGTAAGGTACGAGAGACTTAAACAACGCAACAGAGCACGTACAAAAGTATAGACGTAAAGTCGATGATAATCTTGTCCCTGAGCACCACTAAACAACACACACACATGCACATACGAGGGCGCGCGTGCGGGCACACAGACGTATTTTTTTTAAACCATTCGTTTTCCCAGAACATCTTAAAATTAATTGCTTAATGGGATGAAGAGGTTACAGGCTATCTTGGATAATATGGTGGGCTCCACTTTTGATGGAAAGTGGCAGTTGCACCATATCCTCTAGCTATATAGCGAAACATTAAGCAAAAATATCGAGAAGTCTTTATAAAAATACAGAGTATAGCAAAGATCCCAATGAACTAGTAATAAAATACTATACAGAACAGTCTTAATCGCATAAAAAGACTACTATTCATAAGTTCAAACGGTTCAAATGGTTCTGAGCACAATGCGACTTAACTTCTGAGGTCATCAGTCGCCTAGAACTTGGAACTAATTAAACCTAACTAACCTAAGGACATCACACACATCCATGCCCGAGGCAGGATTCGAACCTGCGACCGTAGCGGTCGCGTCGGCTCCAGACTGTAGCGGCTAGAACCGCACGGCCACTCCGGCCGGCTACTATTCATAAGTGCTGACTAGTTTCGACCAGACGTGGACAATTTTCGGGGCATAATGCACCATTCGACATAAGTGGATGGTCTTCACGGTTCCTACTCTGTTTAATAAATAGACAGAAACCTAAAAATAGTCATAAATAAATGTTTTAACATAAAGATAATCCAACAGAATTAAAGAAATCATTACCAATCTCCACACGTCATCAATGGAGTATGGTCCTAAGATGTCCCACATCACGTCGAAATCAGTCACGACATATGAATAACCCTTTTTATGCGCTCAAGAGTGTTTTTCGTAATATTTTATACCCGAGGCGTTCTCGTAACACACACCCGAAAGCGCTGCTACCGCTTCACAATGCCCTGCGATAAGAAGGAGTAACTAAATTAGTGCCACATCACATACATAAACAGCTGCAGCTCCATTTATTTCATTTGATTTGGCGTTCCATAGCAATTTTGGCTGGTTACATTCTAGCTTAATTTCATTCGAGGTAATCAATTTCATAACTCCCATCGAGATTCTCATCCACTGTGAAGGCCCACACTACATCATTTAACAGCATTTCGTATGCAGTGCCCAAGAGTAATTAAATTTTTAATCTCATTTGTGAATAATTGCTATTCACATCTCACTCTGTGGTGCAGTAGAAGCTCATAATTTTTTCCTGCTTGCGTGGTTCTTTGCGTGAGTAGAACAGTAAAATTCAGTTATATATTTCCTACATCTTACAAAAATGTTTGTCGTTTTGAAGTTGCTAATTGAAACCTCAAACTTCCTAAATTTTATCGATGTTCAGGTTGGTGTAACATTTCTGTGACAAATTATCTCTTCGACAATGTTTTGCTTATGTAGATTATTTTCTTGAAAATTACTCGTGCATTCTAGCGATCAGTGTTCTTCTCTGTATTTTCTGAAAACGAAACAGATTAATTCATGTAGGATATTACACGAAATCCTTTACAGCAATGTATATGACCAATTCGGTTAAGCATCTCTCTGTAACATTAATTCCCTCGTAGGTGATTATTATCATACCGAGGACATGACTTAATCTTCAAGCAAGATGAACTTGAACTTCCATGCGACTCGGCTACAACTATCTGAATACTGGCGGAAGAGCTCATGCAAGGCTTCAAAATACGTGAATTCATCTTTTACTCTGCAGTGGAGTGCACGCTGTTTGGAAATTTGCTGGCAGATTCAGTGTTCCAAAACACTGCACTTTCTAATACAGAGTGAAACATGCATTCTCTGAACACTTATCATGTGATTACCATTTCTTCACCGAGCGAGGTGGCGCAGTGGTTAGACACTGGACTCGCATTCGGGAGGACGACGGTTCAATCCCGCGTCCGGCCATCCTGATTTAGGTTTTCCGTGATTTTCCTAAATCACTCCAGGCAAATGCCGGGATGGTTCCTCTGAAAGGGCGCGGCCGACTTCCTTCCCTAAACCGATGAGACCGATCACCACGCTGTCTGGTCTCCTTCCCCAAACAACCAACCAACCATTTCTTCAATGGTACCAGTCCAGCAAGGTGTGAAGATAAGCTTCAGTGATTTGTGAACTAGGAAGTAGGTACTGGCAGAATTGAAGGTGTGAGTACACGTATATACTATCATAGCAAAATTATCCGGACCTCGAATAGTGCACATTGATATGGAGGGTGTCCACACTTCACCTTTAAAATGGTTTCAGTCCTGTTGCCCACGCCTTCAATGATGTGTCTGAAAGCCTATGCAGGAATGACAGTTCTTCCTGCGCCAAGAGTCGAAGCCAGAGAAGATATGGGGTCGGTACGGAGTCGACGTTCTAACTCATCCCAAAGGTGTTCCTTTGGGTTGAGGTCGGGACTCCACGCGGGACAGTCCATTTCAGGAATGGCATTGTCCACACATCACTGCTTCACAGATGCTGCTTTATGTTAGGATGGATCATGCTGATACAGTCATCGTCTCCGAATTGTTTGCCGTACGCAAAACACAGCGCTGTAAAACGAGTTCATTTCCTTCGATATTCAACGTTTCCTTAAGCAGAATTAGGGGAACACCACTTAGCCAGTTCCCACGCCCGGGTTCCCGGGTTCGACTCCCGGCGGGGTCAGGGAGTTTCTCTGCCTCGTGATGACTGGGTGTTGTGTGATGTCCTTAGGTTAGTTAGGTTTAAGTAGTTCTAAGTTCTAGGGGACTGATGACCATAGATAAGTCCCATAGTGCTCAGAGCCATTTGAACCACTTAGCCAGAAAAACACCGCATATCGTAAAACCGCCTCCTCTGTACTTGACCGTCGGCACTACACACATCGAGAGGTAACGTTCTCTAGGTATTCGCCGGACCCAGAAGCTTCCATCGGATTGCCTCAGGTTATAGCCTGATCCGTCACTCAAAATCACTCGTTTCCCATCATCCACTGTCCAGGGGCTTCCTTGTTACGCCACCACCTCAAGCGTGTGCTTAGCATTGACTGCAGAAAAGTGAGGCGCATGAGGAGCTGCTCGATCGTTGTATCACATTCCTTTTAGATCCCTATGCCCAGTCATTGATCTGGATGGACTGCTGGTAGGGGATTTCATACGATTTTTTACAATCATCCTTTTCAGCGTTCGACCGTCTCTGTCCACCAGTACACGAAACCTGCATGGTCTTAGTTTAACTGTATTTGTTCCTTCGCGTTTCTACTTTACAGTTACAACAACAACAACAACAACACACTCGACTTAGGCAACTTTAGAAGGATGGGTGGGTCCCTGGTGGATTCCTTACCCAGATGATATTAAGTGACTAGTCCCGCAGTTACTGACATCTTCTCACCAATCCCGCTCCCCACAGACGTGTCCGCAAATCCTGACAACTAATAGTCACCAGAATGAGATTTTCACTCTGCAGCGGAGTGTGCGCTGATATGAAACTTCCTGGCAGATTAAAACTGTGTGCCCGACCGAGACTCGAACTCGGGACCTTTGCCTTTCGCGGGCAAGTGCTCTACCAACTGAGCTACCGAAGCACGACTCACGCCCGGTACTCACAGCTTTACTTCTGCCAGTACCTCGTCTCCTACCTTCCAAACTTTACAGAAGCTCTCCTGTCAGTTCCGCATTACACATTGGCGACCGAATACATTTGATCAGAGAGTCTGGTTTAGTCATTACAAGAGTTGCTTGGGAAATACAAAGGCAGTGTTGACTCTCTGTACTACAAGCACAGTTTTAATCTGCCAGGAAGTTTCACAACACTTACTTAGTTTCCAAATTCCTACACCCCCACTAATTTTAATTTCTATTGCAGCAGTTTGCATGCAGTTTCATTTTGTGAATCTTCCGTCACGCTTCCTGAAAGTGCGATTCATGCCTGACATGATGTTTTTAGACACCTGTTAACAGTTGGTTGGCTGCGTGTTCCATTGACCAATCCCACGGTACGGTAGCCGTTATGATGTGCAACGTGTCAAGTGCACAAGAAATGCACTTATGAAACAAAATTTTTTTATATCAGAGTTAAAGATTAATATTTCTGTTATTTACCCCATTCCCTTAAATGGCACAAAATGCATATACTATATTTATATATTTATATATTTCTATTCACGAATCCATCCATCGTATAGAAGGAGTTGTCAAGGAGATATGATTTCAATTCATTGTTGAAGCTATTACTGCTGTCTGTCAGACACGTTACTTCATCCGGTAATTCGTCGAAAACTTTTATAGCAGCGTATTTTACCCCTTTCTGTGCCAAAGATAGGTTGAGTAAAGGATAGTGTCTTTCTTTTTTCTGGTTTTATAATCATGAATGTCACTGTAGTTTTTAAACTGGTCCATGTTGTTGAGAACAAATTTCATTAGTGAAGTAGATGTATTGTGAGGCTGTTGGAAGAATTCCCAATATTTTAAAAAGATGCCTACAAGATGTGTGACTATGAACCCCACACATTCTTCTAATCACTTTCTTTTGAGAAGTGAGTACTTTTTGTCTAAATGTTGAGTTACCCCAAAATATTAAACCGTACGACATTAGAGAGTAAAAGTATGCAAAGTATGTTAGATTACTAATTTCTGTACCCTCAAAACTGGCAATTATTCTGATCGCAAAAGTTGCTGAACCTAGTCGCTTTAGGAGATCCAAAATATGAATTTTCCAAGTAAGATCCTCATCTACACAAACACCCAAAAACTTAGTATGCTCTACCCTGTCTACCGACTTCTGTTGATGTATTATATTTATTGAAGGAACTGTACTTTTTCCAGCAGTACAGTTTTTTCAAAGTTTAGAGCAAGCCCATTTGCAGAAAAACAATTAATGACTTTTCCAAAGACCTTATTTGAATCATTTTCAATTGGACTATCTTTTACTGGATTAAAAATGGTGCTTGTATAATCAGCAAACAGTGTCAGTTCAGCTTCCTGTTTCAGATAGGAAGGGAAGTCTTTCACATATATTAAGAACAGAAGGGGGCCCATGATTTAACCCTGCAGAACACCTAATGTAATTTCACCCCAGTTAGATGAAGTGGCAAACTTATTTAAATCACCTGGCTCATATTAGGAAACTTTTTGCTTCCTGTTCTGTAGATATGACTTAAACCACTCATATGCTGTGCCATTTATACCACAGAATTGTAATTTCTGTAACATAATGTCATGGTTCATACATTCAAATGCTTTGGGCAAGTCACAGAAAATTCCTATTGGTGACATTTTACTATTTAAAGACTTTATTATATGGACAGTGAAATTGTATTATTGCTGTCTCAGTGGAACAGCAATTTTGAAATCCGAACTGTGATTTACTAAGTATCCCATTACTGTTGAGATAGCTAACCATTCTTGAGTACATTACTTTCTCGAAGATTTTTGTGAATGCCGTAAGCAAGGATACTGACCAATAGTTATTGACATCTGTTTTGTCCCCCTTTTTGTAGAGAGGCCTGAAAATGGCATATTTTAACTTGTCTGGGAAAATACCTTAGTGATGCATTACATATGTGACTCAGAACATCAGCTGTTATTGTTCAACATTGTTTTAATATCTTATTAGAGATGTCATCTACTCCAAGAGAATATCTATTTTTCAGAGATCTAATAATTTTACTTATATCACAAGAGGTTGTTATGTGAAATTTAAACTCTTACATGTACTGCCTAGGTTTTTCTTTTGAACTGTTCTCACCAATTTCTTCTCCTACACTTAATAAATGGTTGTTAAATACATTAGATACTTGTCTACTGTTGATTAGGATGCTCTCGTTCTCTTTAACAGTAATACTTACCTTCCCCAGTGGTTCCTTTTCCTGTCTCCCTTCTAACAACACTCCATATTGATCTGATTTTACTACCAGAGTTGTTAATTTCTTCTCTAACATACATATTTATTGATTTCCTGACAACTTTTCTCAGTATGTTACAATAATTTTTGTAGTGTAATACTATTTCTGGATCTTTACTAATTCTTGCTGTCTCATACAGTTTTCTTTATCTTTCTGAAGACGCTTTAATACCTATAGTAATCCAAGGTTTCTTTGAAAAGTGTGTGGTGTTACACATAGTAATTTTGTTTGGGAAACAATGTTCAAAAAGGGATATAAAATAATCAAGAAATATGTTGCTCTTATCATTAGCGTTTGGCTGATTATATACATCTCCCCAATTAACATTTCTTAAGCTTTCTCTGAAGTACTGTATAGATACTGGGTTGAGTGACCTCACACGTTTACTTAATGGTTTTTGAATTGTACACCCTGTTAGGTTTTGTATATTAATCAGTTGTGCATCATGGTCTGACAATTCATTTACCACAGGGTAACCACGTGTTGGTTTTAGATCCTCTTGCTGTACAAACATATTATCTATTAGCGTGCTACTGTCCTGAGCTATACGTGTAGGGAAATTGATCACTGATTCTAAGTTACATGTTGTTAATAACACTTCTAGTTCACTTTTCCCATCAGAATTACTAACAAAGTTTTCAACACATAACTGAGTTACTTTCAGTTTACATATGGTTCCTACACACGATGATAATTTTGCATACTAGCATAAAATAAAGATCCAGTAACGTTACTCGAAAGATTTGAAATTTCATATCACTCTGATATACACCATACACAACCCATTGAAAAGATAGAGTACTAAAAGCACAATGTTGCAGTCTATGAGCCCCTGGTCGGTCTAGTTCACACCAACGATGCTAGACGTCTTTGTAGAGTATATTAATCATTCCTTTACGTCATACACATACATTGATGAGCCTAAACATTATGACCACTGCCCACCGCGAAGTCGAACACATGGTGGTGTTGTGGTCACGTGGTGCTGTAATGAAAAGATGTAAGCGGTAGAGAGAGGAATAGCCAGTCATTCTAGCGAAGACGTCCTCGGTCCTGGGTTCGAATCCTGCCACTGTTTAAATTTTGAATAATAATAATAATCAACATTGGTGGACGAAGACTTCCAGCATAAGGAGTCACCCTCATTCTGCCAACAGCCTTGTCAAGAGGGCAGATGAGCCGACAGAGGTTCAGGGCACACTATTGTCCGGTTTCGGTTATGGACCACAATCACAATGAAAAAACCTTTTATAATGACAACATCACTTGACATTACATGTCTTTAGATATGAATAATATTATGATCAAGTCAAAAACGTAATAAAAATCTAACGTAAGTATTCAGTAGTAAAGTTAAGTGCTCAGTGAACAAGTGAAATATATTAATCAATAGTACCTCATAATGACAAGCATTCAGTATCTTCATTTCTCACAAGAGTTTGCTTTAATTGCTTTCTGTACTTGTCTAATTCTCTATGCTGCTTTTCTACATTGGCCATAATATTGCTGACTTGCATGTACTGTGAATAATCAACTGAAAGTGCAGTCAGCTACTCTTTAGACTCAAAACAGCACAATCAGTGCTTACATACAACTAAATGATCATAAGCAATAACGCTGCATGCTAGTTTCTGAAATATTTTTTACGTAACTGAAATGGTAAATTTCCGTATTTTCAACCGGCCGTATTAACAGGTTCACATATTAACACATGTATGGTGTTTCGAGACATGCAATTGAACCATTTTAAACTCTTTTCCGTTCATATTTTTCCCCTCTTGTAATAACACATTCGTGCTCAGAATACTCTCAACTGTACATATTAACACATAACTTATCGTTGCTGTTCTCAAATATTTCCACATGCTACAATTCAGCAGGAAATAAAACACTTGCAAAGTATAAAACGTCTGAATATGAAAGATAATTAGGCACGTAGTTCAACTTGCCATTTTCTAGGTACAAACCCACTATGACTGACCATTTGGAGACACAACTGACATTCTTTGAATAAGTGCTTTACACTCGCTTTCTGTACTTTTCTGTGCGTTCTGAAATTAAATTCCTTATCGCGGAAAGGTTTCAGATCTTCTTCACTTTCCTTAAAACTTATTACATTGGTTGAATACCATTAATTAATGTATTCATACAGTGATACACACGCCTACTGTTCACTAGCACTACTTCACTTGCAAAGTGGGGATTTACAAAGTGAGACATTTACCATCAGAGGTCTATCGAACTTGAGTAGTGTATTGACGAAAACTGAATATCACGCATCAAGAAAATGTCTAGGATCCCACCATCATGATTGTTTCGCTACGGCACATTCGACTTAAAGCCGAAGAGTATCACCACTGAGTTTAACACCCTGTGCAGACTGTTCACCCGTTATTTGTAATTATATACGGAATTCTATGACTACCGAACTTTCTATCACTGCTACTCTTCTTCACCAACCACCAGCTTACAAAGGGAGATGTCAGAGTGTTCCAGAATTTTGCGTCTGTTTTGCAGCTGCAAGAAGAATATTCCCTTAAGCTACATGAACACTGTACTACAGAAAATATAAGAACTGATACTATTGATTGTAACTTCCTGCCGGCCGAGTGGCCGAGCGGTTCTAGGCGCTACAGCCTGGAACCGCCGACCGCTACGGTCGCAGGTTCGAATCCTGCCTCGGGTATGGATGTGTGGGACGTCCTTAGGTTAGTTAGGTTTCAGTAGTTCTAAGTTCTAGGGGACTGATGATCTCAGCAGTTAAGTTCCACAGTGCTCTGAGCCATTTGACCATCTTTTGTAACTTCCTTTGCAATTACATTTTGAAACTGAAGTGAGTTATGGACGTGTGTACACAAAATCTCTCCATTACACGAGCACAGGATAGATTACTGTGTCAGTTACAACATCAATGACCTACTGGTAGTGGCTCCCTTGATTTTAATATCAATCTTCCTGCTCAGTCAGCAAAGCCTCAGAGAAGTTGAGACTCTAGAAAAATGTCATGTTTAAAAGCTGATGAACTGAAAATAACAAATACAGCAGTTGTCCAACAGCGAACAGTTAAATTTGATGAACAAGAACCAAGTGCTTCAGTATTAGCACCGGTACGTAACTGATGAATCCGTTTTGATGGATAAACAGTTGGCACCAGGTGAACCGTTCAAAAGTTTTCTGCCTGACAACAGTCACTGAGTCTGAATACCAAAGAGCGTGCAAGGTGTGGTAATTATTTAAAAGTAAGACATTTGGAGTTTAATCCGACCTCTATTTGGAAGTCAATGTCTTTGAAAATTTCCGTGCGTTCTGTTCCAAAATGTTGAATGTATATTCAGCCCTTTATGTGTTATTACATAGTATATACCTGAACTGTTAGTATGCTTGAAATCCGGCTGTGGCGCCCGAGTGCGCCAGTTTTGTTCTTCCTGTGTATGTCGAACGAGAGACTTCACAAAAGCTGTTCGTGTGCTTAGATTCCGTTTGAGCAGAAATGAAACCTCTGGCCGCAAGCAAGTAAAAGCTGCACCAACCACCCTCCCCCCCCCCCCCCCCCCTCCTCTTAAATGTGCATGCCTGAGACGGACACTGCTGCCTGGGTGGTTTTCATTCTCTTCCATGACGGTCATCAGGTGTCACGGAACAACGACGCGGTTTAATTAATCGTCCTACGAAAACGTCAGCTCACCTATCTAATCGTCCAAGAGTTCTACAGCCTGTTACAACAAAACAATGGTTCTCGATCCAAAAAAAAACCATCACCAGGCCTGTGCTAATCTTAAGTTCCAGTTTCGTCATGCTATGACGGTCGCTCATAAAAGCCAGTTTATAGTACCTGACCGAAACAATTACCAAAAGGATTACAAAATGGGCTGTCTGTCACAGAATTCTCGTCTACTATTATCCAAATAGATCCCTCTGAACTTTCAGTTCTCGGTCCCGACTTGTACAATACGCTACGTCGGTTTTAATTAATTCAAAAGCCACGGTTTATATATATAACCGGAATTTGTCCTGTTTGTCTTTCTAATTCATTCGCGTTCACTCTGTGGAACTCCACGCCAAGTTTAATTCATAATTCAGCAAAATTAACATCTATTCAGAGCTCGTTATATAAGCGTCCGTACGTGATGATGCCTGAGCTCCGAACTGTACTTAGACTTTACAAAGCCATTCTTTAGCCCACGAAATACGCACTAACGTTCTGTTCTCTGATTGGCTGACAAACATCATAGCAATCCTACAGTAGTGTTATACCTCACAATAGTCTGTAACAATCGTCTTAAGTTAGAAGTTTCTGTGAGCAGTTTATTAAATGAACAAATTTGGAAGCTCCACAAATATCAAAATAACCACTTCTTTATATAACTGAATTATCGTAAAATGTTTAGTGTTTTCCAGTACCATAAACCGGCTAGTTGCAATTTAGACATTTCCCTTGAGAGTATGATTCACTCTGTCTGTTCATCCACAGGCCTCACGCTATATACAGTTGACAGGCCAAACGACCCGGCGTCCACATTAGGAGATGGGTTCCCGTCCCAACTCACTGCAAACATTTTGATTTGCCACCTGTACACACTACACAAATTTAGGTCAAAGAAGCGGTTGTCGTTCGTTGGCTTCTGTTGGTCTAGTGTATACGGGCCTTTACGAGCTAGCCGTGACTCATTTCTGCTGGAAGGAAGCTACTCGCCTGTATTGATTGCTATAGGCGCTATGAGAAGGCGCTACGCCACAACGGAAATCCTGACGTCGTACATGAGCCCTACTGCTCGTAATGATCGCCCTAAGACCAAACTTATGGTGAGAAGGTAGTTTCACACTGTCTAGGTAGATACAGCACTCCATCTAGAGTCAACAAAGACAGCAAAGGTTTCTGTTACATTCTACTTAGGATAGCTTGCCTACGACCCATGAATCATCAATTGGGGCTGTTATTGCGGGGGGCCATTATGTACAAATGTTCAAATGTGTGTGAATTCCTAAGGGACCAAACTGCCTAGACTTACACACTACTTAAACTAACTTATTCTAAGAATAACACACACACACACACACCCATGCCGAGGGAGGGCTCGAATCTCTAGAGCAAAGGCTGTGCAATCCGTGACATGGCGCCTCAAACCGCACGGCGGGGCCACTATGAAGCAAATCTTCAGTGTTCTGTATTTCGCAATAGTCGGTGTTCACTGGGATGTACACTATTTCGGTGGGAGGTTTCTTGTCGTGACAACGCTTCTTCTCGGCGTAGCAACTCTTTTAAGACACAATATAGAGAAACATATAGTAACTGTATCAAGTAGCATATTGGGGACCAAAATTTTCCACAAATGCACGTATTTATGTGAGCCTGCAGCGTGTTCACTGTTTCGATAACTGCTCCCTTCCATACCTATCCAATGTTTTCCAAACGCTACTACAATACTTTAATTAGGAGAAAAGCAGTGGCATGGTGGTGAAATAAGACAAAAAGGTTTTTCGGTTTTATAACTGATACGGGTAATTGGAGAAAGCTTTCGACAATGTTGATGAAAATACTCTCTTTAAAATTCAGAAAGTAGTGGGGATAAAACACTGGGAGCGAAAGGCTATTCACAACTTGTACAGGTACAAGACAGCAGCTATAAGTGACATATGAGATGGAAGCAGTGGTTGAGGAGGGAGTGAAACAGGGTTGTATCCTATCCCTGACGTTATTTAATCTGTACATTGATCAAGCAGTAAATGAACCCAAAGAAAAATTTGGAGAAGAAATAAATAAACTTTGAAGTTTGCCGACGATATTGTAATTATGTCGAGACTATAAAGGACTTGGAAAAGCAGTTGAACGGAATGAACAGTGTCTTGAAGGAAGGACGTTAGATGAATGTCAACGAAAGAACAACAAATACAATAGAATGCAGTCGAATTAAATCAGTTGATGTTGCAGAAATCAGGAAACGAGACACTTAAAGTAGTAGATGAGGTTTGCTACTTGGTCAGCAAAGTAAGTGAAGATGACCAAAGTAGAGCGGATGTAAAATCTAGATTGACAGTGACAAGAAAAATGTTTCTGAAGAAGAGGAATTTTTTAACATGGAATATAAATTCACGTGTCAGGAAGTCTTTTGTGGAACTGTTGGTATGGAGTGTAGCCATGCGTGGAAGTGAAACATGGACGATAAACAGATTAGACAAGAAAAGAGTAGAAGCTTAGGAAATGCTGTGCTGCAGAAGGATGCCGGAGATTAGATGAGTATATGACGTAACTAATAAGGAAGTACTTAATGGGAATGGGGGAAACATATGTTGCAAAATTGACTAGAAGAAAGGACTGGTTGATAGAAAACGTTTTCAGACATCAAGGAATCACCAATTTACTACTGGAGAGAGGAGTAAAGGGGAAAAGTCATAAAACGATACCAAGAGATGAATACAGTAAGCAGATTCAGAATGATGTAGATATCAGTAGTTATTCGAAGATAAAGAGGCTTATACAGGATAGAGCGGCGTGGAGAGCCACGTCATATCGTTCTTCGGATTGAAGATCACCGTAAATACCGCAACTTCGTAAAATTCAAGACAATAATTTTTTTAAAACGAGCAATTGTAGTAATCGGTGGTGATCCGAGCTAATTCCACCAGACAGGAAAGTGTAGGAATTCAAGTAAAGCACAGCGCAATACTCGTTCATACTAAATAGTTCCCGTGTGCATCTGAAGAAGAAATCGTACTAACGAGGCATTAACACACAGCTGATTGACAGATATGCATACGTTCAGATCTCTTACTGATGTGGCAAGTAAGAAGTTTTTCCCACGAGGAATATTTCATGCGCCCACTCCTCTGAATCAGACCAAAATCTAGAAACAATAGAGAGAAACCTATCGTAATTGTGTACACTAGCATGTTTACGACCCCTTCCACAAATATACGTACATGAGAGACAATTCCGGTGGTCTGGTGGCAAATTGAGTCACAGAATAAACTCTGCGTGAAATTAAAATCATTACTCTGTTCGTGCAAGTGAATGCGCAGAGACTTCGTGCGATTTATCCCCATCAGATATCGCAGGAAACTCCAATAATTTTGCCGCAGTCCGCTGCTTTCCTGCACGAGATCACACGATATAGTGCGGTGGCTTTCAATCGAAAAATTCGAGGAATAGTCATAATGTTCGAATTATCACGTCGGAAAGAAGAAACTGCGACTTTAAATACTGATAGCTTTGTTAGTCCTCCTACACATATTTATCCTTTAATGCCAGACTTTTTATTCCGATGATGGATACCTGTGCTAACCACTGCGCCAACTCGCTCGGTATGTTTTATGAACAGAAGCGCCTGTAGTAACATCCTTACTGTCCTGATAAATTAATCACCCTGATATATGCGCACCCAAATGGAGGAAACGTACATATGTGAATCTTGCAAAGAATTACAGTGAGATCCGACAGGCAAGTGATCCAAGTTTGCGGTCAGATCCTGCAGTGGTGATGCAATGGGAGGGCGGCTTCATTTGAAAGGCACGTAGTGGACGAGTCATACAAGTGATGATCGCTTCCCGACTCGAGTAGGACGTTAGTAGGCGCAGAATGCCAGGTAGACATGTCGGACGGTATTTCTCACAGTTAATGTTAAATTATCGACTTTTGTGACCCATTATTTTGGAAACATTTTAAGACATCAACTTACAATTTTCCATAATTAATCAATGCACCTTTCTAGAAACACTACTAGAATTATTACTAAAATTGTATTGTGGGGCATGTTATCTTTTTTTTTCAAACACTCAATTTTTTGGCAGAATTTTATAAATAAATGAACATAAAAACAAAACAACTCAGAATATTTTAATTATTCTGGTTCCATAAGTGTTGTATCTCACACTTGGCATGCCGTGAAAATTTCATTCTCTACCACCAATACTTTTTTTGGAAACAGGTCATTTATTGCAAAAATATAGTTTGTTTCAAACATTTTTATTACAAATTCTTAAACAGACTTACATTTCTGCGTCTTTTACGCACTAGAATTGCCCCGGCCCATAGTGTGTGTCTTCTTCAGTGACACACCAGGCCAGTGCTTGCCTCCTCCTTCTCTTTCTTGCTTCTTTTGTCATTTGCTGAGCAGTTAACTCTGCTTCACCTACACGAGGCTCATCCAGTTTCCGCAGTCCTTTAGCTGTGTTCTGCCCAAATCTTATCCCTAACTTCTCCAGAACCCTAAGACTTTCATAGCTCCCATCATTAAAAGTTATTAGAGCTTCAGACACTGCTAACTTTAGAGTCATAAGGCCAATAAATACATTTATAGGCACACGGCACTACACAGCATTATTGAAGGACTCATTCACATTCTGAGTCTTCCCATGTAAACACTTCTTTAGTAGCTCAGGATTTGTCAAACATTGCCTTCATTACTGCCAAGAGAAGAGAATGTTTCTGTGTGAATTCATGCACGGTGCCAGAAACTTCAGCTTGCCTATATTTACATCAAGTGTTCAGTGGAGGTGGACACAAAGCATGCCATGGCTTTTCATCGATTGATATTCGATGAAAGAAAGTTCTCCACACAGCTATTTTCATCTTTTCTAAATTGTCACAGTTATCTCTAATGGTCTTCCCATAATATTCCTGGAAATAATCAATTACGTTGTCCGTCAATCTTCCAGCACACTTTATTGACTTGCCATCAGACAGTTTTGTGTTACCCAGCTTGTTCTTGGTTATGCAGACGTGTTCTCATCCTTTTTTTGAAATGTCCTACACACTGAAGTTCTTGTATAGGAACATCATATGGCTTACCGTTTTGCACTGCAATGAAAGCCTTGCTGTCTCCATCATCTAAGTAATTCAAATACCTGACACCTCTCTGCTTCTGCAAATGCTGGAAAATGTTAACTGCTCCTATTACCTCCATTCCTCCTCTTGTGCCATCATAATTTATTATACATTGCTGCTTATGAAGTAATCTGTTCTTCTGGTTCACTGTGCAACCCTAGCAGTACTTACTGGGAACTTCAAAATCCAAACCTTTTCCAGTGTCAATACTTATTGCAGATGTAAAACCATTTTTAAAACTAAACCCACGCTTTTTCCAGGAGCCATCCACAGAAATGCTGATGTCTGTCACCCTCATTTTGTTCAACAGCTTCTGAAGAAACAGAAACCATTGAATCTTCAGCCACAGCATTTACAAAGTCCCCAATTGCCGTTACATATTTCGTATACCTAGAAGGTGGTTTTGGAAAATTCAACACAGTGCAGTGAACATCACCAATGCATCTAAGGCCTTAGAACTGTCTCACATTAGTTTCATACAATTCATGACCTGCACACTTTGATGAAGTATGAAAAGCTTTTTCGTTTTTGCGCTTCTGACATTTAATGATCAGTTTAGAAACAACACCTATTCTAGCTCCAATGTCCTCATAAAGTTTAACTTCACCACCACAAAGACAGCAAGAGACAGTTTCAGAAAGGTGCAAGGATTTGCAGATCAGTAATGACGTTTTCCATAATATCATTACTTTTACCACTGTCACCGTTTTCCAAAGTAACTTTCCTTTTCGATGCAATAGGGGGGCATGGTCACTTTAGAAACATTATCGTGGTTTCCTTCACCAATAGCACACCTGTTTTCAAGTACTTCAGAAGAAAATGCAGGTCTCACACATCTCTTACCCGCAAATTTGCGTTTCTTGAAGTTACTTTTACGCTTACTCATTTTATTTAAGTATAAAAAACAATAGAGGTTAGCTTACTACAAATATGGGCGATAATCACATTACTTTCAACGAAAGCTAGTATCAGAAACAAAGGACTAATTTGTTTGTTCGTAATTCCAACTTCTGAGACGTAGCAGTAGGCACAAAAAAAGCAATTTACAGCCTTCTAGACTGTGTAGTTCCCAAGATATGACTGCTCAAATGTGGCAGTATATGCGTAGCAGCGAAATTTGACAGTCACACGTCAACATTCAAATTACTATTTGAAGGTCTCATAATTGTTTCATTTTAACGTATTATTTACCAAAATGTTCAGGAAAATCCAAAGTACTTTATGGAGTAGAAAACAGAAAATGTCAAATTTCAAAGAATTTAACGTACACTACTGGCTATTAAAATTGCTACACCAAGAAGAAATGCAAATGATAAACAAATTGGACAAACAAATTATAATAGAACTGAAATGTGATTACATTTTCACGCAATTTGGGTGCATAGATCCTGAGAAATCAGTACCCAGAACAACCACCTCAGGCCGTAATAACGGCCTTGATACGCCTGGGCATTGAGCCAAACAGAGCTTGCATGGTGTGTACAGGTACAGCTGCGCATACAGCTTCAACACGATACCACAGTTCATCAAGAGTAGTGACTGGCGTATCGTGACGAGCCAGTTGCTCGGTCAGCATTGACCAGACATTTTCAATTGGTGAGAGATCCGGACAATGTGCTGGCCAGGGCAGCAGTCGAACATTTTCTGTATCCAGAAAGGCCCGTACAGGACCTGCAACATGCAGTCGTGCATTATCCTGCTAAAATGTAGGGTTTCGCAGGGATCGAATGAAGGGTAGAGCCACGGGTCGTAACACATCTGAAATGTAACGTCCACTGTTCAAAGTGCCGTCAGTGCGAACAAGAGGTGACCCAGACGTGTAACCAATGGCACCCCATACCATCACGCCGGATGATACACCAGTATGCCGATGACGAATACACGCCTCCAACGTGCGTTCACCGCGATGTCGCCAAACACGGATGCGACCATCATGTTGCTGTAAACAGAACCTGGATTCATCCGAAAAAAATGACGTTTTGCCATTCGTGCACCCAGGTTCGTCGTTGAGTACACCATTGCAGGGGCTCCTGTCTGCGATGCAGCGTCAAGGGTAACCGCAGCCATGGTCTCCGAGCTGATAGTCCATGCTGCTGCAAACGTCGTCGAACTGTTCGCGCAGATGGTTGTTGTCTTGCAAACGTCCCCATCTGTTGACTCAGGGATCGAGACATGGCTGCACAATCCGCTACAGCCATGCGGATAAGATGCCTGTCATCTCGACTGATAGTGATACGAGGCCGTTGGGATCCACCACGGCGTTCCGTATTACCCTCCTGAACCCACCGATTCCATATTCTGCTAACATTCATTGGATCTCGACCAACGCGAGCAGCAATGTCGCGATACGATAAACCGCAATTGCGATAGGCTACAATCCGACCTTTATCAAATTCGGAAACTTGATGGTAGGCATTTCTCCTCCTTACACGAGGCATCACAACAACGTTTCACCAAGCAATGCCGGTCAACTGCTGTTTGTGTATGAGAAATCGGTTGGAAACTTTCGTCATGTCAGCAGGTTGTAGGTGTCGCCAACGGCGCCAACCTTGTGTGAATGCTCTGAAAAGCTAATCATTTGCATATCACAGCGTCTTCTTCCTGTCGGCTAAATTTCGCGTCTGTAGCACGTCCCCTTCGTGGTGCAGCAATTTTAATGGCCAGTAGTGTACAGTTCCCCAAACCAGTTTGAGAGGGGCCTAATAAACGGCATGGAAACCGCAGGCTGGTCGATATGCCGTGTCATTCGTCAGGTCGATCGGAGTGTTCCGTGAGACTATATTGGGAGCAGTGAACACGAAACGGCACTCATGTGCAGTATATCGGGTGTAGAGCAATGAGGAAGGCGACAAGGTCAGAGGATCGAAAGACTGTGTGGCAAGCTATCATGGATCCAACAGTGATCCGTTCCACGATGCAAGTCGATGTATGGTTGCCAGTTGTTTCCACTCGCTCTGTGGAGGCGAATTTTCAGTCCTGGCGCCCTTGTCGTGTACTGCTGTTAACACCGCGACATAGACGACTCCATGTACAATGCTACCAAGCCAGAACGATGGAGACTGCCACGGATCGGCAAAGCGTGCTGTTTAGTAATGAATCGCGAGTCCTTTTGAAGACAGGTTATAAACATATACAGGTGAACTCCATACTTCCAACCATGCACAGCGGCCTGGGTGCCATAAGCTATGATAGCCAGTCCCCTCTAACTGCGGTACGTGAAACCTAACAGGCCCGCGTTATGTTGATGACATTTTTTGATGCCATGTGCGACCTTTCCTCCATGGCCGGCCTGCTCCCCGGAGCATGTGTGGGACGAGGTGAAACGCCAAATGCCGCCGTGTCATTCTGTACATGATTTGAAGAAGGCTGTTCAGGATTTGTGGCGCCGTCTACCTCAGGACAACATCAGGCGCCTAATCTACATCTACATCTATACTCCGCGAGCCACCTTACGGTGTGTGGCGGAGGGTACTTATTGTACCACTATCTGATCCCCCCTTCCCTGTTCCATTCACGAATTGTGCGTGGGAAGAACGACTGCTTGTAAGTCTCCGTATTTGCTCTAATTTCTCGGATCTTTTCGTTGTGATCATTACGCGAGATATATGTGGGCGGTAGTAATATGTTGCCCATCTCTTCCCGGAATGTGCTCTCTCGTAATTTCGATAATAAACCCCTCCGTATTGCGTAACGCCTTTCTTGAAGTGTCCGCCACTGGAGCTTGTTCAGCATCTCCGTAACGCTCTCGCGCTGACTAAATGTCCCCATGACGAATCGCGCTGCTTTTCGCTGGATCATGTCTATCTCTTCTATTAATCCAACCTGGTAAGGGTCCCATACTGATGAGCAATACTCAAGAATCGGACGAACAAGCGTTTTGTAAGCTACTTCTTTCGTCGATGAGTCACATTTTCTTAGAATTCTTCCTATGAATCTCAACCTGGCGCCTGCTTTTCCCACTATTTGTTTTATGTGATCATTCCACTTCAGATCGCTCCGGATAGTAACTCCTAAGTATTTTACGGTCGTTACCGCTTCCAATGATTTACCACCTATGGCATAATCGTACTGGAATGGATTTCTGCCCCTATGTATGCGCATTATATTACATTTGTCTACGTTTAGGGAAAGCTGCCAGCTGTCGCACCATGCATTAATCCTCTGCAGGTCTTCCTGGAGTACGTACGAGTCTTCTGATGTTGCTACTTTCTTGTAGACAACCGTGTCATCTGCAAATAGCCTCACGGAGCTACCGATGTTGTCAACTAAGTCATTTATGTATATTGTAAACAATAAAGGTCCTATCACGCTTCCCTGCGGTACTCCCGAAATTACCTCTACATCTGCAGATTTTGAACCGTTAAGAATGACATGTTGTGTTCTTTCTTCTAGGAAATCCTGAATCCAATCACAAACCTGGTCCGATATTCCGTAAGCTCGTATTGTTTTCACTAAACGTAAGTGCGGAACCGTATCAAATGCCTTCCTGAAGTCCAGGAATACGGCATCAATCTGCTCGCCAGTGTCTACGGCACTGTGAATTTCTTGGGCAAATAGGGCGAGCTGAGTTTCACATGATCTCTGTTTGCGGAATCCATGTTGGTTATGATGAAGGAGATTTGTATTATCTAAGAACGTCATAATACGAGAACACAAAACATGTTCCATTATTCTACAACAGATTGACGTAAGCGAAATAGGCCTATAATTATTCGCATCTGATTTATGACCCTTCTTGAAAATGGGAACGACCTGCGCTTTCTTCCAGTCGCTAGGTACTTTACGTTCTTCCAGCGATCTACGATAAATTGCTGATAGAAAGGGGGCAAGTTCTTTAGCATAATCACTGTAGAATCTTAAGGGTATCTCGTCTGGTCCGGATGCTTTTCCGCTACTAAGTGATAGCAGTTGTTTTTCAATTCCGATATCGTTTATTTCAATATTTTCCATTTTGGCGTCCGTGCGACGGCTGAAGTCAGGGACCGTGTTACGATTTTCCGCAGTGAGACAGTTTCGGAACACTGAATTCAGTATTTCTGCCTTTCTTCGGTCGTCCTCTGTTTCGGTGCCATCGTGGTCAACGAGTGACTGAATAGGGGATTTAGATCCGCTTACCGATTTTACATATGACCAAAACTTTTTAGGGTTCTTGTTTAGATTGTTTGCCAATGTTTTATGTTCGAATTCGTTGAATGCTTCTCTCATTGCTCTCTTTACGCTCTTTTTCGCTTCGTTCAGCTTTTCCTTATCAGCTATGATTCGACTACTCTTAAACCTATGATGAAGCTTTCTTTGTTTCCGTAGTACCTTTCGTACATGATTGTTATACCACGGTGGATCTTTCCCCTCGCTTTGGACCTTAGTCGGTACGAACTTATCTAAGGCGTACTGGACGATGTTTCTGAATTTTTTCCATTTTTGTTCCACATCCTCTTCCTCAGAAATGAACGTTTGATGGTGGTCACTCAGATATTCTGCGATTTGTGCCCTATCACTCTGGTTAAGCAAATATATTCGATGCCAGACCGTGTTGCTGCATGCATTGCAGGAAAAGGTGGCCCAACGCGTTATTGGCGTGCTCTGTGTTTGTATACGTTTGCTTACATGTCTGGATTTTGGTTCAAATGGTTTAATTGGCTCTGGGCACTATGGCACTTAACTTCTGAGGTCATCAGTGCCCTAGAACTTAGAACTACCTAAACCTAACTAACCTAAGGACATCACACACATACATGAACGAGGCAGGATTCGAATCTGCGACCGTATCGGTCGCGCGGTTCTAGACTGTAGCGCCTAGAACCGCTCGGCCACTTCGGCCGGCTGGATTTTGCGAGCAAGTGAATCTCCCATTTGTATCTAATAAATTTCGTTTCGCTTAGATGCTCCTCTCCTGAGGTGCTGTTTTCAATATTCAAAGTAAAAACGAATATTAGCAATACAGTAATGTTTCCTAAGAGAATATATTGACTCAGACTATACAGTCTCTCTCTCACTCCCGCGGGACTGAACGTAATGAATGTAGGTAGCTGTGAACTGCAAACAGAATGAAAAATCTTGCTGTCGACACACAGCAGTGAAATAGCATGAAGTGTACACACGCTGCAGTTTATATGGAACGCTGCAAATATCTGATAGGATAATATGAAAGAACACACCTTACGACGGTGAATAAACCTAAACAAGCAGCAGGAGCTATGTTGATAATACGGAGCTCGTGGGTTGCTGATGTGTGCCGCTGTCCAGATACTTTTCTTTCCTATTTACTTTTCGGCGCTGTGCATGCGTTCCTCTCTTCAGCGCCGTAACACTGCCTTCAGACAGGTGAAGACGCAGCGAAGGTTTAGGACCCTTCCATTGTGTAAGTGCATTAGGCCTAGTAGTATTAGTAATAGCAGTGGTTATAGTTCTATTCATCCGTTGACTACTTGCACAGTAATATTCATTTACGTACTTACCGTTGACAGAGATGGGACAAGTAGTCGCCGTAATTTAGGAAAACCATCGAAAACCCAAATCAGGACGACCGGTTGGAGAGTAGAGCATTCATTCTACAGAAAACAAGAACATTCTGTTTAGAAATAAGCTCTGTCCTAATGAACAGTACTGTCTTGGTTGCATTTCTTTCTCCTCCGCAAAGTACTATCAGAGCACGAAATAGGGCGGACGCCATAATCATGGGGTTGAGAGAAATGTACGTTCTTGATGCCCTTAATGTTCTTACGGTTTGTGACCTACAGTTGATGTCTGTTCTAGAATTGCAGAACACTGAGAAACATGACAAACCAATCTTCATATCCAACAGAGTCCAATGGTAAGAATGAAAAGATAATCAAGGTGCTCATTTTTCATGTGCTTCACGTACAATAGGGATTAGAGATAACTGCAATGTATGAATATGCGGGTAATGTTACTATTTCAGTAGAAAAATAAGGGCATCATATATATGATTATTCTGTTTTCTACTAACTGTTGCAATTCAGAAAAACAGACGTTTATCAATCAGTGTGATAAAAAACATTACCAAACTAGTCTCTGGTACCATATCATCCTCGTATATTATTCACAAGACGGCCGCTGTGGCCGAGCGGTTCTGGGCGCTTCAGTCCGGAACCGCGGGACTGTTACGGTCGCAGGTTCGAATCCTGCCTTGGGCATGGACGTGTGTGATATCCTTAGGTATAAATAGTTCTAAGTCTATGGGAATGATGACCTCAGATGTTAAGTAACATAGTCCTTAGAGCCATTTCAACCAACCAACAATTCACAAAAAGGAGACTACAGACAGGGTTAAATGCATAAAATGTTCACCGACAGTAGGAATCATGTTCAGAAATTAGAAGAATTTCTGATGAAGAAATTTCGAAAAATGGAAATGAAGTACAGTATATTACGCTGGAGAGCCAAAGAAACTGGTACACCTCCTAGTATCGTGTAGGGCCCCCGCGAGGACGCAGAAGTGCCGCAGCACGACGTAGCATGGACTCGACTAACGTCTGAAGTAGTACTGGAGGGAACTCACACCATGAATCTGCAGGATTGTCCATAAACCCGTAAGAGTACAATGGGGTAGAAATCTCTTCCAAACAGCACGTTGCAAGGCATCCCAGATTTGCTCAATAATGTTCATATCTGGGGAGTTTGGTGGCCAGCGAAGCTTTTAAACTCGGAAGAGTGTTGTTGGAGCCAGTCTGTAGCAATTTTGGATGTGTGAGTTGTCGCATTGTCGTGGTGGAACAGCCCAAGTCCATCGGAATGCACAATGGACATGAATGGATGCAGTTGATCAGACAGGATGCATACATACGTGTCACCTATCAGAGTCGTATCTAGACGTATCACGGGTCCCATATCACTGCACACGCTCTACACCATTACAGAGCCTCAACCAGCTTGAAGAGTCCCCTGCTGACATGCAGGGTCCTTGGAATCATGAGGTTGTCTCCATAATTGCACACGTCCATCCGTTCGATGCAATTCGAAACGAGACTCGTACGATCAGGCAACATGTTTCCAGTCATCAACAGTCGAACGTCGGTATTGACCGGCCCAGGCGTAAAGCTTTGTATCGTGCAGTCATCAAGGGTACACGAGGGGACCTTCGGCTCCGAAACCTCATATCGATGATGTTTCGTTGAGCGGTTCGCACTTCTTAATGGCCCAGGATTGAAATCTGCAGCCACTTGCGGAAGGGTTGCACTTCTGACACGTTGACCGATTCTCTTCATTCGTCGTTGGTCTGGTTCTTGCAGGATCTTTTTCCATCAGCAGCGATGACGGTTTAATGTTGTAGCGGATTCCTGATATTCACGGTACACTCTTAAAATGATCGTACAGGGAAACCCCACTTCATCTCAATCTCGGTGAAGCTGTGTTTCAGCCATCGTTCATGCACCGACTATAACACAACGTTTAAATTCACTCAAATCTTGATAACCTGCCACTGTAGCAGCAGTAACCGATCTCACAACTGCGCCAGACACGTGTGTCTTATATAGGTGTTGCCGACAGCTGCGTCTTATTCTACATGATAACATATCTCTGTATTTGTATACGCATGCCTATACCAGTTTCTTTGGCACTTTAGTGTACATAGACTGTGCCATAAATTCCTACTTTAGAGTAGACTTTCTCTTTTGGGAGTACGCATATTTTACTTTTAAGTGCAAAAACGATATATACTCAAATTATTGCAGGAAAATGTAGGCTGCCTGCCTAAAAAGAAAAGTCTTTTTCTACGTTTTAAAAATGGAACTTAAATGATGCCTCACATATCTTTAACGCTAGCAATATCAACGCATTTTCCATAATGGGAATTACCATAGGTGTGGCGTAGATTTTGACCATCAGATAAAGAAATGGAAAAAACTAAAGTCGTTCATTGTTGCTGACATGCCAGAATCATACTTTTTAAAGAGATACTGATGTGTAAGCAGAGCGCAGAACATAAAAGTATCTTTCAGCACGCTCTTAGCAATATAAACGTACTTTCGGAAACTTGTAGAAGGGCCAGAGTACTTTATGCCCGAGGTAAAAAAATTAAAACATGTAAAATTCTTGCCAAGTTGCTCATTTTTACCAACAACATACTTTTTAAAGCGATACTGCTGTGTAACTGATCCTGAAAATATTGAATATGAGTATACTGGGGAAAGTAACATCTGCTACTAGGACTTAAATTTTTGAGATACGTTAAAATGAAAAATTTTAAAAATTATGGAATCTGGTAGAAGAACTCATTAAAAAATAAACATTTTTTTTCAAAATTTTAAAACATAATAAAACTGATTAGATTGCAATATTTTTGAAAAATGGGCACAACGTACCGTCCCCCGAAACCCCCTTAGTGCTGAGAGGGTTAATTTTGTAAGACTGGCTACATTCTTTAGCTGTTGATAATTCCATGGTATTTTAAATAATATCACTGTTCGCCAACACTAAACTAATATACTTCCTACTTGGTGGGCTTTACAAACATTTAATGATTACACTATACAAATATGTATAAATACACGTATGAGAAACAGCTCAAAGCTGTAAGCAGCCCTTCGCAACCAGCCAGAAAGTATGCAGATCATACACAGCCGCCTTTCTACAACTGGACGCTGTAACACAGGTAAAGCTGGCACAAGCTACCATCAGGCCAATACAAAACTATCAACGCTGCATTCTGCCTTCAGTGTCTCACTGTATTGCTAGTGATAGTGACAGCGACAATGACATAGTCGACGTTTCCAAGGCCAAGCTCTTGACCGAATCCTGCCTCCTCTGACTTCATACCTGGCCTGCGGGAATGTAGGAACTCCTCGTCCGCTGCGGTACTCGTGAACCAGTCACACATGCACGACTGGAGGCAGAAATGGCCTTACTTTATATTATGTAAATTGACAATCATACAGCTATAATGCGTAACGAAAGAGGGACCCCCTAAAATTTCTTCTGTCAGACATGACAATCTTCAAACAAATATTTAAGAATAAATTAACTGAACGTCTAACTGCAGCAGACTCTACCAAAAAATGTTGAAAATAGAGGAAACCTCATACATTTCTAGTGAAATAAATATAAGATGTCTAGTAGGTAATCTTGGTATACCTAAAAACAAAATTTGCACTATCCCGAAGATTCACTGAATATTATAGTCACTCAGAGTAAAATAATTACTGATATTCACCAAAAGAAGTAAACAAAACATCCGTATTACGAATTGCCACCGTAATTGTCCTCTTGAAAATGGTCAATTGCATAAATATAAGTCACCCTGTGCATTGCTTAGGAATCCTTAATTAATTAAATTATCTTTAGTTGGCAATGAAGACCAACCCTGCTTCCCCCAGGGAAAAAAGTGAAGTTTACTGCCATCACTGCACTTATTAAACAACTGTCAAAGGTGTTCCTAGGCTGCAGTTTTTGTATTTCTTTTCGGATATCGGTTTGTAGTTAGAAACACTTCAGTGTATTTATATCTCACAGTCCGCACAAAGCATCGACAATGCATAGTAACCATATTACTCCACAGTCAAAACATTGGGCTTTCATGTTAGTCCACTTGGTGTTGCCTGTGGCTGCACTTGCAGATCAGTAGTTTTGTTGTGGTGAGTGATAGTGAGTAAGTAAGGGGCTGCATGTGCCGTAACGTCAACTGCCCTCCCGTTTCTGCTTATTGAGGTAATCACAGCTCGTAGTATGCATCCTCCCACTTTCCCCTTCCCAACCACAACTGCTCAAATGATGAGGCAGAGGTGGATGCAGCATTGCTGCCAGTTGGTGCATGTGGCGGGTGCATGGACGGATTTATGGTGCTTTTTAAATACATAGACACTGTGCAACAAATGTTATTACTTTTAATATGGTTTAGTCCCAGTGATGCAAACAAAAGTGTTGCACTCTTTACTTCGCCCTCCTAGAGGTCATTTTATTTTTATTTTTTTTAGTAATGTATACTCCTCCCTTGGTTTCATTCTTTCCCCATGCTGCCATAGAATTAATATGGAAGTATGGATTAACACGTTGATGATTGTGTAAACATTGTGTCTGTTATGTTGAATGGTAATATGTAGAACATGTCAACCAATAAATCCATCTCAAACCGATAAAGTGAAAAAATTTGGCTTTTATGAAGAGTAAATACATTTACTTAACTCGCTTTATACACTTTGAATCAATAAATATCTTGTGCCCCGTACAATCTAAAGTAGTCTTTGTTTTTCCTCACTATTGAAAGTATCCACTCACCTCATCATCGATTTCTTAGGGCCTTTGTCCCGCTTCAACGCGGGATCGGCCTTCTTACTATGTACTTGACGATGTTAGTATCAAGAGGTGGCCGGATGCCCTTTCTGTCGCCACCCCGCACGCCCCGGGACGGAATTAGTGCACCCTATCTGTTTGCGTCTCGTGTAAGCCATGAAATAGTGCGCACATTTTCGGATGTCTCCGAGTCTTGTAACTGAGGCGGGACATGGAGACCAGCCCGGTATTTACCTAGTGGGTTGTGGAAAACCGCCTAAAAACCACATCCAGGCTAGCCGGCACGCCACCCCTCGTCGTTAAACGATGTGTTTTGGATCCGGGGCCGGCGCGCCTACGCGAGACCAGGAAGCAGAACATTAGCGCTCTCGGCTAACCTGGCGGGTTGAAGTATCGCCTTACCTAATTTCATTAACATCGTTTCAGTGGTCTTTTCGTGAAAAGGGATCAAACAAACACACTTTCGCGTTTATAATATTAGTATGGATGACAAGAGTCGTATTCCTACTTCCGCTTCACAGCCCGCAGTGTGTATCAGAGACAGTCCACCTGATAAATCTGTTTCTTTATGATTCCGATAGTGTAGCTTTACTGATACAATAGTTTACATTGAGAATCTCGTTGACCTATACGTCCGTTATGTTTATAATCCTAGCTGCACGCGAAAAACAATCGACTGAGTAAACACCTTATTTCACTGTCCACACTTCGGAATTTTCTAGTTTAGTTCGTGAGATGATAATCCTCGACAGAAAGCACTTCAATGAATTTACATTTTAACTTCTCAGTCCGCGATACGCATCTAAAACAGTCCGCGTTGCACACCGGAAATAACAGTCTAAAGCTGATACTAGAAACACGCCATTCCGTCACCCACGCACGACAATAATCGGTCTCTGCTCTTTTCTACAGACTCCTTCGTTAACGTTGCACGTAGGGACCTACCGACTTGCTTCATAGCTCGTCTCTCCTACAAAATATTGCACGGAATATTACAATATAAATTCTTAATCGAAATTAATATTTCATGCGCATAAAAATGTTTTAAGATCACGTTAATAAATGTGTAACTACACAACGGTCTTTACAGAACGTATGCATGCGGCACAGTAACATGTAGATGAGCAACGCCTATATTAGACCTCAACTCTCAGACGACAGGTGGCAGCACTTGCAATGGAAGGTATATAACGCAGTCGTTGTAGCAGTGCGGAAGTGCAGTGATTTATGTGATGTCCAGAATGGCATCATCAATGGCTCTCAGGCCAAGGGTGGAAACATTTCCGTAACGGCTAAATTTGTAAACTGTTCGCATGCCGCTGTGGTTAAAATATACCGTGTACTGGGAAATGGCGTTATCCAAAACCGATGCCGAAGCAAGTTTTGTCCACCACGTGCCATAGATAAGAGCTGTAGACGATGGTTGCGGAAATGTGTACTGGTGATCACGCGTGCAAATGTTAAGCAACTGACCGCCCGGGTGAAACAAGAAAAGGGGCTACCCGCAGTGTCTCCTCAAAGACCGTTCAGCGAACGGGGTTCTGCAGCAGGCTCCTAGTTCATGCACACATACTGACCGCTGTTCGTGGGCGACAGAGTCTTGAATTTGCATGCCTGGACGTCCACTGATATGGCGACGGTGGCCATTACAGAAGAATAACATTTTATGCTTCATTGGACACATGGCCATAGGCTTGTACGGCATGAAACTTCTGAAACAAAACACCCTACGGTCGCAGGTTCGAATCCTGCCTCGGGCATGGATGTGTGTGATGTCCTTAGGTTAGTTAGGTTTAAGTAGTTCAAAGTTCTAGGGGACTGATGACCTCAGATGTTATGTCCCATAGTGCTCAGAGCCATTTGAACCATTTTGAACCAAAACACCATCCAAGAATTGTCGGAAGGGTCTACGCCGAACGTTGGAGCTTTGCTGTACAGGGAATGTTCTCGTGACACTTGGTAGGTAATCTCGCCATTCTTGAAGGTACAATGGGTCCACGAAAGACCGCATTCTTCCTTCGCGACCGTCTCCGCCACTACTTGCAGTTTGTACTTCCTCAGCACGATGGCATCCACCAGCACGACAATGCAACGCGTCACACATTTCACAGTGTATCCATTTTCTTTAATGCGAAATGAAAGAAAAAAGTTATATCGAACTATAGTAATACCTACACAAGTACAACGAATTTAAATCATAAGCCTGTCAAGAAATAAATAATTTATTTGTTATAAGAATCAGTCTTTCTGATATGTAGAAAATACAGCACATCGAAAATATAGGTATTTAACTCTAACACATCGTTCGCATCGATACCATCCTCGCGAATTATCGAAGAAACGATATCTTTGCAGATAAGCCCAGGGGGTTGTGCAGTAAAACGTTCGTCGCCCACCATCTGCGGCGGGCGTCACGGAGTGCTACCGTGCGGTAAATGGCGCAGTGGACTGTACATATCAGTCTTCGCCACGACATTTACGACGAGAAGGCTTTTCCGTATACAGATTGTGGCTGCTGTCTCTCTACTGTTCCTTGGTGCTATGTCTCAACACGTTCGTTTGATAACTGTGTTTTATAAAAAAAAAATGCAGCTGCAACTTCAACCTACGTTTTCTAACAATCGAGAATTGACCGTAAACGTTAACATTACAATCGAGATACGTCTCGCAACGAAATTATAGCGGAGCGGTATCTCTGAGTGTCTGAAACAACCCTGATCGTTTTCTACATCGACAAACAGAAGAAAGTTCTCATTCATTGCTACTGGTGATGGTTAATCTAGATAGTTCTCTGCTGATGACCTGACTTCGGTAGGCTTTTCTCAGCCCTTTAGTGGCGTGTACGGTAACTGCTCCCTGTGTTGTGACTGTGTTGTACCTGCAACGTTCTCCGGGCTACGGTGTTCATTTGCATACCATTACAAGTAATTTGCATAAGAAATTGGACTGCTCTCCCTTTTCCTGTCCCGTGCCGTAGCTTACACGTGCGTAACCTTGTTTCCATCAATTACATAATTCGACTACGGCAGTGCTTTATAAATTTCGTAAATGCTTCAGTAAGTACTTCTCTCTTTCTCTTCACGAAAAGCGTGGGGGTATACGTCAGCCTGGCAACCTCAACGGAGAGTGGAACGCAATATATAACTCCATTTCATAAATATGTTTCTGTATCAAATACCTTGCGTTCTGGTGTCCTATTGGAGTGGAAATTACGGGAGAGTAGTCAGTCCCTTCGCATTACACACTCATAACATAAATGTACCAACTCAGGAACCAGACGCCTGCAAGTGACTAGTTGCATGCACAAAGCTGTAGCGGACAACATGTCAAATTTTTTGATGCATGCAGATAATATTTAACGATTGTAGCCGACGAATTATTACAGTAGTTTTCTTTAATGGGACAATATAGTTTTACCGTGACATTGGAGGAACATCAAAGAGGACATAATCGGAAAAACATGCGTGCAGATCAGATTGTCACAGAATAGCTGCAGTGAATTCCACTATGCCACTTTTGGAAGAGGCACGGTAACCATGTACTGTTGTGTCCCAAAAGTAAGGGATCATGTAACTTAGGTATGATTCGAGTGTTTATCTGTACGATTAAAGCCCATCTGTCTATACTCAGTTGTAATGAAGATATTCTGACTTTCACAAAGTGGACGAATTCGGAAAGGTACCTATGGCGTTCGTGAACAGCGAATTTCTTCAAACAGGTCACTAGAGTGGAATCCTGATCATGCCAAGTTTTCAAGTTTTCATGTAACAAAATTCCTTTAGAAAGCACTATGGGACTTAACATCTGAGGTCATCAGTCCCATAGACTTAGAACTACTCATACCTAATTAACCTAAGGACATCACACATATCCATGCCCCAGGCAGATTCAAACCTTCGACCATAGCAGCAGCGCGGCTCCGGACTGAAGCGCCTAGAACAGCTCGGCCGCATTGGCCGGCTGGGAAAATGAAACTTCCCAGTATTCGTCCCCAGGAATCTGAAAATCTACGCTAACAGACGAATAACTACCGCGGTATCTGAAGGCGAAATCAGGATTTTTTACAGAATCACATCACTGGACTCTGTTTCATTCACGATGCGTGAAAGTCACAAATATCTACAGTGCCCAACAGATATGCTGCAGCGGCTGTTGAAAGACATCCCACAGGATGTAAGGCAATGTGTGTGTTAAACAGTACCCACATAACGAATGTCCCACCAATTCCTCACAGACAATTTCAGATGTGAAACTTCCTCGCAGATTAAAAATGTATGCGGTACCGAGACTCGAACTCGGGACCTTTGCCTTTCGCTGGCAAGTGCTCTACCAACGGAGCTACTCAAGCTACCCGTCCACAGGCCATTACTTCCACCAGTACCTCGTCTCCTACTTTCCAAACTTCACAGAAGCTCTCCTGCGAACCTTGCAGAACTAGCACTCCTGGAAGAAAGGATATTGCGGAGACATGGCTTAGCCACAGCCTGGGGGATGTTTCCAGAATGAGATTTTCACTCTGTAACGGAGTGTGCGGTGATTTGAAATTTCCTAGCGAAAACTTCCGCTGCAGAGTGATAATCTCATTCTGGAAACATCCCCCAGGCTGTGGCTGAGCCATGTCTCCGCAATATCCTTTCTTCCAGGAGTGCAAGTTCTGCAAGGTTCGCAGGAGAGCTTCTGTGAATTTTGGAAAGTAGGAGACGAGGTACTGGCAGAACTGAAGCTGTGAGGAAGCAGCGTGAGTCGTGCGTGGGTGGCTCACTTGGTAGAGCACTTGCCCGCGGAAGGTAAAGGTCCCGAGTTCGAGTCTCAGTCTGGCACACAGTTTTAATCAGCCAGGAAGTCTCACATTAGTACACACTCCGCTGCAGAGTGAAAATCTCATTCTGGAATTTCAGATGGTCCTGACATAACATATCGAGAGCATTTGATCGGTAGTTTGGGAATCAAAAAACTGCAGTACAGTCACCAAACTTTATAACTTTGCATTTTTGTTTGTGGGGAAAATTAAAAGAAATGGTCTACAACGACTCAAGGATGACTCCCTAAAAAAAGAACTCGCCATACAACACTGGCATTTGTGTGAGATTATTCTAATATTGGTATTACACTTGTTGCCTTAACGAGACGGTTGGCACGGATAATAAAATCCAGCATGCGGTACTGAAGATAGCAAAGCAGGCAGCACTGACGGGTAGTCCAGGGTCTGCCAACATGGCTCCGGTCGAGGGCAGAAGCTACCTCAAAACTCTAGCGTCGGACGAGTCTGCCGGCCTACAGTACTGGCGGGCCAGGTCCAGTATTCAGCACGGCATCCGACATTGCGATCCAGTTGATTGGACAACGTGTGCGGTGATCCAGGAGGGATTGAGTGCTCTCTGAAACGCCGTACGAGTCGTATACGTAACCGACGGGGCGTACCTACCTCGCCAACGGACGGTAAACCACCGCACCAGGGTGTCATTGAATTCCACTTCAAGCCGATGCAGCGCCCTCGGCAGCCATGAGTCTGCTGTTGGATTAAGTGGATTACTCTCCGGATTGGGTAGCCACCAGCCGACACAGAAGACACTGTAACGACTTGTACTCTGAGTAATAAATGGAATAACCTGCAATAGTAATAAATACGAATAGTCTTCAATAGTGTTGTATTGCATCTAACGACTCCACGACGTTCTGCATCCTGAAAACCAGTTGGGATTTTTAGCCGGGCAGTGGGAGACCCCTACACTTTTAAGAAGAGACAAAGCTGTTGTCACAATTCGCGGACTACAAACCTTAAAAAAATACTTATTTACAACTAATAGGCCACATTTCCTGCTGTAACTAGCCAGCACGGCACCTCGATATAATTAGTCGCACTGTAATTATATGTTGTTGGCCTTTGTAGTTGCCACATAGTGTACAGCGCGTCCTGCAGAAAGTCGGAGCTCTAGGATGCAGGCGTGTCCTTCTGAGGGGTTCTCTGCATTGGCGACATAGTCTTTGCCAAGTTTTACCTGCTACACTGGTATTCGCGGAGATCCTTAGCAGTTGTCGTCAAACTGCGATCCGCGGGGCCGCACGCCGTCTGAGTCGACAGTGGAATTCAAAAAGTGAACTAATATTAAGAGCTTCTTATAAGTTTTTTTTTTAATTTTGGCTCAGTAAGAAACAAAAAATATACTTAGATATGGTAATGTCTTAAGAATTTTAAGATTTACGTAATTTTAATTCACGTCGTTGAATTCGACCATGAGTTAATGAAGTTTGCCGCTGACCTAGGAGCAGTGTGATAGGCAGCGCAGCCACGGCAGGGTTAATAAAAGTGAGAGTGTGAATATTTTATTTTTTGTTGTCCAATACTGACGACTCACCACCGCGCGCTCGCAACTAGCACCGATCAGCTGGTACGGTATAAGTATTGTGAAGGGGCATTATAGAGACTGTCGTCTTCAAATGTGGTACATGTTTGTGGTAAGTAATCTGAAATCAAATTAAGGCTGTTGTAATACAATACAGTAAAAGAAAAATGTCACTCAAAAGAATTAGTAAATATTTGTGGTTGTGTCTCTTATTGAATTTACCGTTAGTAATTAAAAAAGTAACTAATTTATGGAGGCTACCAATCACTAGTAAGATCGACAGCGACAGGGGAAACTGTGATAGACTGACCAGGACGGGAAAAGTGAGCATTGCCTATTTTTTTGTCCTGAACACTGATGCTGCCCGCCAAGAAACTCTCACATTCGTTATAATAGACATCGCCATTTTTGTCAGCGAGATTGACAGAGGAAGCTTTTTCCCGTTATTTTTAAAAAATTCTTTCTTTTAGCTGTCTAATGTAAGATAAGTCATTCAAATTGTTCAAATGTTCAAATGTGTGTGAAATCTTATGGGACTTAACTGCTAAGGTCATCAGTCCCTATGCTTACACACTACTTAACCTAAATTATCCTAAGGACAAACACACACACCCATACCCGAGGGGGGACTCGAACCTCCGCCGGGACCAGCCGCACAGTCCATTACTGCAGCACGTTAGACCGCTCGGCTAATCCCACGCGGCTTCATATTGTTAACTCACTACATGGAGAGTAATAATTTTTTTCCATATCTGTGTCCTTTGGCCTACAAATGTGCTTCCTTGTTATTTACTTCAGTTTGATAGTTTCTCTGTGGGTCAGTAATGCCGACATAACGTCTGTTAGGGAAAATTAGCCACACAACTCGTCGGGAAAAGTGAACGATGTATTCACCCCAATAATAGTTAATTACATCTAAAAATCAAACGTAATACAACAGGTAAAACTGACTTCAAAGCCCCGTTGCCGAACCACTCCAATATCATGATAGAAATTGAGGCCCCAAAGAAACTGGTATAGGTATGTGTATTCAAATACAGTTATGTATACAGCCAGAATACGGCGCTGCAGTCGGCAACGTCTATCTAAGACAACATATGCTGGTGCAGAAGTTAGATAGGTTACTGCTGCTACAATGCCAGGTTATCAAGATTTAAGTGAGTTATAGTCGGCGACGAGCGCTGGGACACAGAATCTCCAAGGTAGCGATGAAGCGGGGATTTTCTCGAACGATCATTTCACGAGTGTACCGTGAATATCAGGAATCCGGTAAAACATCAAATCTCCGACATCGCTGCGGCCGGAAGAAGATCCTGGAAGAATGGGACCAACGACGACTGAAGAGAATCTTCCAACGATACAAAAGTGCAACCCTTCCGCAAATTGCTGCAGGTTTCAGCGTTGGGCCATCAACAAGTGTCAGCGCGTGAACCATTCAACGATTCATCATCGGAGCCAAAGGCCCACTAGTGTACCATTGATGACAACACGACACAAAGCCGTACGCCTCACCCGGGCCCGTCAACATCGACATTAGACTGTTGATGACTGGAAACATGTTGCCTGGTCGGCCGAACCTCGCTTCAAATTGCATCAAGCGGATGGAGGTGTACGGTTATGGAGACAAGCTCATCAATCAAGGGACCCTGCATCTCAGCAGGGAACTGTTCAAGCTGTTGGAGGCTCTGTAATGGTGTGGGGCGTGTGCAGTTTGAGTGATGTGGGACCCCTGATGCGTCTAGATACGACTCTTGAGGGGTGACACGTATGGTATTATCCTGTCTGATCGCCTGCGTCCATTCATCTCCATTGTGCATTCAGACGGACTTGCGACACCCCACACGTCCTGAACAGCTACAGAGTGGCTCCAGAAGCACTCTTCTGAGTTTAAACACTTCTGCGAGCCACCAAGCTCCCCAGATATAAACATTATTGAGCATCACTGGGATGACTTAAACGTGCTGTTCAGAAGAGATCTCCACCCCCTCGCACTCTTATGGGTTCATGGCCAGCCCTGCAGGATACTTGGTGTCAGTTCCCTTCAGAATTACTTCAGATGTTAGTTGAGACCATGCCACGTCGTGTTTTGACATTTCTGCGTGTTCGCGGGGGTCCTACACGATATTGCGCAGGTATACCAGTTTCTCTGGCTCTTCAGTGTAAATGGTCTTGTACCATGATGCAGGAGCTAGTCGGATATCTGACGTTGCTCTAAGAACGCAACATGTGCAATAACCCAGCTGTGGTGGTTTCTATCAATCATTAATATTAGTTAAAATCACCTGCGGTACTCAACATGTCGGGATTACCGTTCAACACGGTTGTCTTAATAGAGTAATATCGTGAGATGTAAAAGACTTCCGGCGTGCTGCAAGGTGACCGCTCCCTCTGAGATAGATATCATCTTTCTTTTTGATAATGTGCAGGAAATTAATTATTTTATTTGCAAATTTCAGTTCGCCTCTCACTTCAGTACCCATTTGAAGTACATGTTTGGTTATGAAAGTACTCCACTCTTCTGCCGAACAAGTGAAAGGTGCGGGTTTTCTATCGCTGTCAACTTCTGTGGGAGCGACGGGACTGCAGAGAGGTGTTGGTGAACAGTTACGACGGCGAGCAAAAGAAAGCAGTGACAGGAAGACGACAAATGACGTGCAACACTAATAATTTTAACACTTTTGGGATATAATAATGAGACAGCCAGAAGGGCTCGTGAAATACAAATAAAACAAAGGATCAAGTTTTATTCTAAATATGTCAAATGTCGTTAATCAGTATGGTGCAATCGGTACTAGCCTTTTATATTTACAGTTGATGCCGCCAAACAAAAGTGAAATAATAATCGGTGGTGCAAAACAAGTTATTACGTGTTTCTTCTTTACACAGACTGTAACATCTTTTCAATATAAAGATTACGGAATTCTTTGTTCAAGAATGCATACTGACTAAGTGAATTTTATACATGATGGGAATGTTGAACTGTACGTCAGTTCTTCTATAGGGTTGGGGATCACAGTTTAAATAAAAGGCAAATTACTTAATGTTATACAGGGTGGTCCATTGATAGTGACCAGGCCAAATATCTCACGAAATAAGCAACAAACGAAGAAACTACAAAGAACGAAACTCGTCTAGCTTGAAGAGGAAAAGCAAATGGCACTATGGTTGGCCCGCTAGATGGCGGTGCCATAGGTCAAACGGATATCAACTGCGTTTTTTTTTAATAGGAACCCCCAATTTTTTATTACATATTCGTGTAGCACGTAAAGAAATATGAATGTTTTAGTTGTACCATTTTTGTCGCTTTGTGATAGATGGCTCTGTAATAGTCACAAACGTATAAGTACGTGGTATCACGTAACATTCCGCCAGTGCGGACGGTATTTGCTTCGTGATACATTGCCAATTGTGGAAAAGGTCGATATCGTCTTGCCGCGCGGGATTAGCCGAGCGGTCTTGGGCGCTGCAGTCATGGACAGTGCGGCTGGTCCCGGCGAAGGTTCGAGTCCTCCCTCGGGCATGGGCGTGTGTGTTTGTCCTTAGGATAATTTAGATTAAGTAGTGTGTAAGCTTAGAGACTGATGACCTTAGCAGTTAAGTCCCATAAGATTTCACACACATTAGAACATTTGATATCGTGTTGATGTATGGCTATTGTGATAAAATGCCCAACGGGCGTGTGCTATGTATGCTGCTCGATATCCTGGACGACATCATCCAAGTGTCCAGACCGTTCGTCGGATAGTTACGTTATTTAAGGAAACAGGAAGTGTTCAGCCACATGTGAAACGTGAACCACGACCTGCAACAAATGATGGTGCCCAAGTAGGAGTTTTATCTGCTGTCGTGGCTAATCCGCACATCAGTAGCAGACAAATTTTGAGAGAATCAAGGTAGATGGAAGGCGAAAGGGAGAGTGTTACACCCGGTGCCGGCACAAAGCTTACACCTCACAAGTGGTACCAAGGGCGCTGCGGAGCTTAATATAGCCATCCGACGGACGAATCACTGGCAACAGTGTCACATGACCTCACTCGATGAGAGGTTTGGAATTCCTTGCAGGACAAGGACACAAAGAGTGATAAACAGGTACATTACGCCACCACCTCTTCTTGCTGGCGAAACACTGGCAATGAACATTTCATCAAACTCCGAGTCGATCGCCACCGTACAAGCGAGCTCTGGCGACCTCGGCAACTCAGGCGATGTACACTCAACATTTACACTTCAAAACGATTCCCACACACCGTAAGGAAAGTAGACTTTGTGGGCGGAGTATAAGACACTCCCGATTAGGAATCTGGACCTAAGAGTCGGAGCCTTCAAGACCAAATGCTATATGACTCTTATTTTATTTCTACAGCTATAATACGCTCCCGTTCAGATTTAGTAACGCCGTCTGTAGTTCGTCGCCGTCAGGTTGAGTCTCCTAGGAGTATACTTGTGACTCAGCATCTGTATCTGCCAATTTTGTAAACTATTTACAAGTTCAGCAGACTTTCAGAGGTCTCGTTCTCGCTTCTACCATTCCTCAAAGGTCTCGTTCTCGCTTCTACCATTCCTCACCTCGACGACGATGTCAAATTGTGCTACTTTAATTTCTCATTATGGGAATGAGGTCATTAAAATCTGCAAATGACATTGCCGTACGGTCGTGCCCAGGCTCCCGTTATGAAACAGACTGCAAACAATAGAATGTACAGAAATTTAATAAAATATGGCGATCACGTGCTTTGAATGTGGAAGCAGGCACACTGCAAGCCATACTGCAGTGTGTTTCAGAGGATGCTTACTGTACGAGATTCCTTTTCATTCGCGAAATTAACGTTGGAGGGAGTAACATATTTCTTTCCAGGTTTTACAGTTATTTGCTCTGACTCGATCGCTCATTGAGTCTTGAGCATTAAAATGTCTGCCTGCTTTTTACTCAAAGCTGAATGTAATGTTCTCTTTTATAGAAAGGTTGAACTGAAATTACTACTGCGAGCAGCGTGTCTCACTGCACACATCTACATACACATAAAACGAACTTGCGTTCACTGTGCAGGAAATTAAATCAAAAATTTTACTCAAAAACCACTACCAAAATCAGACAGTGCACTTTCGAAAAAAACTGAAACGCTGAAATTATTTAGCAGCAATAACAAACACATACAATTCACTTGACCATTAAAAATTTGAATTGATAAAAAAAAATGCTTACAATTTGCGCAATGGAACGTGAGATGAGAAACGAAAGAACCAGCAATATATGGTAAGGGTCTCACCTGAAAAATTACCGCATAATCAGCAGCAACAGCACAGTATGAAGAAATTGCGGCAGCTAAAATATGCTAAAGTAAAACTTAACAGCAGGGAGAACGATTGGAATGCTTTTCTCGTGCTAACAAGGAACTTCTTACTTAAAACGAAAACATTAATCCTTTCATTATAATGATAGTACTATATTTTTAAACCGTGATTTCAAAAGAACATAAACCTTACAGAAAACGAAAAACTTTAATTTCTATACAAAAGTCTTACAAGGAAATGCTTTTACTATTAAGCAAAATGAAATGAATTAATCAGATATGACCTGAACTGATGTGGGGAGGTGGACTGTTCTGTTGCTAGAATCGCTCAAGTTATCAGTATGTGCAGCAAAAAAATTATTACCTTAAAAACATATCCATAATGCAAATCCATTCTCTTCCATAAATGCTGCGTTTGAAAGTCATTCCATCAGATTAATAATTCCTACACATTTTCTTCAGAGGAATCCTCGTCCAGTATGCACTATCCTAAAAGTTCTGCCAGCTTCCTCCACGTCCAACACTCGACTAACCTCCGCCCTACAACTGAACCAAGGATACACAAGTTCAGAGGTACTACTGTTACTGCAGTAAGTCGATTATTCCACAGGTGTCACAGGCGACTGCTTCGCTCTTGTAACATGAAATTTCCAGACAACCTGAAACTATCCGCAAATAAATGTCCAGTCCACTTATATATGTCCACATTTCACCCTCTGTTTTTTGACCAGGAAGAGACAGTATTATGAGCAGAATCTAAACCAAAACTACCTGTTAATTTAATTTCAACATCTTCCTTAATAAAAAAAATAATCCGAAATACATGTAACTAGCTTCACACCCACTGTTTCGCTCGGGTAGACCATACGATTTACATACTCTTTTCTTTGTTTTCCTTTAACTGAAGTTTTGTGCTGTGCACAAGTTGCAACATCTTCTAAGCAGTTCACGCTAATTAAGCCCATAGAAGCATGGTCGTTTCCGAATATACGTTTGGCCAAAAAACGATTCTGGTAGGTGAAGTTGGAGGCGTTTTTTAATCCTGCCTTTAGAGTGCTTCTGGTGATACTTCCATAACAACTTTCATCGTCTAGCACATATTTCTTTAGCAGTCAAATATCAATTTTCATGCGGTTAGTTTTAAATACATACTAATATAACAAAATATTTTCAGAAAAATGATCATTTCACCTCCTTAGGGTCGCCTGATCAAATATTTTACGCTCCCATAGGTCTTGAATTTACGGATTTTTAGTAATTTTATCCATTAGCAGTGTTTCTTCCGTATTCTTTTCCATTTTTAACCGAGGAGTTAAATACAAATTTTCAGAGATTTTGTTTTAAAAATGCATTCGTAATGAAATATTTTCATAAATATTTCCTCCCATATTTTAATCTCTTAGTGGTTGAATTTCTAGAAACACAAAATAAGCACTTTTTAATTTCTAGCAGAGAAACTAAAATTTTCATGATTTAGATTAAAAAATTTCAAAATGGATTATTTTCGTAAAACATTTCATCCGCTAAACTTATTATTACTTACTTACATAAACAGGGCATCAAATTTCAAAATTTCACGCTATTGTTCATAGATTGGTCAGCTTACCACTGGAAAGTGTAAAATTTGAACAAGAACTTTTCGGAACATGATTATAAATAAGTATTTTCTTAGGGATATGACTGACACGTTGTTTAAAAAGGAAACCAATAAAATGAGGCCAATCGCCAACAAGAAATAATTTCAATCATGACTACATGGGAATACAAGCAAATCAGTTGAAAACTCTAATTGTGATATACAGAGTGAGTCGCGTAAGACGTAACACCCCCTATATTCCGGGGGTTATTGCACGTATCGGCATGCGGTTTTCGGCGAATCATAGCAGACTATGGGGTACATACGTTGGTACATTCACAATAATCACAAAGTTTATATGGACCGAGATAATGAGGCAAGTACATGTTTCTTAAATGGGACGCTATACTCTTTTCTACCATAATTCGAACGCTCGGGAAAAGACGCGTATAGTGATGTAACGCATGGTGCTATTGTGATTCAAACATTGGTTAAAAGACGCTGGGAAATATTGTACTACTGAAGATCGAGGCGCCGGCCGGGGTGGCCGAGCGGTTCTAGGCGCTACAGTCTGGAACCGCGCGACCGCTACGGTCGCAGGTTCGAATTCTGCCTCAGGCATGGATGTGTGTGATGTCCTTATGTTAGTTAGGTTTAAGTAGTTCAAAGTCCTAGGGGACTGATGACCTCAGCTGTTAAGTCCTATAGTGCTCAGAGGCATTTGAACCATCTTAACGTTTGAAACAGAGCGCGTGGTGTCAAACGTCCGGAACAACTTCCGAACTGATGATTGGGTTGGAGCAGCATTACTTCCGAGTGCCACACGCAATTCACAAACAGTTGCTGTGGGGCTTTCACTGTTCTTGTAATAGCTTATTATCACTTGGATATTTTGCTAAGTTGTTATCGTCTCATGACGAAAATAAAAATCAAACAACAATGCTCCGAGCGGCGTAGCCGAGCGGTCTGAGGCGCCTTGCGACCGTCTGCGCTGCTGCCCCTGTTGGAGGTTCGAGTCCTTCCTCGGCCATGGGTGTGTGTGTTGTCCTTAGCGTAAGTTAAAGTTAGATTAAGTAGTGTGTAAGCCTAGGGACCGATGACCTCAGCAGTTTGGTCCCATAAGACCTTACGACAAATTTCGCTAACAATGCTCATCACACAAAAGCTATCAGGCTACCAATGGGAAGGATCACAGATAACAAACATGAAAAAATCGCGGCTACAGAGCAACGTATGACAAAAAGGTGCAAACTTCAAATTCGTCCTTACTTCCTGGAAGCCCGTTAGTAATTAAAGAAATTACTAGCGATCTTGGCAAACTTGATCCTTGAAAAATAACAATATTTTATTTGGCAAATAAAAAAAAATTCTAGTGCAACCCATTGTGTATAGAAGATGTATTTTAATAAATATCTGAAAGCTGGACAGCGCTAAGTATTCAAGATTTTTAACTTGTAAGTGACACTAACACTTTGAATGCTTGGTCCTTTCGTTGTAAACGATACTTGATAACGGTCTAAGACCGAAATTGTACCATCATACAACGAATAAACAAAATAATCACAGCCGCAGGCCACAATGAATCATTTGATCAATTCGACGCGTCTGCGGATCCATTGCAGATGAAGATCACTCTCTCAATCTTTGGTAATTACAAGCTGACTTCAAAATGCAAGTTACATATGTCGTCTGACTCTATGACCGTTACGCAACATTACTAAAAGGCGTCACGTGTGCCGGATTTCCTGCCGACACAGTTCTGCTGCGGTACGGGTAACACTTCCACAGCACGGTGCGACTGAAATGGTGCGGCATCTGGAAACATACCCGAAAGCTAAAGTACTCCAGGTGGTTGTGATTCATGTGGACGAAACGTCTAAACTGCACACAGATTCATGTCAAATTCAGGAAGTACATGGACTGGATGCGATGGCGCGTCCAGCGTAGAGAAATTGTGCCAAAAATCTGACGAAGATCACACAGACATGGATGATGCAGATCTCCCATACATTCCAGAGCTTCCACCATACGATTTACACATTTTATGCAAGCTGGAAGGTAGGGCAGAGAGTGTGTTACTGTGAACAGTTCAGTGACCGGGTTGTTCTAATCAGAATCGACAGCAGACCAACACCGACAACGATAGTTCAGGTATACACGCCGACGTCGCAAGCTGAAGATGAACAGATAGGGAAAGTGTATGAGGATATTGAAAGGGTAATGCAGTATGTAAAGGGGGACGAAAATCTAATAGTCATGGGCGACTGGAATGCAGTTGTAGGGGAAGGAGTAGACGAAAAGGTTACAGGAGAATATGGGATTGGGACAAGGAATGAAAGAGGAGAAAGACTAATTGAGTTCTGTAACATGTTTCAGGTAGTAATAGCGAATACCCTGTTCAAGAATCACAAGAGGAGGAGGTATACTTGGAAAAGGCCGGGACATACGGGAAGATTTCAATTAGATTACATCATGGTCAGACAGAGATTCCGAAGTCAGATACTGGATTGTAAGGCGTACCCAGGAGTAGATATAGACTCAGATCACAATATAGTAGTGATGAAGAGTAGGCTGAAGTTCAAGACATTAGTCAGGAAGAATCAATACGCAAAGAAGTGGGATACGGAAGTACTAAGCAATGACGAGATACGTTTGAAGTTCTCTAACGCTATAGATACAGCAATAAGGAATAGCGCAGTAGGCAGTACAGTTGAAGAGGAATGCACATCTCTAAAAAGGGCCATCACAGAAGTTGGGAAGGAAACCATAGGTACAGAGAAGGTAGCTGCGAAGAAACCATGGGTAACAGAAGAAATACTTCAGTTGATTGATGAAAGGAGGAAGTACAAACATGTTCCGGGAAAATCAGGAATACAGAAATACAAGTCGCTGAGGAATGAAATAAATAGGAAGTGCATGTAAGCTAAGACGAAATGGCTGCAGGAAAAATGTGAAGACATCGAAAAAGATATGTTTGTCGGAAGGACAGACTCAGCATACAGGAAAGTCAAAACAACCTTTGGTGACATTAAAAGCGACGGTGGTAACATTAAGAGCGCAACGGGAATTCCACTGTTAAATGCAGAGGACAGAGCAGATAGCTGGAAAGAATACATTGAAAGCCTCTGTGAGGGTGAAGATTTGTCTGATGTGATAGAAGAAACAGGAGTCGATTTAGAAGAGATAGGGGATCCAGTATTAGAATCGGAATTTAAAAGAGCTTTGGAGGACTTACGGTCAAATAAGGCACAAGGGATAGATAACATTCCATATGAATTTCTAAAATCATTGGGGGAAGTGGCAACAAAACGACTATTCACGTTGGTGTGTAGAATATATGAGTCTGGCGACATACCATATGACTTTCGGCAAAGCATCATCCACACAATTCCGAAGACGGCAAAAGCTGACAAGTGCGAGAATTATCGCACAATCAGCTTAACAGCTCATGCATCGAAGCTGCTTACAAGAATAATATACAGAAGAATGGAAAAGAAAATTGAGAATGCGCTAGGTGAGGATCAGTTTGGCTTTAGGAAAAGTAAAGGGACGAGAGAGGCAATTCTGACGTTACGGCTAATAATGGAAGCAAGGCTAAAGAAAAATCAAGACACGTTCATAGGGTTTGTGGACCTGGAAAAAGCGTTCGACAATATAAAATGGTGCAAGCTGTTCGAGATTCTGAAAAAAGTAGGGGTAAGCTATAGGGAGAGACGGGTCATATACAATATGTACAACAACCAAGAGGGAATAATAAGAGTGGACGATCAAGAACGAAGTGCTCTTATTAAGAAGGGTGTAAGACAAGGCTGTAGCCTTTCGCCCCTACTCTTCAATCTGTAAATCGAGGAAGCAATGATGGAAATAAAAGAAAGGTTCAGGAGTGGAATTAAAATACAAGGTGAAAGGATATGAATGATACGATTCGCTGATGACATTGCTATCCTGAGTGAAAGTGAAGAAGAATTAAATGATCTGCTGAACGGAATGAACAGTCTAATGAGTACACAGTATGGTATGAGAGTGAATCGGAGAAAGACGAAGGTAATGAGAAGTAGTAGAAATGAGAACAGCGAGAAACTTAACATCAGGATTGATGGTCACGAAGTCAATGAAGTTAAGGAATTGTGCTACCTAGGCAGTAAAATAACCAATGACGGACGGAGCAAGGAGGACATCAAAAGCAGACTCGCTATGGCAAAAAAGGCATTTCTGGCCAAGAGAAGTCTACTAATATCAAATACCGGCCTTAATTTGAGGAAGAAATTTCTGAGGATGTACGTCTGGAGTACAGCATTGTATGGTAGTGAAACATGGACTGTGGGAAAACCGGAACAGAAGAGAATCGAAGCATTTGAGATGTGGTGCTATAGACGAATGTTGAAAATTAGGTGGACTGATAAGGTAAGGAATGAGGAGGTTCTACGCAGAATCGGAGAGGAAAGGAATATATGGAAAACACTGATAAGGAGAAGGGACAGGATGATAGGGCATCTGCTAAGACATGAGGGATTGCCTTCCATGGTACTAGAGGGAGCTGTAGAGGGCAAAAACTGTAGAGGAAGACAGAGGTTGGAATACGTCAAGCAAATAATTGAGGACGTAGGTTGCAAGTGCTACTCTGAGATGAAGAGGTTAGCACAGGAAAGGAATCCGTGGCGGGCCGCATCAAACCAGTCAGTAGACTGACGACCAAAAAAAAAAAAAAAAAATGAAAGCTGAAGTAACATGTGGGTGGGTGGAGAGAGAGGGGGAGATTTTCCAACAACGAGAACTTTCACACAGCGGTTTGTAATGGCGCCATCACCAAGGAGCGGATTTCTATCTACGAATAACTGAATAATCTTTAGGCCGTTCAGAACGTTGTTAACAGAGAGTTGGTGACTATGTGGAAAAATAGACTCCATCTTTTACTTTAGTTTACATGTGGCAAGGGCCTTATCGACCATACGCCTGCTCTATCAGCCTCTTCCTCTTCTGCCTGTCCAGTACGCTGTTTCTTCAGTTGCTGTTGCTGTTCATCCTAGTTGTGTCCTCCCGAATGTTATCCCGCCATCTCATTCTGGGTCTCCCTCTCGTTCCATCAATTATTCTGCTGAATGCCATTCTAGGTAGTCTATTCTCTGTCATTCTTGCTATATGACCTGCGCAATTCAACCTTCTCCTCTTGAGCACTTCGACGATGTTACGGTGTTTGTACTGCCCTCTTAATTCTTCATCTCTTCTTATTCTCCATTCCATGTTATTTTCGTTGTATACAGGTCCAAAAATTTTTCTTCGTACTTTCCTTTCGATGATTGACAGTTTTTCTTCCTCTTTATTTCTAAATATTAATGTCTGACATCCACATAACATCACAGGTATAATGGTCGATTGATATAAGCGGATTTTGAAGTTACTGCCAAGTGATCTTTTTCTTAGAATTTTGATAAAACTCAAAAGTGTCTTGTTTGCTTTTGATAAACGGTCATGTATTTCTATATCTGTTCTGTTGTTATTACTAAAAAGACTTCATAGGTACTTGAAGTGGTCAACAGTCTTGAAATTGAATCCATCTACAGTCAGGGGTGCATCTTTTCTTATTTTCTTACTTATGGGCAGGTATTCCGTCTTTTCTTCATTAACATGTAATCCTGTTTTCTCAGAAATTTTGTAATAATTTTGCATCATTCTGATTAATTCCCTTTTGGAACTACTTATTAGTGCTACATCATCTGCATAGGCAAGTCTTGTAATGTTCACATCCTGTAGCTGGATCCCTTGTGGACTGGTTTTAGTAAATTCTCTATCAATCTTCTCTAGGACAAGGTTAAATAAAGTAAGTGATGTGGCATCCCCTTGTCTCAGTCCAGTGTACACTTTAAAATCTTCAGTTTCTCCTACCGGTGTATTTATGCGGGATAAGGTTTCACCTATAAACATTTTAACTAATCTGATTAATTTTGAAAGTATTTTAAATTCCTTCATTATATTTAGTAGTGTCTGTCGGTGTATGCTATCATAGGCCTTTTTAAAATCTACGAATAATATGTGGTCATCTACATTGAATTCCCACGCCTTCTCAGTTACTTGTCTTAGGGTGAATATGTAATCTAATGTGGATCTGTTTCTGTATAAACCGTATTGGTAGTCCCCAGTCAGTTCTTCTGTTATTGGTATCAGCCTGTTTAATAGGCAGCTCGATAAGATTTTGTAGGTGACATCCAGTAAGGCAATTCCTCTGTAGTTATCACAAACAAGTGGATCATTCTTCTTAAATATGGGGCACATAATTGCAGTTTTCCAATCTGCAGGAAAGGTTTCTGTCTCCCAAATTGTTTCTATTAGACATCCGAAGTGGCCGTGCGGTTCTAGGCGCTGCAGTCTGGATCCGCGGGAATGCTACGGTCGCAGGTTCGAATCCTGCCTCGGGCATGGATGTGTGTGATGTCCTTAGGTTAGTTAGGTCTAACTAGTTCTAAGTTCTAGGGCACTAATGACCTCAGAAGTTGAGTCCCATAGTGCTCAGAGCCATTTGAATCATTTTTTTGTTTCTATTAACGCCTGTATTTCTAATTCCTGTTGTGGGCCTCCATTCTTTAGTGACTCAGCGTATATCTTGTCGTCGCCACAAGCTTTGTTATTCTTTAATTTCTTTATTTTTTTGCTGTATTTCATTTACAAAAAATGGTTCAAATGGCTCTGAGCACTATGCGACTTAACTTCTGAGGTCATCAGTCGCCTAGAACTTAGAACTAATTAAACCTAACTAACCTAAGGTCATCACACACATCCATGCCCGAGGCAGGATTCGAACCTGCGACCGTAGCGGTCACGCGGTTCCAGACTGAAGCGCCTAGAACCGCACGGCCACACCGGCCGGCCTTTCATTTACAGATGGGGTTGTAACTGTATCAGCTGTATCAATTGTATCAGGTTCTTACAATTTAAAGTAAGAGTGTGGGTCATTGCAGTTGAGAAGCAGTGAAAAGTATGTCTTCCATCTTTTTTGTATGTCACTTTTGTTGGTCAATATTTTCCCATACTGATCCTTTATAAACTGTTCCCATTTATTGAATTTACCAAAGGATTTTTTTAAATATTTTGATACATCTGCCTTGTCCTGTGATGTTGGAAATCATCCTCTGCTTCTCTGATCATATTGTTATAGTATTCCCTTTTCTCTTGCCTTACGGTTCTTTGCGTTTCTTGGCGGAGTTTATAGTAGCTTTCCTTCAATGTCATATTGATCCTTTCTTTAATCCATGCATTCCTCGCATTTCTTCTTTCCAGCACTTTTTCATGACACTTTGTGTTAACCAAATTTTATTGGGTCGTTTTCTTTCACCTGTGATTTAGGAAGCTGCTTCTTGAGTGCACCCCTTCAGGTGTCTACATCCTGTGGTTCTGCATTGGTCAGTCTCGGTTTTGTTAGATTGCTTTTAATGTCTTTTGTAAAATTTTCTTTTATATCTACTTTCGCCAGATTTCTTATGTTCTATCTTGTAATTTCTTCTCTATTTCTATTTACTTTCCTTTTGAGCTTCACTTTCATGTTTGATATGATGCACATGCGGTCTGTGTCACAATCCGCTCCCCTAAAGGCTCTGACATCTTTTATACAGTTTTGGAATCGTTTCTGGATAGTTACATGATCTATTTGATTGACTACCTTTCCATCTGGGATATCCATATTCCTAAATAAATGCGTTTATGTTGAAATTTTGTGCTACTTATCGCGAGACCATTTGACATTGCAAAGTTTATAAGTCGAACGCCATTATCTGAACTTTCCTCATGTAAGCTAAAATTGCCAATGGTTGGTTTGTAGATTTCTTCCTTTCTCACTTTAGCATTAAAATCTCCTAACACTATTTTCACATTGTGCCTACTTAATAAGTTGTACGTTTGTTCCAGTTGGCTGTAGAATTCTTCCTTCGTGTTGTCATCGTTATTTTCTGTGGATGCGTGTGCATTTAGAAATGTCTGAATAGTTATATTTGATATACGGTTATTAACATGTTTGAACTCCCTTACTGAGTCATCTATTTATTTGTTAATGTAGAAACCGGTTCCAAATTCATGGCGCTGACCGCAGTCTCCGTACATTATTGCCCCGTCTGCTATGTTCAGTGTACCTGTTCCCTGCCATCTTATTTCTTGGAGAGCTACCAGCTAGACTCCATAAGAGTCCTAATTCTTATCTTTTCTTCGCGGCCTGTTAGCTAAACGCACGTTGGCGGCAGTAGAATGCTTCTGCACTTAGTTGTGAATACCTGTTCTCTAAGCTTTATTAACCGAGTTTCGCGAGAAGAAAGTCATCTTCTCTCCAGGGATTCCTATTTGAGTTCACGAAGCAACTCCGTAATAGACCCCGTTCATCGAACCTGCCGGTAACACACCTCGTTGTGCACGTCTGAATCGTTTCGATGTCTTTTTTTTAATGCTGGTGGGGAATCAAACACTCGAGCAGGACAGAGTAACTGGTCGCACAAGTGGGCTGTATGCGGTCTCCATTGTAGATATGTTACACTTCCTAAAATCTCTCCTAATAAAGGCTTCTCCATTTAGACATGGATTTAAATTAACTGGCAACGTGTAGTGTTGCGTTAGCTTTCAACTAAGTTTCGACACCAATTTTTTACTAATACACACTTATAATTACTATCGTGACCCGCCTGGACAGCCGTATACGCCCGCTTCCGGGATACGGGGAGGGGCCCCGTATCCCGTAAGCGGGAGTATATGCTTTCCAGGGGCCCCGGCCACGGATCGAATCCGTCCTACTGATTAACGTTGGTGGCTGGTATACCGGGCATCCGAATGTAATTTTTAGGCGGTTTCCCACATCAAACTATATAAATTCTTGATTGTACCCGTGTCCCGCCTCAGATAGGCCGTACACGCTACGCAAACATTTTGAAAACGTTCTCATACTTGAACATGATATTTACACCAGACGCAGGCAGGTAGTGTACACAAAGTCCATCCTGGGACGGGAAGGGAGGGAGGAGGGGGAGTGATGACCTCAGGAAGGGTACCTGGCCACCAATTATCATTACTAACATTGCCAGAATCGACGTAACATACCCTACCCTTAGAGACACAGGACTAGGCATAGAAGATGACACATTCACAATTATCGTCTGATGAACACAGAGTACTAGTAATTGACGAAAGCTAAATGAAAAAAAGTATTCCGATGTTTGTTAAGAGAACGCGAGGAAAGCTCACGGCACAGGTGTAGAAGAGAAGGAGAAAGTAATTTAGATAATGTATTCTCCGTCCGTTAATTGAAAAAGAGGATTAATGCGCTCTCTCGCTCTCTCCCTTTTGTTTTTCACGAGCTTCTTTCCCTGAACGGAAAAAAGACTACGAGTGTGTTGTATTGCTGATTAGGACACTGGACAATGGACGCGTACCGGGGCTTCAGCCGATAGTTCTACTCACTTCGTTCAATTCATCCGGCAGACAGAGTCATTAATTAACGGATGCACGTACGAGTGCAGTGTGGCTGTGTACATGTTTTGATGAGAAATATTATTGCTCTCAAAGCGTTGTTGCTGTGGAGCAGTTAATTTGATCCTTCCTGTTTTTATTCACAACATTTTATTTTCCGTATGTGTCGAGCAATGAGTTATACTCTGGAATACAGCCTCTAAAACAACCGGGGAAATTTATAGGCGAGAAAACTCTCCGGACGACAGACGCGTAGCAAGGTACACACAATTCTGAGAAAATAAGAGGTCGCCTACAATGCAATGCATGGACTTCACTGACGTATCGTTTCACCCTTTTCGGAAAATGGTTAAGTGATATCCTGTTTCATTTTTGGCAAATTCATGGTATTCTCTTCGTATAGTCATGTCAGACGGCAGATGAATACTATTTGTGTAATGCCTCCATAGGAAGTATATCGATGAAAAATAATTTGAGTTTGCGTGTAACTATTATTAACTGCAGATGGTACGCATTATAGCGCTCACGGTTATCACAAAAATTAAACGTTTTCGCATCTGGGAATGGCAATGATTTACATGTATTACCTCTCATTTAAGGTGGAACGTTTCCACAACCAGCGGCATCATATCCTTAATTATTAGATTTTAACTTGTTGATTCCAAATACTCATTGTATTATTAATGTTTTAATCGAGTGAATCGTTTCAGAAAAAAAAGAGGTAATGTAAATTTCCATAAATATTTGGAATACGAATGGATGATATAGAGCCTACTGTTCATTGCTAATATTCGAACGACGTACATGGCATGCGTGTCAGAAAGTAGTCATTTAAATGCTTACAGGAATGCGTAATGAAATTCGTAATGAAGAAACAGAGCTACAATAATCAGGGAGAATACAGCTGAATCATTAAAAGCAACAAGGTCGCGCAAACCCGTCCCATTATCCGCGTGCCTGTTGGCCGAATACGGCAATCACACCTGCAATTTCAGATCGTACAGGCACACTCATTGGAGGTGATCGATAGTTTCCAATCAAAGAACTCGATGATCAACTACATGTCTCTCTGTTGGTAGTGCTGACTCATTCGTCCACCAGTAAGGGTATTCAAAGGTCTGTGACCATTTGCTTCCTCTCCGCCTTGACAGAGGACTGTAAAGAACCAAGAATGACCACCTGTGTGGATATGCTTGCGCGTTACAAGACGGATGGTGACTTCTTTTGTTGAACATCGTCTCAGGCGATGAAACATGGATTCATAACTTCGAACCGGAAACAAAACGGCAATCCATGGAATGGCACCACGACACCTCTCCTCCGAAGAAAATGTTCAAAACCGCACCCTCAACCACTAAAACCATGGTGTCGGTCTTCTGAGACTCATAATGGGTTATTTATTATATTTGATTTTGTCCCTCATGGTGCAAAAATCAACTCTGAAGAGTATTGTGGTACCCTCAGGAAATTAAGGAAACGACTTCAAGCCTGTTCGTCGCTACAAAAATGTAAACGACCTTCTCCTTCTCCATGACGACGTAATGCCTAAAATAAGGCCGGCCGCTGTGACAGAGCGGTTGTAGGAAGGTTCGAATCCTGTCTCGGGCATGGATGTGTGTGATGTCCTTAGATTAGTTAGGTTTAAGTAGTTCTAAGTTTAGGGGACTGATGACCTCAGGTGTTAAGTCCCACAGTGCTTACAAGGGAACCTCCCCATCGCACCCCCCTCAGATTTAGTTATAAGTTGGCACAGTGGATAGGCCTTGAAAAACTGAACACAGATCAATCGAGAAAACAGGAAGAAGTTGTCTGGAACTATGAAATAATAAGCAAAATACACAAATTGAGTAGTACATGTGCAAGATATGCAACATCATGGATAATCTGAGCTCAAAAGCGCCGTGGTCCCGTGGTTAGCATGAGCAGCTGCGAAACGAGAGGTCCTTGGTTCAAGTCTTCCCTCAAGTGAAAAGTTTATTTTCTTTATTTTCGCAGAGTTATGATCTGTCCGTTCGTTCATTGACGTCTCTGTTCACTGTAATAACTTTAATGTCTGTGTTTTGCGACCGCACCGCAAAACCGTGCGATTCCTTACAGTTCGGAAAATATTCATTGACCTTGTTATTGAAGTCGCGAGCTATATTTTCTGGATTCATATTGCCTCTGGAATACATCTCACGTATTTAATGTACTCTTGTCCAAAGTAGCGAACAGTCAACTACCAGCCAGGGAGCCTCGTTAGCAGGAATACTCTCTCTTCCGTGCGCTGTAGTCGACTGACGTCGTGTGCTTCCATGTTTGTTTAGCTGTAGCGCCCCATACTACGGCGCAGTTACCTCGTATCGGACGGACGGACGGACAGATAATAATTGTCTGAAAATAAAATATTAAACTTTTCACTAGAGGGAAGACTTGAACGAAGGTCCTCTCGTTCCACAGGTGCTCACGCTAACCACGGGACCACGGCGCTCCTGAGCTTACACTCGCCTTGATGTTTCCTATCTTGCACATGGACTACTAACTTTGTATATTTTGCTTATTATTTTCATAGTTCCACACAACTTCTTCCTGATTTCTCGATTGATCTGTGTTCAGTTTTTCAAGATCTATCCACTGTGCCGACTTATAACTAAATCTGAGGGGGGTGCGGTGGGGAGGTTCCCTTGTTAGAGCCACTTGAACCTAAAATAAGTCTGCGCACTCGCGAGGAGCTTGTAACCTTCTCGTATATCATATTTTCCGGTACAAAATTGAGCGAGAATTGAAAGTGATAAATTTTGGACGTAAGCAGCGCTACGTCATGGCCCTGTAAAATCAACCTGAATAAACTGGAAAGTTTCTACCTCATGATGGTGTCGCCGGATAACGCTGTCTATATATCTGCTCCTACTTGCCACAGCTTAGCGCAATGCTGGCCTATCTTCTACTACTGAACAACATTTGTCTGAGATTTGCATTAACAGAAAAAAAACTGACTTTGTTTGTTGACACAGCTGGATATCTGGTCCTCTGATTATTAAACAACACATGACTATGATTTGGGAAAATTTGTAAAATATATAAATTCAAGTAAATGACTGGTAAAATATTATGTTCTGGCAAACCCTATTATTGAAAACATTTCTGCAAACGATTACCAAAAAAATTTAACATCACAAGTCTGACATAATTAATGCTGACAAGTCACAAAAAGTTTGAAAAAAATTCACATTGACATCTCAGACATCAAATTTAAGTACGCTCATGGCGATGAAGAGTAACAAAGTTCACCTTACACTACATGGCAATGAACTGCGCTGCACCAACGGCAACTGCTATTGCTCTTACATGGCTAGCAACTGTACTGTAGCGGTGAGCTACTATTACTACTACTACTACTACTACTACTACTCCGTAACACCGAGCTATTGCGACTGGTACATAACAACGAACTATTGCGACTGCTCTGTAGGAGCGAGCGATTATTCCTGCTGCCGACACTGCTCTCACCTGCGATTATATTGCACCAGAGATGTTTTATATCGCAGGCAGCGCGTCAGCAATACATCGAAATTACATTTGCTCCAGTAGGAAAGTGAACAGTAAACCTCTTACTCAATGAGCCCCTTACAAGTTCATAGAACTTCATCGGACTCAGAGGACCAAAGTCGTCAATTTAGCTCAGGACATTTTTAACTGTAAAAGTAATCTTTGTTTAACAGAAGAAGGAAGTGAATTCGTTCTTAATTTTGATATGTAGCTATCATTTTTACTTGTGTTTGCATTAATTTCCGAATACAAATACAACAGAAAGTTAAATTGTGGATTGTTGTAATAATGAGGTCGGAATACAAAACCATACGTCTCTTCTAAATTATTTTCGTACAGTTTCCACATACAGGTTTCTCGTAGTTGTGACATTCGCCGATAGTATTGTTCTTACTTTTTGGCACCGCGCTTTGCCCTCTACATTTCTTACTTCCTGGTTCGTCTTCGTTATTTGAGCCATTGTTGATTACAAGACACCAGTTTTCATGTGTTCATGTAAGTGGTGAAATGCTGTAGGAACTATTTACGGCTTAAAAACCTTTCCTCATAATTGTTCTGTAAAGCGCCCCCGCATGTATTCTGACAGAGCCCAATATATTGTAATATGAATCCTTTTAGTCACTTCATCCACTGTATCCACTCCATATTTCGTTTGATTGTAAAATTCTACGGTTTCAGAAAGACGTTTCCAATAGAGCTGTGCGCGCTGGCTTCGTTGCCGGAGTAGTGTTTCTCGATAGTCGTCCGTGGTTTGTTCTTCCGCTCAGAAGCGGGCCTTTGACTGTAAAACTGTTTAAGCGCTTGCGGCTTGTCTGCTGCTCTCGAGTCCTTCAAGTTCAGTTGCGAAGTGATGCGAGGATACTCTGCATGATTGTTAGGTGGCGGCTCACGCGGCGGCTGGCAGAGTGAGATAGCGAGCGGGTGGCGCGGTGAGGGGCGTGTTGTCCCCTGTGATTGTGCGAAGCCGACGAGGTCGCTGAGTACGAGTCTTACGAGGGTAGGGTACTGTACCCGTGTTTGAGGAGGGCCCAGTTTGCACTGCTGCTCACAAACAGCGGTGACCGTATGTTGGTTTGATGGGTTAAAGGCTATTCAAAGCACTAGTGTGTCCCAGAACCAGGACACAGTAGACGTATGAGTACACTTACGCTATTATATACTGTTCTGTGACCAGATTGCACTACGAAGCTGTGTGTTATGAAGCAGCTGGTGGGTCTACGTGATCTGATTATTACTAACTTGCCAACGTCTTACTGTTCCAGTTCCTTTCTCCTGTTGAGAAATGTCTTAACTTCAGTAGGCTGTAATTTAGTACGGTGCGCACATCTAAATAACTACTATGTGCTGTTGTTGTTTTATCGCACTTTAAATATTGTGTGCTTTAAAGGGAGTTGCTTTTACCCAACACAAAGGATACGATTAGCTGGGTGGACGATCGCTGAACTGTTTATTATTGTAGTACAATCAAGTGGGCTGACCCTGTTGCTTCTCGTAAACTGACGAGGCGTTTGTGAATTAGCCGTTGACTTACTGAGTGTGTGTGGAATACGAGTAACTGGCTTAAACTGTTTGCATTGCTGTTGATCCGGAATTGCTTTTTAAAGTCAACTGCTATAGTTTGTATTGGTAAAATAGCAACCCCTTACTTGAAGTGACTGGAAGTCATTCAAATTGTTAGTGTGTTAAGATGGTATGAGAGGGAGCAATCATCTGGTGGCTTAATTCGCAGACGGCTAAATTAAAACAAAATGCCAAGGGATAATTCCAATACTTGTAATGGCATTTTCACTGCAGATTTCCTGTGTGTGTGTGGGGGGGGGGGGGGGGGGTTAAATATGTTTGTTGCCGTTATTACACATCTTAATTAAGCGTTGTGACTTCTTGTCTACTCTCGGTGCTAACAGGTTTATGTTACAGCTATCATAAGTTATTCTAACCAGACGGGCCAAGACATGGACTATTGTAAAGATAAACGCCAGCAAGTGTATTGCTGGACCTACCATTTGTAAAAGTAATACCAGTATTGTGGCGCATAAAAACCCCGCCAGTTATGTAGTGTTGTTTATCCCTCGGCTGTCTATGGATGTGCAGGGATTCTAATGGTTCAAATGGCTCTGACCACTATGGGACTTAACATCTGAGGTCATCAGTCCCCTAGAACTTAGAACTACTTAAACCTAACTAACCTAAGGACATCACACACATCTGCGACCGAAGTGGTCGTGCGGTTCCAGACTGATGTGCCTAGAACCGCTCGGCCACTCTGGCCGGTGCAGGATTGTAACTGTTGTTTAACTGATTGTCTTGAAGGATTTCTCGAGTCAGCCGTTTGTGAAATTGTAAGTTGTAATTAATTTTTTTAAGGAGAAAAATTCGTACTTGTAGATTTTTGGAATTATTTGTAGATATTGTTTATTATCAATATAATTTCACTGTCACCAAACAGAGTTGTAAAGTTAATGATGAAGTGATCAGCTTTTTGATGAGTCTAACAATTAATCTCTTTTTATGGTATCTTCGTAAAGTGGCTTGGCACCTTACCACTCCCCTCTCTCTCCTACCATTTCACCTATCATCACCACTTTTACAACTGAATGAAGAATACTCAGAAGGAAAACATTTTTACTTTTCAAGCCTTGATAAATGGACAAGGTTGTGTCTCCATGTTTCATCACATTAATTTCGTTTATTTGTAATCTTGACATCCTCATTTCTGGTGGCATCTCTTTTAGCGAAAAGTTCACTGTATCCTAGGTTTATATCCTTACTCGTCAGAGCTAACGCAGGATGCAATTATGTGAAAGATTCATCTCTTGTCACATTTCTTCTGAGTCATAAGCTCCATGACAACGTATTCCGAAAGGGTTTGATCTTTCAGAGAAGTTGTTACTCTCACTGGTGTGGAAATTTGTGTAACATATGCATGATATCTTCAGCCGCTGCTTACAGATATTTGATGACCTTTTATATGGTTCAAAATGGCTTTGAGCACTATGGGAGTTAATATCTATTGTCATCAGTCCCCTAGAACTTAGAACTACTTAAACCTAACCAACCTAAGGACATCACACAACACCCAGTCATCACGAGGCAGAGAAAATCCCTGACCCCGCCGGGAATCGAACCAGGGAACCCGGGCGCGGGAAGCGAGAACGCTACCGCACGACCACGAGCTGTGGACGACCGTTTATAAGGCTTACTTGAGAGTTGTTCATCAGTTCCGATATTTTCTCCCTCAAAGTTAAGCTGGTAACAATACTGATTGAATTATTCTGATAACAAAGCAAACTTGTCTGTTTCGAGGGACAGTATTTCATGTCCAGGTATAAGACCATAGACATCTCATGAGGGCTCAGAATCTGTCTTCTGATATTGTGTCACGAAAGAACTGTGCTCCCTCTATTTCTACACTGTGAACCAGAAAGCCGCCGACAAGATTTCCGTGGTTGTCCTGTGATACTTTCTGAGTGTTCTGGTATAAGGGACACGTGGTTTCTGGTGCATCGTGACACGATAAATGAATTCGTTTGATTTATTGCCCCCATACGTCTTTGTATCTGTAGTGTACCGAAAATCTCTGCACAGCATTGCAAATTTCAACGTACTGTACTGTGTGTCTTGCTTGGATATCGCTGTCCCATTCACTCAGGATATTTGTTGTTGACAACAGAGAAGCCCATTTTACCCTTCTACCTCAAGACTGCATTTAGTACTTCTCGCTTCTGCATCTTTTCTTAGGGGTGGGGGGGCTGGGGGAGGCTTAATTAGCTCTTCGTTAACAGTGATACAATAGGGTGCTGATAGGTTTAATGATGTATAGTTTTCTGAAATGCATCACGTGTATGGGTTCACTAAATGCAATGGAAGAGCGGTGCAACACAGGTTTAGTGAGATTTTCTGTCATCGAGGGAAAGCCTTATTACCCACTTTCGTATCTGTCTGAGTGTTCTTGCGTTACTCTGTGTTCTCTGTTGTAGGTATTTTTTTTAGTCATTAGACTTGTGACTGGTCTGTTATGGTCCATCAGAAATTGCTCTGCTGTTTCAACCGGCTCATCACAAAGTATTTCTTGCACACTACCTCCTGAATTATTTATTGTTTTTTTTTCAGTCTCTGTCTTACTTTACGGTCTTTATCATTTAAAGCTCCCTTTGGTACCATGGAAGTTATTCTCTGATGTCTTAACACATCCATCATTCTGCCCTTTTATGTCAGTGGTTTCCATGTGTTCCTTTTGCGCCAATTATGAGGAGAACCTTCACATATCTTACCTTATCAGTCCACCGAGCTTTCAACACTCTTCTGTAGCACCACATCTCAAATACTCTGATTCTCTTCTGGTTTTCCCGCAGTCCGTATTTCACATCCATACCATTTCTCAGTCCACTTAACTTCCAACATCCTCGTGTAGCACTGTATTTCAAACGCTTTAAATCTCTTCTGTTCGGAATTTGCCGCATGCCGTAGTTCACTATATACAACGCTGTGCTCCAAACGCACATTCTCAGAAACTAAAGAGTGTATTTGACGGTAGTATACATGTCTTAACCTCGAATGCCCTCTTTTCCTGTGCTGGTTTCCCTTAAATGTCCTCTTACTTCGGCCGTTTTAGGCTATTTTGCTTGCAAAATAGTGGTATTCTGTAACTTCGTCTGTTTCGTGATCAGTAATGTTGACAAGTTCACTATATACAACGCTGTGCTCCAAACGCACATTCTCAGAAACTAAAGAGTGTATTTGACAGTAGTATACATGTCTTAACCTCGAATGCCCTCTTTTCCTGTGCTGGTTTCCCTTAAATGTCCTCTTACTTCGGCCGTTTTAGGCTATTTTGCTTGCAAAATAGCGGTATTCTGTAACTTCGTCTGTTTCGTGATCAGTAATGTTGACAAGCTTCTTGCTATTTTCTTCTCTGCTGTTTCTCAGTACTTTCGCCTTTGTTTGGTTTACACTCAATCCACATTCTGTACTAATTAGAGTGTTCGTTCCGTTCAACAGGATTTCTAATCTTCTTCAGCTCCACTGTCATTAGGAATCTCATCAGCTAATCTTATCACTGTCATTCTTTTACCCTAAATTTTAATGCTACTCTTTTTTCTTTATTTGAGTCATTGCTTTTTCGATGGATAAATTGAACAGTAGAGGTCTTACATCCTTTTTTATCTCAAGACAAGGTTTTTCTCCATCCAGTCTTATTGTCTTCTTTTGGTTCTAGTACTCGTGTACTGATATATAAAGAGTAGTCGATACTTAACGTTCTTACTAAAAATTTTGAAAAGTTATTGATTGACTTATGTCCAATTTTTACACAACTCTAATAAACGTAATAGTAATTGTAATTTTTATAGTAACGCTTCCCTGGATAGAGATATTGTAAAACGTCATTATAGATGATTAATTTTCATTTAAATATGTAGAAAATAAATATTAACCGGTGTCTAGAAAACTTTGACTTACATAATGTACATGAAAATGAGAGACTAACTGAAATAACACATTTTGTTTTTATTTCACGGTCATCTGATTCACCAAGTTTCAAAAATGTGTTTTCCATGAAAGAGAGCTTTTTGATCATTAAAGATCATCTGACAAACAATTTTAAAGTAATCATAGAAAATCTGTAGAAGTCTCTGACAAAGAATAGTGGACATCCCGTCACGATTAACGAAGATATGAAGCAAGCCATTCGACTTCGTTAACCAGTCTGCGAAAGAAACATATGGAAGCAGCTAGACGACTAGATATTTTCTTTAACAAGATCGAAAGCTGGCTGAATGTTATTTTATATTTGTCACCAAATGTTAAAATGAAATTATCCTGTCGCATTCCCGAAAATTTTGAAAAATTAACTGATGAATCGAAATGAAGGAGAGCCTAGTGGAAAGAACAGTCCTGTCAAATTGTCGCTCTCTGCGCAAATGAGCGTCCGATCTTCAGGGAAGTCACGTGTTTAGAAGGTAGTTAAAGGCGTTTCATCACCCAGTCCGACAAGACTGACCAAATACAGGGAAGGACTACGTTCATTATTACCAGCACCTGCCACTTACGACGATCATTAAGCTCTAGCACTCCTTTTTGACTTGTCAAAAGGAAGCCATCAACGTTCGAGATACGGCGTGAAGGGAAAAGGCTTAACCACGCTTCACCAACCATACTCTGTTGTATCTGCAGCAGCTAAAACACGAGTTGTCGTCGTGACGTTACAATTACGTGCACAGAATCAAAAACTGAAGTGTAGTTGCAAACTTTCTTGGATCATGTGCTTTATTACTGAAACGAGACGAAACTGCAGAACCGAGAGATTCAGAAATGGAAAGTATCACTTTCATTTGTAAATGGAGCATCAATGGAACATCTGGGCAAACGAAATTTCCGATCCAAATACTGCGGATGCAATTTTGTTTTTCAATTCTCTACTTCCATAGTAAATTGTGTGTGCTAATCTAGTAACAAAGAAAGAAAATGTGTGGTGTAACCGAAGCTGTCATTGATCCTGTATTGCAGACCACTCAAATTAGAATTTAGAAAAGAAACTGAGCAGACATTTTTGAATGAAGAAGCGTACCAGAGCAAACAGATTCAACAAGTAACACAAAAGCGATAGCATCCAAAAATCCTTCAATGACCATTTGGAACTTCTGATCGTCACGCTAAAACAAAGGCTTGTAAATACAAATGACGAAAATAAAGCGTGACGTTTCTTCGAAAACACTGCAACATGAGTGAATATTTCGTCCATGATGGGTGACATTATGAGGGATGCGACTGTTGATCACTTGTTTATTTAAGCATTACGCGTCTCCGTGGTTCGCACCATCATCTTCAGGCGGAGAATTGTTTATTTACGTGGCTGGAGTAGGTTAACAGTACAGAGATATTTTCACAGCTGTGTTGCGTCTTTCATTAATAACAAAAAAATTTTATTTAGGAAGGGCATTTCTGAGGTTAAGAAACATGAATTTCTGAGATTGAATTGTACTTACAGGGACGGGAGGGTTGTAAAATGTCTGCATACTGTTGCCTGATGTACGTCCTCTCCACTGCACGTTACATTTAGACTGTCGTTTCAAAGAAGTTGTACATATTATACACATGTTAGCGTCCGTTGGATACAGAGATAAAAGATTAAATGGTTTCTACAAAAATGTATTTTTCTTCTATAATATATGAACAGTATGCACCAAAAAATTAACAGGTGCACAACTCAGTTATATTTTTATGTGAGCGTTCAGTAGCATTGGATACAAAAATAACACAAGTCTGCAAAAAAGTATTTTAGGAAATGCTTTCAGTTTTGATAACTGATTTTATGTAGTTTTTGGCGTTTATTTCAGAAATGATATCGTTTTTTTCTATCATGTAAGGTTTTTCTACAAAAAGAAGTAAAACTTTTAGGGTAAATCATAGAAAGGCCGTTTTTTCATCAGTATTATTTATGTAGTGTTATTAAGCCACATTAAATATAGTTTAATCTTAAAAAAAGAGTGAGAAAAGTTGATAAGGCTTTATTACAAACACTACTACAAGTCTTTGTAGTAACGTTTCCTTTTTCCTTCCAAGCTTCTTTTTGTACATTTCCCGCTATGGAGTTGCGGATTTGTTCTTTTTAACACCCAGCAGTAGTCAGCCATCATATTCACATCATAGCATACTTGATCATCTACATCTACATCTACATCTACATTTATACTCCGCAAGCCACCCAACGGTGTGTGGCGGAGGGCACTTTACGTGCCACTGTCATTACCTCCCTTTCCTGTTCCAGTCGCGTATGGTTCGGGGGAAGAACGACTGTCTGAAAGCCTCCGTGCGCGCTCTAATCTCTCTAATTTTACATTCGTGATCTCCTCGGGAGGTATAAGTAGGGGGAAGCAATAAATTCGATACCTCATCCAGAAACGCACCCTCTCGAAACCTGGACGGCAAGCTACACCGCGATGCAGAGCGCCTCTCTTGCAGAGTCTGCAACTTGAGTTTATTAAACATCTCCGTAACGCTATCACGGTTACCAAATAACCCTGTGACGAAACGCGCCGCTCTTCTTTGGATCTTCTCTATCTCCTCCGTCAGACCGATCTGGTACGGATCCCACACTGATGAGCAATACTCAAGTATAGGTCGAACGAGTGTTTTGTAAGCCACCTCCTTTGTTGATGGACTACATTTTCTAAGCACTCTCCCAATGAATCTCTACCTGGTACCCGCCTTACCAACAATTAATTTTATATGATCATTCCACTTCAAATCGTTCCGCACGCATACTCCCAGATATTTTACAGACGTAACAGCTACCAGTGTTTGTTCCGCTATCATATAATCATACAATAAAGGATCCTTCTTTCTATGTATTCGCAATACATTACATTTGTCTATGTTAAGGGTCAGTTGCCACTCCCTGCACCAAGTGCCTATCCGCTGCAGATCTTCCTGCATTTCGCTACAATTTTCTAATGCTGCAACTTCTCTGTATACTACAGCATCATCCGCGAAAAGCCCCATGGAACTTCCGACACTATCTACTAGGTCATTTATATATATTGTGAAAAGCAATGGTCCCATAACACTCCCCTGTGGCACGCCAGAGGTTACTTTAACGTCTGTAGACGTCTCTCCATTGATAACAACATGCTGTGTTCTGTTTGCTAAAAACTCTTCAATCCAGCCACACAGCTGGTCTGATATTCCGTAGGCTTTTACTTTGTTTATCAGGCGACAGTGCGGAACTGTATCGAACGCCTTCCGGAAGTCAAGAAAAATATGCATCTACCTGGGAGCCTGTATCTAATATTTTCTGGGTCTCATGAACAAATAAAGCGAGTTGGGTCTCACACGATCGCAGTTTCCGGAATCCATGTTGATTCCTACATAGTAGAATCTGGGTTTCCAAAAACGACATGATATTCGAGCAAAAAACATGTTCTAAAATTCTACAACAGATCGACGTCAGAGATAGAGGTCTATAGTTTTGCGCATCTGCTCGACGACCCATCTTGAAGACTGGGGCTATCTGTGCTCTTTTCCAATCATTTGGAACCTTCCGTTCCTCTAGAGACTTGCGGTACACGGCTGTTAGAAGGGGGGCAAGTTCTTTCGCGTACTCTGTGTAGAATCGAATTGGTATCCCGTCAGGTCCAGTGGACTTTCCTCTATTGAGTGATTCCAGTTGCTTTTCTATTCCTTGGACACTTATTTCGATGTCAGCCATTTTTTCGTTTGTGCGAGGATTTAGAGAAGGAACTGCAGTGCGGTCTTCCTCTGTGAAACAGCTTTGGAAAAAGGTGTTTAGTATTTCAGTTTTACGCGTGTCATCCTCTGTTTCAATGCCATCATCATCCCGTAGTGTCTGGATATGCTGTTTCGAGCCACTTACTGATTTGACGTAAGACCAGAACTTCCTAGGATTTTCTGTCAAGTCGGTACATAGAATTTTACTTTCGAATTCACTGAACGCTTCACGCATAGCCCTCCTTACTCTAACTTTGACATCGTTTAGCTTCTGTTTGTCTGAGAGGTTTCGGCTGCGTTTAAACTTGGAGTGGAGCTCTCTTTGCTTTCGCAGTAGTTTCCTAACTTTGTTGTTGTACCCGTCCCTCACAGTTTTACTCGGCACGTACTTGTCTAAAGGGCATTTTACGATTGCCTTGAACTTTTTCCATAAACACTCAACATTGTCAGTGTCGGAACAGAAATTTTCGTTTTGATCTGTTAGGTAGTCTGAAATCTGCCTTCTATTACTCTTGCTAAACAGATAAACCTTCCTCCCTTTTTTTATATTCCTATTAACTTCCTTATTCAGGGATGCTGCAACGGCCTTATGATCACTGATTCCCTGTTCTGTACATACAGAGTCGAAAAGTTCGGGTCTGTTTGTTATCAGTAGGTCCAAGATGTTATCTCCACGAGTCGGTTCTCTGTTTAATTGCTCGAGGTAATTTTCGGATAGTGCACTCAGTATAATGTCACTCGATGCTCTGTCCCTACCACCCGTCCTAAACATCTGAGTGTCCCGGTCTATATCTGGTAAATTGAAATCTCCACCTAAGACTATAACATGCTGAGAAAATTTATGTGAAATGTATTCCAAATTTTCTCTCTGTTGTTCTGCCACTAATGCTGCTGAGTCGGGAGGTCGGTAAAAGGAGCCAATTATTAACCTAGTTCGGTTGTTGAGTGTAACCTCCACCCATAATAATTCACAGGAACTATCCACTTCTACTTCACTACAGGATAAACTACTACTAACGGCGACGAACACTGCACCACCGGTTGCATGCAATCTATCCTTTCTAAACACCGTCTGTACCTTTGTAAAAATTTCGGCAGAATTTATCTCTGGCTTAAGCCAGCTTTCTGTACCTATAACGATTTCAGCTTCGGTGCTTTCTATCAGCGCTTGAAGTTCCGGTACTTTACCAACGCAGCTTCGACAGTTGACAATTACAATACCGATTGCTGCTTGGTCCCCGCATGTCCTGACTTTGCCCCGCACCCGTTGAGGCTGTTGCCCTTTCTGTACTTGCCCAAGGCCATCTAACCTAAAAAACCGCCCAGCCCACGCCATACAACCCCTGCTACCCGTGTAGCCGCTTGTTGCGTGTAGTGGACTCCTGACCTATCCAGCGGAACCCGAAAACCCCACCACCCTATGGCGCAAGTCGAGGAATCTGCAGCCCACACGGTCGCAGAACCGTCTCAGCCTCTGATTCAGACCCTCCACTCGGCTCTGTACCAAAGGTCCGCAGTCAGTCCTGTCGACGATGCTGCAGATGGTGAGCTCTGCTTTCATCCCGCTAGCGAGACTGGCAGTCTTCACCAAATCAGATAGCCGCCGGAAGCCAGAGAGGATTTCCTCCGATCCATAGCGACACACATCATTGGTGCCGACATGAGCGACCACCTGCCGATGGGTGCACCCTGTACCCTTCATGGCATCCGGAAGGACCCTTTCCACATCTGGAATGACTCCCCCCGGTATGCACACGGAGTGCACATTGGTTTTCTTCCCCTCTCTTGCTGCCATTTCCCTAAGGGGCCCCATTACGCGCCTGACGTTGGAGCTCCCAACTACCAGTAAGCCCACCCTCTGCGACTGCCCGGATCTTGCAGACTGAGGGGCAACCTCTGGAACAGGACAAGCAGCCATGTCAGGCCGAAGATCAGTATCAGCCTGAGACAGAGCCTGAAACCGGTTCGTCAGACAAACTGGAGAGGCTTTCCGTTCAGCCCTCCGGAATGTCTTTCGCCCCCTGCCACACCTTGAGACGACCTCCCACTCTACCACAGGTGAGGGATCAGCCTCAATGCGGGCAGTATCCCGGGAAACCACAGTCGTAGTCCGATCAGGGGATGCGTGGGACGAGCTGGCCGTCCCCGACAAACCCCCATCCGGACCCCCACAGTGATGCCCATTGGCAACAGCCTCAAGTTGTGTGACCGAAGCCAACACTGCCTGAAGCTGGGAGCGAAGGGATGCCAACTCAGCCTGCATCAGAACACAGCAGTTGCAGTCCCTATCCATGCTAAAAACTGTTTTGCAAAGAACGTCTGAACTAATCTACAGAGAGCGCAAACAAATCAACAAAATTTAAACGGTTATTAAATACAAGATTGCCTAGTAAATGCAGTAATGCTGCTACTTGCGCACTGCTGACACTGCTCGGCGGCGGAAGGAGACTACGCGAATATACACCATTCAGGTACTAAAACGCGATGCTACACTCTCAAATACTATAATACGCCCGAAATTTATGAATTAAACAATGCAAGTACCAAAAACACGCAAAGAAATTAAGAATTAAACTATGTAACAAATGAGTGAGCTAGGAGTATACGACTTGCTGCTCAGCTGCTTATCTTGCTTGTCTTGATGGAATTGTTCTCCTTGTTCTTCACTGACTGCTTCAAGATTTTCCATGTAATACAGGGTGTTTATAAATGAATATCGGGGTGTTAACGCTTTATAATATTTATTATATTAAACTTACAGTTACAAATTATATGTCAAATGAAAGAGCAACTCAAACAGTTTTACCAAGAACCTTATAAATGTTCAATGTGAGCACCATTTGTCACACGGCACACATCAAGTCTACAATCGATTTCTTCCCAAACGTTGATAAGTGCTTTTTCAGTGATTGTAGCAACAGCTGCTTCAATCCGGTTTCTTAATTCAGGGAGATCTGCTGGTAGCGGAGGCATGTACACACAATCCTAGATGAAGCCCCAAAGGAAAAAAATCGCATGGCGTTAGGCCGGGTGAACGTGGAGGCCATGCAAAGTAAACCCTGTCATTGGGCCCCTTGCGGCCTGTACAGCGGTTGGGTACAGTGAAGTTCAACCAATCACGTACTTCGCTATGCCAGTGAGGCGGCGCATTGGTGCCAAACACAACTGTTTGAGTTGCTCTTTCATTTGACATCTCATTTTTAACATTAGGTGTGATGTAATAAATATCATAAAGCGTTAAAACCTCGACATTCATTTATAAGCACCCTGTAGTACAGATGAAAATGAAGGAAACCAATTTTAACACTGATGTTGCAACCCAACAGTTTGTAGTTAGTTAACAGATCGGCTACAGTATTCTTGTAGTTTGGGTCTCTTTTATTTCCTAGAATGTCGGTTACCGCTTATTTAAAAGACTTCCATGCTTTCCTTTCTTGGTTTTCCATTTTTAGCTCCATGTTTTCATCCTTCATACGTTTTCTCATATCAGACCCAACTAATACACCTTCTTTAAGTTTTGACTCAGAGAGGCCAGGGAACTGCTCACAGAGATATCTAAAACACTTTCCTTCTTTAGGCAATGCTTTGACGAATTGTTTCATCGGTCTCAACCTGATGTGAAGTGGTGGAAGTAAAATCTTTTTGAGATCTCTTTCTCAACGTTATTAACTCTAGAAATCAAAATTTTTCTTACTGGCCATTCTGTTTTGGCGCACTGCTGTTTATGGCCACAGCTATCACATTCAAAGAGGAAGCAAGGGAGTTCTTTGTAGCCACTCTGTAGCAGAGAGATCACTTTCGGATCCTCACAAACGGCCCTATATATGATCAAAGTACATAAGCTTGTTAAGGACCAATCAAGGTTCTAACTACATTCTTTCAAATGAACTGAATGTCCTGTTTGTACAGATGCATATTGGTTGCCATCGTGCATAGATATAGCTTTCAGGCTTCTTTTGGAGGAATCAGTGAAGAGTCTTTATTAATTGGTTTCGTATTTGATATTGGATTCGTATTTGATATTGAATGTCTCCATCAACCCAGGTACGGTAGTACAAAAAATAGCCAGTCGAGATAAAAACGGCACAAACTCTTTTTCTCTACTCTTTCACTAACGATGTTTCAGGAGCGGACAACCATTTTTCTTTGCACCTCGACCATAAAACCTCCTAGTTGGGTCCTCATTGTTACCATCGTTGTCATAGTCATCACTGCCTTGAGACAACTGATCAGCATAATCTAAAATGTTTTTAGGTGTAGCTGGAGGACAAGGTATAGGAAAACGAAGCCCATGAGGAGCAGGGCACATAGCTGAAGGAATGTTCGGATACAAAGCCTGCTTTTCAATTTTCAAATTAAAATCTAGCACACAGTCTTCACTGTGATTTTTCGGTTCTCTCCGGATCATAGGTATTGCAAAACGGAACGATTTCTTTTTAGTCTGAAACCATTGTCTCAGTTCTTCTACGCACACGAAACACATGATTTGTCTTGACCACCTGGTTTCATACCAAAGTAGGCAAAGTATACCTTTTTAACGAAATCAGAAATGCTTCTCTGTTGCTTTTAAAACAGTATAAGTCCCACAAACATAGCAGAAACAATCAGGAGAGTTCACACACTCCCTAGAAGCCTTTGTAAACACAAAATTAAATCACTGCAATGAAGAAACAAAGGAAGTGTGGTCAGCAGAGTGGTTATATCCACCCTGACTATAGCAAATCTAGTATGAACCGGATTCTAACGGTTTTACCTCACAGTCTCATGATTCCAACCTAAATTTAGACTGATTACATTTATAAGTTGACATGTTAGGCTAAAAGCGCTATAGTTTAAAGTTGTTACTTAGATTTTACCGAAAATTTATAGTTTGTACACACGTTAAAAACATTTTAAAAGTAAAAATTCAGTGTGTGATTTGTGGGTAAACAAAGAGTGATCTAATTTTTACATAATTTTTCTCTGTATACAGCACAACAAATACCATAAGAATCACTATAAAAATTAGAAATGTGTTTTTCATGAGAGACCTGTGTAACGATTAAGTAGTTATATACATAAATATAACCATTGGTTTCATATCCTGTGTCGTGGCACATTCACATTAAATATATGTGTATATACAATCAGCAAATGCAGTATATCATGACCGATTTGCTTTAAGCTCTGACACAATACAACAATTTACACTTGGACGAACATGGTCTACAAATACTAAACACATCAGCAATAAAAATCTACTTACCTGGAACTATAACTCAGTACCTCACAAAAAACTATAACTCAGTACTACACCAAAAATCCCCCCCATGAACCATGGACCTTGCCGTTGGTGGGTAGGCTTGCGTGCCTCAGTGATACAGATAGTCGTACCGTAGGTGCAACCACAACGGAGGGGTATCTGTTGAGAGGCCAGACAAACGTGTGTTCCTGAAGAGGGACAGCAGCCTTTTCAGTAGTTGCAGGGGCAACAGTGTGGATGACTGACTGATCTGGCCTTGTAACACTAACCAAAACGGCCTTGCTGTGCTGGTACTGCGAACGGCTGAAAGCAAGGGGAAACTACGGCCGTAATTTTTCCCGAGGGCATGCAGCTTTACTGTATGGTTAAATGATGACGGCGTCCTCTTGGGTAAAATATTCCGGAGGTATAATAGTCCCCCATTCGAATCTCCGGGCGGGGGCTACTCATGAGGACGTCGTTATCAGGAGAAAGAAAACTGGCGTTCTACGGATCGGAGCGTGGAATGTCAGATCCCTTAATCGGGCAGGTAGGCTAGAAAATTTAAAAAGGGAAATGGATAGGTTAAAGTTAGATATAGTAGGAATTAGGGAAGTTCGGTGGGAGGAGGAACAAGACTTTTGGTCAGGCGAATACAGGGTTATAAATACAAAATCAAATAGGGGTAATGCAGGAGTAGGTTTAATAATGAATAAAAAAATAGGAGTGCAGGTAAGCTACTACAAACAGCATAGTGAACGCATTATTGTGGCCAAGATACACACGAAGCCCACGCCTACCACAGTAGAACAAGTTTATATGCCAACTAGCTCTGAAGATGACGAAGAAACTGAAGAAATGTATGATGAAATAAAAGAAATTATTCAGGTAGTGAAGGGAGACGAAAATTTAATAGTCATGGGTGACTGGAATTCGGTAGTAGGAAAAGGGAGAGAAGGAAACGTAGTAGGTGAATATGGATTGGGCGTAAGAAATGAAAGAGGAAGCCGCATGGTAGAATTCTGCACAGAGCACAACTTAATCATAGCTAACACATGGTTCAAGAATCATAAAAGAAGGTTGTACACAAGGAAGAACCCTGGAGATACTAAAAGGTATCAGGTAGATTATATAATGGTAAGACAGAGATTTAGGAACCAGGATTTAAATTGTAAGACATTTCCAGGGGCAGCTGTGGACTCTGAACACAATCTATTGGTTTTGAACTGTAGATTAAAACTGAAGAAACTGCAAAAAGGTGGGAATTTAAGGAGATGGGACCTGGATAAACTGAAAGAACCAGAGGTTATATAGACTTTCAAGGACAGCATAAGGGAACAATTGACAGGAATGGGGGAAAGAAATACAGTAGAAGAAGAATGGGTAGCTTTGAGGGATGAAGTAGTGAAGGCAGCAGACGATCAAGTAGGTAAAAAGACGAGGGCTGCTAGAAATCCTTGGGTAACAGAAGAAATATTGAACTTAATTGATGAAAGGAGAAAATATAAAAATGCAGTGAATGAAGCAGGCAAAAAGGAATACAAACTTCTCAAAAATGAGATCGACAAGAGGTGCAAAATGGCTAAGCAGGGATGGCTAGAGGACAAATGTAAGGATGTAGAGGCTTGTCTCACCAGGGGTAGATAAAACTCTACCATCTGGTGAGCAAGATATATGAGACAGGCGAAATACCCTCAGACTTCAAGAAGAATAAAATAATTCCAATCCCAAATAAAGCAGGTGTTGACAGATGCGAAAGTTACCGAACTATCAGTTTAATAAGTCACGGCTGCAAAATACTAACGCGAATTCTTTACAGACGAATGGAAAAACTAGTAGAAGCCGATCTCGGGGAAGATCAGTTTGTATTCCGTAGAAATATTGGAACACGTGAGGCAATACTTACCCTACGACTTATCTTAGAAGCTAGATTAAGGAAAGGGAAACCTACGTTGCTAGCATTTGTAGACTTAGAGAAAGCTTTTGACAATGTTGAGTGGAATACTCTCTTTCAAATTCTGAAGGTGGCAGGGGTAAAATACAGGGAGCGAAAGGCTATTTGCAATTTGTACAGAATCCAGATGGCAGTTATAAGAGTCGAGGGACACGAAAGGGAAGCAGTGGTAGGGAAGGGAGTGAGACAGAGTTGTAGCCTCTCCCCGATGTTATTCAATCTGTATATTGAGCAAGCAGTGAAGTAAACAAAAGAAAAATACGAAGTAGGTATTAAAATCCATGGAGAAGAAATAAAAACTTTGAGGTTTGCCGATGACATTGTAATTCTGTCACAGGCAGCAAAGGACTTGGAAGGGCAGTTAAACGGAGTGGATAGTGTCTTGAAAGGAGGATATAAGATGAACATCAGCAAAAGCAGAACGAGGATAATGGAATGCAGTCGAATTAAGTCGGGTGATGCTGAAGGAATTAGATTAGGAAATGAGACACTTAAAGTAGTAAAGGAGTTTTGCTATTTGTGGAGCAAAATAACTGATGATGGTCGAAGTAGAGAGGATATAAAATGTAGACTGGCAATGGCAAGAAAAGCGTTTCTGAAGAAGAGAAACTTCTTAACATCGAGTATAGATTTAAGTGTCAGGAAGTCGTTTCTGAAAATATTTGTATGGAGTGTAGCCATGTATGTAAGTGAAACATGGAGATAAATAGTTTAGACAAGAGGAGAATAGAAGCTTCCGAAATGTGGTGCTACAAAAGAATGTTGAAGATTAGATGGGTAGATCACATAACTAATGAGGAGGAATTGAATAGAATTGGGGAGAAGAGGAGCTTGTGGCACACCTTGAGTAGAGGAAGGTATCGGTTGCTAGGACTTGTTCTGAGACATCGAGGGATCACCAATTTAGAATTGGAGGGCACTGTGGACGGTACAAATCTTAGAGTGAGACCAAGAGATGAATACGCTGATCAGATTCAGAACGATGTAGGTCGCAATAGTTTCTCGCACAGGATAGAGTAGCAGGGAGAGCTGCATCAAACCAGAATCAGTACTGAATACCACAACAACGCCGACACCAAAAATTCAATTATATAAAGGCTTTTCTGTTAAAACCAACTGTGAGAATGATGCCACTGTGCAATGCAGTGAAAATATCCGTTTTCAAAATTGGTTCAAATGGCTCTGAGCGCTATGGGACTTAACTTCTGTGGTCATCAGTCCCCTAGAACTTAGAACTACTTAAACCTAACTAACCTAAGGACATCACACACATCCATGCCCGAGGCAGGACTCGAACCTGCGACCGTAGCAGTCCCACGGTTCCGGCCTGCGCGCCTAGAACCACTAGACCACCGCGGCCGGCTATCCGTTTTCGTTTTATCTCTTGCAGTCCGTTTTAACTAGGATAGCACGGTATTTAAACCGTTAGATAATTTTCTCTCCCATGTACATTCTTTCTCCTTCTATGTAATTTTAAAAACGTTATGTCCTTCCTCGCAGGCGGTTCTAAGTGAAAGCAGGGCAGCTGTATTTGTAGCTTATCAGCGTATGAGTAGAACACTACTACAGAATCTGAACCAATTAGATCTTTGCAATCCCACCCATTTCACAGATTAAAACTATGCGAATTACTGTCATTCAAGCTACAATTCTCACAGGTGCAGCAGCAAGAAGTGTCTCTGATACCTCATATGCCAATGGTCTTAACCGATTTACCAATTCATTTTAAGGGATTTCAGTTCGCAACCAGTGCTATATTGGCAGTAACAGTAAACAAGGCTCAAGGTCAATGGTGGGGGAGGGATGGGGGTACGAGGACATAGACAAGGAGAGGGAAAAAATAGAGAAAGAGAGCGGAAACGAGGAGATGTATCCGCCTTTCCTTCCAGATTCCTCTTATCTTTCTTCTACGAACGTGTAACGTCATGCACCACTTCAAATTGTCGATCGCTGTTTCTACATCGACAAACTCTATAGTGTGCCTTTATTTTTCTTTAGTTTTGTATCCGTTATCAAGCACAAAGTCAGAATCTCCTCTCTGGTGCTGTCGCCGTTGTTAAGGCCAAATTAAGTCGTCATCTAACAGGTCCTCAGTTTTTTTCGATTCTACTTTGCCTTATTCTTGTCTGCAGCTTGGATGCTTGAACTGGTAAGCTGATTGTGCACAGGTTCCCGCACTTATCTACTCTTTCTATTTCCGTAATTCTGTTGATGACATTTTTCAGATTGTCGGATGGTACATCGCTAGTCTCGTAGGTTCTACACAGCATCTTGAATAGTCGTTTGCTTGCCATTTTTCCCAACGATTTTTGATATTCCGATGGAATTATATCCATCCCTTGTGCATTATTTCATCTTATGTCTACCGAAGGTCTTTTAAAATACTACTTATAAAACTAGATCCCCTATCTCCTCCGTATTCTTCTCTTGTGACATCATTGGACAGTTTCTATTCCTCACAAATGTCTTGAATGTACTCTTTCGTCCGCGGTTAACAGTGGAATACCCATTGCAATCTTAATGTGACCGCCCGTGCTTTCAGTTTCACCATCATCATCAATGTTTTGCCATAAGGCAGGTTTTCATATGGTAGTTCTCCAGGTTGTCTGGTCTTCTGCCATGCTCTTCAGGTCTGCATAATTTCCTCTTCCCTTTATGTCGTCTATCATCTTGGTTTCTAACCCATATAGTGCCACAGTCCAGACAAAACATTTGCCAAGCCTTTTCCTTAGACCTTTATCTAATTTGCGACATAAGTCTCTCCTCTTTCTGTTGAATGCCTCCTTCGCTATGGCAATTCGAGTTTTCACCTCCTGGTGGCATCTCAAGTCTTCAGTTATTCTGCTTCCAAGATATTTAAATGCACTTACTTGGCTTCATTCAGATCTTTCAGCATATTATTCACCGTCCGCTCACTTTCTGCCACTAATACCGTGTCATCAGCAAATCTTATACATTCTATTCTTTTTCCACCAATACTAATTCCTCTTTTCCCATCTAACCCTTCCGCAATAATGTCTTCAAGGTTTGCGTTAAACAACAGTGGGGAAGGCAATAACCTTGTCTTACACCTCGTCCAATGCTGTTTCCTTCTCACATTTCATTTCCAATCCTTATCCTTACTTTCTGGTGTAAATATAGATTCTGTATCAGTCGTCTCTCTTTCCAATCTACTCTTTTCCTCTTGTTCCACTGAACTCTGTCAAAAGCCTTTTCAAACTCGGCCATAGCCAGTCCCAAAAGGAGGAGGGGGAGGAGTAACACCTCGTTAAAAACATTGGTTCATCTGTCCCGGGTGATAATACCTCGTGAGGGTCCCTTTCCAGGAATACGGTGAAGACCTCAACGGCAGCGAAGGCGGAGAAGATGGACTTTGGTACGGCGGAGCTTTCGGTACAAAAAGAGTACAAGTAACGACTGTACCCTAGACGGGCGGCTACAGACAGCTTCTGAGTCATGGTAAGCGGCTGACGTTAGGCTGAACATCCTACTGCCTATGTGGGAAGTAACGGGAAACTACCACATTACATTCCCAAGCAGTACATGGTATGTCTCTCCATGTGACAGATTCAGTTTCACCAAATGTATGAAACTTTCTGTATGCAGAGTCAGCCTTTCCGACAACCATTACTTTCTCGATTTCATCACATTTTTCATGCAGCCATTACGCCTTAGCTTCCAATCAACATGTCACTCTATTTCTTCCTCATTTTGTCTGTAGATAGCAATATCATCGAATCTTATCAATGATCTCACCCTGAATTTTAATACCACAATTGAGTATGTGTTTAATATCTGTCATTGTTCCCTCGATGTGTAGACTGAAATAGAGGTGGAAAACTGCACCTTTTCTTACACCATTATTAAACGGATCACTTCATTCTTGGTCTTCCATTGTTATTGTTCCCTCTTGGTTCTTCTGAAAATTGTATATTTCCTCTACTTATTTACAGTTGGATTCTTTCTTTCTCAGAATTTCGAACGCTTTGGGCCGATACAAATTGTGGAGCGCTTTTAATCAGACATGTCAAATGAACGTGTGCTGATTTTTAATAAATTAAAGTTTTGCTTCAGTTATCAGGCCTAACGTCAGGGTTGCGTCTCTGGTGCCTTAACCATTTCTAGAACTAGACTCATCGTCTAACAAAACCTCAGTTACCTTTTCCATTCCACTACTAAATTACACTGAGCTATGTGGGGTTCTCATCGATCTCTAAGTCCACTGTGAATGAAAACATCATTCCATTACCAGGACACAAATATTATCACCGCAGTGTAATCGGACAGTACTTATTTGATTCGTGTTAAGACGAAGAGCTGTCATTCTTCAGTACGGGTAGAGCTGTAAGTGGGAACAAAGACTCTGATGGTTGTTTTGTTCTCGGACGAAGCCGGTGGAAGAGCAAGGACAGAGACAGAAGACGAATCCTCGATATTTCACGACACTCGCGTAGCCCGAAGACTGCTTCAGAGACCTGACTTGGGCAGCGATCGGCGGGGGGCGCACGTGTTGACCCCGACCACGCCCCCTGGGCACAGGTCACGCCCTGCTGGGGTGCCAACCAGTTCCACCTCTGCGCTCGTCATTCTCTCAGTCCCACGCACTGGACTCTCCCACTTCGTCCCCCTCTCGCTTTTATTACCAGCCAATACAGGTCACCACCGTGAGGCCCCTGTTGAATGTTGCATGGACCACTCCTCTTCTCGTACTCACGGAGGAGTACAGTGGGTCAGCATTTAGGTGCATTTCGCAGATAACCAGATACGCTTCGGCATCAGCTGTTGATTGCTGTACTGGCGTCCATATGTTCACGCCCAAGGCGACATTTTATTCCGTTTGGCGCTTTTGCTTGAAACACAATTCCATTTTTAAAATGTAGTGAAGATATAATAATAAATATGCAATTTTGACATATGATGACATGATGGAGACCGTGGCTGTTGTTTGAAGACAAATATTGATGGTGTTAGAACAGCAACCACCCACAAATTTACTTTCAATTCCTTTATTCAAAGGAAACCGTTACCGGTTTCGAATCGTTGTGATTCATCCTCAGACGGTTTACACGCTTTCTATATGACATTTAGTGTGTTTTTACAGATTAATTATCCTAAAATATAAATAAAACATAATTATAAACACGCCACACACAGATGGTTGCGTTACAGATTTTCGTTGCATGTGAGTTATGTGAAACGTCGGTTTCGAGTGTTTGTTTTCATAATATTCGTCCAACAGATGTAAATGCATTCCCACTGCATCCTCGTTGTTGCACACGTAAATAGTTCTCACTGTACACTTAAGATTTGTCGCTGAGATCATTTCAACCACGCACCACATGTTTTGATACATACAAAGAGCTTACAAACATATATCACAGATGCTATGATACATCGTAACATTTGACGATGATGTCCTATGTTTCGAAAGGATCATATATTCATCTACACAACTGTAATGCCAGAGACATTGAATTTTTGAGTTGATATTGCTAAATTAACTATAAATTTTTTTATATATATTTAGAACTGTATAGGTAAAATAGTATATTATTTTATTACATTTGGCATCGTGAGAATTATAGTAACATATAAATTTGCTACTTGATCTGCAGATAGGTGTATTAATATTATTTTCTTTGGAAGCTGGATAGTAATTTTTGGAAATATTTCAGGAAAGGGGTGTTATCTAACTCTGTATGTTCGTTAAGGAGATAGTCTCGGGTGCTGGTTTTGTGTGTGTGTGTATTTCTAACTCTTCTAATATATTCATAGTGGCTCCTTTTACTGCTAGATGCAAAATTTTTAAGTTGTCCTCAATGTTTCAAAATGCTAATTTGTTCGAGTTACCAAGTCTTAGAGCATCAATATGTTCTTTGTATCTAATTTCAAAACTTCTGCCTGTCTGTCCAGTGTAGAATTTTGGGCATGTATCACATTTGAGTTTGTATATTCCTGATTTACGGTAGGGACTCTTGGAGATATTTACATCATGGATTACTATTTGTTGTAATTTATTGTTTGTGGAAAAGCTGATTGTGATATTTTTCTTCTTTTTGAATAAGTTTGCTATTTGGGCCTATGTATGGGAGAGTAGCATATTTTGGTTTGGCTTCAGTGTCACTTCAAGGGGCGGGTGACCATGACAAAAAGCCTTAATAACGACGCAAAGGAAACGTTTCAGGAGTCGGGGTGTGGAGTGTCAGAAGTTTGAAGGGGATAGGGAAGATAGAAAATACAGTGGGAGCCAGTGAAGTGACATGGAAAGAAGACAAGGATTTCTGGCCGGATGAGTACAGGGAAGTATCAATAGCAGCAGAAAATTACGTAATGGGATTAGGAATCGTTATGAATAGAAAGGCAAGACAGAAAATGAGTTACTGTGAACAGTTCTGTGATATGGTTGTTTTCACCAGAATCGACACCAAAGCATCACCGTCAACGATACCTTTGGTATACATTCTGACGTCGAAAGCACAGAATGAAGAGATAGAAAAAGCGTATGAGGATACTAAAATGGTGATTCACTACGTGAAGGGAAATGCAAATCTAATAGTCATGGGGGACTGGAATGCGGTTGTAGGTGAAGGAGAAGAGGAAAACTCTACTAGACAGTATCGGCCTCGTACTAGGAATGAAAGAGGAGAAAGAGTAATTGAGTTGTGCAATAAATTCTAGCTAATAACAGAGAATACTATGTTCAAGAATCACAACAGGAGAAGGTGTACTTCAAAAAGGCCTGGAGATACAAGAAGATTTCAGTTAGATTACGTCATGGTCAGGCAGAGATACCCAATTCAGTTATTGGAATGTAGGGCGTACGCAAGAGCAGATACAGACTCAGATAACGTTCTAGCAATAAGATGAATAGGCTTAATTTAAGGGAATACGCGGGATGAACCAATCAGCAAAGAAATTGGATATGGTAAAAGAAAGGAATCAAGAGACACACGTGAAGATCTCTGAGGCTATAGATACTGCGATAATTAATAGCTCACTTGGCAGTTCAGTTGAAGACCAATGGACATTTTTAAAAAGGCAATCACAGAAGTTGGAAAGAAAACCGTAGGTACAAGGTAGGCAACTGCGAAAAACCCATAGATAACAGCTGATCGATGAGAGAAGGAAGTGCGAAAATGTAAGAAAATCAGAAATACAATTCAATTAGGAATGAAATAAAAAGGAAGTGTAGGGAAGCTAAGGCGAAATGGCTCTATGAATAAGGTGAAGAAATCGAAACCGAAATGTTGTCGGAAGTACTGACTCAGAATACAGAAAACTCAAAAGCAACGATCGTCACATGAATTGCAAAATTTTAATTATATTGTTAAATGCTGAAAAGAGGGTTGATAGGTGGAATGAGTACACTGGAGGCCTTTCTGAAGGGGAAGACTTGTATGATGACGCGATAGAAGATAAAAGAAGAGTCGACACAGAAAAGATAGGGGACCCAGCATTAGAGTCAGAATTTGAAAGAGCGATGGAAGACTTAAGATCAAATAAGACAGAAGGGATAACATTCCATCAGAATTTCTAAAATCATCGGAAAAAGTGGCAACGAAACATTTATTCATGTCGGCGAGTAGAGTATATACCATCTGATTTTCGAAAAAAAAATCATCCGCAGAATTACGAACATTGCAGGAGGTGACAAGTGCCAGAATTATCGCACAATCAGCTTAACAGCTCATGCGTCCAAGTTCCTGACAAGAATAATATACAGAAGAATGTAAAAGAAAACTAAGGATGTGTTATACGACACCAATTTGGCTTTAGGAAATTCAATGGTACCAGAGAGGTAGTTTTAACGTTGCAGTTGACAATGAAAGCAAGACTAAAGGAAAATCAAGAAACATTCATAGAATGTAAAATGGTGCAAGATGTTCGTTATTCCGAGAAAAATAGGGGTAATCTATAGGAAAATACAGTAATATACGATATGTACAACCCAGAGGGAACAATACGAGTGGACGATCAAGAACGAAGTGCACGGATTCAAAACAGTGCAAGGCAGGCATGTGTTATTTCACCCCTACTGCTGAAACTATACATCGAAGAAGCAATAACGTAGATAAAAGAAAGATTCAGGACTGTAATTAAACTTCAAGGTAAAAGGATATCAATGATAAGATCCGCTCATAACATTGCTGTTCTCGGTGAAAGTGGAGAAAACTAGAGGAAGTATTGAGTGGAATTAAGAGTTTACTGACGGATTTGGACAAAGAGAAAATCGAAGAAATATGAAGGCAGTGAGAAGCAGCAGAAATGAGAACAGCGAGGAAATTAACACCAGGATTAGTGATCACGAAGTAAAGGACTTCTGCTACCTAGGCAGCAAAATAAGCCAACACGGACGAAGCAAGGTGGACATCAAAGGCAGACTAGCAATGGCAAACAGGCCATTCCTGGCCAAGAGAAGTCTGTTAGTATCAAACACAGACCTTAATCTCAGGATAAAATTTTTGAGAGTGTACGTTTGGAGCACAGTAATATGTGGTAGGGAAACATGGACTGTGGGAAAGCGGGAACAGAAGAAAATCGAAGCATATGAGATGTGGTGTTGTAGTAGAATGTTGAAGGTTAGGTGGACTGATAAGGTAAGAAATGAGGATGTTCACTGCGGAATCGACTAGGAAAGGAATATATGGAAAACACTAACAAGAAGAAGGGACAATATGGTAGGACATAAAAAAAAATGGTTCAAATGGCTCTGAGCACTATGGGACTTAACGTCTGAGGTCATCAGTCCCCTAGAACTTAGAACTACTTAAACCTAACTAACCTAAGGACATCACACACATCCATGGCCGCGGAAGGATCCGAACCTGCGACCGTAGCGGTCACGCGGTTCCAAACTGAAGCGCTTAGAACCGCACGGCCACACTGGCCGACATAGGACATCTGTAAAGACATTACGGAATGGCTTCCAATGTACTAGAAAGAGCTATAAAGTGTAAAACATATAGAGGAAGATAGAGAGTAAAGTACACCCAGGAAATAACTGAGGGCGTGGGTTGCAAGTGCTACTGTGAGATGAAGAAATTGGCAGAGGAGAGAAATTTGTAGTGGGCTGCATCAAACTAGTCAGAAGATTGATGACTGAAAAAAAAATGTCATTTGAACGGTGGATGTTTTTAGAAGGATCGCATGAAGTGGTTGCGTTATGCTACGGCTGCTACGTTCACACCAGTATTGCAGCTGTGGTGAACTGTTGCGCTGAAAAATAGTCACCTCAGACTTCAAATGGGCCTGTGGGGGAAGTTGTGGAGTGGGATATCCAGTTCTGAGGCGAGCACCGAGTGAAGAACGCTTACACAATATTAAAGGTTTTCATTATTGGACGCTTCCATATAGGAGTTCGAAGGCAGCAGACCTGAAGCCCACCTATTGTAGCGGGCAGCGAGCGGGTACACAGAGGCAGCGGAATGATGTGGCAGGTTAATATACCAAGAAGCAGAAACTGAGTCTAGTTTGTTTCTTAAGTTTGAAATAGATTCCAATGTTGTGAAGAACAGTATTTTTGAGAGTTGTGACTCAAGCTAAGTCAATCGAGCGCGCGGTTGACTCGACTCTGTGGTAAGAGGAGCTGTCGGAGTCCATGCGAACGCAAGTCTGGTGTTAGCCCCATTGCAAGATCTCAAGGCTGGACTGCCGAATACTGCATTCGGCCCAACGCAGCTGGCCGTTACGTGCTGATGACCGGATCCTCGGAAAATGAATGGAGTGTCAGGGGATGGCATCCACTGCGCGGTGTCGCATCGTGGGTCCTATTCGAAGCCCGAGACCGTCAGGGGTATCTGACAGCTCGTGGACCAGTGGCATCGCATATCTGACATTACTGTTTGATGAGACAGTAGCAGCTGATCACACATTCTATCGGTCATTGGCGCGGAGACCACTGGTCGAACGCATGGGGCCTTTGGAATACTGCTATACGCGGAGCGTGGAGGACATACACTGCTTCGGCCAGTCGTGTTATGATAGAAGTATGGTGTCCGTCACGTAATGGGCTGTGGCAATGCTGCTTGGCGCCAAAGAGTATAGCAATCAAGTCCAGTGCTAACAATGGATCGTCGCATTGGAAACTGCCGAGCCAGCATCATTGCCAGCATCACGGCCGAGCTACCATCTAGTGACGCGTGTCGAAATTCGACAGCGACACGGTCGAAATCTGTCAAGATTGCAGTTTATCGTTCTGCGATATTTGTGCTGGCATTGGTCAGCAACTCAACGACTGTCATGGAAATATGGAACTGTTGGTTTCAGGAAGGTGTAACTCAAAGCCACAAAAGAAACCAACGGCTCAATGTAAAAGTTTCTGCAGGGCAGACATGTTTGCTTGGGCGTGTAGGATCGTACACTTACTTCATGTACCACGAGCAGCAAGAGAAGTAGGTATCCACATGAACAGCTGGCTAACATATGGGCCTCTGGGCCTCTCGGACGGTCTGTACTGCTACACTGTTGCATTTTCCTTTTTTTTTTTTTTTTTTTTTTTGTCTCGACACCAGAGGTGCGACGACACAGGTTTCCTCAACGACAGCACCGGACAGAGGAGTAGCACCACGTCGTCCATGCAGGCGAGCTTAGACTACGTATGGGATCTCTGAGAACGGCTGTTTCCAGACTGCATTCGTCTTCGTCATGTGCTTCCGACACCAAGCGCAATTGTAACGGTTGCCGTTTGACACATAAAACTACCAGCAATTTGACAACAGCCGAGACATTTCTGACGTGCCAATGACGGTAGCGGTTCCCTACCTCCGTAACGTTGCCATTCATGAAATCCGGCATTCATACGAAGTAGCATGGAGTGATGTCATCTACGTCCAAATCTACATACAAACTCCGCAAGCCACCGTCTGTTGCGTGCCTAAGGGGAGTCTGTACCGTTACTAGTGATTTCCTCCCCTGTCCTACTCGCAAACAGAGGGAAAAAAGACAGCCTATATGCCTCCGTACAGGCGCTATGTCCCATATCTTACTCTCGTGGTCCTTACGCGAAATATGTGTTCTCGCAGTAGTATCGTTCTGCAGTCAGCTTTAAACTCTGGTTCTCTAAAGTTTCTCAGGTATGTCCCTCGAAAAGACCGTCGCCTTCCCTCCAGGTATTCCCATTTGAATTCCCAAATCATCTCCGTAATACTTGCATTTTGTTCCAACCTACCAGTAAGAAATTTAGAAGTCCTTCTCTGAACTGCTTCAATGTCTTCCTTTAATATGAGCTGGCGCTGATCCCAAACAGTCTATCAGTAATCAAGATCAGTTCGCACTAGCGTCCTACATGTGGGATCTTTTATAGATGAACTACAATTTCCCAAAATTCTTCCAATAAAACTGCGTCGACCATTCGCCTTGCCTAACACAACCATCACATTCTTGTTCCATTTCACATAGGTTTCCAGTGTTACGCTCACAAGGGGAGGCCGCCAATTGTGAAATTCAGATTCCATTCATACTGCGCATAATAAAAGCTCATGGCCAGAGGTGTAATGTGGCAGAGCACCAAGATGCACTTCTCAGCCATTGTCGAGAAAATCGACAGTTAAAAGAAACCGTTGCGGTGAAATACTCTCTACGATTTATAATTTTCTACAGCGTCGTGGCGCAGCGGTAAGCGCTCGGGTTCGTAATCCGAAGGTCGCCGTATCGAATCTCGCGCCATGCAACTTTTTTTTATTATTTGTTTTTTTGTAATTCATATATATATATATATATATATATATATATATATATATATATATATATATATATAGTTGCAGCAATTATGCATATAATAAGTTGTTGAAAGTCGTTAGTCGTGGAAAAATAAAACTTGAAAAATAAAACACAATATCACAAATAATATTCAAGTGGATACAATTTATTGATAAGTTCGGTATACACTCGCACATAATTAATAATTAGTGACCAGAAGTAGCTGGAGTATAGCACGAACCAGAGTGATAGTTATCATAGAAACATGGAAAACAGAAAACAGCACGACATCGAGCACATCTGATAAACGATGCGTTTTACAAGAACAATTTTTTTTTTAAATTATCTGTTGGGACACACACCTGATTGACATTCTGAAAAATTGTTCTATCGTTCGTCAAGTTTGATGCATACCACGCGTATCGTATCATATCGGCAAAAATCTGAGAAGACAATTGGTGGTGGGTGATGGATTGGATTTATTTCAAGTATATATATATATATATATATATATATATGAATTACAAAAAAACAAATAGTTAAAAAAATTCGCATGGTGCGAGATTCGATCCAGCGACCTTCGGATTACGTACACGAGCGCTTACCGCTGCGCCACGACGCTGTTGAGAATTATTAATCGTAGAGAGTATTTCACCGCAACGGTTTCTTTTAACTGTCGATTTTCTCGACAACGGCTGAGAAGTGCATTTTGTTGCTTTGACACATTACACCTCTGGCCATGAGCTTTTATTATGCGCAGTATGAATCGAATCTGAATTTCTCAATTGGCGGCCCCCCCTTGTCAGATATTTGAACGACGCGACTTTGTCAAGCAGGAAACTGCTGATGCTGTGTCAAGCATTACGGGTTTATTTTTCTGCTCATCCGCATTAACTTATATTTTTCGACATGGATACTCAACCGCCATTCGTCACCCCAACCAGACAACTGCAGATTGCTGCCCACCAGGTCCAACAGATCATTCGTGTATATAGAAAATAACAATGGTCCTATAACACTTCCCCCGGGCAATCCTTGCGACAACCTTGTCTCTGATGAACACTCGCCGTACAGCACAACATACTGGGTTTCAGCACTTAATAAGTCTTCGAGCCACCCACATATCTAGAAATCTATTCCATATCCCCGTACCTTCTTCAGTAATATGCAATGGGGCACCCTGTCAAATGTTTTCCGAGAATCTAGAAATATGGAGTCGTCTTGTTGCCCTTCTTGCGTAGTTTACAGCATATAATGGGAGAATAGAGCAAGCTGAGCGTCGGACGAGCGATGCTTTCTAAAAGCGTGCTGATTTGTAGACGCAAGCTTTTTGGTCTTCAGGAAATTGATTACATTCGAACTCGAAATATGTTCAAGAATTCTGTCCGTAGCAAATCAATGTTACGGATGCTTGTCTGTAATTTTGCGGTCCGTTCTTTATCCTCCTTACATACAGAAGCCACCTGTCCTCTTCTCCAGTCAGTTGGAAATTTATGCTTGGCGAGAAATTCGCGATGAATTCAAGCGAAGAAAGGGACCAATGCCGTAGAACAGCCTATACAAAATCTAATTGCGATTCCATCCGGACCTGGTGACTTATTTGTTTTCAATTCTTTCGGTTGTTTCTCTACGCCAGAGATGCTTATTACAATGCCGTCCAAACAGGACTCTCAAACGACGGTATTTTTGTACGATTCTCCTGCATGAACGATTTGTTAAAGACGAAATTTAAGACTTTGGCTTTCGTTTTGCTAATTTCTACTGGCACAGCAATCTGGTCAACGAGTAAGTGGTTGGAAGACTGAGATCCGCTTAGTGATTTTACGTACGACCAGAATTTTCTCGAATTCTGATAAAATGTTGTGCTACGATATGACGGTAGGAGATGTTGCATGCTTTCACTCATTGGTCAGCCGAGGTAGTGCCGTTTCTGCTACCAACGGTGGCAACCCAGTACATGGCCAAATCATCTACAAGCAACAATCTCGTATTCTTCCCCTTACAATGATCAAGCACAGTATGTAAAATTTAGGTTTATGCAATCATTCCCGATTTATAATTTTAATGACCATCAGAGTGTAATTACCTACGATAGTGACTGAGTTTAACGTTGAAAATCAACCAAGAACTGAGGTGCCAACTTCGTAAAACAAGACCCCAACTATCCCTGTGAAATTGTAGCTTATCATGTGTGAAATTAGTGGTGACACGTGATTTTATTATTGTTATTATCATGTGGCGTAACAGGACATATAAATGAACATACAGCGTGTCTATTAAGGTGATCCTTATTTATTCGAATTTCGTGTTTTTTCACGCACAGCCACAAATTTATCTTCCTTTTGTGTTAAAAGAATTTTAAAACCTATTATATTAAAACTGAAAAGTAGGAAAATGCATGTTGCAGTGGCATAGAAGATGCGTCATGTCACTACGTGTTGTTTATTGCTGCTTATGCGTGTGCCTGAGTGCTGTCATACTCCAGAATGACATTTTCACTCTCCAGCCGGGTATGTACTGATGTGAAGCTTCCTGGAAGATTAAAACTGTGTGTCGGACGGAGATTCGAACTCGGGACCTTTGCCTTCGCTGGCATTTACCGAGATACCCAAGCACGACTCATCCACACGACTCCACCATCATCTCATACCTTTCAAACTTCACAGAAGCTCTCCTACGAAAATTGCGTGAATGGCAGTTCTGGAAAAAAGGATATTGCGGAGACATGGCTTATCGACATCCTGGGGGATGTTCCCAGAATGAAATTTCCACTCTGTAGTGGAATGTGCGCTTGTATGAAACTACCTGCCAATTCGAGTCTCGGTCTCCCATACACAGTTTTAATCTGACGAGGAGTATCATATCAGCAAACACTCCACTGCAGAGAGACAATTTTATTCAAAACTGAACATGTTCAGGATGTTAAGCATAGATTTAGGTTTCTTAAGTGAGGTTCTTTTTCTTCTTTTTCTAACTTACCACGTTAGTACTACGAAACAGGCTACGTAAAATCTTGAGGCGACATGTTACAGCGGAAAAAGTGTGACTTTAATATAAGATTCCAGTGAACTATTAACATACAACGAAGAGGAAAAATAATCAACTTTGCGACGTGCGAAAGATCACTGGAGACAATCCCCTGATTGTAAAAAGAAAACACACACTGGAAAGAAAATTGTGCTAAGACTAGTACTGCTTTATACTTCACACATTTTGTATGTTGTATTACATATTGGTACTTAAATTTCACCCATTTAAACACATTGCATGGGGGCTTAATTATTAAAAATGCAAATAATTTTAGTAGCTGTGTGTCCGGTTACGAAGTCTCGCAACCGGTTGGCCTTGAATAGTATTAGTACGCAATCTGGCTGCATAAAATAACAATAAAGAATGAAAGGAAATTTCCGTTAACACAGTTGATTAAGTCCCCAGCAACTATAAAAGCTACGAAACAACAAAGCACAGGTGTAACTGTTCTGTGTGCGGAAGTGTGATTCAACGTACACGTATCTGGCACAGTTCTTCGTCAATACGACGAGATATTTTAAACACCATTTACAATGAACTAATTGAAAAACCAAAAATACTATAATTGCACATAGAAACCAGAATTACAGTCTAATAAATGAACACGAGCCAGATGATTTGTTGACTGAGCCTGTGACCAAGAGGCATTGTTATCTAGGAAATTTGAAATAAAAATTTTTTTGTTACCTTCATATATGATGATGATGATGTGGTCTTCAGTCCTGAGACTGGTTTGATACAACTCTCCATGCTACTCTATCCTGTGCAAGCTTCTTCATCTCCCAATACCTAGTGCAACCTACATCATTCTGAATCTACTTAGTGTATTCATCTCTTGGTCTCCCTCTACGATTTTTACCCTCCACGCTGCCCTCCAATACTAAGTTGGTGATCCCTTGATGCCTCAGAACATGTCCTACCAACCGATCCCTTCTTTTAGTCAAGTTGTGCCACAAACTTCTCTTCTCCCCAATCCTATTCAATACCTCCTCATTAGTTATGTGGTCTACCCATCTAATCTTCAGCATTCTTCTGTAGCACCACATTTCGAAAGCTTCTATTCTCTTCTTGTCCAAACTAGTTATCGTCCATGTTTCACTTCCACACATGGCTACGCTCCATACAAATACTTTCAGAAACGTCTTCCTTACACTCAAATCTATAACCGATGTTAACAAATTTCTCTTCTTCAGAAACGCTTTACTTGCCATTGCCAGTCTACATTTGATATCCTCTCTACTTCGACCATCATCAGTTATTTTTCTCCCCAAATAGCAAAACTACTTTACTACTTTAAGTGTCTCATTTCCTAATCTAATTCCCTCAGCATCACCCGACTTAATTCGACTACATATATATTGACGAAAAATACAGTGTGATCATTGCAACATCTTCCATCTATACATTACACCAGCCGAACAGCATCTACTCTCTCACGCAGCATAAGAACAACTGAACACGACATGCTCTCAACTAGTACTGCTCTCGACATCCTCTCGACAAGCACTGCCCACGGCAACCTCTGAACTACAACTGCCCTCGACATTCTCTGAACAACTACTGCGCCAGTGGAGGCGGCGGAATAATATTCTTTGGCGCAATCTCTGGCACAGTGACTCAGTGTAGCCACCTTTCATATGCCCCTCCTCCACGGCCTAGAATTTGATGGTATATTTGCCAGCATTGGTGGTGAAAATACCACCAAATTCGTCCAAAAAAATACAGACAAAAATAAAAGATGATATTAATAAGTAAATATCACATAACTAAATAAATTTTGGCTTTGCACTGACCCTTCAATAACCTAATGTATAAAATACAGTAAGGAATACAAATGCTTGCATACATGTGATTGTACATAATAGTTTACACAAGTATTCTTCAACCAATGGCACCAGAAATGATGAATAGGTGCAAGTAAGAGTCTCATAACATTTCATAAACAGTAAATACACAAAAAATCAGTTTATACAAATATTCACATAAAATCTTTTCAATAGTTCAATAAGCAGGTAGCACTCCTCAGAGTAGTTGACAGTTCCAACAGTAGCACCCAGCAATATTGAGCAGGTGCAGACACCAACAAGTGACATCATTTCAGTAGAAGCAGTACCATCAGTGCCACCCAGCAATGTTGAACAGGTGCAGACAGCAACAAGTGACACTATCTCAGTAGAAGCAGTTCCAACAGTGACACCCAGCAATGTTGAGCAGGTGCAGACACCAACAAGTGACATCATTTCAGTAGATGCAGTTCTAACAGTGGCACCCAGCAATGGCGAGCAGGTGGAGACACCAACAAGTGACATTATCTCAGTAGCAGCAGTTCCATCAGTGGCGCCCAGCAATGTTGAACGGGTGCAGACAGCAACAAGTGACATCATTTCAGTAGAAGAAGTTCCATCAGTGGCACCCAGCGATGTTGACAGGTGCAGACAGCAACAAGTGACATCATTTCAGTAGAAGGAATTCCATCAGTGGCACCCAGTTACGTTGAGCAGGTGCAGACAGCAACACGTGACATCATTTCAGTAGAACAGTTCCAACAGTGGCACCCAGCAATGTTGAGCAAGTGCAGACACCAACAAGTGACATCTTTTCAGTAGATGCAGTTCCAACAGTGGCACCCAGCAATGGCGAGCAGGTGCAGACACCAACAAGGGACATTATCTCAGTAGCAGCAGTTCCATCAGTGGCACCCTGCAATGTTGAACAGGTGCAGACAGCAACAAGTAACATTATCTCAGTAGAGCAGTTCCATCAGTGGCACCCAGCAATGTTGACAGGTGCAGACAGCAACAAGTGACATCATTTCAGTAGAAGCAGTTCCATCAGTGCCACCCAGCAATGTTGAACAGGTGCAGACAGCAACAAGTGACATCATTTCAGTAGAAGCAATTCCATCAGTGGCACCCAGTTATGTTGAGCAGGTGCAGACATCAACAAGTGACATCATTTTAGTAGAAGCAGTTCCAACAGTGGCACCCAGCAATGTTGAACAGTGCAAGTAACAGTCCATAATATTCACTATCACTAATTAGACAGTTCATCAGACTCCATCAGCAGTAATTAAACATTTCCAAGTGGCACCCATCAATGTTGAACAAGTGCAGGTAACAATCCATAATATTCACTATCACTAATTAAACAGTTCATCAGAGTCCATCAGCAGAAATTAAACATCTCCAAGTTGCACCCATCAATGTTGAACAGGTGCAAGCACAAACAATAATTTGAATGCACACACAATTGCTTTCATAAAATGCTCTTACACTAAACATACAAATTATAATAAACACACAAATGATGTCAGATAGTTGTCGTATTAACTATTACAAATACACAAATATCAGTAAACCTATAATATTTATGCATGTCAGTGTAAGCCACAAGAAACAAGTAAAATAATATGTAGGAGATTGGTCGGTACCAATTATTTGGGATTAGGAAAGGAAAACACACAAAACACACTCACTCATCTTTCATCCACATTGAGGTACTACAGTGTAATTGAATAGTGTTAACTATGTAAATGCAATTGTGTCAAAATTTGATGTTCAACATGTGTATCAAGTAGTAGTGGTAACAGTGTATAACAGTCAATAATAGTTAGTCAACGTCATAGTCATCATGTCAAGACCAATGTTTGCCAAGCCAATCAAAATGTACGGTTGCTGAACAACTGTCAGTGTCCCAAGATATGCAAATACTTCCTCTCTCCAAAAACAAAGTATATACTGCTTATTGATTTAACAGTGTGTGTGTGTAGACAATCTTCCTTCCACTTGAGTGTTCTAGTCTGCCATCTTCATCCTCCTTGTTCCATGTAAACCAAAAAAAAAAAAAAAAAATGCTCCTCACTTACTTTACCTCTTATCCACCAAATCCCCAATCAGCATCACACAATCTTGATACCTCAATAATACCTCTTACGTTGATACATATAAACCTTATCATCAATATCATTTACCTTACCTCTTGTCCATCAAAACTCTAAGAATCATCAACTTCACACAATCTCAACACCTCAATAATACCTCTTAAATACGTCGATACATATAAACCTTATCACCAATATCATTTCACTTCCATAACAACTTTTTCATCTAGTCAGTCTCCTCGAACAAGTGCAGATAAAATCTTAGTGCAAACTTCAGATCATCATCCCATACAATCCGAAGACACAATGTCCACACACAACCTCTGTGTAATCCACTTGACCCAAATCTTCTACTCATTATGAATTACAAAATACATTTTGGTTACCTTGTCCATCATTAAATAAAAGAAATGCATACATGACCTCTAGCAGCCTTTAGTTTGAATATCTTTCAGTAAGTAGGTACGAGTACGGAGAGTGAATGATCGAAATATTTCACAGTGTGCACACCACTTCAAGAATCATGGCAAACCAGAAGCAAACATGTGGAGTATTTCTTGTGTTAAGTGTCACTTGCTATTTCAATTGCTCACGAAGAATGCAGTGTAATAACGATCAATGGTCTTAACCTGGTGTTGGTATGTCATGTCGTTAGCTTCCTTTCTATTAGCATAAATTTATACAGCTTCCATAAAACCACCAGCTCATGTGAATTCGATGAAGTTTCTTGTACCAATGTCGTTCGTAGAACTATAGCAGTTCATTTTCTTATCTTAAAATATAAAGCACTGACCGTAAGCAAAACATGCAATAGCGAGTAAATATACCAGTAGAGAACAGAATGTCAACAAGTGGATGCAGCACAATCCCTACAACGAGGCTCTGACAAGCGAACAATCTATAATTAATACCATAGTGTGACCTAAACTCCATGTTCGTACACAGTATATCAGCATTTCTATATATCAAATTAAAGAGTAGTTATGACAACAAAACAAAAATGTGTAAATATGCAATCCATATGCAAAGCAGCAAATATATATCTTACATAATAAACAGGTCATTAGCATCATATCAGCATAAGCAAATACATGTTCATATGTAATCTTAATAAGTAAACATGAAGGCGCAAGCAGATAAGTAACAAAGTATAACTTACATACATAACCATATCAGTACAACTAATCAGGTGACAACTATAATTTAAATAAATAAGCACAGCAGGCACATAATAAAAAATATGACATCAGTGAAAAAGCAGAGCAGCCAAGCGATGCATAATATACGTAAGTAACAACCCTGTTCATCAATCAATCATTGTCAAAATCAGTCAACACAAAGTATAAATCACGTAATCGCGAGCAGCAAACTATGTATAAAGTAAATACCTAAGTAGAAATACGTTGCCTAAATAATAAACTCAATTAATAGTTACCTTTTTAGTTTGTTACTTTCTTCTTCGAAATTACATTCTTCCTTAAATTTCGTCGATGGCAAGTCCTCTTAACGTCTGACACACACAGAATTTACCTGAAATCCTTAAATATTTTATGCAACTGTATCCTGAATAAAACTGAATGTTAATTACATAATTTATCAAGTCAAGTCAAGTCAAGCTTTATACTGAATTTAATCAGAGAAATTAGACTGTGTATTTGTTTACGGCTGTCAGTGCATTCTCACTGAGCGCTCGATCACCTGTAGGCACGCGTGACGTAGGAAGTAATTGTTTGCGGTCAACGACTGCCTTGTGCGGCGTTCAGACTTGACTGTTGCTTTGAGTATGTGCCGCCGCCAGTACACGGCGCGGTATCCTTATATTCTCTGCGTGTTTACGTATAACTGTTAGTTTCTCAAAAGTATGTCAGTCCACAAAAATTTTAACGTTCGATATATGATGTATTCCCTTGGAGCGCCGTGATTTAAGAGTTTCTATTTCGACAGTGTTATCATGAATAATTTTGCGAACTCTATATGGACCGTTATAAAGCAGAACAAATTTGCGACACAAGCCTTTTCCTTTGTGAGACAAACGATGAGACTTAATTAACACCTTTTGACCAACTGACAAGGTCTTTAAAGAACCAGGACGTTTAGCTGATTTCTCTCTACTAGCAGCCGTAGATGCAATATTTTGTAGAGCCAGGTTCACAACCTCAGAATGCCGCAGTTTCCGTGTACGCGGAAAAGGAACGATTTCAGAAATGCGATTTGTCGGTCCTTTATTTTTTAATATCAATATAGCCGGTAAAGAAGTTGAATCATTAGGGAGTTCATTCAGAATGTTTTGAAAAATATGAAGATACTGTTCCCACGTTCTGTGATTCTGATGACAATAAAGACGACACAATTTATTGATTTCCTTCATCCATCTCTCTGAAGCGTTAGATTGAGGGTGAAAAAGTGAAATGAAAATTGGTTTAATCTTCCGACGCCGTAGAGTACGATGCGAAATTTTAGAGCGAAACTGTGATCCATTAGCTGATATAACCTTATCAACATTACCAACTTCTTTAAGTAAACGTTTGATGAAAGCATTAGATACTGAACGAGCTGTTGCTTTACGGAAAGGTGTAAAACACACATATTTTGATGTCAATTCCACTGCTACCAAAATGTACGCAAAACCATTAGTAGAACGAACTACTGGCCCCAACAAATCGACTACACCCATCTCCTTTAATTTCGTTGGAATGATAGGAAACAACGGTGCTCTGTGAGAAATAGTTGGCGGCTTAGCCTTTTGACATAATTTGCATTTGGCAAGAACAGATCGAATACGTTTTTCCATATTTCTGAAGTGGGAATTTTCTCGTAATTTATGAAAGCATTTTCTGGGGCCAAAGTGTGCATAACTGAAATGTGTATACCAAATCAATTTATTAACCCACTCATCAGGAATGCAAACTAACCAAACAGAGTTGTCAACCGATTTTCGTTTAAAAAGAATATCATTGCGAACTAAATAGTACTATCTAATCGCTACGCTTTCCTTTCTCCTCCACTTCTCCCTAATTTCCTTCCAGATTGGATCCTTGTTTTGCTCCTTAGCGATGTCCTGGAGCGAAGACGAAATAAAAATTTTCAATCGCAACACCTTGAATATACATCAAACAATAATTGTTTTCTTTGCCATGCTCCTCAGCACTTTGTTTCAAACCCATAGGTGCACGTGATAAAGCATCAGCAATAATATTTGAAGAACCCCGTATGTAAACAATACTAAAATCAAATTCCTGTGATACAGCGCCCATCGTGACAATCTTCCATGTGTTAATTTTGTTGACATAAGAAATTCGAGAGCTCGATGATCGGTGTAAACCTTAGTATGTCTGCCATACAAAAATATGCGAAATTTTGTGAAAGCCCAACAACAGCCAAAGCTTTTAGTTCCGTAATCGAATAATTCTTTTCTGATTTAGAGAGAACACGACTTCCAAATGCAATAGTTTTCTGTACTACAACGCCGTTTTCTTCTCTCTCCTGAATTAAATGTGCACCTAGGCCTTTGTATGATGAGTCCGTCGCCAAACAAAACTCTTTAGATAAATCTGGATGAGAAAGAAGTGGAGGAAAGTATCACGAAGTTGTTCAAATTCTGATTGAGCTTCCTCATCCCAACACCAATTAGAATTATTTCCAGATAGGTCACATAAACGAGGTATGGCCAAATTGTCCAATCTAACAAAGCGTCTAAGAAAATTACAGACACCAAGGAAACTACGAACATCACGTTTTGTAGTAGGAACAGCATAATTACGAATAGCGTCTAGTTTCTCTGGATCAGGAAGAATACCTTCTGTAGAAATTATATGACCAAGAAATTTCACCTGAGAACGACCTAATTAAGTTTTTTGTAAGTTCACTGTAATACCGCCTCTTGCGAAAATACGTAATAATGAATCCAAAATTTTGTTATGCTCACTCCAAGAACGTTTAGCAGTAAGAATATCGTCAACATATGAAGTAATATTGTCACGAAGATAAACAGGTAAAATTTCGTTTAAACTACGAATGAATGCAACAGAAGATATAGTAAGTCCAAACGGTAATTTCCGAAATCACTTTTGGGTAAAATAGTCATATCCGGTTATTCTTTACCGACTCCTTTTCTAGATAGATTGATAGTTGAAGAGTTGTTTTGATAGATAGAAAGAATAGTAAAAGAGTAGGCAGCAGTGCAGAAAACTAAAAGGGAAATAGCACTGGGCCCTCTGAACGCTACAGCACACATTCACTTAGTGTTGTGAATCCCCTGAGGACTTAAATAGCCACACATAAATACCAGTTTGTGACTTAGTGGCCAATTTGGTGGAAGTGCCTACATAAATTTATCTAACCATGACATGGATGTATGTCATTATTACAATTGCGAAAGATCTTAAATTTCCGAACAGTTAAAAAGTGTTTATAGTCAAAGTTTTCGCCTCGTGGCGACAAAGACCTACCGCGTCTGTCCCAGTCCGAATGTCGATTATTGTCAAGTTCGCGCGCTTGGCGCTCTCTTGTTGCATCTCATAAATGAAATAAATTATTTTCTTCAAAACCCGCTGCTATCTGTGATTCTAAATTTCTTCTACTGTCTTTTCCTACGATTTCGCTTTCAATTTGTTTAACTTGCTTTCGTACCGCCTCAAATTCCCTTTTAACGTGTTCGTTAAATTTTCCCTGATTTTCAACATGTTTATTTATGTTCTGGTAGTCTTCTGTTTCTGCAAATGGCAATGGAGCAGTATCATCTGGATCTCTGTCCCCATTTAAACTAAGACTTGTCAGTTTATCTGAAATCTCCTCAACTCTTTCCTATAAGTCACCTAATTGTTCTTTCTGTTTATTTACGTCTTCCGTAAGTGTCGCGACTCGGGTTTCAGTATTGACACATTTAGTCTGTTCAGGTTATCTATTCTGTCATTTGGTACGGATTCCTCGATTCTTCCAAATATTTCTTTCTTATCGTATGCACGTTGAAGATTTAACTCTGAAAATGTTTGTACTATCGCGCGATCTCTTCCTATTCTGTCATTTGGTACGGATTCCTCGATTCTTCCAAATATTTCTTTCTTATCGTATGCACGTTGAAGATTTAACTCTGAAAATTTTTGTACTACTGCGCGATCTCTTTCTTCCTGTTCTCTATCCTGTTCCTTTTGTCTAATTTCTATTGAAATTAACCTATTATTGTGAGCATTCAAAATCGGTTGTACTTCTTCTCTAATTTCTTTCTTTAATTCATCTTTCATGTTTTTAAAACATGTCCCTATTCGTGAGTCTAACCGTGTTTCCATTGTTCCGATATCAGTTCCTAACCGTGTTGCCACTGTTTTTAATTCAGATCCTAACTGTGATCCCAGGGAGTCTAGCCGTGTTTCCATTGTTCCCATCTGTGATCCCAAATTTAATATAGCACCCATCAACTGCTCCATATTAACTGGTTCAAAATTCTTTTCGCCCCTAACATTTCCCGTAAAACTAACTTCCTTCGTCATAGCTGTAAAGCTATCTGTATTCGATACTATTCCAGAATCTTCTGTCGTTAATCCCGTATTCAGAAAATTTGTTGATTGTGAAAAATTTTGAACTGGTTCCGGACTATTTTCCCGGCTTATTAAGTTGTTTTCTACTTCATTATTCATCCTACTGTTCTCCTGTGTTTGCGAGTTCGCCATGTTAACAATTTCGTCATTCTGACTATCCATCATTTTTGCCTTTTTCATCGATCGCGTAATCATTTACAAAACATACAAAACTCGGCACTATACAAAAATCACACACGATATAACACTTTATCACCAACAATACCATTCACACGAAATGCTTCCCGACAAACGCGATTAGCGAACAATTGAAATCTTCATAATTGCACAAAATTGTAGACCCCGTTTATGAGACATCAAAACTTAAATTCTGCAAAAATACCATTAGAAGAATGACAACACAACTACAAATGTTCAATTACCAAATCTACACATGCAATATAGACTACAATTACTAAACTACAAATTACTACAACAATCCTACTGTCTGCTATTTTTACTATCAAAAGAATTCCAAGGGACGATCTGAAGCAGCGGTCGCCACGTGCATGGGGGCTCAATTATTAAAAATGCAAATCATTTTAGTAGCTGTGTGTCCGGTTACGAAGTCTCTCAACCGGTTGGCCCTGACTAGTATTAGTACGCAATCTGCCTGCATAAAATAACAATAAAGAATGAAGGGAAATTTCCGTTAACACAATTGATTAATTAAGTCCCCGGCAACTATAAAAGCTACGAAACAACAAAGCACAAGTGTAACTGTTCTGTGTGTGGAAGTGTGATTCAACGTACACGTATCTGGCACGGTTCTTCGTCAATACGACGAGATGTTTTAAACACCATTTACAATGAACTAATTGAAAAACCAGAAATACTATAATTGCACATAGCAACCAGAATTACAGTCTAATACATGAACACGAGCCAGATGCTTTGTTGACTGACCCTGTGACGAAGAGGCATTGTTATTTAGGAAATTTTAAATAAAAAAATTTTTTGTTACCTTCATATATATTGACGAAAAGGGTGATTTTATTTGTAATTTCAGTAGAAAATACACGAACTTATTTCAGTATATAAGTCTCATTTAAATATTAAAGTCCGTTGCAGCTAATAAATAATAATTTAATGTGATGAAATTTGGCACATTATCAAAAGGTACCAAAAGTAAAAAAAAATGGAAGAGGTGTTCTCAAATCACTTGATAGTTTCATGTAACCCAAATGTATGGAGCAACCAAATGATAACAGTCAAGCACACGGATAAGCAGTAATAGATGACACACTTTCACAGCATAAGTCTTCAAATTATTCTCAAAATAAAAGGAAAAGGAGTAGGGGTGCGCGTTAGAACCACGAAATTCTAAAAAAATAATTAAAGTACCAGTTCCAAAACGCTGTAGAAAGAGAACCACTGCTCACAGTCAGAATGACATCAGACTTCAACAGCATATTACTGACGCAGGGGGAAGCGTCACTGAACACACAAAGAAAAACGAAAATTTGGCCAGTAGATGACGCTTTAATCGTCAGCATATGCACATAGACGCGCTGCACCTGGACGTTCCTCAGCTAGCGTCCGAGAAGTCCAACACGACTGTCTCAATGAACATTCACGCGCTGCAGGTAAGGTTCTTTTACAAGAACGGTGACTGTGCACCAGTAGTCCTGCAGAAGTCCCGCACACTCTACGGTATGAAAAAAATGCTTTGGTCCGATTGTTTCTTAAGGGTCTAGAGAAAATGATTACAAAATCCGAAAAGACAGTTTCTTTTGAAATGCAATATGGCAAAGATAGCAGGTGATCCGACATTCGTCGAAGATGTGGCCACACCACTGCATGGGGAGTGAGGGGGGGAGGGGGGGGGGGAGACAGTTCAAGTGGTGGACTGCAGACACCGAACGTTGGACATACCTGGGAGTACGGTGCATAAAATACTGTGAAACATCCTTCACTGCCACCCATACAAAATCACTTCTATTTAAGAGCTGCTTTTTGCACAAACGTTCGCTGTAGAATTTCTTGTTCGCATGGAAGTGCAGAGTGGATAGCCATGAATATCATGTTGACGTTGACAGATGCAGCCCATTTCCATCTCCAAGGATATGTCAGTGCACAAAATGGCAGAATATGGACAACTAAAATCTGTATGCGCATCAACCGGTACCATTTCATTCCGAAAAGGTGGCTCATGGTTCTAGTTGACGGCATCGTTTATCATAGGGACGTATTTTTTCGAGGATTTGAGTCCTGCGTGTCCTGTTACCTGTATCATCACTAGAAACGCTATGATAGTCTTTTGCGCAATAACGTCATTCCAATAATTCAATATCTTGGATGTGTGGGTAGGATCATTTTTAAGAAAGATGGCGCTACTCCGCACATTGCACAGCCAGTAAGGCAGCTAGTGCAGAGACATTTCGGAAAAGCTAAAATTTTCAGCAGCCATTTCCCTACAAGATGGCCGTCCAGATCACTTGATCTTATCCTGTGCGACTTCTGGGTGTGAGATTATCTGAGACATAACGTGTTCAGGGCTCCGATTACGAAAGTAGATGAACTGTTGGCATGCACTGCGCGACGCTTTCTGACCTGTTGTGGAGCATCCCGTTTCTCGATTTCAACTTGAAGTAGAAAACGGTGGACAGCCTACTGAACATGTCGTGCACCAGGCTCACGACAGAAACAGATGTGATTTTGTGTTTACGCTGTTTTGTCATCAGGGTATTTAAGAACCAATTTTTCCCATCCGATGTGGTACTATCTGGCTGTGGTGAAAGGGCTTACCTAACGGAGCCACAGCTGTTTACTAGCGATCTCGTGCACTCATGCACGTTGAACAGTACAGATGGTGTGATCAGTGGCGGATTTACATATAGAGCCACAAGGCATGGGCCTATGGGCTCTGTAGTCATTTTAACCTTTTACGTTTTAAAATATCTGTGCTTACAAACGTCAAAACTTTTTAATGTTGTTAAACAACTTGCTAGTTTAAATACGCCTTAAGAACGAAATTAGACAGTACAAGCTTGGAAATATACATTGTTTACTTGGTGACAATGGAAATTTATATTTGGGCTTCTATCTGCTATCATCTTCATGATTGTTAAAAACATTTTGAAGTAAGCTGTCCGGACGGCAGTCTACAAGACAATGTTTGAGACGTTATTATTCCGAGAATGTTGCCGGATCCTGCTTAACACTACCATATTCTCCCCATGAAAATATTGGGGTCCCTGAAAAGCTGTGATAAAGTAATCAGCAGTTTGTCAAATACAGTAACATGTGTGGGCCACGGTATGTAAAACCCGACTCTACTTAAATTTCTTGTAGAAATTACGCTGAAGTATCAAGTCAGCCCTCCATTACTGTAATTAATCTGAAAGCTCTGTGGTCTTAAATACAGGGCTATTACAAAAGATTGAAGCGATTTCATAAATTCACTGTAGCTCCATTCATTGACATATGGTCACGACACACTACAGATACGTAGAAAAACTCAAAAAATTTTGTTCGGCTGAAGTCGCACGTCAGGTTTCTGCCGCCAGTGCGCTCGAGAGCGCAGTGAGACAAAATGGCGACAGGAGCCGAGAAAGCGTATGTCGTGCTTGAAATGCACTCACATCAGTCAGTCATAACAGTGCAACGACACTTCAGGACGAAGTTCAACAAAGATCTACCAACTGCTAACTCCATTCGGCGATGGTATGCGCAGTTTAAAGCTTCTGGATGCCTCTGTAAGGGGAAATCGACGGGTCGGCCTGCAGTGAGCGAAGAAACGGTTGAACGCGTGCGGGCAAGTTTCACGCGTAGCCCGCGGAAGTCGACGAATAAAGCAAGCAGGGAGCTAAACGTACCACAGCCGACGGTTTGGAAAATCTTACGGAAAAGGCTAAAGCAGAAGCCTTACCGTTTACAACTGCTACAAGCCCTGACATCCGATGACAAAGTCAAACGCTTTGAATTTTCGGCGCGGTTGCAACAGCTCATGGAAGAGGATGCGTTCAGTGCAAAACTTGTTTTCAGTGATGAAGCAACATTTTTTTCTTAATGGTGAAGTGAACAGACACAATGTGCGAATCTGGGCGGTAGAGAATCCTCACGCATTCGTGCAGTAAATTCGCAATTCACCAAAAGTTAACGTGTTTTGTGCAATCTCACGGTTTAAAGTTTACGGCCCATTTTTCTTCTGCGAAAAAAACGTTACAGGACACGTGTATCTGGACATGCTGGAAAATTGGCTCATGCCACAACTGGAGACCGACAGCGCCGACTTCATCTTTCAACAGGATGGTGCTCCACCGCACTTCAATCATGATGTTCGGCATTTCTTAGACAGGAGATTGGAAAACCGATGGATCGGTCGTGGTGGAGATCACGATCAGCAATTCATGTCATGGCCTCCACGCTCTCCCGACTTAACCCCATGCGATTTCTTTCTGTGGGGTTACGTGAAAGATTCAGTGTTTAAACCTCCTCTACCAAGAAACGTGCCAGAACTGCGAGCTCGCATCAACGATGCTTTCGAACTCATTGATGGGGACATGCTGTGCCGAGTGTGGGAGGAACTTGATTATCGGCTTGATGTCTGCCGAATCACTAAAGGGGCACATATCGAACATTTGTGAATGCCTAAAAAAACTTTTTGAGTTTTTGTATGTGTGTGCAAAGCATTGTGAAAATATCTCAAATAATAAAGTTATTGTAGAGCTGTGAAATCGCTTCAATCATTTGTAATAACCCTGTATTTGAGCTTTGATTTAATAACACCCGTTTAACACATGTTTATACGAAAAGAACATAAGAAGAATTTCAAACAATGCGTGAAATACACTTCACAACAGTTTAAACATTTTATACATTTATTTACCTAGTTACATTTTTTTGCGAAAAAAGAAGAAGAAAGCAGCTTTCGTTTGTCTCATTTATTATGCTGCAGCTTGCACGATATCAAAGTTCCCAGTCTGTGCAATCGAATAGTACGTGGCATTGCAAATTTTGTATTAAACTTCTTAACTAATCTTTTTTTTTTCGAAGGAAGGTTATTTTTATTTTATGTTGGAACGAAAGGTGGATTTGCGTGTGGACATAACAGTGGTGTTCACACAAATGACAACACACCACATCAACTGCCAACAAGACTGCTTCAACTTTGCAGTCTGTCTACTCTGCCCACAGAATTAATGTTATAAGGATAACTGGGATAAGAGTCGATCCAGCACACCTCACAGTAAGAAATTCCAATAATTATTTGCATTTTAAATTAGAAAGACAGTTTCAAGAACATTCAGAACATATTTGTGTCCCAGCTAAAATTCCGGCGACGCGGAAAACAGAAGTCAAAAAAGGGACTGTCCCATTTCCTTTACGGGATGAATTCCAGCCGGCAGGTGTGCCTCTACTCTTCACTGACAACAGAGAAACAGGCGAAAATGAAATTAAATTATTCTGCATTCTCGTTTTTTCATAGCACAGTTACGTCGAGTATTCCGAGTTGGTCAGTTTATCGCCCCGTGTTTAAAGGAAAAATCTTTGTACTCGTGTGCCGTGTTTAAAGTAAAAAGCTTTGTGCTCATGTGCATTGTAGTACGATGGTAACTGTACACAGCCTTTCTTTCTATGCTTTTAAAATTTTTTTTTATTTTGTGTTGACTGTTGGTTGACAATTTTGTAAGTACCTTAACATCACTAACAGTGAAAAAAGAAAACGTGCAAAATTAAGTGGGACGGCATTTCGGAAATATCGAAGGAAAGGTGAGAACGAGAAGCCAATGTTCTAAAAATGCTTGGCAGAGTAGATAAATTTTTCGCAAGAAATGTTGTTGATTCGACTTCGAGTTCAAGTAGTACGGATGATTACAGAATGAGGTATTCACTCTGCAGTGTAGTGTGCGCTGATATGGGACTTCCTGGCAGGTTAAAACTGTGTGCCGGACCGAGACTCGAACTCGGGACCTTTGCCTTTCCCGGGCAAGTGCTCTACCAACTGAGCTACCCAAGCACGAGTCACGCCCAGTCCTCACAGCTTTACTTCTGCCAGTACCTTGTCTCCTACCTTCCAAACTTTACAGAAGCTCTCCTACGAAACCCTGCAGAACTAGCACTCCTGAAAGAAAGGATATTGCGGAGACATGGCTTAGCCACAGCCTGGGGGATGTTTCCAGAATGAGAGGAGAGCTTCTGTAAAGTTTGGAAGGTAGGAGACGAGGTACTGGCAGAAGTAAAGCTGTGAGGACGGCGCGTGAGTCGTGCTCGGGGAGCTCAGTTAGTAGAGCACTTGCCCTCGAAAGGCAAAGGTCCCGAGTTCGAGTCTCGGTCCGGCCCACAATTTTAATCTGCCAGGAAGTTTTTGTACGGATGATATTTCTGGCATTGCAGCTATTGTAAAAGAAGTAAATACAGATGAAACAAAAGTTAAAAATGAAGAAAAGCAAATTGTTCCTGATTTCGAGTTTCACGAAAAACTAAGCGTCGAGTCAGACATTACTAAAAGAAATAACCTCGCTAGTGATGATCCTGCAGAATGGTGTGTCAATGAATCAACAATCGACATTCTGTCACAACGTGGCATTAGTGAAAATTGTAACTGTGATTCTTAAAATGCAAGAAGATCAATAGGCAATAAAACCACTTATCTGAACAAAAATGTATTTTACTGTAAACATTTAAATGGTGAATCAACTCTTCGTGATTTTCTAGTACACTCCTGTAGCACCTTTGTTGTTTTTTGCGCACCATGTAAACTGTTCGGCCGTGATTGCTGCTAATGGTGTTGCAGATTAGAAAAATATTTCTAATATTTTATCTCATCGAAAGAATTCACTTGAACACAAAAATTTTGAGTTATCACTCTTAACAAGATAAAAGTCACTTGGGGCAATAAATAACCATTTCGGGTCATATGTTGAGACAGAAAAAAATGTACTGGCGCAGTGTGTTGAAAAGGGTGTTTGCAGCAGTGAAGAAGTTAACAAGTCGTGGACTCCCCTACGTGGACACGTTGAAAGATTCCATTCATTACATAATAGCCTGTTTATGATTCTTGAATTTATAGCCGAGTTTGATCCTTTTCTCGCAGAATATATTGAACAATATGGAAATTCAGGTCAGGGACATACGAGTTATCTTTCTTCAACAATTTGGACGAATAAAAAGAATTGTCGTAACTGACATAAAGTAGTCCAAATTTTTCTCTATAGTAGTAGATTCTACTGCAGACATTTCACATATTCATCAGTTATCTTCCATATTAAGATATGTGAACGCGATTGGTGAACCTGTTTAACGTTTCCTTCTGTTTTTACCAAAACCGGCACACAAGTACGGAAACTTAGCCGAAGCTGTACTAAAAGTCCTGTCAACAAAGTCCATTGATATTATTGACTGTAGAGGCCAGTCATATGACAACGCAAGCAATATGTCAGGAACCTACATTGGTTTGCAGGCACGTTTTAAAGAACGAAATCCGAAAGCGCATTATGTGCCTTATGCAGCACATTTTTTGAATTTAGTAGGCAATAGTGCTGCAAGCTGTTGTCTGGAAGCATGCACATTTTTCAGTGTAGTGTAAAATGTTAATAATTTTTTCTCTGCTTCTACACAGCGCTGGGATAAACTTCTTAATTTCATGAAACCAGGAAACAAAACTGTGAAACATTTATCAAAACACGTTGGTCAACAAGAGAGGAGGCGTGTGTAAGTCTATATTAATACTGGATGAGCGTTATCAATGTCCTCACACTTATTGCCAATGATTCGTTTGGAAAACCACTTGTCGAAATGCGGCTTCAGCTTAATTAAACCATCTCAGCAGACTAGAAACAGTATTCATGATGACAGTTTGAAAGGAAATACCCAGAGGTTTAATACTGTAAATCTGAAATTGCAAACTGAAAATATTTATATTAAAATAGTGCAAGAATTATAAGAATCACCTGTAGGATTTACTGCATGTATTCGTGGCATGTTCGACTATTACGAAAATAAATCGATGGATATTATGACTGATATAGACTGTGAATGCACCTATAAAAGATCACGAAAATGCAAACTTCATTATGACGAAGAAGCGGAGTCTGAAGAAGTCTTTCTGACGTGAAGGGAAAAATTTAGGGACGAAACATTTCTCCCAGTACTCGACAGGCGAATTAGTGAGGATGAAGGACAGCTATAGAACACTGTTGGACTCCCTTCACAGTTTTCAGTAACCTTACGAAACAGTTCACCTGAGGATATTGCTGAACGTGCAGCAAAACTCCCAGCTTCATATAACAAATTTAGAGCCTTCCTTCACTAGTGAATGTGTTGATTTCGCGGAACTTTTGAAATCTTCTAAGATTTGTGAAATACCAGTCGAAATGAGAAACGTTTTACGAAAAGAGAGGTTACGGTCCGTGTCTCCGTATGTTGACGTTGCTCTTAGAATATTTCTATCAATGGCACTTATAAATTGTTCAGCAGAACGCTCGTTTTCGGCTCTTAAGAGACTGAAGTCGTACCTACCTTCCACGTTGTCTGAGGAGAGATTGGACGTCTTGTCCATTCTTCACATCGAATCCGTCCTCCTAATGATAACCGTCTGAACTATGAAGATATGATCAACGAATTTTCTGCCGTCAAAACCAGACGCAAATTTTGCTGACTGGTGAGTTTGTTTATTTATTCATATTAGTTTTAAAAAATTAAGATTATAATGTGATCTTTTATTGTAACTTAGAGCACATTCATTTGGATTTACAAACTGCGTATTACCTGTTTATTTTACAGCTACCGATGGCAGAACGCGGAAACTAAACAGAACGCGGAACTAAACCTCGTTTACGTACAGACGTAACGGAAGGCGTCCGACAATACTAACAATACCCGATTGACCCAGGCCGCTCGGCGCTGTACAGCCAAGTCATACTGCTATTCTAGTATATTACATCTGATGCGTATTCTTGGCGTCTGCTGAAATGTGCAGTTATCGCGGAAATATACGTTGTCGGAGAGCAAGCTCAGATGAAAATGTGTTAATAAATAACGTAGTTCAGTTCTGTCGATAAATACGTAAAAGCTTTGTTAATACCGTTACAAAGAGCTATGGTGAGAGCACGGGTAGCTGCAGTACAAAACCCACACTAGTTTGTAAAATTCTGTAATAGCAAATTCAGTTCTGTGTTTCTTCGTCTGTATTTAGTTATTAGTTCGTGCATCGAAATCTGTATTTCATTATCATTTCTTACGCTTTCCTAAGTTCACGTATTATTAGCGGACGTGTTCTTTTTTTTCTGCTGCACATTGAAGTTATTAGATCGTGAAACGACAGTTTAATATTAATTTTGAACGCATCTCTGTAAAAGTATGTATTAATTTCGAATGTATGACACGTACGCTTCAATTTTTAGACTGAAACACAACTTTTTTTTTCCTTCTCAACGGTTTCATGTACAGTCATGCTCAAAAGTATCCGAACGACCTGAACTGCATTTTGCCTGATTCGCATGCAACCGGCATAACGCGGCTGTCTAGCAGGTCCTCTAATCGCTCCTTGGTACAGTCGTTTCACTATTGAAAATGGTTCCAACATGTCACCACTAGAAAACAGTGTCCTGTCTCGCAATAACTCATGATGTAAAATAATACCACGATTCTGCAAATATCAGGGAACACGTTATCACAGATATGACTGTCGTTAAGGCTTGTAAGCTCACATTTATTACAGTAAATGACATACCTGAAATCTTACCACTCTCATTATTACTTCAGATAGGTAATGCACGTGATACGTTCATCGTATTCATGATTTCCTCTGCAAAGTAACATACCGTACATTTTATTTAACACAAAATGACATTTAAAATTTAAGTTATCCACGAGCTGCTATTTGAGAATATGTATCAACTTCAAATGACACGACGAACAGTCTCGTTCTGCATATGGATTCAAACCTAGGTCATGCAAACTAAGCAAAGATTTCGTGACTGACGCAAACCAACAGTCATTCCTGATCAGGCATACAGAGAGTGATATACCTCGATTTTAGACAGTATCAGTTAGCAAATATCAACTTTAAATTACATAACGCAAACATTTTTAACAGACGCCGATTCTTTCCCAGAATCTCTTGTCCCTGTTAACGAACTACGAGAGATGTTAAATCGTGCTTCTTCACAAGTAACTTACTTGAAATGCCGTGAGGTAAAGCTTTGTGTTGGACAGGGATTCGAACAGAGAACCTAATCGGATTGATATCGAAGCAAAACCAACTGTGTCATATCGGATTTTCTCGGCAGTAGCTAGATGTTTTAACTGAAATGACGAGAAGAAACATTAATTTTTTCCTTCCCGGGACTCCAACCCGGCACCTATCGCTGTTTATATTTTGAGAAAACGAACGTTAAATATGGGTTTGTTGCACCAGCAGCGACAGGTGATCATGTTTGAACTAGAAATAATATGACGAAAGAGTTCAGTGCTCACTAGGAATAGAGCCCCACACATATCGTTGTTGACTACACACAAAGAGACCTAATTTTTCTCCACCAGCAGCTCGGAATAACATATTGAACTTACAGTGATCTCGCAAATAGTTCTGTGTCCCACTGGGAGTCAGAAACGTCAGATGTCGTTAGTGTTGACAACGAATGAAAAAGCATTAAAAATCAAAATTATTATCCACCAGCACATAGGTGTTCTCATGCTTGATAATACATAGTGAATAAGTATTTGGGCACGATGCTCTCTCCCCATACATAATACTAAAGCTTCGAGATGCATCTGCTGCCTGGCTGTCAATTAAACCTCAAAAGAACACAATGTCACACAAGTTAGCCCTTTTTCCACATGCGACGATTTTGGGTTGAGAAGTGAAGGGAATTATGTTCAAAGTTCCATTAGATTGGTAACTTCGGCAGACAGCAGAATTGCGTTTTAAAAGAATTTAGCAGTAAATGTATCGGAACTCGCGACATCTGATCTATGGTGCACGACACTTACCATTACGCTACTAGCTGACACAGAGCTACAACCGCTCAAGAGCTGAACAACAACTCCTCCAGAACTTCTGCATACCACAGCGCTGCGAGATAATGCAAATGGCTGGGTCTAGACTTCTGACAATGAGAGAAACAGTTACAGCTTTTCTTTTGCGCTGCACGACGTTTTTTACAAACAGATAGCGCAATAGAATAGCTCAAGTGGAAAGGAACACTTCCTATTTAAATTTCTGCATCCTACACTGTTGGCAGTTCTGTGTAGGTGGCACTTACGTGATTTTATTTCGGTGATTACAAAATAGAGTCGAATGTATGCACTGCGTAGCCGGGGCAGCTAGTTCATGGTGATTCGGTCAACCATGTAAATGAATTTACTGAACATGCTGCAATTTACTACAGGGAGCCAGTCTGTCAGAATTCTATCCAGTGTGGCGCAACGGCGTTAGGATAGAAAAATGAGACACAGGAAAGAGGGTTTGGTGGTCTGTTGGACTGATGGTAGGTTCTTATACCTATGGTCTGGGTTCGCTTCCCACTTCTGTTAAAGATTTTAGACAGGGAGAGAAAGATTCCATTCTCTTCTGACTACACCAAGTGAAGAAGATATAATGGCAGTGTGGTCTGAAATTCACATTAAAGATGATATTCTTTCTCTGTCAAGTAGACGTTAGGTTGAACCACAATAACGTCTTGAGTGGCGACATGTAGAAACTCTATCACCAGTAACCTTTCTTATACTACTTATTTATTTCTAGTGACGAAACAAACGCTATGTATGCTCACAGGACACTTATTCCATCTTTTATCTGAGCTTCTGTATGTCGATATAATTGGTTCTGAACTGGGAATGCAACTCAGACCGCCCTTAACGCGGAATTTGATCCCTTCGTGGCAATACAGCTCAGCTACAATTTGTGTTTTTGTAAACTGCAGATTCCTCAACATCTCCACATATTACATGTGAATGGGTTCGAATCCTGGCCTGACACTAAAGATTTCATTATGTATTATCAAGCTCTAGCATGAGAACACCTATCTGCTGGTGGACAATAATTTTGATTTTTAATGTTTTTTCATTCGTTGTCAACACTAACGACATCTGACGTTTTTGATTCCCAGTGGGACACGGAACTACTTGCGAGATCACTGTAAGTTCAGTATGTTATTCCGAGCTGCTGGTGGAGAAAAATTAGGTAGCTGACGTCTCTTTGTGTGTAGTCAACAACGATATGTGTGGATCTCTATTCCTAGTGAGCACTGAACTCTTCATCATATTATTTCTAGTTCAAACATGCTCACATGTCGCTGCTGGTGCAACAAACCCATATTTAACGTTCGTTTTCTCTCGAATATAACAGCGATAGGTGCCGGGTTGGAGTCCTGGGAAGGAAAAAATTAATGTTTCTTCTCGTCATTTCAGTTAAAACGTCTAGCTACTGGCAAGGAAATTCGATATATCACAGTTGGTTGTGTTCCAATATCAATCCGATTAGGTTCTGGGTTCGAATCACTATCCAACACAAAGCTTTACCTCACGGCATTTCAAGTAAGTTACTTGTGAAGAAGCACGATTTAACGCCTCTCGTAGTTCGTTAATAGGGACAAGAGATGCTGGGGTGGAATTGGCGTCCGTTAAAAATGTTTGTGTTATGTAATTTAAAGTTGATATTTGCTAACTGATACTGTCTAAAATCGAGATATGTCACTCTCTGTATGCCTAGTCAGGAATGACTTAGTTTGCGTCAGTCACGAAATCTTTGCTTAGTCTGCCTGACCTGGGTTTGAATCCATATGCTGAACGAGACTGTTCGTCGCGTCATTTGAAGTTCATACATATTCTCAACTAGCTGCTCGTGGATAACTTAGATTTTTAATATCATTTTGTGGTAAATAATAAGCACTGTATGATACTTTGAAGAGGAAGTCATGAATACGACGAACGTAGTACGTGCATTACCTATATGACGTAATAATGAGAGTGGTAACATTTCAGATATGTCATTTATTGTAATAAATGTGAGCTTGCAAGCATTAAGGACAGTCTTATCTGTGATAAGATGTTCCTTGATATTTGTAGCATCGTGGTATTACTTTACATCATGAGTTGCTGCGATACAGAGCAGTGTTTTCTAGTGGTGACTTGTTGGAACCATTTTCACTAGTGAAACGGCTGTACCAAGGAGCGATTAGAGGACCTGGTAGGCAGCCGCGCTATGCCGTTTGCATGCGAAATAGGCGAAATGGAATTCAGGTCGTTCGGATACTTTTGAGTATGACTGTACAAGAACATATTAAAAGTGAACGTATAAAAAAATGCGTTGTCTCCTACACTTTCTGCTAAATTTTCCTTGTGTTCGTTCTGTTGCCTTTCGACAGAAGAATGTCTTAACACAATACCGTGCACCAAGTACAGTTCAGGAACCATATTACATTTTGAATGAGCGCGACTAGACCGCTGACGCGTCCTTCAGAACAACGAACAGCAGAGCACGGAAACAGCTCACAGCGCTCCCACTTACAACTTTTTTTTTTGCGGGGGGGGGGGGGGGGGGGGGGGAGGGGCGCATATAATATGGTGTGCCTAGGCTCGCAAAATTTTTATTTCTGCTACTATTTGTGATGTCCAGCTCTAACCTTAGTCGTCGTATTGTGATGCATCTGTCACTTGTAGCTCACTCTATTTACGTTAAGACGCTTACATTGCCATCTACTGGTAAAATTTTCGTTAATTTTCTTGTTCCGTGACGTTTCTCTCTTCGTCAATAACATTTTGTTACAATTTGGCGTTACTCTGAGCAGTGATTCTCTCTCTACAGCGTTTAGAACATGGAACTTTAGTTATGGGCACTCCGTACACAATTAATTTACAGATTTGTATTTATATTTGTCAACAGTATCACAGCAGTCGGTGTCACTTCATGCAAGTCTTCGACATCACATCGGAAAGCGTGGGATGGGCAGTTCTCCACAATAGGTCTTATAACCTCTCCCACCTCACCACAGTAAACGCAGCACTTTAAAAATCACCCCACTTCTTCAGCATGAGGTGCTATCGCTCTTGTACCTTTCGGATTTGGTTGACTGTCGGCAGTTGGAGGCTGGAGGTTCAAATCCTACTAACTTGGCCGTTGAGGTCTGATTCGGGTGGATTTTTTTGGAGTGGATGTTCATTCCAGCGTCCTTTCCACTTCTCGGTGACGTCGAAAACATCTGTCACCCGAATATAGACGAAGGTTGCTGGTGTGACCTCATACTTGTAACTGTTGAATTCTGGAAACCGCTACTTAGAAATGAATTGTAATGCGACTCATATCTTCTTAAGAATTAGCGGCGTGACAGCTGTCCTTCTTAAATATGGCGAAGCCATATTGGAAAGAACAGGGAAACACTCGGTGGAAGTAAATCCGACTTTGCCAGTAATGGTCCTATAGGCCTCATTCAGACGTAGATATTTTCTGTGCAGGTGCATAACTTTCAGCAGCAGAGTACATAAGCGAAATTACGCATTGCGCGTCGCTTAAACATTTATTAATCAGCTCTTACTGGCTCTTCTGTTGAGTACATTTGCTCTTGACTCAATCTGTTTTGACAGGTTCGTGCAGGGCTGCTAATTAGATAGCGATCGATAGAGGGTAATATCTAGAGATTGTGAAGCGGTTAAGGGAGAATCGGGACCGCTAAATAACACGTGTTATGCAGATCGCAAGCCGTTACCTCTATTTTACTTGGTTGTGTTTCGAGTCTCCATTTCCAAATGTACGCGTTCTCTATGGTGTGGTGACTTGACGGAGAGTAGAACAGGGAAACACTGAGTGGGACTAAATCCAAATTTGCCAGTAACGGTCGTGATGGCCTCATTCAGACGTGCAACTTAGTTGTATGCGTGCTGTTTTCTACACACGTGCATAGGTGATATCTTTCTTGTGACCTATCAATGTAAGGGCATCAGCATAATAGAACTCCTTGAAGTTACTAGCTGAAAAATAGTGGACTACAAATTAAACACATTGATCCTTAAAGCAGGACATTGTTCAGGGTTCTCCATTTGTTAGCTTTCTCTTTCATAAAAACTGAAAAACTTTAGAAGAGAGCTCGTTGTTCAGCAAACGCGCTAGCTTCTAATGTGGGATTATGTCTACAGACTTGTCCGTTCAACTCTTTTCTCCATTCTGCATTGTAAGCTGCTGTCAAGCAGATTTAATTACATAGTTCAACTTCATACTTCAGTGGTACCATATTTAGAAATACACTCTAACACAAAAAAACATACGACGAAGGAATTATCCAAAGGGAATGAAAATTGATAGATTTCAGGTCAAAAAAAAAAAAAAACGGGGTGTATAATAGAGTAGAATTTCATGATGTACTGCTGTCCTGCAAGGGTGCCGTGCACGTCCACCAAACAGATCTTGTTATGGAAAAAAATGGCACGGTATACTACCACTGTTGAGCCTTGGGTAGGTGACAGGTTGTTTTCCAGTCGATGTCTGGGGCGTCTCGAGACACGTCTTCGCTGGTCGTCGGCGCTTAATTGGAATTGCGACTCATCACAGAAGACAATGCAGTCTGGAACCGCGCGTCCGCTACGGTCCCAGGTTCGAATCCTGCCTCGGGCATCGGTGTGTGTGATGTCCTTAGGTTAGTTAGGTTTAAGTAGTTCTAAGTTCTAGGGGACTGATGACTTCAGAAGTTAAGTCCCATAGTGCTCAGAGCCATTTGAACCATTTTTGAACACCATCGCCATAAGTGAAGGCATCGAGCATGACTTGATGCAGGAAGTCCACAATAATGTTCATATCATTCATAGTTGTCATGGTAACTTCGATTAGTACCGCACGTCCGACGGAAACCCATGTGAATGCTTACTATAGCAAAATACGGCCCTCACTGGTGTGCGTTCAATGGCACGGTGCACATTTCCAGCAACCGTTCGCATGAAAGACGGCGTATACGCACACGAACTTCGACCTGGTGTAGCAAGACAAGTCATGCACCCAACCACGTGACTGGATGAAGTTCATCCACGGTGCATTCTCGATGACTCCGTGCCCCTGCAGTCGCAATTGACAGCACCGTTTTCTGAAAATGGAAAAACGTGGCGGTCGTCTGCTGCGGGGCCTCATGTTCAACAACGTGTGATGAGCGCGTGTTCTCTGAAAAACCTGTGCCTGCATATACAAAACAGCTTTTCAAGCGGAATTTGAGCAACCGTATACCTGTGATGTACCCCCGATGCGCACACGACGTTCTCGCAGCTGAGTCATTGTTCTATGTAGTTAAATGTAATATAAAGGTACATGAACTAGATTTAAATGACAGTCAGCTATAGTTACGGCATAAGGTTGTTAATATTAGGGCAATTCAACAGTTGAGTCATGTGCGAAGTTCCACTCGATTAATACAACGTACTGATGGGCAACGATAATTTAATAACCGTATCAAATACGCTTTGGGGGTTTATTACGAAGAACGGATATAAGATTAACCCGAAACACTGCAACAGTATTGCCTTCTAAATTACCAGGCAATAATTCAATTGTGTTTGTTTCTGGCTTATGGTTTAGTTAACACTAGTTGCAGTTATTAAATTAATTGTATACAACGTATTTACCACATAGTTTTTAATGCTGGCTGGCAACAATATTGCTATGCGAAATTTCTTTGTTATAGAAAATTAAGTCAGCGAAGACGTACTTGGCTTTCTGTGCTGCGTAGAATTATTTACGTAAACGTCCTAGAGACTGAAAATAACGCATCTGACTATTAAATAACGCATCTGACTATATAAAGGAGAAAATAACACTCTTTGTAATACAGTAACTGCCTTTGCTAGTAGAACGCTTTAATTGAGGAGATTTCTCAACTAACGTTCGGTCTGGTTGCGAATTTTATCAAAATTGCAGTGATGAATTGCCCTAGTATTAGCAACCTTATGCCGTAACTATAGCTGACTGTCATTTAAATCATGGTGTGGGTTCCTGTAGTCATGTCCTAGTTCACGAACCACGGGCAACGTATGAGTGGCCAAGTAAGTGGTCCCGACAGTTGGGATACCAGTTGCTTTGGAATAAGGCTGGGCATCTCGGACATATTCTGAGTTGTGGTCACCTTTGTGCTCATACGGCAAAGACTACCAGATCCACCGGTTAGTCCCTCAACCGTAAGGGGTAAAATTCAATGGGACTCGGGGCAAGTAAGGCTAGCAACCTGCTTCCCTGGTACTTTAAACATGATGCTGGCAACAATCAGAGCAAAATGCCTCGGACCTTTGGAGGTGGAGTCCCACCTCTAACTGACAAACCAGGGACTTCTAATATACGACTCGGCAAACAAATGGTAATGAGATGGGGAGCTATAAATATCAATGGGGGCTACTCTGGGAAGAAGGTAGAGCTGGCAGAGGCTGCAAGTAAGATAGGGCTGAATGTTTTAGCTGTTAGTGACTTTCGGGTAAGGGGTGAGAAAGAAGAGGAAGTGGGAGAATACCAGGTCTACCTGTCAGGAGTCAAAGCAGGAATAGCACAATGGGGTGTAGGGCTTTGCATCAGGAAAGAAATGGAACCCAGCGTAGCTGCAATAAGGTATGTAAACGAACGACTGATGTGGATAGATTTGACAGTGTCTAGCAAGAAAATTAGGATTGTGTCAGTATATTCGCATTGTGAAGGGACAGATCAAGATAAGATGGATAGTTTTTATGACGCACTCAGTGATGCAGTTGTTAGAGTAAAGGACAAGGACAGTGTTCTGCCCATGGGTGATTTCAATGCCACGATTGGAAATCGAGCAGAAGGGAATGAAAAGGTTATGGGTAAATTTAGAGAGGATATGGAGGCCAACAGGAACGGGATACAACTCTTGGATTTCTGTGCCAGTATGGGCTTAGTAATCACAAACTCCTTTTTTAAACATAAGAACATTCACCGGTATACTTGGGAAGCCAGGGGAACCAGATCTGTCATTGACTATATAATAACAGATCAGGAATTCAGGAAGCCTGTGAGGGACACACGTGTATTCAGGGGATTCTTTGATGACACTGATCATTATTTAATCTGCAGCGAAATTGGTATTGTGAGGCCGAAAGTGCAGGAGGTCAGGTCCATATGTAGGAGGATAAGAGTGGAGAAACTTCAGGATAAGGAAATCAGGCACAAGTACATAACAATGATCTCAGAAAGGTACCAGTCAGTTGAATGTAGACAATTACAGTCATTGGAAAAGGAATGGACAAGGTACAGGGACACAGTACTAGAAGTGGCTAAAGAATGTCTTGGAACAGTAGTGTGTAAAGGTAGTATGAAGCAAACAGCTTGGTGGAATGACACAGTCAAGGCAGCCTGTAAAAGGAAAAAGAAGGCGTATCAAAAATGGCTACATACTAGAACTCAGGTAGACAGAGAAAGTTATGTTGAAGAAAGAAACAAAGCCAAACAGATAACTGCAGCATCCAAGAAGAAATCTTGGGCAGACTTTGGAAACAGGTTGGAGACTTTGGGTCAAGCTGCTGGGAAACCATTCTGGATTGTAATTAGCAGTCTTCTAAAGGGAGGTAAGAAGAAATTTTGGACAGGTCAGGAAAACTGCTGGTGAATCCTGGTAATTCCTTGGCCAGATGGAGGGAATATTTTGAAGAGTTGCTCAATGTAGGTGAAAATACGATCAGTAATGTTTCAGATTTCGATGTGCAATGGGATAGGAATGAGGATGGAAATAGGATCACATTTGAGGAAGTGGTGAAAATGGTCAATAGATTGCAGTGTAATAAAGCAGCTGGGGGTGGATGAAATTAAGTCGGAACTCATCAAATACAGTGGAATGTCAGGTCTTAAATGGCTACACAGGATAATAGAAATGGCCTGGGAGTCGGGACAGGTTCCATCAGAATGGACAAAAGCACTAATCAGACCAATCTTTAAACATGGAAACAGAAAAGATTGTAACAACTACAGAGGTATCTCTTTAATCAGTGTTGTGGGTAAAATCTTCTGAGGTATTATTGAAAGGAAAGTGCGAGTATTAGTTGAGGACCAATTGGATGAAAATCAGTGTGGGTTTAGGCCTCTTAGAGGTTGTCAGGACCAGATCTTTAGCTTATGGCAAATAATGGAGAAGTGTTATGAATGGAACAGGGAATTGTATCTATGCTTTATAGATCTAGAAAAGGCTTAGGACCGGGTTCCAAAGGAGGAAGTTATTGTCTGTTCTACGAGATTGTGGAATAGGAGGCAAACTTTTGCAAGCAATTAAAGGTAGTCAGGCAGCAGTCAGAGTTGACGGTAAATTGAGTTCATGGTTCAGAGTAGTTTCAGGGGTAAGACAAGGCTGCAACCTGTCACCACTGTTGTTCATATTATATATGGATCATATGTTGAAAACAATAGACTGGCTGGGTGAGATTAAGATGTGTGAACACAAAATAAGCAGTCTGGCATATGCGGATGACTTAGTTGTGATGGCAGATTCGATTGAAAGTTTGCAAAGTAATATTTCAGAGCTAGATCAGAAATGTAAGATTAGCATCTCCAAAACGAAAGTAATGTCAGTGGGAAAGAGATATAAACGGATTGAGTGCCAAATAGCAGGAACAAAGTTAGAACAGGTGGACAGTTTCAAGTACTTAGGATGCATATTCTCACAGGATGGCAACATAGTGAAAGAACTGGAAGCGAGGTGTAGCAAAGCTAATGCAGTGAGTGCTCAGCGACGATCTACTCTCTTCTGCAAGAAGGAAGTCAGTACCAAGACTAAGTTATCTGTGCACCGTTCAATCTTTCGACCGACTTTCTTGTATGGGAGCGAAAGCTGGGTGGATTCAGGTTACCTTATCAACAAGGTTGAGGTTACGGATATGAAAGTAGCTAGGATGATTGCAGGTACGAGTAGATGGGAACAATGGCAGGAGGGTGTCCACAATGAGGAAATCAAAGAAAAACTGGGAGTGAACTCTATAGATGTAGCAGTCAGGGCGAACAGGCTTAGATGTTACACGCATGGGAGAAGCAAGGTTACCCAAGAAACTCATGGGTTCAGCAGTAGAGCGTAGGAGGAGTCTGGGTAGAGCAAGGAGAAGGTACCTGGATTCGGTTAAGAATGATTTTGAAGTAATAGGCTTAACATCAGAAGAGGCGCCAATGTTAGCACGGAATAGGGGATCTTGGAGGAATTTTATAAAGGGGACTATGCTCCAGACTGAACGCTGAAAGGCATAATCAGTCTTAAATGATGATGATGATGATGATGCAGTAATTCAAACTACAAACTGAATATTTACCCATCAAACTGTAATGGATATTCGGGTTCTTACCCCTTTATTCCATTTCTTCGAATTATTTGAGGGACACGTTTATTGTACCTTATTTTTTAGTTTGCTCATTGCAAATTTCTCTCTATGTTTTAAGATTTCCGTTACTTGTAAAAGTAATTAAAATATCCATCTCAAGTGGCACACACTACAAAGATACGTTCCATGTCACCTGCTGCTCTTCAAAATTCTAGAATATGTGTCCGTAGATAAGGGTAAGAAAAACATTCGAGCGCCTAGTGCCGTAGAATTTGTGATCTGAACAGCTGGTCAATAATAGAGGTAGATGTGTATGTAGAAGACGAAAAGCCAAACTAAGAGGAGTTCTCCATAGTTAAAACTACTGTCCCTCATAGTATGGGAAATACACTGCTGCGTATGGAACTCTCGCATTATTTCTCACTGCCAAGTAACGTAGCTCAATGAAACTTGGACCATACGTAGAACGAGTTGCTACAGTATAATACAAAAGAAACGGAAAGAAATACGCTAAGAGACGAACATAAACGATATTTTCATTCGAAGACAATAACTACACTTGAGTCACCGAGATTTATGATGCTCTCCTGGACATTATAGATGGTGGAACATGTTTCTTCATAAGGTGTGCCATTACTGCTGACAGTGGTGTATGTTCTGGAATGTGCTCTGATGCTGACCATAAGGTTAGTAATGAGTCTTCGTAATTGTGGTGGGCGTACTGTAAGACCTTCAGTACACACACCATCAGATTATTTGACTTGTCGCTCTAATGAAGTAGGCGAGTGTCAGCAATATGTCTCGTGGTCTTATCGTGGCGTGTTTATCTTCTGCCATTAGGGCAGACGATAGAAATGCCACTTGCACGCTTAGAGTAGCAGATTGACGGTGACTAACTTTAAACAGAACTTGATTAATGTTCACACACATTTATTAAAATAATAACAAGCATAAAAATTACTTAACTTGGTTCTGGATGCTATTTACAATTGACAATCTGAAGTTCCTTTGGTATTGGTACGTTAATCTTATTATCACATATATCTCTGATACTTGACAAAAGTGTCTATACATTTATCTTCACGGCTATGTACAGGAATATGGCAATCTTATTAGGCACAGACTGAAACTTGACTACACACTGGTACAGACCAATTTAGAACTGGTACAGACTAATGCAGACTGGTACAGACTGGTGCAGACAAATGCAGACTGACTAATCGGAGGTCTGTACACTCGTTATAATACTTCGTACATTCATGTATCACTGCGCGAGTGTGATCCACGAGGAGAAAAGGTTCTACGTTAGCAGCAATCTCATTGGCTGCGTTACATATTAATACGCGGATCGGCGGAAGCAGAATTTGGTCTGTCTCTATGGGAGCGCCATCTTGTAGTGCGGAGACGAACGAGTGCTGCGCCTGTTGTGCTTAGCGGGGCGCGCTCTAGTGGGAAATTTGTGTACACGCTGACTATGCGGAACTATGTACACAACAGTAATAGGGCGCTGCATTCCTCAACCAGCTCGGTTTACAACAGGACAGTCTTTGGTGCTTGCGGATGTTTCAAATGGTTCAAATGGCTCTGAGCACTATGGGACTTAACATCTGTGATCATCAGTCCCCTATAACTTAGAACTACTTAAACCTAACTAACATCACACACATCCATGCCCGAGGCAGGATTCGAACCTGCGACCGTAGCAGTCGCGCGGCTCCGGACTGAGCACCTAGAACCGCTAGACCACTGCGGCCGGCGCTTGAGGATGTGTTGGAATACGTTTGTCTACCGCATCCTGTACGTACACGATAGAGAATGGGGAGCCAGTTCATTCGCCGAATATCCTCCCGTTACAAAGGCTTATCCACCTGTATTGTTCGATCCAGCTACGAACTGTCAACTATAAAAACCCAGTCACTGCTGAATGCACTCATGAATAGACGCACATGGCGAAGGAGTACCGTGTCACAATAACGTTGACCAGTGAGTGTCCCGTGTTCAAAGATTTAGAGATCAGTAGGCCAATGCAACACTATGCCTCCCTTCGCCAAAACAACTGGACCAACAAAACGACCATGTTCGAAAATTCTCTTGGGTGCATTAAGTATTTCCACCTCTCGCTATATGGGGACACGTCCAGAATCACATCCAGAATCACTGTTCTGACTAAATCGATGGGATATAGGTTTTTGAAAAAGACCATTTCTTGCCTGTTACCCACACATATTTCGCACCTCTGTGCCATCATCAGTCGGTTTTGTTCATTGGACAACTGTAAAAGTGAATATATTTTAGGCTGTAACTAATCGTTTCTATTCGTTTCTGTTCTTATCTTGATTTTGCATTATATGGTTTTGAAGGTGTATGGTGTCAGGCAATAATAGCTTGTGAATTTTACCAGCGAATTAACCTATCCCTTGATTTTTAAAAACGTGATTTTGGAGTGGCAATTTCTTTTGTGGGCATATTTTTTATTATTCACGCTTTGTTGTGACTGACCTTTCTTCTTTCCAGTTTCGAGGACACTGCACACACATAAAACGTACTTCGCGTATTCTCGGTTTTGCAATTGCCTCTTCACATCGCAAAACGAGATGTACACTGTGTTGTTGTGTAGCCTATCCCCGTCGGCATTCACCTGTTCACGAGTGAGTTTGGCGCGGAATTAGAATTTTGTTTACTTTTAGCTCTCTTTTTCTGTGTGTGTGTGTGTGTGTGTGTGTGTGTGTGTGAGTGTGTGTGTGTGTGTGTGTGTAAGCTGCTTTAGCTCCTTGTGTTGCCTGTTCTGTGAAAGTTGTTTAAAGTTTTAAATAATGTGCCTTTACAGAGTGTAGTGGATTCGTTTAAAACTTGTTTGCCTTCTGTTGTTGCCTTCTTTATACGAAAGTTTTCTTGTGTTATTAGTTTGTGGTATAGGCCGTGGGTGGATTTCAATATTCTTAAGTCGGTTGCTATTGTAATTGAATGGTGGTTATGGGCTGTTAGGTGGTCAGCAAATGTGCTGTGGTTGATGTTACTTTTTAGGGCTCTCAACACCTTAGAAGTGCTAAAACACGGAAGAAATACAAGAACTGCAAACCCAAAAGATGAATACTGACTGGAGCTGTCCATACGAGAAAAGCAGGCGATCCCACTTGTCGTTGTTCTTGTTCCTATGCTCTTAGCAACATTGCAAAGATGATGTCCAGCGCCTCTGTTGCTGTGTTGCAACATCGCCACTGGAGTTCGTTAGATCATCTCTGTAACGCTCTCGTGCCCTCCAGACGATCCCGTGACGAAACGCGCCACTGTTGGTTGGACCTTTCTATCTTTTCTATCGGCCCTACCTGGTAAGAATCCTTGACTGATGAATAGTAGTCAAGAATCGGTCGATCAAGCGCCTTGCAAGCCGTTTCCTTCGTGGATGAGTTACTTTTAACTAAGCTTATTCAAATGAATCTATTTCTGGCATCTGCTTTCCCTGCCATTTGTTTTTTGTGCTCATTCCACATAAGGTCACTCTGGATAGTTACTTCCAGATATTTTACGAGAGACACAGTTTCCAGCAGTTTGTCATCAATACAAGTAGTTGTACGGTAGTGGATTTCTTTTCTTATGTATGCCCAATACGTTACTTTTTTTAGGTTCGGGGTCAACTGGCAGATCCTGCACCATTCATCAATCCTCTGTTGGTCATTCTACCAAGGAATATTGTTTTCTGGTGTTGCTACTTTCTTATAAACAAACGCATCACCCCCCCCAACAGTCTTAGAACTTCCGACCCTTTCTAATCGATCTTTTATATACATTGTGATTAATACGGGACCTGTCACACTTCTTTGGGGTATTCCAGAAATTACTTCTACAATTGTCGCTTCTGTTCTATTCCGATAGACGCGTTGAGTCCTGTCTGTAATGAAGACATCAATAGAGACGCGAATCTGGTCCGATATTCAGTAAGCTCTTATTTTTTCTCAAATCGGCATTGTGAGACGGTGTCAAATATCATTCTGAAGCCAAGGAACACGACATCAACTCGAGTGCCGTTGTGTATAAAACTGTGGATCTCATGGAGGAATGGAGCCATCTGAGTTTCGCATGATGTCTGTTTGCGGAATCAGCTTTTGAGCATAAAGCACGTCTCCTAATTCTATAACAGAGCATTTGTCCTGTGACCCCTCTGGAAAATGGGGATGACGTGTGTTGTTTTCAATCTCTGGATGCGTTTCGTTGCTGCAGCAGTCTTCAATAAACTGCTGCTAGAAGAGAAGCAGGTTCTTCCGCGTACTCTTTATAGAATCTTATAGGTATCTCATTCGGTCCTGATGCCTTTCCACTGTTAAGCGATTGTAGTTCTTTTTCTGTTCCGCGATCAGGTATCTCACTATCTACCATTTCGAAGTTCGTACGATGACTGAAGGGAGGCACCGTTAACGATCTTCAGTGCTGAAACATTTTACGAAGCCCGAATCAGTATTTTGGCCTTCTCTCTGCTATCTTCCGTTTCAGTGCCAGTACAGTCACTGAGTGGATGAATCGAGGATTTCGAAACAGTTTACTGATTTTACGTAAGACCAAAATCTCTTAGAGCTTTTATTCAGATGAGTTGACAAAATTTTACTTTCATAGTCACTGAACGCTCCTCTACACTGATTTTCGCTTCGTTCAGCTTTTGTTTGTCACCTGTGATGAAGCCCTCCCTGCCACATCAGCCGACATACCTGCATTACAGTCAAAACGTACATTGGAGTGCTGCATCGCCCGAACAAGACACAGCCAGGGCAAAAGTGCCACAGGCGCAAAGGTGCGAGCTGGGTCCAGAACCGTAGAGACTCGCTAGCCAATTGTGCGAGTTTCACCAGCGCCACGGGCCGTACTGAGGATGAAGATATCGACTTCGCCTCGGCCAATTGCCAGCCGAGTGCGGACAGAAGCCTACTCGGAAGGTAAAAGAGCACCTCTCGCCCACTTGTTTAAAGACCATCGTCCAGGGCTGGCCTTGACAGGGAAAGTCGTTTAGTGAAGTCTTAGAATGGAACAGACGGTTATAATCGCATTTGCTATGTACTGTTAAGTTTTCCTAACTTTATTTGCACTTCGCCAGTGAGGGCCTTTTTCTCGTGTTATATGAAGGGCTTATTTCAATAGTGGTACAAATCCATTACCCCCACTTTTTTGCCTATAATGCTTCTGACATTAATGGTCCAAACAAACAGAAAGAAAGGTTCATCTCTAGCAAGAAGCCATATTCTTGACTATTTCGGGTCTCTCAACTGCAGATTTTTCAGCGCTCATTTAATTTTAGGACTCTGTATCTCAGAATTAACAAAAGTGGACTTGTACCACTATTGAAATAAGCCCTTCATATTACAAGCAGTGTTGTAGACTTCGACATACAACTAATGATAAAGACAATTAAACTTTTTACCTCATTTGTGTGACTTTGTTACTAATTTGTTAGAGTGTTGTAGACCCTTCGTTCTCCTGTCCTGCTACCTGACCCTGGGGTATAGCTGTGTAACAGTGGCAGGGAAAAATTGTCTTAGCGATGTACTGCACCAGAAGTCGTTTCACGAACTCACGAACTCGGCCTCCACAGCAGTAGCGACGAGACCTTTACAAAATTGGCGACTAGCACTTACGAAAGGGTTCTATATGGTTAGTATACCGTTGGGTTGCCGGACTGATATTAGCACTCCAAACATCGCCACGAGACCGGTGAACCCCTCTCTTTGGTGGCAAGACAGCGAAGTGTCCTTCGCAGTACGCGCAATTGTACCTGGGTCCTACACTTGACAGTCGGTGTAAACCGCTGGTATGAAGCATAAGAATATTTATGTTTAGGAGTAAAGCAAGTAAAGCTACCTTGAGTCATTTGACATTCCTTTTAAAGACCAAATGACAACAGCTTAGAAGAATAAATCTGTGACGTACAAAAATCAATGTATCCTGTGGAAGATTTTTTACCAACATAATGTAAGACAATTAAATTTTGTGCTGTCAGCTGTAAAAAGCGAAAATGAAACTATTATATGATCTATGCGGCATGCGGAAGAAGAATGACTTCCTTATAATGATGCGTTGATTCTCTAGTGGTAGACGTGCCGTCTGAGGCGCCTTGCCACGGTTCGCGCGGCTCCCTCCGTCGGAGGTTCGAGTCCTCCCTCGGACATGGGTGTGTATGGTGTCCTTAGCTTAAGTTAGTTTAAGTGAGATTAAGTAGTGTGTAAGCCTAGGAATCGATGACCTCAGTAGTTTGGTCCCATAGGAACTTACCACAAATTTCCAAATTTCCAAATTCGCTACAGGTAGACAGTCAGTAAGAAGTATTGACATTTTGTGGAAATCGGTTCAGGGTAACGAAATTTATTGAACCAGCGGTATACTTGCAAGTGTTATATCTCAAGATTTCAGGCTTCCATTTAGTAATTTAACGTTAGGGTTGGTAATGGAAGCGAGAATTATGAAAAATCAAGTCCCAGTCATGAGATCTATCGACCTAGGAAAAGCGTTCGACAACGTATGGTGGATTAGTGATATACGATATTTGTAACTTAACACTACCGAGGAAAGCAATATACAATATGTACAAGACGTAAGTGGGAACAATAAGAATAGACCAGCGAAGAAATATTTGATTGAAAAGGGTCGTATCGCTGGGTTGCATAATTTGTCCTGTACGCCTCAATCTATACATCTGAAAAAAATTGAAGGAAATTAAAAGCAAGATTGGTAAACGAGGTTAACGCTCATTGAGATAAAATTCGCTGACGACATTGCTGCCTGCAGTGGTAGTGAAGAAGAATTACAGTGTTGAATGGGAAGAACAGACTAATTAGCACGTAATACGGATTGCAAATGAACCAATAGAAGACGAAAATAATGACAAGTAACAGAAATTAGATTAGCGCTGAACTTAAACATCAAAACTGTGCGCTAGGAAGGGCTAGAGTTCTGCTTCGTTGTGGGAAAATAACGCATGACGGTCAAAGCAAATGTGATACAGTGTAAGACACTGACTATCACAGGGAAAGAGATCATTCGACACCCATGTAAATAACTATTCCAAGTCTGGGAAGCTTTTGGGGTGTCAGACGTTCTTTCTAGTCCAAACTTTCATACACCATAGGCTCCTATTCATTCTCCAAACCTTTAGTATGACTTACACACCATGTTGATAAAACTCTGATCCGGGCATTCGGTCTTCATTATGACCTCGCATTGGGAAGCGCTGTGTTGTTCAAATCACCTCCGCATTCAGGACAGCATTGCCTTGGCAGACGCACAGATTAGGTATACGTGGTGTGTGGAAAAAGTAACCGACTGACTTCTTGTCTACCAAAGCTTCATTTTTTTCAAACAACAGTAGTGTCCGCTTCAAAGTAGTTCCTTTCGGCAGCTATGCACTGTGGAGTCGTTATTTCCAATCTTGGTACCAGCGTTGAAAGGCTTCAGCTGGAAGAATCTTTAATATGTCAATCACATTCCTCTGAATTTCTGCACAGATTCGAAACGGCTCTCGTTTAAGACGTTTTTTAATTCCTGGAAGCCGGCCGAAGCGGCCGTGCGGTTAAAGGTGCTGCAGTCTGGAACCGCAAGACCGCTACGGTCGCAGGTTCGAATCCTGCCTCGGGCATGGATGTTTGTGATGTCCTTAGGTTAGTTACGTTTAACTAGTTCTAAGTTCTAGGGGACTAATGACCTCAGCAGTGGAGTCCCATAGTGCTCAGAGCCATTTGAACCATTTTTTGAATTCCTGGAAAAGAAAAACCTTACAAGGACTCAGATCAGGTGAATAAGGATGCTGTGGAGCAACAGTAATGCCTTTTGTGGTCAAAAATTCCGTGATGCAAGTGACCATATGACATGCAGCATTGTGGCGATTCAGCATCCACTAGTCTTCAGTGTCCGGAGTCTCTCGATTTACCTTGACTCTTTCAAGGATCTGTTCATAAAACACTTCACTGGCAGTTTGTCCTGGAGGAACAAATTCTTCATCCATGATATGCCTGAGGTCAGCCCTCTTCTGAGCTTTGATTTGACATTCGAGCATTTTTCAGTTGAAAAGATGTGCCATTCCTCACTTTGCCACTTTGTCTCAGGATCATACTCAAAAATTCAGGATCCATCATTTATGATCACACGACTGAACTACTAGCGGTCATTGGTAATGCTCTCAAGAAGATCATCACACACGTTTCTTCGATTGTACTTCTGCTAAGCTGTGAGGATTTTCGGCACCATTTTGGCACAAACCTTTCACATGTGAAAAACTTGATGTACATTAACAGTCAAAATTTGATGTACATTAAAAGTGTCTAAGTTGAACAGGTCACCCATGATCCTTTTTGGTAAACATCAGTCTTGTCACACAAGTGTGAGCACACATTCGATGGCTCAAATGGCTCTGAGCACTATGGGGCTTAACTACTGAGGTCATCAGTCCCCTAGAACTTAGAACTACTTAAACCTAACTAACCTAAGGACATCACACACATCCATGCCCGAGGCAGGATTCGAACCTGCGACCGTAGCGGTCACGCGGTTCCAAACTGACGCGCTTAGAACCGCACGGCCACACCGGTCGGCACACATTCGATGTTTTCATCGGCTTTTGAATTGAAGCTCCCTCTGAATGTGGTTCATCTTCAGTGTGTTCTAGGTCCTCGAAGAATGATTTCCATCATCAAAAAACTTTGAGAGGTTGCGGGGCACTCTCACTTTCGATGGTGTGTCATGCTGTTTAATGTTCTTGGGGTAGCTGATCCGTATTACTTGGTTACTACATTTGACACGATCTGACTTCATGCATACGATAAAATGGTTGGCAGTAGTTAACACTCTTACTTGTGTGCTCGAGTGAAGGAATAGCAGTAAGCTTTACATGCATTCAAAGGAAGAGGGTGCCGAGTTAATTGGCTGCAGTAAAAGCGTACAGCAGCTGAGAGCCGAGGAGAGAGTATTTTCTGTGGAGCCCAGGGTGAAAAAGTTTGAGGACTCATTGTGCAGACACATCGGTTGGCGCCAGTCAGTCGGTGGCTGCATCCAGGTAGGCTGACTTGTGCCGTGGAGTCGCTGAAGCTAAGAGCAGAGCTTTGTATGAATTGATGACCAGCAATAAAGCAGAGGATGGGCACTTTTTATGTAGGAAGCCGATGAGATGGCTGCAAGTTTCTGCGAATTTCCGTGGGACAGGGCAGTGGCGCCCAGGCGTCTGTTGAAAACATATTTGTGAAGGCACGAGGTTTTTAGCGACTTTATGGTCATTATTTGGAAAGTTCGAAATGGACGCAACAGAACGGCAGGTCTTTACCTAAATGGTGAAACTTGTGACCTTTGCTAGTGTGCCACTTAGAGCTTGTGTCAGTCACCATCTGCAAGCCATTGTGGCCGAGAGGTTCTAGGTGCTTCAGTCCGGATCCACACTGCTGCTACGGTCGCAGGTACGAATCCTGACTCGGGAATGAATGTGTGTGATGTCCTTAGGTTTGTTAGGTGTTAGTAGTTCTAAGTCTAGGGGACTGATGACCTCTAATGTTAAGTCCCATGGTGCTTAGAGCCGTTTGAAGCATCAGTCACCATCTGCAACCTGTGAAACTTGTGCTATCGATAAGAAACACACATTTCAGAGGTCCTACTCTTGGTTTCGCATAGTTTAACACAAAACTTGATTGCATAACGTTATTCCGCTGTTCTATTTTCGTACCTCGCGACAATAACACAGTTTCACTCATGGCGTTCTCAAAAATCATGGATGGCTGTACAGAGCCGAAACTCGCCATTTGGAAGTGATGGACAGACCGATCTAAACAACGAAAACAACACAGTGTTGCCAGATTGCTCGTAGCGTTGTAACTCTCATTGCTTCTCTCAAACACCTCTTATTCACAGATGAGACCAATGTACGACCGATTGTAGTGTGTGTCACCTACATTACCGCAATTTATCTTCTAACGTTCTAACAGTTAGACAAGGCTATTGTACGAAGCTTTGTTAGTCACTATATTTGTGCGTATTTTAGCTCCCATCTTCTGTTCCTATGACACCGATGAAATTCCAGCCGATGACAAATAATTATTCCATTTTTGTTTTGAGAAAAGTTGCACAGCGCTATTTGTTGTGACTTTCGGAGGATTAATCGATACTGATGACCGGCAAGCTATTGACATTTTTGCCATGTGTGTTCCTCTTAGTAGCCGTTCCACGGCTACAACATCTCGGTACAGGGCTATATCTGCGTCAGGAAATCGTATAGAAAGTTGTTGAGGCACTGTAGTTTGTCATTACAGTGTAATTGATATTGTTATTTTGGAAGTACAGATGTTGTTCGTAAACGTTGATGTCAATTATGTCAGTGAGATCTTAGTCTCACCTAGATCTGTGGTGAAACCATCTGTGTTGGTCGATGGACTGATTTTATTGCTTTATTTAGTCATGAAGCGCGTTACACCTAATACAGGGCATATTCTTATTGACCTGTATGGTATGTGGGGGTCGGGGGCCGCGATTAGTGCATCGGCAAAAGTGGACTACCCTCGTCTTATAAAGGTAAAGTAAATCTCGAAGGAAGTATGTATTCACGTCACACGTTAAAAACGTAGCACCCCATAATCTTGCAGGTTTGTGTAACATAACCCAGTGGATACAAGACGGAATCATGCCTGTACATAGTCCTGACGCTGTATCGTGTGTGAGACCGGTAAAGAAAGAACGCGGGCTCAAGCGTGTTTATCATGTGACGAACTGTACACAAGTCTGATCCAGCCTTGTATCCACTCGTCTGCGCTATGCAGACTTGCTAGGTAATCGGGTGTTACGTAACATATGGTGTGACCATTTACTTTCTTCGAATTATTTTACTTATGTCGCGGGTTGTCATTTTTCCCGATGCCCTTATCGTAACCAAAAACCACTTACGAACACTGTACTCGTTGATCGGAGGATGCCTTGTATTAGGCGAAACGTGCTTCGTGAATAAGTACTGATTTGTTGGCAGAAGAGCCAACACCGTGTTGCTAGAGGAGGCCGAAATGCACGCGTTTAATTACACGCCGACTGGCGTGAGGTCTGGAACAGTTACGGGAATTAATAGTAGCAAATAAAGTACGTAGTTGATGTAATACTTAACTTTAATCCATAATTGGTGTACATTGCTCTTGACGGTACAGGTTTTATAATCTCAATATTAACTGGTAATGGCGCCTTGCTAGGTCGTAGCAAATGACGTAGCTGAAGGCTATGCTAACTATCGTCTCGGCAAATGAGAACGTATTTGTCAGTGTAGCATCGCTAGCAAAGTCGTCTGTACAACTGGGGCGAGTGCCAGGACGTCTCTCTAGACCTGCCATGTGGTGGTGGTCGGTCTGCAATCACTGACAGTGGCGACACGCGGGTCCGACGTATACTGATGGACCGCGGCCGATTTAAAGGCTACCACCTAGCAAGTGTGGTGTCTGGCGGTGACACCACAAGTACAACAATAAAATAAATTCAGCCAACAACACCGTCATTTTCACCACGTTCTTCATACTGGTTTCTGTAGCAACAATTCATGACGTGGAAATCCTTGAGAGAAATAAAGTTGGTAGGCGTGATTCTACACCTGAATGATGATGTTCATTCAAATTTCGCGGCAGTCGCGTAATAGTGGCACTAGTCACCCTACTGTGAGGAACCAAACCAGGTTTTCATCAAGTACACTGTGTAACACTCGCGAGCGTCAGTGACCTTTAAGGCTGTACACAGTGAGTTGATGTTAGTTGTCATACGGCTACGAAAAGGTGGATGTTCCTTCCGTGATACTGCAGAAAGACTTCGCAGGAATGTAGCCATTGTACATGAGTGCTGGCAGCGGTGACTACCAGTGATGGCTGTATGTTGATGAGAAGGAGAGCAGTTGAAGCCCTGTAACCAACCCGTCTGCGTCCTACACACACTGGACCTAAACCTGCAGTTATGGTCCGGGGTGCGGTTTTGTATGACAGCAGGAGCACTCTCATGATTAATACTAAGCAACCGGACTGCAAAATTGTACGTCAGTCTGGAGCTTCAACCTTTGGGATGCCATTCATGAAGAGCAATCCACGGGATGTTTCCCAATAGGATGACGCTCGTCCGCATACGGCTGTTGTAGCCCAACAGACTCTGCATAGTGTCGACATATTGCCTTGGCCTGCTCAATTACCAGATATGTCTCGAATAGAGCACATATGGGATTTCATCGGACGTCAGCTCAGGTGTCATCAACAAACAGCGGAATCCGTCCCTGTATTGGATGACCAAGTGCAACAAACATGTAACTCCGGCAAATGCCGGGATGGTTCCTTTGAAAGGGCACGGCCGATTTCCTTCCCCGTCATTCCCTAACCCGAGCTTGCGCTCCGTCTCTAATGACCTCGTTGTCGACGGGACGTTAAACAACACTAACCTAACCTAACCATGTAACTCTGTCCCTCAAACTGACATCCGGCAACTGTGTGGCACAAAGCATACACATTTCCGTGCTTGCATTCAACATTCTGTCGGTTGCACAGGTTATTAATGTCCCAGCATTTAGCATTTATGCTGGCCGCTGTGGCCGAGCGGTTCTAGGCGCTTCAGTCCGGAACCGCGCTGCTGCTACGGTCGCAGGTTCGAATCCTGCCTCGGGCATGGATGTGTGTGATGTCCTTAGGTTAGTTAGGTTTAAGTAGTTCTATGTCTAGGGGACTGATGACCTCAGATGTTAAGTCCCATAGTGCTTAGAGCCATTTGAACCATTTTTAACCTTTTTAACGGCCTATTGCATTGGGGCTTAATTATTTATAATGCAAATAATTTTTAAATTTTAGTCGCTGTATGTCCGACTACGAGGTCTCGTAAACGGTTGGCCCTGACTAGTTTTAGTACGCAATCTGACTGCATAGAATTACAACAAAGAATGAAAGAAAATTTTCATTAACACAATTAATTAATTAAGTCCCCAGCAACTATAAAACGTACGAAACCAAAACACTAGTGTAATTGTTCTGTGTGTGGAAGTGTGATTCAACGTACACATCTGGCACGGTTCTTCTTCAATAAGACAAGAAATTTTAAATACCATTTATACGTAAGTAATTTAAAAAAATAGAAATACTATAATTGCGTCAGGAAACCAGAATTACACTCTAATACAAGAACACAAGCCAGATGCTTTGTTGACTGAACCTGTAATGACGCATTATTTAAGACATTGAAATAATAAAAAGAAAAGGGAAATTTTTTTACCTTCATATATATTGACGAAAAGCACTCTGATCATTACAATATCTCCATTCGAACAACATCTGCTGTCTAGTCCATCAAAATTGCATAAAACATGGAACAAGCACTCCCTACTACAACATCTCAACACCGACTGAATCCTACCACATCTCAACAAGCACTCTCCACCACGACTTCTCGACAAGAACTGCCAGTGGAGGTGGCTGAATAATACTCTTTGGCGCAATCTCTGGCGCTGTGGCTCAGTGTAGCCACCTTTCATATGCCCTTCCTCCACGGGCCAGAATTTGATGGTATTTTTGCCAGCATTGGTGGTGAAAATACCACCAAATTCGTCCACAAAAATAAAGACAAAAATAAAAGATAATATTAATACGTAAATATCACATAATTAGATAAAATTTTGGCTTTGCACTGACCTTTCAATAACCTAATATATAATATACAGTAAGCAACACAAATTCTTTCATACATGTGACGTTAATAATAGTTTACATAATATACAAAAAATCTGTTTATACTAATGTTCACATAAAATGCTTTCAATGATTAAAAAAAATAAGTAGTTGATAGATCCAGCAGTAGCACCCAGCTATGGTCAACAGGTGCAAATACCAACAAGTGACATCATTTTAGTAGAAGCAGTTCCATCAGTGGCACCCAGCAATGTTGAAGAGTTGCAGACAGCAACAAGTGACATCATTTCAGTAGAAGCAGTCCATCAGTGGCACCCAGCAATGTTGAGCCGGTGCAGACAGCAACAAGTGACATTATGTCAGTAGAAACAGTTCCATCAGTGGCACCCAGCAATGTTGAGCAAGTGCAGACACCAACAGGTGACATCTTTTCAATAGAATCAGTTCCATCAGTGGCACCCAGCAATGTTGAACAGGTGCAGACACCAACAAGTGACATTATCTCAGTAGAAGCAGTCCATCAGTGGCACCCAGTAATGTTGACAGGTGCAGACACCAACAAGTGACATTATGTCAGTACAAGCAGTCCATTAGTGGCACCCAGTAATGTTGAGCAGGTGCAGACACCAACAAGTGACATTATCTCAGTAGAAGCAGTCCATTAGTGGCACCCAGCAATGTTGAACAGGTGCTGACACCAACAAGTGACATCATTTCAGCAGAAGCAGTCCATCAGTGGCACCCAGTAATGTTGAGCAGGTGCAGACACCAACAAGTTCAAATGGTTCAAATGGCTCTGAGCACTATGGGACTTAACAGCTATGGTCATCAGTCCCCTAGAACTTAGAACTACTTAAACCTAACTAACCTAAGGACAGCACACAACACCCAGCCATCACGAGGCAGAGAAAATCCCTGACCCCGCCGGGAATCGAACCCGGGAACCCGGGCGTGGGAAGCGAGAACGCTACCGCACGACCACGAGATGCGGGCCACCAACAAGTGACATCATTTCAGTAGAAGCAGTCCATCAGTGGCACCCAGCATTGTTGAACAGGTGCAGACACCAACAAGTGACATTATCTCAGTAGAAGCAGTCCATCAGTGGCACCCAGTAATGTTGAGCAGGTGCAGACACCAACAAGGGACAATTTCAGTATAAGCAGTTCCATTAGTGGCACCCAGCAATGTTAAACAGGTGCAGACAGCAACAAGTGACATTATTTCAGTAGAAGCAGTTCCATTAGTGACACTCAGCAATGTTGAGCAGGTGCAGACACCAACAAGTGACATTTTCAGTATCGGCAGTTCCATTAGTGGCACCCAGCAATGTTGAACAGGTGCAGACAGCAACAAGTGACATTATTTCAATAGAAACAGTTCCATCAGTGGCACCCAGCAATGTTGAGCAGGTGCAGAGACCAACAAGTGACTTTTCAGTAGAAGTAGTTCGATCAGTGGCACCCAGTAATGTTGAGCATGTGCAGACACCAACATGTGACATTTTCAGTATAAGCAGTTCCATTAGTGGCACCCAGCAATGTTGAACAGTTGCAGACAGCAACAAGTGACATTATTTCAGTAGAAGCAGTTCCATTAGTGACACACAGCAATGTTGAGCAGGTGCTGACACCAACAAGACAAGCAGTTCCATCAGTGGCACCCAGCAATGTTGAGCAGGTGCAGACAGCAACAAGTGCCATTATTTCAGTAGAAGCAGTTCCATTAGTGACACCCAGACATGTTGAGCAGGGGCAGACAGCAACAAGTGACATTATTTCAGTAGAATCAGTTCCATCAGTCGCACCCAGTAATGTTGAGCAGGTGCAGACACCAACAAGTGACATTATCTCAGTAGAAGCAGTCCATCAGTGGCACCCAGTAATGTTGACAGGTGCAGACACCAACAAGTGACATTATGTCAGTACAAGCAGTCCATTAGTGGCACCCAGTAATGTTGAGCAGGTGCAGACACCAACAAGTGACATTATCTCAGTAGAAGCAGTCCATTAGTGGCACCCAGCAATGTTGAACAGGTGCTGACACCAACAAGTGACATCATTTCAGCAGAAGCAGTCCATCAGTGGCACCCAGTAATGTTGAGCAGGTGCAGACACCAACAAGTTCAAATGGTTCAAATGGCTCTGAGCACTATGGGACTTAACAGCTATGGTCATCAGTCCCCTAGAACTTAGAACTACTTAAACCTAACTAACCTAAGGACAGCACACAACACCCAGCCATCACGAGGCAGAGAAAATCCCTGACCCCGCCGGGAATCGAACCCGGGAACCCGGGCGTGGGAAGCGAGAACGCTACCGCACGACCACGAGATGCGGGCCACCAACAAGTGACATCATTTCAGTAGAAGCAGTCCATCAGTGGCACCCAGCATTGTTGAACAGGTGCAGACACCAACAAGTGACATTATCTCAGTAGAAGCAGTCCATCAGTGGCACCCAGTAATGTTGAGCAGGTGCAGACACCAACAAGGGACAATTTCAGTATAAGCAGTTCCATTAGTGGCACCCAGCAATGTTAAACAGGTGCAGACAGCAACAAGTGACATTATTTCAGTAGAAGCAGTTCCATTAGTGACACTCAGCAATGTTGAGCAGGTGCAGACACCAACAAGTGACATTTTCAGTATCGGCAGTTCCATTAGTGGCACCCAGCAATGTTGAACAGGTGCAGACAGCAACAAGTGACATTATTTCAATAGAAACAGTTCCATCAGTGGCACCCAGCAATGTTGAGCAGGTGCAGAGACCAACAAGTGACTTTTCAGTAGAAGTAGTTCGATCAGTGGCACCCAGTAATGTTGAGCATGTGCAGACACCAACATGTGACATTTTCAGTATAAGCAGTTCCATTAGTGGCACCCAGCAATGTTGAACAGTTGCAGACAGCAACAAGTGACATTATTTCAGTAGAAGCAGTTCCATTAGTGACACACAGCAATGTTGAGCAGGTGCTGACACCAACAAGACAAGCAGTTCCATCAGTGGCACCCAGCAATGTTGAGCAGGTGCAGACAGCAACAAGTGCCATTATTTCAGTAGAAGCAGTTCCATTAGTGACACCCAGACATGTTGAGCAGGGGCAGACAGCAACAAGTGACATTATTTCAGTAGAATCAGTTCCATCAGTCGCACCCAGTAATGTTGAGCAGGTGCAGACACCAACAAGTGACGTTATGTCAGTAGAAGCAGTTCATCAGTGGTACCCAGCAATTTTGAGCAAGTGCAGACAGCAACAAGTGACATCATTTCAGTATAAGCATTCCATCAGTGGCACCCAGTAATGTTGAACAGTTGCAGACACCAACAAGTGACATCATTTCAGTAGAAGCAGTTCCATTAGTGACACCCAGTAATGTTGACAGGTGCAGACAGCAACAAGTGACATGTCATCACTGTTTGAGCAGTTTTATCAGTGGCACCCAGCAATGTTGAACAGGTGCAGACAGCAGTCCATAATATTCACTATCACTAATCACACTGTTCATCAGAGTTTATCAGCAGAAATTGAACATGTCCTAGTGGCACCAATCATGTAGAAAAAGTGCAAGTAACAGTCCATAATATTCAATATCACTAATCACTAATCACACAGTTCATCAGGAGAAATTAAACATTTCTAAGTGGCACCCATTATGTTGAACAAGTGCAGGTAACAGTCCATAATATTCACCATCACTAACCAGACAGTTCAGGCATGAACAATAGTTTGAATGCACACACAATTGCTCTTACAAAATTATTCTCAATGCTCTTACACTAAACATACAAATTATAATAAACACACAAATGATATCAGATAATTGTCACATTACTATTACAAATACACAAATATCAGTAAACCTATAATATTTATGGGTGTCAGTGCAAGCCACAACAAACAAGTAAAATAATATTTGGGAGATAGGTCGGTACCAATTATTTGGGATTAGGAAGGGAAAACACACAAAACACACTCACTCATCTTTCATCCACATTAATGCTACTGTGTAGTTGAATGATGTTAACTGTGCAAATGCAATTCTGTCAAAATTTGATGTTCATCATGTGTATCAAGTAGTAGTGGCAGCAATATATAACAGTCAATAATAGTTAGTCAACGTTGTAGTCATCATGTCAAAAGCAATGTCTGCCAAGCCAAATCAAATGTACTGTTGCTGAACAACTGTCAGTGTGCCAAGATATGCAAGTACTTCCTCTCTTCAAAAAAAAGGTATGTACTGCTTATTGATTTAACAAAGTGTGTGTAGACAATCTTCTTTCCATTTGAGTGTTCTAGTCTGCTATCTTCATCCTCCTTGTTCCATATAGACCAACAAAAAAAAAAAAAAAAAATGCTCCTCACTTACTTTGCCTCTTATCCATCAAAACTCCAATAATCATCAGCATCACATAATCTTAATACTTCAATAATACCTCTTACGTCGATACATATAAAACTTATCATCAATATCATTTACCTTACCTCTTGTCCACCAAAACTCCAATAATCATGAACTTCACATAATCTTAATACCTCAATAATACCTCTTCAATACGTCGATACATATAAACCTTATATCCAATATCATTTCACTTCCATAACGACTCTTTCCTCTAGTCAAGTCTCCTCGAACAAGTACAGATAAAATCCTAATGCAAACTTCATCATCCCATACAATCCGAAGAAACAACGTCAACACACAACCTCTGTGTAATCCATCTAAGCCAAATCTTCTACTCATTATGAATTATAAAGTACATTTTGGTTACCTTGTCCATCATTAAATAAAGAGAAATGCATACATGACCTCTAACAGCCTTTAGTTCGAAGAACTTTCAGTAAGTAAGTACGATTACGAAGTGTGAATAATCGTGATATTTCAGTGTGTACACCACTTCAAGAATTATGGCAAACAGAAGCAAACATGTGGAGTATTTCTTGTGTCAAGTGTCACTTGCTATTTCAATTGCTCACGAAAAATGCAGTGTAATAACTGTCAATGGTCTAAACCTAGTGTTGGTATGTCATGTCGTTAGCTTCCTTCCTATTAGCATAAATTTATACAGCTTCCATAAAACCTCCAGCTCATGTGACTTCTATGAAGTTTCTTGTACTAATGTCGTTTGTCGAATTATAGCAGTTCATTTTCTTATCTTAAAAATATAAGGCACTGAGCATAAGCAAAACATGCAATAGCGAGTAAATATACCAGTGGAGAACACAATGTCAACAAGTGGATGCAGCACAATTCCTACAACGAGGCTCTGCCAAGCAAACAATCTGTAATTAATACCATAGTGTGACCTAAACTCTATGTTCGTACACAGTATATCAGCATTTCTAGATACCAAATTAAAGAGTAGTTATGACAACAAAACAGAAATGTGTAAATATGCAATCCATACGCACAGCAGCAAACATATATCTTACATAATAAACAGGTCATTAGCATCATATCAGCATAAGCAAATAAATGTTCGTATGTAATGTTAATAAGTAAACATGAAGGCGCAAGCAGATAAATCACAAAGTATAACTTACATACATAACCATATCAGCACAATTAATCAGGTGACAATTATAATTTAAATATATAAGTACAGCGGGCACATAATAAAAAAAATATGACATCAGTGAAAAGGCACAGCAGCCAAGCGATGCATAATATATTAGTAACAACCCTGTTCATTAATGAATCATTGTCAAAATCAGTTAATGTACGGAAGCACGTCGTTTCACAAGTGAATTCATAGAACATGAAATTTAGCACAAAGTATGAATCATGTAATCGCGAGCAGCAAATTATGTCTAAAGTACGTACCAAAGTGGAATTATGTTACCTGAAAAATAAACTCTATTTTTAGTTTCCCTTTTTAGTTTATTACTTTTTTCTTCGAAATTACATTCTTCCTGAAATGTTCTCCATAGCAAGTCATCTTAACGTCGGACACGCACAGAATTTACCTGAAGTTCTTAAATATTTTATACAACCGTATCCTGAAAATACTGAACGGCTGTCAGTGCATTTGCACTGAGCGCTCGATCAGCTGTAGGCGCGTGACGTAGGAAGTGATTGTTTGCGGTCAACGACTGCCTTGTGCGGCGCGCAGACTTGACTGTTGCTTTGAGTGTGTGCCGCCGCCGGAACACGGCGCGGTATCCTTATATTCTCTGCATGTTTACATGTAACTGTTAGTCTCTCAAAAGTATGTCATTCCACAAAAATTTTAACGTTCGATATATGATGTATTCCCTTAGAGCGCTGAGATTTAAGAGTTTCTACTTCGACAGTGTTATCATGTCTAATTTTGCGAATTCTATAAGGACCGTTATAAAGCAGAAAAAATTTTCGACACAAGCCCTTTCCTTTGTGAGACAAACGATGAGACTTAATTAACACCTTTTGACCAACTGACAAGGTCTTTAAAGAACCAGGACGTTTAGCTGATTTCTCTCTACTAGCAGCCGTAGATGCAATATTTTGTAGAGCCAGGTTCACAACCTCAGAATGCCGCAGTTTCCGTGTACGCGGAAAAGGAACGATTTCAGTAATGCGATTTGTCGGTACTTTATTTTTTAATATCAGAATAGGCGGTAAAGAAGTTGAATCATTAGGGAGTTCATTCAGAATGTTTTGAAAAATATGAAAACACTGATCCCATCTTCTGTGATTCTCATGACAATAAAGACGACACAATTTATTGATTTCCTTCATCCATCTCTCTGAAGCGTTAGATTAAGGGTGAAAAAGTGAAATGAAAATTGGTTTAATCTTACGACGCCGTAGAGTACGAAGCCAAATTTTAGAGCGAAACTGTGATCCATTATCTGATATAACCTTATCAACATGACCCATTTCTTTAAGAAAATGTTTGATGAAAGCATTAGATACTGAACGAGCTGTTGCTTTGCGTAAAGGTGTAAAACACACATATTTTGATGTCAATTCCACTGCCACGAAAATGTACGCAAAACCATTAGTAGAACGAACCACTGGACCGAACAAATCGACTGCAGCCATGTCCTTTAATTTCGGTGGAATGATAGGAAACAACGGTGCTGTGTGAGAAATAGTTGGCGGCTTAGCCTTTTGACATAATTTGCATTTGGCAAGAACAAATCGAATACGTTTTTTCATATTACTGAAGTAGCAATTTTCTCGTAGTTTTTGAAAGCATTTTCTGGACCAAAGTGTGCATAACTGAAATGAGTGTACCAAATCAATTTATTAACCCACTCATCAGGAATACAAACTAACCAAACAGAGTTGTCGACCGATTTTCGTTTAAAAAGAATATCATTGCGAACTAAATATTACTGTCTGATCGCTGCGCTTTCCTTTCTCCTCCACTTCTCCTTAATGTCCTTTCAGATTGGATCCTTATTTTGCTCCTTAGCGATGTTCTGGAGCGAAGACGAAATAAAATTCTCAAACGCAACACCTTGAATATACATCAAACAATAATTATTTTCATTGCTGTCCTCTTCAGCACTTTGTCTCAAACCCATAGGTGCATGTGATAAGGCATCAGCAACAATACTTGAAGAACCCTGTATGTAAACAATACTAAAATCAAATTCCTGTAGATACAGCGCCCATCGTGACAATTTTCCATGTGTTAATTTTGTTGACATAAGAAATTCCAGAGCTCGATGATCGGTGTAAACCTTAGTATGTCTGCCAAACAGAAATGTCCGAAATTTTGTGAAAGCCCATACAACAGCCAAGGCTTCAAGTTCCGTAATCGAATAATTCTTTTCGGATTTAGAGAGAACACGACTTCCAAATGCAGTAGTCTTCTGTACTACAACGCCGTTTTCTTCTATCTCTTGAAATAAATGTGCCCTTTGTATGTTGAGTCCGTCGCCAAACAAAAATCTTTAGATAAATCCGGATGTGAAAGAAGTGGAGCAACAACTAAAGCATCACGAAGTTGTTCAAATCCTGATTGAGCTTCCTCATCCCAACACCAATTAGAATTCTTTCCTGATAGTTCACATAAACGAGGTGTGGCCAAATCGTCCAATTTAACAAAGCGTCTAAGAAAATTACAGACACCAAGGAAACTACGAACATCACGTTTTGTGGTAGGAACAGCATAATTACGAATAGCGTCTAGCTTCTCTGGATCAGGAAGAATACCTTCTGTAGAAATAATGTGACCAAGAAATTTCACCTGAGAACGACCAAATTCAGATTTTTCCAAGTTCACTGTAATGCCAACTCTTGCAAAAATACGTAATAATGAATCCAAAATTTTGTTGTGTTCACTCCAAGAATGTTTAGCAATAAGAATATCGTCAACATACGAACTAATATTGTCACGAAGATAAACAGGTAAAATTTCGTTTAAACTACGAATGAATGCTGCTGAAGATACAGTAAGTCCAAACGGTAATTTTCGAAATCACTTTTGGGTAAAATAGTCATATCCGGTTATTGTTTACTGACTCTCTAGATAGACTGATAGTCGAAGAGTTGTTTTGACAGATGCAAAGAATAGTAAAAGAGTAGGCAGCGGTGCTGAAAACTAAAAGGGAAATAGCACCACTACAGCTCGGGGCCCTATGCATGCTACGGCACATATTCACTTAGTGTCGTGAATCCCCTGAGGACTTTAACAGCCACACATAAATTCCAGTTTGTGACATAGTGGCCAGTTTCGTGGAAGTGCGTACATAAATTGATCTAACCATGAACATGGATGTATGTCATTCTTAGAATTGCGAAAGATCTTAAATTTCCGAACAGTCAAAAAGTGTTTATAGTCAAAGTTTTCGCCTCGTGGCGACAAAGACCTACCGCGTCTGTCCCAGTCCGAATGTCGATTATTGTCAAGTTCGCGCGCCTGGCGCTCTCTTGTTGCATCCCGTAAATGAAATAAATTATTTTCTTCAAAGCCCTCTGCTATCTGTGATTCTAAATTTCTTCTGCTGTCTTTTCCTACGATTTCGCCTTCAATTTGTTTGACTTGCTTTCGTAATGCCTCAAATTCCCTTTTGACGCGTTCATTAAATTTTCCCTGATTTTCAACATGCTTATTTATGTTCTGGTACTCTTCGGTTTCTGCAAATGGCAATGGTGCTGTATAATCTGAATCTCTGTCCCCATTTAAACTAAGATTTGTCAATTTATCTCAAATCTCCTCAACTCTTTCCGATAAGTCACCTAATTGTTCTTTCTGTTTATTTATGTCTTCCGTAAGTGTCACGACTCGGGTTTCAGTATTGACACATTTGGTAGTTAACTGTTCATATTGTTGTGTTAGGTTATTTAATCTGTCATTTGGTACGGATTCCTCGATTCTCTCAAATATCTCTTCCTTATTGTGTGCACGTTGTAAATTTAACTCTGAAAATTTTTTTACTATCACGCGATCTCTTTCTTCCTGTTCTCTATCCTGTTCCTTTTGTCTAATCTCTACTGCAATTAATCTACTATTGTGAGCATTCAAAATCTGTTGTACTTCTTCTCTGATTTCTTTCTTTAATTCATCTTTCATATTTTTGAAACATGTCCCTATTCGTGAATCTAACCGTGTGTCCATTGTTTCCATCTCTGTTTTAATTGTTCCTATTTGTGAGTCTAGCCGTGTTGCCAAAGTTCCCATATCTGTTTTTAATTCAGATCCTAACTGTGATCCCAGTGAGTCTAACCGTGTTTCCATTGTTCCCATACCAGTTCTAATTGTTCCTGTCTCAGTTTTAATTGTTCCCATTTGTGAGTCTAACCGTGTTTACATTCGTGCTCCCAAATTTAATATAGCACTCACCAACTGCTCCATATCTTCTGTCGTTAATCTCGTATTCTGTGAATTTTCTGATTGAGAAAAATTTTGAAATGGTTCCGGACTATCTTCCCGACTTATTAAATTGTTTTCAACTTCATCATTCATCATACTGTTCTCCTGTGTTGGCGAGTTCGCCATGTTAACAATTTCGTCATTCTCACTATTCATCATTTTTGCCTTTTTCATCGATCGCGTAATCATTTACAAAATGTACAAAACTCGTCACTGTACGAAAATTACACACAATGACTCTTTATCTCCAACAATACCATTCACACGAAATGTTTCCCTCAAACACGATTAACGAACAATTGAAATAATTGCACTAAATTGTCAAACCCGTAGACAAGCCAACAAAAATTAAATTCTACAAAAAAAAAGAACCATTAGAAGAATGACAATTGCCAAATCTACACCTGCAATATAGACTACAATTGCTAAACTACAAATTACTACAACAATAGTACTATTTTTACTATCAGAAGAATTCCAAAGGACGATCCGAAGCAGCGGTCGCCACGTGCATGGGGGCTTAATTATTTATAATGCAAATAATTTTTAAATTTTAGTTGCTGTATGTCCGATTACGAGGTCTCGTAAACGGTTGGCCCTGACTAGTTTTAGTACGCAACCTGACTTCATAGAATAACAACAAAGAATGAAAGAAAATTTTCATTACCATAATTAATTAATTAAGTCCCCAGCAACTATAAAACGTACAAAACCAAAACACAAGTGTAATTGTTCTGTGTGTGGAAGTGTGATTCTACGTACACATCTGGCACGGTTCTTCTTCAATAAGACAAGAAATTTTAAATACCATTTATACTGAAGTAATTAAAAAAATAGAAATACTATAATTGCGTCAGGAAACCAGAATTACACTCTAATACAAGAACACAAGCCAGATGCTTTGTTGACTGAACCTGTAATGACGCATTATTTAAGACATTGAAATAATAAAAAGAAAAGGGAATTTTTTTTTACCTTCATATATATTGACGAAAAGCACTCTGATCATTACAATATCTCCATTCGAACAACATCTGCTGTCTAGCCCATCAAAACTGCATAAAACATGGAACAAGCACTCCCTACTACAACATCTCAACACCGACTGAATCCTACCACATCTCAACAAGCACTCTCCACCACGACTTCTCGACAAGAACTGCCAGTGGAGGTGGCTGAATAATTCTTTGGCACAATCTCTGGCGCTGTGGCTCAGTGTAGCCACCTTTCACTATCTCGAGCTTACTTGAGCAAGTGATCTTGCAGTGTTGATCACTTAAATATGTTACCTAGACCAAGATATTCCCGGCCGGCCGAAGTGGCCGTGCGGTTAAAGGCGCTGCAGTCTGGAACCGCAAGACCGCTACGGTCGCAGGTTCGAATCCTGCCTCGGGCATGGATGTTTGTGATGTCCTTAGGTTCGTTAGGTTTAACTAGTTCTAAGTTCTAGGGGACTAATGACCTCAGCAGTTGAGTCCCATAGTGCTCAGAGCCATTTGAACCATTTTGAACCAAGATATTCCCGAAATATCTTTCCTCTACATTAATTACTTTTTGGTGTTGCGATAGTTTCGCCAATGTAATTGATTCATTTTCTTGAACTTCATTTCATTCCATCTTCCGTTCGCATTTGATAGTAAATTATTTGATTCCGCCACATGCTATGGATGCCGTTTTCTTTTTCTCCTATGAGGTGTTCCCTTTTTATTTATTTTTTAACCAGATAAAGCAAGAGGGAAAGGATGAACGAGGAATGAGGAAGACAAAGAAGGAGGAGCAAGAAGAGGACTGGAGCACTAGATAATGAGAAGGTTATGCTCATGTGTGAAAGATAACCATGAGTAGATTCGGACTGGAGTGTGTAGAGAAACAGTTCTTTATAAGACCTACCTATACATCGCATGGGGACGCCGCTTGTATCTTGACTGAGTCATTTTTGTTATTCCAAGCGAGCTAACGTAACGAAAGGGGAAGGGTTATATTTTGTGTTTGTCGTTCGTTTTGATTCTGCTTTGCGTTGGTCAGCAATGGAAGAATGAAAAAGGAATCACATTATTTATTAAATCCTTGGTCTGTGTGTTGTTGCACAGTTTGAGCATTATCACACCAAAACAGAAGTATCAAATTCATGAGAAGTGGGCCTTTCCTCTATTGTAGAGACATATTGGTCTCACTGGAGAGTGAGAAAGAAGAGGGAGAGGGATGTGAAGCAGTTCAAGTTTGATCTCATTTCCGCGGTCATCCCATTATGCGACTGCTGTCAGGTATCAAGCACAATTAATTTTATTTGGGTGATGATCTAATTTTCGACGGTAGAATCGGGATTTCCGAGGGAATCTTTGTTAATTTGTTGAGCAGATTCGTACAATATATTTTCTCGGTATGTGGGTACGGCCGGCCGCTTTGGTCGAGCGGTTCTAGGCGCTTCAGTCCGGAACCGCACTGCTGCTACGGTCGCAGGTTCGAATCCTGCCTCTGGTTTGTTAGGTTTAAGTAGTTCTACGTCTAGGGGACTGATGACCTCAGATGTTAAGTCCCATAGGACTTAGAGCCATTTTTTGTGTGGGTACATATTTATTCGCTTCTACAAGTTTTTCTATTCAAGTCTTAGGCAAGGAGCAAATGATATTTGCTCTATAGGTGTTAGGTGTGTTGTTTCTTTTCGCATTAGTTGACATACTGTCTACTTTATCTGGTCAGATTTGGTTCATTTCACCTAATTACAATCTCAATATTTTGCTCCTTTGCTCATTAGTTGATATGTCTGAGTGAGCTGTTGTGTTCCCGCAGCTGCCGTGTAGATGTAGGCAGATAAGAGCTCTGCTGCGCTCTTTGTCGGCCAGTGTTACGCGCTCACAACCCTAATGGATTAAGGAGCGAACATTCGGCCTGCGTTTGTTCACCAATATTTTACACAGAGCCAGTTCCTCATTGTCAAGATAGGCAAGCTGAAACAGTAAGGATACCTAGAATATATCCGGAACTAAATAATCTAAATTCGGACAATGTGACTAATTTTCTAACGCGCTCTGCCGTTACTAATCTTTGTCAGTGGGTTGCTGGTACCTTGTGGTTCCAGATAAACTCCATCACATACCTCCCCCGGTACCTGCCGCTAGGTTTTGGCCACTATTACGCAGCAGATTGTGCTGGAAGCAGTTTCTTTCAACAAACAGAAATTTGAAGGCCGCCTCTACTCCTATACTTTGTCTTCCAGTTGCTTCTCTGTACATGAGTATCACATCTCCTAATTCCTCTAACCGAGACCAAAGACATAGCACTAGTGGCTGTGGAATGTATCATTAGACTCAAGCCTGACTGTATTTTACGTCGTGACTGGCCATATCGTCTGAGACATGATGAAATCTGCAGCAAATTAATGGAGTTTCTGTGGAATCGTAGATTGCTACCACCGCACTGGCATCCCACAGATGGTGACAGCACACAACTTTCCGTCAGACGCTGATGTCAGACGTGCAGCATCCATTGGACCCAATGGAGAACACCAACTGAGTCACGCTTTCAGTGTGTCTGTACCACGAGCGCCCTCTGCCGCCGCGATGTACAATGCGATATACAATGCTTGGCGGCAGCCAAACAGCCCATTCACGACGAGGTGCGACTCAGTCGCTACGGAGTCGCCATCGAGATGCAGTACAGTTGCGGCACTGACCATTTCTCACACATTAATTAAGGGATTGTCTCCCTGCGATGCTCCTGTTATTATTGTATTAGCTAGCTTTCTTTGCTGCAAATTCATTTGTAAAGGGTCTTCGCATGCTTGGAGAATGCTGCCAGTTAAGTAAAGCTTCTGTTTATTGTATTTACTTGTTCGCTAGTCATTTCTGTTCCTGTGCAGCTTTTCTACATCAGCTGCTGCTCCACTCTGTAGCACACCTCTCCTTACCCTTTTGTACGAAGTGGTACAAACAGTTTTATTACCCCTCTCTGTAATTATCAACGCCCACAAGTTGATCAGGTTTGCCAGCCTAAAACTGACAGAAGCTATGCATGAAATTAATTGGTCAATTACATGTTTAAATAACAAGACCAGTAATAAAGTTACAAAATATGCATCCAGATTCAAAAGTTCAGAGCAAGTTTGAATACTCGTTGTTGGGTATGAACTCTTAATGTGCAATCTTCTCAGCAGATGTCCTCTGCACAACGATTAAAGTCCTGGGTTTTGGGAATGGTCTTCCCTTAATATGAAGTGAACCAGAAATCCACCAACAAACTAGTAGAGAATGTTTAGGGCTACCATCTGAGTCTTTTGGTATGAGGGACGCACGGTCCTCTGCGAGTCATAACACAGTAAAAATTTAATTATGATTTGAAACTTCCTGGCAGATAAAAGCTGTGTGACAGACCGGTTTTCATCTTCCAGGAAGTTTCATATCAGCGCACACCCCGCCCCAGAGTGAAAATTCCATTCTGGATATTTTTCCTAGGCTGTGGCTATGCTATGCCTCCGCGGACAATTTTAATGTGCCAGAAAGTTTCATATAAGCGCACACTCTGCTGCAGAGTGAAAATTTCGTTCGTAATTATGATTTATTCGGTTTGTTAACCAAAACACGCTTCTTTCCGTGAAAATACGTCCAAAATAGTCAAGAGGCTTGTAATATGCAATAACCAAACCGTGCGCCACACAACGTAGGAGTAATGCTACAATCCTCAGACGAAACCCTGTACTGCTATGTCGTTACTGTCGCTGCAAGACCATATCAGCATGGCATTGTTGACCCTCTTCTCCATGGGATTCCATGAGGCCAGACACAAGGTGCATATTTGTCAACTGTTTATCAGTAAACCTTTACATAAGCTGTGTATCACTGTTGGCTCACAACTAAAAGTGATGAAAAAAAAACTCAAGACATAACCGTGTACTACTGAATACAAGCTTGAAGGTGAAGAGTCGAACGGGTACCACTATCGTCATCGGCAGGTACCGTGAGCGAAAGGGAACAAGAACCACGCCGTATATCATCGGTATTTCTACTGCTATACACTATTTTCAGTGCATACAGATGTAAGGCTGACTGGACCAAACCAAATGCAAGATCCCAAAACACTCAGGATGCATTCGTGAAAAACCACCGAAACTTGGTCACTGAAGTTATGGTTCACCCTGATACCGTCTTATTTCGCTTATCAGGTAGTAGAGATATATACTTACTCATATACACACATCAAAAACGGTTTTACATCACCCCAGCTCCCAGAACTCCTGAAGACAGACGTTGGCTGTGGATATTGTATCACAGACACAGTCCATTTGACTTTTCAGAGATGTCACCCAAAGACGTAAACAACCATGCATGAGCAGCGCCTATTAGACGGAGGGGGTCCGACAGCCGATCGTTTCCACCCATTCCACCAGGAAGAATGTACACGGCTCGTGTTGTCTGTAGCTCAAACATGCCTAGACGATCAATACCGCCAGTCAATCGCGTCTGCATTCTCACTTTGTGACAGGAAGGACTCTCAACAAGAGAAGTGTCCGAGCGTCTCGGAGTGAACCAAAGCGATGTTGTGTGGACATGGAGGAGACACAGGAATTGTCGATGACATACCTTGCTCAGGCCGGCCATGGGCTACTACTGCAGTGGATGACCGCTACCTACGGATTATGACGAAGGAACCCTGACATGTTGTTACGACTCAAACTGTGCCCAGCAGGCTGCATGATGCTCAACTTCACTCCCGACGTCCACGGCGAGGCCCATCTTTGCAACCACGACACCACGCAGCGCGGTACAGATGGGCCCAACAACACGCCGAGAGGACCGCTCAGGATTGTCATCACATTCTCTTCACGTACCAGGTGCGGCTAGAAAAAAACCGGACTGATAATGGAAAAAACATTTATTTACAATTATTTACAATTTCATGTTATCTCCTTCAATGTACTCTCCTCCTCGGTCTCTACACCGCTCCATACGAATTTTCCACTGTTCATAGCAATGCTGCAGATCATTTTCGGTAAGTACATACATTACTTCCGTCGCTTTTTCTTTTACTGCTTCAACAGTCTCAAATCTAGTTCCTTTCAAAGCTGACTTGACTTTAGGGAAAAGAAAAAAGTCACAGGGGGCCAAATCAGGTGAGTAGGGTGGATGATCTAAGATGGGAATGTTGTGTTTTGCCAAAAACGTCTTCACTGACAACGCACTGTGAGCTGGGGCATTGTCTTGGTGAAGGATCCATGACTTTTTTCTCCACAAATCGTTCCGTTTTCACCGTACTCGCTCACGTAGGGTAGCCAGGACGCTAATGTAGTAATGCTGATTCACTGTTTGTCCCTCTGGTACACAATCAATGTGCACAATCCCTTTGATGTCAAAAAAAACAATCATCATTGCCTTGAATTTCGATTTTGACATTCGTGCTTTTTTTTTTGTCGTGGAGAATCAGGAGTTTTCCAATGCATCGATTGGCGTTTAGTTTCAGGATCGTAAGTAAAAAACTACGGTTCATCGCAAGTAATAACATTTTGTAAGAAGGTGGGATCACTTTCAATGTTTTCCAGGATGTCAGAACAAATCATTATCCGGCGTTCCTTCTGTTCAATTGTGAGACACTTTGGAACCATTTTTGAACACACTTTGTTCATGTTGAAACTTTCATGAAGAATCTGCCTAACACTTTCCTTCTCAACTCCTGTTAACTCAGACACTGCTCTGATTGTTAAACGGCGATCTTGTCGAACAAGTTTACCGATTTTTTCAATGTTAGCATCAGTTTTTGCTGACAATGGTCTGCCAGTGCGAGTGTCATCACTGGTGTCTTCGCGGCCATCTTTAAATCGTTTAAACCACTCAAACACTTGTGTTCGCGATAAACAATCATCGCCGTACACTTGTTGTAACATTACAAACGTTTCACTTGCAGATTTTCCTAGTTTGAAACAAAATTTGATGTTAACACGCTGTTCTTTCTGTACACTCAACATTTTCCGACGCACAGACAAAACGTCAACTACTTAAAACAGACGCCACGGGCAGACTGAGTGCAGGAGGCAGATGAAACTCGAGCAGTAGGCGGAGCGAGAGTCACGTGACAGGCCACGCGACTTTCAGCCTTATTGCATTCGTTTTATTGTTTCACCAGTACTAGTCCGGTTTTTTTCTAGCCACACCTCGTATGAGTGTCGCATATCCCTTTAAGCAGACAATCGTCGGAGGCGTACTTGGAGGCAACCCAGTCCGGCTGAACGCCTTAGACACACTGTTCAGCGATTGCAGCAAGGTGGAGATTCCCTGCTGTTTCACGATGGCATTACGTGTGGCAGACTTACGCCGCTGGTGGTCGTCGAAGGCGCCCTAACGGCTGTACGATGCGTGAATACCATCATCCGTCCGATAGTGCAACCAAATCGGCAGCATATTGGCGAGGCATTCTTCATGGAGGTCAATTCGCGCCCCCATCGTGCGCGTCTTGTGAATGATTTCCTTCAGGATAACGACATCACTCGACTAGAGTGGCCAGCATGTTCTCCAGACCAGCCCTATCGAACATGCCTGGGATGGATTGAAAAGGGCTGTTTATGGACGACGTGACCCACCAAGCACTATGTGGGATCTACGCCGAATCGCCGTTGAGGGGTGGCATTATCGGGACCAACAGTACCTTCATGAACCTGTGGATAATGTGGCACGAGAAATACTGGCATGCATCAATGCAAGAGGACGTGATATTGGGTATTAGAGATACTGGTGTTTACAGCAGTCTGGGCCACCACCTCTGAAGGTCTCGCTATATGGTGGTACCATATGCAATGTGTGATTTTCATGAGCAACAAAAAGGAAGAAATTATGTTTATGTTGATCTCTATTCCAATTTTCTGTACAGGTTCCGGAACACTCCAAACCGAGGTGATGTCTCTGCCCATCGCTACCTCGTCTCTCCCTTTCACTATCTTCTCCTCACCCATCTCTACACATTTGCTACTTCCCCCTCTCTCTACCCAGCTCCTCTTAGCCTCCTCTCTGCCCATCTCTTCATTTCCACCTCTGGCCATTCCCTCCTGATGTATAGGCTGCCATGCAAAGAAGGTTGACAAGGCAGGCCAATACTGCTCCAACACAACATGACTGTCATGCAGTTTAGCCTGCATACATGCCTGGGGCTTGGTAATCCTTTGTGCCAGTGATATGTAGGTTGCCCCACAAAGCTGGTCGATAAGACAGACCTATGCCATCTCCACATATCTGTTATATATGGTAGCTAATACATCAGGTGCTAAAAAATATATGTTTTTGCTTGTACCTCCTCCCGAGCACTTCTGAGTCAGTTACCTTTTGACCAGGGATCCTCATACTGAAAAGTTTGACTTTCTCCATCAAGTTGTGTAACATCAAAATAAATTATAATAAATTATATATATATATATATATATATATATATTTATTTATTTATTTATTTATTTCAGTATGTTGTATCTCCTATAATGATCAGAGAACAGATGAAGCCTGCTATTGTCTAATATTTTTGTTGCTTTTGTCCAAAGACAGGTTTTATGCATCTCCCCACACTCGTTTGTCTTATGGAAATTATATCTGCATAGCTAGGGCAACTCACATCCATTTAAGTGCATGTGCTGTATAGCAGTCTTGGTCTACAACTTTCGTTCCCAGTATATGCTTAAATTACCAAACTGACGATTCCTTGACGCCTTAGTGCCCTATCAACTTGTCACTTATCTTATTCAAGTTGTACCATAAACCACTTTCCGCCCAAATTCATTTCTGACATGTAGTTATTTTTTTCTGTTTCAGAAGCTTCTTATTTCCATTTTTCTATACTGTTTCTCATCTGCATTTCATTTCCCAGCAAGCTTACGCTCTTGACAAATACTCTCAGTAATGACGTCTCTGACCCCAAATTTCCAATAGAGGTTAACGTATTTCTTTTTTGTAGAAAAATGTGTCTTGCTGTTGGAAGTCTGCATGTTATTTTATGAACTAATATTCAACCATATGGCAAAACATGAGATCCTTAGCACGTACCATTTCGTGTCACTCTGCTAACATGTTTAGAAATAGAATGTAAGAAAACGTATGTAAGGGCATACCTATTGGCTGTTAATCACCAGGACTACAATGGAAACAATTAAAATAGTGTCTAACACAGATAATGATTTCTTAATTTCGCTATTTTAACCCTACTTCTGGGAGTGTATGTAGCTTTAATTTTCTATGAATATTTCATTACGTGTTAGACAAGCAGACACAGTTTGTAACAGCCACTTCCGATCGACTTATTATCGCAAGGGCAAAAGGGGAACTAGTTTATGAGATTCGTATAAACTGTGTTCTTGGTAATACTAAGAGCTTGTGGTATTTTGTCCCAGTTTCATCTCGTTCTTTCCTTTTTTTTTGGTCAATTTATCTGTCAATGCGACACAGCGAAAGATCATTCTATAAAATGAAACGGCTGCAGTTCAAGAGAATAGTCTCGGATCCTGTGAACAAACGCAGCAGTCCTCTCTCTGACGCACTTGCACTTGCCTTAACGTATGTCAAAGTCAAACCCTTAGTGCGGTTTCCTTGATGGCATAATCCCATGATGCTCAAGAACATACAGTGCAGATGCATTACATTCTTCTGACACAAACAAAAGATCCACGCTTGTTAAATTTTCTGAAATGCCTCGGATCCACGAATTCATTTGTTCTTAAATTTTCTCGTCGTGTTTCACCAAGCGCATTCCCGCCACGGAGAGCCTGTTCACATCAAAAGAAAGCAGCTGAAGCTTGGCGTGCAGAGGGCACATTGCGCTCGTCTGCCGGCTACAGTAGCGCCGCCAACGACTCGTTCTCCAGTTACGCCACCGCTGCACATACAGGGTTCAGTCGCGCTCCGCGTGTTGTGCGGGCTGCATCACCGCAGCAACAGGTGCGCGAGCTGACTTACTACCGTTCACGAATACGTAACTGTCGGTGCGTGGCGCGAGCATACAGCCATAAATGATACGGAGAAGTTGAAACGATACTGCTGTGTTACTACACTGACGACAATGTTTTCCAGGTATCTTTTTGACTTTAAATGATGCATAATGACGCACATACCATATATGTAATACCCCAAATAGACTTCATTTGTCACTTCGTTGGATGAACCTGTCACTGCCATGCATTTTAACTAGTGAACAATAGTCACTCTTTAAAACTCACACGTAGAAAACACTTTCAAATATTTTTATTACTTCAGAAACAATTAATATATTTTATGAAAAACAAGTTTTTAACGCTTCTCAGTGTTTATGATGTTTTATCTCCTGAGTTAAGTCCGACCAATGAAATGATTTTGCAGGTATATTCTATGCTATATGTGGATACTCCCCTCAAAATGTGTTGCTAACAGAGCTGGTAGTAAGGAAATAAAAATGTAAGATATCATATCTGATGCGTGAAATTTAAATGCGTGAACAGCGTAAATGTAGTAATTGAAAAGCATCTTCCTTCTCATTATTCTGCAGAGGCGTGAGCGAGAAAAAAGCTGGAAGAGATATGAAACTTTGTATGAAATTTGTTGTAAAGCACTAAGTGCTCTCAATCCCAAATGCTTTTAAAATATATTCTGGGTAATTTGTGTACCGTAAGTTATGATGCTTGAACATATTTAACAGTTTCTGACTTTGAGGTTTGTCTCATTGCGTTAAACCTTCAACGTATGATCATACCTCTTGATTAGTATCTTATGACAGCATTAGAAATTTTTGTTCGATCAATATGTATATGAAATGGTGAAAATCTAATTTTTGTTGTTCCTGGAAGCCGTAAAATATGCAAACACATAAAGATAACAATCATAAACGTTGCTGCCCTTGCACGAATTTTCTTCTGACTTTTGTACTAGCTACAGAGATTTCCTTATTTCTTGCTAATCTGAATAACCATATGACAACACAAGTTTACCCAGAGTGTAAATTTAGCTTTCTAAATTTAGATTTCTTCTTAGTATTTGAGATAAAAGGTTAAGCCTCACTGAGATCCGTCAAGTGCTGTTATCTGTAGTATGAAGCAAGATGGGCTGACAGCAAATATCGCGACTACAGAAACGTAGAAACTGGACGTAGTAATGCAGCCTCTGTGCTGCTGTGTCTGTCAAATGAGACCAGCTGTCAAATAACGCAAGGATGTGTCTACGTTCTGTGTGTGGTTGTGGGTTCGGCTACCACTATCTTTTCTACTTTCCCTGTTCCATATGCGAAATCTGTATGGTAATGATTGTTGGTAAACCTCTAATATCATCATTTCGCAAGACCTGGATACGAAGAAGTAGTAGGTTTGCAGACTAATTTTGAAAAACCTGCGCTCTAAAACTTTTGAGAGTAAACCTCTCCGTGATGCAAGACGCCTCACTGGCAGCGTGTACCCCTGGAGTTTGTCAAGCGCCTCCGAAACACTGCCGTGCCGACTAAACGAGCCCGTGGCTTAAGTGCCGTTCTTCGTTAATTCCTTACTGTCTCTGTATTAATGGAACTTGGTCTAGTGAATAGCATGAAAAACTGATGGAATAGGTGTTTTGTAAGCCACTGCTGTCACGGATGAACTACATTTCCTAAAGAGTCTTACAACGAATGACACCCTGAAATCCGCTTTTCTTGCGATTCGTGGTATGTAGTCAGTCCACTTTAGATTGCTCGGAATGGTTACTTCTATGTATTTACGGTCGTTACTGTTTCTAGCGATTTATCACGTTATCCAGTAGTTCGTTAACATGTAAACCATAAGGCTCTATAACACTGCTTGACGGTATTCCCAAAACCACGTATATTAATCTGATGGAATTACATTTCGCCGGAGACATATGAGTCTCAACGTTATCTTCAGTACGGATAGAAGCTGCAGCAATGAATTAACATTTGTACCACATCTGGGACTTATGCCTGCTGCTCCTGCTTACTAGGCAGATGTGCTAACCAGTAGACAACCATAGCCTAGTAAGCAAGAGACTCAGGTTCAGCTGTGGCACAAATTTTAATTCATTTCTTCAGCTTCTATCCTTATCGAAGATAAAGTTGAGATGTATACATCTCCACGAAAATGTAATTCCATCAGCTCAATAGATCCACCTGCACCTGAGGTACAGGCATGGTTTCCCCATTACGTACAAAGCTGGGGTGCTCTTCTAATGTCACACAGCCTTGGCGATACTGACGACATAAGAAGTGGAAAATGGGCTGAATGTGTGAATGGAAGCTTGTGTTAAGGAGAGTGGTGGAGTAGGGTAGTCCATGCAGATGTGGCCACCACAATGTGGTGTAGTGGTTAGCACGTCTGCCTAGTAAACAAGAGACTGGATTTGAATCTCGGCTGTGATACAAATTTCAGTTCATTGATTGAGCTATATCCTTATATATATATATATATATATTAAATGTCAATGGCGTTTGTTGGTGGTTCGTCTTATTTCCTTTATTCCTTAATTAAAATTTTTTCTTAATCAAAGTTAATGACGGACGTATCATTTTCAAGATTTCGTTCAGCACTAATCACAAAAATTACACAATTACTTTGAAGTTATCGTTTTCGTAAAAAACTATATTTTGAAGATTTTTTATAGATCCAATTTAGAAGGTGCCGTCTATTGACAAGCTTTATGACTAACGCCCACGAAAGTTGATGCAGTTGTTTGTATTCTTTAAGCAAGAGTACTACCACGCGATTTCGGTCATACACGTCGATGTAAAGAATTTAGAAGGCCCCATCTATGGTGAATCTAATTTTATTACTATGTGCAACAGCTTTTGGTGTTGTTTACTTTCCTGATTCAAGCTCTGAGTACTGCGCAAATAAACCACAATACATCAACGTCCATCAGTTTAATTAACTTTCAATTCGTCAATACTTCACAGCGTTTGTGACGTTGCATTGCACTTGTCCTTATCTCAGCACCATTAACTTACGTATTTACGCTTATAACTTAATTCTTCAGTACTTTTGAGCATTTGCAATGTTACATTACACTTCTACTAAGTTCAGTGCTATTAATCAGCACCAAAATTCCTAAACACTGTTATTGTAATTACATATTCAATACCAAAGAAATCAGTGAACAACATGTTTCGCAGTTCTATTGAATGGCGATTCTATCCTCAAGAAATGATGATTGTGCAGCGGATTATAAGTATGCCATTTCCCATTTACGAGGTGCATTCAAGTTCTAAGGCCTCCGATTTCTTTTCTCCGGACTGGAAAGAGATAGGAACATGTGCATTGTTTTAAAATGAGGCCACGTTAATTGTCAATACGTCCCAGAGATGGCAGCACCGTACGGCAGATGGAATTTTACCGCCAGCGGCGGGAATGAGAACTGTTTTAAATACTTAAAATGGCGACGTTTTCCTTACTTGAACAGCGTGCAATCATTCGTTTTCTGAATTTGCGTAGTGTGAAACCAATTGAAATTCATCGACAGTTGAAGGAGACATGTGGTGATGGAGTTATGGATGTGTCGAAAGTGCGTTCGTGGGTGCGACAGTTTAATGAAGGCAGAACATCGTGTGACAACAAACCGAAACAGCCTCAGGCTCGCACAAGCCAGTCTGACAACATGATCGAGAAAATGGAGAGAATTGTTTTGGGGGATCGCCGTATGACTGTTGAACAGATCGCCTCCAGAGTCGGCATTTCTGTGGGTTCTGTGCACACAATCCTGCATGACGACCTGAAAATGCGAAAAGTGTCATCCAGGTGGGTGCCACGAATGCTGACGGACGACCACATGGCTGCCCGTGTTGGATGTTGCCAAGCAACGTTGACGCGCAGCGACAGCATGAATGGGACTTTCTTTTCGTCGGTTGTGACAATGGATGAGACGTGGATGCCATTTTTCAATCCATAAACAAAGCTCCAGTCAGCTCAAAGGAAGCACACAGATTCACCGCCACCAAAAAAATTTCGGGTAACCGCCAGTGCTGAAAAAATGATGGTGTCCATATTCTGGGACAGCGAGGGCGTAATCCTTACCCATTGCGTTCCAAAGGGCACTACGGCAACAGGTGCATTCTACGAAAATGTTTTGAAGAACAAATTCCTTCCTGCACTGCAACAAAAACGTCTGGGAAGGACTGCGCATGTGCTGTTTCACCAAGACAACGCACCCGCACATCGAGCTAACGTTACGCAACAGTTTCTTCGTGATAACAACTTTGAAGTGATTCCTCATGCTCCCTACTCACCTGACCTGGCGCCTAATGACGTTTGGCTTTTTCCAACAATGAAAGACACTCTCCGTGGCCGCACATTCACCAGCCGTGCTGCTATTGTCTCAGCGATTTTCCAGTGGTCAAAACAGACTCCTAAAGAAGCCTTCGCCGCTGCCATGGAATCATGGCGTCAGCGTTGTGAAAAATGTGTACGTCTGCAGGGCGATTACGTCGAGAAGTAACGCCAGTTTCATCGATTTTGGATGAGTAGTTAATTAGAAAAAAAATCGGAGACCTTAGAACTTGAATGCCCCTCGTATTTCTGAATCCGTGCAATTTGAGGAAATAAACAACGTTGAGTTATGTCCTGTAGAATTTTTGAATTCTTTGAACCCGTCTGGTTTACCACTTCATCAACTGCTATTAAATAAAGCAGCTATTATTAAGTTAATTTGAAATCTTGACGCTAATGTGCCATAACATTAGTGGTTACTCACTTACGCGGGTACAACATCACCGCTAAATCCACTAACTCCGATAAAACTATTCTCGTGTCCTCCATTAAACTCACATCTTCTGTTCCAACTTTGCGTTTCCAAATATAAGACAACAAATTGCAATAAAACTAGCCTTCACTATGACCACTAATAAAGCAGACGATCAAACGCTTGAACGGGCAGGATTGTATTCACCAGAACCAATTTTTCCCCGTGTGCAGTTATATGTGGCTTTTTCATCAGTGCGCAGAGTCAGTGGTTTTTATGTTTGTGCCAAGACACATACAGCCAAAAGTAAACAATGATCTCATTATCACTGCTAACACTCTTTTCATAGAAATTGTGTAAATTAAAGAAGTTCAGAAAACGAAATTAATCTGATGAAGAAAATACTTGCTTTTTGTTTATTTTACAAGTAAGCGCATTGTACATAACGATTTAGATTTTTTACAGTTAGACAAATATCTCTTACTACTATTCAGAATAGAGTATGTAGTATAAATATTTGCACTTACTTTTCTCTCCAATACCATATTACCTACTGATGACTGATCAGTACAGAATGCAAATTACACTCCTGGAAATTGAAATAAGAACACCGTGAATTCATTGTCCCAGGAAGGGGAAACTTTATTGACATATTCCTGGGGTCAGATACATCACATGATCACACTGACAGAACCACAGGCACATAGACACAGGCAACAGAGCATGCACAATGTCGGCACTAGTACAGTGTATATCCACCTTTCGCAGCAATGCAGGCTGCTATTCTCCCATGGAGACGATCGTAGAGATGCTGGATGTAGTCCTGTGGAACGGCTTGCCATGCCATTTCCACCTGGCGCCTCAGTTGGACCAGCGTTCGTGCTGGACGTGCAGACCGCGTGAGACGACGCTTCATCCAGTCCCAAACATGCTCAATGGGGGACAGATCCGGAGATCTTGCTGGCCAGGGTAGTTGACTTACACCTTCTAGAGCACGTTGGGTGGCACGGGATACATGCGGACGTGCATTGTCCTGTTGGAACAGCAAGCTCCCTTGCCGGTCTAGGAATGGTAGAACGATGGGTTCGATGACGGTTTGGATGTACCGTGCACTATTCAGTGTCCCCTCGACGATCACCAGTGGTGTACGGCCAGTGTAGGAGATCGCTCCCCACACCATGATGCCGGGTGTTGGCCCTGTGTGCCTCGGTCGTATGCAGTCCTGATTGTGGCGCTCACCTGCAAGGTGCCAAACACGCATACGACCATCATTGGCACCAAGGCAGAAGCGACTCTCATCGCTGAAGACGACACGTCTCCATTCGTCCCTCCATTCACGCCTGTCGCGACACCACTGGAGGCGGGCTGCACGATGTTGGGGCGTGAGCGGAAGACGGCCTAACGGTGTGCGGGACCGTAGCCCAGCTTCATGGAGACGGTTGCGAATGGTCGTCGCCGATACCCCAGGAGCAACAGTGTCCCTAATTTGCTGGGAAGTGGCGGTGCGGTCCCCTACGGCACTGCGTAGGATGCTACGGTCTTGGCGTGCATCCGTGCGTCGCTGCGGTCCGGTCCCAGGTCGACGGGCACGTGCACCTTCCGCCGACCACTGGCGACAACATCGATGTACTGTGGAGACCTCACGCCCCACGTGTTGAGCAATTCGGCGGTACGTCCACCCGGCCTCCCGCATGCCCACTATACGCCCTCGCTCAAAGTCCGTCAACTGCACATACGGTTCACGTCCACGCTGTCGCGGCATGCTACCAGTGTTAAAGACTGCGATGGAGCTCCGTATGCCACGGCAAACTGGCTGACACTGACGGCGGCGGTGCACAAATGCTGCGCAGCTAGCGCCATTCGACGGCCAACACCGCGGTTCCTGGTGTGTCCGCTGTGCCGTGCGTGTGATCATTGCTTGTACAGCCCTCTCGGAGTGTCCGGAGCAAGTATGGTGGGTCTGACACACCGGTGTCAATGTGTTCTTTTTTCCATTTCCAGGAGTGCATTAGCATGGGTCAATTAGTTACCTCTACATTTGCCGATTGTCTTAATAAATGAAAAGCACACAATTATAAGTTTTTACAGTGATCTTTTAAGAAAAGCGTGTTGAGAAATATCTACAAAAAAGTCCTGAATTCAAATTGGGTCGGGTAATTTCTACGAACATGGACTGTAACGCTGCCGTTTCGGGGTACACCTGTTTCGAGTATCAATGGTTGTAGACAGAGAGGCACGTTCTTTAGTTTATCCCTGAGTTCAAAAAAATGTATGGTCATGTGCGTTCTTTATTTTATTTTATTTTTTTCTAGTAAACAGTGTTTTGACTGATTTAGTGAGCCCGCCACGAAGTCCTCTTCTGTGCCATACTCCTCACCTCAGATCAGCACTTGCAACTTACATTCTCATTTATTTCCTGGATATATTCCAATCTCCGTCATCCCCTACAGTGTTTGCCCTCTGCAGCTCCTTCTAATACAACACAGGTTGTCATTGATATCTTAACACATGTCCTAGCATTGTGTCCCTCCTCCTTGTCAGTGTTTTCCATATATTCATTTCCTCATCGATGCTAGGGAGAATCCCATATCCCTTAACTTATCAGCCCACTTCATTTTCATAATTCTACTGTAGCAGAAAACCTCAAATCTTTCAAATCCCTCCTGTTTTTGTTTTCTCATAGTTCCCGTTCCACTACCATACAGTGTGGTGCTACAAACGTACGCTTTCAGAAATTTCATCCTCCAGTTAAGGCCTATATTTGACACTAGCGTATTTCTCTTGGCCAGGAATGCCCTTTTTGTCAGTGCCAGTCAGCTTTTTATGCCTTCCTTGCTCCGTCCATGGTCGAGCGGTTCTAGGAGCTACAGTCTGGAACCGCGCGACCGCTACGCTCGCAGGCTTGAATGCTGCCTCGGGCATGGGAGTGTGTGATGTCCTTAGATTAGTTAGGTTTAAGTAGTTCTGTTCTAGGGGACTGATGACCTCAGATGTTAAGTCCCATAGTCCTCAGAGCCACTTCAACCATTTGCTCCGTCCGTCATGGGTTATCTTGCTGGCTGGGTAATGTAATTCCTTGACTTCATCTACTTCGTAATCACGAATCTTGGTATTGCTTCACATGTTCTCAATTCTGCCATTATTCCTGCCGCATCTCATTACTTTCGTCTTTCCTCGATTTAGACTTACCCATATACTGCTCTCATTAGAACGTTTATTCCATTCAATAAATCCTAAATTCTTCATCAGTTTCACTGGAGATAGCTGTGTCATCAGAGAATCTTGTCGTTGATATCTCACCGTGAATCTTACCTTCACTCTTGACAATCTCTTTTATTTCTTAAATTGCTTCTTCGATGTATCGATTGTGCAGAGAGGCGAAATACTAAAGCTTTGTCTTACACCCTTTTTATTCCGTGCATTTCGTTATAGGCCTCCCACTCTTATAGTTCTTACTAGGTCCAGATACATATTGCGGGTTACCCATCTTTCCCTAAAGCTTGTTGTTGTTGTGGTCTTCAGTCCTGAGACTGGTTTGATGCAGCTCTCCATGCTACTCTATCCTGTGCAAACTTCTTCATCTCCCAAAACGTACTGCAGCCTACATCCTTCTGAATCTGTTTAGTATATTCATCTCTTGGTCTCCCTCTACGATTTTTACCCTCCACGCTGCCCTCCAATACTAAATTGGTGATCCCTTGATGCCTCAGAACATGTCCTACCAACCGATCCCTTCTTCTAGTCAAGTTGTGCCACAAACTACTCTTCTCCCCAATCCTATTCAAAACTTCCTCATTAGTTACGTGATCTACCCATCTAAACTTCAGCATTCTTCTGTAACACCACATTTCAAAGGCTTCTATTCTCTTCTTGTCCAAACTATTTATCGTCCATGTTTCACTTCCATACATGGCTACACTCCATACAAATACTTCAGAAACGACTTCCTGACATTTAAATCAATACCCGATGTTAACAAATTTCTCTTCTTCAGAAACGCTTTCCTTGCCATTGTCAGTCTACATGTTATATCCTCTCTACTTCGACCATCATCAGTTACTTTTCTCCCCAAATAGCAAAACTCATTTACTACTTTAAGTGTCTCATTTCCTAATCTAATTCCCTCAGCATCGCCCGACTTAATTCGACTACATTCCATATTCTCGTTTTGCTTTTGTTCATGTTGATCTTATATCCTCCCTTCAAGACACTGTCCATTCCGTTCAACTGCTCTTCCAAGTCCTTTGCTGTCTCTGACAGAATTATAATGTCATCGGCGAACCCTAAAGTTTTTATTTCTTCTCCATGGATTTTAATACCTACTCCGTATTTTTCTTTTGTTTCCTTTACTGCTTGCTCAATATACAGATTGAATAACATCGGGGAGAGGCTACAACCCTGTCTCACTCGCTTCCCAACCACTGATTCCCTATAATGTCCCTCGACTCTTATAACTGCAATCTGGTTTCTGTACAAATTGTAAATAGCCTTTCGCTCCCTGTATTTTACCCCTGCCACCTACAGAATTTGAAAGAGATTATTCCAGTCAACATTATCAGAAGCTTTCTCCATGTCTACAAATGCTAGAAACGTAGGTTTGCCTTTTCTTAATCTAGCTTCTAAGATAAGTCCTAGGGTCGTTATTGCCTCACGTGTTCCCATATTTCTACGGAATCCAAACTGATCTTCCCCGAGGTCGGCTTCTACCAGTTATTCCATTCGTCTGTACAGAATTCACGTTAGTATTTTGCAGCCGTGACTTATTAAACTGACAGTTCGGTAATTTTCACATCTGTCAACGCCTGCTTTTTTTGGGATTGGAATTATTATATTCTTCTTGAAGTCTGAGGGTATTTCGCCTGTCTCATACATTTTGCTCACCAGATGGTAGAGTTTCATCAGGACTGGCTCTCCCAGGGCTGTCAGTAGTTCTAATGGAATGTTGTCTACTCCCGGGGCCTTGTTTCGACTTAGGTCTTTCAGTGCTCTATCAAATTCTTCACGCAGTATCACATGTCCCTTTCATCTTCATCTACATCCTCTTCCATTTCCATAATACTGTCCTCAAGAACATCGCCCTTGTACAGTCCCTCTATATACTCCTTCCACCTATCTGCTTTCCCTTCTTTGCTTAGAACTGGGTTTCCATCTGAGCCCTTGATATTCATACAAGTGGTTCTCTTTTCTCCAAAGGTCTCTTTAATTTTCCTGTAGGCAGTATCGATCTAACCCCTAGTGAGGTAAGCCTCTACATCCTTACATTTGTCCTCTAGCCATGTCTGCTTAGCCATTTTGCACTTCCTGTCGATCTCATTTTTGAGACGTTTGTATTCCTTTTTGCCTGCTTTATTTGCTGCATTTTTATATTTTCTCCTTTCATCAATTAAATTCAGTATTTCTTCTGTCACCCAAGGATTTCTACTAGCCCTCGTCTTTTTACCTACTTGATCCTCTGCTGCCTTCACCACTTCATCCCTCAAAGCTATCCGTTCTTCTTCTACTGTATTTATTTCCATCATTCTTGTCAATTGTTCCTTTATGCTCTTCCTGAAACTTTCTACAACCTCTGGTTCCTTCAGTTTATCCAGGTCCCATCTCCTCAAATTCCCACCTTTTTGCAGTTTCTTCAGTTTTAATCTACAGTTCATAACCGATAGATTGTGGTCAGAGTCCACATCTGCCCCTGGAAATGTCTTACAATTTAAAACCTGGTTCCAAAATCTCTGTCTTACCATTGTATAATCTATCTGATATCTTCTAGTATCTCCAGGGTTCTTCCATGTATACAACCTTCTTTCATGATTCATTGCCTGATCATGACGTAATCTAACTGAAATCTTCCTGTATCTCCCGGCCTTTCCCTACAGCTTATCCCTACTTTTCTCAGAATTTCGAATATGTTGAACCTTTTGACGTTGTCGAACGCTTTCCCCAGGTCGAAAAATGCTGTGAATGAATCTTGATTTTTCTTTAATCTTGCTTTCAATATCAGCCGTAGTGTCAGAACTGCATCTCTGGTGACTTCCCTTTCCTAAAGCCAAATTGACCGTCATCTACCCGAGACTTAGTACTTTCGTATACCTCATCTTTGCATACTGACTGTTCCTGACTGGCCTTTTAAGCTTTACCCTACTCTCCATCTTTACTAAATTGCGATCTGACTTTACATATACTCCTGGGTGCGCCTTATAGTCCAATATCTGACTTAGGCATTTTTGCCTGATCATGACGTAATCTAACTAAAATCTTCCTGTATCTCCCGGCCTTTTCCAAGTATACCTCCTCTTGTGATTCCTGAATAGAGTATTCGCTATTACTAGCTGAAGTTTATTACAGAACTCAATTAATCTTTCTCTTCTCTCATTCCTTGTCCCAAGCCCATATTCTCCTGTAACCTTTTCTTCTATTCCTTCCCCTACAACTGCATTCCAGTCCCCCATGACTATTAGATTATCATCTCACTTTACGTATTGAACTACCAGTTCAAATTCCTCACACTTTATCTCTTCATCTTCTGCTTGCGACTCAGGTGTGTGCCTGAACTGTCGTCTTCGTTGTTGGTTCTGGTGAATCTAACCCTATCACTGAAAAGTTCGCAGTAACTCACTCTCTTCCTACTTTCCTATTCATAACGAATCCTATTCGCATTATACCATTTTCTGCTGCTGTTAATATTACCCTATACTCATCTGACCAGAAATCCGTGTCTTCTTTCCATTTCACTTCACTGTCAACCATTATACCTAGACTGAACCTTAGGATTTCCCTTTTCAGGTTTTCTAGTTCCCCTACCACTGCTGTGCATGGAACCAAATTTCTTCAACGTGCACAAAAGTGTAAGTTTATTCTTTGCGTGTACACTATTATCTAGTGCCCCAGTTTACGCGAAAGAGAGCAGAAGCTGTCCTGGATCGATTTTTTTTTTTTTTTTTCTTTATTGTGATTTTAACACCTTATACAAAGGCGGGCTGGCAGCAGCACAATACGCCGCTCTTCAGCCTTGAGTGTTACAACAAGTAGTATATAAAGGTGGCACAGAGTAGACAGTAAAAACGGTGGGCAAAAAAATGTAGACACTAAAAATCGAAAAAACATGTAGCCGTTCACGCTGGACGAGAAACATCACTAACGCTGGGCGACACGATGCACAGAACATGGATGATGGCGACGGCACGTGAACGGTGGGGGTGTGACGGCGAACAACACTACACACAAACGAAGGCACACACACGAAACACTGACGGCGATAATCTCCGGCGCGCGAATGTTCACTGAGCGTGTACGAGTCCGGGGACCTGCCAAGAGAGGAGGTGGAGGAGGAGGAATGGGAAGGGGAGTGGGAGAGGGGGGAGCAGAGATGCCATGGGCAAAGGAGAGAGGGGGAGGGAGGAAGGGGGAGGGGAAGCCCAGTGGAGAGGGGAGGAGGGACGGGGGAAAGCAAAGAGGAGGGAAGGGAAGGGAGGAAGGGAGGGTGCCTAAAGGAGAGGACACAGGAGGTGGGGGGAAGGATCAAAGTTGATAAGAGGGGTAGATGGAGGGGACGAGGACATCATCAGGGAGGGGGAGCTGGCGGAAGCCACCTTGGGAGAGGGTAAGGAGGGTGGAGAGATGGAGACCGGGTGGGACGTGGGAATACAGGTGCGGCAGCGGGCGGGGGCGGGAGAAGATCGGGGACACGAGCAGGTGAGGAGGATCAAGTTTACGGGAGATGTACAGGATCCGTATCCTTTCAAGGAAAAGGAGGAGGTGGGGGAAGGGGATGAGATCATACAGGATCCGCGTGGGGGAGGGGAGACGGATGCGATAGGCAAGGCAGAGAGCATGGCGTTCAAGGATTTGGAGGGATTTATAGAAGGTAGGGGGGGCGGAGATCCAGGCTGGATGGGCGTAACAAAGGATAGGGCGGATGAGGGATTTATAGGTGTGGAGGATTGTGGAGGGGTCCAGACCCCACGTGCGGCCGGAAAGGAGCTTGAGGAGACGGAGTCGGGAACGTGCCTTGGCTTGGATCGTCTGGAGATGGGGAGTCCAGGATAGGCGACGGTCGAGGGTGACGCCAAGGTACTTAAGGGTGGGAGTGAGGGCGATAGGACTGCCATAGACGGTGAGATAGAAATCAAGGAGGCGGAAGGAAGGGGTGGTTTTGCCTACAATGATCGCCTGGGTTTTGGAGGGATTGACCTTGAGCAACCACTGGTTGCACCAAGCGGTGAACCGGTCAAGATGGGATTGGAGAAGGCGTTGGGAGCGTTGCAGGGTGGGGGCAAGGGCGAGGAACGCGGTGTCATCGGCAAACTGGAGGAGGTGGATGGGGGCGACGGCGGCGGCATGTCCGCCGTGTACAGAAGGTACAGAAGGGGGGAGAGGACGGAGCCTTGGGGCACACCGGCGGAGGGGAAAACGGTGTAGGAATCGGTGTTATGGATGGTGACATAGGAAGGACGGCGGGAGAGAAAGGAACCGATCAGACGGACGTAGTTAATGGGAAGGGCAAAGGTTTGGAGCTTGAAGAGGAGACCGGAATGCCAGACGTGGTCATAAGCGCGTTCGAGGTCAAGGGAGAGGAAGATGGCGGAGCGACGGGAATTAAGCTGTTCGGAAAGGAGATGAGTGAGGTGAAGGAGAAGATCGTCGGAAGAGAAGGATGGCCGAAAGCCACACTGGGTGACGGGAAGGAGGCGGTGCTGGCGGAGATTCTGGTGGATGCGGCGGGTGAGGATAGATTCCAGGACCTTGCTGAAGACCGAGGTAAGGCTGATGGGACGGTAGGAGGAGACGGCGGACGGCGGTTTGCCAGGTTTAAGGAACATGAGGATATGGGAGGTTTTCCACAGGTCGGGGTAGTAACCGGTGGACAGGACTACATTGTAGAGCCTGGCCAGGGTGGAGAGGAAAGAGACAGGAGCTTCACGAAGGTGACGGTAGGTGGCACGATCGTGACCAGGAGCGGTGTTGCGTTTGGTGCGGAGTGTATCAATGAGATCCTGTGTAGTGATAGGGGTATTGAGTTCCGTGTGTGTAATGTTGTCCAAGTACTGGAAACCAGGAGCGAGGGGAGGGACAGAGGTGTCAGTTCGATCGCGGATATCCAGGAAGAGGGAGTAATCGAACTGGGGATCGTCGGGGATGGAGAAAACATCGGAGAGGTAGGAGGCAAAGTGATTGGCCTTACTAAGGGTGTCAGGGAAGGGGTGATCATCGTGGAGAAGAGGATAGTAGGGGGAGGGTTTAGTTCCGGTAAGGCGACGGAAGGCCGACCAGAACTTGGACGAGTTGATCGGTAGGGTTGCATTTAAACGGGTGCATGTCTGTCGCCAGTCCCGGCGTTTCTTAGCCGCGAGCAAATTACGAACGTGTCGCTGGAGTTGCCGGTGGCGTCGTAGTGTGTCCGGGTCACGCGTGCGGAGGAAGGCACGGTAGAGACGACGGGATTCACGGAGGAGGAGAACGGCCTGTGGGGGTAAGGTAGGACGGTGGGGGTGGATGGCGACAGTAGGAACGTGGGCCTCCACGACCTCAGACAAGGTCTGCTGGAGAAAGGAGGCGGCATGGGTGACATCGTCAGGGTGGTGGTAGGTGAGAGGGTGGCTATTGACCTGGGTGGAAAGGGTATCCCGGTAGGCATTCCAGTCGGCTCGGGAATAGTCGTGGACATACTTAGGGGGAGGAGCAGTACGAGGGTCGAGGCGAGGGCGACGACCGTCTGAAATGGTGAGGAGGACAGGGAGATGGTCGCTACCAATAGGCTCCAGGACATCCACCGTTATGCGGCCAAGGAGGTTGGGGGAGGATAGGACAACATCAGGAGTGGAGTCGGATTCGGGACGGGTGTGCTGGGGGATGGGAATGAGGTCGCCTTGAAGGGAGGAGAGGAACCGATGCCACCGCCGTAACTGGGCGGCGGAACGACTATGGATGTTGAGGTCGGCGGCGATCACGTAGGAGGAGAAGGTACGGTCAATGTGGGAGAGGAAGTCGAAGGGAAGAGGAGCGTTGGGGCGAACATAGATGGTGGCGCAGGTAATGGTAAGGCCGGGGAAGAAGACACTAAGGATCAGGTGTTCGGTGGGGTCGGGAAGGAGAGGTTGGAGCCGAACGGGGATCTGGCGGTGGTGCCCAATGGCAACTCCGCCACGCGCAATCGGGAGGGGATTATCGGAGCGGTGGACTGTGGACTGTGTGGTGGGGTTGCAGGAAGGTTTCATTGAGGAGGAAGGCATCCACGCGGTGGGTGGCAAGGGTGTGCAGGAACAGGTTTTTGTTGGCGGGAAGCGAGCGTATGTTGTTGAAAAGGATACGTTGCTGTCGCGCCATGACTGGGATTTAAACGAGGGTGTCAAGACGGGAGAAGGTGAAATGGGCCTGTTTGTTGGAGTATGTGGCGTACATCTTGAGTTGGAAGATGGAACGGGCAGCAAGGGAGATCTGCTGGAGGGTGTGAGGGCGCTGAAAGGGATGAACATTCTGGAGGACGATGGTAAGGAACCTAATGACGTCCTCAGCGGTGGGGGGGGGGGACAAAGGGAATTGCCAGGAGGGGTGGGGGCGTCCAGGGGACGGACAGGGACGGTGAGTTCAGGAGTGGTTGGAGGGGGTCGGGCTTTACACTTTTTGGAGTAGGTGGGATGGGGAGATTGCAGGTATTGCAGGAAGGAGGGGATTGGAGGTTAGGGCACTGCCGGAGGAAGTGCGCTTGCCGACAATGCGGGCAGGTGGGGGCCTCGCAGCACTCAGCTGTGGGGTGCGCGTTATAGCGCAGACACCTCTGGCAGCGCAGGGATTGAGGAGGGGAACGGGAGGGGTCGACCTTGTACCGCTGGTTAAAAAGGAGGGCACCCTCCTTCAGGAGACGGTCAATGGAGGGGGCATGCTCAGAAAAAACCCACATAAGGTGGGTGGGGCCGGCAGCGTTATGTATGCGGCGAACCGCACGCACCTCCAAATGGGGATGCGCCTTGAGCTCCGCCAACAAATCCTCCTCCGTGATCACTGGACTAAGCCGAGTGATCACGGCGGTGAGAGTTGGCGGGCGACGCAGAGGTTGGGGTTGGCGGGAGGGAGGTGGTGAAGGAGCAGGAGTGAGAGAGGCATGAGGGCCAAAGCGGGTGACAGGGATGCGGGAAAGGAGGTATGTGTGGAGGGTGGGGCTGGGGCAGGAGATGGGGACCAAATCACGGCGAGGAGTGAGGAGGGAGATGGGGGTACCAGGACAATGCTGGCGAAGGAAGAGGGTGAGGTTCCGGGCTTCAAGGAGAGAGGGATCAGGACGGGAGAGGAGGTAGCGGTAGGAGGAGGGGGTAGAGGAGGAGGATGAGGGGGCAGGGACAGGCGGGGAGACATCCATGGCATCATGGGTGGGGGAAGGAGGACGAGGCGGAGCCTTTTTGGAAGCAGAGGGAGCAGGGGTGCCACTGGGGCGCTTGACGGCGGTGGAGGAGGTGTGGGGGATGGGAACAACGGGAATGTGGCGGGGAGGGGCAGGTCCCGGGGCCAGAGTCGGCGCCGGAGATGGTGACGGTGACGGCGAAGGCGAAGGCGACGATGACGATGACGGTGGTAGTGGCGGCGGTGATGGCGAAGGTGACGGGGAGAGCTGGGCGTGGACAGTGGCCCGACGGGCCACCACCCGAGCCGGAGCTGCAGTGACAGGCAGGGGGAGCGGGGGGAAAGGATCAGAACGAGAGGAGCGAGAGGAAGAAGCGGGAGAGGGGGCGACAAAGATAGAGGGTGAAGGGAGAGTGAGGAGAGGTGGGATGGAAGAAGGGGTGTGGGACTGGGCACACCAAGTTATAGTGGTGGAGGCGGCGGAAGGGGAAGTATAAACTATGGCGGTGGTGGTAGCGGTGGCAGCAGTGGTGGGGGCGGACATGACGGTAAAGAGAAACAATAACGAACAGAACGAAGAGGAAAGGACAGAAACTGGGGACAGACAAAGACGAAGACGGATGAAGACGAAGACGGCCGTAGACCAGGGTCAGGACGGCGGCGACGGCGGCGGCGGCGGGCACCGGATGGCGGCGGCGGCGGCGGCGGCGGCGGGCACCGGCTGGCGGCGGCGGCGACGAACAGACGGACGGACGGACAGCAGACGGCAGCGAACAGGCAGACGGACGGACGGACGGACGGACAGCGACAGGCAGGCAGACAGACAGACACAACCGCCGAAGACGGAGATTACAACCTGAGAGCAGCCCAGACGTTGCAACCTGACGTCGTCGACTGAGGGGATCCAACCCTCTGATGATGCCTGGATCGAATGCGCGCGGAAAATTTAATGCCGTATTTCTGGTTCGTGGGTCTGAGTGTGACTGTTATGCAATTACCTCTGCCTCGGAAAATACTGTAACACTCAGTACAAAGCTTACACAATTCACAGATGGATGCACACAATTCTTTCTCTTAGGTTATCTGAGGATTATGGCGTCAGGAAGAGCATTAGGTCAAATATTTGTAACGAAATAAGCTTGCTAAATCATTAAAACAGCAGCTCCGTACGAAAGGATAATTGTTTATCTCTCCCATTAAATGGCGAAAACTTGTTAAATTTTGTTTCTACTACATACATAGTTGTTACAACATACAGAGGGTTATTTGAAGATGTTGCTATTTGCGATGGATAATTTTTCCTTCTTTATTTTCATTAAGCTGTGCACATGTTTTTGACGCACTGGAATATATTTTGTTGTGTTCTCCGTTATGAAGTGTGACAATTTTTGGTTCATTTATTTTGGTATATAAATTTCTTATTATGTATGAAACATATCAACATCTTTTGGACATTCTTTGGAAATATTTTGTGAAATGCATCATCTGAAACTAAATGTAATATGCATAACTGTTAAATGAACTGTGATTCAAGAGCGATGCTAACAGTTGCAGTTGGCAAGTGACAGTCACTGGGTGTGCAGTGACGTGACATGTTCGCGTGTGTGTGATTTAATCGTGCTATTAACGTGCTGGACAAAAATACACGGAAACCTATGGTCGACCCCAAATTTCGACGTGGACGTCATGAAAGAAAATGTTAAACTGCCTGAATACTGTGAGCTTCATGCTGTACTGCAGGCAGCAATGGCAATGTACACCTGTATGGATAGTGATTGTCGTTGTTAGAACCAAGCTATATGCATCTGAGTTGCACAAACTAACGTACTTTAAATTTTTTAACCATATTGGAAGTTCATGAGCTGACACGAACGTCAAAACGTTAACGGCCGCTGTGGTCACGTATAAAGTGTTTATTACGTGTGCTACTGCCTTCACCTAAACTGTGACATCGCGATCGTGGTATTCACGCTACAAGCAGATCCACTGAATCTTCGCGGCCTGAAAGTTAAAGTGAGTTATCTACTGTTTCAAACCCATGTACTGAATATTAGTAACTGCATCGTGTGTAAGAGATGTTATTACCGTGCACACAGAACTTCTATCCGTACAGTAACGATTACGTCCGCCTCGTCTGTGACAAAAAGACTGCAACGAAAAATAAAATAACTGCCACGAGAAACATATACGAAGCAATTAAAACCATTGTAATTAAGCCGCCAGCACTCACGAGCCGCTGCTGACATCACAGCGCACCGACTATGGACAGACAAACTGCAAAGTAAAAGTGTGGCCCTTTCTATCTCTGGGTAAACACTCAAAGAACTTTAAACGTTTTAAATTTAAATCTCTTTCTTGTTGTGAGACACTTTCTCCACTATTTGCTTTCTTGAAAATATATCTTATTTTAGTGAAGTTTATTGGCTTTATTCGTAATCTATATTGACGTTACAAATTTTTTAAAATTTTTTTTATTTTTATCGCTGTTACTGCATGTGTCTTAAAGTGCCTCATGGATGCGTGTGTTTTTATGTACGTGTACAATGTTTTATCAGATGCATTCGCATGCTTTATTACTTGTAGTAATTCAGGCTAGTTGTGGCGTTCACACTGAATTGCGAACACCGACCAATCACAGTAAGGCTGCTTATTCGCTTTTGATGCAAGGCATGCTATCAGTGGGAACTTTAAGTCTGACAGCTGTTCAACTATGCGAACTGTGTTTGCGTTAAGTACTACATCATAGCATCTCATATTCGTGACCAAGTGCGAGTTTATTAAGTTTTCAAAGTTGTAACTGAGAAAAACAACGGCCGGCTCCTTCATCATTTACGAAACTAAAGACGAGATTTTTTAGGATTTTTGTTCTTTTTGGATTAGTTTCCAAATTCTGACTACTTCATTGCAGTACCTTTAGATATAAAACGATCCCCTTTAAGCCTAAGTAATCAAATTTCATTACCAAAATTACGTAGAATAGATCTCTGTTGCCTTCACATACGGCGCCATACAGAGACGGGACAATGTTGTTCTGATGCTTTCTTAAAGAGATCTATAAACTTAGTGTCGAAGTTCGAAATTTAGTGACTGAATTTTTCGGTTTAAGTGTTTTTGTTTGCTTTGAACAAACAATTTGAAGATCGAAAGTATGTTAGGATTGCTATTAACAAAATGGGATGAAGTGCAGATGAAAATAATAGAAGGGCATAAAGGACTGGGTGAAATGTTAGATGCTGTCATTGAATCATAAAAGAAAACATAAAATAACAGATATAAACTGTTTACGGAGAAGTAAAAGCCGTTGGCAAAAAGTATAGAAATTACAAAAAGAAGTGTGTGGGATATTAGGTAAGGTGGGTGAAAATGTAGATCAGACATCCGATATTTACAAAACAAGGAGACACAGAAAGTATTACTGTTGAAGAGGTAGAATGCTAGGACAAAAATACTGAAGCCCAAGTTCTTGAGGATAGCCAAGGGAGAGTAACAGTGAAGAATTAGTATGGTCAGCTCTTCCAGGAATGTAGTGGGAGCACTGAGGCAGAAGTAGAGAAAATTAAAAGGACCACCTCTCAAATTTAGAATAATGTGGATAACTTTGAACGAAACGTGGAAGACAAAAAAATTTGGGGGCATCTTCAGTAATGCAAGTACAGAGCTCGTCAACACAGTTTGGGCTCTCAGTGTGCGAATAAACTCATTTACTGCAGTAAATATCATTAGAATCTGGGAAATAATTGAGTAGTCACAAGAGATTAATTAGTAACAGCGGCGTGTGGATGAGAGAAGTTATTGCCGTGCACATAAGAACTTGGATCTGTACAGCAACGATTACGTCCGACCGAAATGTGACAAAAGGACTGCGACAAAGGATAAACTGACTGCCTGGAAAAACATATCCGAAGAGAGAGCAGATATTTGTTGCTATTAGACTACCCATGGAACCACTGTAGTTACGCCTCCTGCCGGCCGAAGTGGCCGTGCGGTTAAAGGCGCTGCAGTCTGGAACCGCAAGTCCGCTACGGTCGCAGGTTCGAATCCTGCCTCGGGCATGGATGTTTGTGATGTCCTTAGGTTAGTTAGGTTTAACTAGTTCTAAGTTCTAGGGGCTAATGACCTCAGCAGTTGAGTCCCATAGTGCTCAGAGCCATTTGAACCATTTTTTGTTACGCCTCCAGGGACAATGGGCCACCGCTGATGTCACAACGCATCGGCTACGAACATAAGCTACAACGTAAAACTATGGCTATTTCTATCTCAGAGTAAAGACTCAAAGCATTTTAAACGTTTCTCTTTTCTTGTCTTGAAAAACATTTTACAGTATTTGGTTCCGTTGAAATTGTGGAGTCCACCATTAAGAATAGTCGTTACTATTTACTATCTCTGTTTTACTTTTTTGTTTTATTGCAGCTGTTATTGCGTCTCTTGCAGGGGTGTGTTTTTAAGTATACGTGCAGTGATTTATCAGGTGCATCCACGTGTTTTGTTGTGATATGTGGTAATCCGTGCTAAGTTGTGGCGTCAGCCATTGGATTCCGAGGACCCACCAATCATAGCAAGGGTGCTCCTTCCCCACTGGTGCAAGGAACGCTATCGATGGGAACATTGAATATGACAGTTCTCCAGCTTTGCGAACTGTGAATGTGGTGTCGTACATGTGGTGTCTGTTCTTTCAGACATGTCTTTTAGTATAGTCGCCACATATGTAACTAACGCCAGACTGGCAAATGATTCCCTTGGTGCAGATAACACACCACTCTCTAACTCTTACGGGAATTGGCCAAACGCCGTTAGTAATGAGGTTAATGGTCAGGGGCATTACGTAAGTCGAGAATGGGGGTCCGACAGGAGGCGTGCTAGGATAGTCCGTGCAGCTGCGATGACAATTGTGTCCGGATGACTGCCGGCACAGTAGCTCAGCGTTTTCGACAATGGATGATGATGATGATGATGATGATGATGTCGGTTTGTGGGGTGCTCAACATCGAGGTCATCAGCACCCGTACAAGTTCCCAGTCTTTCAAGTTCCAATCTCACCACTTCCAGAATGGTGATAAGATGATGAGGACAACACAAACACCCCGTTCCCTGGCGCAGAAAATCCCCGACCAGGGCGGTAATAAAAGATATGGAATATTTTACGATTTCTATTTGTATTTTTTTTTTGTTTCGTTTCCAAATTCTGACACGCTTTCTTTCGCTATGTTTGTGATTCATTTGAGTTTAAATAATCAAAAATCATGGTCAAATTTACTAACAGTAGATCTATTGGAGCACTTTCCTTCACAAAACACATGTGTCACTCTGGGTAGCAACCGGGATCTGTTCTGATCCATTACAGGTGATGTGATGTGCATCCCGACATGATTCATAGCAGTGTTTACGTGTCTATGTCTATATTCTCTTGTATGACAGACATTCCCTTTACACCACAAAAAGCTGCTATTAAAAAATATATTGTTGTGCTGTAGTCTTTTACGATATTGCGCCATCATCTGGCGGATATACAGCTCAAATCAATAAAAAGCACGTGTCAATGATTACAGTTGCCACAAACAGTATTTTTTTAAAGTCTGTGGAAACACATGGGCCTAAAGTATGGAACGACATCTTCCACCTGTCTCCTCCTCGCTGTGCAACACCTCCCCCCCACCCCCCCACCCCTTCCACCTCTCTCTCTCTCTCTTTGTTATGAGAAGATGACCACACAGAAATATTTTCTTCTGAAAGCCAATCACCGGTGTGCTCTCATTATGTCACAATAGAGGGTAATTTACTGTCATCTCGCACTATTGTATGCTGGATTATATCGTTCCTTGCTTTAGACCTATGGGCTTCCACAGTGCTAAGAATACGTGTTTGAGGTACTGTATCTAGTAATCATAGACACGTTGATCTACAGCGTCGGCCAGATGATGGCAGCATCTCCCAGCTAGTCTCAGCAGAATAATGTATTACATAATAGCACGTTTTGTTGGTATAATGAAGTGCCTCTCATACAACTTATCAAGGCTGTGGAGCACAATTTAAAAATAACTTTTACAGTAAACTCTGGTTACATGACGCGTACTGTATCGACCAGCCTAAGAGAAACGGCGTTATACGCGGTTTTGCAATTAACACTATCCAGTGACTGTAATTCTGCGACGTGAAATTTTTGCAGTAATTCGTGAGCAATTAATTGATTTTATCGCTTTTTTATGGTTATTCTCTGGTGTTAGAACGGTCTATTACTGTTTATGGCGAGTACATGTCAGTGGTTTCACTTTCCATTTTTTTTCAGAAATTTAATTTTTGTATGATCTAATCTGAATGAAAAAGGAAATATTACTGAGGGAATCTGAGGCATTCAAGATTTATTCTTGAGCACAGAATCTCATAACCTGTGTCGTGATCTGTCTTCTACACTTGAAGAGAGAGTTTCAGGAGCATAGCCGTAATGTTCCATGTTTTATCTGCAACATGTCGACGTGCGCTAATTGACTGCGTCACTCCTTTCATGATGCCGTTTTGTGAACACATTGTTAAATTAAGGAAGAAACCCGCACTTAATCGTTTTGAACAGTATATTATTATTGTACGTTTCGCATCATTGACACCAACTGTAAATACACATAACTGGTACTGATGACAGAAATTCTGTATTTATTTCATTATTTTCCTTGCACGCTCGACATTCTATCCCAAATAATTATTCGAATATCTCGCACGCACTATCACGTCATCTGTCGTCGTTCCTTTTGCTGTTATCGTCCGGATCGCAACAACTTAGCGTCCCTTCCGCCGTGGGTGTGTCTACTTCGGTCGCACGCTTTGATCACGTGGACAGCAGACATACCAATTTATTGAGACCAATGAGACATGATCTTTCCCCGTGATCGTCGTACAAGTGCAGCATTCTTTTGGAGACTTCCTTCCTTCTGCGGTGCCTTAACGACCAAATATCAAAGGTGTACAGAGTTCAGGGCGATTTTAGATATCCATATATGTATGAAGAATTCCAATCTGTGGATTAATAACAATGTCAGGTGACACCTATGGTCTCTCACGATGAGGTCAACCGACACACCGACAAGAACATAAAGATGATAGGTATCATACTTGGTTATTTGCAAACTTAGGAGAAATCCGACGAACGTACTGTTCCCAACACTATCTCAACGGTAATAGGAAACACGGAAAGCTGATAGAGCTAAAGAGGAGAATGATGAATCATACGAACGTCCGACTTAGTGCCAGTAGTGTCAGTGTCGTCGTAACTGCCGTCTGCGTCACGTCTGCTGTGCAGCGAGCTACGTTAATTTAAGTATTAACTGTATTTTTCTTACTTGTCACTTCTTCTTCCGTGTGTTTTTGCTTTTAGGAAGCTTTAGTTGTCGAGTGCTAGTAATAGTGTTCCATAGATTTCGTGTTTTCTTTAATACAGTTAGAGAGAGTCTCTTTAGTCAGCCATAGTGCCAGTAGCGCTAGGGTGTGTTTGAATACAATCTAGAGACAAGTAGTGCTATATTCATTGTTTTCTACAAGAAGTGCCTAGTAACCACAGTTTAGTCAACTATCAGCCGCCTTTAGTGAATTTGCAGTCTAGTTAAAAGTTGATTAACTCCCTACAGTAAATTGATTTCTTAGGATGGGTAGGATGTGTGACTGCTGTGTACGGACGCAGGAGGAGCTGGCCACTGTTCGCGAACAGCTGAACGTGTCAGCCGCCTTCAGGCTGTCGCCTCGGAGTGTAGCGGCAATGGGGAGTCTGGTGCGTCACGTGGTACACCCCAGGTGTTAAATGCTTCACCCACTGCCCCTGCTGTCGAGACATCTTCGCGGGTACCGCACCCGGCTGGGCCACCCTCTCCCCAAGGGGAGTGGCGGATTCAGCGGCGTCCGCGGCACACGAGGCGGTGGGTCAATGTGGAGGCTGGCCGTGTGGTATCGCCCGCTCTGCCTGTGAGTGGACATGTGGCCGCTCCTTCAGCAAGGTCCGAGCAGGCACACGGGGGGAGGGATTTATTAGTGATTGGGAGCTCCAACGTTAGGCGGGTGATGGAGCCCCTTAGGGAAATAGCGGAAAGGTCGGGGAAGGAGGCCAGTGTTCACTCTGTCTGCTTGCCGGGGGGTCTCATCCGAGATGTGGAGGAGGCCCTGCCGGCGGCGATAGAGAGCACTGGGTGCACCCGACTACAAATTGTTGCTCATGTCGGAACCAATGACTCCTGCCGTCTGGGTTCAGAGGTCATCCTCAGTTCACACAGGCGGTTGGCGGAGTTGGTGAAGGCGGAAAGGCTCGCTCGCGGGGTGGAATCTGAGCTAACTATTTGTCGTATCGTTCCCACAACCGATCGCGGTCCTCTGGTTTGGAGCCGAGTGGAAGGCTTAAACCAGAGGCTCAGACGAGTCTGCGGAGATCTGGGGTGCAAATTTCTCGACCTCCACTATCGGGTGGAGAAATATAGTGTTCCCCTGAATAGGACAGGCGTGCACTACACGCAGGAAGCGGCTACAAGGGTAGCGGAGTACGTGTGGAGTGCACTATTTGTCGTATCGTTCCCACAACCGATCGCGGTCGTCTGGTTTGGAGCCGAGTGGAAGGCTTAAACCAGAGGCTCAGACGAGTCTGCGGAGATCTGGGCTGCAAATTTCTCGACCTCCGCTATCGGGTGGAGAAATGTAGGGTCCCCCTGAATAGGACAGGCGTGCACTACACGCAGGAAGCGGCTACAAGGGTAGCGGAGTACGTGTGGAGTGCACATGTGGGTTTTTTAGGTTAGAGAATTCCCTCCCTAGGCTCGACAAGACGCCTCCTGACACGCGGCAATGTAGGAGTAGGCAAAATGCAACGCGAAATAACAATATTAATGTGCTAATAGTAAACTGCAGGAGCGTCTATAGAAAGGTCCCAGAACTGCTGTCATTAATAAACAGTCCCAATGCACCCATAGTACAAGGGACAGAAAGTTGGCTGAAACCAGATGTAAACAGTAATGACATTCTAAGCTCAGATTGGGATGTATGCCGCAGAGACAGGCTGAAAAGTGAAGGGGGAGACGTGTTTATAGCGATACGAAGTGCAATAGTATCGAAGGAAATTGACGGAGATCCGAAATGTGAAATAATTTGGGTGAAGGTCACGGTTAAAGCAGGCTCAGACACGGTAATTGGATGCCTCTATAGTCCCCCTGGCTCGGCAGCTGTTCTGGCTGAGCACCTGAAGGATAATGTGGAAAATATTTCGAGTAGCTTTCCCCACCATGTTATAGTTCTGGGTGGAGATTCTAATTTTCCGGATATAGACTGGGAGACTCAAACGTTCATAACGGGTGGCAGGGACAAAGATTCCAGTGAATTTTTTTAAGTGCTTTATCTGAAAACTACCTTGAGCAGTTAAACAGGGAACCGACTCGTCGCGATAACGTATTAGACCTTCTGGTGACAAACAGACCCGAACGATTTGAAATAGTTAACGCAGAACAGGGAATCAGCGATCATAAAGCGGTTACTGCATCGAAGATTTCAGCCGGAAATAGAAATATTAAAGAAGGTAGGAAGATTTTTCCGTTTAGCAAAAGTGACAAAAAGCAGATTTCAGAGTACCTGACGGCTCAGCGCAAAAGTTTTGTCTCAATTACAAATAGTGTTGAGGATCAGTGGATAAAGTTCAAAACCATCGCACAATATGCGTTAGATGAGTATGTGCCAAGCAAGATCGTAAGAGATGGAAAATAGTCACCGTGGTACACCAACCGAGTTAGAAAACTGCCGCGGAAGCAAAGGGAACTTCACAGCAAACATAAACATAGCCAAAGCCTTGCAGACAAACAAAAATTACGCGAAGCGAAATGTAGTGTGAGGAGGGCTATGCGAGAGGCGTTCAATGATTACGAAAGTAATGTTCTATATACTGACTTGGCAGAAAATCCTAACAAATTTTGGTCTTATGTCAAAGCGGTAGCTGGATCAAAACAAAATGTCCAGATACTCTGTGACCAAAATGGTACTGAAACAGAGGACGACAGACTAAAGGCCGAAATACTAAATGTCATTTTCCGAAGCTGTTTCACAGAGAAAGACTGCACTGTAGTTCCTTCTCTAGATTGTCACACAGATGACAAAATGGTAGATATCGAAATAGACGACAGAGGGATAGAGAAACAATTAAAATCGCTCAAAAGACGAAAGGCCGCTGGACCTGATGGGATACCAGTTCGATTTTACAGAGAGTACGCGAAGGAACAGGCCCCCCTTGTTGCAGCGGTGTACTGTAGGTCTCTAGAAGAGCGTAGCGTTCCAAAGGATTGTAAAAGGGCACAGGTCATCCCCGTTTTCAAGAAGGGACGTCGAACAGATGTGCAGAACTATAGACCTATATCTCTAACGTCGTTCAGTTGTAGAATTTTGGAACACGTATTATGTTCGAATATAATGACTTTTCTAGAGACTAGAAATCTACTCTGTAGGAATCAGCATGAGTTTCGAAAAAGACGGTCGTGTGAAACCCAGCTCACGCTATTCGTCCAAGACACTCAGAGGGCCATAGATACGGGTTCACAGGTAGATGCCGTGTTTCTTGACTTCCGCAAGGCGTTCGATACAGTTCCCCACAGTCGTTTAATGAATAAAGTAAGAGCATATGGACTATCAGACCAATTGTGTGATTGGGTTGAAGAGTTCCTAGATAACAGAACGCAGCACGTCATTCTGAATGGAGAGAAGTCTTCCGGAGTAAGAGTGATATCAGGTGTGCCGCAGGGGAGTGACGTAGGACCGTTGCTATTCACAATATACACAAATGACCTTGTGGATGACATCGGAAGTTCACTGAGGCTTTTTGCGGTTGATGCTGTGGTATATTGAGAGGTTGTAACAATGGAAAATTGTACTGAAATAGAGGAGGATCTGCAGCGAATTGACGCATGGTGCAGGGAATGGCTATTGAATCTCAATGTAGACAAGTGTAATTTGATGCGTGTACATAGAAAGAAAGATCCTTTATCATTTAGTTACAATATAGTAGGTCAGCAACTGGAAGCAGTTAATTCCATAAATTATCTGGGAGTACGCATTAGGAGTGATTTAAAATGGAATGATCATATAAAGTTGATCGTCGGTAAAGCAGACGCCAGACTGAGATTCATTGGAAGAATCCTAAGGAAATGCAGTCCGAAAACAAAGGAAGTAGGTTACATTACGCTTGTTTGCCCACTGTTTGAATACTGCTCAGCAGTGTGGGATCCGTACCAGATAGGGTTTATAGAACAGATAGAGGAGATCCAACGGAGAGCAGCGCGCTTCGTTACAGGATCATTTAGTAATCGCGAAATCGTTACGGAGATGACAGATAAACTCCAGTGGAAGGCTCTGCAGAAGAGACGCTCAGTAGCTCGGTACGGGCTTTTGTTGAAGTTTCGAGAACATACCTTAACCGAGGAGTCAAGCAGTATATTGTTCCTTTCGACGTATATCTCGCGAAGAGACCATGAGGAAAAAATCAGAGAGATTAGAGCCCACACAGAGGCATACCGACAATCCTTATTTCCACGAACAATACGAGACTGGAATAGAAGGGAGAACCGATAGAGGTACTCAAGGTACCCTCCGCCACACACCGTCAGGTGGCTTGCGGAGTATGGATGTAGATGTAGATGGAAGAATTACAGTATTTGAGCATGTATGATGAGCTTTAAATGAACACCTTCCAGTGGCTCACAGAATGGGTGTCACATGCAATACTACAAGTGGAAACAGCAACCACTCACGGAAAGTGAGCTACGACTCCTGATAGCTTAATAGAAATAGGTGGTATTGTTTTGTAACCAGACTACTCACATTATCTAATTTCTTCTGATTTTTATTTGGGGGCCTTTTGTACGAGACAACTGTCCAGATTTATCTCTTGTCAAAATCGAATGCGAATCAAGCGTCTTAACCAATAAACCTCGTCGCTGGTATTTTCGCAAGAGTACGACATAAGTTGTTTCGAATATGCCATCAATTCTTAGAAGCTGACAGATGCCTCTTTTTATGAGTTTAAAGAGCAAATTACTCTCGTTTTTTTCTCTTTAGATTTTTGTAAACGGTAACTGACCGATGGTAGGTCCGAATTTTTTTCATTTTTAAAGTGTACATTTTTACACAGGGTTCTCTGTCGCAAATTTGTAAGTTTGCCATTCTGTTGCTGTTTGAATGTTGTATCATCGGTGTCTGAAAAGATTAGATAAAATTAAATTAGCATCGTGTATTGATGCACACACGTACGTGATGGATTAGTAAATCGAGACGAATGTCGTCGAGCAAATATAGAGAATAAGAAAAAAATACACAATAAAAAGTTATTTCTCTGGTGACATATTGTACCTATGTATCTGAGTTATCTTTCTGGCCAGTGACAACACTGCGTAGTACACGATCAGGCTGTTACAGAAACGCCAGAGACAGGAATGTTGACATTGAGTGGGAACTTTAAGCTCTTCAAGCTGCACACTTGTTGGGCGATTTACACAATGGGCAAAATAAAACTGGCTCAGAAAATATTTAATGCAGTTTAATACAGACAATCCAACTGACATCACCTGCCCTTGGTGCAAGTGATGTAAGTTGTATTGCCTGTTTTAAACTGCATGAAATATTTTCAGAGCCCGTTTCATTTTCTCTCTCTGTACAACCAATTCTTATGGAATCCAACCAAAAATTACTTAGCTGCGTGTGCTACTTCGGTAGCTTGCATCATTTCTCAGAGCTGTTTCTGTGATAGGAAGGTATTTAAATATCCAGTGCTAAATTCTTATGATCTGGATCCAGATTAAGATTTGCAGTATATGCTTAAACATACAGATTATCGTTTCCACTTGTGTAGTAGCTCTGCGATCCTACAAAGATATGACTGGTAAGCTTACTTACATCACGGATGGAACTGTTTGTTGGACATTCAGTCATTAGCTAAATGACGTAAATCCAAGACACGATAAGATGGCTACTTTTTCTGCAGAAAAGAACGTTATTGGTGCCATCCAAGAAAGGACCACAGAATGTTAGAGGCGGTAGTCTAGCAGCTAGAGGAAATTTTGTAGTAGGCAGTGTCAATGGGTATCCAACACCTGATTCGCAAGAATGCATGGCAGGAATGTCGAGTAGCAACAGAGTTAGCACCGTACGTTGTCCCTCAAACATTGGACCAGCTCTTAAGCTAGCTGCTGATTCCACTGTTCGTGCTGTTGTTGACACATTTCGTTTACCCTGGCCTGCCACGTTAGCTGTTGTTATCTTTCTTTCTTGTCTTGCGAGCTGTTGTTAACAAAAAATAGCTGAATTTCTTCCAATGGTCCAGTCAAGCTCACTGATACCGATCGACCGCCGTGTCATCCTGCATCATTGGCTTCAGTGGGTGTAGTATAGAGGGGCGTGGTGTTAGCACACAGCTCTGCCACCTTTGGTATTCTTCGTGTCCCGGAGCCGCCACTACTCGGTCAAGTAGCTGCTCAGTTGGCATCAAACGGCTGAGTGGCATAACGTTTCAGTCATCCTCAGATGGAACAGACCCTGGCATTACCAGGAATCGAACCCGGGTCCCCCGCGCGGCAGTCGGACGCGCTGGCCACAAACCTACGAAGGCGGACCGTTTTTGCCATAGATTCAATCAATACGAATGAATAATTCAATACAAAACACTGTCTACTGCGTCGTCGACACATAGTTCTGTAACTCTCGGCTTTTATTTCCATCTGAGTTCTTGACGTACTAGTGTATGAGATTCCCCGCGTCACAAAGAAATGAGGTGTAAGGGAGTCATAAAACAACTCGCAAAGCAACAGCAAACATATCAACATATTTTTACGTATTGCTTTACCTGACTGTGCCAAGAGAAACTACACTGGTGTGCAAAACTTAAGGACGAAAGGAATTTTCTCATGATGTGTCTCGGTCAAGTAAACAAAGCTCGGTGAAACTTCGACCATACATGGAAAGAATTGCTACCGTATAGTAAAGTAGGCAACCGAAAGCAATAAAGAATGAGACGAACAGAAATGCTACTTTTATTCAAAGCCAATAATGACATTGAAGTCACTGCGAGCTACATTGAAGCGCTAAAAAAAACTGGTGTAGGCATACGTACTCAAATACAGAGATGTGTTAAAATGCAGAATACGGCACTGCGGCCGGCAACTTCTATACAGACTAACTATTTCCACCATGAATAACTCCGAAAGTATGGTAGGAGCTGAAAAGGTATGGGACAACGGGGGCTATAATATGACGTTGGTTTTCTTTGTTTCTATGTGGGATCGCGTGACAGATATGAAGGTCAACATTGATTTTTAAAATGGGATGCTATAGTTTAGTACTTCTTTTCTGATAGCTGCTATCGAGGCGAATCCAGTGATGTATAACAATGTCTTTGAAGGACACAAGGGTGGCATGAACGTCCATTTACAGAAGATGTTCGAAGTGATGACCATTGGTACCAATGCAGTGCTGCAATCTTCTTATCATGGATTGAGTGGTATTCCTTATCACTTCAGCAATTATTGAAGCATATGCTCTGACAATTCTCTCTCGTATACCTTCAGGTGTACTCGGAACGTCTTAATAAACAATGTCTTTTACGAATCTCCACAAGAAAAAATCCGGTGGTGTCAAGTCTGGCGAACGAGTCGGCCGTGACACATCTCCTCCGCGTCCAATCCCACGGTTAGGGAATTGTCTCTGCAACTCATTTCTAGTCATCAGCGAAAAATATGCCGGACACCCATCTTGTTGATACCACATTCTGTTCCTTGTTCCTAAAGGTGTTTCTTCCAATAACAGGCCTAATGCTTGTTGCCGGAATGTAGTGTACTTCCTAGCATTAAGATTTCCTTCGATGAAATAGGGGCCTATAATTCTGTCCTCCAGAATCCCACACCACACATTCACTGAACACGATTTTTGAAACAGCCAGCATGGATTATCAGTTGCCCAATAATGCGTGTTATGCAAATTAACATCTCCATGGTTCTTGAATGTAGCCTCGTCAGTAAATAAAATCAAATTAACAAATGTGTCATACCTCTGAATCTGAAGTTGAGTCCATCGACAGAATTCAGTGCGGCGCGTGCAATCCGTACCAGTTATTTCTTGGTGGAGACTGAAATGGTAAGAATGATATTTATGGCGATGCAGAACACGAACAACACTACTCATGCCAGATTCTCTTACGATTTGACGCGAACTAACACATGGAACTCGAACAACAGTGGCCAGAGTACCAACTTCCACTTCCTCGGTAGTAACTTTCCTTTGCCGGATATGTTTACGATGTATTAAAGATCCAGCTGTGCTCAATTTATCATACACATATTTAAAGGTACGACGTGTAGGGTGAGTACTTTAAGGATACCTTTCAGAAGATAAGTCTCTAGCTCTTACTGAATTTCATTGGCATTCTCCATAATAATGAGCATATCGACTTGTTCTACGAAGGAATACCTCATTCACATTCCCTTGCTTCGATGATACTAGTCTTACCGCTCCTATTAGTGTTGTATTGCGAAACGGTCAAATTTTGTTTACATCCCAATGGCACGTTAAATGTAAACGCCTTATTTGGCGAGTCTCGGTCCAGCGCACAGTTTTAATCTGCCAGAAAGTTTCATATCAGCGCACACTCCGCTGCAGAGTGAAAATCTCATTGTATTTACTATTTGCACGAGAATTGTCAGAGCATGTGTTTCAATAAGTGCCGAAGTGATAAGGAATACCATTCAGTCCATGATAAGAATTGTACAGCAGTGCATTGATGCCAATGGTCATCACTTCGAACACCTTCTGTAACTGGACGTTCATGCCATCTTTTTGACCTTCGTTGACATTCAAATACCTTACTCTTACACACCATTGGATTCATCGCGATAGCTGCTATCAGCTTAGTAACTACCAAACTATAGCGGGGCCATTTAAAATAACTATATTGACCTTTATATCTGTGACGCGACGCCACCTAGCAACAAAAAACCCAACGTCATATTATGGCCCCGGGGTTCCTATGCAACATACTTTCGGAGTTATTGTAGGTGGTAATAGTTAGTGACTCACCCAGTATAAGATAACACGTGTCTGGCGCAATTGTTAGATCGGTTACTGCTACTACAATGGCAGGTTTTCAAGATTTAAGTGAGTTTGAATGTGGTGTTACAGTCGTCGCACGAGTGTAGGGACACAGCACCTCGGAGATAGCGATGAAGTGGGCATTTCACGAGAATATCAGGAATCCGGTAAAACATCAAATCTCCGACATTTTTGTTGCCGGAAAAGCATCCTGCAAGAACAGAACCAACAACGACTGAAGAGTGTCGTTCAGCGTGACAGAAGTGCAACTCTTCGACAAATTGCTGCAGTTTTCTATACTTTGCCATCAACAAGTGTCAGCGTGTGAACCATCCAACGAAACATTATCAATATGGATTTCGGAGCCGAAGGCCAACTCATGTACCCTTGACGACTACGCGACACAAAGCTTTACGCCACGCCTGGGCCAGTCAACACCAACATTGGAATGTTGATGACTGTAAACATGTTGCCTAGTCAGACATGTTGGCTACCGACGAGTCTTCTTTCAAGTTGTATCAAGCGGATGGACATGTACTGGTATGGAGACAATCTCATGAATCCATGGACCCTGCATGTCAGGGACGGGACTGTTCAGGCTGGTGGGGGCTCTGTAATTGTGTGGACCATGTGCAGTTGGAGTGATATGGGACCCTCATACGTCTAGATACGACTCTGATAAGTGACAGGTATGTAAGCATCCTGTCTAATCACTTGCATCCATTCATGTCCATTGTGCATTTCGATGGACTTGGGTAAGTCCAGCAGGACAATGCAACACCCCACACGTCCGGAATTGCTACACAGTGGCTTTAGGAACACGCTTCTGAGTTTAAAAACATCCACTGCCCACCAAACTCCCCAGACATGAACATTATTGAGCATATCTGGGATGCCTTGCAACGTGCTGTCCAGAAGAGATCTCCACCCCTTCGAACTCTTACGGATTTAAGGGCAGTGTTGCAGGAGTCATTGTGTGAATTCCCTCCAGCACTACTTCAGGCATTAGTCGAGTCCATTGCCACATCGTTTTGCGGAACGTCTACGTACTGGCGGGGGCCCTACACCATAACATGCCGGTGTACCAGTTTATTTGGCTCTTCAGTGCCTGGACGTTATAAAAGGCTGAACATAGTTCTTAATGGGGTGTGTGGCCACCACAGAGAGCAATGCACGCTTTCCAACGTGCTCCCAATCCGGTCACAAGGCTAATAACGAGTCCTTGTGAAAGCGCTTTCCATCACTAGCGTTGTTGACGATTATGAGATGCTCTTTCGTGCATGTGGACGTACTGTAATTCGTCTCTCCAACGCAAACCACGCGTTCTTGATGAGAGCCAGCGAAACGGGAAGGCCACTCCGTTCGCCGAATATCCTTTCGTCCCAAGAGCTCCTTCACCAGCCGGCTCGATGCGGTCACGGGATGTCATCGATGAAAATGAAATAAGGGCCGAATGCGCCACTCAAAAGACGCGCGTAGGGAAGTAGTACAGATTGACAATAATGTTAACTGGTGTGCCCTGTGAGCAATACTAAACTCGTAGGTACACGATTCACGCTTCGTCTTGTTCCAGTTTCCCGATGATTCTTCCCCTTGTGAAGTCATCCGAATATTGTCTCCAGGTCATATTACAATGAAGAACATCATCTAACTGTTCACTTATTGAACGACACTGTCACTTGTAAATGATAGCACACAGCAAGCCGGCCAGGGTGGCCGAGCGGTTCTAGGCGCTACAGTCTGGAATCGCGTGACCGCTACGGTCGCAGGTTCGAATCCTGCCTCGGGCATGGATGTGTGTGATGTCCTTAGGTTAGTTAGGTTTATGTAGTTCTATGTTCTAGGGGACTGATGACCTCAGAAGTTAAGTCTCATAGTGCTCAGAGCCATTTGAACCATTTTTGGGCACAGCAATCAGTCATCCTTTTTTGCACGTTTTAACTGGCAAATCCATATTTTGGCTAGTGCCTAGCCATTATAAATCCCAAAAATACAAGAGGTACATGATCAGGCGATATTATAAAAAGTTACAACTCGTGGCATAACGTATATGCTTATACATTAGATTACATACCACTATTCTCTAGTCTCAAGGCATGTCAGTTCGCTGTTGTTCGGGTGTCAGTCACAGTTCTTTAAATACTGCTGTATAATGAAGATAGGCTGCGTGGAGAACACGTCGATTGTCTGTATGGCGCCCTCTATATGAACTTCGTAATACATAACTCACAAAGGAAAGCAGTTATGGTCTCTAGTAAAAAAAACTCCGAATTTGCATGGAATATAAATTAAATTATTTACAATGCCGTCCGACTTATTTCCATGTTTGCGAGTACACATAGAAACTATTTAAAAAATTCCTGTCTAACTCTTTGTGAGTCAATTGTATTCTTGTCCTTTAAAACACACATGTAACGTCAGATAGGCAAAACATTTTCTTAAAAATATATTTACAAGACACAAGGAGGCACATACTATATACTGAAACTATTATAACTGATTTTATTTAAGTGTTTTTATATTTTCTACTATTTTTCTCTTTATTTAAATGTCATGACGGGTTTGTTGTTCCTCTTATTTACTTAATAGTTCATAAATGGCACCAAATGCCAGGAAGATAGATAGGTCGTGTGACTTGGCGTTCCGTTACAGATGTATATCGTACTAGTCTCTGTGTCACTTCAACCAGATTTTAATCATAAATACGAATAACCAGTATACTGAATTGCTGTTATTACCAATGTACATGCGTCTAAACAACGAAGCATGGAGAAAGTTCTGTAGGTTCAATATTATAGCCATCGTACTCGCACAGTATTATGTTAATCGCTGTCATTTGCCTCTCCTTCAACTGTCTTACGTTGTGGGGCCAGCTCAGTTTTCTACTATAATCTCGCTTACCTCGCGCTATGTGAAGTCCAGCTACTTGACCACGGCTGGAAGACCTTTACCAACATGTTTGCGAACATTCATTCATTTCCACATAGTATTTAATTTACCATAGTACTTTGTCTACCTAGTCCTCAAGTTTTTCATAGCTGTGTATTATGCTACTGACAGTCAACAATTCGAATTTAATGAATACGAAACTCTAACGCAGAACTCAGCTGAGAAAATGGTTCAAATGGCTCTGAGCACTATGGGACTTAACATATTAGGTCATCAGTCCCCTAGCACTTAGAACTACTTAAACCTAACTAACCTAAAGACACCGCACACATCCATGCCCGAGGCAGGATTCGAACCTGCGACCGTAGCAGTCCCACGGTTCCGGACTGCAGCGCCTAGAACCGCACGGCCACCGCGGCCGGCCAGCTGAGAAAGATTGATCAGAAATCTCAGCAGACATCACGTATAACAGCAACGTCGGCCTTAATCAAATTGATGAACTTCAAGTTTACCAGTGGAATCATGCACGCTTTGTGTTTCATATGCGAATGACGATGGAAGTATCAACGCAGAAAATGTACTCGACTGGGGATATATTTATGTCCGTCTGCGTCCATCCTTCACAAATCTGGCATGTTTCATTCATCAGTCTGAAATAATCAATCTACATGCGTGAGAGAAAATTGTAAACAAAGTCAAACGTCGGATGGATGCAGCAAATCAGCAGAGCTCTTGTTCAGAAAACCTTCAGTCTAACCTCACTTCCCCTGTAGAGCCTCCATTTACTTTCGTATTATTCCATCTTATTTTCCTGCAAATAATTATGAATTGTCATGCGAAAAAAGAATCTCTGAAATACTGTAGATCCACCGAAGTTTCTACTGCAAAAGCAGAGGTGATAATGCTGATACCATAATTTAACGTCTGTAGTTTCTACAAAAAAAGTAATTGTATCCTGATGGGTTTTAAACTACATCTGTTACCAGTGACAGAAAAAAATCGTTTTATTTTATAAAAAAATTTCAGTTCCCTTTTGCAGATTAGTGTATTATTTATGTTGTTGCTTCTATGTGAACTTTATTTTCATCTTCGTTCGTTATTTTTTGTTTCACTTAACCGGATTTCAGTGTTATGTTGGGAAGAACATATACCTAGATATTCATATTCTTTTCTTTACAAGCATGTCACAGATCAGAATGGCACGAATAAAATTGTAGTTTCTCCCCGTCTCTCTCTTACTATAGCCTCTCTTAAATACTGAGTTTTGTATCGTTTTTACTGGATTGCCAATACACCTTCCTGTCTAGGAAGCTAGTTCAACATGCGGTAAATTACGTCGTTTCTATCCGTGTGCGTGTCCTACTTTAATTAAATTAGCCACCAGCATCAGTCGGCTCTGTTTGAATAGTTACCGAGAACTGAGGGAAGATTAATTCGTTGCAAGAAAGTTTGCTCAATACGAAGAAGGCTATTTACAGAGTAAAGAACAATCGATCGTCTCTGACGTGATTAGTGATTCCATTGAAGAGGCTGCAAGGTAAGGAGTACTGGGTCATATTGCGATTTCCAGTGAAAAGACTGTAATGTACAGAAATCTCAGTCTGGCACAACAGGAATCAACGTAAAGGAATTAAAAAATAAACTACAGAATCTGACGGAATCTGTAAAAAAGATAGCAAAGAATTTTGGCAGAAAACTCATCGTCCTAGACAGCTTTGACAAAGTTTAATTTGAGAAATGAGAGAGTGATTCTACATGAATCAAAATGTAATGCTAGCATGAAGCACTTTGTCACTCGCTGCAAAAGAAGATACTCATTTTTCTAAGCAGAAGGTGCTTTGCTGAAGACCCTAAGAGGAATAAAATATATCTGGAAGAGATCTGTAGGCAAAAGAAGGATACTCGTAAAGAGAACGGATACAACTGAGTAATGCTGCAAATACTTGATACACGCAAGGAAATTAAAAAAGACAGGCACAAAGTCCTAAGTAACCTGGTTGGACGGCAACCTCACTTTTAGAAATTGTTGGCAGGGTGCTGTCATTGAAGGCGTTACAGAACGCAGCAGAACTACTTTCGTGAGCATTGGATCTAATGCTTGGTTTTTACCTAACTCACTGCTAATGTATAAAACGGGTTGTGCAACAGAAGGTTATCATATCCAAACGAATTACGAAAATTTTGCCAACGGCGTGTGTATTGCAATTGCAATTTTGTGATATTGTTATGGTTATGGACAAACTTTCACCCCGAAATAGGGGTGTTTTCTCTTGTACAACACTTTTCACATCTAAAATATTTTTGTGTAACGGAAGTCACAAGAAAAATTGAGAACATAAATTACACGGATGAAAATGTTTTTGTTTAAGCAGCTCCTCAATATTTGGTTGCAAACTTTTCGCGCAGCTCGAGACACTGGCGGAGTTTGCATTGTTGCCGGTTTCAGGTGACGGTTGCGCTAAGCGCATACAAGAGCTCTGCGCTTGAAGAAAGCGTGTATACTGCAAGTTATGACTCTCGTTTGCATGTGCATAAGTTTTCGCTTATGGTCACGATCAGCAGTGACAATTCGCATCAAATGAATAAAAATTCATTAATAACTTGCTGCGACCACGTTTAATGCTCGCATTGGCTGCAACATTCACAGCAGAGCGCTGAGAAGTATTGAAGTATTGAACGCTCACTGGTTGTCGGAAAATGCCTGACATAGCTGCACATCACAATCGTTCGTGATTCCAACAATAGTTAAACTACATCTAAAGGGTATCTCCACGTTCAGGTGACTGCTATGTATTTCCATGATGGATAGCGTCAATTCAATTGCATCCTTCGTATTTCACGAGGAAGTGTAGACACACCAATTGTGAAGGGTGATCTTAATTTGCACTGCTACCCTTCTGAAGATGAGCAGGGGAGATTAGTGTTTAACGTCCCGTCGACAACGAGGTCATGAGATACGGAGCAAAAGATCGGTTTAGGGAAATATGGGGAAGGAAAGCGGCCGTGCCCTTTCACAGGAACCATCCAGGCATTTGCTTAAAGCGGTTTAGGGAAATAACGGAAAACTTAAATCAGAATGGCCAGACGCGGGTTTGAACCGTCGTCCTACCGAATGGGAGTCCAGTGTGCTAAACACTGCGCCACCACGCTCGGTCCTTCTGAAGAAAAATTGCTATAACGAAGTTTGAACTGTTCTCTAAGCCGTAACAGGTTATCCTCAGGGAAAACCTGTTATCCTCAGGGAAAACTCTCTACTCGTTTAAATCACTCAGTTGCTCGTTCATTGAGTTGAGGCAATTAGTAATGGTAGCATCCTGGTTACGCTTTCATAGTTGTGTCTTTTGCAAAAGGGGTTTTTGGCATCATTTACATCTATAACTGTGGTATTTCTACCTTGAAGTTTCACATTCAGATTATTCTGGAATTCGAAGAAGTCTGCATAGTATGCAAGGGAAGATATAAAGCTATCATCTGTGAATGAATGATGAAACTCAGATTTCTCTTGAATCAAAAGAAATAGTTTTACCTGTGATATCAATTCATGAAGCCCGCTAAGCATATTGTCCTTCGGAAGTCACTAATCTTTCGTATGAAATATTGAAGATTGATTTTCAGATTTGAGGTCATTACGTAGGACTCGGAAAAGACGAGAATTCATAGCTTGACTTAATTTTATTAACTACACTGATACTTTCAGCGCAGTGTTCAGTTTCTCAGGTAAAGTTTCAGAAGCTAGGGCATTTCTGTGGATCACGCAGTAAGAGTCAACAAGTTCATTATTATTTTCTCTGGCAATACTTAAGGAGCCAAAATGTGAACCTAGCATAGTTGGTGCTCATTCAATACAAATTCCTATTTTCAACCGAAAATTCATTAATGGCAGAAAATACATGAGAACTTTTTGACGTTGTTTGCAAGCTCTTTGAGAGCAATTGTTCTTCCATTATTTTGTTCTCGTCCATAAAAAGGCAGTATACCATTAAGTCCCATTGTTGACCTATATTATTAGCATTATCACACTGTAAGGAAAAATGTGAAGTAATTTTCAATCCTTCGAATAGCTGTTCTTTCCAATTCAGTGCCATTTCTTCGGTTAGACGTTGCACACCGTTGTTTGAAAGAAATATATTGTCCATTTTTCGCTGACTATCTTCTCCAGAAACCATTGTGATTGCTTTAAGAGTGAAACGTTTGAGTAACGTCTCACCATTAGTGTAAGGCATTTTTTCAACATACAGTTATACAGTCAATCGGTTTCAAATAACAGAATGAAATTTTGAGAAACCCTATAAAATAACACGTAGAAAATTATGACAGGAAGCATTGACCAAGACGACAATTGTCGTGACATACAAAGGTTACTTACTTAAAATTACATTGCGAGAAACCAATGGTTAGAATTAAGAGCAGATATGTTAAAGTCAAAAAATAAAATAAAACACGTTACAGACTTTATCACGTGTGCCTAGCTAGGAACAACATCAGACTGATCGGCCCAGTGTCTAATCTTAAGAGAATTTTACCTGTAAAAATGCCTATTGTTAGTAGTTTTCAGAAGTCTGAAAATAAATTTTTCAACAGAAATTTGAATAAGACTGAAATAGATTTTACACCAGAAGAACTTGCCTTGTTTGAAAAAAGACTTGAATGCAATGTAATGCCTATCCTGTCAGATTAAAAAGTTGTAGGAAGTATGATTCTAGATCTTAAAATAGTGGACCTTAGTACTGCTATTGACAACGACAGTCTTTTCTTTTGTATTTTTTGAAAAGCCACTAATACAAATAAGATTGTGACAGCTAGTTCAGTGCATTTTTCCATTCAACCATTCATCGTGTAGTTTGTGTACCATAGTCACCTGACAAGCTTAATGAAAAGATGAATTTGATAAAAACTATTGCAGTTAATAACGGTTTTGATCCCTCGTTAGTTGAAAAGGTCTTCAAAGTTAAAACTGACGTTAAAGTGGTCGCTTTAAACATCTGTTATGTTTCTGACAGTAACGATTATAAAAAAGTTTCTTCCATTCCATTTTAGCCCCTATTTCTTATAGAATTCGTAGTTTTCTAATTATAAAATATGGATGCAATGTTACATTATCTACTAACACTAGCTTGCAAAAAAAGTCTCGTACACAATCTCAAGTCCACAGTTGCTCCTATAGACAAATCGAAGAGATTTTCAAGCATATTTCTAGGAACGGTGGCCTCATTCTCAATGAACAGTTACATCTACGTAATTTTTTCAATGGTTTGAAACAACTGCTCGCGGAATTCTGATTCGTCTACTTTTTGCTGTTTTTTCTTCCTCTGGTTTCCAAATATCATTTTCTTCGATTCTCGTAGATGTGCGCTACTAAAGTTACCTTCATGCAGATACACATGTCAAAAAAAGTTTCGCATCACCCCGATTCCGAGAACTCCTATAGATAGACGTGGACTGTATCACAGACACAGTCCCTTCGACAGTTCAGAGATGTCACTAGGCTGTGTTGTCTATAGTTCAGCAATGCCTAGACGGTCAATACCGCGGTTCAATCGCGTCCGCATTGTTACTTTGTGCCAGGAAGGGCTCTCAAGAAGGGAAGTGTCCAGCAGTCTCGGAGTGAACCAAAGCGAAGTTGTTCGTACATGGAGGAGACGCAGAGAGACAGGAACTGTCGATGACATGCCTCGCTCATGCCAAGGGTTGCTACTGTAGTGGATGACCGCTACCCGCGGATTATGGCTCAGAAGAACCCTGAAAGCAACGCCACCATGTTGAATAATGCTTTTCGTGCAGGTACAGGACGTCGTGTTACGACTTAAACTGTGCGCAACAGGCTGCACGATGCGCAACTTCACTCCCGACGTCCACTGCGAGGTCCATCTTTGCAGTCACGACACCATGCAGCGCAGTACAAATGGGCCCAACAACATGCCTAATGGATCTCTCACGACTGGCATCATGTTCTCTTCACCGATGAGTGTCGCATATGCCTTCAACCAGACAATAGTCGGAGACGTGTTTGGAGGCAACCCGGTCGGGCTGAACGCCTCAGACAGACTGTCCAGCGAGTGCAGCAAGGTGGAGATTTCCTGCTGTTTCTGGGTGGCATTATGTGAGGCCGACGTACGCCGCTGGTGGTCATGGAAGGCTGTACGATACGCGAATGCCATCCTCCGGCCGATATTGCAACCAACCATATCAGCAGCATATTGACGAGGCATTCGCGCACCCATTGTGCACATCTTGTGAATGACTTCCTTCAGGATAACGACGTTGCTCGACTAGAGTGCCCAGCATGTTCTCCAGACATGAACCCTGTCGAACATGCCTGGGATAGATTGAGACGGCTGTTTGTGGACGACGTGACCCACTGACCATTCTGTGGGATCTGTGCAGAATCGCGGTTGAGGAATGGGACAATCTGGACTATCAGTGCGTAGATGATCTTGTGGATAGTATGTCACGACGAATACAGAAATGCATCAATGCAAGAGGACGTGCTACTGGGTACTAGAGGTACCGGTGTGTACCAGAGTCTGGGCCACCACCTCTGAAGGTCTCGCTGTATGGTAGTACAACATGCAATGTGTGGGGAATAAAAAAGGCAGAAATGATGTTTGTGTTGATCTCTATTACACTTTTCTGTACAGGTTCTGAAAGTCTCGAAACTGAGGTGATGCAAAACTTTTTTTGATATGCGTTTTCTCTGGATTGCACAGCTGTTTCTATACTTTTTCTATATTATTCTGTCCTTTACGTAATATAATTTTCTGTAAAGCCTAATAGATGGCTTTTAGCTGTACTTCATCTGCTTCACTACTATGTATTTTAAAAAATACATTAAGCTGTCTTCCTCATATTATGGTTTTAAAATTAACTGATATTTTTTTCAGTTATATCTTCTATGATGTTTCAAATGGGCACATGTCACTGTCCGCGCCCCATAGGCGGAGCATCTTGTTTTGTTTCCGTGGCAGCGATGAAAGCCACTGGTCCGATCAGTTTGATGTTGTTCCCAGATAGACACACATGCCAAAGGCTGGAACGTGTTCTGTCTCGTTTTTTGACTTGAGATATCTGCTCTTATTTCTGACCACTGCTTTCTCGCATTGTAATTTAACGTTACTTCGTGCGTCATGACAATTGTGATCTTGGTTAATGCTTATTATCGTATTTAATTTTCTAAGTACTTTTATAGGGTTTCTCAAAATTTCAAATATTTAGAGGTGTCGAAACCTAGGTCAGTGTATCAAATATTTATTTGCAACCGGTTGGCTGTAAAATTCCTATGTTGAAACTAATATACGGCCGTTGAGAAACAGCCTCGTTTAAAAGCTGTTTTTCTTCTATTACGGTAGAAATTTCACATGATGCTTCAGTACCATTCTCATTTTTTTGCCGAAAGATCCCAGTAGAGTACGGTTTCAAACGATTTGACTTACTTCTTTCTTCAAACAAAAAAATTCTTTTGGTTTATTCTTCAACGTCGAGTGAGCTGTTCTTAGATGACGTTCCAGATGCACAGGACTCAGTGAGTCGTGACTGAGAACATTATGTCACAGGAGCTAATCAGTCGTTACTGAGTCTATTATGATGCACATCACACTGTGCCAATTGGACATGGTCCTTTTCAGTTAACGAGAATCGGTACCTAACGTATTTTCATTATACAATCTTCTTTTAGCAGATATTTTCACTCGACTTACAAAACCAGTAAAAATAATATTTGACTGGTCCGACCACGTGTTTCTGCTTTCTTCTGAGCTACCTGCGCCTGCCCCCCCCCCCTTCCCCTATTAATCCCTCATGCCGCTACCTCTCCTCCTCCCCCAGGAGGGCCCGGTTTAAGAAATCGAACTTCCATCTACAGAACGGTTTCAAATGTCTGATTACGTTACAGATGAGTCAATGCGTTAAACATTTGATGTTAAACTTATAATCGAGATATAGTTCAGAAAAGGTTTGAAATTACGCTTTAAGCTTGTTGGATGTTGCTAAGCGCTCTCATTATTAAAAATTGGAGAAGTATAGTCTGAGTTATTAGTGCTCCGTGGTAAGAAGAAGTTAATTTTTTGTACGTCTCGATGTTTATGACGTCATATCTCCTGTGCTACGTGTCGTTTAAGGACATAATGTTGCAGGTACGTTCAGTGGTATATGTGAACACTGCCTACAAAGTGTTTTGCAAATGCAATTAGCTGAAATGAAGTAATAAATTAAAACATCAGGTCTGATACGTGAATTGAAGTGGATGAATTCGGTCTGTAATTATATCAAATGCTGGAACTGAAAATTTTATTCTCGCTGGACGCCGTTTAATAGGCAACCTGCAACTGGCCGTGTGCACCATGAACCGTAAACCGGTTACTCGTTCAGTAACGAGGACACTGACGAGTTAATGTGAAGAACGGCATTATTTGAATTAATTATGCAAAATAAGACAAGACACATAATACTTAAAATTGGTGGAATATTTGTTGTTCATGGCCGTTCTGTGTTGCGACTACCGGTATACAACTGCGACTTCAATTCAAATGAAGTGGTGTAGGCTTAGACTAATAACTTCGTCAGAGCAAAGATTATTCATGAAGATATCTGCATGAAAAAGTTACCGCACGTGGTGTAGGAAGGTACTGCATGCAGCAATTTGCTGAATGCTTCATTTTTATTCCACAAAAATAGTGTCTGAGGAAGTCCGTGTATCCTCACTTGTCACAATTGTTTCTGGTATAGTAACTGAAAAAGATGGTGACTGAAATGCATACCCTCTGATGGTAGAGAAACTTGAAAGATTGTAGAGGGTTAGGGCTGGAATAATTTAAGAGATTATAGGTGATGTGATTACTATTTTAGAGAATGTTTATGATGATGATAGTGATGATTACAGTGACATTGCTGATGACGGCATAAAAAGTCGGTACGCTTGAGACACATGAGCTGCCTAATACGTTCCAAAACGCTGCGTACAAACACGTTATTCCCGCGGAGCAATTTCTTCTGTTTTTATTGGCAATAGAAAGGCACGATCAAGGGAATATCATCTGCATACCAAACAGAATGGTCTTAGTGTCACTATCCTATAGTACAGAGTCAAAGTTTGGATATTACAAACTTTCTCACGCTTAGGCAAATAAACAAATCGGCTGTTTCTTTTCGAATTTCATGTGATATACGGCAGGCCTCAAGGGGCTTATGGTGACGCCATTAGCTCATGGGCGGCTCTTAGAAAGCCCCAGAAAAGTGTGTTTTAGCATTTTTTCGTACCAAAACCGTGCCGTGGATTCGAAGATCGCTCTAAACAGCAAACGACTGAAATATTTACAATTTGTTCGTAAGACCCTGGTCTCCAAGAACCTCCGAAACATTTTTGAAATCTTTTTCAGTTTCCGATGTATAGAGGTTCTAAATTACAGTTCATGTAAAATACGCACGTACATTTCAGTGTGAGGCCAAATTTAAATAATAAATAAGAGCAGAAAATAGCTCAAATTTTAACTTTGCATTCTCTAGGTATTTGTTTAGAAGTGCCATCTTTCCGCTTTCAAACGAAATAAATAAAAATAGAAAGAGTAAAATAAAATAAAATCTGTATCCGTCATCGAGAAACACCTCAAAAACATGGTTTTTGGGAACCAAAGCCGAGCCGCAGATTCCAAAATGGCTACGCACAGCAAACGCCGGATGATACGCCAGTTTGGCGATGACGAATACATGTTTCTAATGTGCGTCCACCGTGATGTCGCCAAACACGGATGCGACCATCATGATGCTGTAAACAGAACCTGGATTCATCCGAAAAAATGGCGTTTTACCATTCGTGCACCCAGGTCCGTCGTTGAGTACACCATCGTAGGCGCTCCTGTCTCTGATGCAGCGTCAAGGGTAGGTGCAGCCATGGACTCCGAACTGATAGTCCACACTGCTGTAAACGTCGTCGAACTGTTCGTGCAGATGGTTGTTGTCTTGAAAACGACTCCATCTGTTGATTTAGACATCGAGACGTGGCTGAACGATCCGTCACATCCATGCGGATAAGATGCCTGTCATCTCGACTGCTAGTGATATGAGGCCGTTGGGATCCAGCACGGCGTTCCGTATTACCCTCCTGAACCCACCGATTCCATATTCTGCTAACAGTCATTGGATCTCGACCAATGCGAGCAGTAATGTCGCGATACGATAAACCGCAATCGCGATAGGTTACAATCCGACCTTTATCAAAGTCGGAAACGTGGTGGTACGCATTTCTCCTCCTTACACGAGGCATCACAACGACGTTTCACCAGGCAACGCCGGTCAATTGCTGGTTGTGTATGGGAAATCGGTTGAAAACTTTCCTCATGTCAGCACGTTGTAGGTGTCGCCATCGGCGCCAATCCTGTGTGAATGCTCTGAAAAGCTAATCATTTGCATCTCACAGCATTTTCTTTCTGCAGCTTAATTTTCGTGTCTGTAGCACGTCCTCTTCGTGGTGTAGCAATTTTAATGGCCAGTAGTGTATATGTGGGCAGCCTCACTTCAGTTCTTGCCCATGACAGATGACTTGAATCCACTTACGTATACGCACTGTCGCACTTACATAAATCAGGTACAAATACAGAATTACAAGAACTTTTATATAAATGTTTAGATAGGTTAGATTCTTCTCTAATTCGACTGAAATGGTGTGTTTAAATATAGTTAGAGCGACTTTCCTTATGTGGAACTAAGAATGTATAAATCAGTAAGCTGATATTTATTGAGCAATCTAGACGTAAAGTTATAGCTAATGAAACTTGAAAGATGAGACGGCTATTGAAAGATAATAGCGGCAATATATGGAATTGTGTCTGTCCAGTCTTATTAATAGGCGTATAATCTAACGCGGAGCGACTAATGTGGTTCAATTTATGATGATATAGGCGGTGGCAGAGGCAATGACAGTAGCAACTGTACTAGAAACCTTCATTAAAAATTTCAATCATGGTACATAGGCACCTTTAACTAGACCACAATCAACAAGAGATACAATCACCTATCCTGTAACACAGAGACAACTCGTTAATTATTCAGTAAAAATTAAACATATCTTGAGGCATAAAATTTTCCTTCTTTTTAGATGTAAACAATTTTATAAACAGCTGGAGCTCGTGATACTAGCCAACGGGTAACTACAGACATGCCTCAGAAATGCCTCAGAAATAAGGTAGATAGATTAAGCTATTTTCACTGAGTATAAGTACAATTCGTGAATCAGAAGAATTACTATTGCATCCTATAACCTTAGATGCTAAAATCATTTTTAATAGTGACAGCCAGAAGCCCACACACACTGACGGAACTAATCTCAAGTAGTGCCAAACAAAACCCTCCTAAATTATATATATACAGGGTGAGTCACCTAACGTTACAGCTGGATATATTTCGTAAACCACATCAAATACTGACGAACCGATTCCACAGACCGAACGTGAGGAGAGGGGCTAGTGTAATTGTTTAATACAAACCATACCAAAATGCACGGAAGTATGTTTTTTAACACAAACCTACGTTTTTTAAATGGAACCACGTTAGTTTTGTTAGCACATCTGACCATATAAACAAATACGTAATCAGTGCCGTTTGTTGCATTGTAAAATGTTAATAACATCCGGAGATATTGTAACCTAAAGTTGACGCTTGAAAACTCCGACATTCAGTTGCGTGTTGTAACAAACAGCTCCAACATGCATCGCGTTTCTACAGAATGATTGCCAACGTTGCTCGAAAATGTCCCACTGGAAACGCGTCGACGTATGTGGTATCAGCATGATGGTGCACCTGCACATTCCGCAATTAGCACTAGGCTGACCCTTGACAGGATGTTCGACGGGCGTTTCATAGGACGTGGAGGACGCATAAATTGGCCAGCCCGTTCACCTCTGGACTTCTTTCTGTGGGGTACGTTAAAGGAGAATGGGTACCGTGATGTGCCTACAACCCCAGAGGATATGAAACAACGTATTTTGGCAGCCTGCGGTGACATTGCATCAGATGTACTGCGGCGTGTACGACATTCATTACACCAGAGATTGCAATTGTCTGCAGCAAATGATAGCCACCACATTGAGCATCTATTGGCCTGACATGTCGGGACACACTCTATTCCACTCCGTAATTGAAAACGGAAACCACGTGTGTACGTGTACCTCACACCTCATGGTAATGTACATGTGCGTCAGTGAAAAAGACTAATAAAAAGGTGTTAGCATGTGGACGTAATGTGCTGTTCCAGTCTCTTCTGTACCTAAGGTCCATCACCGTTCCCTTTGGATCCCTACGTAATTCGGTGCTCTCCGATACACACGATCGAACAGTGGAGGAGTGGTACTCAAGCGTCAACTTTAGGTTACAATATCTCCGGATGTAATTAACATTTTACAGTGCAACAAACGGCACTGATTACGTATTTATTTATATGTTCAGATGTGCTAACAAAACTAACGGGATTCCATTTAAAAAACCGTAGGTTTGTGTTAAAAAACATACTTCTGTGCATCTTTTTATGGTTTGTATTAACCAATTACACTAGCCCCTCTCCTCACGTTCGGTCTGTAGTCTCATCCATCAGACGCCACCGCTTCCAGTACTTACAGAGGTCCGACCGGACTCCAACCCGGCACCACAATGGACACAAACTACTTCCAACTTCAATAGCAGAGGACACGCCGAATACTGTACCTCCTGTCGAAGTAGCTTTTAACGAGCAATGTTCACGGCTGCGACCAACACTCAGCCTCGCCAAATCCGCAGTAAGCTAAGAAGGCACAACTCTTGCCAACGGGCCACGGCAGACGCTTGGTCACAATAATACGCAGCCTCACTTGTGCTCCCCGCCGCCTGTGCCACACACACTCCCCTTTTCTCCAGGTCACCGCAGCCCGTAACTACATTCTCCTCCGACTTGCCCTCTACGGCGACAGTAACGCTCCATACGCTGTTGCGGCCAGAGGTATTCCAAATCCGCGGGAATTACGCGAAATTAAACGCGGGCGCACGGCACAGTGTTAGATTGGAGAATAGAGTATATTTAAATTTATTGTTATTGTTCTGAAATACGAGAGTTGCCCAGAAAGTATTGCACCGCATTTCTTTTTCTCAACCGAAAACAATGCTACGAATGCGAAACGTTACGTATACACGTATATTATCTGAAGCCTCTTAGTGAGCGCGCCCTCATCCGCCCTATCGTCTGCTACGCCCACCCTGCATGGCTCTCCGCCCCTCCTACCTTTTACAAATCCCTTCAAATCCTAGAACCCCATGCGCCCCACCTAGCCTATCGCATCCTCCTCCCATCCCCCACGCGGATCCTATATGACCTCATCCCGTTCCCGCACCTAGTCCTTTTCCTCGAACAGATACGGATCCTCTACACCTGCAAACTTGATCCCTCCTCACTCGCTTGTCTCTCCAATCCTTTCCCACCCCTGTCTGCTGCTGCACCTCCATTCCCACATCCCATCTGCTCTCCATCCCTCCACTCTCCATACCCTCGCCCAAGGTGGCTCCCACAAACTCCCCCTCCCTGACGATGCCCTCATCCCCTCCATATACCCCTCCCACCAACTTTGATCCTCCCCATCCACCCCCCGGGTTTTTCCCAAGGGCACCCTCTCTCCCTTCTCTCCCTCCTCCCTTCCTCCCTCCCTCCCTCCCTCCCTCCTCTCCCCTGGGCCTCCCCTAACCCCCTTACCTTCTTCCCTACCCCTCCAATCTCCCCTGCTACTGGCATCTACACCCTCCCCTCTCCCTCCTCCCCCACCTTTTCCCCTTTTTGGCGGGTCCCCGGACTTGTACACGTATAGTGAACTTTCGCGCGCCGGAGATCATCGCTTAGTGTTTGTGTGTGCCGTCGTGTTCGTGTTCCAATGTTCCAGTGTTTCACCGTTTGTGCTATAACGTTGGCGTGTGTCATCTCTGTGTGTGTCCACGTTTCTGAACGTTTTTATTTTGAACACTGCGCCAGTGAACGGCTTCGTGTGCTTTAATTCTGTATGTCTACGTTTGTACATCCACCATGCTGCGATTGTCGCCTTTCGTATCATTAGTCTTATCTGTGGCCGAAGAGCGGCGTAGTATGCCGCTGCTGGCCTACCTGTATCAGGTGTGAAAATACCAATAAAGGAAAGAAAAAGAAATGAGCGCGCCAAGTTTCTGTCACTTCCGACAGTTAGCATAGGTGCAAGACAGTTTCAAAATGGTGTCGGTAGGTGATATACGCTACAAGCAACGTGCCGTCATGGAATTTCACACTGTAGAGAAAGAAAATCTGGGGAACATTCGCAAACGCCTGTGCAAAGTCTATGGAGCATCTGCTGTCGACGGAAGTACAGTTAGCAGCTGGGCACGGAGGGTGAGGTCATCAGAAGGCGATTCGGCGGAGCTCCACGATTTGCAACGATCGGGGAGATCATCCACGTACGACTCGGGAGTTGGCGCTGCATCTAATTAGCGGTGGAAGATCACACACTGAAGCACTGGCTCCGCCATAAGGACAGGGATTGGTACCGACAGGGCGTACACGCCCTTGTTTCGCGCTGGAAGAAGGCCATAGAACGGGATAGAGATTACGTGGAAAAATAGGGTGTGTAGATAAACACCATTCTCTCATCTGTGTAGTTCTCATCATGCTCAATAAGGAATTGTTGAAGAAAAAAATGCGGCGTATTACTTTCTGGGAAACCCTCGTAACTTACTCGATTTCAACGCTCTTCTCTGTCATTTATGTTTATATGAAGTCGGCTAGATAATTCCAATAAAAATAATAATTGATACGTTGAAAGTAATTGTTGACACCAGAGAAAGTTATTGCACTCCCAACTGTGATGTATCTCCTGCAGAAACTGACTGTCAGCGTAACCATAGTACGTCAGATGTTCTGCTGTCCACAGAAAGACGTTATGACGGCAATGAGTCGTATCAAAAGCTAATAAATTAATTTGGAAAAATGCTATTAATTCCCACTGTTACTCCGGTGCTATGTAAACGTCGCTGAAAATACCTTTAAAACTCTTTAGAAAAGAAATAGCAGTGGGATGTGTTTGGCTGATACATGGACCTAGTTTTAACCAGAACAGTTGACACCCACGTAATGACATATTCGAGTTGCATCTGTTCATTAATATTTAGCTATCACGTGTCCTTTCTTCTTCACTGCAAATGCTTTTAACAAATACTTCAATTTGCAATGCATTTCTCAAAGGTGAAAGATCATTAACAGTCACTTTTATTACATAACATTGCTGTGGTGTGGAATCCACCTCCTCTTTTCGTAGTTAAACTTACGCCATTACCTGTTTTGCATACAGTCGCTGTTAGTGAAGTTCATACTCGTGTTTATGACCGAGCGAGGTGGCGCAGTGGTTAGCACACTGAACTCGCATTCGGGAGGACGACGGTTCAATCACGTCTCCGGCCATCCTGATTTAGGTTTTCCGTGATTTCCCTAAATCGTTTCAGGCAAATGCCGGGATGGTTCCTTTGAAAGGGCACGGCCGATTTCCTTCCCAATCCTTCCCTAACCCGAGCTTGCGCTCCGTCTCTAATGACCTCGTTGTCGACGGGACGTTAAACACTAATCACCACCACCACCACCACGTGTTTATGCGGACGACTCAGCCCTTCACGTACTTTTGATATCTTTCCTGTGTCATTATTCTGTGGACTCTTGTGCCTCGTATCTTCTTTCTCTTCTGTCGTCTTTTCTCTGTTCATAATTTCGAAAACCTCATTGTTTCCTCTTGAAGACTGATATTTCACAGCAATAGTGCTGCTACGATAGTCACCCGTTTACGTCTCAGTTTCGCCCTTCTTCGCATACTCAAACTTCTTCCACTTCCTTTGTACTATTTCTTCTCCACTTACCCACCATCCCACTATTACTACAAAGGAAAGTTCCCCTTTCCCGCAAAGTTACCACTTTTTCCACGAACAAAACAACACGTTCCTCTTGTCTGTCTTGACACTGCCGCGTCCCAACGTCAACTTTCTATACGCAAATAGTTCATATTTTCTTCTCTACATTTCACGTTCGCAATCAAGAAATCAGCTCCTATCCACAAGACACAACTAATTTTTCTATCAATAAACCGATATGTTCCTCCCATACATATTCGCAATTCAGTGACCCAATGTCAACTGTTCGTTCACATTTGTCACTTCCCTCTCAATAAAAATTGGCACGGACTAAGTTCCTGCTCTCAGATTAAAGCGTTCTCTTTTAAAAACGCATTGAATGCAGTCAAAGTTACATAGAACGTTACAACGTATTCACAATATTCATTGAAATTATCAACATTCATATTGAGAATGATGTACAAATTATATTGAAATTAAATAATCGTTGTATATATATGTCGTGTATCATTGCAAATAAGATGTATTATCTTAAGGCGGAGAAAGTCCCCATCACACTGTGTTGTACAGTGCTGAGATTATCAACGAAATTCGTACACGGATTCTCGATTTATATGTAAAACTATTTTTGTTACTAGAAACGTCTTTCCCTCCCTTTGTAACAACGCACCTGACTTTTTATTTAATAAAAAAAGCCTCCGTCTATGATCTTTTCGGAATAATCTCACCGTACAAACCACAGGGCGCTTCGGTTTGTAACACGACTAATGTCCAACCTGTAATCGTTTTCCTACCAAGTCCTATGAAGCCAGTCTTGATGTATTGTGGTAGCTCGTTTTGTTATCCATTGTCGCATCTCGTCGACGTTCCCCAGAAGCGGAGGAACAGACGGTCTGTTTTCAGTGTAACTCCGTACACAGGAGTCCACTGCGGTTACATCAAAGGATCATGGAGGCCAGAATATCGTTCGACCACGTCCAGTCCAAGTTGGCACCCTGCTACGGAGATACGCGATAACTTCACGATGAGACTGATGGCGCGCCATCTTGCCGAAAATAAATTTCAGACATCAGATAATGTTCTAGAATGTCCAGGTACGATTTTCCAGTTCCAGGTGACTCGGCAAAAAGAAAGGACCCCTAAATCTTGTTATAGCTTACAGCACTAGAAACATTTACTTTTGGCGAATCACACACGAGTTCGATTACGTGTCGTGGTTTCCGCTCATCTCATATCCGAACATTATGGCGATTCGCTTTATCGCTAGTATTGAAGGTGGCTTCTTTATTAAGAAAATCATCTTCAGTCTGTAGTTTGTTAACCATTTCTACAAATAGCTCACCTCGTTTTTCTTTTCTCATAAAACTTGCAAGAGTTCCAGTTTGTAGAGTTTGAATGACATTCTGCAACACTAGGCATATACAGTTGTAAGCTAACGCGTCTCGTTGATTTACCCGAACTACGAGTATAAGACTGCCGAACTTGGTCGATTGCTGCATCAGAGACAGCTGGCCGACCCTGACCCGCCGTCCTATTTGATACACAGCCGGTTTCGATGAAACAGCTGTGTGTCTTTGACGTGGTGGCTTGCGGTATTTAGTCCCGCGTTGTCTGTCAACTGTAACAGCGGATTTCATTTCATGAAACAGTAAACAACACTGCGCACGCTTTGCACCGTTATACGACTCAATGATGTCTCTTGGAATAACTCATTCACGCATACCACCTATCAGAAACATAGGGCACTAAAAGTGTTAGGCGGAAATAAAACTTAAAAATATACTGCATTCAGTGCTGTGTCAAACATTCCTGTAAGTTATTTATCCTTTTCACAATTAAAGGCTACTTTTGCATAATTAATTTATAAACACCCTATATTACTTCCAGGGGCAGATGTGGACTCTAACCACAATCTATTGGTTATGAACTGTAGATTAAAACTGAAGAAACTGCAAAAAGGTGGGAATTTAAGGAGATGGGACCTGGATAAACTGACTAAACCAGAGGCTGTACAGAGTTTCAGGGAGAGCATAAGGGAACAATTGACAGGAATGGGGGAAAGAAATACAGTAGAAGAAGACTGGGTAGCTTTGAGAGTTGAAGTAGTGAAGGAAGCAGAGGATCTAGAAGGTAAAAAGACGAGGGCAAGTAGAAATCCTTGGGTAACAGAAGAAATATTGAATTTAATTGATGAAGGGAGAAAATATAAAATTGCAGTAAATGAAGCAGGCAAAAAGGAATACAAACGTTTCAAAACTAATATCGTCAGGAAGTGCAAAATGGCTAAGCAGGGATGGCTAGAGGACAAATGTAAGGATGTAGAGGCTTATCTCACTAGGGGTACGATAGATACTGCCTACAGGAAAATTAAAGAGACCTTTGGAGAAAAGAGAACCACTTGTATAAATATCAAGGGCTCAGATGGAAAAGCAGTTCTAAGCAAAGAAGGGAAAGCAGAAAGGTGGAAGGAGTTGGTTCAAATGGCTCTGAGCACTATGCGACTTAACGTCTGAGGCCATCAGTCGCCTAGAACTTAGAACTAATTAAACCTAACTAACCTAAGGACATCACACACATCCATGCCCGAGGCAGGATTCGAACCTGCAACCGAAGCGGTCGCTCGGCTGCAGACTGTAGCACCTGTAAGGAGTGTATAGAGGGTGTATACAAGGGCGATGTACTTGAGGACAATATTATGGAAATGGAAGAGGATGTAGATGAAGATGGCATGGGAGATACGATACTGCATGAAGAGTTTGACAGAGCACTGAAAGATCTGAGTCGAAAAAAGGCCCCAGCAGTAGACCACATTCAATTAGAACTACTGACGGCCTTGGTAGAGCCAGTCCTGATAAAACTCTACCATCTGGTGAGCAAGATGTATGAGACAGGCGAAATACCCTCAGACTTCAAGAAGAGTATAATAATTCCAATCCCAAAGAAAGCAGGTGCTGACAGATGTGAAAATTATCGAGCAATCAGTTTAATAAGTCACGGATGCAAAATACTAACGTGAATTCTTTACAGACGAATGGAAAAACTGGTAGAAGCCGACCTCGGGGAACATCAGTTTGGATTCCGTAGAAATATTGGAACACGTGAGGCAATACTGACCCTACGACTTATCTTAGAAAATAGATTAAGGAAAGACAAACCTACGTTTCTAGCATTTGTACACATAGAGAAAGCTTTTGACAATGTTGACTGGAATACTCTCTTTCAAATTCTGAAGGTGGCAGGGGTAAAATACAGGGAGCGAAAGGCTATTTACAAGTTGTGCAGAAACCAGATGAAAGTTATAAGAGTCGAGGGGCATGAAAGGGAAGCAGTGGTTGGGAAGGGAGTGAGACAGGGTTGTAGCCTATCCCCGATGTTATTCAATCTGTATATATAGCAAGCAGTGAAGGAAACAAAATAAAAATTCATAGTAGGTATTAAATTCCATGGAGAAGAAATAAAAACTTTGAGATTCGCCGATGACATTGTAATTCTGTCAGAGACAGCAAAGGACTTGGAAGAGCAGCTGAACGGAATGTAGAGTATCTTGGGAGGAAGATATAAGATGAACATCAACAAAATCAAAACGAGGATAATGGAATGTAATCGAATTAAGTCGGGTGATGCTGAGGGAATTAGATTAGGAAATGAGACACTTAAAGTAGTAAAGGAGTTTTGCTATTTGGGGAGCAAAAGAACTGATGAATGTCGAAGTGGAGAGGTTATAAAATGTAGACTGGCAATGGCAAGGAAAGCGTTTCTGAAGAAGAGAAATTTGTTAACATCGAGTATAGATTTAAGTGTCAGGAAGTCGTTTCTGAAAGTATTTGTATGGATCGTAGCCATGTATGGAAGTGAAACATGGACAATAACTAGTTTGAACAAGAAAAGAATAGAAGCTTTCGAAATGTGGTGCTACAGAAGAATGCCGAAGATTAGATGGGTAGATCATATAACTAATGAGGAGGTGTTGAATAGGATTGGGGAGAAGAGATGTTTGTGGCACAACTTGACTAGAAGAAGGTATCGGTTGGTAGGACATGTTCTGAGGCATCAAGGGATCACCCATTTAGTACTGGAGGGCAGCGTGGAGAGTAAAAATCGTAGAGGGAGACCAAGAGATGAATACACTAAACAGATTCAGAAGGATGTAGGTTGCAGTAGGTACTGGGAGATGAAGAACCTTGCACAGGATCGAGTAGCATGGAAAGCTCTTCCAACCAGTCTCAGTACTGAAGACTACAACAACAACAACAACATATTAACATCCACATAAAAACGGAACATTCGTCGTTTTGGAGCTCTGTAGATGCCATCTAACTGGTACCAGGTGTTCGTTTTATCCTCTACCGCTGACGTAAAATCGTGACAGTGAAGTTTTGTCTATGTACAAGTCTTTTGAATGGTTGCAGCGCAGTAAGACGTGTGAATATGCAGACGTGACGTGGCGGAGAGGAACTGTCGTATCTGTACGAGCCCCTGGCGACACAGTGAATCAAACTGCCCGCTTTGTTGGTGTATCGAACCGAACTGCTCGACATGTCTACAAGGAATGGTGTCTCACCTGGACCTATGTAATACAGTGCGAAAAAAGTGGTCGGAAAGAATTCCAACCGGAAGGTGCTGGAGACGCGTCTCAAACTTTTTCTGGTTTAAAATGCGGCAGGAAAAGCTGCTGTCAGTGAAAGTGTGGAACAGCTGTTATCAGTGAATGTAAGTCTGCACCAACTGTTTCCCTGGTGAACATTGTGAAGGAAACTGCATGCAAGGGACATTTACAGTCAGGTACCTGGAAAATGACTACTACTAACAGCGAAACATAAACCTGCACGTCGTCAGTAGGTCAAACAACAAAGAAACTGAGAAGTAGCTTATTGTGGATTTGTGGTGAGGCCAGAATAAATGCGATTTCGCTTCTTTTCAAATGATACCACGCGTCGTGTACACCAAGGGCCCGACGAATGTAGCCTCAGCTGTGCAGACAAGGCAATACGTGGCTAGCTTTGTGTGGCGATCCCTTACTTTGTAATCGACTGCAGCTCTTACAGTACTGACAGTTAACTGAAACTTATAGAACTATTCGTTAAATGTTCATGTTGTCAAGGAGCAGTAGATTAGCTTAGCGTTCTTCGGCGGCTGGCTGATCAGCTTAGTTCGATGACAATAGGCGTTTTCCGTTCTGCTCTGCTGCAGGGTATCCACACCACAATTTTCATTGTCAGACGCTAACTGATCTCTTCCGTTATTAGAGGAAAAGGTGTAAAATGGGAACAGGTGTAATTATGGACGCCGCGCTTAGTGGCCGCGCGGTTTGAGGCGCCATGTCACGGACTGCGCAGCCCCTCCCGCCGGAGGTTCGAGACATCCCTTGGGCGTGGGTGTGTGTTGTTCTTAGCATAAGTTAGTTTAAGTGTGTGTAAGTCTAGGGACTGGTGACCTCAGCAATATGGTCCCTTAGGAATTCACAAACATTTAAACATTTGATTTAATTATGGGCACTCCTCACGAAGCGGGTATGAGAAGTGGTGCAGTCTGGCGACCAGGAATGAAAACGGCGGCTGTTGTTGATATACGGTAGCAGTGAACAGTTGGAAGCATTGTTTCAAGCAGTGTAGTTACAGTGTCAGTTATTGTGTGAATTGGTGTTTGTTCAGGACTGCAAACGTTTGGCAGGTATGTGAAATCGTTTTCTTTTTATATCGATCTGATTAGTTTAAAACAATTTCTCAGTGATATCCGGAATAACTGAATCCTAAGCTACTTTTAGAAGCACGTTTTACGTTACACGCGCTTTTAGGTTAGACGTGATAGTGGCCATGTTGCTTAAGAAGGGTTGGTGTAAATATGGGCCCATTGGGTTGATGTAAAAATGGGCCCCTGTTTAAGGAGGGCCCATAATTACACCATCTCTTTTCTTAAACAATGTAAAGCATGTATTTAATTTACGGGGATATGGTTAGTCGAATTTAATTTAAAATTCATGTATACAACTCACACAGCAAAAGGCAAAGCAATAGAATTTTCAAATTGCGATAATAGACCCAAGTGCTTTTGTTCGTCCTTGTAGAATTCCGTGGACGAAGAAGCGCTATGAATGTAAGAACCAGAGCCATCAGTGGGATAAATCTCAGATGGTACGTGTCATAGCATCTGTGAAAGCAAAGGAGGCTTCTGTGAAAGGTGCTGCAAGAACATTCGGAGTGCCTTGTGCCACTTTGCAGAGATTTCTTAAACTTGGTATAACTCCTGAGCAGGCGGTTCAAGAAACAAAGCATGGAAGGAAACCGATTTTAAATGCAGACCTGGAAACGCAGCTAGTTTCTTGTCTCCTTGAAATTGAGGAAAAATTCTTTGGGTGCACTTTGGTGGATCTGAGAAGAATGGCACTTCTACTTGCCCAGAGAAATAGTTTTACAATCCCTTTCGAAGGAGGAGAAGCAGGACGAGTTTGGGCTGATCAGGATCAACTGTCATTTCGCAGACCTTGTGCCAGAGTGTTAGGTTTCAATAAAGAGAATGTGATGGTTTTCTTTCATTTATTGGCACACGCTTTCAACAAACACTAATATCCAGCAGACAGTATAACGTGGACCAAACAGGCCTGTCAATTACCCAAAGTAAAATTCCAAAAGTGATAGGGAAAGGGAAGAAACCAATTGCAGCTCTAACGTCTGCAGGAAGAGGGGCTACAATCACAGTTATCGCAAGCATGAGCGCTTCAGGACATTGTTACGTCAATGAAAATTTTCCCTCCGCCACGCACCGTATGGTGGATTGCGGAGTATGTACGTAGATGTAGATGTAGATGTAGATTCCCCTGGCAAACACATCACGTACACTATGTATGCATTCAAGAAACCAACATGTCACAAGCTGTAATGAGAGGCTACCCCTCTGGTGCAACTGGTATAGCCCATGCTTCAGGATGCGTTCAAAACAATTCGTTCACTTCATTGAGAAAACATGTCCGACTGAACAAAGGCCTGTTCTCCTCTCCTTGGATCGTCATTATAGCCACGTTCGAAATCCAGATGTGACTGATTTGGTGAAATATCACGATGTGAACATCATCTCACTTCCTCCACATTGCACCCACAAATTGCAGCCTCTGGATAAGATGTTCGTGGGACCTCTGAAAACGTACTACAGCGAAGCAGTTAGACTATGGTTGCATCACAATGGGCGTCCTTTCGCACCTCACGCCGTTATAGAGGTTTTTGGCCAATCCTACCTTCGTACCCTATCAGCTGAGATAGCAATAAACGGATTCAAAGTAGTTCGATTATACCCTATGAACCATTACGTCTTCACCGACACTGATTTCATAGCTGCTGAGTTGGTTGCAGGAAAAACTTGCTCCACAGTGCAACATAGACCTAATGTTTCTGAATCACAAGCTTCTCTGCTTTCTATCTCTGGACCATCAACATCATCTGCTTCTTCTCCTAGTTATCCTGATGTACAGTCACATCAAGCTATGTCAATTGATAAAGCCATTGAAACACCAAGACGTTCTCCAGGGATTTCAACAAATGCAGTTTCACTATTCGACATGTAGCCTGTCCCCAACATTAACAAGAGAACCACAACGCGGGGACGAAAAGCAGCAGTCACCCGCACCATCACTGGAACACCATGCAAAGATCAGTCCACAAAGTCAATTGACAAACGCGCTGTCAAGAAGAGGTCGTTGAGATTCTCTGGGGTTACAGGCCGCCCTGCGGACAGAGGTGCAAAATCCAAATGCCTTCAAAAAAAGAAAATTTGTTCCACAAAAGTCTCTGATTCATCATCTAACTCCTCAGGCTCGTGCAGCCCTCACCTTGTGGACAGCGAAATGACCTTGATGTGAACGATGAGGATACACCCGACTCAAGCGATGCAAGTTGCATCTTTTGTGATGTAAAGTTCTCTCAAGACAGGAGAAGAGAGGTGTGGATTAAATGTGTTATGTGTCAAATGTGGGCACACTTAAGAGTGTGCTGGCGCTGAAGCAGGTACTTACGTTTGCGATTACTGAAAATAGTTCCAGATTTCATGCATAAATGTACAAAAGTTGCTTTTTGTAGACTAATATACAATTTTGTATTGTTTTAACTCATTTCATTAATATTTCAAAAGATTTTTTGCACCTTTTTGTAGATCCACATATTTGCACCCCATTTCATTAAAATCTATTTTACAAGCTTTTTGTAAATTTTTGTTTTTGAATAGAAATAAAGGATACTAACCATTGTTTAACCTCTCATCATTTCTTAAATTTGTTATTGTAGTTCATGAATTACTACAAAAGAAGTTACTTCTAAGTCAAAATCAAAAGAGGGTGCCCATATTTACACCTTTTCCTCTGCAACGTATGCATGAACTGTGAATACCGTTAAACCATTTCCCATGCCTTAGATACCATTATGATATTCTAATGAACGTAGTCGCGGTTCCTGAAACACCGCAAGGAACTAGTAAATTGTGCAACAACGCTGTGTGAATAAATCTACTTCCGAAAGCGACGTAACAATGCCTCTTAGCCGACACATAATTGTCAAGAATAGGTACAAAAATATTAAATAATTTGGAGAAGAAGTGAGTGATTACGTTTTGAAATAGATTTCAGATCCAGTTGTTAAGTTAAGGAACAAAAATCAATTATTGGAAATAACTCCGACGTCAGAGGCTGTTCTGAATGTTGTTTTGGTAAATAGCTATCGCGACATAAAAGTATTAATAATGAAAGTGTAACAGAAACCAATTCATCATGTCTGACATTCAAGATTGATTAACCGTACTGATCTGTACTTAAGGAAAATTCCTTACTGTATCACACAATGTTAGTACGTTCTCCATCGTTGTATAACATTGTTGCTGCTGTGACCTTCACTCCGAAGAGTGGTTTGATGCAGTTGTCCGCAACATACTGCCTCTGCCAAGGTCTTTCCTCTATGCACAGCTACTGATATTCAAGTGAGTACCACTTGATCAGCTATCTGCTCAACGTATCTAATCTTGAGCTTCCTTCTGTAGCATCACATTTCGAAAGTTTCGGTTCTCCTTTTGTATATGCTGTTTGTCGTTCACGTTTCAGTTGCATAGAAGGCTGCACCTCAAAGAAATAGTTTCCCACTCTTAAATTTATAGTAGATGATAACGTAATTCTAACTTTCAGAAATGTTCTCGCTATTGCCATTCTGGATTTCATATCTCTGTAATCGACCATCATGAGTTACTTTGCAGCCGAAATATCAAAACTCGCATATTTCCCTTGATGACTCATCTCGTAACCTAATTCACTCATTATTGCCACTACACTCACGTTAACTGATTCTTCCGTCGCTTCTTTGTAGAACAACTTCATAATTATAAACGAAAAACACAGTTGTTTTGTACCTCTAAATCTACGGTAACAATACATTTTGTTAGCCGGTTTTTGACCTAAAAGGCTATCATCAGACGGTAAATGACTATCGTTGCTAAAGAGAGTCCCTCATTTAATCATCACTGTTGTCTAGTGCTTCTCAAACTGTGTGTTCCGATCTTTTCCTTCATCTTCCCTTTATTTGTTTATTTTTTTCATTGTGATTATCTACGTACTCCACATATTTTATTGTTACAATTGCCATTTACATCTTTTAAAATCTGTCTGCATCATCTTCTATACGTAATACCTTAAGCTATTATTCAGTACTCTTCTCACGTACTAATTTTATTTTATTGGGAATGTTAATTTAACTGAAAATTTTATGTAAGGTTTTTCTGAGTGTAGCATTAATGTTTTCCTTGCTTGTTCCATTTATACTAATTTACTGTTTAACATTTTTACTAGCGTTGCCATTGCAATTTCAAAAACATCCGTTTGATCGGTGTTCATACCTCATTCTTGATGTGTAACGTCTTTGTCAGTGTTCTCAAATATTGTACCTTACTTGGTGACGATCGTCAGTTGAAATAAGATGATGGCGCCATAAACCGGAGACGGTTAACAAAACAATTTAATACTGTAATGCATACACAGTACTGTGCATATCATTTGTAGTCGACTACACTCCATTACTCTAGTCTTACTTTCCTTGATATTCATTCAAAGCCCTCTTTTCTAGACTCCGTTCAACTGATTTCCATAGTCGTTTACGGCCTCAGAAAATTACAAAAAAATAAAAAATTCAAATTGCTCTAAGCTCTATGGGACTTAACATCTGAGGTCATCAGTCCCTTAGACTTAGAAACTACTTAAACCTAACAAATCTGAGGACATCACACACGTCCATGCCCGAGGCAGGATTCGAACCTGCGACCGTAGCAGCAGCGCTGTCCCGGACTGAAGCACCTAGAACCTCTCAACCACAGCGGCCGGCAGAAAATTACAGTGTCATCGACAAACCTCAAAGTTTTTCTTCTCCCGGGACTTAAATCCGTCTCTCCAAATCCCTTCTTGGTTTCCTGTATTCGTTGCTCAGTATACAGGCTGTACAACATGGGGTATAAGCTATAAACATATCTCGCTCGTTGCTCAACCACTTAAGTGTTTACACGTACTTCAACTCTTAGTCTGGTCTCTGTACAAATTGTAGATACGCTTTCGCTCCAGGTATTCAGACTTTCGAAAAGCGCATTCCAGTCAACGTGAGATGAGCTGGTATCTTCTGGAAATTATTAAGATTTACACAGTGCGTATCCTCTGAATTCTAGCTTATGCGTACCAGACCGTAAGTGTACATATCTGAAGCGCTGTTTACCCAGCAACTCCAGCTGGTGTTACTGGAGCAAACTCCCCGTGAGTTCCCGCGTTACCAAAGGAGCCTCCAAGTATGCGTGGTGTGGGTTCTGAATATGCATGGCTGCTGCCTGCGTCAGTGCAAGAAACATAATGGACAGGGCTAGCTGGCGCTAGTACGTTACTGTGAGATTTGCACTGCGTGCGCCACGACTTCTTGTCACCTCGCTCTAACTGCCAGAGCATTCATTACATCAGATAGATTGCGCAGTGGCGAACTTGTAACTTGTGTAACGGAGCTACTGTATCATTCTTTCTTTAGAGCTTTATATTCACAAACATATGGTGTTCCAAATGATTCATGCAATTTCCTAAGACTATACCTCCTACGGAAATGAAAACAGAATCTCGGGATAAATTTAAAACTACGCACAGGACTACAACGTTTAAGTTTTCAAGGGAACCATCCTAATTTACATATGTTTATCTCTTACATGCACGCAGATACGGTGAGATAAGGGGTTTCTGTAGTTCACTGATGTGGTGATGTTATGCCTCTTAATCTGTAGAACTGCAGTGTCACATTCTCCGCTCAATTGTAACTGGGTTTCATCGTTTGACACGGAGAACGCAAGCCCCTTACGTTCTGTCTTACTACCATCTTGATTCGACTCACACTTACTAATGAACGAGAAATGGATCGAGTTAACTGCACCAGGCAGACCACTGGCGGCAACTTACAAGTGGCGCTAAGGTAAACTTTTAGTTTTCATGCATAAGTTAAAATTCACCATAAGTTTCTGACTTCATTTACGTGTGGCAGTCTGGTTGGAGCACAGGTCTGTGTGGTTGTGGAGATGGGCTGTGGGAAAACCGGAAGAGAATCAAAGTATTTGAGATGTGGTGCTACAGACGAATGTTGAAAATTAATGGGACTGACAAGGTTAGCAATGAGGAGAGAAAAATACGGAAAATACTGACAAGGAGAAGGGACATGATGACAGGACATCTGTTGGGAGATCAGGGAATAACTTCCATGGTACTATAGGGAGCTGCAGAGGGTAACGACTGTAGAGGAAGACAGTGTCTGGAAAACATGCAGAAAATAATTGAAGACCTAGGTCGCAAGTGCTAATGTGACATGAAGAGGTTGGCACAGGAATGAAATTCGTGGCGGGCCACATCAGCCAGTCGACTGATGACTCAAAGAAAAAGTCTTGTGGAATCGAATCAGTCTTCTCAAAGCACACTATATACAGGGCTACTATATCTGATTCGTTCGTTCCCTAGCACTATATTTTCCAAAGTAGTCCTTAAAGATATGATTGTTGCATGAACAGAACCGTAAACCCATCATGTTGCCATTTTGCACTCTACAAATGTTCTATAAGTTCCCCTCAGGTCACATGACACACGTCCAGGTGGTAGACATCTTTGTTCCTTATTTTACATATTAGCATTCTATCAACGGTCATCGCAGCGGCATTGATGCGGTCTCTGAGCTGTTCCACCAAAGAAAAAGTCACAAGGTATTAGGCGACTTAGGGAGGTTGAGGGCGGGGGAGGGGAATGGCAGAACAGAGCTACATCATCTTCGTCTCTATGTCCAATACAGCGATGCGGAAGTTCATCGTTTAGATAGCGACGAACGTCGATGCTCCAGTAAGGTGCTCCGTCGCATTTGAAGATGAAATCCTCAGAAGCAGCATTCTGTTGCGGAAACAACAGCTGCAGCATATCAAAGGAAGAGGTACCCACCACAGTCTTCTCACAGAATAAGAAAGGTCCATACAGTCTCGTCTGTGGTACTGTAATGAAAACATTTACATCCGGCGAATCATAAGGATTTTCAGTGCCCCATACTCGAACATGGTGGCGAATAACCTTTTCACATAATTGGAAGCTCTCGCTTATTACAACAAAGAAAAAAATCCTCTCTTGCTTCGTCGCAATTCTGTCAAGGCACTACCCTCATAACGCCAACTCGTGCGCACAATAAAAACTAGTGTAAATTTATCATCTTATTAATTAATTGTTCGCCGGCCGCGGTGGTCATGCGGTTCTAGGCGCGACTGCTACGGTCGCAGGTTCGAATCCTGCCTCGGGCATGGATGTATGTGATGTCCTTAGGTTAGTTAGTTTTAAGTAGTTCTAAGTTCTATGGGACTGATGACTATAGATGTTAAGTCCCATAGTGCTCAGAGCCATTTGAACCAATTAATTGTTCGACAACAGCTGCTCTATGATAATATTTTATTTCATCAGACTCGTTTCGCTCGTTTCCTATCACGAATGGTATCTGTGTCACACAAGACACATATTTCTTATAATAAGTTACTTACAGTATATATCGTAGAATTTATGTACCTGTGATTTTTCAATTCATTGCACTTCGACTTGTCTTACATGTAGTGCCCTCTATTGTATCCCAGTGGCAATATTTAGTAATGTTCATGCAATAATAAGATTACATTATTTGTACACTCGAGCGCCAAAGAAACTGGTATAGGCATGCGTATTCAAATACAGAGATATCCAAACAGGAAGAATACGGAGCAGCGGTCGGCAACGCCTATATAAGACAAGTGTCTGGCACAGTCGTTAGATCGGTTACCGATGGTGCACTGGAAGGTTATCAAGATTTAAACGAGGTTGAACGCGGTGTTATAGTCGGCACCCGAGCGATGGGACACAGCATCTCTGAGGTAGCGATGAATAGGGGATTTTCCCGTACGACCGATTCACGAGTGTACCGTGAATGTCATGAATTCCGCAAAATGTCGAATCTCCGACATCGCTGCGGCAGGAAAAATATCTTGCAAGAACGGGACCAATGACGACTGAAGAGAATCGTTCAGCGTCACAGAAGCGCAACCCTTCCGCAAATTTGCTACATATTTCAATGCTGGGCCATCAACAAGTGTCAGCGTCCGAACCATATAATGGAAAAGCCGTGTGGCTAGGGCCACCCGTCGGGTAGACCGCTCTCCTGGTGCAAAACTGTCGAGTTGACGCCACTTCGGCGACTTGAGTGTCGATGGGGATGAAATGGTGATGATAAGGACAACACAACAGCCAGTCCCTGAGCGGAGAAAATCTCAGACCCAGCCGGGAATCGAACCCGGGCCGTTAGACATGACATTCCGTCGCGCTGACAATTTTTTTTTTTTTTTTTTTTTTTGTTCGATATAGTTCGTTGCGTTTGGTCTAGACGGACGTCACAAAGACATCCGTTCAAGTTGATCGTTGATTTCTTGACTTCGTTTTTTTTTTATTACAGAGAGCACACAGCCTTCTGACCGAACACGCTGAGCTACCGTGCCGGCACTCAGCTACTAGGGGCGAATCATCGTCGACATGGGCTTTCGGGGCCGAAGGCCCAATCCTGTATCCTTGATGACCGCACGATAGAAAGTTTTACGCCTCACCTGGGCCCGTCAACACCGACAGTGGATTGTTGACGGCTGGAAACTTGTCTGGTCGAACGAGTCTCGTTTCAAATTGTATCGAGTGGATGACGTGTACACACATGCGTTCAGCATAACAACTTTTTACGAAACATATGCATGTGCCGTTGGAAGTGCTGCATACGTAAAGATTATTTTTGATATGCATCATAGAATATGTGTAATGCTACTTCTGCTTTGTATTAGCGCTCTAACCAGAGTAACATTTTATATATTCTATAGAGTATAATAAAAATAATCTTTGCGTGTACAGAAGTTGCCAATGACACCTGCATATACTTCGAAAAATATTCATTGTGCTGGTTACACACACGACGCGCGTAAGTGACTTACCGCTGATGATGGACAACTACCGAAACTTTCTAGCGAAATAAAATACTAGCACAAAGCAGCTTTAGTCGAGCAATTAATCATTAACATGCCATGTTTACGATTTCTACAAGCTGCAGAGCACCAAACGTACAAGACAAACTTGGTGAATTTACGGTTATACTCACGCGTCACTCATATTTGTACATCTACATAGATTGTCGCAAACAACCACAGGGTGCATGGCGGAGGGTACCACGAACCATTAATAGTCTTATCTCCCCTGTTCTACTCGCAAGAAGACCGAGGGAAAAACAACTGTCTGTATGGCTCCGTATGAGACCTAATTTCTTTATCCGCGCGGTCCTTACGCTCAGTGTATGTTAGTGGCAGTAGAATCGTTCGGCAGTCAGCTTCAAATGCCGATTCTCTAAATTTTCTCAATAGTGTTTCTCAATAACGTCGCCTTTCCTCCAGGGATTCCCATTTGAGTCCCCGAATCATTTCCACAACACTTACGAGTTTTTCGAACCTATCGGCAACAAATCCAGCAGTCTGCCTCTAAACTGCCTCGATGTCCTCCCTGAATCGAACGTGGTGCGGATCTCAAACACTTGAGCAGCACTCAAGAATAGGTCGCACTGGCGTCCTGTATGCGGTCTCCTTTTCATGTGAACCACAGTTTTCTAAAATTCTCCCAATAAGTCGAAGTCGACCATTCGCCTTCCCTACCATAGTTCTCTCATGTTCATTCCATTTTATATCGCTTTGCAGCTATACGCCCAGATATTTGAAGGAATTCACTGTAACAATCAGGACACTACTAATACTGTATCCGAACATTACAGGTTTGTTCTTCCTACCCATTCGAATTAACCTCCGTTTCTCCATATTCAGAGCCAGCTGCCATTCACTACACCAACAAGAAATTTTGTCTAAGTCGTCTTGTATCTTCATACAGTCACTCAACTTCTACACATTACCGTACACAACAGTATCATCTGCAAACAACCGCTCATTGCTGTCCACCCTGTCCGCCAAGTCATTTATGTACGAGGGTCGGAACTTAAATAGTGGCAATTATTTATTCACAAACGATACAAGAGAGTTACATGTTTGCGCCTGTTACTGTCCTTCAAATTAGTCACCAGCGTTGTGTAGAACCCGTTGGCAGCGATGTGGAAGTCGTGGTATACAGTTAGCAGAGTTTGTTCTGTTGATGATGCGAATGGAGCCGTCTAAAGTTATGGTGATTCTCGTGTGTTACCCTAACGCATTACGTACGTCCTCGGCAGACCGTCAATGTACAGTATTACGGTTCGTTTTTGGAGCATCACCTGCGGCCGCGCGGGATTAGCCGAACGGTCTTGGTCGCTGCAGTCATGGACTGTGCGGCTGGTCCCGGCGGAGGTTCGAGTCCTCCCTCGGGCATGGGTGTGTGTGTTTGTCGTTAGGTTAATTTAGGTTAAGTAGTGTGTAAGCTTTGGGACTGATGACCTTAGCAATTAAGTCCCATAAGATTTCACACACATTTGAACATTTTTTGAACATCACCTGCGACCAGCTTTGCGAAAGAAGCGGCGACACTTTCTGCGCAACCGACCCATCGTTTTGCACGACAATGTGCGGGCGCATACAGCGCAAGCTGTGGCTGTTCTGTTCGGTCGATGGGACTGGGAAGCACTGTACCATCCACCATTGATTTGATTCCGAAGATGAAGGAACCAGCTCGTGGCATTCGCTTCAGAACTATTTCAGAGGTTCGACAGGCAGTAGACTGCTCCATTCGCACCATCAACAGAACAGGCTCTGCTAACGGTATACTACGCCTTCCACATCGCTAACAACGGGTTCTACACAACGCTGGTGACTACTTTGAAGGACAGTAACAGGTGCAAACATGTGTGTTGTGAATAAATAGTTGCCACTATTTAAGTTCCATCCCTAGTATGTTGAGAACAACAGCGATCCTACCACACTTCCCCGGGGCACTCCTGATGATATCCTCGAGTCTGGTGGGCACTCACCGTAGAGCATAACTACTGAGTTCTATTACTTGAGAAGTCTTCGAGCCACTCACACAACTGTGAACTTATTCCATATGCTCGTAGCTTCGTTAATAGCCTGCAGTGGGGCATCGTGTCAAATGCTTTCCGGAAATCTAGATGTATGAAATCAGCATGTTGCCCTTGATCCACAGTTTGCAGTATATTATGTGAGAAAAAGGCAAGCTGAGATACTTAGGAAAATATAGAACTCCTAAAACGAATCGATCATTTATAATAGCCCCATGTTATGCATGAAGGGACTTTAAAAAGCAAGTCACACATGTCGTCCCGCGCTAAGACCATTGAGCACCAAGAACGGTACATTGTTAGAAAGTGCATGTTTTGAGTTTCCATCAGACGCAACTCTGCTACGGTACGGGTAAGAAGTGCACTGCAATGTGGGAGTGAAATAGCACGGCAACTCTAAGCGTAGGGTACTCCAAAAATGGTTCAAATGGCTCTGAGCACTATGGGACTTAACATCTGTGGTCATCAGTCCCCTATAACTTAGAACTACTTAAACCTAACTAACCTAAGGACATCACACACATCCATGCCCGAGGCAGGATTCGAACCTGCGACCGTAGCAGTCGCGCGGTTCCGGACTCAGCGCCTAGAACCGCTACACCACCGCGGCCGGCTACGGTACTCCAAAGCTGAAGTATGCGGAACGGTACGATTCTTGTAGACAAAACGTCTGAGCTGCAAACAGAATCACTGTGAAATTTAGGACGATATGTGGACCGAATACAATGTTGCAACCATTAGTGTTGAAATGGTACCAACAGTTTGCTCAAGGACGTGCAGAATTGGGTGATACTGATCGGATAGTCCAAATCTTGCATCAGGTGAGTCCCACATTTTCAGCAGGCTGAAAAAACGTTGGGAGGGGGCGGGGGGGAGTAACTTTCCCCTAGATGGGGACGTTCGCACTGCGGTTTTCTAACAGGTCCATGTCTGAGGAGCATATTTCTATCGTTGAAGAACTGAACGAATGATACAACGTTTGCACCGTAGTTTACAGAGTCTCCACGACTATCTACATCTACATCTACTCTGCAAATCACATTCAGGTGCCTGGCAGAGGGTTCATCGAACCACCTTCACAATTCTCTATTATTCTAATGTCGTATAGCGCGCGGAAAGAATGAACATACACTCCTGGAAATGGAAAAAAGAACACATTGACACCGGTGTGTCAGACCCACCATACTTGCTCCGGACACTGCGAGAGGGCTGTACAAGCAATGATCACACGCACGGCACAGCGGACACACCAGGAACCGCGGTGTTGGCCGTCGAATGGCGCTAGCTGCGCAGCATTTGTGCACCGCCGCCGTCAGTGTCAGCCAGTTTGCCGTGGCATACGGAGCTCCATCGCAGTCTTTAACACTGGTAGCATGCCGCGACAGCGTGGACGTGAACCGTATGTGCAGTTGACGGACTTTGAGCGAGGGCGTATAGCGGGCATGCGGGAGGCCGGGTGGACGTACCGCCGAATTGCTCAACACGTGGGGCGTGAGGTCTCCACAGTACAACGATGTTGTCGCCAGTGGTCGGCGGAAGGTGCACGTGCCCGTCGACCTGGGACCGGACCGCAGCGACGCACGGATGCACGCCAAGACCGTAGGATCCTACGCAGTGCCGTAGGGGACCGCACCGCCACTTCCCAGCAAATTAGGGACACTGTTGCTCCTGGGGTATGGGCGAGGACCATTCGCAACCGTTTCCATGAAGCTGGGCTACGGTCCCGCACACCGTTAGGCCGTCTTCCGCTCACGCCCCAACATCGTGCAGCCCGCCTCCAGTGGTGTCGCGACAGGCGTGAATGGAGGGACGAATGGAGACGTGTCGTCTTCAGCGATGAGAGTCGCTTCTGCCTTGGTGCCAATGATGGTCGTATGCGTGTTTGGCGCCGTGCAGGTGAGCGCCACAATCAGGACTGCATACGACCGAGGCACACAGGGCCAACACCCGGCATCATGGTGTGGGGAGCGATCTCCTACACTGGCCGTACACCACTGGAGATCGTCGAGGGGACACTGAATAGTGCACGGTACATCCAAACCGTCATCGAACCCATCGTTCTACCATTCCTAGACCGGCAAGGGAACTTGCTGTTCCAACAGGACAATGCACGTCCGCATGTATCCCGTGCCACCCAACGTGCTCTAGAAGGTGTAAGTCAACTACCCTGGCCAGCAAGATCTCCGGATCTGTCCCCCATTGAGCATGTTTGGGACTGGATCAAGCGTCGTCTCACGCGGTCTGCACGTCCAGCACGAACGCTGGTCCAACTGAGGCGCCAGGTGGAAATGGCATGGCAAGCCGTTCCACAGGACTACATCCAGCATAAGTTAAAATTCACCATAAGTTTCTGACTTCATTTACGTGTGGCAGTCTGGTTGGAGCACAGGTCTGTGTGGTTGTGGAGATGGGCTGTGGGAAAACCGGAAGAGTATCAAAGTATTTGAGATGTGGTGCTACAGACGAATGTTGAAAATTATTAGGACTGACAAGGTTAGCAATGAGGAGAGAAAAATACGGAAAATACTGACAAGGAGAAGGGACATGATGACAGGACATCTGTTGGGAGATCAGGGAATAACTTCCATGGTACTATAGGGAGCTGCAGAGGGTAACGACTGTAGAGGAAGACAGTGTCTGGAAAACATGCAGAAAATAATTGAAGACCTAGGTCGCAAGTGCTAATGTGACATGAAGAGGTTGGCACAGGAATGAAATTCGTGGCGGGCCACATCAGCCAGTCGACTGATGACTCAAAGAAAAAGTCTTGTGGAATCGAATCAGTCTTCTCAAAGCACACTATATACAGGGCTACTATATCTGATTCGTTCGTTCCCTAGCACTATATTTTCCAAAGTAGTCCTTAAAGATATGATTGTTGCATGAACAGAACCGTAAACCCATCATGTTGCCATTTTGCACTCTACAAATGTTCTATAAGTTCCCCTCAGGTCACATGACACACGTCCAGGTGGTAGACATCTTTGTTCCTTATTTTACATATTAGCATCCTATCAACGGTCATCGCAGCGGCATTGATGCGGTCTCTGAGCTGTTCCACCAAAGAAAAAGTCACAAGGTATTAGGCGACTTAGGGAGGTTGAGGGCGGGGGAGGGGAATGGCAGAACAGAGCTACATCATCTTCGTCTCTATGTCCAATACAGCGATGCGGAAGTTCATCGTTTAGATAGCGACGAACGTCGATGCTCCAGTAAGGTGCTCCGTCGCATTTGAAGATGAAATCCTCAGAAGCAGCATTCTGTTGCGGAAACAACAGCTGCAGCATATCAAAGGAAGAGGTACCCACCACAGTCTTCTCACAGAATAAGAAAGGTCCATACAGTCTCGTCTGTGGTACTGTAATGAAAACATTTACATCCGGCGAATCATAAGGATTTTCAGTGCCCCATACTCGAACATGGTGGCGAATAACCTTTTCACATAATTGGAAGCTCTCGCTTATTACAACAAAGAAAAAAATCCTCTCTTGCTTCGTCGCAATTCTGTCAAGGCACTACCCTCATAACGCCAACTCGTGCGCACAATAAAAACTAGTGTAAATTTATCATCTTATTAATTAATTGTTCGCCGGCCGCGGTGGTCATGCGGTTCTAGGCGCGACTGCTACGGTCGCAGGTTCGAATCCTGCCTCGGGCATGGATGTATGTGATGTCCTTAGGTTAGTTAGTTTTAAGTAGTTCTAAGTTCTATGGGACTGATGACTATAGATGTTAAGTCCCATAGTGCTCAGAGCCATTTGAACCAATTAATTGTTCGACAACAGCTGCTCTATGATAATATTTTATTTCATCAGACTCGTTTCGCTCGTTTCCTATCACGAATGGTATCTGTGTCACACAAGACACATATTTCTTATAATAAGTTACTTACAGTATATATCGTAGAATTTATGTACCTGTGATTTTTCAATTCATTGCACTTCGACTTGTCTTACATGTAGTGCCCTCTATTGTATCCCAGTGGCAATATTTAGTAATGTTCATGCAATAATAAGATTACATTATTTGTACACTCGAGCGCCAAAGAAACTGGTATAGGCATGCGTATTCAAATACAGAGATATCCAAACAGGAAGAATACGGAGCAGCGGTCGGCAACGCCTATATAAGACAAGTGTCTGGCACAGTCGTTAGATCGGTTACCGATGGTGCACTGGAAGGTTATCAAGATTTAAACGAGGTTGAACGCGGTGTTATAGTCGGCACCCGAGCGATGGGACACAGCATCTCTGAGGTAGCGATGAATAGGGGATTTTCCCGTACGACCGATTCACGAGTGTACCGTGAATGTCATGAATTCCGCAAAATGTCGAATCTCCGACATCGCTGCGGCAGGAAAAATATCTTGCAAGAACGGGACCAATGACGACTGAAGAGAATCGTTCAGCGTCACAGAAGCGCAACCCTTCCGCAAATTTGCTACATATTTCAATGCTGGGCCATCAACAAGTGTCAGCGTCCGAACCATATAATGGAAAAGCCGTGTGGCTAGGGCCACCCGTCGGGTAGACCGCTCTCCTGGTGCAAAACTGTCGAGTTGACGCCACTTCGGCGACTTGAGTGTCGATGGGGATGAAATGGTGATGATAAGGACAACACAACAGCCAGTCCCTGAGCGGAGAAAATCTCAGACCCAGCCGGGAATCGAACCCGGGCCGTTAGACATGACATTCCGTCGCGCTGACAATTTTTTTTTTTTTTTTTTTTTTTGTTCGATATAGTTCGTTGCGTTTGGTCTAGACGGACGTCACAAAGACATCCGTTCAAGTTGATCGTTGATTTCTTGACTTCGTTTTTTTTTTATTACAGAGAGCACACAGCCTTCTGACCGAACACGCTGAGCTACCGTGCCGGCACTCAGCTACTAGGGGCGAATCATCGTCGACATGGGCTTTCGGGGCCGAAGGCCCAATCCTGTATCCTTGATGACCGCACGATAGAAAGTTTTACGCCTCACCTGGGCCCGTCAACACCGACAGTGGATTGTTGACGGCTGGAAACTTGTCTGGTCGAACGAGTCTCGTTTCAAATTGTATCGAGTGGATGACGTGTACACACATGCGTTCAGCATAACAACTTTTTACGAAACATATGCATGTGCCGTTGGAAGTGCTGCATACGTAAAGATTATTTTTGATATGCATCATAGAATATGTGTAATGCTACTTCTGCTTTGTATTAGCGCTCTAACCAGAGTAACATTTTATATATTCTATAGAGTATAATAAAAATAATCTTTGCGTGTACAGAAGTTGCCAATGACACCTGCATATACTTCGAAAAATATTCATTGTGCTGGTTACACACACGACGCGCGTAAGTGACTTACCGCTGATGATGGACAACTACCGAAACTTTCTAGCGAAATAAAATACTAGCACAAAGCAGCTTTAGTCGAGCAATTAATCATTAACATGCCATGTTTACGATTTCTACAAGCTGCAGAGCACCAAACGTACAAGACAAACTTGGTGAATTTACGGTTATACTCACGCGTCACTCATATTTGTACATCTACATAGATTGTCGCAAACAACCACAGGGTGCATGGCGGAGGGTACCACGAACCATTAATAGTCTTATCTCCCCTGTTCTACTCGCAAGAAGACCGAGGGAAAAACAACTGTCTGTATGGCTCCGTATGAGACCTAATTTCTTTATCCGCGCGGTCCTTACGCTCAGTGTATGTTAGTGGCAGTAGAATCGTTCGGCAGTCAGCTTCAAATGCCGATTCTCTAAATTTTCTCAATAGTGTTTCTCAATAACGTCGCCTTTCCTCCAGGGATTCCCATTTGAGTCCCCGAATCATTTCCACAACACTTACGAGTTTTTCGAACCTATCGGCAACAAATCCAGCAGTCTGCCTCTAAACTGCCTCGATGTCCTCCCTGAATCGAACGTGGTGCGGATCTCAAACACTTGAGCAGCACTCAAGAATAGGTCGCACTGGCGTCCTGTATGCGGTCTCCTTTTCATGTGAACCACAGTTTTCTAAAATTCTCCCAATAAGTCGAAGTCGACCATTCGCCTTCCCTACCATAGTTCTCTCATGTTCATTCCATTTTATATCGCTTTGCAGCTATACGCCCAGATATTTGAAGGAATTCACTGTAACAATCAGGACACTACTAATACTGTATCCGAACATTACAGGTTTGTTCTTCCTACCCATTCGAATTAACCTCCGTTTCTCCATATTCAGAGCCAGCTGCCATTCACTACACCAACAAGAAATTTTGTCTAAGTCGTCTTGTATCTTCATACAGTCACTCAACTTCTACACATTACCGTACACAACAGTATCATCTGCAAACAACCGCTCATTGCTGTCCACCCTGTCCGCCAAGTCATTTATGTACGAGGGTCGGAACTTAAATAGTGGCAATTATTTATTCACAAACGATACAAGAGAGTTACATGTTTGCGCCTGTTACTGTCCTTCAAATTAGTCACCAGCGTTGTGTAGAACCCGTTGGCAGCGATGTGGAAGTCGTGGTATACAGTTAGCAGAGTTTGTTCTGTTGATGATGCGAATGGAGCCGTCTAAAGTTATGGTGATTCTCGTGTGTTACCCTAACGCATTACGTACGTCCTCGGCAGACCGTCAATGTACAGTATTACGGTTCGTTTTTGGAGCATCACCTGCGGCCGCGCGGGATTAGCCGAACGGTCTTGGTCGCTGCAGTCATGGACTGTGCGGCTGGTCCCGGCGGAGGTTCGAGTCCTCCCTCGGGCATGGGTGTGTGTGTTTGTCGTTAGGTTAATTTAGGTTAAGTAGTGTGTAAGCTTTGGGACTGATGACCTTAGCAATTAAGTCCCATAAGATTTCACACACATTTGAACATTTTTTGAACATCACCTGCGACCAGCTTTGCGAAAGAAGCGGCGACACTTTCTGCGCAACCGACCCATCGTTTTGCACGACAATGTGCGGGCGCATACAGCGCAAGCTGTGGCTGTTCTGTTCGGTCGATGGGACTGGGAAGCACTGTACCATCCACCATTGATTTGATTCCGAAGATGAAGGAACCAGCTCGTGGCATTCGCTTCAGAACTATTTCAGAGGTTCGACAGGCAGTAGACTGCTCCATTCGCACCATCAACAGAACAGGCTCTGCTAACGGTATACTACGCCTTCCACATCGCTAACAACGGGTTCTACACAACGCTGGTGACTACTTTGAAGGACAGTAACAGGTGCAAACATGTGTGTTGTGAATAAATAGTTGCCACTATTTAAGTTCCATCCCTAGTATGTTGAGAACAACAGCGATCCTACCACACTTCCCCGGGGCACTCCTGATGATATCCTCGAGTCTGGTGGGCACTCACCGTAGAGCATAACTACTGAGTTCTATTACTTGAGAAGTCTTCGAGCCACTCACACAACTGTGAACTTATTCCATATGCTCGTAGCTTCGTTAATAGCCTGCAGTGGGGCATCGTGTCAAATGCTTTCCGGAAATCTAGATGTATGAAATCAGCATGTTGCCCTTGATCCACAGTTTGCAGTATATTATGTGAGAAAAAGGCAAGCTGAGATACTTAGGAAAATATAGAACTCCTAAAACGAATCGATCATTTATAATAGCCCCATGTTATGCATGAAGGGACTTTAAAAAGCAAGTCACACATGTCGTCCCGCGCTAAGACCATTGAGCACCAAGAACGGTACATTGTTAGAAAGTGCATGTTTTGAGTTTCCATCAGACGCAACTCTGCTACGGTACGGGTAAGAAGTGCACTGCAATGTGGGAGTGAAATAGCACGGCAACTCTAAGCGTAGGGTACTCCAAAAATGGTTCAAATGGCTCTGAGCACTATGGGACTTAACATCTGTGGTCATCAGTCCCCTATAACTTAGAACTACTTAAACCTAACTAACCTAAGGACATCACACACATCCATGCCCGAGGCAGGATTCGAACCTGCGACCGTAGCAGTCGCGCGGTTCCGGACTCAGCGCCTAGAACCGCTACACCACCGCGGCCGGCTACGGTACTCCAAAGCTGAAGTATGCGGAACGGTACGATTCTTGTAGACAAAACGTCTGAGCTGCAAACAGAATCACTGTGAAATTTAGGACGATATGTGGACCGAATACAATGTTGCAACCATTAGTGTTGAAATGGTACCAACAGTGTGTCAAGGACGTGCAGAATTGGGTGATACTGATCGGATAGTCCAAATCTTGCATCAGGTGAGTCCCACATTTTCAGCAGGCTGAAAAAACGTTGGGAGGGGGCGGGGGGGAGTAACTTTCCCCTAGATGGGGACGTTCGCATTGCGGTTTTCTAACAGGTCCATGTCTGAGGAGCATATTTCTATCGTTGAAGAACTGAACGAATGATACAACGTTTGCACCGTAGTTTACAGAGTCTCCACGACTATCTACATCTACATCTACTCTGCAAATCACATTCAGGTGCCTGGCAGAGGGTTCATCGAACCACCTTCACAATTCTCTATTATTCTAATGTCGTATAGCGCGCGGAAAGAATGAACATACACTCCTGGAAATGGAAAAAAGAACACATTGACACCGGTGTGTCAGACCCACCATACTTGCTCCGGACACTGCGAGAGGGCTGTACAAGCAATGATCACACGCACGGCACAGCGGACACACCAGGAACCGCGGTGTTGGCCGTCGAATGGCGCTAGCTGCGCAGCATTTGTGCACCGCCGCCGTCAGTGTCAGCCAGTTTGCCGTGGCATACGGAGCTCCATCGCAGTCTTTAACACTGGTAGCATGCCGCGACAGCGTGGACGTGAACCGTATGTGCAGTTGACGGACTTTGAGCGAGGGCGTATAGCGGGCATGCGGGAGGCCGGGTGGACGTACCGCCGAATTGCTCAACACGTGGGGCGTGAGGTCTCCACAGTACAACGATGTTGTCGCCAGTGGTCGGCGGAAGGTGCACGTGCCCGTCGACCTGGGACCGGACCGCAGCGACGCACGGATGCACGCCAAGACCGTAGGATCCTACGCAGTGCCGTAGGGGACCGCACCGCCACTTCCCAGCAAATTAGGGACACTGTTGCTCCTGGGGTATCGGCGAGGACCATTCGCAACCGTCTCCATGAAGCTGGGCTACGGTCCCGCACACCGTTAGGCCGTCTTCCGCTCACGCCCCAACATCGTGCAGCCCGCCTCCAGTGGTGTCGCGACAGGCGTGAATGGAGGGACGAATGGAGACGTGTCGTCTTCAGCGATGAGAGTCGCTTCTGCCTTGGTGCCAATGATGGTCGTATGCGTGTTTGGCGCCGTGCAGGTGAGCGCCACAATCAGGACTGCATACGACCGAGGCACACAGGGCCAACACCCGGCATCATGGTGTGGGGAGCGATCTCCTACACTGGCCGTACACCACTGGAGATCGTCGAGGGGACACTGAATAGTGCACGGTACATCCAAACCGTCATCGAACCCATCGTTCTACCATTCCTAGACCGGCAAGGGAACTTGCTGTTCCAACAGGACAATGCACGTCCGCATGTATCCCGTGCCACCCAACGTGCTCTAGAAGGTGTAAGTCAACTACCCTGGCCAGCAAGATCTCCGGATCTGTCCCCCATTGAGCATGTTTGGGACTGGATCAAGCGTCGTCTCACGCGGTCTGCACGTCCAGCACGAACGCTGGTCCAACTGAGGCGCCAGGTGGAAATGGCATGGCAAGCCGTTCCACAGGACTACATCCAGCATCTCTACGATCGTCTCCATGGGAGAATAGCAGCCTGCATTGCTGCGAAAGGTGGATATACACTGTACTAGTGCCGACATTGTGCATGCTCTGTTGCCTGTGTCTATGTGCCTGTGGTTCTGTCAGTGTGATCATGTGATGTATCTGACCCCAGGAATGTGTCAATAAAGTTTCCCCTTCCTGGGACAATGAATTCACGGTGTTCTTATTTCAATTTCCATGAGTGTATATATCTTTCCGTACGAGCTCTGATTTCCCTTATTTTATCGTGGTGATCGTTCCTCCATGTGTAGGTCGCTGTCAACAAAATATTTTCGCATTCGGGGGAGAAAGTTGGCGATTGGAATTTCATGAGAGGTTTCCGTCTCAACAAAAACGCCTTTCTTTTAATGATTTCCAGCCCAAATCCTGTATCATTTCTATGACACTCTCTGACATATTTCGCGATAATACAAAACGTGCTGCCTTTCTTTGAAATTTTTCGATGTACTCCGTCAGTTCTATCTGGTAAGGATCCCACACCGCAGAGCAGTATTCTAAAAGAGTCTCCGTAGTAGGGCTGTTACATTTTCTAAGTGTCCAGCCAATAGAACGCAGTCTTTGGTTAGCCTTCCCTACAACAATTTCTATGTGTTCTTTCCAATTTAAGTTGTTCGTAATTGTAACACCTAGGTATATAGTTGAATTTACGGCTTTACTATCTGCAAAAACGTGTCACTTTGAAGTGTATTGGAGTGTATAGCATATCGTCCTGCACATCGCAACCTGATTACATGCCTGTATTACATAACAAGTCATGTAAGTAACAACACTATCAACAGCAAACATTCTGTTCTTTCCAAGGACCGCAGTACTTTAGCATCTCCTTTTTGTGTTGTACTTTTCGTTATAGCATATTACAAGCTTCTTCACTGTTGTGAAGGTATTTTCACAGAAGCAAGGGTGACTGACGTTACAAACCGAATATATCATAATTACATTACTACTCTGTAACGAGGTGGCGGGACTGTGCGTCCCTTAGGCCAAAATACTCAAAAGGTATTCCTGAACAACCTATGGATGTTTGTCGGTGCTGTTTTGGTTCACCCTGTATATGTCAACCATTCCACAATGTGGTGTCTGTTCAGAGGGTTGTATTCTGCAGGAATTAAATAGCATCGTTTTTCCAGAGTTATGTCAGATAATTTTTCGGTGTAATTAAAACCAGGCTTCCTGAATTTATTCTATTAAAGATACAAGCTCTTGACCAAATAGTTCTCTTCTGTATATAAATTAATTGATTTACAGCTTTCTCCATACTTCTCAAACATCCTCACATGTTGGCAGCTAATCGCAATAAAGGTCAAAATGTTGCAGCATGTAGTTCTTATATTTGTTATTCAGCACATCCCCAAAATGTAGATGTTTAATATCTACCTAACTAGGACAACTTATCCGACCCAGAACTTTATATTTCGACATTCAAGCAATATATATTATTTTGTACTGTGTTACTTTTATTAAAAAATGTTAAGATTCCAAAAATAATCGTAAGGAAACAAAATTTATCCAACGTAATCTTATACCGACGTTTGTCGTAACATTAGTTAGGCTAGGTACACACTGAACCAAGAATGAAACACTGTTATGAAAGCGTAGACGTTTGCGTGACATGTGGCATGTGTACACTAGTTACAGTGTACAGATAATGTACAGGAAGCAGATAGAAAAGAAATCTTACCACATAAAAAAAATCTGGGAATCCAAACATTTAGTTCTTTGTTGACAACACTTAAACAAATTACAGGTATGCAAGGGACTTTCTGAAATACCCTTCAGGGCTTCAGAACAGTACTGATTATAGAGATGACTGAACAGAACTCAGTTCAGAAGACGAATAGCTTCTGTGCAACGGGAACAAACCTCGTAAACGAATACATTCCATCCTTGCACGTCTATTGATAACACGTGAACAACTGCTGGTAAACCTTTCTGGAGGTCGTGGTCCAAGAAAGTGTCCCGTTCCTGACGTTTCGTCCAGTACTGCGCTGGACATCCTCTGAGGCGCTCCTCCTGTGACTCTTGCCGACTGACCAGTCGGACGTCTGAGAGCGACATGAATACTGTAGGAAAGGGGGAATGCTAAAACTTGTCTGACTGATTTTGAGAAATCCTCCCCATAGACTCAGCAGAGGAGCGCCTCTGAGGATTTTCAGCGCAGTCCTGGACGAAACCTTAGGAACAGAAGAGTTTCTTGGACCACGACCTCAAATCCCGAAAGGTTTACCAGCAGCTATGTCATCCGGTCGTCCAGGCCTTCATTCTATTAACACGTGAATAAATTGTGGGTGAACAGCGACTTTCTGAAACATCCATATAAATGCGCAGGGCCTCGAAAGAATGCAAGCGTATTTAACTGTTCTTATCTTGTAAGTTAATAGGTTACAGATGAAGTAATTATCCAGAGTCGCTACGTATTACCATCGCTCTTTGGTTTAGTAAATATGGGCGAGTCGTACACGATGCTTCATTCATGTCTCACAGAAACTTTCGCCCATGGTTACTCATTCCCGTTAAAATCATTATAGCCCCGTTGCAAACAAAAACAGGCGTAACTTGTATACAATTTACATGTGATTCTGAGGAGGATTTTAGGATGAACTATTTCAAACGCAATACGAGAGAGGTAATGGAACATCTCAATCAATAGAAATTAATAATATCTCTGAAGAGAAACACCTTGGGTCAAAGCTTCCCGTGGAATTTGACATTTACTAAAAACCATAACATCTCCAAAATATTCATCCTGAAGTGATTTTCATTTAGAAGCTCATTATTTGCTCGAACAATAATTGGATCAAAATAATTTCTTTTGCTACTCTATATGTTTCGGTGCTACATAATAATGTGGATAGCTTCCTGGTATACAGCAATTAAATCCCAAATTCTTTAAAGTCTCGAACTCCCATGAATAAAACAGCTTCAAATATCTTACTATTTTTCGAATTGGTTAACATGTTAAACATTTGAGCTAAGCATCTCAGGGAGAATAGGTCTGAAATTTTGCTTGAAGTCTGTGGGAGTCGCTAAGTGAAGCCATTATGAAACGGTGGTAGTTGGCGCTTCATTTCGAGCAGAAGCAAGTTTTCACGCATCTCAGTATTTATGACGCAGTATGTCTCCAACTATGCGTAGTACAATGATATAAATTTGCATGTGAAGTCAGTAATATATGTAGATACTGTCTGCAAACTGTGTTACGAATAGCATTGGCGGTAAAGAAGTAATAAATTATAACGTCATGTCTGCTGTTGAAGCTTCAGTAACAGCAGAAGCTAGTTTTTTTTAGCTTTTCGCGCATCTAAGTGTCTATGACGTCACAGCTCCTCAATTGTATGTTGGATTACGGTTAACAGATTCACAATAGTCAATCTACGAAAACGAGTACCCTAAGACCAAATATGGTTTCATGTTCGACTGTCTGCTGCAGTGCATGTGGTATTCTTATTACGTTTGGCTTCTTTTACTTATAAGTTAATTTTTAGTCTGCTTTACTATGAAACTTTGTGTACTGTAGCTTGAGCCGTTTTCTCAGTTTATCATGGAAGTCTACTCACCACTACTATTCACTTATTATATCTATGAAACTTCTACTTTTTATGCTTACTGCCAATTTCATGTTTGTTCCAAGTGTTTGTGTGATTGTTTGCGAAAATGTACCTTGTTGTGGGTACAGTTTTATCACTTGGGTTTTTCATCTCTTTTAGCATCACCACAGAAACTGTATCTTATCAATATCCCATTATTTCGGTTGGATATTTCCAAACGCTTCTGAAGTTAGATAGCAAATACTGTACAAGGTTAACTCTTGGTAGTTTTGACCAAGAGAAACTGAATCAATTTAGATAGCAGTTATTCTCTCATATTTATTCTCTCATATTTCCTCCTAGACGTTAGAGTGACCTTTCAATGAAAGTAGAATAACTATCTGAGCAGCACTGTCCCGTTACTTTGATCTATAAATCAGATGTTCTTACGGGTGAGAGGGGTACCGTTCAGATACTGTCAAAGCAAAAGGAATTGTTCATACGAAACTTTGTTGAGGGTAGTACTATCGGCAGACAGATTTTTCAGGCACAGCGTCCTTCAGCAATGTGTACTTTGCAGCGCGCCAAAACAAGGCAGTATTTTTCCGCTAGGCCAACTATTGCTCTTCAGGCCCCCCGCCCCCTTTCTAGCTCTCTGGGAGAGGAAACAATACAGCGTAGTCAGGTGTTTCTCTTTCGAGAAAACGATTTAAAAGGCCGTATTACGTAGGTTTTTGACAGGGTTGGAACCGGAATTCTCTTGCGCCTAGTTACAAGTCACCATTCGTCTTCCAAAATATTAAAAATACTCCACAACCCTCCATGGGATCTACTTCTCTCCCCACCCCCCACCTATAAAATATCGTATGGGCGCCCTTGAGTACGGAGCAGGTATTCGGAAATAAAATTATCTGAAAGTAACATCAAGTGAGAGCCACTTATCTCAAAACTACACAACATTTATAGCAAAGTAAAAGGTGAGAAGGGATACGATGACATTTTATCCATTAATCAGCATATCGTTAGTAAAATTACCCGTTAAAGAAGTTCAGAAAGTACATTCTGTCAACGACAGTGTAGAATAGCCTTTTTGTGTTTGGAGTGTTGATAACGAATTTAATTTGAAGTACCATAACATATTTTTAACTATTTGGTACTAAAATACACCTGTCTAAATCGGTAGAATAATAAAGTTTCTAAATGGTAGTTATTTAGGCATTTTGCACTGTTAAGTGGCTAAATACGTACTTAGTGCAGTACGATATCGAGGTAAAACAAATATTTGAAATACGTTATCAGGTAACTGTTGCTTCTTTATAAAACTATTTTTCGCTGTTTTCTTCTTTGTTGTAGGGAAAAAGATACCGTCTGTTTCGGGTAGTAATCTATTTCCTATAGGATGTTAAGTACTTCGGTCTAGCCACTCCTCATTAGAGCTATCTATTTCGTGTAGAAGCAATAATCGCTGTCTGCTGATAATCACTATTTGCTAATTTCTCACACTAGGCCTCAATCATTACACTTCATTTCATGCTATACTCAGTACACCTCAGATATTCAGTAAGTGTGAGTGATCAGTATGACTTTTTATTTTTTTATCAATGTGCCTTACCACATTTTACGTAAACATAAGGAATAGAAACTCCTGGCGTCTACAAAGTAAGAAAATTGGATTTTCAATTTCTTTATATTTATATTACCCAAAGGAGCTGTCACAGTTTAGCTTCAATAATAAGCTACAAAAGAGAACTGGCGTATGTGATGCAGTCTTTAAGGTGAATGATGAAATAAACGCCAACAATAAAATGCATAAATGCGATAGAGGCGGCTACACAAGTCAAAAGAGAAGTTGTAGGATAAAAATATATACAGATAAGACACAATACCAAAGGCACGGAAATCATGGAAAATATTGAAAGCTTATAGACGCCAGTTACGCTACTGTGTTTGCCTAATTATTAAATAGGTTTAGGTTCACCTAACACTCAATCAAAACTACACAAATTTTACCTCTCAAATGCACAAACGAGTCTTGCCACATTTTCTCCAGTTGTAAATGTCTGACAGCCCCAATATCCCAGAAGAGAACTGAGGAAATGATTATGTATCCTCTGCCATGTGGGAAAGTGTCAAACTTTTGTTTTATGGACCGTAAAAATTGGTTCAAATGGCTCTAAGCACTATGGGACTTAACATCTGATCAGTCCTCTAGACTTAGAACTACTTAAACCTATCTAACCTAAGGACATCACACACATCCATGCCCGAGGCAAGATTCGAACTTGCGACCGTAGAAGCAGCGCGGATCGGGACTGAAGCGCCTAGAACAGCTCGGTCACAGCGACCGGTGGGACAGTAAACCTTAAAGCGTAATCTTGCGCGAAGTGCACTCTATATGTATGAACTGGCGCATCTGAAAAGAGAGAGGGGCGGATGGAGATGGGTAGTGAGTGGAGGAAGAAAGATAGAGGGGAGGACAAGGAGATGGCCAGAGAGAGGGAGGAGGGGGGGGGGGGAGAGACGAAGGTAGCGGTAGGAGGAGATGGAAAGAGGAGGAGATGGACAGACAAAGGGGAGGTGACAGGTGGAAGTTAGATGATGGATGGACAGAGGGGTAACGAGACGTTGAATAGAGAGAGAGGAGGAGGACATGGGCAGAAGAGAGAGGGAAGAGGAATTGTAAAGAAAGGGGTTGAAGAGGAGATGAGCAGAGAGATTGGGAAAGACGCGATAGACAGAGAGAGGGCGAAGATAAGATGGAGAGAGAGAGAGGAGGAGGAGACAGAGGGTTAGGGAGGAGATGGACAGAGAATGTGGAAGAGGAGGAACAGGACAGAGAGAGGGAGGAAGAGGAATGGACAGAGAGAGGGAAGGAGAAGGTGAACAGAAAGAGGGTAAAGGGAAGAGATGGACAGAGACAGAGGAAGATGGTGATGGACAGAGAGGAGGAGGAGGAGGGGGGGGGGGATATGTAATAGGCAGGTGCCAGCTTCTGCGGTCGAGCGGTTCTAGGCGCTTCAGTCTGGAGCTGCGCGACCGCTAAGGTCGCAGGTTCGAATCCTGCCTGGGGCATGGATGTGTGTGATATCCTTAGGTCAGTTAGGTTTAAGTAGTTATAAGTTCTATGGGACTGATGACCTCAGTTGTTAAGGCCCATAGTACTCAGAGCCATTTGAACCAACTAAGCAGGCAGAAGATGGGGAAGAGTAGTGGTCAGGCAGTAAAGGAAGTTTTAATGAGGAGACGGGTTGATGTAATGTGGGTGTACGATACCCCTACAACCCCTAGAGTTGGGAATGTGATGGGAGGAGGCTGACATGTTCCAGAACTACTTTCGATACTTCTTCCCTGTGGTTAGTTGACTGGGAATAGTGTAACTGTATGAAGTGCAAATTTATCTAATATTCGCCCTGCTCGGTGTGTCATTCAGTTTCCGACAATGAGCCCAGACATTTGTCAGCGTGTTTAGTGACCAAAGACCACGCTATACGGCTGAATACCAGAGATTCATCTCACATTCTCTTGGGTCGTACGGTGTAAAATAGCAGGGAAACATAGAAATACAGGATATTACTTATCTGGTGACGTCACATGTTCAACATTTCTCATCAATTTTTGGGGTATCTGCCCCATGTGTTTCTCATAAAATTACTTTTCTCAGCATCTTCTAGGTCGCTTCGGGGTGTATCTTAACTTTAGTAAGAATCACCATGTATGTGTGTGAAACATACACGTCATGGGCAAGAGTCTAATTTCATGAATCTGAAATGCTGTCATAATCTACTCATTAATAGGTATGATTTTACATGAAATATTAAACACATAGAGACAATTATAAACGTGGCTTTAGGCAGCGTGACTCATGGTTCTACAAATCGTCCAGATTATACTTATCTGATCAATTGACAATCAGGTAGCTTATCATTTTCCAACATACTTTGGACATAATTTCAAACTTTTTCGAAATTTATTCTATCAGTGACTACATTTTCGTTGTTCGTACAGTAAAAATTCAGCATCAATAATGGTATTTTAATTTATTACTTCTTTGCTACTAACTTGATTTACAACAAATTATCTACGAACTTGCAGAATTGTACCGTTGTACGACACATATTTCAGGAATTATGCATTTTTATAAGCATAAGCGAGTCTTAAAATAAGGACCGGGGGAGGGGGGGGGGGGAGGAGGGGTGAGTGTAGAGGGTACAGAGCCGCAACGGGACCACCACTGTTCCATTATTTCCGGCTGACGAACTTTTCCTACTGGCACAAAAACTTCTACCAAGTTAAAACACACACTCAGAAAATCGCGTACGGATACGTGGCTGCGAACTTCGGTGGCCGTTTATAAAAGGCGAAAGTGAAAATGTAGTTTACTGATCCAAGCCACCATGGAGAGGTTCCCGGTGTTCAGTTGCAGTTGATATTGCAGCTGATATCTTACGCGTACATTTCTATCAATACTCGGTCAACTGTCAGACATCTCTTAGTCGACTTTCGTGTTATCGGAATGAAACAGAGAGAGGTGGCGCTGCCGAGAGTCACTGGTCTAGGATTTAACAGAGCACTGGTTGAAACTACCGGCAGGCCTATCAAAAATAAAGTTTCCGTCATTTTACTAAATTGCTTTAGGCATGCGGTCGACTGATTCCTCTGAAAGAGCATTGCCTATTTACTTCTACACTTTTTAGGATCCATAATAAAAGTTTTTGAGTAAAATAGGTCTTAAATCGTTTGTAGGTTGTTAAAATTTTTAATTTGTTAATCAGGTGACCGGTTTCGATCAAGGTTCGGTCATCATCAGACCATTAAAACTCCACAATGACAGCTGTAGGTACTGGCGAGGAGTAGCCCGCTATGTAGCGACGATACACAGTGTTTATTTCATTTGTGCACAGTTTTAAAACAGCTACTCTAATTTAAATTAACACAGACAGTCTCAATAGCAAAAACCCTTTATTTTGTGGTAATCAGTTTCGGTCAGTTTTTGACCATATCCAGACCTCATACCATGATGGTAGGTGATAGCGGTCAATTGCGCAGGAGTCGTAACACCTGGTCTGTTCACCGCTACCTCCTACCATGTTTCTTACTTCGTCCTTCATGTCTTTATTTACTTCAAAGGCACAAGACTTTCTTCATTTATTGTGTTTTATCCATATTTGGTAAGAAGTACTGTAATTCTTCCTCATTTTCTCGAAGGAGAAAATTCATATCCTAACTTTTAAAGCTACTTCCGAATCACCATTTTACTTCTTTAATTCTTTCTTCGATATACAAGTTGACGGTAGAGGAAAGAGAGTATCCATGTACGACGCTCTATTTCATCCGAGCACTTGTCTCTCGGCATTCCATTGTTATTGTTCCCTCTCCGTTCTAGTACGTATTGTACATTACCCCCTTCATTTGTGTGGCTATAGTGTTCCTAATTGCTTTACAACAATTATTGGTATGAAATGCATTTATTATAAGCAGCTACTAATAATGAGTATTTTTATTAGCACATAAATAAATGCAGGAAGACATTCAGAGGAACGACGAAAAGCGGAGGAATTGACAGTTGTCCCTCAATATCAACCAACGTAGAGTGTTGCACATAAACATGCAGAAGGTCGATTATCGTGTGATAACGCGACTGCAGAACCACCACTGGAGTCACCCACACCCTTAAAATATCTGGAAGTACACGTAGGGAGCTCTATACCTGACAGAACTTGTAAAGCCTGTGTGTATTGTCCGATAAAGAACTGTGGTTTGGGATTAGTCAAAAGCCATTCGATCACAGCAGAACTCTTTTATTACTTTTCAGCTTTTCGTACTAGCAGCTCATTTCTACCGTGGCTATGAGATGGACATCGAACCACAGATATCGACAGCAAAACGTTGTCAAGATCATCCCCGCAGCCGTTATGTCCAGCGCACCCCAGGCGCGGTAGACCTTGCAAGCTAACATCCCAAAGATGCTCTGGCTCACGTGCGTTTCCTCTTCGTCGAAATGTCTTGGCTCAAATTCGTCTAGGGGTTGAACCGCAAGAGTCGCATTACACGCCCTAAATTATACACTTGTGACCCTTTGGTTAATTTGTCTGGCTGATGGCAAGTTTGCAAAATACGAAGTTAATATAACATATATTAACATTATTAATAATATCGGGAACTAAATTAACGACACATAAATTATATAGGCCACACAGTCTCGATTTGCTTAGAATAACACTTATTCAGAAAGCAAACTAATAGCGAAATTGGTCGTATTTAGAGTTACTGTTGCATTCGGGCGCATATACATTTGACACAGTTCGACCATTCACAAATTCATCGCGAGATACAAGTTATCTACGCGGAAAGTTACAGCTCAAACCAGGCTCGCGACTGCTCACCGCTCAGAGTAAGTCCCACGATACCACACTACCCGGAATTTTCTAAGTCGTTTCACTTCCTGGCTCCATAAAGACCCACTGTCCAATTTCGCGTCTACATCTGAATTGTCCCCTTTGGTGTCTCGACCAGAACTGCCCTTTGCCCGTCTCCGACCGCCTTTCCAGCGCGCCGAGCATCTCCGCTCAGCTGACTAGCGCAGTTCCCTTTCCTGAAGCCGTCCATCTGATTGGCTACAGCTTTTTCTACATTACTTTACATTTTAACAGATTTAAATAATCAAAGCTTGACCACTTTCACGTTCTAAATAAAGTAACAATAATATCCATTACATTACAAGCGTTAAATTCTTTTACATAAAACCAATACAATTTTCTTCTTAACTTTGAATGTCACGGCCAGTAGCCCTGCACCAATGTTCTTTCTTATAAATAAATAAAGAACGAAAGTAACTATTATGCACTAAACTTTCCAACAAATATTATATTACCTAATGGTTCAATAAGGTGTCATACCGTCATCGTGAAATGTGTTTTGTGTGGAGGAAATGATGATCTGATGCTTAACTGTAAATACTGATAATTTAAATTTACTATATCTTTTAAACAAATGAAGTTAAAGAGTTTACATTTACAACGTTTGACATTTTAATGATGCATTTCTATAAGAAATATCGATCGTTAAGACCGCCCAAACCGTTCAGATTTTCAGCATTTAGGTCTTAGTTACAAAACTTACTAGTTTCACTTTAACAGTAAATTCTAAACTATCATAGAAATGATCAATATTCAAGTTTATTGGGATCACCATGAAAATTTATGGAGGATAGCAGATTAAAATTGCTGTGGCTTGATTCCCTGCATTACTACATAATTAAATAGTATTCATAAATGTGTCCCTTTATGGCCGATCTTAGGTCCGCCATATTTAACACGTCCCCTTGCCCTCAAAGGCCTCTACTGGGTTTCCCTATGACGTAGGTTTTCGTCTGTCTCACTCTCACACTACAGCGCATAGGCCTCAATAGACAGTAGACGCCTGTGAGTTTCCCCATCTCGTGATGAATCTGCGCCCTTTATGGCACGCGGCCTTGGACAACAGGGTTAGTTTCACAATTCCTGTAGGCTGACTCTTACGGCCACGTATTTAAATGAGAGCGCAGTGCTCGTTAACTCACAACCTTCCGTGGTAAGCTGGCGACCAAGACTCGCCAGGAGCTGAGGCAACAGACGCACAGCCAGATTGAATGTGGGACAGGCTGGCAACCTTAACCCAGGCGTGGCGAGCGTAAAATTCTGGGGAGCAAACCACGGTCCGTCATTTGGGTGATAGCGACTGGTGCTGGCAGACGCCCACTGGTGCAGTGGCTAGGATGGACTCGGTTCAACCCTCGGTCCACCAAAGTTGCGTCTGGATCCCCTGGGCAAGCTAAAAGTGTAGGCTGGCACTGTGACGGACGCTATCTCGGTGACTCACTGATTCGTTGACTTGCCTGGCTGGACAGCTAGTAGTTATGCGCGCAAAAGTGGGTTTGTTTTTATGTTCTTACCGCAAGTGACACGTTCACTGGGTTCCAAAGAGTCCCTGGCTTCGGTAGCTCGGTACTGAGGGACTGGCTGGTGACGGCACCTAGCGGGTGGCATGGCACAACGCAAAGCCAGAGAATTGCGTCAAGTATCCTTTTTATGACAACAAGCCCTCTAGCCTACGGTCAAGCCGTTACAGAGCATTTTAATCTGTAACGGTCACTTCTTAAGATGTACATTGTCTACATATGTCTTTCATTGATTCTATAAACGGTTTCTTTAACTTGGTACCTTATTGTAACTGTGCCTCTTTTCAATTGTGTGGAATAATAGCGATACCCGGAGGAAGTGTCCTCTCAAACATGTGTTTTATATTAATTCTTACGTGCCCTTCATCAAATTCCATCTGTGTGCTGCTTCTCTGTAGTGCATGATAAAATAAGTTCATCTGAGTGATAGGACAGACTTCTGCTCTGCCTTGATGAGAAAGGACAGGGCGGTTCCGTTAGTTTTCTTGGAAATGGAGACGCAATAACAAAACAATAGGAGGGCCCAAGGGCACATACCTGTGCGGCCTACGTGACTTTTGGGTCGTGTGCCGATAGAGAAATAGATCTTCCTGCTAAGTTTTTAGGAGAGACGTTTCATTGGCTCGTCAGATTCATCGACAGAGGATTCTAGACGCTTTCGGTAGCTTTGTGTTGGAAGAAGGGCATCAGATAAAGTGCACTCGTACTCTTCGGTCAATGCTGTCACGCAGAAAAGCGTAACAGATTAGTCGTTGAGGACTGTGAAAATTGTCGGGCAGGGTGCCTTCTTGGTCGCTGGAGTGTAGGCAGATAACTTTGTTGGTGCGAGGAGGACAGTCGTGATAGCTTAGGGGGCGCTGAAAGGGCGAGCAGATATCTGCTTAATTGTATGAAGCTCATCCAATTGTGTTGGGAAGTTATAGAGATTATGAAGAATAATCTTGTTGCTGGGTATGGTCTGATAAAAGCCGGGAGTAACTCGGGATAAATTCAGTGCTGAGTTTCTCAGATAAACATTGGGCACTGCACACATAAGTTTCCTGTCGGATGCTGTAGCTGTGTGATGGAAGACCACAGAGATTGCAGCCGTATAAAGCTGTTCTAGTCTGCATGCTAAAATTGTAAGAAACATTTAATTTTGAGTTTGGTTAGCGATGAGTTGTAGACCCCGGAATAATTGATAGCTAAGTCAGTATTTCATCCATCCTCTTTTGGTGAAGGGTTAAATTACGAGAGAATTTAGAATTGTGGTTTCAGTTTGCGAAAGTGCCCGGTCTGTCCCTGTTATTAACTACCTTTATTGTTAGCTATCTTTACTTAAGGAAGCTCTAGCTTGCCTCCCTTAGTTTATCTCGTACATGCTTTGTAGCTCTCTTTGCTAAGTATGTGTTCGCTTTCGTGTCCCATAGATTGCTTTAACGGAGTAAGTCTCATGCTTCCAAGGTTAACATTCACTCCAATGTAGCTAACATCCACTCCAATGTAGTATGCGTTCCCTCATTGCAGAGAGTACGCCCCATTTACTTTTCACTCAGTTTCGAAAGCGTATTGGGACGATTAGAAAAATTAAGTTTCATTCTTTTATCGTAAAATTCAATGTCAGTCGGTCACTATATTCCTAAGAAACGTTGTAATCTTGAACGCTTCATTAAAATTACCAGGATGGACTGTAGCCGGTAACACAAATCAGAAACCTACCGATTGTATGCGAAGATCTAGTAGTCGCTTTTCTAGGGCTGTACCATGTTAGCGTTACCTTGCGAAGGGTTAGATAAAGATCTGTCTCTAAAATTTAGGGCGTAACTGTTTCGTTTTTCTGTTGATAGAGCCCGATAGAACATTGCGCTTGCGGTTGATGAGCTATTCAAAATTATAACAAAAAAGGTTGGGATGCATGATGAGGGGAGACGCTCGTATATTCATGTACGCCAGGAACCATAAACTGTTAACCATTCACAATTTTTGCCACTTATAATCCCCAGACATCACCAACGATTGGTGCTACCATTAATCGTAATACATCAACAAGCACATTTCAACATAAAACTAATGACAAGGGAATGCAACCGCAGACTATGATTGCAAGAATGCTGAATAAATTGTAGTCCCGACATGAAGGAGGCAGCTGTGAAAACACTCGATCAGCCAATGTTTGTATACTGCACATCAGCCTGGCAACCATTCCGCATAAAGCTGACAGAGGAAATAGGAAAGAAGAGCTTCGCGTTTGGTAACACGTTCATTTAGTAAGCGCGAAATTAGGACGGAGATGCTCACCCAACTCTAATGTCAGATGCTATAAGAGAGACTTTCTGCATCATGGTGTGATTCCGCTAACGTGCGTTTCAAGGAAAGCCAACCAATATAACACTTCTTCCAACGTATGTCTCCCGAAAATACTACTATGGTAAAATTAGAGACATTCGAGCTCACACAAAGGCCTACCACTAATATCTAATCTCGCGCATCATTCGTGACTGGAACAGACTGTACCAGTTATTTTCCAGCACACAACATAAAGTGACCTGTGGACTATAGACGTAGATGTAGGAATGCTTTTAGATTTGACAGCGATCAGCTAGAGATATCTTTCATACTATGTATTCATATTTATGTATACTAGAGTAGCTTCATCTTTGGTCGAGAACGCAAAGGTACCTCTTAAGCACGCTACTCAAACTATAGCGTTAGTCGGTCAATAGTATTGCTAGTCTCAGAGATCAGTTAGCGATGCCTCGCATAGCTTGAGCAACAAACGGACACTCTTGGCTTCCGGCTGCTGCCGTTAGTAAGCTCTGCATTCCTCCCGGTTGGATGCATCGAACTGTTAAGAATGTAGGCTTGTCTTGCGATAGTGAAAGAAGTACTCTGAAGTGACATCGTCAAAGATTGTAGTGCGGTGGTTGCTTGCTTGCACGGCCTTTGCATAATTATACGCGATGTTGTTTTGAGATTTATTCATCCCAGATATTTTTCAACTGCATTTTCATGCAGACAATGCTAGTTTATGTGTTCAGTATCACATCTTTGTTCGAACATGTGAATATCTATATCCATTTTCCAATCATTAATTCGAGTCTCATTAAATAATTTTGTGAGCGTTAGTATGTTTACAGAACTGTTCTTCTGTCTTTTGAAAATGTGTTGTTGTAAAGTCACAAGGTGCGTTCAAGGGCACTTCCTTGTACTAGAATTTAAGATGCGAGACTTTTTAGTGTTTCTTTTCTGTATGAAATTAAAATGCTTCTTCAGTTTTGACGCAATTTTTGAATTTAATGAGACCATTTTATACCCTCCGGAGCCTTCTCTAAATTGTCACAACTGTTGCCATAAGAACCTCGTAGATGAGAAAACTGAATTAAGATTCAATGTATTTCATGAGAAAAATTATAAATATGTCTTCAGCGGAGAGTTAATTTTATTTTTTACTGAAATTTTCAGTTAATAAGTGTGTCGCAGTTGAATTTCGACTTACGTGTTTGCACTAACGAAGACGTCGATTTTGGTTCCCATGAAAGTCCATTTTCAATTTATAAAGTGTTGTACGATTCCGTGTGCAACTCCATTTGCATTGTACGAATTCCCACAAGAAGGGGTTCAACAACAAACATGGGGAATTACTACATGAAATTTAAGACACAAAGGAATCACAGACATTGGCTGCAAGTGGGCATTGATTGAAATCAATGGGGAAAGTTGAAAATTTGTGCCAGCCTGGGATTCCAACCCAGGTCTCCAGATTCCTAGGCAGTTGCTCTAACTACTTCTTTTTTCGTTATTTGTCGTTGTATATGTTCGGAGCGGATGTCCCATGCATCCGGTCAAGTTCATCGCTGATCCCTTCATTCATTTTTTGTTACAGAGGTGAGTTAACCCTCTGGCCGAATATGAGAAAATTGCTGAGCTACCGTGCTGGCACCACTAACCCATCTGGTCACAGCGGTCATTGCAACTGCACGGACTATCTTAGCACGCTGTCCAGCAGACCTAAATTCTCAACTTACCTACAAACTAATAATGTAGTGCCCCTTGCGTATTATCCTCATTATTATGGCATTGCACCGATTCCTATAAGTATGAATATGGTATCTGTTCTTTCCGACATGTCCGAGAGAACAGGTACAGTTGGTGATCATGCAGAACTCAAAGAATGCAATTAGAATGAAATCCATATCTTTTAGCTGATGACAGATAATAAATATCAACGGGGGCAGTTGAAAGTGTGTGCCCCACCCGGACTGAACCCGGGATCTTCTGCTATCAGGGCAGACGCTCTATCCGACTGAGCCATCGAGGACATAGTAAGAAAGAAATCCCGGGTACGAATCCCGGTTAGTGCACACATTTTCAACTGTTCCCGCTGATATTTATCAACGCCTGTAAGCAGCTAATGGTCTGGATTTCACTGTAATTTCATTCTTCGAGAGCTGAAAGACCTTCAGTGCAGATGCACTCACATTGCCCGAACTCTTACGGGGATCGGTGGACTGACTGCCGCGAGTATTGAGTATAGTGGGCAGGGGTACTTCTAAGGTAGTATGTGGACAGTAAGTTGGGAATGTTGGTCTCACGGGGAGCTTGACAGAGATAAATCCGTGCTGTCGCATTATGCTTTGTGTCCTCGGTGGCTCAGACGGATAGAGCATCTGCCATGTAAGCAGGAGATCCCGGGTTCGAGTCCAGGGCAGGGCACACATTTTCAATTGTCCCCGTTCATACTGATCAACGCCTGCCAGCTGCTAAAAGGTCTGGATTTCATTGTAATTTGATTCCCATAAGAGTTCGAGCCAGGTATGGATCTGCACTGAAGAGATCATTGGGCATCTCGCCGTAATTTTATGTATATGTGTTTTCTGTTCCTTGTACTCCTGCGCTTACGTCTGATATTTTGGCCTTAATACCTTCTAATTTACCTTTAATATTTATGCACCACCTGTCTCTGTGTACAGTGTATTGCTCATCAGTGTTTTAAGGAAAAGGATTGCTGTACCTATGTTGCAGTGATACCAGTGAGGTGCCAGCCGTGATGACGGAAGTGCAGTGTGCAGGAGTGGCGTCCGCTCTCGCAGCCGCCGTGTGAGGCTCCATCCAGTGACCATGGAGGACGCGCTGGCCTACGCCGACTACCCGCTAAACTGCTCGTGGCCGGACGAGGCGGGGCTCAACACCAGCGGCGGCATCGGCGGCTACTATGGCGAAGACTGCGTGTGGCCGCCGCCGCCGCGCCCCTACCAGCTGCACTGGACCATCAAGCTCGCCTGGAGCCTCCTCTACGGGCTCATGCTGTCCGTCGCCACCGTCGGAAACTCCACTGTCATCTGGATCGTACTCGGTGAGTACTCTAACTCCTGGGCCCCACATTCACTTATTATATGTTGTATTACGTCATATGGTGTGGCAGGTAAGTAGACGGCTCTACTTACCTACATACAAGTGACAACGCACAGTGAACAGCTTGTCAGAAGCGCTGAGAGTTCATTTGTTTGATCGGACAGACAGATGGATATTTTGGGCAGTCGGCGACGTACTGTAACGACAGAATTGTGGCGTACTTTCTGCCATCTTTCTCAACCGATTTTACAGAAACTATTCAGTAAAAAAATTTCATTTTTGCGTTACTTATAGTTTTGAACGTGTCCTTCGTGGTATGCCCGTCGTCTCTTAATGGCCATTGTTATTGTGATTTCTGGATTGAAGTAAAAGCACGAAATTCTAAAAACTTGTAATGGGAAATACAGGCCTCTGTGCTTTTGCGTTTGGTGCATATTACATCGTATGTTCTGCATATGAAATGTAGCTAATTTAGCTAAAACGTTGATTTTTTCTAAGACTCGGGTGGAGATCTCTATCAGTAACCAGTCCCAAGAAAATTGATATACTGATGTGATGTAGCATACCCATCTGCAATCACATACGCCAGAGCTTCAGCCAGAATGGAATCTCCACAACATTCCTCACACTGCATAAACGGTTTGAGAAATCGAAATGAGATTTTGGTAAATGACAACACGCCTTGAGGACATTATTTTGCCATATGGTTATTATGTAAAACATTATCTACTGCGTTAGTTCACAAACTGCCGAGTTTTTCGATGAAGTAATTTTTAAGTCCTATAGACAGCTTGTTAAACGAGAAATGCAGTGGGTTCTGGAGCAACATAAGACATTACAGGCTTGTTTCTGTACCGAGGATATGCTTTTTTATAGCTTATTGACCTTACCTTTCCTCAGTTCCTCACTTAATGAACATGATAAACCATGGTTTCAGAATTTTCTCGCAACTGCGTCTGCACAACGTATTAGTGAGGTGACATTGTATAACCTTCGAAGTGTTTTGGCAACAGAAGCAAATGTTAATATGGGAACCAGAGAAATGTACATGTCACTCATAATTCTCCAGCCATGATGATTCTCTAAAAGATAGAAATCCGTTAACAACAGCATGAGATCGATGAACTCAACGGCTCAAGTATCTCGCGGCCTCAGTGAGTCAGTGCTGCCACCTCAGCCCTTGGCAAAAAACAATGCAGCACCATCTTGGAAACATATGCTCACCTGAAACTTCCTGACAGACTAAAACCGTGTGCCGGACCGAGACTCGAACTCGGGACCTTTGCCTTTCGCGGGCAAGCGCTCTACCAACTGAGCTACCCAAGCACGACTCACGCCCCGTCCTCACACCTTTATTTCTGCCAGCTCACCTGTCGTCTGGTGAAATGACTGCCAAAAGTCTAACCATAACAACTGCTCACACAGGTGTTACTGGCAAAATGATCCTCTTTAGCTGAGGCTGTTGTGTTTATTGTAGTGGCTAGTAACCTCAATTTCAAAGTGTCAGACAATCCCTACCTTAAGACATGTCTTATGATTCAAATTAAGTAACGTTCAGATTTAAGTGATGTTGATGATTAATAATACGAGAGGTGTTCAGTAAGTAATGCTGAATGAGACACATTTTCTTCCAGTTTCAGTTGAAAGAAAAATGCGGAATTTGTTGCGGGACGTCGTGAAATATTCCTGCTTCAGCGCTTATAGTTTCATGAAGTTCTTATAGGTAACGGCGCTATACGCTGCCTTCAAATTAGCGTTTATAACGCTTTGCGTTCCAAGCAGAGAGATGTCAGTGACATTCTTTTCGTGAAAAGTCGGAGGATCACAGACACTCACAGAAACTTTCAGAATGTCTGCAGAGAGCTGGCACTGAACAAAAGCACTGTGAGTTATTGAGCAATACATCTATCATCATTGTTACATCATCGCGCAGACTCGTTCGCTCTCCCGCGTGCCGGCTAGCCAAACACAACTCTGCTGCCCTTAGGTAACTGAAGAAATGACTTTTGCTTGTCATTGGCACAAAAATGTAGACGAGCTTCTTTATCTCCATGACAACGCAAGATCCCACACAATTCTGTGTTTCCGAGAGGAGCTCACAAAATTTGATTAGACTGTTCTTCCTCGTTCAGCCGACAACCCAGATCTCACACCTTTCGACTTTCATCTGTTTGATCCCGTAAGTTTTGCACTCCACGGGAAGCAGTACGTAGGTGATGGGCAGGTTCTTGTTTCAGCAAGAAGTTGGCTTTGACTTCGACTAGTAGAGTGGTACCATACAGACGTGACAGTTGGCGATAGGCCGTCGCGCTGAACGGAGAAATTTATGAAAACGGCATTTTGCAACCTAAAGACTAGGGAATAATATGGTGTAATGTAATCCTAAATAAAACCAACCCTCTTTCAGAAAAAAATGTGTTGCACTACATATTGAACTCACCTCGTACAGGTAGTTCAGTGCATCCATACGACATTAGAAATCCCTCACAAATTGACGGTTGTGGTCGCTTTCAAATTGTCTTTAAAATGTTTTGATTCAACTGAAATATAAGGGATGAAAGATCTATAAAAAAGGTCTATAGAAAAGTCTCCACATAATAATGTAACAGAATGTTATCACCCTGATGATCTACATCAAAAATTCCTTTTTATCAGAGGATTATAAATCTGTATTTATGTATTTATATATTTTCAACTTTTTTGATATCTCAATCGCATTTTGCTGATGTATTCGCATCATACATTCATTTTACAGACGGAGTGCACAGTTCCTGTAAGTTTGATGAAAACTTTTCCTTCAGAGTACGTTTTTGCATAAGAAGGAGTAGGAAGTTTCCATATATATATATATATATATATATATATATATATATATATATATATATATATATATATGCATCGTAGATAATATGAAGATGACTACAACAGGCGAAACGCATCAATGACATTTGAAAATGAAAACCTCCGCAACTAAGACCACATTTTTATCCCAAATTTTACACTAATTGTTGTATCAGCCTAGGTGATGGATTGAAAATATTTTTAAAAATTTTTATTCAGTAACATTTTCGTGCAGGAGGTAGTTGTCGGCCTCTCGGTATGGTCATGCAGAAAGGCGAGTGCCACCTAAGCGTTAACCCCTGAGGTATGTTTGAACCCATAGCAGCGCGCGTTTGCTGGGGAGCTGCATAGTGCCTCGGTGGAAGAACTGTGACCAGCAAGGCGACCGTACTGACAGAATGAAAGGCATCCCCAACAGTTGGCCTATGACAACTGATCAGACATGCAGATGCCCTGCATCCAACCGAGGACCCCTTGGACGCACCCTGGAGTGCCGGTTAGCAGTTGTTGCCACATCAGTCCGGAGAGTTTTAAGTGGTCGTCAACATCGTGAACAGTGACAGCCTCAATAGAAAGTGAAATAATATTAATAAATATGTCTCTTGTTTATCACTGGAAGAATATGTTATTACTTAACTGGCTCCTTGTTTTGTTTACCATTGTGACTGGATCTGTTACGAAGAGACTTTGATAACACAGTGAAACCAACTGCTACGACTTGAAATTTGTATCTGAAATAAATAGCGTAAAATACATCTTTGTCTCTATGCCTTCTCGCACTTGGCATTGGCCAGCAACATTAAAAGTGTTAATTGCAAAATGCGTCAAATATAATATTTTAGTGAATGAGTTTGACTGCAGTGCCATTATTTATAGCACATGTGCAATGTGAAAAAGCTCTTGATTACCATCGGTATTTGTTTGCCAGCTCAGAGGCAATGTCAACACAGAAAAGTGCACGTACATAACTGCATACTGCCACGATGTAAAATGATGTTTATCAGATTGTATTTTGATTCTTGGCCATTACCCGATAGATAGTACTGAAGAACGACACAATTGTGACGAAAATTTAGAACTCAAGAAATACTACCTGCTTCCAAAAACTGAAAACAATTATTTTTTTATTTTCTACGTAGCTTCCTCTACAACTAGCTTTCTCTTAGAAATAATATAAACTGCATCCCTGAAACAATTAGTGCAGCACATGCGGTTACAATTTGTTGTTAATCTTCACTTACATCCTCCTCTCATATACCAGTCAAATCAGTACCGATAACTTGATTGTTTTACACTACCAAATTTACAGTAGAAGCTTATACATTACCAGTAGTATTAATCTCCAGTCGAAAAGGCTCTATTTAATTTAAGTTCTTTTTAATAATCGTGTTCATGAAGGGGAATATGACTTGGGTATTTTTTGGATAAAGTCGATTAAATTTAGTTTGACATGGTTTATTTTAGCTTGTTTGTACTGCAAAAGATATAAAACAAAATATTTACTCTCGACACACTGTGTGCTTCTACATTTCTAACTAGCAAATGGATTATTCAGATAAAATGGAAATGTCGTGTGGCTAGGGCCTCCCGTCGGGTAGACCGTTCATGAACACTATATTGCAGCTGGTTTTCAAATGCAAAAGTTACATAACACAACATTTACTCCAACTCGCGGTGTGCCAGTGTAAGTAAATTAATAATAGTTACGATGATCCAACCATTCTGCTTAACAAGGCTGGAGCTGATGTAGAAATAAATTTCCGGGGTTTTTTGTCACTGGTTTAAGCTCATTGTTGCAGTCAGGGTCTCTAAAAATGGTTCAAATCGGTCTGAGTACTATGGTACGAAACATCTGAGGTCATCAGTCCCTTATAACCTAGAACTACTTAAACCTAAGTAACCTAAGGACATCACACACATCCATGCCCTAGGCAGGATTCGAACTTGCGACCTTAGCGGTCTAGCGGTTCCAGACTGAGTTCGGGCTCTATTCAAATTAGAATGCTGGTGTGGTGAAATTACTTAAACACAGGACGGCCCCCATTCACACATTTTACAAAGATAAATTGAATGTAACAAGCAATTTGAATATGTTATTCTATTCAATCAAGACTCGTATCGGGCAGAAAGTCTCATTTAACTGCATCCCTGAATTGGGATTCCGGAATGTCTGAAAACTATCTATGTAAGAGTGTAATAATCTCTTCATTGGATTTACAAAGTTTTTCCAAACAGAAAATTCTATAGCACAGGAGAAAGTGGAAATCTGGAGATCGGAAAAAATGTCAGTGGTGTGGATATTCTAACAGTTTATACTTCCAAATCCTCATCGTCCAGACAGCAAAAATATATGGACACATCAATTCCATAAAGTTTTTTTTTTATCGTCGAGACTGCTGGTGTTATAATTACAACACAATAAACAAGGCATGTAACAAATGTCACAGTGGTATGAGATGTACTACATTCTTCGATATGTGAGTGATCAGTATTTCAGTTGGTAGATTTAACGTTATCTGCATTCTGCGTTCTTATCCATCGTCTATCAGAGATCACTGGTACAGCGTAAAGTTCCACGGGAAAAGGCCCAGGTCATACCAATCTATAAAAAGGGTAGAAAATCAGATGCACATAATTACCGATCAATTCCACTGACTTCGATTTGTCGTAGAATCGTGGAACATATTTTTTGTTCAGGCATAATGACGTTTCTAGACTCTGAGAAGCTCATCTGCAGAGACCAGCACGATTTTAGGAAACAGCGCTCGAGACACCCCTGGCCCTGTTTGTGCACGATAACCAACAGACTCTAGATACCGGCTCCAAAGTTGACGCCATATTCGTCGACTTTCGAAAGGCGTTCGACTCAGTTACACACTGTCGCTTGCTCCAAAAAGTACGCCCTTACGGTCTATCCGATGACATATGCGGTTGGATAGAAAGTTTTCTAACATACAGAGCAGTATGTCGTCCTGAATGGGGAGACTTCAACAGAAACAAGCGTGACATCATGTGCCCCAGGGCAGCGTAATAGATCAGCTGCTTTTTGCAATTTACATAAACAATCTGGTTGATGGTATTGACAACGGCATTAGACCGTTTGCCGGTGATGCTGTAGTCTACAGGAAAGTAGAAACACGCAAAGGTTGTGAACAAGTCCATGAGGATCTGCAGAAAATAAATGCGTGGTGTAATGACTAGCAGTTGTCTCGCAATAATAGTAAATGAAACCTACTGCGTTTAACAAAGCGAAAATCCCCATTAATGTACGAGTACAAAATAAATGCCCAGTCTTTGGAAGCGGTAACATCCATCAAGTATCTGGATGTGACAATTCCAAATGGTCTTAAATGGAACAATCAGATTACAGAAGTAATGGGTAAGGCCAACTCTAGATTGCAGTTTCTTGATAGAATCCTGAAGCGATGCAGTCCTTCAACAAAGGAAATTGCTTACAATACTTTAGTTTGTCCAGCCTTACACTATTGTTCGTCTGTATGGGACCGTTACCAGTTGGGTCTGATTCAAGAGACTTAGAAGGTCCAAAGAAGAGCGTCAAGATTCGTGACTGCTACATTTAGCCATCGCGAGAGCGTGACAAATCTCATAGAAAGTTTGAAGTGGGACGCACTTGCAGATAAACGACGCTCTAAACGAAAGGGACTGCTTACTAAATTCCAAACTCCGATCTTCACCGAGGATGTAGAGAATATATTATTACCATCAACTTCCATATCGCGAAATGATCACCATTCAAAGATAAGGGAAATTAGAGCTCACACTGAGGCTTTCCAGTCGTTTTTCTCCCACGCTATCCGCGAGTGGAATAGTGGGCGGGGGGGGGGGGGGGGGGGGGGTTGAATAATGTTTGTGAGACCGCCGTGTTTGGGTCGTACTAGAAGGAGAAACGTCTAAAGCACATGTTCGAATTTTGCAGTTGTTGGGTCATGGTCTACTGAGATAGAAGTTCATAGTTCAGCGATATTGCTGCACGCTTTGGTGTGATTCCAAATGCTACAGAGGATCTCGGCGGTCCCATGCGACTAGCGTCCAAGAGCACGGACATACTATTCACTCGTCCACGCGGAATCGTACGGCCACGCCACGTCCTTTGAGTCAGGAAACGCTGACGTTTGCAGCCAGATGATGTGAGTACGTTTGGAGCACGACGTATTGCCAACAGGCCAATCTTTCATGAGGTGTATTTTGACGCAGCAGGAGAGACAAGGGTGTGACCAAGACAACACAAGACGTAGGATTAGCACCATACTAACGGAGTCCATGTTTTACTTAAAGCATGTGTATGTATGTATGTGGAGGCTTCAAGGACTACGGACGTGGCCAGCTTCTGTTCGTCATTGTGTTACAGGCCCAGCACACATCATTATGCCCCTGGGTACGCACAGTGATCATGTCTGATTGTCAGACAACCGAATTTGTATAATGATCGGTACACGTATGACGTATTAAGGCTGTGTTCCATCTTTGAAATATCGTTTTCGTTAACTTCCAACAAAATAACGCAAGAGCTATTGTTGCGTTGCTTACCTGACCTGCCTCCACGCCCACAGAACTCCAAACCGTCAACAGGGTCTCAAATGTTCAAATGTGTGTGAAATCCTATGGGACTTAACTGCTAAGTACATCAGTCCCTAAGCTTACACACATCTTAACCTAAACTGTCCTAAGGACAAACACACACACCCATGCCCTAGGGAGGACTCGAACCTCCGCCGGGACGAGCCGCAGAGTCCATGACTGCAGCGCCCTAGACCGCTCGGATTATAGCGCGCGGCTTCAACAGGGTCTGCAGACGCCTCTTCTATTACTAACAAGCCTGTACGACTAAAGACTTTTTTCTTGAAGTAGCATGGAATGCCGTAAGCACATCCGTCATCGAAACTCAGGTTGACTCGTTGCCCACCCAAGATGTCGTTGCTGCATGGTCTGTGCGACCAAATTTCGGATGTTTACGAGCAAATCAACTTTTCTGGAGTGATCGGAAGGGCTCAAGTCGCGTTTGCAATAGAAAAAACTCTGCACCAAACGCAATGTATTCATTTGTGATCGGTCCAAACATTGCCGAGAGACTGATATTCATACTTGCTTTTAGTGACTTTCATCTGGCCCTATTTAGTTATAACTCATTCTTCAAATTTTGACATCTACTGTTTCCCTACTTTTTAAAAGTTTTTGCTCTTTTGATACGCCCATCAGTGGATGAAATTGAAGCCAAGTATAACCATAATACAAACTGAGTCAGTTATAAATAAATATTTTATAGTAATAACGATGATTGGTTCCTACGGACGTTGAACGACCATATTCCACCGAGCGATAATTGATTGTATTATTAAAACGATCAAACATCAATACCGTTTTGGTAAATTGGTAAAGAAGGTAGTCACGAACCATATGAAGCACAACAGTAGTTCTAATTGACTGGGTACATGAAATATTATTAAGCCAAGTACTTCAAGAAAGAAACCAACGCCTTTCCCTTAGCAATTCCGGTAATTTGTCATACGTTGGGTATGATTTTACGACGAAGACCGCATTTATCATAAGCAACAACATAGCAAATATCTTGACACACTTCAGTTGGCACCAGATATAATACTGTCAGATTTAGGTGATCAGGAGTTAGTACACTTTAAGCTCATTGTAAAAAGTCGCCTTTTGGAAGATATGAATAAAATTTTGCCCAGGCTGTTGGTTCCACTATCTCTCGTATTCAGCAAAAACCTTCTCTTAATGATGATGGTTCTTTGCGTCAAGAGATGCAGAGATGGTGGCTTGCAGGAGTTCGACACGTGGTATTCGAACCGTGCATGTGCGCTTCTGAATCTGTCAAAGGAATTCAACAAATCGCCATGTGCTATACATAATAATACATATTGTCTCGGTCATTCGAATGCGGGATCTTATCGACTTACTTGAACTGCGCACAAAATATCGGAGAAAATGGAGAACTTTTAGTTAATCACTGTTAGTAATTTACAAGACTTCCGTGTGATGCTATTTCGGAGAACTGCACCCTCTACTCTGGAACGAAGCCTTTCATCTAACTCTAAAGCTGCTATTTAATCGCCTTTAGCCTTTAACCAATGAGGTAATCGCCTTTAGCGAGCAACGATGCAAGCGCACAACACTCCATCACGTGACGGAATTGCTATTAGACCTGGCGTTTAATTCTCTACGGGATCAGTTGCTTTCCTATCTTGTATTTGTCGAGAATTTAGCGCGCAGCGAACCGTTTCTTGTAACTGAATAGCACTGAAGGTCACTCTTGTTCACACGTGTAAGAGTACGGATGCATCAAATTACAGAACAATATTGAAATACCTTCGAGGGTATTCTAGGTTCGAGCATTATCACATTTATAGAGCAAAATGGTCTTTTTAAACATAATAATGTTCCTCACGTAACTCAATCTCAATAAACTATTCAGTCCAAGCCCCTCCTTCTACTGACAGATTTAAGATATTATCCACAAAGTCTAAATTTCTTATCTTTTTTTAATAGTTTTATTCCTCCCCCTTAATTCCACCTCCATTTCTTTCACCACCTGTTCAGTGTGCAGATATAATAATATCATTGATAGTTGACACTCCTTAGATACTTATGCCTACCATCTAATTTCTGAATAAGTTTTTAGACATTCCTTCGTTCTGTCTATTCCATCTCTGCTACCTTCAGAATTTCAAGAGTTTATGCTAGTTATACAACGCTTTCTCTAAGTCAACAAATGCTATAACTGTATGTTCCGATCGCTTGTGAAGTCGATAGGCGTCGAATGAACTAAGAACCGCGCAACTAGGATAATAACAGTTGGGCGAGGGTTACACGAAAGACTAAACAGCAAAAGAGATGCTCAGAGACCCCAGCGTTTTCACTGTTTATTGTTGAAGTTGTTGCTATTGTAATGGTCTTCAGTCTGAAGACCAGTTTGATCCATCTCTCCACGCTCTACTGTCCTGCGGATAATCAACGCAACTCACATTCCTTTGAGCTTGCTTACTCAACTTACACCTCTACAAATTCACTCCCTCCCTCCCTCCTTTCCCACCTTCATTTTCGTTACCGAATTGACTATTTCATAATATCTCAGAATGTGGCCTATCAACAGATGCCTACTGGTATCCAAGTTGTGTCATAAATATCTCTTTTTTTTCGTCAGTTCGGGTTATATACGAGGAAGAAGCCTGGGGATACTGACAGGTTTCAGATAGATTATATAATGGTAATACAGAGATTTAGCAACCAGGTTTTAAATTGTAAGACATTTCCTGGGGCAGATTGGGGGGTTGGTTGGATTGTTTGGGGATGACCAGACAGCGAGGTCATCGGTCTCATCGGATTAGGGAAGGACGGGGAAGGAAGTCGGCCGTGCCCTTTCAAAGGAACCATCCCGGCATTTGCCTGGAGCGATTTAGGGAAATCACGGAGAACCTAAATAAGGATGGCCGGACGCGGATTTGAACGTCCTCCCGAATGCGAGTCCAGTGTGCTAGCCATTGCGCCACCTCGCTCGGTGCCAGAGGCAGATGTGGACTCTGACCACAATCTTTTGGTTATGAGTTGTAGATTAAAACTGAAGAAACTGCAAAATGTGGGATTTTAAGGAGATGGGACCTGGATAAACTGACTAAACCAGAGGTTGTACAGAGTTTCAGGGAGAGCATAAGGGAACAATTGACAGGAATGGGGGAAAGAAATACAGTAGAAGAAGAATGGGTAGCTTTGAGAGATGAAGTAGTGAAGGCAGCAGGGGATCTAGTAGGTAAATAGACGAGGGCTAGTAAAAGTCCTTCGGTAACAGAAGAAATATTGAATATAATTCATGAAAGGAGAAAATATAAAAATGCAGTAAATGAGGCAACAAAAGGAATACAAACGTCTCAAAAATGAGATCGACAGGAAGTGCAAAATGGCTAAGCAGGCATGGCTAGAGGACAAATGTAAGGATGTAGAGGCTTATCTCACTAGGGGTAAGATAGATACTGCCTACATGATAATTAAAGAGACCTTTGGAGAAAAGAGAACCACTTGTATGAATATCAAGAGCTCACATGGAAACCCAGTTCTAAGCAAAGAAGGGAAAGCAGAAAGGTGGAAGGAGTATATGAGGGTCTATACAAGGGCAATGTACCTGAGGACAATATTATGGAAATGGAAGAGAATGTAGATGAAGATGAAATGGGAGAAAGGATAGTGCGTGAAGAGTTTGACAGAGCACTGAAAGACCTAAGTCGAAAGAAGGCCCCCGGGAGTAGACAACATTCCATTAGAACTACTGACGGCCTTAGGAGAGCCAGTCCTGATGAAACTCTACCATCTGGTGAGCAAGATGTATGAAACAGGCGAAATACCCTCAGACTTCAAGAAGAATATAATAATTCCAATCCCAAAGAAAGCAGGTGCTGACAGATGTGAAAATTGCTGAACTATCAGTTTAATAAGTCACGGATGCAAAATACTAACGCCTATTCTTTACAGACGAATGGAAAAACTGGTAGACGCCGACCTCGGGGAAGATCAGTTTGGATTCCGTAGATGTATTGGAACAATGAGGTAATACTGATCCTACGACTTATCTTAGAAGCTAGATTAAGGAAAGGCAAACCTACGTTTCTAGCATTTGGAGACTTAGAGAAAGCTTTTGGCAATGTTGACTGGAACACTCTCTTTCAAATTCTGAAGGTGGCAGGGGTAAAATACAGGGAGCGAAAGGCTATTTACAATTTGTACAGAAACCAGATTGCAGTTATAAGAGTCGAGGGGCATGAAAGGGAAGCAGTGGTTGGGAAGGGAGTGAGACAGGGTTGTAGCCTATCCCCGATGTTATTCAGTCTCTATATTGAGCAAGCATTGAAGGAAACAAAAGAAAAATTCGGAGTAGGTATTAAAATCCATGGAGAAGAGATAAAAATTTTGAGGTTCGCCGATGACATTGTAATTCTGTCAGAAACAGCAAAGGACTTGGAAGATCAGGTGAACGGAATGGACAGTGTCTTGACAGGAGGATATAAGATGAACATCAATAAAAGCAAAACGAGGATAATGGAATGTAGTCGAATTAAGTCGGGTGATGTTGAGGGAATTAGATTAGGAAATGAGACACTTAAAGTAGTAAAGGAGTTTTGCTATTTGGGGAGCAAAATAACTGATGATGGTCGAAGTACAGACGATATAAAATGTAGATTGGGAATTGCAAGGAAAGCGTTTCTGAAGAAGAGAAATTTGTTAACATCGAGTATAGATTTAAGTGTCAGGAAGTCGTTTCTGAAAGTATTTGTATGGAGCGTAGCCATGTATGGAAGTGAAGCATGGACGATAAATGGTTTGGACAAGAAGAGAATAGAAGTTTTCGAAATGTGGTGCTACAGAAGAATGCTGAAGATTAGATGGGTAGATCATATAACTAATGAGGAGGTGTTGAATAGGATTGGGGAGAAAAGAAGTTTGTGGCACAACTTGACAAGAAGATGGGATCGGTTGGTAGGACATGTTCTGAGGCATCAAGGGATCACCAATTTAGTATTGGAGGGCGGCGTGGAGGGTAAAAATCGTAGAGGGAGACCAACAGATGAATACACTAAACAGATTCAGAAGGATATAGGTTGTAGTAGGTACTGGGAGATGAAGAATACAAATACTTCCAAACACTTAAAATTTATATTCGGATAGCGACCCGGATCTACGGCCAAACTATTTGACTGGCGTAGCGTATTTTGTTTGCGGCGTACAATTAAAATCATACAGAGAACAACGTGAAGTAGATGAAGATGATCACTTTAATATAACTTACAGAGCATCAGCAGCGTTCGGCAGGAAAGTTGTGCGGAGGCGTGAAGATTGTGTTTCATATAAAATTGCGTTTGGACTGACATCCAGTGGCAATAATGGGAGCACGTCGTGATGTAAGTATCATGTTGACAACCAATGTAATTGTTGTATGCGAATAATGAGTGTATGTATGTGTGTTTGAGTGATTTAACATGTATCGGAGGCTGGCTGAAATAAGAGAGAAAAGAAGAAAGACACTCTTGATGTACGTGTTTACGTCGTTTCTTCAGAAGCTTAGTGCGCACCGTGAAGCATTGTTGAGAATCATTCCAGAATTCTTTGTTGTGGACTCTTTATGACAGACTACTTCGTCTTGCCACGGAAACAATCGTGCCTAAATCTAGGTTTGATTCAAGGAAATCAGAAAGCTGAAAGTTGAGTCACCTCCTGGCCCGCTGACAGAACGTACTGCATGTAAACGAAGCATAGTTTCTGAAGTAGTTTTTCTTAAGAAGTTTTACTAGAAGCACAAGAAGCTAAATACCAAACACTTCGGATTCACATGGTTGTTCATTATACAGTTTTTCTCAAAAGATTGCAGGGAATGTTTTGGTTAAGAATAATTCATTATTTCAACCTGTAAGTTTCAATTCACCTGATGAGATTATTATCTTTCCGTTACAGGTCATATTTAGTAGAATACTTGAAAGATGAGTAGCTCATTGCCCTTTGTTTGAAGGATTTGCAAGAAATTTATACTGCGCATTGCGATTTGCAATGTGATGGAATCAGAAACTGGCTATCCTACATTGTCGTCATATTTCGAAACACGTCGCCAGTGGTAAGTTTTATGCATAATTTGAAAGTGCCCGAACGAAAAGTATCTATCGCCCCACGACGCAGGGGGTCGTGTTCGCATTTATGTTTGAGTAAAGGAATGCAGCAAGCCGAACATTGAGTAACGCGCTACGCGGCGGTAAAAGTTTCTTTATGTAAACAAAGCAAAGGTACATCTCATGCTGCGTTTTGATTTACGCATAAAGAACATGTTATTTTGCCTATGCAGTTGTTCCGAGACGATTGTAATCAGTTAGATGTACTTAGACCACTTACATGTCCCTAAACAGTTATTCAATCGGGAAAAGTGGAGCTATAGTGTAACGTGGATTCCCAGCCACGTTTCGTTTCTGACGGATCCTCACATGACTGAGAGGTGAATGCTTGGTTGAAAGGCTGCGTATAAAATCCGACACCGGCAGAATTCTATGCTAGGCACACACTTCACCACTACACTTGCACACCAAGTGCAAATTGTGCCACGCTTTCTGCTCTTTCACGTTAACTGCTCCTCTCTGTAGGTGGCAACAGCTTCGCTTTCACAACTAAGTTCAATTCATCATAATTCCGACAGTTTATACTAAGTATTTACGAATAATATACAAAACCTTCCTCTTGAATCAGTGTATCATCATTAGTCAACATCAGATCAAAACCCCTACAGAAGTCGGGCATGGAAGTGTGTGATGTCCTTAGTTTAGTTAGGTTTAAGTAGTTCTAAGCTCTATGAGACTAATGACCTCCGATGTTAAGTCCCATAGTGCTCAGAGCCAGCCCTACAGAAGTTTCTGAGGTTAGCTTGCACATATGGATGGATGCGAGGAGGTGACTTCAACCATCATCCGCTATTTTGCTTCTCAAATATCAAAACTCACCTACCACTTTTAGTTTTTCATTTGCTAATCTAATTCCCTCAACATTTGCTCACTCAATTCGAGTACATTTCAGTACCCTTTTTCTGCTTTTATTGGTTTCCCTGTGCCAACTTCTTTCCAAGACTTTATTGTCTCCATTCAGATGGAGACATTGTCAAACTGACAGTCATAGAATGGAAAGAGGCGAGATACTAGAACAGTAACAGGTAAACAAGAACCTTACTAAAGAATGACTGCTGAGACAGCATAATTTTCGGACGGAAGGAGAAACTGATATGCTAGGAAGACACGGCGATAATTCTACCTTACATTGTAGGGCTATATCTTGCACAATGATCATTCGAATAAGACAAGATAGATGAGCAGAAAGCCACACTGTCATTTTACATAGCTGCGTTAGGGTTTAGTATATGACAGAAAATCATTAAAACTGTTATGAAATACCTTCTGCCATGCTTTGTACAGCGTGTACCGGACAATATATATTAGTGCATAATATGTAAAATTGTCTGTTTGAGCACTTAATTTTATAAATTTCGATTTTTAAAAGTTTGAGCGTCAGCTGTAGTGATATATTTGTCGCCTTACCCTATGATGTTAAACAGCAAAAACTTGTCACCAGACAATGTTTAGATTCTCTGACGGATTCTTATGACATGGACCTCATGCCAAATAATCAGAACAGATTAATACAAATAACAGGCTCTATTTTCAGTCCCAGTAGCAGAAAATATATCCATAATGAAAAATGGAACGTAGCGGTAATTTTTTTCAAACCGGTTCTGTGGATATTGTGTCAGATGAGATACATTTTCCTCGTATCAGATTATAGCGTTTCCCAATTTGTATTTCAAAGAGACGTATTTCTGATAGCGCTGTTAATACGGTGTTAACATCGCGTGAACGTCGACCACTCTACAGTCAAGAATTTTAGTTACATCCCATTTATAATAAACATAAACGTGATACGAGTATTTTTTAAGCAAAGATGTGCAGCTAAGATATACTTCAGTTTTGTTACGGTTCACTCTGCAACAAGTGCAATACGTGTTTCACAGTTATTACGTGCGTGTGAAGCTTCATCAGATGCGTGTGAACAGTATATTTGAACCCAACGGTATTTCTGCCTTACCGGTCAACGTCATTTGTAAACTAGTAACGGCCTCATCACCAGAGTAAACTTGTTTCACAGCTCCGAAAATGGTTCACGTATAATATTTGATGTAGTAATTAGCGAGTTAGTTCTTTGTTTGGTCCCTGGATCATATTTACGAGAAACAACTACAGCGTGGAATATTTCAGCACCTGGGCAGGTAAGACAAATATTCTCAGTAGAAATGTCACTACACTCTGGACATTTACAAATCTGTATTGTGTACCTTACTCTTAATAAACAGTATCGTTTACTAAATGCAATCCATCCAAACAAACATCCATGTATGAAGCAACTAAGTTTTGATTACGTGTCAGCAACTTTAATTGAAATGGAAGGCAGTGAAATATTTTTATGGCTGTATACGATGCTCTTTGGTGTGTTAGTGTGATGTTAAGGTGTGGATTATAGTTTAGGCTGTTACATTCATTATTTTGAAACTTTTACGGAACTCACGCAAGAGCGCTTTAGATGATAAGGAACAGCTTCTAGGTGATCATGTGACTCTATACTGCTGACGTAAGGCATGGAGTGGTCTTTTTGTCAAATGGCTCTGAGCACTATGGGACTTAACATCTGAGGTCATCAGTCCCCTAGAACTACTTAAACCTAACTAACCAAAGGACATCACACACACCCATCTTTAAGAAATGGCAAATGTGTTGTGTACATTTATACCTAGTTTCTGTCACATTATCCTAGATAATGGATGGTGTCCAGATGTTGTCCTTTCAGATAATTTTTTTCGTAATTACAAAATTGTTAACTAAAACTATAACATTGACATTAATGAATGGAAGTATGCTTTTGTAACCAAAATCAGCATTTGTAACTACAACAAATACTGCTGTATTCAAGTGTTTGAGATCTGCAATATTTTTTTTCCAACTCAGAATGAATGGCCGCACAAAAGAGCTAGGAACATTCAGCTTTACTAATAAACTTTCTCCTACGTTTTAACATTAGTGATTACGATACTACCTGCTTTATATGGAATGATGGCTCATTTACCAAAAACTAATCAATAAATTTCTTAATATTTTAAATTTGTCCATTCTGTTGTTTTACTTTTATTGAGCGTTACTATTTGCTTCCATGATTAAGAAAGAGCACAACCTCCGTGTTATACTAATTTTATGTTAATTTTATATTAAGAACTATACGAACTCACTCACTTTTGAAGTTTACACAACATCAGCAACTTTTTGTCCTCGTTTACAAGAACAACCTTAATAAAGAATAAATGAGATATATGACTTGATGCTCTGTTTCCAGTCACTTAAATGTGAAGTGTGAAGTGAACAACACACTGCTCCCCAAATACGCTTACCGGCCCCGGGAAGGATGGTGATTGCACCCTAAGTTCTCAGTTGTTTATGGAATGTATTCCTATTTCCGTCTTCCCCTACAGTTTCTGCCTACACAGCTCTCTCTGCTATCTCATGTCTTAGCACGTATCCTATCATTCTATTCCTTTTTCTTGTCAGTGTTTTCCACACGCTCGTGTCTTAGCCAATTCTCTGGAGGACGTCCTCAATCCTCACCTTAACAGTCCAACCAGTTTCCAGCATTCTTCTGTAATAAAATTGGTTCCGTTCCATACTGGGCGCCTGGACCAGCAACCGGTTATGAATTTCTTGAAGAAATAAGACAGTTTCGGTTGCTGAATCGTTTTTATTTACAGAAAATGACGCGTTTCATCCTTGTGGTACATCATCAGATTGGCGTAAAAATTAATGTGGCAGCCCAACATTCGTCCATTCATGCCCACATATGGAATTAAGATAAAATTTTATAAGGAACCATCGCCTGGCTGTCATACTATGAATAATGCTTTTATTCATCCCGTTACTATAGGACGATGGTTCCTTATAAAATTATATCTTAATGCCATATGTGGGCATTAATGGACCAATGTTGCTTTTCCACATTAATTTTTACGCCAATCTGATGATGCCCCAAAAGGGCGAAACGCGTCGTTTCCTGCAAATGAAGACGATTCTGTCACCGAGACTTCTTATTTCAATTTCTTCTATAACACCACATCACAAACGTTTCGATTCGCGTTATTCTGGTTTTCCCACTATTCATGATTCACTACTTCACAAGGGTGTGCTCCAAATGTACATTCTCGGAAAGTTATTTATCAAATTAAGGCCTATGTTAGATACCAGTAGATTCTCTTTGCCTTTGATAGTTTATTTTTTATGGCCTCGCTTCGTACGGCATGGGATTTTGGCCTCCACGGAAGCAAAATTCCGTAACTTCGTCTACTGCGTAATCACCAACGCTCACGTTAAACGTCTCGATGTTTTCAGTTCTGCTACATTTCATTGCATTTTTCTCTTTTCCAGTTTTAAACTCGTCGATATTCTGTACTCATTAGGCTGTTCCATGAACCAGATCCCGTACACTGAAGTAACAAAAGTCAGGGGGTAGCGATATGCACGTATATACAGATAGAGGTAATATCGTGTATACACGGTATAAAAGGGCATTGAACTGGCGGAGCTGCCATTTGTACTCAGATGATTCATGGGAAAAGGTTGAAACGTCACAGGTTTACGCTCCATTTAACTAACATTAATTTCTACATGTTTAACGATTCACTTTACGCCGAGAGCGTCCTTTCAATGTTTCGTCTAGCTAATTAACCTTTGGATTCAAGAATGCTTCCGTGTATATTTTTTCTCCTGTTGGTGTCACACCTCCTCTCTCATCCTTTGATCCCGTGATATAATGTGGATGGATAAACGTAATTATGCATGGAATATATAATAATCTGGGTTAGTCAAAAATGGTAGCAGTAGGGTAGTTTAGCACCAACATAATAACGTGAGCAACGCCAGAGAGTTCGTGATTCCAAAGATAGTGGGGATGAGTAGGGCAGAGTTTGTGAGGTTGCTTCTCACTTAGGTCCTACCCCCACCACCAGCTTTTTTGAACGGTTGGCGGTTGGTCCTGGAACACGCCATGTTAGGACAGGCTGGGACCGACGATTGAACGAGACGGACGCAGGGGTGCGGCGCTCGTCATGGATGGTGAAAAAAGTTATTCATAATGTAGGTTTTTCGGGGTAACATTGATTATGAAACATGTTCGGATGTGAATTAGTACCGGGAAACGTTCAGTGATATTGTATTTGTAGATTTTTTTCAGATTAATGTGTTTCAACCAGCGGACTTGGGTGCGAGGTGATTGAGGGCATGAACCAACGGTTCTTGTTCTTGGGTCAGTAGCAGATAGGTTCATTAATGTTTCATTTGTTGCATAGTTTAGTTCCGGATACAAGCAATATAAATTATCCATGATTCAACGATTTATTTTACTCGTTTCTTTGTTGTCGAACTTGGCCACGTGTTTCCAGCATTCATAACGGTAGTCACTGGATTTGCCTTTCGTTAATCATAGCATGAATAATGTGGACTCATGAAGCTTGGGCTGGTTTGCTCACGTTGCATTGCGGTTGCATAATACGCGGTTTCAACATGAACTTGTCCGCATGGTACTGCATGTGAAGTAACACAAGTAATGTTTGAGAGAGTGAAAGGTGGTATCCTTCCCTTCCCCGCGAGTTAAATAGGTGTGACAATAATTAAATGGTGTTAAGAGACCACCATTCAGCAACATTCATTTTTACCTATTTTAATCATTAGTAGATGTAACTGGCGACGAAGTGTTGCCTATGTTTCCGATATGACGAGATGCAAGAGATAGTGGGTGCTTCATGAAGGTTTTGTCACTGAGAGTGGTAGTTTTCTTAAATATAATATATTTCATGTATGTTTTGTCACAGAGAGTAATAGTTTTCTTAAATATTATCGAAATAAATCAGAATGATACTTGAAATTCTCTCTTAGCGTTATTTAGTATCCTTCATTTATTTAGTATCCTTCATCCATACCACTGAGATAATGACTATATTCTACGAATTTTCAATCCAGGCATATCCATTGTATGCATTATGCACTTCGTGCGACTAACTGAATTCATAGCCCCTAATGTGCCATTCACCGATGTTGCGTTATCCGTTGCTTCATTTTTAAATTAGAATACTATCTTTTCCAGCGGATTTCATTACCCATATCTCAATTTATCGGGCCTAATTCAAAGAATTAGACACATAGCGGTATAAATGGGAACCATGGCGCACTGCGTCCTCTTATATTAAAGAGAGATACTTCTTACATGAAAAATAATCAGCATTACAAACAAGGGGTAGATTTTCAAGGTTTCCGACGTGATTATGGCCGCATGACAAGAATTAACAGACGTTGAACGCGGAATGGGAGTAGGAGCTAGGTGCTTGGGATGTTCCATTCCTGAAATCGTTAGGGTATTCAAAATTCAGAGATCTACAGGGTCAAGAGCGTCCCGAGAATGCAAAATCTGTAGCATTATCTCTCACCATGGACAACGACGGACAGCAGCGGCGCTTGCAAAGAGTTGTCGGTTCTAACAGTCAAGCAACACTGCGTGGAATAACCGGAGAAATCAATGTGGGACGTAGATGAAAATATTAGATGAAAATATCCGTTAGGACTGTGCGGCGAAATTTGGGTTTAATAGGCTATGGCAACATCCGACCCACACTAGTGCCTTTGCTAACAGCGTGACGTCGACTGTTGCACTTCTCCTGGGCTCGTGACTATATCGATTTGAATCTAGACGGCAGGGAAATCATGACCTGGTCATATGAGTTCTAATCCTGCCTCGGGCATGGATGTGTGTGATGTCCTTAGGTTGGTTAGGTTTAAGCAGTTCTAAGTTCTAGGGGACTGATGACCTCAGGTGTTAAGTCCCATAGTGCTCAGAGCCATTTGAACCATTTGTCAACAAGGCACTGTGCAAGCTGCTAGTGGCTCCATAATGATGTGGGCTATCTTTACATGGAATGAACTGGATTCTCCGATCCAACTGAACCGATCGTTGACTCTAAATGGCTATGGTTGGTTACTTGGAGATCATTCGAAGCCATTCATGGACTTCATGTTCATAAACAACGATGCTACATGTCACTGGGCCATAGTTGTTCGTGATAACTTCGAATAATATTCTGGAAAAATCGAGCAAATGGTTTGGCAACCCAGATCACCCAACAAGAATCCCATAGAAAATTTATCGAACGTAATCTAGAAGTCAGTTCGTGCACAAATTCCTGCACCGGAAATACTTCTGCATTTGTGGATGGCTACAGAGACAGCATGGTTTAATATTGCTGCAGGGGACTTCTAACGACTTGTTGAGTCCACATCACGCGGACTGCTTACGCTTAACTGTGCCGGGCAGAAGGAGATCCGGCACGGTATTAGAAAGTAGCCCATAACTTTTGTCACCTCAGTATCATTCTTTCTCACATTCGTTCAGGATAGCAACGTCATCAGCGACTCATATCGTTGATATCCGTTCACCATGAATTTCAATCCCACTTTGTAATCTTTCCGTTATTCCTGTCATTTTTCCTTCGATGTATAGATATAGGGGCGAAGATTGCACTACTACCGTACATTGTTTTAAATCCGAGCATCTCGTTCTTGGTCTTCCTGTCCTCCTGTTCCGTCTTGATGCTTGTACATGTTGTATATTACCGAGCTTTCCCTACAGCTTACTCCTATTTTTCTCAGGATTTCGAACATCTTGAACTTTTTCACAATGTCGAACGCTTTCTCTATGTTGGAGAATCCTGTGAGTGTTTAGAGATCATTCTTCATCCTCTTCTCCATTATCAAGAGCAGTGACACAAAGACAAACCGACCGTCATGTGACAGTTCTTGAATTTTCTTTTCCATCCTTCTGCGTATTATTCTTGTCAGAAGCTAGCATGCATGAGCTATTAAGCTGATTGTGCGATTGTTCTAGAACTCATCTGCTCCTGTTAATTGTGTGGTTGACATTTTTCCTAAAGTATGATGGGTGTCTCCACTCTCATAGCGTCTAGATATATACATAAATACAAATTAATATCCATGAGATGTGGTTTTGACAAGAACGTTGTCACATCTGCAGACTGGATCACGACAGAAATGAAAAATGCGGAAAATAAGTAGCAACATATTAACTCTGTGTGGCCACATTCAGCAAACGTATGACAACAACGACTGGACACGAAATGAGCGAAGAAAACATGGAAGACCATATGAAAGACCGATAGAATTTTCATGCTGATTTCAAATGTTATGCAACCTTTCTCCGAGTGTTACGTTCAGGATAATACGGCAGCTAGTGAGGTTCCAAAGTGATCGATAGTGATCTGTTTTAGTCGATGTCAATAGAATGAAGGGTGTGCTGTATATATCATCGCACAAAGCTGGTTCATTATTGTGGCTTACTAAGTGACAGGAGTATTGTATGCATCCCGGTCGAATGATTGATAGTTCATTAGGCTGGACGTTATATACGGTGGGACAAATCAAAACCAGAATAGAATTTCAAGAGCGCGTTAGCAAGACACAGAAGTAGATAACAGAGTGTTTCATCGTGTTAAATTACTGCATCTTGTAAAATGAAGATTACTGAAACCCGAAAGAAATGGGTAATTATTGAGCAAAGGTACTTAGGCCAACAGCAAAAGATGAACAAAACCGAAAGGATAAGATAGATAATAGCGAACATTTCATCACTACGATAGTAGGAAGCAGATAGTATAAGTTAAAAAACCTTTTCATAAACATCTTTGAGAGGATGTCTGAAGATGTAATGAAGATTTGATTAGAGGATCAGCACGAGTACGGATAGGAACAACGAGAAACCTAAGTTTTTAATCACATATGACAGAAGATAGAAAAGTAACGAACAATAAGGATACGGCTATGCAAGGACTCGAAAAATCGTTGAATGCTTGCATTATTCAAGAGCTGTAGCAAAAGCACAGACAATGAGACATACAAGAAGCATTAAAAAAGAGATACTCAAGAGAAATGGAAACAATCGTTTTGGGGTATAGACTGGAATGGCATAGTAGACAAACAAAAACAAATTCTCCGCTGGATTCCTAGACATAAGAAACGTGCGTGACACAGAGGTGCATAAATTACAAAACGCGTAGAATCAACACGGATACCTACAAGGGAAAACCGAAAGACCTGGCGAAATCTACATAGCTTTACTCAGCTGTGCGTACCCAACGGATGATTATGATGTTAACGCCGAAATACATTAAAATATTAGACTAGAAGGAGAAATAATTTATTACAATGATAAAATCATCCCTGTTATAGCTTGTAATTCATGACAGACCATTTGAAAACTATTTGGTAATAAAAGTTAACACATCACAATAGCTGGTTCCACCAGGAAATCCTGGGCCTAGTCTCAATGAGGAATCGCATCAGGAGACAATGGCAGCGCACCAGGCGCCAGTACTTCAAACGGCACATTAACAGGCTACAGGGCATCATACACGATAAAATACAAACACATAGAACACAACAGCGTAACCAAAAACTCGAAGGGCTGGACACCGCACGACCTGGCGTGGGGCAACTAGCCCGACACTTCACCAGGGAGAAAATATACACCCCAATGCTTCAAGAGCCTGACGGATCTGCATACTCAGCGGAAGAGAAAGCAGAACTCATGGCCCTCACACTCGCGGCGTCATTCACACCGAACCTGGTACCATCAGATCCAGTGTTCACACTTGCTACTGACCAAGAGGTTACACGCATTCTAGCCCAACCATCGCGCGAAGACATTCGACGTGCTAGCACAGCCGAAGTCTCCTGTGCAATAATGCATTCCGCCGCTAGGAAAGCCCCTGGTCACGACGGCATTCAAAACCGTGGCCTCCAGGAGTTCACGGATAAAGCAACTGAGTACCTAACACACATAACGAATGCCATATTAAAACACCAACACTTCCCCGCCTTTTGGAAGACGGCCAAGGTCCTGATGTTCAGGAAGCCGGGGAAAGACCACAGCCTCCCACAAAATTACCGATCCATCAGCCTTCTGAGCCCGCTCAGTAAGATTGTTGAGAAGGTAATTCTCAAACGCATAACTAGGCAGTGCATAACAAATGACATCCTGGGACCGGAGCAATTCGGCTTCAGGAATCACCACTCCACAACACAACAACTCTTACGTGTCGTTGAACATATAACACATGGTTTCAACATAAACAAAGCTACAGGGGCGGTGTTCCTGGACATCGAAAAGGCTTTCGACCGTCTATGGCACAACGGCCTCATTCGCAGACTCAGCGACGCGGGATTCCCCGACTGGCTGGTGCGTCTAATACACTCATACCTCACACACAGGAGTTTCAACACTGGCGAGCAGGGAAAGCAATCAACACGACACGGTATACACGCGGGAGTACCCCAGGGAACATCCTAGGGCCCCTACTGTTTAACCTCTACATAAACGATCTCCCAGTCACACACAACACAACGATGGCAATCTATGCGGATGACACAGCCATCCTCGCGCAAGATTGGAAACCATCAAACATTACGTCACGCCTTCAGACTGCACTCAGAGTGACTGAGCCTTGGTTGGAGAAATGGCGTGTTAGAGTAAACGTCAAGTGCGAAGCCGTTCTGTTCACTAGAAGCCGGCCGCGGTGGCCGTGCGGTTCTAGGCGCTACAGTCCGGAACCGCGGGACTGCTACGGTCGCAGGTTCGAATCCTGCCTCGGGCATGGATGTGTGTGATGTCCTTAGGTTAGTTAGGTTTAAGTGGTTCTAAGTTCTAGGGGACTGATGACCTAAGATGTTAAGTCTCATAGTACTCAGAGCCATTTGAACCATTTTGTTCACTAGAAGATCGAAGCAACTGCGCAAACACCGATACTGCAGACCAATAACTCTACATGCACGCCCAATACGCTTCTGTGAGTAAGTCAAATGCCTCGGTGTCTGGCTGGATCGGAAATTACTCTGGGGGGACCACATACAACACATGACCAACCGAGCTAGCGCGAGGCTCAAACAGCTCTACCCTATGCTCAACAGGCGTAGCACACTGAACAGAAGGGTGTCGAGGTCCATGTATATGACACTTATCCGACCCCTGATGACGTACGCAGCTCCTGTCTGGGGATACGCTGCCCCTACACGCCTGCGCCGTCTGCAGCTCATACAAAACAAAGTACTCAAAATCATAAGCAGTGCTCCACGATACACACGCATCGCGGACCTTCACCGGGAATTCCGACTTTAGACTCTCACGGAGGTAATCCACAAACTCACCACAAGACTGTACAGAAACTCCAGACATTCGCAGAACCCGTTTATTCTGAATCTGAGAAACCATGACCACAACCATAGATGGAAACATAAAAGACCAAAAGACATACTTGTAAGTACCTAACATCTATGGCCAAGCATACGCAAACATGACGGTACAGGTGAGCCCCTGTTAATCAGACGCCATTACTAGATATCCAGCTGGAATACACTGCCGAATAACTGGCACCAAGCAGGGAAGCCGTACCGTACACAGCATGCAGACAAGCTCCACACATCCCCCATACAGTGAGGTGATCTATGGCCGATCTCCCACTACTGTATAACGATCTTGATAGTTCCAGGAATGTAGCGGCTGCAGCAACTGGGATACATCGCCATCGCTTGCCACGGCAATGATGCATGATACCCATACTAACAAATCCAACATTGCATGAACTGTCGCAGCTAGTAAGACACTACTGCTCTTACTATCCATCCCACTGTCGCAGATGTTTTTTCCCACGGCACGAGCCTTGGCACTTTTTTCCCTCTGCTCTTCAAATCGCTACCATCACTCGCGTGTCGTCCACTATCTATCACCTGATGGACCGTGTTAATGCGTAGTCTTACCCAGACGCACGGATAACATCACAGCCCAGCATCCTGTGATCCACTTACTAGATAACTAACATGTTTACGGAGGTGACGAACTTTTGGTTTGGTCACCACGTTGGTGCGGGCATGGAGGGGCCCCATCTGTATAGCTGGTTCCAAATTTCGGGGCACCTGTGAGGCTTAGGAAGCAGAAATTACGGGCATGGATGTGTGTGATGTCCTTAGGTTAGTTAGGTTTAAGTAGTTCGAAGTTCTAGGGGAATGATGACCTCATAAGTTAAGTCCCATAGTGCTCAGAGTCATTTGAACCATTTTTTGCAACGTACATCATGTGCACACGCACACACACACACACACACACACACACACACACACACACGCATACACACACATACACAGGTGTGCGAGCGCGCGCGCTGTTGCGCGTATAGACACCGACTTACAGCAGCAAGCATGGTTTCCGTATGTAACTTGATCTTCTTTCTCACGTAAATTCACAAAATGTAAACGAGCCGTTTGAATTTTCTACTAAATGCGAGTGGATACGGAAGCGAGACAATGTTGCCATACATTTAGAGAACCTTCGAGCAAAGACGAAGTATGTGGCAAGGTTGGAGCAGAGCTCCGTTAAAGGGACAAGCATGCGTGCCTGAAACCTGTAGGTCGGAAGACGCCTCGTGAGGGACCAACCAGGGCCGGGACAGCCGGAGGGAAGAAGGGGGATTCTCGACAAGCCATTGACTGTCGGTGTAGGACCTGCCACAAAGGAGGCACGGATCTCAAGCGAAAGGCATAGCGGAAGCCGCACAAACCCGTGAGGCATGATATGAATGGGAAGTTATATTAAAAGCAAGCAGCGTATTAGGGAAATGACGCACGTTCAACTTTTTGCGGAATTTCAAAATTTCTGACATATTTTAGCACTTCGGAATGTGATAGCAAATGGAATGCTATGGGCCAAAGCTCATGGAGGTCGTGGATCGAATAATTACATAGCTCACAGATTGCAGACGGAACAAATAAAAATTTAAAGAGATACTGTAACAAAAGATTCTATATAGTGTATGCAAATATATGACTCATTGCCCCCTCAGTAAATAAAAGGTGTGTACCTCAACGAAACCTTTCAATCGGAAAATCTGGAATCGCAGTTCTCTCTCCAGCTACGAAGATAACGAAAACGAAAAATCTAAAACAGCACATATATTTTGTTTACAACAGTTGTAGAAGAACTATTCGAGTTCATACTAATTTTCTATCGAGTGTTCACAGAGTGGATGATGTACTTTTAGAATATTTAGTTATCAGCATCCCATGGAGAAGTATTGTGCGAATATAGACCGGTTAGATTTCCGAGACGCTTGAATAACAGCCTACAAGAAGTTCTCGAACTAGCACCGTAGATTATTCATTTCTTTACTAAGAATGTTCCTACTGGTTCCACAGAGGTGGCCTGAATATCATACCTTAAGAGATAACAGAATGAAAACACAGAAATAAACATATCTTTGCGTTTCAGTGTTAGTGACAACAGCGATTATTCATATAGTGTAAACAACATCAGAAACTTCCCACAGCCGAACTGACTCATCCGACATACCTTTCGATATATCTGCAGCCCTAAGAATCTAACATTTCCGACGTCACTAATTATTTTAACATTCTGTAATGACAAAAATTTCACTTTTACATGAGTTTTGTTTCGTGGACTGTGTACACTGTGCATTTTTCTGTGCTCATTTTTCTATGACCTGCAAGCTGTTGCTGCCTACTGCCGTATTTCCCAAATCATTTACACTAAAGCCACATCGTTCATGTCTTTTACGGTCGTCATTTCAATATATTTCTTTTAAGTGACTTACGTTCTACATCCGAATAGGAAAGCCATGTGCCTGGAACCATTTACAGTGTCTAGGTCATATTAAAATTTGTTCCCTGTGTATTGACACTGCAAGAGAAACTTGTGCGTCCTATTTTCTACAAACAGAAAGATGTATTGATAAGCAAACTTCATAATCCTCCGATATAATAATAAAAGTTTTATTTAATCAAACATGTTACTTGCTGTAATGAACTTATGATTCAACTGAGTATCAGTGTATTTAAAAGCACTGAACGTATTACAAAAATACAAAGAATTCCTTCCGCTCTTGCTTTGCATAAGAACATTAGAGTATTTAGCGCCACATGATGTGTGGTGTGATGGAAGAGTGCTAATAAGAGGTGAATGTCCTCCGCAGTATCGGTGATGTTCATAATATTGGGAAGACGCTGACTAGAAGAAGGGAATGAATGGTAGGCGTACTGAGACAACAGGGAATAACTTCTGCGGTACTAGGGGGAACGTAGTTCTAAAAAGCTGTACCACAAGACAAAGACTGTAATTTACCTCGTCAGATGTGAGAAGGTAGACACTGTAGAGATAGGCAGGGAGCCGTCTCATGAAGCAAAAATTTTTACACATTGCACACAAATAAGTTATCGAGCGATTCTAATACACTAGCAAATACAGTACTGTTCTATTTCTGTTGTCGTGAGATGATCAAACTAATGAACGTGTTCAGAAAAATGTCGCTTTGATCATAAATGATTCTTTAGCTACAATTATTTTTAGTCCTTCAAATTATCATGAAATGACTGTTGCTGGGCGTAAATAACTGTAGTTAAAGTACCACCACGATGACACGCCGTTATTGTCTCTTTAAGTTCAACTTTGAAAACGACGATTCTCTAGTCATTCGCTAAAGTGTACTTTTAAATTGGAAGCTTAAAAGTAAATGCCCTTGTCCTGTCCTGGCCGTTACAAAGTAATTTTCGTTAAATGAAGAATAATTACAAGAAAGATGGATTGATCCGACCCAAGACGAGAGAAGCAGCTGAAACATTCACTATCGGTTGGACCATCACAGCAGAAATTGCTTTGTCATAAAAATAGTTACATAAATCAACGCTTCCATTGTGGTACCTCTGCTAGTGCAATTCAGAGAGAATAAAAGAGGAAGCGCCGGTTGCAATTTATCAGTCATCTCTTCGAAACAAGCGTGTTAGTTCTCGGCGTTGTGCACTGCTCTTTGGAGTTCGGATCCACGAGCGAAGAACGTAGAGAAAGATTTATGTTCTCCCTTCATTACACTTCTCACCCCTAAATAACATGAACTACGACCTCAAGGTGAATCTACAGAACGAACGATACTGAAACACATAATCTAACGTGTACAGTTTCGAGGACAGTAATTTATGTCGTTATTAAAAGCTTCCTCATTTTATAACGTCCCATAAAAGCTTGTCCTATGGTCGCTGCCAGGCTCAAATGCACGTAATGAAATAGTCGCTGGCTAGCGTACAGCTGCAATGCACTACATCTGTAGGTCACACTGTTTTGAAATGTTCTGTGTTTATTTTTGGTGGTGTGAATGCACAGTACAAATGGAGTACCCCAGAACATAACACTCCCTCCTCCGGTCTCGACCCGTCTGACGATTGTCGCAGGGCCGTACACGCCAAAAGCCATCTGTACAATGAAGCATAGAACGTGGTTCATCTCAAAAGGTCACCTGTCGCCATTCAGTGGACATCGGGTTGGGTACTGGAGTGTAAATTCCAGGCGTCGTCTCCTATGAACAGCATTCAGCATGAGCAAAGCGCCTTCTGCAGAGACACATACACTGCATGCAAGCTTCCTACTTTCAATTGCAAAAGTAATGTTAATCCTAACACTGGGTGGAGTTGTGATCTAAATAACAATAGATTTATTCATTCTTAACACCACAAGACAAGGAATGGCTAAAGAAACGTCACACAAACTTTTTTTTTTTATTTAACAAAAACTTTCAATAATATGCGGTCTATGGTGAACAAAGTGATCAGCTGGGAATCAACACACGACACTAACCAGAACTAATCACTTTACCTGACTTCATGCTTGTGAATCCGTGGTATGGCCCAAAAAATACGATTCTATCAAAGATCTATACTCTACTATTCCATGAAGAAAAATATGGTTCCAGAGAACAGGCTGCTGGGAAGCATATATTGGAGCCCTACGCCGCAGCAGAGAATACATTACCCTCCTGCAGTTCACGGAGGCACACCTCGATGCGCTCGGCGACTGAAGTCATGGACAGCAGCAATCTGTAATTGATGGCGCGTGTCCGAATAAATGCAAGTACGTGGTCTCACGCGTTCGGCTAATTCGGAACGCAGGTATTTCCTATAAGCCTCTGAATGCCCGATGGATTCCAGTGTGCAGATGGACCCGTTTGTTGGTCTGCTAAACCAATTTGACTCCATAACACGACTATGCGTGATGGAATATTCAAACATTTACAAGGCCAACTCAAGACAAATAAGTACACCCACGTATCCCTCATTGTGTACATGATTCAAGAAGCAGTACCTCTGACGGTTCAGATGGTAACTGGCACAGGCTCTGTGTGGCACACTAGCAAAGGGCACAAGTCTCACCCTTTAGGTAAAGACCTGCTGTTCTTTAATAGCGAAGCGCCAGAACAAGAATGTCATCCTCCTTTTCTCTCAGCTTTCCTCGCCAGCTCGGTACCATAGCACATTTACATGGTCAGACTACACCAATTCTAGCCCAAGCCAATCATGAGCTGGAGCGCAGCATTCGAAGCTGGGAGACCGCCCCTTGCTCTGCATACACAGTTTTGACCGACCAACGACTTTAAAAATTAACTGGGAGAAAAGGAAAAAATATTCAGCTTCGCAGCCTCTTTCCCACACGTTTATGCCATGTCTTTGCTAAGAGAATGACCTGATGGAACCACAGCCCTCCACAAAATTATCGTTACGTCCATTTCGGACTTTCCAAAGAACGGCCGTAAACTCGCTAAAAGCCTCGTACCTTCACAAATACGTTTTTGTAGCAGAGTCTCGACTCCTGGGGGCGCCACTGACCTGTCCTACAGAAATTCGCAGAAACTCACAGTCGTTTCATCGCCTTCCTGCCTAACAAGAGCCCATCCTCTACTATATTGCCAGTCATCAATGCTCTGCCCATAGCAGCAGCGTCTCCTCGGCGCTAATCAGCCTACCAAGACGCAGCCGTCGACCGACCGTCGCCATCCAACGTGTCTGCACAATGAGACCAAGGAACTTGACAGTCCGCAAACATTGTCACCCGGGTTCCGCAGAAAACATGCTCTCCTCAACCCTCACCCACCATACACTTTTATTGCAGTTAATTAAATCGGCACCCTCATCCAATCAACACAGATAAAGCTTACCCCTATTCCTTCACTAGAGCACACAAGCAAAAGCTACAATTATTGACAACCATTTCATCATATGAATGAAGTCAGATCGTATCCAGGTATGGCAACCAAGTAATAAAGATCATCTTCCCTAAGAACATTAAGCTGCATGACACCATATCAGAAGTGAGAGTGCCCTGCAATTTCTCAAGCAATGTTCGTCGATCAGGAGACCCATGGTAGCTCCATGGTTCATCAGGGCTGTCAGTTGCTCAACAGTTGCACATCTATTCCACGCCTTCTCATATCTGCAGCCATTGTTTACCCCCCCCCCCCCCCACCCCTTATTTTTGTCCCCTGGTGCATCATAGTTGCCTCAGCATCAGTTTTGGATGGCACCATCTTGTCAAGCACAGTATTCTTTGAGCACAATTGCACGTGAACAGTTTACAAACTAAGCCATTTCGACCCGAAAGTCAATGGTCATGCCCATATGGATGTCAGATGAATTGCTCCATTTCGTCATTACGACAAGGACAGCACTGTTTTCCGCATCCCCCTGACACGTTTTATATACCCCCCAGTGCTAGTAATACCACCTGTGAGTGGTTTTTGCAATCTGATGCCGAAGACAGGAGGCGGTCACATTAATGCGATTGGTCCGTATACGAAGCTCTCCATCTACGCCTTTAATCAAGCGGTTAATCTGTTAAACACATTTTGCAGTTTACAATGACATTTATCAATTACTGGCACAACACAGAATGATCATTACCCTTTATTAAAATTCTGTTCTTTTGCTTAAACAGCTTTTACAACTTCATGAAGCTACAGTTACGCAGTCAGAAAGCCCCTGAGTCCGTTTGCATTTCCCTCCTCTGCCTTTCCCCATTCCCTCTCGCGTCTGCCATGCACCCCCCCTGCCCTCTTATGAGTCCACTCCCTCCGTCAGTTTCCCGCCCCCCTTTCGTTTTTCCTCTCTTCCCCCATTTTTTGCCTTCATCTGTCGAAGTCCCCCCCCCCCCCCCCCCTCTGCCCTTGGCGGTGATGTCATCTTCGTGCCGACTTTTTAGTGCAGTGTTTCCAGTGATTGTTAAGTGTTGTGCGTCTTTTCCGAAGTGTTGCGAACGGACATCATACTGTCGCTGGGTGTGATTTTTATATCGCTTGCGAACAGAAACCAGACTGTCACCATGTTTTTTAATTGTCTGTGTATTTTATTAGCATCGCCCACCCTTTGTTTCATGTTTTAACTTTCCACAATTTTCCGCCGTTTTACAATTTAAGCCACCGTTTTATCGCCTGCTTTTATTGTTTCTTATCTTCTTATGTTTTAAAAATTCTGTAGGCTGAAGAGCAGCGTGCTAAGCTGCTGCCAGCCCGCCCCCTTCGGGAGAAATCGAAATTCAATCAAGGGAAAAAAAGTCAAAAAGTTTACAGCTCGTTAAGAAATGCATTCTTTATGCACTTTTCAATAACATCGTTTTTACAGAACACGTATATTTTTTTCCTATTGTGTTATGGGTTTAGTAAATTTCTTTCAGTTCTATGCCTTCTTGTTTTTGAACTAACCTAAATGTACAGCCCAAATTTGGAAGCAAATTTTATACAATATCAATTTATCTTTATTTATTTACATTTGATAGATACTATTTTTCATAGATCTGACGACTTGTTACTGATTAAAACTTACGTAATATAATGTTTTGGACCTAAAATGTATGTATAATTTTTGTATGAAATAGTTCATTTTTCCTCTTGAGGGTTTAGTATTTTCCTCGTCGCATGGTGTACGGAGAGAAAGTTTGGTCTTACGCAGGTCACGCAACATTACCCCGACAAACATCACCGTATGTAAAGTAGGCATGTGGAAACGACACACGCAGTCGAGTGGGACAGAGATATGCCGATACCTTTCGGGGCTCTACATGGCATGCGGCACCATCTCTGCTGCAAGTCACGTGAAATTTTATTCTTACGGTGCGACGGCAAGCGATATGCGAGAAACTATGAACTAGCCACAACAAGCTATATCCCTGCATGAGATTCGACAAGTTTGTGTAACACAGGGAGAAATAGCATTAAATCCTGTCGCAAATTCCTGTTTTCTTTGAATAAATGTGCAAGACGAATTCGTATATGGTTTGCATGTCTATACAAACAGTTAACGTTTTCTGAAGCAATGCTGACAATCGAGGACGAAAATTTTGTACTTCAAGAAATATCCCATGCCTGTGTGCCTGCTAGAAACGGTGTTTAAGGGAAATACCATGGTTTTACCTCAGCTATCGCTTAATTAATAAGTATTTACTTTATTATGTGTTTCAAGATTAGTCCATTCTGTCCTTAAAGGCAATTCTCAAGTGTTACAGATGCCGACAACACATCGTTATATACCTGGCTGTGAGCAGCGTCGGTGACAGGCCCGTAGTACTAATGCGAATTCTTTACAGACGAATGGAGAAACTGGTAGAAGCCGACCTCGGCGAAGATCAGTTTTGATTCCGCAGAAATGTTGGAACACGTGAGCTAATACTGACCCTAAGACTTATCTTAGAAAATAGATTAAGGAAAGGCAAACCTACATCTCTAGCATTTGTAGACTTAGAGAAAGCTTTTGACAATGTTGACTGGAATACTCTCTTTCAAATTCTAAAGGTGGCAGGGGTAAAATACAAGGAGCGAAAGGCTATTTACAATTTGTACAGAAACCAGATGGCAGTTATAAGAGTCGAGGGGCATGAAAGAGAAGCAGTGGTTGGGAAGGGATTGAGACAGGGTTGTAGCCTGTCCCTGATGTTATTGAATCTGTATATTGAGCAAGCAGTAAAGGAAACGAAAGAAAAATTCGGAGTAGGTATTAAAGTCCATGGAGAAGAAATAAAAACGGTGAGGTTCGCCGATGACATTGTAATTCTGTCACAGGCAGCAAAGGACATGAAAGAGCAGTTGAATGGAATGGACAGTGTCTTGAGAGGAGGATATAAGATGAACATCAACAAAAGCAAAACGAGGATAATTGATTGTAGTCGAATTAAGTCAGGTGATGCTGAGGGAATTATATTAGGAAATGAGACACTTAAAGTAGTAAAGGTGTTTTGCTATTTGGGGAGCAAAATAACTGATGATGGTCGAAGTAGAGAGGATATCAAATGTAGACTGTCAATGGCAAGGAAAGCGTTTCTGAAGAAGAGAAATTTGTTAACATCGAGTATAGATATGTCAGGAAGTCGTTTCTGGAAGTATTTGTATGGAGTGTAGCCATGTATGGAAGTGAAACATGGACGATAAATAGTTTGGACAAGAAGAGAATAGAAGCTTTCGAAACGTGGTGCTACAGAAGAATGCTGAAGATTAGATGCGTAGATCACGCAACTAATGAGGAGGTATTGAAAAGAATTGGGGACAAGAGGAGTTTGTGGCACAACTTGACAAGAAGATGGGCCCGGTTGGTAGGACATGTTCTGAGGTATCAATGGATCACAAATTTAGCATTGGAGGGCAGCGTGGAGGGTAAAAAGCGTAGATGGGGACCAAGAGATGAATACACTAAGCTGATGCAGAAGGATGTAGGTTGCAGTAAGTACTGGGAGATGAAGAAGCTTGCACAGGATAGAGTAGCATGGAAAGCTGCATCAAACCGTTCTCGGGACTGAAGACAACAACAACAACAACAACAACATAAATAACAGAAATGACAAGGGGGACATGATGTGCGAAAAGTAGTTGTCAGGGAGCGGAATAGAGTGGGATGATGTAATTAGCAAATTGAACAGGAAAGTGTTGAAGTAAGTTATGCAGTCAAAAATGTAATAACAGAAGGAAACGTCGTAGGTAGGAATGAGGTGGGAATAGGAAGCGCGGCGTAAGGTGCGCGTGCAGCAACTTTAGAAGAAATTAGTGAGAGAAAAGGAGGCACCGCGCGAAGCACACGAGCCGCCGTTGTTAGGGAAAGTAACGCAGAAGCTAGTAAAATGGCCAGTATAAGTAAAAATCGGGATGAAGACGAAATCCTCAACAGTGTAAAAATGGTTCAAATGGCTCTGAGCACTATGGGACTTAACATCTATGGTCATCAGTCCCCTAGAACTTAGAACTACTTAAACCTAACTAACCTAAGGACAGCACACAACACCCAGCCATCACGAGGCAGAGAAAATCCCTGACCCCGCCGGGAATCGAACCCGGGAACCCGGGCGTAGGAAGCGAGAACGCTACCGCACGACCACGAGATGCGGGCTCAACAGTGTAGATGCGATCTTGACTGACGAACATTTCGCACAAACAATTATTAGCGATAGTAATGAAGATGTCGATTCCGACAATTACATGCTAACCACTGAAGTCCATGATGATTATACCAAGTACGAAGTGAAAGTCGACGTCATCCGAAGTAGTGTTGAAAAAGTGCCTGTGACCGAAAATCAAGTACAATATTTAGGAAATGATCAGGAAATCGAACATAATGAAACATCAAAAGATGATTTAGGTCGTTGTCATGATTGAATCAGATAGTTAAGTATAACTGCCGGCCGGAGTGGCCGTGCGGTTCTAGGCGCTACAGTCTGGAGCCGAGCGACCGCTACGGTCGCAGGTTCGAATCCTGTCTCGGGCATGGATGTGTGTGATGTCCTTAGGTTAGTTAGGTTTAATTAGTTCTAAGTTCTAGGCGACTGATGACCCCAGAAGTTAAGTCGCATAGTGCTCAGAGCCATTTGAAGGAGAACGCAGTGATAGTTCAGGGGAAGAAGGCATAGAAATAGAGGAGAGAGAACAAAAGTCTTCCGAAATTAAATATGAAAGGCCTAAAGAAGTTTATTTCAAAACAAAATCCGGCGGTAGAGACAGAACCGAGAAAGAAAGAGCCTCCAGGTAATACGATACTGGGGCAAGTTTTGATAACAGCAGTGAAAGATTTTGAACTTTCAAAACCGAAACAGCCACCTGACGATACGACACGATGGCAAGAATTGAATAGGATAGTGAGAGATGTATAAAGTAGGAGACAAAAGAAGCCATCAGATATAGGTGATTGGTCAGTATATAACAACTTACTGCACCAACAATCACAAAGCCTGGGGCAGGTTTATTGCAAATATAATGAACACCCTTTATCACAACACTACGGGTTTCAACCTGAAGAAATCCTGCTAAATTGTAAAAGTGTAATTCAAGAGACTTTACAATTTCCACCCATTGTAGAACTTGATGTAAAAGAGAAAAAAGATTTGGTCAGAAAAAGAATGAAAGGAAAAGCTGTAGCCAGATCTAACAGAGACAAGGGACTCAAAGTGACTAAATTCAGAATTGGTTGTTTATATTTTAGTAGAAACTCATTAAAAATTCAGTGAGATAAACTAAGAAATTTCTAAATTTTAGATTTATCTATAATGGTCCTTCTGAAGTGCAAGAGATTCCGCACACAAATGCTTATTATCTCATGTACCCAAAGTCTAAGAAACCATTGGGGATAAGCAATATTGTAGATCTAAAACAGTATGCTCACAAAGGTGAATAAGAATGGGCGAAAATGAAAAAGTGTCTATGTACTGTAATATATATGTTCTTATTCATGATGTTAAGCTACCAAATGTTATCGTGTTGGAAAGAACTTCTCTGTTACTAGATTTCTAATACCTGTCTGCAAGTTTCAGATTCAGTATAACAAAACGAGATGTTCTATGGATACAAGTTTCTGTGTAATGTTGCGTTAAAATTGAACTGCCTCTTTCAAACATCAAAATTTCTCCCAGAGCGTAGCACCTATTGTATGTTAAGGTCACATTTGGCACAACGTACGTACATAGGTGTTATGGGCCCTCGGCTCCGAAAGCCCTTTTCGACGATGTTTCGTTGAATGGTTCGAACGCTGACACTTGTTGATGGCCCAGCATTGAAATCTACAGCAATTTGCGGAGGGAAGGCAGTTCTGTCGCGTTGAACGAATCTCTTCAGTCGCCGCTGGTCCCGTTGTTGCAAGATGTTTTTCCGGCCGCAGCGATGTCGGAGATTTGATGTTTTTTCGGATTCTTGATATTCACGGTACACTCGTGAAATGGGCGTACGGGAAAATCCCCACTTCATCGCTACCTCGGAGGTGCTGTGTCCCATCGCTCGTGCGCCGTCTATAATCACGTTCATATTCACTTACATCTTGATAATCCGCCATTGTAGCAGCAATAACGGATCCAACAACTGCGCCAGACACTTGTCTTATATAGGCGTTGCCGACCGCAGTGCCGTATTATGCCTGTTTACATATCTCTGTATTTGAATACGCTTGACTGCGTCAGTTTCTTTGGCGCTTCAGTGAGTAAGAGAAGCTAAATGTCAATGCAATAATTTATTCAACACTCTACGCTTCCTCACACAATTTTAGATGGCTTACTTCAACAGGAAACTCCGTATTGTGGAAGACAATCTCTCCATCAACATTCACTACTGCTGGAGATGTCTTTGCCACTTACCTCCTCCAGTTTACATATTACTGGAGAAAAGAAGCCCTCTAATATCAAACATAGGTCTCAGTATGAGGAAGAAATTTCTGAGAATGTAATTTCGCCTCTCAGCGTCGTGTGACAGTGAAACGCCGACTGTGGGATGACCGAAAAAGGAAATAATCTAAGCTTTGGTAATGCAGCTCTATAGAAGGTGGAATTTAGGTTTACTTATAGCTAAACAAATGAGAGAAATCTTCGCAGAATCGACGAAGGAAGATACATGTGAAGAACACGGAGAAGGAGAAGGTTCAAGATGACAGGATGTGGGTGGGATATAAGGTTAGGATGCATGTTACGACCTCCGTCGTACTAGGAGGAGTTGTAGAGGATACACATTGTAAGGAAAGACAAATATTGGAATTTATCCAAAGAAAAACTGGGGACGTTAGATGCAAGTCCCACTATGAAATGAAATTGATGCAGGGAAGAAATTTTGGCGGGATGCTTTAGATCAGTCAGAAAAAAGTGTTTGGTATCACGAGTATAATACCATCTCACGCATTTTGTTAGAAGCATTCGATAGTGACGCCACTCTTTAAGTAAAGCACAGTCTTATGAGCACCATAGTTCACAATAGACAAATAGAAACGTAAGTTAAAGAACTCTTTTGTCATCCTTGTTTCCTCTTATTCTTTATATAATCTACTATTTACTCTTGCTAACGACATTATTGCATTTTTGAATAACTAACGGTAATTAAGACCAGTATTTCAAGTAGGCGCTACCTAATTAAATGACTTACTTTTTGCAACATGGAACTTGTTTCGGTACAGTTGTTTGCTGTCATATTTACTTGCCTCGAGACAATCTAGTGTGGGTACAGTGTGCTGTTGCTATCTCGATGGTATGTCGGAATTACCGATTGTCTTGCTTGTCCCTCCTGTAGTTAATATAGACTAGGACTAACAGGGAATTTGTGAACAGTAATGATTTATCGTTATTATTATTATTATTATATTATCACCTCTCAATGTGCATGTCAAGTTTTCGGCAAACTTTATGATATAGGAATCGTAGCGTCTTCTACTCTACACAGCATGTTGCATCAATATAGAATAGTGGGAGGTGGAGCGAAAAAAGGTCTCTGTGGCGAATTGATCGTGAGTTCCCATTCACCTTACGAAACTTAATTTGCGAGCGGATATATTATCTTTGAGAGAAACAGCAGCTCTAAAGGAGATGGAATTAATTATTCAGTTCAATGTGGTGTCGCTGTAGCGTTCTCACTTCCGGAGCACGGGGTCACAGGTTCGATTCCCGGCGGCGTCAGGGATTAGAGTGCTGTAACGCTCAATGTTTGACCGGTCACGGGTCGCCTGTTGACGGGGGGACCGAGCCGCTCGTGTCCGGCCCCACACCACTCGGCTCGGTCACGTACTCGCCCCATGTCTGTTGTCCGGATTCCGGACACGCGTATAACCGAGCATGACCGGTCACCGATGACGTCTCACCTCGCCTCGCCCCGGCTCGCTGCACGGTACTGTACAAATCCAACTCCTCTCTGTCTGTCAGTCTCTCTCTCTCTCTCTCTCTTTCCCTCTCTCTCTCTCTCTCTCTCACACACACACACACACACACACACACACACACACACACACACACACGCACATACACACACACACACACACACACACACACACACGCGCGCCAGCACAATGTGTTTATGTATTTACCTCTGTCTCTCTCTCTTTTAATAAAAAAATGACGTTTCCAAGAACGGATACGTGACGCAGCTAAATTCATAAAGCACTTGCAAAGTAAAATGATATTTCAAAACAATCGCGGATATAAGACAAGTCTCATTTCCAAACAGAAGGTACATCTTTCCTTTCCTTAATAGGAAACATTCAATAAGTGCTGTACCTGTAATCTAGAAGACAGCCATCTTCATAAAGAAAGCATACAAAGAACATTAAACAGTTACAAAAGTAACTTATCATACTTTTCACTTGTTGGCAACAGAAACAAAATTATAGTTATAGTTGATCAGCAGTAAATCACAAACGCGTTCCAGATTTAATTGGCTGCGGCGATTTGCTAGAAACATGTCGGCTTTAGTAAAGCATCTTTCACTAGGTGCTCTTGTTGCTGGGATACATAAAATACGTCTTGCAACTGGAGCCAGGCCTGACAGATCTGTTTTATGTCTGCTCCACCACTTTAAGATGTCATCATCATCTCTGGGGTGCATTAAAATGTAGAGATCTACTTCATCTCCTGCGGATGATCTGTTGTTTCTCCATTCCTTGAAACGATTTCTCTTTCTACGTGGTGATGACGCAGTACATGAAGTATCTATGATAATAAACAAAAGACACAAGTAATATAGAACTGATGTGGAAATCATCGAAACGTTCCCGTAAAAACGAGGTGTTTTACGCCAATGAAATATTATACGAATTGTAACATTCTCGTTTCTCTATAATACACTATCCACTAACTATGCAAAAACGATTATGTTAATGATTGCATGTTGTACCTGCGTAAGAACGCACAGTTGTCGCACATTGCTAATATTTTCCTGCTTTTCATTTATTTCAAGCATATTAAGATCACGGAAAGATGGCCAAAGAAACCTAGCAATTTTATGACTGGATCACAATCTTCTCACAAACGAAAGTCAAGGCTCGATTTTTAATCCTTTGTACCTCCTGTCAAAAAATACATATCTGTTAGTACACATCGATTTCGCTAGTTAACTATAAATCAATCGCGTATCATAACGAAACAGTACTTGTAACTGCAGTAATTACTCACCTGAAAGTCAGTGTCATTGACACTGCAAATTTGTTGCAGTTTGTGAAACCAACGAAGAACTAACTGGATTGTCGCTTCTTTTTCGCCTTCTAATTCATGTGTGGCCTCTTTAAATGGTCTCAGAAAATGCGCAATTTTTCCTTCAAGCTCATCGTCATATCCTTGCAATCTGTAAGCGTAGTCCTTTTCCGTCAACAAAGCAGCAACTTCGCTATACTGAGTGTGTAAGGATTCCAGCACAGCGTACAAGCTGTTCCAGCGAGTGCAGACCTCTAGTTTCAACGATGATTTCAAAGACGACCAGAGGCCACTCTTCTTAATGTACCTTACAATGCATTTTGAAGTATTTATTGTTGATACGGTGTTCGGGGCATGATTTGACAAAAAGTTATCTTCATCGAAAGTATGGCTAAGTGCTGTGTTTATACAATGAGCAGCACAAGGAATGCTTTCGGTTCCAGATTGTAGCGCCTAGATTCGCTCGGCCACACCGGCCGGGTGGGAACTACAACAAAACGTTAGATTCAAAAATGGTTCAAATGGCTCTGAGCACTATGGGACTCAACTGCTGAGGTCATTAGTCCCCTAGAACTTAGAACTAGTTAAACCTAACTAACCTAAGGACATCACAAACATCCATGCCCGAGGCAGGATTCGAACCTGCGACCGTAGCGGTCTTGCGGTTCCAGACTGCAGCGCCTTTAACCGCACGGCCACTTCGGCCGGCCAAAACGTTAGAAATAGTTACAATCGAACTACAGTAGACCACTACAAACCGTAGTGTACGGTGCTTAAAATGTCACAAGGAAGGCAAAAAGTATGCGATTGGCAAATATATAACTAATTCTCAAGAGAAAGCTTTTAACTAATTCTCAAGAGAAAGCTTTGCAACAAGGCTAGTCTCCACGACTGACCTTATTGCAAAGCTTTCTCTTGAGAATTAGTTATTATATTTGCCAATCGCATTCTTTTTGCCTTCCTTGTGACATTTTAAGCACCTTACACTACGGTTGTCTCGAGGTAGAGGCTATAAAGTCAATACAGAGAAAAAAATATTTTTGTAACCGGCAAGTCAGATATGTATACGGTATTTAACAATCAATTTCAGAGTATTGCAAGTGAATTAGATAAAAACTTACTGTCTACAGAGAATCATTTTAATATCATTCCAAAAACTAATTCTAGAAATTTACCTCCGCGTTATACTAACAAGGGGAGATTGGGACAATAATTAAGTACCTGGAAACAGAACACTCTCATGGATGTGACGGGGTATCTATCAGGATAGTGAACCAATGAGCTGCGTATATTAGCCCAGTACATACCCACATTCATAATTTTACCTTTAGGCGTGACCAGTCACTGAATTATTACAGGATTCAACAGTGAAACCGCATTCTAAATAAGAAGGGAGAAGGTATAATGTAGATAATTTTAGACCTATTTCTATACCACAGGTAATTGCATTAGTTATTGAAAATTCTATATCCATAGGGGTAACTGATCATTGTATTTCCCATAATGTGCTGTCAAATACACAAATTGAAAATGCTACATTCGCGTTTTTGTGGTTTTCATTCAACTATGACATACGACATTATATTCTGGGTTAACTCTTCCTGTTCCTGTTGACAAAGGGTATACTTGGCTCAAAAACGGACAATTCGATGAATATGTGCTGTAAGTATCTGAACCTCTTATCGACCCATGCTTAGAATGGCATGCAGGGAATTCTGACTTTGGCCTCTCAATATTTGTCTATTTTATTGTCGCTTATTCTTAACAATATAAGCTTATTACCAAAATATACCAGCCCCCACGCAGTTAATTCTAGTCAGAAGTACAGTCTGCTGTTGGCTCGTACCTCCTTACGTATTGTGTGTGCAGGCGTGCAGTACTCTGCTGCATCCATTTTCCGTAACGTACCACAAGAATAAAGTATCTTGGCAGTAATCCTCGCTGTTTCAAGTTCAAACCGAAGAATTTTTCCATGCCTTCTGCCTATCGGGGAGGTTCTGAAAATAAAAGCAGACTGCTGTTTAATACGGTTAATTACGCTAATACATACTCAGCAATTTGTAGTCTGCATTGGATTCGTGTAAACTTTATTTTATCTATTATTAACTTTTCTGATTTTAATTTCATGTATTGACTCATGATATTCCATACAGATTTGCTTGTAAATTTGGTCCTACAGAAGTAGGCATGTAATATAAAGGAAAATAAAGGAAAATTACTAATAATGCCAACAACGCAAGCCTCTCACAGACGGACGCTGGAAGTAATACGGTGGATAGTAAAAACTGGTACTACTTTCAGAATCTTAACCAATTCTCGTTGAGCTGAAACATGGGAGGCTTTCAGGCTGGACGCTCGCGTTCTCTGTGTGGAGTATACGCCAATTTATGACATAAAAGTTTGAAAAGAGACGTGGCAACTTCATGTGGTTAAAAATTTATCTCGAATAGATTATAGATAAGTTTGGATATATGAATGGCTTATTTCAACAGTGGTACAAGTCCATTACCTCCACTTTTCTGCATATAACGCTTCTGATATTAATGATCCAAACAAACAGAAAGAAAGATTCATCTCTAGCAAGAAGCCATATGCTTGAATATTTCTGGTATCTCAACTGCAGATTTTTCAGCGCTCATTTGACTTTAGGACTCTGTATCCCAATATGAACAAAAATGGACTTGTACCACTATTAAAATAAGCCCTTCATACGAAAGTGAAAATGATAATACACGGGGCACTTTCGAGAGCTTCTGTCGCTAGAGGGAATAAAATGGGTTTCTGTATGTGTAATCCTGTAATATTATTTTAAATAACAATCTGTGCCACAATCAAAACTGATGATATCGATAGGCGGTACCCGTCTTATATAAAATACTTAGAGAAAGTTATGTCGAAAATTTCGACAGCTACTAAAGTAAATCACTTTATTTTGCTGTAAAATAAAATAGCTGTTCACCATTTTCCCAGTAAGGTGTTCTTTAAACGTTAAACACAATTACATGCTTAACATAGATGTATCAATAGGTTATGTTTTGATGATTGTGGGGAGCTACAATTTTTGATAGGATAGTATTGTAAACCGTCGTTAGGCTTTTCACCTTTCAACTCACATTAGTTGAAAATCCTGCCCGAGGTGACGAGATGAGAAGCAACTCTTTAGTCGCCCTGCTTAAAATTTAATTTCTGCAATTCAGAAAGCGAGAATCCTTGCTAGGTACTGCTTGAAATTTAAGTGGATTATGCAATTTAGAGAGCGAGAATCCTTGGTAGAGGTTGCGTTCTGAGAGAACACTGGAATGGAACAGAATTAAAATCTCGGTTAGACAACCCAGATTTAGTCTTATCCATTCACACCAAATCGATTAACTCTTTGGGATGGGCGCCACAGCGTCCGTAAATTTAAGAAATCGCATCAGTTCCACCAGACTGTAGTTTAGATTGGGTACTTAATCAAGCACTGTTAGTTTTGAGAGAGGGCTATTTAGTGCAAATATGGGCGAAGATTAATTATACTCATTAGTAAACAATTAAAATCGTCTGTCAAGCATAGTTACGTGTGGCATGGTCGTTAGTGGAGTCGACCTCTGAATAAGTATCCACAAAGTACACAATCCCACTCACGCACACTCACACATACACACACACACACACACACACACACACACACACACATAAACAAACACACACACAGACAAGTATGCGCGCGAGCAGACGCACACGCACGTAACTGTTTGTGGTTCACCCAAATGAGTGCAACGGCAAAGAGTCTTCGATGTTTAGAAAACACTATAGGTTGGCTCGTGGCATGTTGGTGGCACGATTTATTGCTTGGAATATACGTCAGGCGTATCTACTACGATGTAATATGCGAGATCGGTGACACGCTAAAGGTCACCGTTCCAATGGCGGCGGAGGAGGATATGATGAATGGATAGGTGTTCTGTTGTCATTTCAAATGATTTATAACACAGAGGAAATTGGCGCACCAAAGAGGACTGGCGTGGAAGAAATCGCACAAATTAGTCATGATTATTCATGTACGTAAAAAAAAAAATAAACGTCATTTTTAAAATCACGATGGAAGAAGGCTATTGAGGATCTGTCAGCATGACATGCTACGGTAACACATTTCAGTGAGCTTCTGCTTCGTAATCTGGATGCTTGGATAACACATTTCGTTGATACTCTGCTTCGTGATCGCTGCATGTCCTTGAAAATGGATTTAAAGAATTATAAATTTTGATGATTCCGCCGCCTTGTCAAATACTGTTTTCAAGAAAACAAAGTTTGACGTGATATTGTAGACGTAGTAAAACAAGAAGAGTAGTATGATGATTAATCATGGGACAGAATTGCAGGCCATGCGGAGTGGCCGAGTGGTTTAGGGTGCCATGTCACGGATTGCGCGCCCCTCCCGCCGGAGCCTCGAGTCCTGGGTGTTTGTGTTGTCCTTGGCGTTAGTTAGCTGAAGTAGTGCGTAAGTCTAGGGACCGATGACCTCAGCAATTTCGTCCCTTAGGCATTCACACACATTTGAACATTTTGAAAGAATTCCAGGTTTACCGTCACTAACCACAACCGTCGCCATCGAAGGAACCATTTTCTGGATACTGTTAAGCTACTGCCTAATTTCAAAATAGCCGTAGTACAAACCAAAATTTTGAAAAAAAACATGTTTAAAGTGTTCTTGCCAATTAGTACTTATAAATTGTTTATAGTAAATCTATAACTGTGAACATCGTTTAATAAAATTTTCCTCAAAACAGTTACAGTTAATATTTTCCATCAGTAAAATTTGATGCATTCGGAGCTTTTCCTGTAGTTAAATCTACAAAAAAAGTCTAGATTTTCTTTCCTCTGTCTCTTTATTGTAAAATGTTTCTAAAGGATTGCGTTGAATTTTCATTAAATAGATACGTAATCTCTTGTGACACTCTCAGATTTGTCATAATTCCGTCTCATTGCCACATACATCTTTTTTGTTTTCTTTTACATTTTCTTTTATGTTTCTGGCTCCAACAAATTTTATTTTTTCCTTTTTCCTATATTCATCTTCACTTGCTGTAACTGTTTCCTTATTTCCACACTGCTGCATGTAACATGATCGGTAGTCTGTTCTCCTTAACGTATTTCCAGTAATTCAGCCATTTTTTCCCCTCTGCTTCGAGGTTAATTTCATTAGCAGCTGCCACAACGTCATTCCTCACTTTATGACCTTCACCTGAAGTTCCTTCATTGTTCCATATCCGGATTTGCCTCCTGGTGGGTAACGAGTAGACGCGAACACTCTAATATATTGTCCACATCTTACAAGTTTTCGTTATATATAAAAATGTACTGCTTCTTAATAGAGTTATCTAAATAGCAGAAAACTAAAACACAGAAACTGGTTCACCGCTAGGTCTGCTGTTCATTTTGTTCAGCTACCCGTGATAAATATGGCACTGGTTGTACTTGTTTATTTTCTACCCACACTGCAAGAAATATTTTCTGTTCACATGCGAAGTATCTTCAAGTAAGTATTTAAGTATCTAGGACTGCAAACGTTATTAATCTTCTCATACGAGCTTGTCCAGATGCCACAGAAATCAATAGAGATGGCCGGAAAGCACCGAAAGCCGAAACTACGGACGTAATTGCTCTGACGTCAGCAGGTGCCCTTGCAGACTGATGACAAATAGTGACGCTCATTAGCCCTGAGCGGCGTGTAATCGGTGTTATTTCAGCTCTCAAATGATATGCAAATGTACCACAGATAAAAAAAAATATTCCCTGTAAGCGGTACCATTTAAGATTGTTACCATTTTCTTCTGCCTGTACATATCTGTTACTCCTCGTCCCCCGTTCATTTTTCATCGTCCCAGTTGCACAATTTTTGTTGAAATTACTAATTTCGATCTAAAAAGTTTATACTCAGCTCTGAAATAAAATAAAAGCAAATACAAGACGAGCACCTGCTTTGAATAAGGTGACAATGGGTACAAAATATTACTGAGGTAATTCCACCATTTTCTTATGTAGCCGTCTGCGTAATCATACTGCCGACAGAGTAAACTGCATTACGACGCACACTGCATTTTTAAACAGTAATACTTATTCACATATCCGCTTATTGTCAGTCGTGTATGTAGTCTGTAAGCAATATATGTATAACTGGCATCATAGGCAGCTACACAGTTTTATATTGATCCATAATTTCTGTTTCCCGCGCGACGCTTGGTTTCTTAACGACGAAAGGGAACAGATACAGTGACTTACAACGAGATAATACTTCCTATTATGACTATCACTGCATTCAGCTAACACAGTTTTTAAATTTAACACTTGAACATTATGTGCTCTCTTCCAGAATTGCTGTGTCTGCCATTAAACGATAGTATAATCTTATGCCTTGCGGCACCTACAGCACTTGTAAACAGGCGCCGGCCAGGGTGGCAGAGTGGTTCTAGGCGCTACAGTCTGGAACCGCGCAACCACTACGGTCGCAGGTTCGAATCCTGCCTCGGGCTTTGGTGTATGTGATGTCCTTAGGTAAGTTAGGTTTAAGTAGTTCTAAGTTCTAGGGGACTGATGACCTCAGCAATTAAGTCCCATAGTGCTCAGAGCCATTTTTTGTAAGCAGGCTTTAGGCCGAAACTGGCCAGTTGTGCAAGTTTCGCGAAAGTAAATATGAGTAAGCAACAGCCGAGTTCGTAATCTTGATACTGTCTTTCAGTTTCTGATTGGTTTGTGGACAACACATTGCAACAACTTTTTTACTTACCGTTATTTTACGAAGATAACTGCAAGAGAACACATCAACAATTCATCTGTGAGAGTTTTACGACCCGTTTCTGATGATAGATACTTCATACATATTTCATTACGTTAGAGGGTGTTACTTACAATTTAAACCCAGGCTGTATTCTTTTGTACTCAAATTGTTACTATGAACAGTAATTTTTTTCCTATACGTCGGTATCTAATGATTCAAAATGCTCTGTTAAAGTTAACACAACACTATTTTCTATCACTAGAACTTCTTCTACTATTAAAGAAGTCTACAACTATTACCTCCTATATGTACCACTACTATTGTACCTGCCTGGATACGGTTTAAATCTTCGTCCAGTCATCCAGATTAGAAATTTCTGTGGTTTCTCCAAATCGCTTAAGGATTGTGCCGGGATGATTCCCTTCAAAACTACGAAGCTAGTTCCCCTTACCATATGTTTCAGTTCCGAGCTTGTGCATGGTCTATAATGGTCTTATCACCGACTGGACGATAAATCTTTTACCATCATGCACAGACTGCAATACCCACTTGCGTCTGAGGTGTCTTGCCATGGTCCGTGCTGCTCACCCCCGTCGGAGGTTCAAGTCCTCCTTCGGGCATGGGTGTGTGTGTGTGTGTGTGTGTGTGTGTGTGTGTGTGTGTTTGTGTGTGCTGTCCATAGCGTAAGTTAGTTTAAGTTAGATTCAGTAGTGTATAGGGACCGATGACCTGCGCTGTTTGGTCATATAAGACCTTACCACAAATTTCCATTTTCCACTTGCGGTTCTGACGTCGAGCAACTGTATCACAATTTTTCAGTCGATGCGCTACCGTTACACTATAAGGTATCAGTCGTAATTTGTGCAGAACTCTAATCAGATGCTACTGCGCAGTACTAAATGGCACGAAGATTTTCTCGGACTTCTTTCCAAGGCCACTCCACACTCATCTAGCTTATCACACTGTGCCAGCATCAAGGATTGATGCCTACGGGGGCACTAGTTCCGACGCAAATTCTGTCGTACCTGTAACACTCTTCATTTGCTTAGTCTTTTATTTGTTTTAGATCTGAAGTTAGTGCTAGACCGAAAGCAGAAATCACCTTAAAGCTGTGAAACTGGAACAGAGTAAAATGGACAATTTTTATATCAGACAGCTATTACGTCTTTCTTATCGATAATTATGTAGTCACTAACCCCAGACAGCTATTACGTCTTTCTTATCGATAATTATGTAGTCACTAACCCAATTTAATTTACCGATTTTCCCCGATTTACTGTAATCAGCATGGGAGACCGAAATTAGTTGGGCTAAGGTCTATCTGGCACACAGCTTCTAATTCGTAGCACTGAAAAAGGAGACAGTCGAAGGGACTCAGATGTGTTGCTACAAAAGGATGTAGAAAAGCAGATGGACTGATAACATTAGAAGTGATGAGGTTCTCCGTGAAATCGACGAAGAGAGGAACGTACGAAAAACCCTGAGAAGAAGAAGTGACAGGTTGACAGGACATATGTTAGAGAAGAGAGAGAGAGAGAGAGAGAGAGAGAGAGAAGCAGAGAATGAGAGAGAGATGTAAATGGAGGGACGAGAGGAGGTGCGGGCGAACTACAGTGATGTCATTGTGCATGAAGAGTGAGTATGTAAAGGTTCGCAGTCCACCGTAACTTCAATCTGCTTGGAAACATTACTAAGGGACCCCTGTGTCATCGCTGTTCAGACTGGGCGTAAATATTTCGATTTTTTTTTTTTTTTTTTTTTTTTTTTTTTTTTTTTTTTTTTTTTTTTTTTTTTTTCCTACTGAAAGTGTAGATTGAGCCTCCAGTGGCGGGTTTCGAAACAGTTGTTGATTGTGGTTGCATGCATGTATCATAATCTTTTGTAATATATGGGACTATGTGGTATCCATATTGTTTTTCATATTTGTTTGAAATCAGTTGACGTAGTTAGGTACGAAGTCAGCTGGAGTATATATACCAGCAAGTCTCATCGAACAAGACCTATTAAGAACACTACGCAATCTCAGGGGCCTTCTGATCTGATTCTCTCATTTTTTATCATGATAGCTTCTCCCTACGTAGGTGGATGCAAATAAATTATTCTCGCATTCGGAGGATAAAACTGGTGATAGATATTCCTCCATGAGATGCTTCAGTAACGAAAACGCGCATTTGTTTTTATGATTTCCTTTGTTTCTTTGATTGCCATCCGAATTCGCATGTCATATCCGTGGCAGTTTCTCCACTATTTTACGACAGTTACCGTTCTTTGACCTTCTTGGATGTCCACCGTCAGTCCTATCTGATGCGAATCCCACACTGCGCAGCAGTACTCCAGAAGAGCGCGAACAAGCGTAGAGCAGGCACTCTAGTAAACCTGTTGCGTTTTCTAAGTGTTCCACCCATAAATCGCACTCTTTGATTCACCTTTCGCACAACATTACCTAGGTGCTCATTGCAATTTAAGTTACTCGTAATTGTAATCCGAAAGTACTTTCTTGAATTCACAGCCTTTTGATTCGTGTGATTTGACGTGTAAACGAAATTTAGCGGATTCCATTTAGTACTCACGTGCGTGACTTCACACTTTTTATTATTTAGAGCTAGATATCACTTTTCGCACCATAGGGATCTCTTGCCTAGATAAGTTTGCAGTTGTATTTGATCATCTGATGACTTTACCAGAGGATAAATGACAGCATCATCTACTAACAATCTAAAAGCGCTGTTCATACTGTCTCCCAGACGGTTTATACGGATCAGGAACAGCAAAGGGCCTATCACGCGACCTTGTGGAACGCGAGGTACTACTTCCGTTTTACTCGATGACTTTCCGTCGCTTACTATGAACTGTGACCTTCCTGTGACAGGAAATCACGAATTCAGCCGCACGATGTAGACGATAGCCCGAATGCACGCAATTTGATTAGAAGTCGCCTGCGAAGAAAGGTGTCTAAAGCCTTCTAGAGATGTAGAAATATAGAATCAATCTGATATCGCCTGTAGATGGCACTCATTACTTTGTAAGAGCGAGGAGAACGCAAGCTGTTACAGCGTGATTACCTGTAAATACCACATTAATGCAACAAATGCTCAAAATGATGTCGGTCAACCTCAATGCATTTGGCAATACGTGTAACGACATTCCTCTCAACAGCGAGTAGTTCGCCTCCCGTAATGTTCGTACATGCATTGACAATGCGCTGACGCATGTTGTCAGGCGTTGTCGGTGGATCACGGTAGCAAATATCAACTATCCCCAAGGAAAGAAATCCGGGGACGTCAGATCCGGTAAACGTGCGGGCCATGGTATGGTGCTTCGACGACCAATCCACCTGTCATGAAATATGCTATTCAATACCACTTCAACAGCACGCAAGCCATATGGCGGACATCCATCATGTTCGAAGTACATCGCCATTCTGTCATACAGTGAAAGATCTTGTAGTAACATCGGTATAACATTACGCAGGAAATCAGCATACATTGCACCATTTAGGTTGCCATCGATAAAATGGGGGCCAATTATCCTTCCTCCAATAATGCCGCACCATACATTAACCCGCCAAGGTCGCTGATGTTCCACTTCTCGCAGCCATCGTGGTTTTTCCGTTGCCCAATAGTGCATATTGTGCCTGTTTACGTTACCACTGTTGGTGAATGATGCTTCGTCGCTAAATAGAACGCTTGCAAAAAATCTGGCATCGTCCCGTAATTTCTCTTGTGCCCAGTAGCAGAACTGTTCACGACGTTCAAAGTCGTCGCCATGCAATTCCTGGTGCATAGAAATATGGTACAGGTGCAATCGATGTTGATGTAGCATTCTCAACACCGATGTTTCTGAGATTCCCGATTCTCGAGCAATTTGTCTGTTGCTGATGTGCGGATTAGCCGCGACAGCAGCTAAAACACCTACTTCGCCATCATAATTTGGTGCAGGTCGTGGTTGACGTTTCACATGTGGCTGAACACTTCCTGTTTCCTTAAATAACGTAACTATCCGGCGAACGGTCCAGACACTTGAATGATGTCGTCCAGGATACCGAGCAGCATACACAGCACACGCCCGTTCGGCATTTCGATCACAATAACCATACATCAATACGATATCGACCTTTTCCGCAATTGCTAAAGGGTCCATTTTAACACGGCTAATGTATCACGAAGCAAATACCGTCCGCACTGGCGGAATGTTACGTGATACCACGTACTTATACGTTTGTGACTATTACAGCGCCATCTATCACAAAGGGAAAAAAGTGGTCCAACTAAAACATTCATATTTCTTTACGTACTACACGAATATGTAATACAAATTTGGGGTTCCTATTTTAAAAATCGCAGTTGATATCCATTTGACTTATGGCAGCGCCATCTAGCGGGCCAACCATAGCGACATCTGGTTTCTCCCTTCAAGCTATTTTCGTTCTTTGTATTTTTTACGTTTGACGCTTATTTCGTGAGTTATTTGGCCCGGTCAATATCAATGGACCACACTGTATACAGCTACAGAACATTCCAGTACAATGATTCTTGCCATTTGTCGATACTTCTAAAATGTACTCGAATTGAATATAGAAACTAAAATCCCACAGGTCAGGTTAGTTTTGAACTCACAGCCCTCCATGCCACTATCTTTTTTTTATCTCATTTTGTTCGATATAGTTCGTTGCGTTTGTTCGGAGCGGACGTCACAAGACATCCGTTTATCAAATTGATCTTTGGTTCCTTGACACAGTTTTTTTATTACAGAGAGCACGCAGCCCTCTGACCGAACACGCTGAGCTACCGTGCCGGCTGTATCTAGTGTCATAACGACTACACTACGGTGAATGCACTACTCGTCTTCTTCTGCGACAATATTTCTTAATATCTTTTCTTGTTAATATCAGCTTATTACAAAGAATTAGCAGCTTTCACTCAGTTAATTTGAGGCAGAAGTCCAATCTGCATTTGGATCCCACCTCCTTGGCTCTCTTACAGAAACGCATGCAGTATTTTCCTGCATCTATTTTCAATAAGCTACCAAAAGAATTCAAAAACCATGCAATAACGCATGTGCTTTCAAATCCAAACTGAAGAATTTCCTTATAGTTCATTCCTTCTCGCTCATAGAAAGATCCGTACCTAGAGGCTGGAAAATTCCTCGAGTCACAATACCTAAAAAGGGAAATAGGAGTAATCCGCTGAATTACAGGCCCATATCACTAACGTCGATTTGCAGTAGGGTTTTGGAACATATACAGAGTTCTAACATTATGAATTACCTCGAAGAAAACGATTTATTGACACATAGCATGGATTTAGAAAATATCGTTCTTGTGAAACACGACTACCTACTTATACTCATGAAGTAATGAGTGCTATCGACAGGGAATGTCAAATTGATTCCATATTTTTAGATTTCCAGAATGCCTTACACACCGTTCCTCACAAGCGTCTTCTCACCAAACTGCGTGCCTATGGAATACCGCCTCAGTTGTGCGACTGGATTCCTGAGTTCCTGTCAGAAAAATCACAGTTCGTAGTAATAGACGGAAAGCCATCGAGTGAAACGGACGTAATTACCGCTACGGTCGCAGGTTCGAAACCTGGCTAGAGCGTGGACGTGTGTGATGTCCTTAGGTTAGTTAGTTTTAAGTAGTTCTACGTTCTAGGGGACTGATGACCACAGATGTTAAGTCCCATAGTGCTCAGAGCCATTTTTGAACGGACGTAATTTCCGGCGTTCCCCAAGGACGTGTTATAGGCCCTGTATTAATCCTGGCCTATATTAACGACATAGGAGACAAATTGAATAGACGTCTTAGATTTTTTGCAGATGATGCTGTCATTTACCGTCTTGTAAAGTCATCAGATGACCAAAACGAATTGCAAAATGATTTAGATATCTGAAAGGTGCGAAAATGTTCATTGACCCTAAGCAAAGAAAAGTGGGAAGTTAATCACATGAGTACTAAAAGAAATCGCTAAATTTCGAATACGCGATAAGTCACACAAGTCTGAAGGCTGCAAATTCAACTAAGTACTTAGGGATTACAATTACAGATAACCGAACTTGAAGCGATCACATAAATAATGCTTAGGGTAGAGCAAACGAAAGACAGTGGTTTACTGACACAACATTTAGAAGGTGCAACAGGCCTACCGCTTGTCCGCCCTATGCTGGAGTATCGCTGTGCGGTGTCTTCAAATGGCCCTGAGCACAATGGGACTTAACATCTGAGGTCATCAGCCCCTAGAACGTAGAACTACTTAAACCTAACTAACCTAAGAACATCACACACATCCATCCCCGAGGCAGGATTCGAACCTGCGACCGTAGCGGTTGCGCGGTTCCAGACTGAAGCGCCTGGAACCGCTCGGCCACTCCGGCCGGCCGTGCGGTGTGGGATTTGCTTCAGGTGGGGCTGACGGTTTATATCGAAAAAGTTCAAAGAAGGCAGCTCGTTTTGTATAGGGAAGATGCCACAGACATGATAGGCGAATTGGAGTGGCAATCATTAAAACAAAGGGGTTTTTCGTTGCGACCGGATTTTCTTATGAAATTTTAATCATTAATTTTCTCCTCCGATTGCGAAAACATTCTGTTGGCACCCAACTGCATAGGGAGAAATAATCATCAAAATAAAATAAGGGTAATCAGGGCTCGCACAGAAAAATTTTAGTGCTCGTTTTCTCCCGCGCGCCGTTCGAGAGTGAAACGGTAGCGGGATACCTTGAAGGTGGCTCATTGAACCTTCTGCCAGGTACTTTATTGTGAATAGCAAGTCGATGTAGATCTGTCGAGGAGTTGCTCGAAGAATTAGCTAATTTCTGTGTTACATTGTTGAGTGCGTTTATAGAAACTTGTAACTTGTCTTTTTGGGATTCAGAAACATTTTATTTTGTGTGTTATTACATTTCTGTTGTAATTTCATTTACTGACATGTTCCATGACCGTGGAGATCTGCTCTTCAATTTGGTCTTACGTAACCAGACGTGTAAAATAATACAAATAACAAAATAAGCATCACTATAAAAAAAAAGGAAGGAAGATTGGGTTTAACGTCCCATCGACTTCGAGGTCATCAGAAACGGAGCACAAAATCGGATTATTTCAAGCCCTTTCAAAGGAGACATCGCTACATTTGCCGGGAGCGATTTAGGAAAATCACGGAAAGCGTAAGTCTGGATGGCCAGACGTGGGTATGGACCGTCGTCTTACCGAATACTAGTCCAGTGTGGTAACCGTTGCGCCACCTCGCTCGGTCTTTGTAAATAGATATAAGCAAATTATAATTGTGATTTTTAAGGTAAATACCCTTTGTAGAAGAATGTATCATTCTCTGCGGAAGACCCATGATATTATCTTTTTTGACTGCATCTAAAAATATCTTTGAATTATTTGTTTACTTAAGTTCGTTATTCTCGGTATATACAGTGCACAGAAAACTATATGTGGTATTTAAGATGTGTGAGACTACGGTAATTGCTGGGATGTCAGAATTAAGTCGCTTGCAGAACTTACAGTACTCAGTACTTCTGCTGGCATGCTGCCTGCGATGGCAGAATGTGTAGAAAGATATCGAAGCATACACTCCGAGGAAATACCAAATTCGCCCTTTACGAGTTTAGTTATAGTTAGTAAACAGCTTGCATACAGAACCGGTATTAATTGACCCTAAAAGGTGCTAAGATACAAGATCGAATGTTTTATCTCTGGTCTAACTTTTTAGATCGATAAATACCTGACAAAATTCAGTATTTTTGAAACCTATGCAAACAATGTACGTGGCACATCATGCTTTATATTTTCTCGTCTGTTAATGAGTTGTTTCTCTGCAAGAAATAAGTGACACTACTGTGGTGGATTTTAGATATGGACGTGTTTGAAGGTTTGTATTCCTGCGAATAATATAACTTTCTAAGCAAAGAATGTACTGAAAGGTTTCCAGACGGATCTCCTAAGAAACGAGGTAAGTCAGTATGGTAATATGCAGTGGAGTATATATTAAAGGTATTGTAAACAGCATCTTATCTGATTGTTACCATTACTTAATAGCTTCTGATGTTGTGAAGGGGCATTCGAGCGCCAGTGTTTATTCTTACTTGGTAAGACTTTGAATGGCTGTAGGAACGGCACATAAATAAAAATCAGTATAGTGGACTGCAAAAATTTCATTCCATGCAATAGCCGGCCGGGGTGGCCGAGCGGTTCTAGGCGCTACAGTCTAGAACCACGCGACCGATACGGTCACAGGTTCGAATCCTGCCTCGGGCATGGATGTGTGTGATGTCCTGAGGTTAGTTAGGTTTAAGTAGTTCTATGTTCTAGAGGACTGATGACCTCAGAAGTGAAGTCCCATAGTGCTCAGAGCCATTTTGCATGCAACTGCAACGAAATGTATTTCTCCAATATCTGCCGTGTTCTTCTAATTAAGAAACAATCTTCGGTAGCCGTGTTTTGAAAAGAAAGAACATGAAATTTAGATTAATATCAGAAGTCTTCAATTTGTGCCAATGGTTTTAGCATTCTATTACACTATCGAATGGTTCAAATGGCTCTGAGCACTATGGGACTTCACTTCTGAGGTCATTAGTCCCCTAGAACGTAGAACTACTTAAACCTAACTGACCTAAGGACATCACACACATCCATGCCCGAGGCAGGACTTGAACCTGCGACCGTAGCGATCGCGCGGTTCCAGACTGTAAGCCTACAACCGCTGGGCCACCCCGACCGGCCACAATATCGAGCAAGCTGCGGTTAACCGATAATACCTCGGCACATTTAATTTACTGGCACATTACTTGTTGTCAGAGTACGACTACGCTCTAGAATCAAAGCAGGAAATTTTTACTGTTCTTGAACTGACGTAAATATCACACAGAGAAGCAAGTTATCGCTTGCGGAGCTTCTAACAACGCATGTGTTGAACCGTAAACTCTGCTAATTAGCCCAGCGAATCCCTTTTGAATTCGTCAAGAGGAAAGTTTTTGACCAATGCGGCCCGCTAATTAACCAGAAGCTGACGCCTAGGAAATGACAAAAGTAGGAAATCAGCGTTTAACGTCGCGTCGATTGCTAGGTGATTGTGGACGAAGCACATGCTCTGATTGGAGAAGTATGGTAGAAGGAAATCAGCCGATCGCTATCAAAGGAATCTATCCCGCCATTCGCCATAAGCGACTTAGAGAATTCCAGGAAAATCTAAATCTGGATTGTCGGACGGGATTTGAAACGCCGTAATCTCGAATGCAAGGGACGGAGACCAGCGCAGCCTGACATCGTCACAACTCCGCGGCCGTACAAGGCAGCCATGGTTGCTGAGGCAGCCATTCCGCATCAAGCCATATTGCAGAGAGCAAAGTGGTGTCCGCAGCATTGCGGGACCTGGTGACGTAGACCGAGAGCAACGGGGGAACTGTAGCTGGAAATAACAAATCACTTGGGAAACTCAGAAGAGTTTTAATACGGCGCATCCTGACAGCCCATCCTCGTCAAGCATACCCTCTGCAGCTCAGACCACCCTTGCAGGTTAAGGAGACATCATACACAGTGTCTTAAATTGTGTGGGGGTAGTATGGACTAAAACAAGAAAGGAAAACCTGTATTCTAAAATGCATTCCTTAAAGGCTATGAGCAATTGTTCATCTTCTTACTGCCAACTCTTTGCACTCCATATTTTGAGAGGAGGATGTACTGACCAAAATAAGAAAAAAGACAAGAACGTATGGGCTCGAAAATACATACCTTTAGATATATGAGTACTTTTTTTTACACATACAATTAATTCTTTTTTTAATTCTACTTCTCTGCTCTTCATCTTTCAATCTTGTTGTTTCCTCTTATTTCTGTATGGCTCTGAGCACTATGGGACTTAACTTCTGAGGACATCAGTCCCTTAGAACTTAGAACTACTTAAACCTAGCTAACCTAAGGACATCACGAACATCCAAGCCCGAGACAGAATTCGAACCTGCGACCGTGCGGCCGCGCGGTTCCAGACTGTAGCGCCTAGAACCCCTCGGCCACTCTGGCCGGCTTGTTTCTGTATCTACTGTACATTACCCCCATCTTTTCATATAGCTCACTCTTGCATTTCTCAAAATTTCTAATATTTTGCACCATTTTACATGCCTTTTCTAGGTTGATAAATGCACTAAAGTGTCATAATTTGTCTTAAGTCTTGCTTTCATTATCAAACACAACAACAGAACTGCTTCTCTGGCTGCTCTACATTTCTGAAAGCCAAACTGATCCTAATGTAAAAGATCCCTAGTTTTCTTTTCACTGTTCTGTGCGTGATTCTTGTTAGCAACATGAATGCACTAATTGTTAAGCTGATTGTGCGACAGTTTTCGCATGTATCTGGTCTTGCTATCATCGGCATTGCGTGAATGATATTTCTCCAAAAGTCCAATAGTCCGACACTAGGATTAGATTCTACGAACCAACCTGAGCAGTCGTTTGGTTGCCATATCCCCCAATCACTTTAGCGTTTCTGGTAGAATGTTATCTCTCCTCTCTGCCCTACTTGACTTCACCTGTTCCAATGCTCCTCCAACCTCTTACTCTAATATTGTAGCAAATCCTGTAGTAGATTCAGAGTTTAACTCAGCAATCGAAGGCTTGCGATCAGCTAAGCAGAAGCAATAGATAACACTATAACACTGCATCGGACTTCCAAAAATTCATTATCTTCCATATAGACTCCCGTTTCTTCCTCTACCACGTCATAAGACATGTCCTTCCCGTTGTAGAAGCCTTTAATGCTCTTCAGTGCTCATTCTTCTGCGTTTAACAGCGTGATTCTCATAGTATTTATGTTGTCGCCCTAATACATATTAATCCGTTCTGTTATCCCTTCAGCTATAACTGTTCGGTCTTGTCATGTCACCTTTACTACTTCCGCTATTCTGTATCCTTACGCTTCACAAAAGTCAACTGTTACCTTTTCGTTTAACAGATGGTTAGGCACTAACGCACCGCTCCGTTAGCAAGTTCTCTTGTACATTCACACACTTATTGACGCATTTAGATACTCCATGCGTCATAACATGGCACAAGCTTAAGGCAAAATATAATGATACAAGAATATTGGTGTGTATGAACGAAGAAACAAATATAGCTTTTATGTCTGGCGTTAGTGTTGCGTAGGGAATTTCTAATAATCCTTTATTATGCTTACTTAGTTGGTTCAAATTGCTCTGAGCAGTATGGGACTTAACTTCTGAGGTCATCAGTCCCCTAGAACTTAGAACTACTTCAACCTGTCTAACCTAAGGACATCACACACATCCATGCCCGAGGTAGGATTCGAACCTGCAGCCGTAGCGGTCACGCGGTTCCAGACTGTAGTGCCTAGAACGGCTCGGCCACCCCGGCCGGCGCTTACTTAGTCTGATTTAATGAGATGCACCCTAAGCAGTTACATTAAGCAATAAAAAACATTTAATATTTGCTATTAGGCTTCACTACTTCAAATCGCAACTTGCAGAATTCCAATGAGTAATGTTCAGGTAGAGTTTACAAGTCTAGCTTCAGTATGGTCTAATCGAGTAACTGTGAATTTAATAATACTGTTGCAGCAAAGTTGCGCCTACTAGTGCATTCATTCTTGTTGAAACTGACTAAACTTTCGACAAAGTGAAGTATGATACTTTCTGCTGTTGAATTTTACTTCGAACGATTAATTGAATTTCTGACAATTTGAGTATTTAACGGGTTATATTAAACGTTTTCAGTTAGAACTCAGTACATCCAGTGTTTCTAATATATTAATAGCAATTCTCACTAGAGAAGTTAATGGCAATATTTTTAGGTACTAGTTTCTTCACTAGTGATGGACCACTTATTATTTTGCTGTTGTTAACAGCAATGCAATCGTCTTTCCTTGTAGACTTAACCAATGGCTGCGGCAGAAAGGAGGGTGATATCTGTTGTCGTAGTTGAAGGCCTTCGTCCCTGCAAATGTGCCCCCGGAAACTATTTTAGAATAGGAGGAAGGTAGGAGACGAGATACTGGCAAAAGTAAAGCTGTGAGGACCGGCCGCGAGTCGTGCTTCGGTAGCTCAGATGGTAGAGCACTTGCCCGCGAAAGGCAAAGGTCCCGAGTTCGAGTCTCGGTCGGGCACACAGTTTTAATCTGCCAGGAAGATTATTTTAGAATAAATTATATAGTTAATTTTAGGTCGTCGAAATCTTACTCCTGAACACAGTAAATTCACAGAAGCCACAGAAAATTAATTTTAGATGACTCCAGGAAACAGCAAACACTTGATTGGATAGAGTTGTGTCACAGCGTGGACACTTATTAATAAAGTCACTTAGCCGGCCTGAGTGGCCGTGCGATTCTAGGCGCTACAGTCTGGAGCCGGGCAACCGCTACGGTCGCAGGTTCGAATCCTGCCTCGGGCATGGATGTGTGTGATGTCCTTAGGTTAATTAGGTTTAATTAGTTCTAAGTTCTAGGCGGCTGATGACCTCAGAAGTTAAGTCGCATAGTGCTCAGAGCCTTTTGAACCAATAAAGTCACTTCACATAAATGTACGTGCTATGTCCTCGCAGTTCATTTTATGGTTCTATTAAAGTTGTTCATTCAGATTTTGATTAATATTTTATTCTTTACACTGCAGAGTTTATTCACAGTCAACATTCAGTACAAACGCTGTTTTTTCACGAACTATATTGTGCTCTTAAAGGCCTACTTCTAGCTACAGCGTGTTCCAACTGCGAAGCTTCCATAATTTTATGTAGAAGCTGTCCACCAATATGGTTGTTCCGAATATCATCTAACTTATCTGGCCAGCATATCTTCCTCCTGAAACTCTTCCGTCCTCTCTTCATTTCATGTCCCTCTGAGCTGGCTCCCTTCAACACATCCACCATCCTCGTGTACAATACACAACTGAAGGCTTCCTGCAGCATTCATCAAATGGTTACACAGCACCGCCATCAGGCATCAATACGACGACACATTAAACACACGGCAGTTCCTCTCAACGTAGACTTCACGTCGGACGATTTTGACGTACAGTTTAATTGAAGATCCTTCCACTGACTGTCAAATTGCTATTCCACCAAGTTCTCTCTTTACTTACTTTAATTAATTAATGAAAAGAAGAAAAGGAAAATAACTTTTGCATGCTTCCAGTACAGCTTACCCTCATACCCATTCTCTCTCTCCTCTCAATTACCTCCATCTTATGTTTTGCAGATTACAATAGATTTACCTTTTTTTTATCATAAGTCATTTGAATGGGAATGGTCTGATGCGGCCCGCCACGAATACCTCTCCTGTTCCAATCTCTTCATCTCAGAATAGCATTTACAACCTGCTTCCACAATTATTTGCTGGACGTATACGAGTCTCTGTTTTCCTCTGAGTTTTCACCATCTACGGCTCCCTCTAGAATCGTAGAACTTATCCCACGATCCCTTCTCCTTGTCAGTATATTCCGTATGTTCCTTTCTCGACTCTGTGGAGAACCTCGCCATTTCTTATAAGTCCATCCGATTTTCAACATTCTTCTGTAGCACCACAGCTCAAACGCTTCGATTCTCTTTTGTTATTGTTTTCCCACTGGCCATGATTCACTACCATACAATATTGAGCTCCAAATGCACATTCTCAGAAATATCTTCCACAGATTAAGACCTGTGTTTGAAACTGGTAGACTTCTCTTGGCTAGGAATGCCACCTTTGCCTGTGCTAGTCTGCTGCTGCTTACGTTGTTCTTATTCGTCCGTCACCAGCTATTTTGGTTCGAAAGTAGCAGAATTCCTTAACTTCTTCTAATTCGTGGCAACCTATTTTGGTGTTAAGTTTCTAAATATTCTCAATTCTGCTACTTCTCATTACGTTTGTCTTTTACCAGTTTACTCTCATTCCATCTTCTGTACTCGTTTGACTGTTTGTTGCAATCAATACATCCTGTAATTCTGCTTCACTTTCCCTAAGGACAGCAATGTCAAGAGCGAATCTTATCATTGATATCCTTTTCCGCTGAATTTTTATCCGCGCTTGAATCATTCTCTTGTTGCCTTCATTGCTTCTCCGTTTCTTCATTACTTCTCTGAACACGATCGACGAAAGACTGAATCCCTGCCTTACCTAGTTTTTAATCAGAGCGCTTCGTTATTGGTCTTCCAATCTTATTGTTCTCTCCTGTTTCTTGTCTTTCCCTTTTGCTTACTCTCATTTTTCTCAGAATTTCGAACATATTGCTCCATTTCACATTGTCGAACGCTTTTTCTAGACAGAGATTTCTGTGAGTGTATCTTGATGATTCTTCAGTCTTGCTTCCATTGTCAAGAGCTAAGTCAGAACTGCCTGTGGCGCCTTTATCTACCCTAAAGCCAAACTGATCGTCATCTAACACTCCTCAATTTTCTTTTCCTTTCTTCTGTATACTATTCTTGTCAGCAGCCTGAATGCATGAGCTGGTGAGCAGACTGTGCTATAGTTTTCGCACCTATCTGCCCTTGCTATATTCGAAATTGCGTTCCTAATATTTTTGTGGGAGTCACATGGTACTTCACCAGTCTCTTACAGTCTACACGCCGACCTGAATAGGTCGTTTGATTGCCATTTCCTTCCAGTGATTTTAAAAAATCCGATGGAATCTTATCTATCTCCTCAGCTTTGTTTGATCTCAAATTCTCCAGATTGTGATAGTGATATTGGATCTCAAACGTCTTCCTTATCGACTCCAGTTTCTTCTTGTATCAAGTGATCAAACAAATGCTACACCTCTTCCCTTCATATATGCTTTATCCTAAGCAGGGGAATTCCATCGACTGCACTATCTTACTTTCCGTATATGTTCTAGGAATTCACTTACTTAATACATTTACAGTGTATGACGGTGAACTGTATGCGATCTTCATGGCGCTGGAGCAGATGTGGTGTCTTTGTGCTACCAAATTTGAGCGGAAATACTCGTAACTCACCTCCGAAAAGAGGCCTGTCACGTGACTCATGGATTCACCCAGTGTGTAGTGCTTGTGTATACAGGTATCTGTACACTACATTTTAACTGAATGCGTATTGTACAAGATATGAGGGCGCTGATGACCTCGCTGTTGAGCGCCTGCACATACCACCACCATCACCACCACCACCACCACCATCACCACCACCACCACCACCATCACCTAACTGGCACAGCATTTATTATATTCTTTTTAATACATTACGACATTACACAGTTTCACATAACAGAAATAGTTTTACAGACAACACTTTACATAATGAAATTCATGCTAAGTACACTACTAATAAAATATGAAAAAGTGTGTACTATCGAAACAAAAAATAATAATGTAATTATTGGTCAGCTGTCCAGAAAGCGTAATTGAAGGTTGACAAAATTTTTGACTCACTCCTAGCTTTGAGTTTCACTGAAGGATGCTTTGACTTCTCTGTATGCAGAATCAGCGCTTCCGACGACCATTTCGCTTTAACTTCCCAGCACTCCCTATTTATTTCATTAGTTAATGACTTAAATTGCTGCAATCCTGTTTTTCCTTGAATTTTTTTGCAATTCTTCCTTTGGTCGATCATTTGATTTCTTCTGTTTACCAAGTTTTCTGTGCTGTTACCTTCGTTGTACCAATGTTTATTTACCCAACTTTTATGGTTGTCCTTTTTGAAGACGTCCATTCCTCTTGAACTAAACTGCCTAATGTATTCACTATCACGTAATTTAATCCTTAGAGAACCTCAGATGCGCATTACCATCCCTCAGGTGATCAGTACCCCATTTCTTTGCCAATTGATTCATCCCGATGATTCTCTTAAACTTCAGCCTTCTCTTTTGCTTCATTTCTTAATGGTAATCTGAATCTATACTCGTATCTACTCTTGGGTGCACTTCTCAATCCTGTATCTGATTTTCGAATTTCTGCCTGAGCTTCATGTTATGCAGCTGAAATCTTCTATTGTGTCTGGGGTTTTTCCAAGTATACACCCTTCTCTTGTCATTATTGGGTAGCTATTACGAGCTGAAAAATTAACGTAGGACTCAAAACCTATTACAAAACCCATATAACCAGTAATAGGTTCTTCTATTCCTTCCGTGCTGTCGCGTTTCATTATCCCATAACTATTTGATTATCATCTCATACTGAATTACCTGTTCAATATCTTCTTATATTTTCTCTGTTTCTTCGTCTTCTGGTTGTGTCGTCGGCATGTATACCTAAAATATTGTAGTTGGCGTTGGTATGTTGTCGATTTTGTTGAGAAGAGCCATATTACTGACCACTTCGCTTTAGTTCACTGTCTGCTATACCCTCAAATTCACATCTAATCCCACTCTCATTACACTATTTCCTTTTCCTCTTGATATTACCCTATTTTCGTCTCACCAGAAATCCTTCCCGTTTCACTCCGCTACAAACTATAGTTTTAATTGTCTTGATAACTTAACAACACGTATTTCTTTTGTTTGTTGGTTGTTAAGATAAAAATGACTGCTGAGTCCTTTCGTGAACTGGCAATGAAAGTGTCTTCGGGTAACTTGTTCTTCCTATTTTGTGAAAACAGCTGTTTTCTCTACATTTCATTGAAATTATCACGTACTGTTTCATTTAAACCATAGTAACAGAACAGGATGTTTGTGGCAGAAGACGTACGTTTCTGCATCTTGTTTCGACTGTAATTAGCAACCATATGTCTTATATGGGAATGGTAACTGTGGCTTAACGGATGGGATTGTGCTGACCGGCCGTGTGGCCGAACGGTTCTAGGCACTTCAGTCCGGAACCACGTGACTGCTACGGTCTCAGGTTCGAATCCTGCCTCGGGCATGTTATGCGTGTGATGTCCTTAGGTTAGTTAGGTTTACGTAGTTCTCAGTTCTAGGGGACTGATGACCTCAGATGCTAAGTCCCATACTGCCCAGAGCCATTTGAACCTTTTTTTTTGTGCTGAAGCTGCACCTTATAACTGCAAAATAAGTTCGCTACTCACTAAAATCTGAAGCGATACTTGTGTGCATAAGGAGGAAGATTATCTCGCTTGGAAGCCTGTTAAGCAATGAAATTATTTCGTGTGTTTTATTAAAAATGTTCAAATGTGTGTGAATTCCTAAGGGACCAAACTGCTGAAGTCATCAGTCCCTAGACTTCCACACTATTTAAACTAAATTAAACTAACTAATGCTAGAAACAACACACACACCCATGCCCAAGGGAGGGCTCGAACCTCCGGCGGGAGGGGCTGCGCAGTCCGTGAAATGGATGCCTCAAACCACGCGACCACTACGCGCGGCAAGTAACATTAGCACGTGAAAATGTACAGTAGATAGTTCTTTTTTTTTAGCATTCAATGCAAACGGGTTCGGAGAGAAATTCAAATTTGTATTAAATTAAATTATTTAACTGAATAGTCATCAGTTCTGGCTCCCAGTTGATCACCGAACGGGACGTTTCAGCTTGTGAATATTCATGCGAGGCTATTACTCTTCGTTATGCGAGGACACTGAGCGACTGGTGCAATGGTAAACTGCAGGACGCACGCTGCTCTAGCCATCATTACATACGCCTTACATAGTTTCTTAAACTAATTACACATTTCTAAATGACCTATAACGTCTGTTATTTATGGGATCATGAGGTAATGACTGACATTTTGAAATTATTATGAGGAAATTTTTTGTATAGGAGGGTAGGCTCTCGCGGTAAGTGTCAGACTCACAAACGTAGCTCTGAGGACGCCAGCAATAGCACCCGAAACGTTTGTAGTTCTACGACACACGATGCGATCACACCCCGAGAAAAATATTATCATATTTCTTTTAATAAGGCTTCTCAATGACAATACAACAATTTTCGCCCACCCGTACATGAAATGAATTAAAATCATTTGAAAACATGTTTCTACAAAAATGTTGTACAGAACTCCTCACAACTCAAGTAGCGTGAAATATGTTGAATGTATGTGAAATATGAATTTTGTATGTACGATCAAAGCTCCGGGTAAAAAAATTCGTCATAAATCAGTGGTACAATATCCGTCAAACTTGGTACACTGATTAGTTACAGTCTGGAAAGAAATACGGAAGGATAAGAACTACCAGCGTCCTACTGGGGCAAGTGTGATAACGTGCAGAGAGAAGGGAGGACGAGGAGATGGACAGACAGCGGTGGAGGGAACAGGAACAGGAGATAGTCACAGGTCGGAGCAGGAGGAGCTAGACAGAGACAGGGAAGGGCAAATTGACAGAGAGAGATAAGAGGAGAAGATTAACAGAGACAGGGAGAGGAAGAGACATGCAGAGAAATGAGGGAGGAGGAAAAGGACAGAGGGGGAGGGGGAAATGGACAGAAAAAGGCAAGAGGAGGAACTGGGCACAGACAATGGAAAGAAGGTGATGAACACACAAAGGAAAAGGGAGGAGAGGAGTATGGGGAGGATAGGGTGGTCAGGGAGAGGAAAGGATGTGATTGACAAGAAGAGAAGGAAGAGGAGATAGAATTAGATGAGGGAGAGGACATGGTCAGGTGGGGAAGCAGCAGATGGACAGAGGGGGGAGAATCAGAGAGAGAGAGGGAGGAAGAGATGGACAGAGGGGAAAGGTGGACATGGATTTGTGGAAGATTGCAATAAATAAATATCCAAGCGATGCTGAGTTTCTCAACTAGAACATGTATATAATGTGTGTATTTGTGTGTGTGTGTGTGTGTGTGTGTGTGTGTGTGACAGAGAGAGAGAGAGAGAGTTTAATGCGAATTCCAGTAAAAAAAATCGTAGGTTATTCAGGGATGTTTTATGTGTTGGCATAGCAGTCGCTCCTTACCGATTGACTGCATTTCAAATTTCCTGGCTGACTAAAACTGCTAGCCGGACAGCGACTCGAACCTGGTGTCCTTATCTTTTGCCACGAAAGCCATAGGTCCCAAGTTCAAGTCTCGGTCAGGCAAGCAGCTTTAATCGCTCAGGTAGTTTCAATTCGGGGCACAATACGCTGCAGAGTGAGTATTCGTTTTGTAACTACATCTCCATTGATTTCTTATCCCCATTTATCTTTGTATCTGTACTGCAATAAAAACGGTGCAGATTTCGACTGGCCGGCAGCTGTGGCCGAGCGGTTCTAGGCGCTTCAGTCCGGAACCGCGCTGCTGCTACGGTCGCGGGTTCGGATCCTGCTTCGGGCATGGATGTGTGTGATGTCCTTAGGTTAGTTAGGTCTAAGAAATTCTAAGTCCAGGGGACTGATGACCTCAGATGTTATGTCCCATAGTGCTTAGAGCCATTTGAACCATTTTTGCTTAGAGCCATTTGAACCATTTTTTATTTCGACTGTATGAGTAGTGACTTAAGCTCTCTCAGTCCTCTCACGGTACTTCCTATTGAAAACTGCAATTTCCACTTCGGAATTCCCTACGAAAGTATACGTTGTGGAGGTGTTTCAGAAAATCTTATGCATCGAAAATGGAACGTATTGCCATTCATTCTGAATCACTGTAAATAATTGATGCGTATTACTGGAAGTATCCGTATTTGAGAGCAATGAGTATATACCGCCTCTCAAAACACGTCCAGCGCAGTTCATTATGTAGCCTTTGTAACTCAAGTCTAGCACGATCATTTAACATTTTTGCAACGGCTGCGAAGCAATGGTGTTTGCTTTGTTTACCTTCAACGCGGTCCGCGCCCTGGGTAAGGAGAGCACCTCAGAGAGTTACTCCACATCCAGGAGATTTCAGCGTTAGCTTTTGACGTTTTGGATGTTCGACGCACCGCACCTTCCATATACCTGTTACACGGAGAAAAAAAAAGAAAACTCGACTTGTACTCAGTAACACCCAACCTCAAAAATATGTCGCAATATTTAATGATCTAAGTGAAAGGGTTATGATAAAAGCCGCGGCAGATAGTAACACGATAAAGTATATGTAAGCACATCTGACACTGGTACTAATGACATCCAAGTTAGCATCATGTACGTTGCCTAGAAGCTGTCAGCGATACTTTAGTGTCTGGAACAACGTACGGGGACATGAATAATATTTACAGCCCGTGTAGGGCCTTCTCCTCCTGGACAATCTCGTCCACTTTTCTCTCCTTGCTGCCTAAGCTCTTCGGCTTCTGACTCCCATTGTTCTCAAGTCATAGTCCACGTTGTCTAACCATCTTAGTCCTTGGTCTGCCTCTTACCCAGGGTCCACTTGGATTTCCTTTGAAAACTTTCTTGACTGTGCAGTTCTCCACCATTCTCTCAACATGTCCCAACCAACTTAGTCCATCTCTCTTTACTTCTGTCACTATATCTGGTTTGTTATTCAACTCTCTGATCTCCTTATTTTTCCTGATTCGCCAGGACCCCCCTTTCATTCACAGGCCCGTAGATTTCCTAAGTTTATTCCTTTCCCATCTCTTTCCTCGTCTACCATACATCACCACAGGTCTCACTACTGTACGGTACACAGTCAGCTTCAGATTCCTATTAAGCCTTCTTGCTTTAAATACTTTAGTCAGTGCAACAAAGCAACTCCTGTTACCAGCTGCAAACCTTCCATGTGTTCCATCTCTCATGTCATTATTCTCAGTTACCAGTGACCCAAGATATTTAAAGCTCTTACTGCGTTCATATTCTTTCCCTCTCGAAGTCAAGTTTATTTCTCCTTCAGTGTACCTTTTCGTAGACATTAACAGATACTTGGTCTTTGATTAAATATCAGCCCCATCTCCGCTCCGGACATGAATAATGGAAGATAAAAATAATACGTAACCACCTGAACAGCGCTATTGAGAAATAAAATTACTTTGAAAAGTGTAAAGTTGAAAATACAGGTACCTTGTTCAGCTCATGAAGTAGAGCTAACAGCTCATGCTAGCTATAGTACAAGATTAATTGTTTTGAACCTATGAGTTCTAATAAATCGTTACCAACTTATGCCTCAGCAGTACCACTGACATGTGTCAAAAATACTGATGCATCCCAGACGCCAGTGAACAGCGGATGCAAGGATTAGATAACAATATTGTACTTAACAATATATGGTTGCAGCATGGTGTAAGACACATACATCATTGTTACTAAACCGCATTAATCATAGCTATGTATCGTACTTTAGAGTTGTTTAATGTACACTAGTAAAGATGTAGGGGCAGAGGCAGACAGTATCACATTATAGAGCACAAGGTTTGGCTGTATTCATGCTAACAGAGCGATTCAAGGGATTCGCGTTCCCCTGAAAATTCCATTTCACAGCATCGTCGCTGAAGGGAACTTAAATCTTGTCCAAAAAGTCAATATTTGTATTCAAACACTATGCATAAATTTATAATATAAATACTTGTACAGACAGTATAGCATAAGCAGCAACGTCTCCACGTTCCTAAAATCAATTAACACCAAAACGAAGTGACAGGACTCCAGCACTCGTCGGCATTTACAAGTGATTTTAATACAATATAGTTTCATCTCACGACACAAACATGTGCAATTTTCCTCCTTCATTTTCGTGTACTTGTAGAAATGTTACGTAACTTGTATAAATTTACGCTAGTAGTGCATTTTAAACAGTGATCTATCCAAGCTCGTAAAAAGTATACTACAATGAAGTAACAGAAACGTGGTTTCTTCCGCAACCATGATGCGTGACTTAAATACAAGATTGCACGAGAAATTTAGTCCAGAAAAGTAGCACTGAATTACACTTTCCCCGTTTTTTATTGAAATAGGTAGAACATGATATTTTTTGCGGATTGCATCTAAACTAAAATTCGGAATTAATGAGACATTTGAAGACGTTTGAAACATTTCGCCCGACACTGCAATGTTCTTCTGCATATACGCTTCCATAATACCATGAAGCAGAATGAAAAATTTAAAAAATCCTGAACGATAAGGACGACGCATTTTTCGTCAATATTTTCCTCACTGAAACCCCAAAAAATGTATGATTAATTGTAATTCTTTCAGTCACCACACAGGGTAATTCATTTAGACATACGTAAAATCGCTTTTTATCGTTATTAATCATCAAGTCCACTTTGACAAGCGTTCATTATCTTTCTTTGACAATGACACAAAAATACATTTCTACACAGTCGAGGTTGACGTTAAAATTATGCTCAACTCCTTAATTTAGTTGCCAGAAAATTCAGTTGCCGCAATGGCCCCATGGGTTACAAACTCAGTCAAAATGGAACACTTTGAAGTTGTTGATTGCACACTTTACTAAAGGTATCCGCAGTCCCAATTTAATAGGTGCACTTCATTATAGACATAAAGCAGAAAGACTTTTAGCAGATAAACGAATTCAATGTGAATTGTAACTTTGCCCTTGCTCCTGAACGTACATCTCCAAAAGAACTAACAAGTGGATGAACAATAGTGGAGGATGTGTGCTCCCAATCGGTCCTCAGCGGCCACAGAGCTTCAGTGAACCCCAGATAAACTTTCATAGCAGTATAACGAATGTTTCTAGAAGGCAGTCGTTACTCAAGCGCTCTAGTAGCTGCTGACTTATCGACAGTCCATATGTAACTCCACAGTAGCTGCATCGTTCACGTAACCTATAAATCTTTTCCCTGCCTGCAGCCTCCGACGGTTCGCTTGTTTCCGACAGTAGCGAGATTGATGTAGGGTGAGTTACGTTAAACCTGCTAAGAAGGCAAGCCCAATAAGTTCACAACGAGTAAATATATAGAAGTGCGGTTTTTGGACATAGTATCAAATTATCTGACGTACGCAACTAATTTTTAAAGTTTATTTCTTGTGCCATCAGTCCTCTGCTTGTATTGAAGCGACCTGTCATAATTTCCTCTCTAGTGTCAATTTCTCCATCTGAGAGTAGCTACGTTCTCAATTATTTATTGTATATATACTACTCTCTTTTCCCCTCTTCCGCTACAGTTTTTATCCTCTTTAACGCCCTGTAGTACCATGGGAGCTGTTTCCTGATGTCTTAATAGATGCCCTATCACCCTGTCCCTTCTTATAATCAATTATTCCCACAGATATTTACTCTCGCTGAATCTACGAACTAGTTCCTCAATTATTAACCCATCGATCCATCTAATTTTCAGGATCCTTCTATAGCACAGCTCAGAATATTCGATTCCTTTCTTCTCCGGTTCACCATATTTCTTCCTTTCCTACCAGACTATGCTGTACTCCAGTCGTAATTCTCAGAAATATCTTCCTCAAAGGAAACGTCGGGAGACGAGCGTGCAAGACACTTTGCTTTCACGAACTACCGAGCCAACGATCTCCAAATGTTCTGCTAATGCCCTCTTTGCCACTTTGTCCACTATAACTTGACAAGAAGAGCTCCTAGATATATTTATTAGTTCTGTCTATCTTTGCGACAGATTATCGTAGCTGCTTCATCCAGTCTATGGGCAGTTCGAAAGGAGAAACATTTCCACTACATTTTTTTTTTTTTCCTTACGCTTTGGATTAAAATTTCAAGCCTTGTTTGAAAATGTATTGAAACACACTTAGGTACAAGGTGGTTAAGTACGGCTATTTCGATGTACAGTTGTATACCAACTTCTTTGTGGTAAACAAAAAAATGGTTCAAATGGCTCTGAGCACTGCGGCACTTAACTTCTGAGGTCATCAGTCTCCTAGAACTTAGAACCACTTAAACCTAACTAACCTAAGGACATCACACACATCCATGCCCGAGGCAGGATTGGAACCTGCGACCGTAGCGGTCGCGCGATTCCAGGCTGAAGTGCCTAGAACCGCTTGGCCACACCGGCCGGCTGTGGTAAACAAATCCGCTACAGTTGTAAAATATTTTTGTTGACCGAAGTCTTGCGCGACAGAAATTGTATGCTCTGAAAGAAAATTATTTTGTTACTCAAAAATATTTCGAGAGTGCGTTAATGAAAAAAATAGAGGAAAATTAAGTTGGCAGTTATAGTGCTTTACGTGTTTTACATACTCTCCCTCCTCTTGAGTACAATATTCATACTAATATGTGAAACAGAAAAATTCTCCTTTGAGATGTTATTCAACACGTGTGTCTCATTGACTTCAGTGTCAGTTGACCCTTCATGAGAATTTCTGCCCATTGTCGTTTTGTGATAGCCTCTTGTTGATTACACCAAATCTGCAGGCCGTGACAAATTTTACCATAAAGGAACTTCCCATGCTTTGTATTTCAATCAAGTCGCGGCAGGCGACTCAAAGCATTCTGGAGAATGTCATGAAGGCTTGATTTAGAGGGGATTCACAACTGCGATTTGTGACACAACAACGTTGACACAGTACGGCAGCAGGTCCTCCGTTCAACGTCACCTAATCACGGATGACTGGTCGAATGCACATATATTGTTTACTTTTGTTTTTTCAAGCTGCTCCCATAGTTGCACTGACGCCGCTTATAAGCCAGGATTGAACGAACCTCCAAACTTTTTGAACAGACGCCGTACAATATTGACAAGTTTAAGACATAATTTGATATTCATCCATTTGTGCCGATCACACTGAGTCGATGTACCTTGTAGATTAGTCCTCATAAGTTACAAATTTATTTACATAGAGAAGAACTGAAACAATGTTGCTGACTGCTGGTTAGTCTAAAGTCTGAGTCATTCGCTTAACTATTGATCTTAGTGTTCATATTGCGTACGAGGTTGTGTTATTGTATTGAATAGCGCGGTGACAATTACTTTATGTACTAGGTGATAATAAATTTATGTATTTATCACATAATGAAATGAAAAGTTGTAGAGTTGCGTGCGTTCGTCTGGGGGAGGCTGCTGGGAAAGGGCAAGTGGAGAATTTCATGAATTAGATAGCATTTCAGAAATTATGTGTGTGTCTGGTTTTGGGATAGAAAAATCTGTCTAAGACTGTAAAATAGGATTATAAAATAGTCAGTGAAAATCTGCGATCATTGAGGGGAAAGGAAAAATATTTATTTTATATTCATGATTTACATTTCCTTGTTTCGGACGTAATAATGACGGTGTTGCTACTCTGGTTGCGCTTTCGTTTAATGGGTTTGATTCTAAATAACTTTTCTGCTACCGGTCACGATTTTCTTTTATTCATATTTTACACGATGTGTTTCGGTAAATGATTCCCATTTTCAAGTGTTTTTTCTCTTTGTACCACGCTATTTTTACGTAATGTTTTCGACGTGTGAGGTTCTGCTTAGTTTTGTCGACTTTACTGCAATATATAAAAAAGGCACAATTTTTAGTTAGTTATTGATTTTTATATGTAGTTAGTGGCGAAATTTTGAAGGACTTGTGCTCACAGTTTTCTTATGGTCCGTTTGTACAGAGATTCACACAAGTTAAACATTACTCACAACTTTCAGTGCGCAGTATACATCCAGAATAACTCACATAAACAAACAGTAACAAAGATGTTTTTAAATGTAGTGGACACACATACTGGTACAGGTCATAAACAGAGTATGATATGCCTTTATACAGAACATAGTTATCCTAGCTCTGTGGATTATAATTTGCTTACATTATTTTACAGTGGTTCTTATTTCTATATATTACTAAATTTATTTAAGTATAATGTAGAAATATCTGAAGAAATACATCTATTCGGTTTCAAATTATTCGTTTAACATTTTGCCTTCATATTTTCAATAATGTGAATATATCTCCAGTTATTCTAAAAAATGCCTTTTAGGCCATTTATTGAGTCTCTGCAGTTGTTACAGTTTTGCAAATGGGTGTCCTGTATTATATATGACTGTAGGTGTTGCTGATATCGTGTGTCTGTTGTGTGTGTAGGATTTGATGTATTCTGTGTACCTGGCGGTGAAATTTCGGCCTGTTTGTCCTAGGTGGACCATGTAGCATTCCTGGCATGTTACTTCGTATATTCCAGAGTTACAGTATGGGTCGTGGTTGAACTTTATATTTGGCATTAGTTTTTGTTTGTTTGATGTAGAAAACCCAAAGTCTATTTTAGGATTTTTTGGAAATATTTACAATCTTCTGCGATATATTGCCAATGTAGGGGATGCTAGATGTACATTTGTTTTTGTCTTTTTCTTGTTTGATGCACTTAGTGTCTAGGTCTGTCTTCACTTTGTCGAGAGCTGTGTCAACGATGGAAGCAGAAGAATCGCTAGGAACTGCAGTCTGTTTCACTATACTTATTTCCTTTTGCGTGTTTCCTTGGTTCAAAGGTATTTTAGTTGCCCTGTGTAGCGCTAATCTGCATGCTGCCTACATATGGGTGTCCAGGCGACATGAAGTTCCAGGGATTGCGGTGTCGGAAGAAGAAAATGCACAAACATAAAACACTCTTGACAATGGCAATTATTTCCCGAAACGCGTCGTGTAAAATACGAATAAAGGAAAATCGTGGCTGGTAGCAGAAAAGTTGTCTATAAACAAACCCCTTGTTTTCACAGTCGCTGGGGTTCAAAATGCTTCTTATAATTGATAAAATAAGCTTTCAGTAAACCTTGCCGGTTTACATGCAGACAGATCTTTTCACCCATTTCCTTTTTTGTCATAAAGCTCCATGCTGTAGATGTGCTTGTTCTGCAAAACAACGGATCAAAACACAGTTCGCGAATAATGTAAGAATTGTAAGAATGTAAGAATTCCACTGTCGTGGAAGTATTTGCCTGGGCCCTGAGATCATGTGGTTCTACTGAGTGAGATGTGCACATTGGTATTCTCAAGAGACCACAACCAATAAGGAGTTTGTTAATAACGAGCAGGTTTTTAATTGTTCCTTTGTTTTGTAGTTGTACCACTCTCATGAGTGAATTCTGCCTAACTGTGGCATTGCTTCCTCGGCAATGATTACGAATAACATAATGGAAAGACGTTATACCTGATTCCAAAACTAAACCTGTTTCGATCTTCAATACAATATGTAGTTCGTCACACTATCGGTTTAAGGTGGAATCATGTTTCTGTATTAAACATTTTCAATCAAATTTTCTTTCTACTTCTTCTTCAAACATGCTGACAGATTAAAACGTTATGCATCCTGGCACGGGAGCCCACACAATAGCCTTTCTTGGGCAGTTCTCCTACCACCTGAGCTATCCATACCCGATTTTGGATAGTTGAAGGAAAGGCACAGTCAGGTAGAAGCTGTTAGATAACTCTTGAGTCATGTCTAGCTAGATCAGTAAGAGAGAAGTTCTGGATTAGAGTCCCTGGCTGACACAAAGTTTTAACTTGTGAGAAAATTTCGGTGTTAAAAGTTTTGACGTTGACTGCAGTACCATAATCTAATGTCAAATCATTGTTCCAATGAAATTCCTTTATACCCAACCGATTCCGTATGTGGATACACCCAGAGGAAGTAAATTGCATAGCCACAGCCACCTAAGGGAAGTCCGTTCATAACGTTTTTTCACACAAATATCCAAAAAGTCTTAGTCGGTCTTCCGATACTTTGAAGCAAAGCCACTATCTGTGGTATTTAGGCGGTGGTGCAGTATCACAAGATAGGGGAAACTATACGTAACTGTTGAAAAGTCGAAAAAAAATGGAAGCAGTGGATCAGGGGACTGTAGAAGAGATTATTACTGTCGATTATTTCATTCAAAAATGTACAGCTCCGGATCCATATAGTTAAGATCTATGGCGTACATAATTTTTAGCGTGTAGTACGCTACTGACATCTACAACCCGCAAAGGCATGTCATAAACAGCATTGTTTGTTACGTAGATCTTCGCAGACAATACCAAGTAGATGTTCAAAATGTTCATATGTGTGTGAAATTTTATGGGACTTAACTGCTAAGGTCATCAGTCCCTAAGCTTACACACTACTTAACCTAAATTATCCTAAGGACAAACACACATACACCCATGCCCGAGGGAGGACTCGAACCTCCGCCGGGACCAACCGCACAGTCCATGACTGCAGCGCCTTAGACCGTTCGCCTAATCCCACGCGGCACCAAGTATATATTAAAAACTTCCTCTTTATTACATGAAGTACGCTTTTAACCTCTTCCGTCTTCGGTATATCCATCTGCTTCACGGTCATCCTACGTCTCTCACTCTTGTTGGTTTGTAATTGATGGACTAATCCGTCTTCCCACATTCTGGTGATATTTTACGCATCCTTGCTCTATTTTTATGGTTTATACAGGATATATAATGTTCTTCCCTTAAAATATTGTTTTGAATTTTATGTCTTAGAGTAAATGTCGTAGCCTTCATTAAAAGTGTCATTTCACCCGACTGCATTCTTCTTTTGTCTTTTTTGGTTATGTCCTAATCTAAAAACCACTGAACAAAAATGAAAGTCCACCATCGTATATTAAATTTAAAAAGTACTTGCAGTTAAACGAAACCAAGTATGGTATATATCCATACTCACCAGAACAATATTCAGAATGTCTGATGGTGATCCATAGTATCCAAGATTGCCGAGAATCAGATTTGCAATCTCACATAACCATACGAATGATGCCTTCTTTGTGATCGAGCGAAACGGACACTAGGCTGCTACTAAGAAACATTCCTCGACGAGTTCGCGGGAGACGAACAATTTACGCCACAATTCGAACAACTAGAAACTCGTAGGTGAAGCTAAGATAAGGACTGGTAATAAAATATGCATAATAAAATTGTTACCTCATTACAGGTACTGACAAATGCAAGCTTTCGGAACGTTCTGGTCAGCAAGGGGCACACTGTCCAGCAACACCAGGTGCGTTGTATGATTGCCAGTTACGGGGTAAACAAAGTGTTATCCTCTTACCTGTGAAATGTGTACTGTATGGATGACATTATACACATCTGCCTGATTAATTACCCTAGGACGTGAATATCCGTTGACGGTGCGATATTTTACAGAAGGTAAATGATTTATCAACAGGTCTTGTGTTCTTAACCTCATAAGGTAAATTACAGTAGTAGAGCGATATTCACGAAAACAGTAGTAGAGCGATATTCACGAAAACTCTCTACGGCGTGCTATTTTGATGGATCTTAATCAGCCATAGACGAACACAGCTAAAACGCGTCTCGTCAAATTCGAACATAAACTGCCACAGTTACCGTAAATAGTTTCCGGAAGTCCGCGTCGTATCTTCCTACCTAATATTCGTTGCGCTAAATGCACACGACTTCGGAAAGCTCGCGGGATGTCAAGAGTCACGTGATAAAGTTCATATCTCAAGGCCCTTCTCTTCTTTGTGAGTTATTCAACAGCTTGTATAAAGTCAGGACTACGGTTCTCGAACTTAGGGAATTGTTGTATTAAGTAAGTTTGAGGACTGATCTTTCTTTAAATAGCCAAGATACGAAAAGAGCTATAACGGAGCTAAAAAAAAACTGCAAGTAATTTTGCATACATTAACATTAATTTCACTTATTTGCCGTCGAAGCCAGGTGTGCTCTTCACGTTTTACTTTCGCTCAACTTTTATTTTTGTTATACAGCCGTCACGTTATCTTGATGGATTCCAAAATTCATTACAACTTACAGTCAGACTACGAAAAGAATTAGAAATTATGACGCATAGTTAAGTAATCAGGTGACAATATTAGATTATCTTTCATTGGTCTAATGAAGTTACATTTTCCTGGAGACATTTTGTGTCTCAGCTTTACCTTCGATAAGGAGAGAAGCTTAAGTAATAAATTAAAATTTGTGCCAAGGTCAATACTTGGACCTATGTCTCCTCCATGCTAGGTACATCTGCTGTCCACTAATCACATAGGCATTGTGGCTGACACAGGTTTACGGGCAGCCCTAGTCTAAAGCCCTCCCTAACACAAACTTCAATTCACACCTCAGCCCATCTTGACTTTCCCCTTGTTAACTCATCATTATCACTGATACTCTCCAGTACTGGAATAGCACAACAGCTTTGAACGTAATGGAAAAATCCTGGCCTTAGCACAAATATTAATTCATTACTTCAACTTCTGTCCTTATTGAAGATAAAACTGAAGTTAATATGTCTCCAGGAAAATATAATTCCACCATATCAATAGATCACCTACGCTTGAGGTACACCCAGCAGTATAAAGCTGGTGTGCTATTCCAATATCAGAGATTCTCAGCGATACTAACGATTGAAGACTGAGAAAATCAGGATGGATTGGCGTATGAATTGAGCTTTCTGTTTGGGAAGGCGTTAGACTAGGGTAGGCCATGCAGATGTATCAGCAACATTGACAGGATGATGTAGTGGATAGCATTTCTGGCTAGTTAGAAGGAAACGTGGGTTCAAGCCCTGGCGTAGACAAAGTTTATGGAAAGTTACTATGGGACCAAGCTGCTGAGGTCTTCGGTCTCTAGGCCTACACACTTCTTAATCTAACTTAAAATAACTTACGCTAAGGACAACACACGCACCCATGCCCGAGGGAGGACTCGAACCTCCGACCGCAGAGAGGCGCCTCAGACTCTGAGGCTACCCCGCGCGGGTTTAATTCAGTACGTTAGCTTCTGTCCTTATTGAAGATTACCTTTTGCATTATAAATTTTTGTTACAAAAGCCATTCAATAAAAAACCGAAAAAATCTTTTTTACAATATATTGCGAGAATGGAATTCAAAATTATTTATTTTTCAGCGTAATCCCTTTAAGTTCTAACCACTTCCAACGCTGGTGCTGGACAAACTTCTCAGTGTCATGCGCAAATAATTTTTGCGGGAGTGTCCGTAGTCAGTTATTCAGCGATGGACGTCCTCATCATCAGCGAACTTTGATCCACTAAGAGCTTCTTTCAGTGGGTTAATAATGTGATAATCCAGAAGTGCGAGACCCGGTAAATATATGGGGTTGGGCAATCAGACGAACTACAGTTCTGCATTCACACATCTTTCTTTCATTTCTGATGTCAAATGTTTTGGAACCCACCTTCCAAGCTGATCATCAGTGGACTGATCCGACACTAATGTTCGTGGTTGTTGCAATGTCGTTCAGCATAATGCCGTTGTTTTCTCGTATCAACTACGCAACTCTCGCAGTTTTGTTCCGCTTGACTGCTCAGGCAGAACGTCCTAGGCGTTGCGAATCTTCAGCACTTGTTACACATCGTTTGAACGTATTGCCCTTCCGTATGGTTCAAATGGCTCTGAGCACTATGCGACTTAGCATCTGAGGTCATCAGTCCCCTAGACTTAGAACTAGTTAAACCTAACTTAACCTAAGGACATCACACACATCTATCCCCGAGGCAGGATTCGAACCTGCGACCGTAGCAGCTGCGCGGTTCCGGACTGAAGAGCCTAGAACCGCTCGGTCACAGCGGCCGGCGACCTGCCGTATACTTGTATTCCACTCAAACAACTTATATCACATTGCGCTGCCATCCAACGGTGAATTTCGGTTGGTTTCAGTTCTTTTTCTAACAGAAACTTAACGACCCCTCCCCCCCCCCCCTGCTCACTGTTGGTGCTAACCTTGAAGGTTGCCACCATCCATGTGATCCACTGATTGTTAGCACCCCGCTCACGAGGCAGGCGTGGCAGCATCATCTGATAATAATTCTAGGACACCACAAAAAAGCACAAAATTTGTCGGTTTTGTACTTTTTATACAAATTTTTCGGCTATTTATTGAATCGACTTTCTATTTGTAAAACTATGCCAATACTGATCCTCAAATTTGGTTTTATTATAGCCGCCAATAACTGGCTCTAAATGAGTATTATCCTTCTGTTGCACAGTTCTTGTTCCATCTCATTAATATAAAATACTGAATCGTTCGAGGACGTAGTTTTCTGCAACTTGAATACGCCTGAAGAAATTTACAGTGATACAGTTAATACAGCAAAAACTGCGTATGTAGAAAATGACATTTTTTCGTCTAAATAGTGTAGAGCATTGTGCTTATGGTCAGTGGAACCTACAGACGAACAAATGGTTCAAATGGCTCTGAGCACTATGGGACTTAACTTCTAAGGTCATCAGTCCCCTAGAACTTAGAACAACTTAAACCTAACTAACCTAATGACATCACACACATCCATGCTCGAGGCAGGATTCGAACCTGCGACCGTAGCGGTCGCGCGGTTCCAGACTGTAACGCCTAGAACCGCTCGGCCACCCCGGCCGGCACAGATGAACACAATCGAAAACCTTTTATCCAGTATGTTATGTAGAGTATACAACTAACTCAATGAATAACAAGTATCTCATTGAAAACTAATGTTAAACCATTATACAAACAGTGTTACAGAAGTTTTGTAATGAGTGTTTCCTGACATTCCAAGTATCATTTACCTTAAAGCTACTTACTCACGTGAGAAAAGTTGTATGTTTTAGGCGTCCAAATTCATACACTCTTTGGACAACAAGTATAAAATAAAACGTCCTGGCAGATTAAAGTGTACATAACACGGTTATTTTTTACAATATTTAAAAGAGCAGACCTCAGCTTAATCTTTGATCTTAGCCGCTTCATACATCATACAGAACAATAGAAGGAGAAAAATTTCACAGACAATACAATGTCGATACATTCTTTTAGTGGTATTATCTTTTGTTATATGATTATTCTTTGTAGAAAATTGTTTATAAAAATAATATTATATATTTTTGTTGGAAATTATTTGCATTTCACAATGTAATAATAAGTTTTTCTATATCAGTTTTTACATATAGGCTTAAAAGTCATTTCTGGAAAAATATTCATGGCTTCATGAATATCGACCACTGTCGAGCATGTTGTGCTCTTCAGTCCTGAGACTGGTTTGATGTAGCTCTCCATGCTACTCTATCCAGTGCAAGCTTCTTCATCTCCCAGTACCTACTGCAGCCTATATCGATCTGAATCTGCTTAGTGTATTCATCTCTTGGTCTCCCTCTGCGATTTTTACCCTCCACGCTGCCCTCCAATACTAAATTGGTGATCCCTCGATTTCTCAGAACATGTCCTACCAACCGATCCCTTCTTCTAGTCAAATTGTGCCACAAGCTCCTCTTCTCCCCAATTCAATTCAATACCTCCTCATTAGTTATGTGATCTACACATCTAATCATTGGCATTCTTCTGTAGCACCACATTTCGAACGCTTCTATTCTCTTCTTGTCTAAACTATTTATCGTCTACGTTTCACTTCCATACATGGCTAAACGCCATACAAATACTTTCAGAAACGACTTCCTGACACTTAAAGCAATACTCGATGTTAACAAATTTCTCTTCTTCAGAAACGCTTTCCTTGCCATTGCCAGTCTACATTTTATATCCTCTCTACTTCTACCCAAATAGCAAAACTTCTTTACTACTTTAAGTGTCTCATTTCCTAATCTAATTCCCTCAGCATCACCCGACTTAATTCGACTACATTCCATTATCCTCATTTTGCTTTTGTTGTTGTTCATGTTATACCCTCCTTTCAAGTCACTGTCCATTCCGTTCAACTGCACTTCCAAGTCCTTTGCTGTCTCTGAAAGAATTACAATGTCATCGGCGAACCTCAAAGTTTTTATTTCTTCTCCATGGATTTCAATACCTACTCCGAAATTTTCTTTTGTTTCCTTTATTGCTTGCTCAATATACAGACTGAATAGCATCGGGGATATGCTACAACCCTGTCTCACTTCCTTCCCAACCACTGCTTCCCTTTCGTACCCCTTGACTCATATAACTGCCGTCTGGTTTCTGTACTGTACTGGTGACGAAATTCTGGCGCTGAGATTACAGGGTACGTAAAAGTCTTTGACCCATGTAGGGCAACTACTCCTCAAGAGCTGAAAAGCCAAATTATTGAAGCTGACGATTCAATAAACATGGACCTGTTGATACCTGTGGTGTGAAATGCAATGGATTACCGCTTCAGATTACCTGAGTGTATGGTACTGTGCCAATGTGAATATAAAATTTTCAACCTTAGTCTATCCAGTGCCATGCGTAATGTGTTTCTATCTTTCGTAGTTTGTCTGTAGTAAGCAACCGAAATCTGTTCTTTGTTTTTGAATCACTCTGTATCCTGCTGAACGGCTAACCCTGTGCACAGTTATCTGTTTCCAGATGCAGGTTCTCTATCTAATGGCTTACATGGGAATCAAAAATTTGATTTTTAATATTTCGTACAATTACTGAGCCACTTTAAAAAATTAAACTGTTGTCGTAATCTACTCACTAAGAGGTGTAATCTTACGGTAAAGCCCTAACGCCGTAAGACAAATATTACAGTAGGAAACTGTGTACAGGGTGGTCCATTGATAGTGACCGGGCCAAATATCTCACGAAATAAGAATCAAACGAAAAAGCCGTCTGCTCTTGATGAAATGGGCTGAATCCGGAGCGACGCTCGTAGAGCTCTGCAGCGCAGGCTACAGGACGCTCTCGTCGGTGACTCGTAGTGCCAACTTATGAACTTGCACCTACGCCGTTGCATCGTTGTCATCGATACCACATCCTCCATGTCCGAACAACATCGCTATCGTTCACTCCGAGAGGCCTGGACACTTCCCTTATTGGGAGCCTTTCCTGGCACAAAGTAACAATGCGGACCCAATCGAAACGCGGTACTGACCGTCTATGCATGGTTATACTACAGACAACACGAGCCTTATACCTCCTTCACGGTGGAATGACTGGAACTGATCGGCTATCGGACCCATCCGCCTAATAGGTGCTGCTCATGCATGGTTGCTTACATGTTTGGGCGGGTTTAGTGACATCTCTGAACCGTCAAAGGAACTGTCTGTGATACAATATCCATAGTCAACGTCTATCTACAGGAATTCTGGGAACTGGGGGTGATGAAAAACATTTCTTGATGTTTGAATATTAAAGGAGATACCATTACTTTTTTTTTTTTTTTTTTTTTTTCGATGGTTGCCTCAGCACATGACAGGAGCATCTCTTCAAGGCTCCTACTAGACGAATAAGTGGGTCTACCCAGCGCCAAGTACCCACCTAGCCAAACGTTCCTGTTTAAGTAATACAATTTCAGCACTTCTCGGCCCTGTCAGCAACTGTATAAATTTTAATTTTAATAACCAACAGCCTCAGTTGCAACGTTTACCTAGAATTAACTATGGTCAAACGGTAGTTACTTTTATTCTGAACAAGGTTGGGTTATTCCGACTGAAACCTAGGTAAATTCTAGATAATCGTTGCAACTGAGGCTATTGGTTATTAAAATTAAAATTAACAATTTAATTTGTATTTCGTAAATTAATGCTTAAAAGTTGTTTACATTATGGCAGAGCTCTTGAGTGTTATCTAAAATATTTTAAATTTTTTTAAAATAATTAAATAGCTCCATCACACGGAATGGCAGCAAGAAAGGAGCCGGCCGGAGTGGACGAGCGGTTCTAGGCGCTACAGTCTGGAACCGCACGACCGCTACGGTCGCAGGTTCGAATCCTGTCTCGGGCATGGATGTGTGTTATGTCGTTAGGTTAGTTAGGCTTAAGTAGTTCTAAGTTCTAGGGGACTGATGACCTCAGATGTTTAGTCCCATAGTGCTCAGAGCCATTTGAACAATTTTAGAAACAAAGGAAGTTTTACATACTGTACGTCTAAGCTGTTCCTTAGGAAGAACAGATGACTAAACTTCTTCGGAGCTTCATTCAAAACTACCATGTGCTATTTCAGTGCAAAAAGAACCATGTTGCCTTTTTATTGGCGTTTATTTACTTAACGAAGTGTAGTTAATTTACTAGCCAAACTTTATCCGTCAAACATCACAGAAAAATACATTTGACTAAAACATGTGTGGGCAGTTTAACTGTCCTACTTAAATTATCTTCAGCTCCGGTCCGCATAAGATATTAGGTGCAGCTAATTACGTTAAAGGTAACTTCTTTCCCACACTCGTGGGTAATTAGCAGTCGTTTAATGGCCGTAATTTCAGGACAGCCTACAAACAAATTTGCCTCAGTTGACGTTAACTGTCCAGTTCTGACCCTATCAGATATTCTTCAATCCGTTCTCCAGCCTTTTTTTTTGTTTTGTTTTTATTCTTCGCAGATTTTCTGCAACAGAGAAGGCCTGATACCAAGCTGTGTGTTTTACGCTATAGTTCGTAGATTACTCAACACATACTGCGCAATAGGAGCCACGACACAGAAGCATCCTACACTCGAACTCCTCCGCTGGCGTATGCTATTTCAACCACTGCACGATCCCTGAGGGAACTTCACTTTTCGAGTTTCTTCTACGTAATATTTCATCTGCACGGCACTACAGACCGGACGCAGATTTAAGGCTGCACGGAGACCTCAATTTACGTCTCTTGTATTTTTCCATTTCCGTTCTCTTTCACGGGAGTGACACTATAGAAAACTTCTGCTTCCACCAGCGTCTTTCTAGTCTCCTCGCTCGGTGCCTCTATATTTGCGGTTCCTTACGCGCGAAGGAGCTGAAAATTGTAAATCCGTTACTGGATGCAGAGTACTTCGTTTTAAATTCGCGACGTCACCTCACAGCAGTAAAATCTCTGTAATAACCTAAAACCTCTCCTTACTCCGTAACAGTGCTTATTACACACTATTCGGTAGTCTTGACTAGTAATTTGTAAAACTTTATCTAGGGGAGAGCTACCTAAATTTTACCACTTTTGTTATTTCATTTATTTAAACAGTCCTCAACTGCAGGATGTTGGTCTTGGTATCTGATTGAAAGACAAATAATCCTAAGAAAAATAAACACTAATTTTGTAAACATTGGCAAGTGGTACCAATTAGGAAACTGGTTTCCTCACGTGTCGCAGTGGGTGTATAGACTGTACCTCTTACGTTCATGAGCTTAAAGATATACGATAGTCTCAGTTTAAGGAAAGACTGCAAATTATAGTTGTTACATCGCAGTTAGTAGGTATTGCAATACAATATTTTCTCTCCGTTCCTCACCCTAGCACATGCATTTCATCTCATGCAGATGATAATTTCTTCCCTTCGATCTTCCTCGGACAACACTCTACGCCATTCCTGTGTTTGACGAATTAAGTTTCTGTGGTGGTTTCCATGCTGAGTCTCCAAATCAGTTTCTCTTGACGGATCTAGCTGTAGTTCTATAAGCGGCGTTCAAAAAGAAACATGCTGGAGGCATAATTACAGAAACCATTACCTGTGTATTAGAAGTATTGACCCTGGCTGTTGATACACTTGTCCCATTCTGACACAATTCAGTGAATGGCTGTCTCATAAAATTCCCGGGTATGCGACGTTAACCAGTTCCGCAAGTACAGCTGGACGTCGTCGTCCGAGGTGAGTCGTTTGCCCCTCAGAGCCTTTTTAAGAGTACCAAAAATTGCGTAATACAGGTAGAGAGGTCCGGACTGTATGGAGGGTGGCTGAGGACCTCCCATTTGAATTTTTGCAGGAGTGCCGCGACTGTGTTGGGCGTATGAGGCTTTGCATTGTCGTGGAGCAAAATGACCCCACAGGTAAGACAGTATAGTCGTTCTGATTTGATCGCTTGGGAAGGGTGGTCAAGGTTTGCGAGTAGCGCTGAGCATTCGCTGTTGTCTGGTGCTGCATGAAGTGAATCAAAAAGGGGTCATCTTGGTCAAAGAAGAACGTCAGCATAACCTTTCCGATTCACCTCTGACGGCGACGTCCAGCTGTACGTACGAAAATGGTTAACATCGCAGTCCCGGGAATTTTATGAGACATCCAATCATCGTCTTGTGTCACAGTGGGGCAAGTGTCTCAACAGCCAGAGTCAATACTTCTAACATACAGGTACTGGTTTCTGTAATTATGCCTCCGATTCGTTTCTTCTTGAACGCCTCTTATAGATTTCTTGTCCTCTGCTTCCGTTAACTGAACTACTGCTCAGTTCACAGGTCGCAGGCTGTTTGACTATGTCTCGGAAGCTTTGTTTGTAGCTTTAATCATTTCCCTAGAGCTTGTTGGATGGACACTTTCAGCTCTGTTTTCACCAGCCATGTCTTCCTCTGCATTAAAATTGTGGCTCAGCCTGTTTCTTTCTGCAATATCGAAAGCAGGTTCTCTTATGTCCGTCATCCTTGAGCTAAACTTTATCTCTTCAGATGTAAGTACAAGCTCTTCCAGTTTTTCAACTTCATTGACAAACACTCTTCTGCGGGCAAAAAAGTTTTTATCCCAGTCGGCATTTTCGTTTTTATTTTGAGCATGCTTCTTAATTGTTGGATTGGGCACATTCTGTATGTATGCTTTTTCATTTATTTCAGGAACCCCCTTTGACATGCTCTAACAAAAGTAATTATTTAATTAATATCTTACAGTAAAGTCCACATTATAGAAAAAATGATATCATTTCTAAACATCATATTGCCCTGATAATCCCAAGCGCATTTCTTAAGGTTCACTATACGCGGAAGTTTCTCAAACTGCACCGTTACAATATCGGTAACATACAATGGTTCATTACTACAGACGTAGCCATTTTATTTTTTGTCAGTGTGCTATAGACGCATCACAATGGATACTGATTCATGACTGTCTGAAAACTAAGATTATTTCATGTACGAGTACATTCACCAACAAATAAAACATTATTTGTATGTGTGCAGTACCAAAAATTGCGTAATACAGGTAGAGAGGTCCGCACTGTATGGAGGGTGGCTGAGGACCTCCCATTTGAATTTTTGCAGGAGTGCAAGAGTGCAAGACAGGAAAACATTATAAGGTAAGTCTTATAATAGTAATTCGCTTCGCCACATACACAAAAAGTTAGATGTAAACGACAGCAAACGCAACACATTCTTCAGACGACCTGTTCCTCAAGAGACAGAGCTCGCATCTGAAAATATGGCACCAAAAAAAAGCAAGTACTTCACGCTGTCCTCAGTAAATGCCCGTTAGTGTAAGAATTCCGCTAACAAAGAATATTCGAAGGCAATTTCTGAATGAGAAAGCTCCTACTTAACCTCTCTCCACAAAAAACCAACGTATATGGTGGTACTTTGACTTACATCGTGCAATTGCGTTGAAATATAATCATTTGTAGATTCAGTAATGCAGTGCATTTCATGACGGTTGACGCTGCGTACACGTCACCCTCATAACACTGCAGCTTTAATGACCAGCACTGAAAACTGTAACTCAGGAAACACGGTTACCATCAGCTTTAATGACCAGCACTGAAAACTGTAACTCAGGAAACACGGTTACCATCAGCTTTAATTACCAGCACTGAAAACTGTAACTCAGGAAACACGGTTACCATCAGTAATACGCCACAAGTACGAGGGCAGTTCAATAAGTAATGCAACACATTTTTTTCTGAAACAGGGGTTGTTTTATTCAGCATTGAAATACACTAGGTTATTCCCCAATCTTTTAGCTACACAACACTATTTTTCAACGTAATCTCCATTCAATGCTACGGCCTTACGCCACCTTGAAATGAGGGCCTGTATGCCTGCACGGTACCATTCCACTGGTCGATGTCGGAGCCAACGTCGTACTGCATCAATAACTTCATCATCCGCGTAGTGCCTCCCACGGATTGCGTCCTTCATTGGGCCAAACATATGGAAATCCGACGGTGCGAGATCGGGGCTGTAGGGTGCATGAGGAAGAACAGTCCACTGAAGTTTTGTGAGCTCCTCTCGGGTGCGAAGACTTGTGTGAGGTCTTGCGTTGTCACGAAGAAGGAGAAGTTCGTTCAGATTTTTGTGCCTACGAAGACGCTAAAGTCGTTTCTTCAATTTCTGAAGAGTAGCACAATACACTTCAGAGTTGATCGTTTGACCATGGGGAAGGACATCGAACAGAATAACCCCTTCAGCGTCCCAGAAGACGGCTGAGGATATGGCTTTAAACTTTTTCTTGGTAGGGGAGTGGGTGTGGCGCCACTCCATTGATTGCCGTTTTGTTTCAGGTTCGAAGTGATGAACCCATGTTTCATCGCCTGTAACAATCTTTGACAAGAAATTGTCATCCTCAGCCACATGACGAGCAAGCAATTCCGCACAGATGGTTCTCCTTTGCTCTGTATGGTGTTCGGTTAGACAACGAGGGACCCAGCGGGAACAAACCTTTGAATATCCCAACTGGTGAACAATTGTGACAGCACTACCAACAGAGATGTCAAGTTGAGCACTGAGTTGTTTGATGGTGATTCGTCGATCATCTCGAACGAGTGTGTTCGCACGCTCCGCCATTGCAGGAGTCACAGCTGTGCACGGCCGGCCTGTACGCGGGAGATCAGACAGTCTTGCTTGACCTTGCGGCGATGATGACACACGCTTTTCCCAACGACTCACCGTGCTTTTGTCCACTGCCAGATCACCGTAGACATTCTGCAAGCGCCTATGAATATCTGAGATGCCCTGGTTTTCCGCCAAAAGAAACTCGATCACTGCCCGTTGTTTGCAACTCACATCCGTTACAGACGCCATTTTAACAGCTCCGTACAGCGCTGCCACCTGTCGGAAGTCAATGAAACTATACGATACCAAGTGGGAATGTTTGAAAATATTCCACAAGAAATTTCCGGTTTTTTCAACCAAAATTGGCCGAGAAAAAAAATGTGTTGCATTACTTATTGAACTGCCCTCGTAATACTGCACTCGCACTTCAGTTGAGCAAACCCGGAAACAAATTTCTCCCTACAATGACGAAAAGAAAAAATTGCAACATCCAACTGTAATTATTGTAGAGAACTGAAATTTTTCGGAAATACATTTGTCTAGATAATATATTTAAATGATTAACATTCTAAGATCGAAGATTCATGTAAGCACGAGATAAGTCATTCTAACTGTGAAATGCTGGTGCATTAATAATCGGTGTAATCGCCAAAACGTTGAATGCAAGCGTGCAAATGTGCATGCATTTTACTGTACAGGTGCCGGATGTCAGTTTGTAGGAAGGAGTGTCATGCCTGTTGCACTTGGTAGGTCAGTACAGGGACGATTGATATTGGTTGTGGATGGCGCTAGAGTTGCCGTCCTATGTTGTCCCATATTTGCTCGATTTGAGATTGATACGGTGATCGAGCAGCATAAGGCAACTCGTCGATACCCTGTTGAGTATGTTGGGTTATAGCAGTGGTGAAAGGGCGACTGTTATCCTGTTAGAAAGCACCCCCCGGAACGCTGTTCATGAATGGCAGCACAACAGGTCGAAGCACTACACTGATATAAAAATTTGCCGTCAGGGCATGTGGAATAACTACGAAAGTGCTCCTGATCATATGACATTCGGACCCCATACCATAATTCCAGGGGCAGGTCCAATGTGTCTAGCACTCAGACAGGTTGATTTCAGGCCCAGAACTGCCCTCCTTATAACCGACACACGACCATCACTGGCACCGAGGCAGAACCAGCTGTCTTTTCAACCTGGCGTCCAACAAGCTCTGACTTGACACCGTTAAAGTCGTAAATGGCGGTGGTTTGGACTCAGTGGAATGCAAGCTACAGCGCGTCTGCCTCGGACCCGTCCTCGAAGTAACCGATTTCTAACAGTTCATTGTGTCACTGTGTGCCAACTGCTGCTGCAGTACGGTGTGCCAGAGTCATACGAACACGATAGTCTTCTCTCTCCGTAGTGCGACGTTGCCGTCCTGTGCACGGTCTTCTTGCGACCATACATCTCTGTGACCACGGCTACCAACAATCAAGTACAGTGCCCGCATTCCTGCCAAATAATTCTGCAGTATCGCAGAAGGAAGTCCTACTTCTCGTAATCCTATTACATGGACTCGTCTAATCTCAATGAGGTGTTGATAATGTCGTCTTTTTCGCTTAAAGGTATTGTTGACCAACATCAACCTACCACGTCCAATCTCAAAGATAGCTAATGGTCACGAAAGTTACAGCGTGTATAGAGTAAACCTGATACGTATCCACATCTGGGCGCTATTAGCGCCACTCAATTCGACTGGCGCCAATTCTTTCCAGATGTAGAAATACGCCTACCAATTTTCGTTTATGTTGGACAACTCATTCTTGGTGCTGCGATTTTTCTCTCTCAGTGTATAAAATGACGTTCAGCAAAATTTATATTGTAGCTTCACAAGACTAGCTCGAGGACAAGCATGGCCTAATAATGATGTTGGCCTTGTATGAGAACGATGCCCAATGACGTAAATGAGGGTCGATATCGATGGGCGGTGCTAGATATGTCCTACGGCGCCCGGTGGACATGTTCCCTAAATGAGGCGCGGCACAGCGGAATTTCCATCACATTGGCGTTGCGTTCCATACGTCACTACACAATTCCTGTCTTGTAGGTGGAGAATTCCTACTCGGGAGCCGCTTAGTGCTCTATTGGTTCGGGTCCCCGTCGATCGTGTGGGGTGTATAATTCTGTCATGACTTGCTCATACTCCATAGTGCCCCGAGGAAACTACCTGCTACGCCAGCAAAATATATCATTTCCTCCACTTAACGACCTTTGGCGCATCAATCATCCCCTTTATCATAGTGCCAAACAGAATTGTACCCCAACATACCGCCGATGACCGATGCATTAAGCAGTTTCCTCCCTGTCATGGGCACTTGTCTATATTTCGCAGTCTATTTCCATTCGCTCCAGCCACATCCCGACTACACGCATGTGTGTTCGAGGTCCTTAGGCAAATATGCACGTTGGTGGCAGAAAAATCGTTCTGCAGTCAGCCTCAAATCGCGGTTCACTACAGTTTTCTAATAGCGCTTCGCGAAAATAACGTCGTCTTCCCTCCAGGGATTCTGAGTCATGAAGAATATCCGTAATGCTAGTATGTTGATCCAACCAACACTAACGTATATAGCTGCAGGCCTCTGAATTGCCTCGATGTCCTTCTTTCCTCCGTCATGGTGGGGATCCCAACAACTCGAGCGGGAAATTGTTTCATGTGCAGTCTCCTTTATAGAACTACGTTTTCCTGGAAATCTCCCAATAAACTGAAGTCGACCATTCACCTTCCCTACCAACGACCTTTCGTGCCCGTCCCATTTCATATCGCTTTGCAACGTTACACCTAGATATTTAATTGACGTGACTGTGCAAAGCAGCAGACCACTAATACCGCATTTGAACATTAATGGCTTATTTTCTTACTCACCTGCAGTTACTTACATTTCTCCACATTTAGAGCTAGCTGTCATCCATCAGACTAAATAGTTTTGTCTAAGTCATCCTAAATCCTCATGCTGTCACTCAGCGACGACACTTTCCCGTAGGCTACGTCATCAGTAAACATTCGCTGAATGTTGATCACCCTAAACGTCAGATTGTTTATTTATATAGAGTGAAGGGTATTTCAGTGTTGAATGTAGCAGGTGAAACTACCTCTCTGCCTAAAGTGACTGTTGGTTTTCGTGTCTGGAAAAGGTCTCCAAACAGGTCCGTGAGTAGTTGTACTGTTATGGAGTTGTCACAGGTTGTGTCGCTAACTGATAATTTTTCCTGATCCATGTCCAAAACAGAATCTGGTTACGGCAAATAATCGTGTGTGACAAGGTTTCAATTAATTGGTGTTTCATGCACTGCGATGTAGATTTCATTTTTATTTTGCTTAACCTTTCTCCTGTAGGTATCGTTAACACCGTTATTCTGAAATGGATTATTTATGTTGTGCCAGACATTCTTCCAATTTACACGTGGATACCTGCACTCAGTTGGGTTCCTTGTGTATTCCGTGGTGAGCACAAAGTACAGGTTGGCCGTGGAGACAGGGCATGAATCGGAATTCATTGCTTGCACATAAGTCAAATTTGGAAATTTGGGTAAGTTCCTATTGGACCAAACTGCTGAGGTCATCGGTCCCTAGGTTACTTACTCTAATTTAAACTTACTTACGCTAAGGGCAATTCCTCCCTCCCCCCCCCCCCCCCAACACACACACACACACACACACACACACACACACACACACACACACACACTGTCCAAGGGATGACTCGAACCTCCGACGGGGAGAGCGCCGCGTACGATGGCAAGAGGCCTTAGACGGCGCAGCTAGCGAGTGCGGCGCACGTAATTCAATTTTAAGTAGAACTCTAGTACATGTTTCAGTTCTGAATTTATAGTGGCGAGATATTTATTGGATTTTTCTTAAATAGCGTTTCAAGACAGGTGAAACATGTGTGCCCATCAGTTTCGTTAGGTGGTGGTTTATTATTTTTACGTTTTGGCTGATGACTGAAGACTTTCTTTGCTGTTGTATATTTTTTATACCCCAGTCCTCCTCATGGTCACCTATATTCAGTAGTTTTGAAGGCAACCTTAATATGTTACCTTGGAACCAGTATCAACTAGCGCAAGCTGGAAATCTGAGTGCCATAAGGTATGGGAGCGGTAAGATGGATGCAAGGAAATAATGGGAACCATACAACATATTTGGTGATTAATCAGCTGTGCGTTAGTGGTTAGGAGAGATCACTGTTCTTACTGATTTTTATAGCTCTGACATATTTCACTGTTGTGGTTGGCGTTCGTAACTTCTGTTTAAGGTGGCTTGCAAAACATGGTCCGTAGCAGTCTGCACTGTATTTCAATACCTTGATGCGTCCCTCCCACACTGTCAAGATTCTGCCAATCTTGTCTTTGCGGATTTTGTTATGGTCGCTGCAACTGAGCCGGTTGATTCATCATACTATCAGTACGTGTCTGGTTTCGGTTTTTAGATGTGATTCCTGTAACGTATTAATAATTTTGTATGCAATTTTAATACCCTTTGGTTTAGTATATTACTTATTTTGTGAGTACATTGCGGTAGATCATTGAATGCCATTGCGATGCTTGTTTTACCTGCATCATCGCGTGTGTGTGTGTGTGTGTGTGTGTGTGTGTGTGTGTGTGTGTGTGTGTGTGTGTGTGTGTGTGTGTGTGTGTGTTGTCACTGTATCTGCATATTTGTGTTCGTGTGGTTTACTTTGTTTCATATATTGTATTTCTCTGTCTTTCTGTTGTTTTCCCACTATTGTTTCTTCTTATTAATGTTTAATGCGGTTTTTTTTAGAGGCTACCTCTGTTTCGTAATCAGAGATGTTTCTGGGAAACGAATCCATCTGACATGTGTCTGACTGCAGCATGTTTGTGGTTATGTGATTTTAAGCGGGATTTGTTAAAGTGTCCATTGTAGTGGGCTTCTGTACTGGGTGGTCATCAGTAGTCTGAAAAGCTTGTAAAGCTCTTACAGAGAAGATTGTGCATAGGAATAATTAAGAAAAACATTCGATGCGTTGCTCCAATTTAGTTGTTATCCGGCACTGAAGTTAGTCAGGCTGTTTCAAGCGGAAATTCAAGCGACACGGTAGATAGAATTAGTGTCAGTTCTCTTAGCGTCGATGATAGCACACGAAGCTGTTCAGCATTTATCTCTGGTTCGATCCCCACTACCGTCCCAAGAAGGATTTACGAATCTCTCTCTCGTTCGGTCTAAGGCAACCAAACTACAAGGGAACATTCCTAAGTGTCAAACGATCTTGATAGACGTTGGCGGTTGTGTACAGGAGTAAAACGATGCAGTAGGTATTTTGTTTGTGCCTAGTTTCACTTTTAAGCGATAAAAATTGTTCAAATGGCTCTAAGCACTATGGGACCTAACATCTGAGGTCATCAGTCCCCTAGACTAAGAACTACTTAAACTTAACTAACCTAAGGGCATCACACACATCCATGCTCGAGGCTGGATTCGAACCTGCGACCGAAGCAGCCGCGTGGTTCCGGACTGAAGAGCCTAGAACGGCTCGTCCACAGCGGCCGGCTTTAAGTGATGAAACACAGCCAGAAGGTAATTTGCCATATTAGGTTTGGAGGAAATATCTTCGAAACGGTGATTATATAACATGTTTTTTCTATAAAAGTCTACATGTACTGAACGTTCTTGAGAACTGTGTAATGAAATTTTGTAAGAATGAAGTTTTTGAAATTCTTCCTACCATTAATTAATTTTGAACAATCAGAATTTCCCGGTTACTTTAAGTAAAATTAATAATACACATAAGTCTATCTCAATTTCAGTATTTAGTTTGTACATTTACTTTATATGGTTTCAAATGATACATTCTGCTTTTCCACTGAATTTTGCTAACTTTTCTGCAGATTCATTCTGGACATGTGTCAGTTACTGATGTAAATAAGCCACACTTAAATTCGGCTATTTTAATTTGATACGGCCAATTTTTGCGCCGCTCTTACCTGTACCATTGCCGAATCAGCTGAATCTAGTTCACTGCTAGAAATAGACTTAACAAAAATTCACTGTAGTGGGGTTGCTTGAGGATCCTGCTAGTTGTATACACATGAACATATTTAAACAGTTTAATGTCGAACAAGGTGACGGAAGAATCAGTGCAGAGGTGCTACTGATGTAGATATAATTAACACTGTATATTGAGCTTACAAATGAATGTAAGGTTCTCGTGACAATCTGTACAACTGGGATGTATCGTTACTTCTACATGCAAAATGATGGTAGTGAACTGTGTTCCACAAAAATAGGGGAATAATGTAAGTACGTATAAAAGGGCTGTACGGGAAATCAGCAGTTTAGAGACCTTCCAGCTAATTATAATTGTTTCGACTGGTGTTATGCTTACAAATGTGTAGAAAAACTGAACACAACTAAATGTCAGAAAAAATTTGTACTTACGAACCTTTAAACATCGGTGAATTCCTTTTACATTCCATTATCTCGCTGTTTTATATGGGTGAATTACAAACTACCTTCAGTGAAAACTGTAAGAAACAAAACTAACTCTTAACAAAGCTCCACTTACCGACAATATACGAACAGCGGAAGCAAGGATTATTTCAGGGCGTACCAAAAGTAACAACCAACACTCGTAAATAGTTTAAATATTACCTTTATTGACGTCTCATTTTCAACTGATAAGGCTTACGCCGTGTGTTGCAGAACGCTTATTTTCTGCCGGATCTGAGCAGACGAAGTGGAGAAAAGCGTCTTGAGTCGAAACGGTTTCATATCTTGCTACATAAACTTGTGATAATATTGATCTAAAGACGTACAGTTTGTTGCTAACTAATGGCTGAAGGAATTTAAAGAATGTTTCATTATACGTTTTCGCACTCCGCTGTCCGAGTGCTTTAGATTTCTTTCACCATACGCTTACAAAGTTCGGCTTGGGTTTAACACGATATCTGAATGGTTTCATAGTTTAATCAACTACCTTAAAATAAATCTTGAACTTTGAAACCTTTTCTTCACTTCAACCCTGTTCTTTATTCTTCATATAGCTGAAGAGGTTGTTCAAGTCAATTTTGTAATGTTTTTTAACAGTAAAATCTTAATAATCTAAGATGAATCTACTTATGTGTTACAGAGGTCTGGCAGTTACAGTTACTTGCTTATAAGATGTAGAAAGTTTTGGAATAAAACAAAGTTTCGTCTTTTTTTAAGAAGGCCACCGATTCAATGAGTAAATTTTAAATGTGGTGAAGCATTGCAGTGTTTATAAATGTATGTGAATTACCCATACCATAAACAGCAAGAGAAGTTGTAATTAATCAGGTTAGTTATGATCGGTTGTCTTTAAAATGTGAATTATTTTAACAGAAATATATGAAATTGTGTGACAAAAATAGTTACTTTGGTATAAAGGTGTAAAAGTAATAAGCCATTAGTTTTGGTAAAAAAACGATTTATTGCTCAGACGATTTACAGAGCTGTCAGATCCTCATCGCCTTCCTCACAGGCTGCACCGTCACGTTTGACGTCACAACATGGCGTTCCGCTGCAAACCTCTGCTTCGCAGACTGCAGGCGGCTGGTGTTCTTCCTCTTGACGGCTTTGTGGACCCCTAGCGGCGCGGTTAACAGCTGCACACCACCTGCAACAGTACAATTTCGTTAGTATCGTGTTATTCAGCGCACGTATTTTACGGTATTCATTTTAGAATTACTAAGCTATACGAGGTGCATTCAAGTTCTAAGGCCTCCGATTTTTTTTCTCCAGACTGGAAACAGATAGAAACATGCGCATTGTTTTAAAATGAGGCCGCGTTCATTGTCAATACGTCCCAGAGATGGCAGCACCGTACGGTAGATGGAATTTTACCGCCAGCGGCGAGAATGAGAACTGTTTTAAATACTTCAAATGGCGACGTTTTCCTTACTTGAACAGTGTGCAATCATTCGTTTTCTGAATTTGCATGGTGTGAAACCAATTGAAATTCGTCTACAGTTGAAGGAGACATGTGGTGATGGAGTTATGGATGTGTCGAAAGTGCGTTCGTGGGTGCAACAGTTTAATGAAGGCAGAACATCGTGTAACAACAAACTGAAACAACCTCGGGCTCGCACAAACCGGTCTGACGACATGATCGAGAAAGTGGAGACAATTGTTTTGGGGGATCGCCGAATGACTGTTGAACAGATCGCCTCCAGAGTTGGCATTTCTGTGGCTTCTGTGCACACAATCCTGCATGCGAAAAGTGTCATCCAGGTGGGTGCCACGAATGCTGACAGACAACCACATGGCTGCCCATGTGGCATGCTACAAAGCAATATTGACGCAATGATAGCGGGAATGGGACTTTCTTTTCGTCGGTTGTGACAATGGGTGAGGCGTGGATTACATTTTTCAATCCAGAAACAAAGCGCCAGTCACCTCAATGGAAGCACACAGATTCACCGCCACCAAAAAAAATTTCATGTAACCGCCAATGCTGAAAAAATGGTGTCCATGTTCTGGGACAGCGAGGGCGTAATTCTTACCCATTGCGTTCCAAAGGGCACTACGGTAACAGGTGCATCCTACGAAAATGTTTTGAAGAACAAATTCCTTCCTGCACTGCAACAAAAACGTCCGGTAAGGGCTGCACGTGTGCTGATTCACCAAGACAACGCACCTGCACATCGAGCTAACGTTACGCAACAGTTTCTACATGATAACTTTGAAGTGATTCCTCATGCTCCCTACTCACCTGGCGTGGCTCCTAGTGACTTTTGGCTTTTTCCAACAATGAAAGACACTCTCCATGGCCGCACATTCATTCACCAGCTGTGCTGCTATTGCCTCAGCGATTTTCCAGTGGTCAAAACAGACTCCTAAAGAAGCCTTCGCTGCTGTCATAGAATCATGGCGTCAGCGTTGTGAAAAATGTGTACGTCTGCAGGGCGATTACGTCGAGAAGTAACGCCAGTTTCATCGATTTCGGGTAAGTAGTTAATTAGAAAAAAATCGGAGGCCTTAGAACTTGAATGCACCTCGTACATTACAATTTGGCATACAACTTTTATGGGGAATCTATCACTGGTGTTAACATACTTCAGTTGTCAGTTAAAATTTGAAGTATCACTTATTTTTCGTTACAGAGTTTTGTTCCAAAGACATCAATAGTTGAGCGACTAATCCAAAATGAAGGTTCAACTTTCTACATGAACCAAAATTAATTTTGTCGATGAGACAGTATCAACAATTAATTTGTAATAGTGGTTTGTGTTTTAAATATCTTTACCCGAATAATATTCGAAAATTATTTTCAATACTTCACAGTGCACTAGTTACAATGTAGCAGCACATTGATTCCTTCCGCCCTCTAACTGGGAAACCCGATTACTGATGTGTCTAGAGTAATTAACTGTTTGGGGGCGGGTCGTATCAGAGGCTATCAGCCGTAGCAGCCGAGAGGTTCAATGCCCACAAATAGTGCTTAATTCTTGATGAAACGGTGAATTAACATGGTACCTGACTCACCATCTGCCGCTGAAACATTATAGAATAGTGACGAACCTAAGTGACTGCCTGTCATGATACTGGGACTTTTTTCGTCGACACTAACGTTTCCATAAAAAATTGGAGAACATTTAGCTGTTTAGCAGTAAATGTCACATTTGTTTAGCGCGAGACTATAGAAAAAGTCATCTCTAGCTGCGATGTGGTGGTGTGACAATTCCACACTTGCGTAGGAAAGTGAGTTACTTTTATTAACACTGAACAACCCACTTTGGCAGACAAGCCTTCGTTACATCTACAATACACACAAGGTGACCGCGAACTTCGCCGACATAATTTGGCAGGTTGTTCAGGAACAATTATTCGTTAGTGAGTAACGGCATTTCATTCGATTTCTTACCATTCTTGTTTTCCATCTGTGCACTGCACTGAAAATAACTGCGCAGCGGTAGAAAAGCGAACACTATGAGCTGTTTGTCTTGTTTGGGAACTAACTTTTGCAGTTCTTTCACGGTACTTACAACGGATAACGGTAATGCCCATTATTCTTTGCCCTCAACTTTCAGTTTTTCTAGGTCCTGCCTCTACTTCTCCCGCAGATGTTGGTCAACAGCGTACACAGCAGCATGGAGACATTTACTTGATAAATCTGAGCTTTTTATACTATCCGTCAGCATTAGCCAATGGCGTCATGGCAAGCCCCAAAACGCATTATGATATCAAAATGGCAATCAATCGTGGACATTTATACAGGGTTGTCACGCTGTGAAAAGCTTTTATTTTTTTTAGGAACATGGTATTCGTCACTGACTGTAGACTTTTTTGCGGCTGCAGTTTCGCCCTTTGGACCACTTTCAAGTGGTACTGAGAAGATTTTGCCTCAGCATGCGTCAGACTTCGAAATCCTCCGAAATGTATGCACGTCATTGTGAAAAGTTAACCTTTTCACAGTAGAAATACAGTAACATCAGAGGAGTGCGAAGCTCTGTACATCGTGAAATGATGTAACTGATATAAATTACGTATTTCATTGTCCATAGGGTTTCGCACTTGTCTGATGTTACGGTATTTCTACAGTAGAAAAAGCTTACTTTTGACGATGGTATGCATACATTTCGGAGAGTTTTAAAATGTGATATGTGCTGATGCAAAATCATTGCAGTACCACCTAAAAATTGGCCGAAAGCCGAAACTGCAGTCGTAAATGTCTATAGTCAACAACGAATATGTTCTTTAAAAATTTGAAATGACTGAATCCCGACCATGAGAAGTTAATCGCTTGCAAGTTTGCCATTCAGGTCCCTGCCAAAGACTGTCGCCAAGAGTGATTCGTTTGGTTTCCTAAAACCTAGCAAAAGAGTGATACATAAATTGGTCATGGGATGGCAGTAAGGATTGAACCGGAGCCAGAAGCTGAAGTCTCATTCGCTGTCATCTACGCTGTGAGAACAACTGACACTAATTCTATCTGGTGGGGCTCTAGAATTTGCGCGCACAACGGCCTGACTGGCGTGCTTGAATTCTAATTAATTTTGAAGCAGTGTACGGTATTAAATTTTTTCTGAATTATTTTTCAGCACAAGCTACCCCGCAAGACGCTAACAAGCATTTCACACTGTTTCTCACGACACTGCATAATTCCGGTAGGGAAAATTTGTTACTAGTCGTACTCACCGTTGTCGGGTTTGGTGACGGCAAATCGCCCGTTCCTGTCTGCGAGCGGTTTCTGCATAGCGTGAGGCGTCCTCAACGGCTGGCAGCCGGCAGCGAACACCCGGGCCTCGCGGAGGCGCCTCTCGATCTTCTTCTGTCTGCACAGTCTGCGCGCCAGCACGCAGTCCGACTGGACGAGGCTCAGCCAGCGGGAGCTGACTAAACTTGCTGCCAACAGCGACGGTCCGTTCAGCTTCCTGTAACGAAAAAACACTGAAAATGAAGAACTCCGACAAATTTACATGAGCGCATAATAGGAAGTATTTGCCAAATTACACCCAAGTACCACACTAATGCAATAGTGCATTACAAAAGCAGTTAAGAATATAAATATATGTGAAACTCATGACCCAAAATAAAGTTTCAGGCACAATACATAAATAGATTGTATCTAATACTGCACAGGTCATACAATGTTACGCTGGCAACCTCAACTGTGAAATTCGCTTACACTTACATGACAGAAGTCATGGGTAGCGACGTACACGCAAGGTATGAATGGTCAGGAAACTGGCGGAGTTGTCATTTGTATACAAGAGATTCATATGGGAACGATTCCGACGTGATTCTGGACGACGATAGGAATTAATGGACTTTGCATGCGGGATGGTAACTGGAGTTAGGCGCATAGACATTCCAATTCGGTAGCAGGGAATTCAGTACTCCGAGATCCACAGCATCGAGAGTGTGCCGCGAATATCAACTTTCAGGCATTACCTCTCATCACGGACAAAGCAGTAACCGACGGACCTCAACGACCGACAGCAATGGCGTATGCTGTCAGACAAGCAACTCCGCGTGAATTAATCGCCGAAACCAATGTGGGGTGCGACTTACGACGAACGTTCCCGTCAGGAAAAGCGCTGCAAAATTTGGCGTTAAAGGGGTTTGGCAACCGACTACCGATGCAAGTGCATCTGCTAACAGCACGGCATCGACTGCGGCCCCTTTCCTGGGCTCATGACGTCGGTTGAACCTTTACGACTGGAAAGTAATCCCGACTTCAGGTAGTAAGAGCTGATGGAGCAAGAGTATAGCGCAGACACCCTCCCCTCTCCCCCCCCCCCCCCCCCCCCCAAAATGAATAGCGATCCCAACAGAATTTAACGTAACATCGACCACGGCGGGTGCATCTCAGTACTGAATAAATCACCCAATATAGATGTACCCGCTTCTTACAGACTACACACGTAATAGTAAAAACCCTCCTATCTTTTGAATTCCATCTTAGATTATCTGTACGAAAATATTCTACAAATTAACACGCACTTTCCTGGCGTATTAAAGCTGAAACTTAGGAAATACAACGTTATGAATTAGCTCTGAAGTAAGAATGGAACCCACTCGGCTTAACGGTCAGTCCTGAACAAAGTGAGTGCGTAAGGCCCTCTGAAATTTGCTTAAAATACCTCAACGAATGAAATTCGACATGAATAAATTAGTAAAATCACCGATCGCATTGTTCGCGGTGTAGTCTAGGTATTAATGACCCCATTGTGAAGTGAATATTAAGGAGACTATCAATGCCCAGCACACGTCTCTCACATTCGAATGCCTGGAGCATTATGTCTGGCTTCCTTTGCGCGCTCTAACGGTCCCGCCTCCCGCAGGAGAGGGGGCGGAAATTCGTACATGTTACCAGACCTGGACCACATCACCTGTTTCTGCGATGTCAAGGATTCCTTCCAGCCGCAGTGAAGTTACTACGTTGGCAACACAAATCACCTTTTTATCTCTGCCTACGTAGGAGCAAACTTTAAATCAGACTTTCACAATTACTCACGACCCACATCAGGAGGGGGAAAGATAAGAAAAGGGGATTGATCGGAATCATAATTAAGTAACACCGTATTTGCTTTCTCCCTTATCGAGGCTCCGAGTGTTCAATGTACGGCAGGAAACAGATACTCAATGTCACTAACAGCTGTTCATTGCAGTGTTACAAGAGCAAGATGTGAGAAGAAACCCCTTTCAAAGCTTATCCGAAACGTACTGTTGCTAGTTACCAAAATATAAATCGGAACGTTTGAGATTAGTCACGGTCTATGAGTAGCCACTAATAAATAAAAATACGTAATTGGAGAGAAAGAAGAATGTCCACAGAGAGAAACTTTTTTTTTAATCTGAAAGATGAAGACTCCATCACATACCATGGAAAAAGTGTGGACAGTAAAACGAGGCTATATACTTACCACGTGTGGAAAACACCGCCATTCCAAATTTCGTAGCGATGATGACCACACTTATAAGTGCGAGTAGTACAGCGCATAGTAGGGGAACGTCATCTGAGCTGAATGTACAACAGCTTCCTGGAGTAGGAGCTGATGCCGACCAGTAGAAACCTTTAAAGTGAGAACACAGTTTATATTAGGTTACTTGTAATGGGATAACGTTTGCCTAACGTCTACTTAACGAGTAGCCGGTAAGTCAGCTCTATCAGAACTCCAAAGAGTTCAGGAAGGACTTTTGTCCTATTTCTCAGCCTCGGGTCATTCAAACAGTGGTTAGTCATCTAATGTTTCTTCGAAAGACAGGGATAAGGGACGTACCAAAATACTGGAACAATAAATGATAATTCCTATACCTAACTATACCGCTTCAATACGCCACGTAGGACCTCGCCATGTGGATAGGCACTCAGTGCGACCATATATGCGCTCTGACTCTTAGAACTGAACGCCACTGTTCACTACGATGTAGTATAAAGTTGGTGACTCGTCTCGTAAATACTCGATTATAAAAGTTACATGCGCTATGAGATAAATCTTTCTCAAAGTGAAAACAAGTAAATTACGTAACTACCCTTATTTATGTAGATAAGCCGGGTGAACACTAAGTACGTTAGGTGTCGCCCGCCTGTGGATCCCATTCGCGAATTGCAAACTGGTGGCTGCCGGACGCAAGTGTACACTAAACAGCCGAAATCAAGCAAACGTTAAAGCAAGCTACCATTAAACATGAGCGAACTGGAAAAAAAAGAGCGAACTGGCAAAAAAAAAAAAGACCCCCTACATGCTCACACTGTAAAAAGCTATTTATCTGAATCGAGCTGAGAAATATTAGAAAATTTCTTTAGAAGACAATTACTGTGTATCCCTTTGTGTGCAAAGGGTGTACGACCACCGCTTCAGTCTTACGCTACAAGTTACGTATTTCGAAAACCAATTAACCTCATAGTAATGATTAAAATACGACAATTTGTGTACACGAATAGTAACGAAAGGTCACACAGATCCGCCCTTCCATCTACAGGGCGTGATTGAATAAAATAACGTTAAAATTTGACGTAGGAAATTGACAAAGCAGTTGACAGTTTCGGACAAGCAAATTCGGTTGTCCTAAATCTGTTTCTTCAGTGCTGACATAATGGACGTACAAGACACACAGATACTTCCGAACCTCAAAAGGAGTATCTTTGTATCAAATTGTAATGTAAACAGTTTGTATAAACACGAAGATAACTATATGGAAACGAGCAGGTCTAAGTCTTGCAATAGTTTCTGAAGAGCAACTAACCGATGCGACCCTTACTTCTGATTTCCAAGAAGAAAGTCATTTTAGTTGAACAGTGAAATTATTGTAGATAGGATGCATTTAGAATTAACTCATTCCAGCCGGAAGTGAGACGTAGCGCATTTGCTCAACAACGGCCAAAACATTAACTATCGCTAATGTTGGAGCAATACTCGTACCATTAGCCCTCTAGATATGTTAAAAGGCGACACAGCTCCTGGGTCATCTTACACAGTATGATGTGCTACAGAGAAAATTGCACAGCAATGCATCACCACACGGTGACTGAACTTTAAGATGCAGATTCGTACCTTTAATATTGACATTTCTTGTACTATTCGCCTTCATAAACCTACATACCTGCAAGGGGAAATGGGGTACGACATGGAAAACCATAGTAGCAACAATTAGGACACCGGAACCGAATCTTACGGGAACAGTTGAAATGTTGATGTCCACGACCCAATATGCCTGCAAAGCATACTTTAGCTGCAGTCTAAACACCACGGAACACTGACTTCTAGCATGCTTGACTTGATGATGCTTTACATCGTGCAACAAACTCACTAACCTTACTACAGCGTACCTCAAGATATTTGCCGATATCACTTTGAAGCAAGCGACGCCCGCACTACTGTTGCTGCTGAGTCAACTGTGGAGACCGCTTATGTTTTTCCGTTAAGGTTCGTTGATCCTCTGACTTTTCTGACCACACCTGATTACAAAGTAGTTCTAGACCATGAGCTAAGCGTGCTTCCTCACGCATAACAGTAATGTATCCGCCAGAATTAACACCAAAATTAAGTGGACAAACGTGAAATTTTTAGACAACCAACAAAAGACAGGGTGCCTAACAGTTTAAAGGCGTGTGACATCAATATCAGCACGTTTTATGAGAACTTAATATTTACATCTTAACAAGCCGCAAGTAGTAAGGGGAACAAAAAAGAATTTGGAGATAAAAATTGAAGATCAGGGAGAATAAATAAGATGTATGGAATTTTCCAGTGACATTTCTACTCTGTAAGAGGGGAAGGACATGGAAGAGCAGCTGAATGGGACGGATAGCGTGTGGAAAGATGCTATAAGATGAGCATCAACAAAAGTAAAACAAGGACAGTGGAATGTAGTCGAAACGAGTCGTGCTCGAGGAATTAGATTAGGAAATGAGACATTAAAAGTAGATGAGTTTCGCTACAAATGATGGCGGAAGTGGAGATAAATTGAGACTAGCTGCAGCATGGAAAGCATTTCTGAAAAAAGGGGCAGTCAACATCGAATATAACTGCCAGGAACACTTTCCTGAAGGTATTTGAATGAATTGTAACCTTCCATGAATATCAAAACTGGACGGTAAGCTGTTCAGATAGGATTCGAAGCTTCAGAAATGTGATGCTATATAAGAATGGTTAAGATTAGATGGGTGCACTGTGTGACTTCTGAGGGACTTTACTGAATGGGGGAGAAAAATTTATAACAAATTACGTAAAAGAAGAGATCGGTTAGTGGTATGCATCCAGAGGCCTGACGGAATCGTCGACTTGAAGGTATCTACAGGGGTGGGGTGGGGGGCGGGAGGAACCCACATTTAGAGAGATACGAAGGTATGAACATATTAAATTCAACTAGATCTATACTACAGTAGTTATGCAGAAATGAAGAGGCTTCCACAGAATAGACAGGTGTGGAGAGCTGCATCGCATCAGTCTTCGGATTTAAGACAACATGTTGCGTCACACGATTCAGATAATCTGTACGCATTATATTCCACAAAATTCATTACAACTGCACATGAGCACTTAAACTCTGAGACGAGACTATACACTGAAGCGACAGCAAATTAGAGAGAAGTACGACACACGATTATAGACTTATTTCAATGTTTATGTGGCATCTTTCGCTCGTGTAAACACTTTCCATAAAGGGCGAAAACTTAGGACTAATTTTTCCCCTTGAAGATTATTTCTCGTAACTAAGAAAATCATCCACTGGCTATTAGAAACTCTCTACAACAATTAAAAATCCTTTCTATTGCATATTAAAACACGGAATAGTTTTACTAGACATTTACTGTCCCTAAAAATAGGGCTGAGCTTATATAATACCGAAAAAAGAAACAGTGTCATCACTAGTTAATCAGCTCAATACAGAGCACAAAGTGTAGACTTACAATACTGCACATTATAATGTTCCAGTCTTCTGTTGCTGGGATGCACATCACACCACTGGAAAGCGTCATATTACGATCAAGAATTTAACTATCGTATAACATACCAACACGACACATAAAACGTTTCAAGATGGCACCGTACCTTTCCCCTTCCAATAAGCTGAACAGGCCGACTTACAAAACCACAAACCAATAATACCTTACAACGTGGTGGTTCAGTGGAAACTTTTTCTGCAAAATCTTTAGGGTAACGAGACACGCATAGGATGCAGAGGTTAAAAAAAGGTTTATGCAGCACCGTTTACACATTTTGCAGTAATCGCGCAGTTTCACTTTAAACGTGCTAGTAAGTATAACATACCGTGAACTGAAACATCTAGCAACCATTATACACCTGCTAACCATCACGAAGGTTTACTTTCCCTGTCTGATCATTCTGTGTGTACCTATCTACCGGTTGAGATAAGAAACTAAACTCCACCCAAGACCACATGTAGTTAAGGGATAACTTTATGAAACACATTTCATACTTATTTGAAGTTGCCCCTAAAAGCATGGTAATATGACGTGTAAAAAAAAATTCTACAGTCATGACTTTCGTCCCTATTACAAGTAAAATACAACATAAGTACGTTACAAGAGTCCCAACACAGAAGAATCGTTATCTGCCTTAACAGTAATTACATGTAACATGCAATCAGGATCCCATTAGGGTCTAATATGGAATAACTTTCCACAAGCTTGCATGGAATTAATCTCAGAAACTCTCGTTACACCTGACAAATATAGTCCCCAATGTTAAGACAATACCATTAACGTTACATCTAACACAATTAACAGCACGTGTTGAGTGATCAAGGACAGCCTAATGAGACGTGGTTCACTTCTTAACGGGTCCCCTAAAATATGTAAACACCGCTTCTTACAAATATTAGAAAATTTGTAGCTGCCATTTACTGTACAACTTCCTGGCATATGACATGAGTACATTAACATTACTGCGAACACCTTCGTACACTGGCATGTTTGACTATTTAAACACGATAATAACAAGCATTCTACGGAACTAATGTTTTTCCGCACAATTCTGCGTACTGTGCCGGAGTAATTTTCAACTGATGACATGACTAGAAACAAAATGTTTCTTTCCAAGGACTCGGCCAGTCAGAAAATCCGTTATCCTCTAGAGTGTCATGAAAAATTAACACCTCATGCAAATTAATTACTGCTCCCACTTTTTAATTAGTGTTACATTATGCTACAAACGTTATGAATCATTAAGGAAATCTTACGCAAAACGTTTTATTACAATACATTCTGCATGTATCATCCATTGCCGAATGCGGCCAAACTTTAGGGAAAAATGCTACCTATGACTATCTTGAGTAAAATTTCCATGAACTAACATACTTGGCATTAACGTGTATTGTTAAGTAGGAACGAATATAGTACCAATATCAATACCACTACATAACTATAACGCTGGTAGTTGTTACGTAATGAATCCTCACCTCAGGCATTTCCCGTAGCTTTATATACTATAGATGCACATAATATGCTTCAAAATACCAGGTTTTCCGATTTTACGTTCTGGTTTTAGGTTTTGGTAACGAAAACAGCATAGAATAAGGCAAAGCGCGTTAAATATGACACTGAGGTGGACAAGAGCCTACGCTATAGGTCAGTCTGTCACCTCAACCTGTATCTCACATACACATTAATTGGCATCGCTATCTCAAACAAATTATCTTCCAGCCGAACCTAGATCCCCAGTATGCAATCAACCAATATACCACACTGTAGACAGAATCCCATATCATGTCAAACTGGATACATCACAACATTAAGGGTTTAAAGAATAACGTACCTGAGAATCATCACGGCTATCTCCGGAGGCAGCATCCCGACGATATCCAACGCTTCAGGGCTTGAAGAAACACTCGACAGTCCCACGAAACACAACAGAGAGTAGAATGGCTCCATAGCGACGCTCGACTACTACTGATGCACTCCACAGTCAACGAGCAAATGGCGAGCTCCCCGCCAACCACTCTCTTATACCACAGTCGGGGCGATGACGTCATCGCCCTGCAGTCAACACTACCAGTTCCCAGGCATGCACGTGTAATAGCTGCTGCCATAGCTTTGAGCAAATGCGTAGTGAACGGTTCACTGCAGTATGAGTTCGTACAGTAATCTGTTAATTGTCCAGAGGGTAGTGCAGTGATCGAGTATTTCGAAACTACTGCAGCTCATCACTTCAAGCCACAGTTCTCTTACGTGCTGGTAAATATTTATAGTTGAACGACTATGGCTTTCACGTTCAGAGGAGATTATTATCAGCTAATGTATTACACAGGAAGCAGAAATGTCTCGAAAGGTAGCTGTAAGGTAATTCTTTTGCGATGATTGCACCAATGCATTTTGTTAGAAGGGCACGTGTAGAGCCCCAGACGTTATCTTTCGTGCTCGGAATCTTCATACAAGGACATTACATAGTTAGCATTTAATGCGTATTATATAACCGCTTTTATACATCTACGAATTTCAGGCGAGAACTTCTGGTACTGGTAGTCTTAAATGCAAGTCTGAACACAAGCTTAAACGCGAATAGCAATTGCGCTAGTCACAGAGAGCAGAAGCTAACTATAAAACTACAGCAGTTGTAGCATATATTTCACATCTCATTGGCCGCCATTCCTCAGATCTTAAATCTAGGTATGGCTACAGACCCTGTATAAAAATGTAGTACACGTTACACGACATAATTCCGATTCGGATGGTCAATTATTCTTCGGACTCTATTTCCCTAGATCATCTTTAGTAAAAATCCTTTTCAATGCGTTGTAGAGTAATCGTCGTCACATGTAGCCTTCCTTCTTCGTTCCCCGCAGTTCATTCCACTGATCACACATTGTAATATGGATGTTCTAGGCCTGCCTCTCTATTGCTTTATGTGCAATTAATTTAGTTTCCTGTGACAGTCGCTGACATATTCATTACTAGTGGCTAGATTCGAACGGGCATGTTCATTTTGGAACCATTGCCATTAGAAAATAAACGGACTCTTTCGAAACTAGCCACCATTAAGGAACCTGTATGCAACCGACAATTAACTAAATAAATAATTGGATATAGTTGTTGGTCCCTTATGCCAGGCAGTGTTGGAATTAAAAAAAAAATTAAGTTGTTCTTCTCTGTATCGTGCTGATGAACGATGCCGTGTCTTTGACATCTTTTAGTATTTGTTCATTTAATTTCCTTTCCGTCCAGGATGTTTATCTTGGACTTCTCAGTGCCCACATCTGTTTTGCTTCTATTTTATTATTTCACAATCGTAGCATAAGATGCCGCAAATAAACGTGTCGATGCATTTCTTTTTAATATATTAAGGTGGTAATTTTTTAATAAATTATTCTTGTTCGTGGATATTTGTTTAATCATCGCATTCTTCTTTTAATATCCATTGTTCCTCTTTTGCCATTTTATTGCATACCTGAAGTTTTGCCCTTATTTGTCTGTTCGATGTGTTTACCTCCATTATTTTATTGTTGTTGCCGTTTATTTCCTTTTTATGGTTCTCAAGGCGCCGGACAAAATTTTTAACACGTAGTTAGTGTCCTTTCCAGATGTTGATAAAACTACTATATCAACAGCGAATCGAATATAATTTATTTGTTTACCATTAATTTTGATCCCTTTGGTGCTACTTTTCATTGTACTTTCTGCCTACAGATGAAACAAATGGGACAGAGAACAGCCTTGACGGACACGTCTTCTTATTCTACCTTTTTTCTTAGTGGCATTGAAATCCATTTCAGTACACTGGTTTCTGTAAATATGGAGAATTAATCTTTTACCTCTCCAGTCTGGTTTGAATTCATTAATTTTTCCAAACAGTTCTTCCTGTTTGTCAGTCATTACTAGATGTAGATCGAACTCCATCTTTAGATCAATGAATGCAGATCAGCATCATTTTAAATATTAAGAGTTCCGATAAAATATGCCTAGAAATCTAGATGTTAATATGATATAGTAGAGCCAGAAGACAGTTGGAAAAGGTACTGTTTTCTGTCCTACACTGCTTTGGGTATTTATGACCATGGCGTGCAATAATCTGTAACGATTTGCGTCGATGTATTATGTAAGACCATTAGTCGCTTTTTATCTCCGTGTGCTCTGAGAACAGAAATGGGCTAGCTGGAATGAGATGTAAACGTGTCCCCGTGTCATTCATGTAAGAGCTTAACATAACACGATTTATTATAAGGAGAAACTGGAGACGATATAATTTGCTTTTCGTATTTATTTTACTTCACTGAGTGAGATGGAAAGCTGATAATACCCTAGACTCGCATTTGAGAGGTCGGCTGTTCACATCCCCGTCAGGCCACAAAGGTTATCTGTGCATTCCACAATCGATTGAAGGAAGAGGGTACGGCTGATTTCATTTTCCATCCTTGTCCAATCTGCGGTTGCGGTCCGTCTATGATGATTTCGTCGCCAACGAGACGTTCTCCCCTTTTTCAATTCACTTTTATTGCGTTGTATTTGAAGAAAAGTACTTCTGACTCAATGTAGTTACCTTGTTCTGGTGACCTGCAGCGTAGAATGAAATCTATGATAGCCTGTAAATTGACGATCTGGAACTGAATTGGCGAAACCAACAAATGTGATTGCGAAGTAAGGGTTTTGGAACACGTTGATCTGTAGCGTTGCGTGATGGCTATCTCCGCGCCACATTTGAGAGCCTTTTCGTAATAAAACTAAAACTGTAAGATAAATTCGGAAACTCTGAATTACACTACAGATGAGCCTCAGGTGGGAATTTTGGTTTATATTTCGTACATGTGTCAAGGTCAAGAGGAATGTTCGATAAGAGTCGTCGGCTTTGGCCAATGACCTAATGTTAACGTCTGCAATTACGTAACATTTTCGTCATATATTCACAGTTCTGTTATTATTCAGCGAGAAAAAAACTAGTTGTGGTGAGAGACTGATGTGTAGCTTAACCTGAGTTACAGGTTAGGTTGGAAGGAAACAGGTTGGTTGCTAGTAGGCAAAGCGAAAGGATGTGATCCTACAAAAGCCTGGTTGTGGTGAGAGGTTGATCTGTAGCTTAGTCCGAGGTCTAGTTTGGAAGGTGACAGTTTCGTTTTGAGTTGGCGAAGTCAGTGAATGTGATACGAAAAACACCTGCTGGTGGTGGTGACAGACTGACCTAAACTATTGAAAAAAATCGCCATTATCACCACGTTACAATTGGCATATTGTTTACGGGGTTTGTTGCACGTTTCCTTCGTCACTGGTCAAAACCAAAGACTCATATCGAACGTTTCTCAGTATCTCATGAATCGTACGTCAGCTATGTAAAGTACAAGAGGAGATGGAGTGTGCCACTAGATAACGTTTACAACAAATGAGTAGCCACAATACTGTTGAGTTGAATAACATTACATTGAGGAGTTCTGAAATATGCCTTTATACTTGTGGTTTTTACTTCCGATAATACCTTTGGTTTTTCACATAAAATAGACGAATATTTAAAATTGACACAATATTCGTTCGACATTTGCACCATTTAATTATGCGGGAAAAGAAAAATATTCTGTGCTGTGACCAGCTGCGCAGTATTAGTTAAGATCTGCCTCAGTTTGTACAGTATTACATTATTTCGTCTTTCACAATGAGTGACCTTAAATGGACGGCAGTTACTATATCACAATATTAGTTCTCTTTCAAATATTTCGACGAGAGTAATGAATCCTGAATTACGATAGCACTAAAATACTGCTTTGCATTTTCGTACGATTAAGCTGCTTGTTAATTCACAAACACATTCAGTAGAGAGCGTTAGGTGTGCTAGATGTCTACAAAACAAATATTCAATTTCCTGGTGCTCAAGAAGTTTATAACAAGTTACAAAAACAAATCTGCGTCGATATGCATGAGATGTTATGGTTTGTAAGTTTCATTTTCGGGTGACCTTCATATACTTGGTTAAAGTTGTGGTTGTTGTTTTTGTTGTTGCTGGTGGTCTGAGCCTCAAGGCTCCTCATCTCTGCATTAGCTACTTCAACCTGTGCATCCATTTAAACCTGCAGGATCTTCCTATGTAAATTTGATTTTCCCTCTCACTTCCGTCGATTAACAAACTGACAATTTTTTCATGGATCAGGTTGTTTCCTACCAAAATGTACCTTCTATTAGTCACTTTTTGCCATAAATGCTTCCCATTTCAATCCAGTGCATATTTTCATTTATTCGATCTAATCTTCAGCGTTGTTTTGCAGCACTACATCCCAAAAGCTTCCATTTTCTTGTCTATACCGCTTTTCGTCCACAACCCATTTCCGTGCAAGTCTACCGGTTGGACAAAAACCTCAGAAGGGACTTACTACCATTAAAATTTCGATTCGAGTCAAACAAATTTCGCTTTTTCAGAAATGCTTTTCTTACTATTGCTAGTTTGCATTTTATACCCTTCTACTCTTGCCGTCTTAAGTTGTCTTGCTTCCTAAGTAAAAAGACTCATCTACTACATTCAGTGTGCAACTTCCGAATCTAATTCACTAAATATCCCTGATTTCATTCTACTACATTCCATTCTCCTAGTTTTGTTGACATTCGTCTTGTAACCTGAAGAAACGATCCACTCCATTCAACCGCTCTCCCAAGTCTTTTTGGGCTCTGATAGAATTACAATACCAGCAAAACTCAAAGTTTATAATGTACTATGTCTTAGATGTGTTGACCGGGACCGTGTTAACTTTATTTCATCAGTGTTCTGACTGGTTTGTTGCGGCACACAACACTACCACTACTGTGCCAACCTTTTCATCTCAGGGTAGCACTTGCAAGCTACGTCCTCAATTATTTGCTGGATGTACTACTCCAGTCTCCGTCTTTCTCTACAGATTTTACCTCGTACAGCTCCATCTGTTACCATGGAAGTTACTCACTGATGTCGTGATGATATCCTATCATCCTGTCCCTTCTTCTTGTTAGTGTGTTCCATATGTTCCTTTCCTCGCAGACTGTGCGAAGAACCTCGAAATTCTTATTTTATCAGTCCAAAAAATACAAAATCCATTACGTAAGTTTTGATTAGTATGGAGGACAAATTAGTGTTATCAGGTCGCAGTTTGTTCCTGAGCTGTCTCAGTAAGACTAACGTTTAAAACTTTGTTTTATTACAATGCAGACTAATATTGTTTTTGTGGTGCTTTGTATCATCTATTACGTTCATAGAATGTTTCTATTTTATTGCCTTTACGTATAACATCTGATTAACATTGACTTCTCTATTGTTAATTGTTTGGCTAGTGAGTAGGAATCCTATGTGTCTTCGAGAAAAAAGCAGTCTGTGGTTTTTGATATGAAACTTATAGAATTGAGGGAAAATCACAGACAAGACGGCAGCCAGTTCCAACCACAATTGCAGTCTACCTATTCGCAAATTCCACCTATTGAAGAAAATTCTCCTAGACTGTGCAATTATTTTGATTAGGATTCCTTGCATCGGCAGTACATAGCATTTCCTGCAGAACAGGCCGCATCTTCTAGTCAGAGCTTTCTACTATATTTAACAAGTAGGGATTTCTGCGATTATACATTAATTCATATTATTTTCTATACAAAAACAACATCTTCTCTAACGTAGGCATTCAATAGCTTGAGTTATAAGGAGACATTAAGTTACAGTTGGTCCCATTGCGGACATGCCAGGAAACTTCGAACCAACGCAGCAGCCAACTGATCGATGTAAAGGGTCCATACAGGCCAATGGTGGCGGTATTCGAGCAGTTCCTGTGAATGCCGGTGCATCAACTAGTACGCTGAACTACCTTTCTTGTAAATAGTGCATAGTATCTGAAAATGTCGTCAGGAACCATACATACCATAACCAAATATATTTCTTTCTAAGTCCTCTGCCTCCTGTATTAATTTCAACGAATAGTTACGGAACACCATTCATATTTAGAATGCTTTTTATATTGTCCTGATATGATGCATACAGAATTTTGAGTTTCGCTATTCTATGAAAGAAACGAATTATGATATTCTAGCAGTGACCTACTTGCTTCAGCTCCAGATTGTCTAGGAATGTCGATAACGGTGGTTAACTTTGTATCTATTTATCTGATACCGAAACAGCTGAATTGGAAGACGTCTGAAGTCAGACGCCAACTATTCTACAAATGCCTACTTGCATGGTTTCAGAAGCAGGTATTAAGTGATGAATCGAGGAATATACTGCGGTTCCCAACCTATCACTTCCCTAGATCGCCCAAAGACAAGCTTATTTCGCATGTTCCCGTGCTCGGTACACGAAAGGAACGGCAGTGAATACCAATACTGTTTTTTTATAGTGGTCTGAAGAGTATGGACATCGATGTTAATGTTGATACCTTCCAAGGATTATGAATATACTGTTAGTTGTATACTCAGAAGGTGATAGTAAGGCGATAGCACATACACAAAACTTTCAAAAGAAGTCAGATTTCTGGTGGTACTTAAATTTGCGTTGACTGCAATAATTTATCGTAATTTATGTGAACAGTAACAGTACTGTTGAGGATTGAGATTATATTAAACACACAAAAATGCTGAAGAGTGGAGGAAATTCCACACGTTACCTTCACATAAACTTTTAATTCTTGTAGTTATTACAGAGGAAAGTCTCTACTTCCAGACAGAAATTAATGTACTGATCCAGATGGTTCAAAATGGCTCTGAGCACTATGCGACTTAACTTCTGAGGTTATCAGTTGCCTAGAACTTAGAACTAATTAAATCTAACGAACCTAAGGACATCACACACATCCATGCCCCAGGCAGGATTCGAACCTGCGACTGTAGCGGTCGCTCGGCTCCAGACTGCAGCGCCAGAACCGCACGGCCACTCCGGCCGGCACTGATCCAGATGTTCCCTTGTCTGATTCAAGACATAAGAGGACTAATTTTACATAAGTTTTACAGAAACTGGTGAAAGAAAGATTACACTCAGCACCAGCTTATTTGTATTACTGATAGCGTTTACTTAAACTTATGGGCAGACTTTTTTTCAGGTTCATGAACATTTATATTTATCTGTTATTACTTTTATGTTGTAAATTCATCTACTGACACGTTCCATGACCTTGGAGAGTGGCTCCTCAATTTGGTCCTACGGAAATTGACGTGTAAATAAGTAAATAAACCCTAAAATCGTATCAATTCATTCACGATGTAGTCATCGCCGTGTCCAAATACGGTAGGTCCTCTCTGGCATTCAGTCAGGATTCAACACTGACCCATCTTACTGTGATGCTCGTACACAGCCATATCAAGGCTGTGTTAGCCGGCCAAGATAGTATTGCACCTGGGGGTAAAGGGTGCTTCGGACGCGTTATCGTGTGTTTTCATGATGATATTTCACGAGGTCATGCTGAACCACTTTGACAGTATACGCACGACTGTCCTGAAGGCATTCACTGTACCTCTCTACCGTAACGTCACAATATATTTGTGACTACAGCCACTGGAAGCGAAGTGCAATAATATCTTAGTAGAGTAGTACACGACGGTCGACACGCAATGAGAAGAAGTTAGTTGAAAACGTGACCATGACATTAAAATTCGTGTAATGAGCGGGTCGCCACGAGTGTTATCACTCCAACAAAACATGTGACTACAAAAATGTATTATACTCGTAGTAATAACGACTTTAGAAAAGTATCAACATGACGTTGTAAATTTAGGCACATATAATACGCTGCTGATTTTAACACTACTCACGGTAATTCCAATCACAAACTCATGTACCACATGTCGTGTGACTAGGGCCTCCCATCGGGTAGACCGTTCGCCTGGTGCAAGTCTTTCGATTTGATGCCACTTCGGCTACTTGCGCGTCGATGGGGATGAAATGATGATGATTAGGACTACACAACACCCAGTCCCTGAGCGGAGAAAATCTCCGACCCAGCCGGGAATCGAACCCGGGCCCTTAGGATTGACATTCTGTCGCCTTGACCACTCAGCTACCGGAGGCGGACTCCCAATCACAAAAAGCTCATAGTTGTAACATAAACATAAAAATACCTAAAGTTGTGAAGGTAGGAACGAGTTTTAACACGCTAATACACTCCTGGAAATGGAAAAAAGAACACATTGACACCGGTGTGTCAGACCCACCATACTTGCTCCGGACACTGCGAGAGGGCTGTACAAGCAATGATCACACGCACGGCACAGCGGACACACCAGGAACCGCGGTGTTGGCCGTCGAATGGCGCTAGCTGCGCAGCATTTGTGCACCGCCGTCGTCAGTGTCAGCCAGTTTGCCGTGGCATACGGAGCTCTATCGCAGTCTTTAACACTAGTAGCATGCCGCGACAGCGAGGACGTGAATCGTATGTGCAGGTGACGGACTTTGAGCGAGGGCGTATAGTGGGCATGCGGGAGGCCGGATGGACGTACCGCCGAATTGCTCAACACGTGGGGCGTGAGGTCTCCACAGTACATCGATGTTGTCGCCAGTGGTCGGCGGAAGGTGCACGTGCCCGTCGACCTGGGACCGGACCGCAGCGACGCACGGATGCACGCCAAGACCGTAGGATCCTACGCAGTGCCGTAGGGGACCGCACCGCCACTTCCCAGCAAATTAGGGACACTGTTGCTCCTGGGGTATCGGCGAGGACCATTCGCAACCGTCTCCATGAAGCTGGGCTACGGTCCCGCACACCGTTAGGCCGTCTTCCGCTCACGCCCCAACATCGTGCAGCCCGCCTCCAGTGGTGTCGCGACAGGCGTGAATGGAGGGACGAATGGAGACGTGTCGTCTTCAGCGATGAGAGTCGCTTCTGCCTTGGTGCCAATGATGGTCGTATGCGTGTTTGGCGCCGTGCAGGTGAGCGCCACAATCAGGACTGCATACGACCGAGGCACACAGGGCCAACACCCGGCATCATGGTGTGGGGAGCGATCTCCTACACTGGCCATACACCACTGGTGATCGTCGAGGGGACACTGAATAGTGCACGGTACATCCAAACCGTCATCGAACCCATCGTTCTACCATTCCTAGACCAGCAAGGGAACTTGCTGTTCCAACAGGACAATGCACGTCCGCATGTATCCCGTGCCACCCAACGTGCTCTAGAAGGTGTAAGTCAACTACCCTGGCCAGCAAGATCTCCGGATCTGTCCCCCATTGAGCATGTTTGGGACTGGATGAAGCGTCGTCTCACGCGGTCTGCACGTCCAGCACGAACGCTGGTCCAACTGAGGCGGCAGGTGGAAATGGCATGGCAAGCCGTTCCACAGGACTACATCCAGCATCTCTACGATCGTCTCCATGGGAGAATAGCAGCCTGCATTGCTGCGAAAGGTGGATATACACTGTACTAGTGCCGACATTGTGCATGCTCTGTTGCCTGTGTCTATGTGCCTGTGGTTCTGTCAGTGTGATCATGTGATGTATTTGACCCCAGGAATGTGTCAATAAAGTTTCCCCTTCCTGGGACAATGAATTCACGGTGTTCTTATTTCAATTTCCAGGAGTGTAGTTACCACAACGGCTTACCACATCGCCTTCTTCAGTCTACAGCGTTCCGCTAAAAGTGAATTTCAGCATGTCTACCTTGGAAATTAAGGAGAATCTTCGCCACATAGACGTTCTTTTCTGTGAGTACTTATTAAGAAGCGTCAGCCAGTCACAAAGTAAAGGAAACTAGCACTGGTCGTATAAAATTTGAAACCGTTTCTTTGCTATCACTTACCGCTTTCAATCACAGTGATCATCTTAAGTGCAACGCTAGCCCCAGTGATTCATATAATCACGCACGCAATATAACATCAAACATAGGTTTTCGTAGCGAAGACCATCTACATCTACATGGATACTCCGCAGAACACATTTAAATGCCTGGCAGAGGGTTCAACGAACCAACTTCACAATTCTCTATTATTCCAACCTCTTATAGCGCGTGGAGAGAATGAACAACTATATCTGTCGTACGAGCTCTGATTCTCTTATTTTATCGTGGTGATTGTTCCTCCCTATATAGGTCGGTGTCAACAAAATATTATCGCATTCGGAGGAGAAAGTTGGTGATTGGAATCTCGTGAGAAGATTCCGTCGCAACGAGAAATGCCTTTCTTTTAATGATTTCCAGCCTAAATCCTGGATCATTTCTGTGACACTCTCTCCCATGTTTCGCGATAATACAAAACATGCTGCCTTTCTTTGAACTTTTTCGATGTACTCCATGAGTCCTATCTGATAAGTATCCCATACCGCGCAGCAGTATCCTAAAAGAGGGCGGACAAGCGTAATGTAGGCAGTCTCTTCAGTAGGTCTGTTTCATTTTCTAAGTGTCCTTCCAATAAAACGCAGTCTTTGGTTAGCCTTCCCCACAACATTTTCTATGTGTTCTTTCCAATTTAAGTTATTCGTAATTGTAATACCTGGGTATTTAGTAAAATTTACAGCTTTTAGATTAGACTGAGTTATCGTGTAACCGAAGCTAGAGTTCCTTTTAGCACTCATGTGAATGACCTCACACTTTTCATTATTTAGGCTCAACTGTCACTTTACGCACTTACGCACCATTCAGATATTTTTTCTAAATCGTTTTGCTGTTCGTTTTGATCTTCTGATGACTTTATTCGTCGATAAACGACAGCGTCATCCGCAAACAACCGAAAACGGCTGCTCAGACTGTCTCCCAAATCGTTCATATAGATAAGGAAAAGCAAAGGTCCTACAGTACTGCCTTGGGGAACGCCAGAAATCACTTCTGTTTTCCACGATGACTTTTCTTCAATTACGAGTACTACGAACTGTGACCTCTCTGACAGGAAACGAGGAGGTACGAGTTTGAATCTTACCTGCTAGTTGGCGCGTCCTTCACTACGAAGCTATATTCCGTGCATGATTATATGAGTCATTGGACTTAGTATTGATTGCACTAAAGATGATTGATTTAAATCGATATTCAATAATAAGGCTACGGTTTCAAAATTATACGACCAGTCTAGACTTTTTCTTGTTTACAATACTTGTCGTGTGGTCATGGTGCACAAATTTCCTCATCTAATCCAATTGCAATCACAAGGTAGCAATCCCCAGTCTGCTTTTGATACAACTTTTTAATTTTTGCATACTTTATATACTGGTTCTCTTGTCCCAGATTTGTCTCTATCGTAAACTACTATTTCTATCTTCTAAGCATTCTTTTTTATTAACGGTTTTAGGGTCATTCAAAAAGAAACTCGCCGGAGGCTGTCAGATGGAAACCATTGCCTACGAAACGAGGTGCGGTCACTACGAGAGTGCTGACGCCCCACGTGCTCGCTCTGTCGTCACGTAGGAGTGCGTTCGTGTCCTTCAGCAGTCTTTTAGAGACCAAACCTTCGTCAGAAAGCAGCAGCGGATTTTAGTTTACAGCCTCCGGATCACTTATTTTTCAGTAATCCTAATATATTAATTTCTCTGTGTTTTGTGATTTTCTGTGACAGTTTTCGGGGCGCACCCTTCAACACTCTCTCTCAGTTCCTGCTCGCGGAAACGCGTCTGCACCAGTGCCTGGCCTTGAGAGTGGTCGTTTCCCAAAATCTTCGGTGTCGTTGATCTACCTGTGACACCACTTCCAGCTCTGGACAACCGCCGTGCCCAGCACAGAACTCCCGGCACACAGCAAGCAATGGCTAACTTGTTTAATGTATGTCATAACTAACTGAACCATAGAACTGATGACAGCCGCATATGTCTCATGACATCAGCTTACTGGTTGTACAACATCTACATTGCAAGAAAGCACACAGAGTGCCCTGTTGAGTGGGTGGTTAATGTTTAGTCGATTCAGATTATAGCAACTTTTCATTTGACAAAACTTTGAACCTGAACAGTTTGTTGATACTTACACTCACCGCCCTGGGCTTCCACAGGAATTTTTCCCTGAAGGGGCAAATCTATAAACTTGCCAGTTCTGATATAACTGAGATGGTGTGTTAGAAAACGTGTTGCCCCCAATAAGTAAATTTGACAAATACCACCCTAAATTTTCATCACAAATAATCCATAGGTCGGCCAACCATAGCTGCAGAACTTTTAAGAATGTGAAGGACAACCAAACAGCTTGAAATTAGAGATGGTAATATAGTCTACATTAATCCGAGTAAAACTCCAAATCCGCAATAGAAGTTCATTGTGTTTTCACTTTATGACGACCGGTTTCATATCCTGGAGGTGTATCTCCAGGTCGTGTGAAACTAATACTTCATGTGCCACGACTTCCATGGCGCCTGTATGCATAAAAATATGTCACTCCTCGTAAAATCTCAGATGAAACGGCAGATGGGCATCCGATCCGAACTATACGTGGACTGTAAAACATCTCCAAAACTTTGTCAAAAGACGAGTACGGATAGCACATGACAATGAACGTGCGGTTAGCGCTGTATCGTGGAGTTCTGTTTGACGCTTGCCCATGTATTTTAGTTTGCTGACGACTCCCAAGAATTTTGTGTTTTAATTCTTTATTTCTCCCACGTATTTTGATGATGGTTTCATCCTATTATATGTGAATTGTTATGTACTGTCTGTGCTCGTCTTTTGACGGAGGCCGGCCGCTGTGGCCGAGCGGTTCTAGGCGCTTAAGTCCGGAACCACGCTGCTGCTACGGTCGCAGGTTCGAATCCTGCCTCGGGCATGGATGTGTGTGATGTCCTTAGGTTAGTTAGGTTTTAGTAGTTATAAGTCTAGGGGACTGATGACCTCAGATATTAAGTTCTAGAGTACTCAGAGCCATTCTTTTGACAGAGTTTTGGAGGTGTTTTGCTCGTCATGCATGGTTCGGATCGGATGCCGATCTGTCGTTTCAACTAGGGGTTTATCGAGGACTGACATATTTTTATGCATCCTTACACCTCGGAAGTCATGGCACATGAAGTATTAGTCTTTTTCATGATTGCCATAGTACTTGCGTACGGCAGAAGAGATTAAATTCTTTAAAAATTGAAATGTATAACAATTAAATAATCGCATAAAAGATTTCTGCACCTTTGCCAGTTTCGTCTCGGCACTAATTATCAAGAAACCCGTAGATGTTTCAAGTGGCTCTAAGCACTATGGGGCTTAACATCTGAGGTCATCAGTCCCCTAGACTTAGAACTACGTAAATCTAACTAACTTAAGGACATCACACACATCCATGTCCGAGGCAGGATTCTAACCTGCGACCTTAGCAGCAGCGTGGCTCCGGACTGAAGTGGGTAGAACCGCTCTGCCACAGTGGCCGGCAAACCCGTAGAAAATTGCTTGCTTTATCTAATCGAAAATGGTCGCTCTGTTATCCTTTTCTTAGTTATTAAAAAAATTATATTTATTTAAAAAATGCGTAATTGATGAATTTACTAACTCCAGAAGTTTTTATTTCGATTTGCAAGTTGCATTCACTTGTTGAGGCGTATTTCCTATCTGTTATTTGGAAACCTGCCACAGACGTTTCCCCAATATCTTCATTTTGTCAATATGTCCCTTAAGAAGTTCTTATTTAACTGATCAAGTGGTGTGGTGCACTGGTTAACACACTGGACTAGCATTCTGGAAGACACCAGTAGGTTTTCAGATAATAACTGTACCAGATCTAACTTTTCCTTACATTCCTTCAGTCGCTCATGGCAAACACTGAAATGCTGCTTTGAAACGTCCAACTGCCTTCTTCATCCTTTCACAGTCCAAGGTTGAAAACTGCCTCCTCTGAAATCGTTGTCCATGGGAAGTTAAACCCCATTGATCTTCATTTTTATACTAAATTAGTTAATTACACAAGAAATTTTAATCTCTTTGATAGAATAAGCCTGTGAACTCACCATGAAACTAAAACTGGAATTGTTCGCATAGCTTGAACCTTTTTTTCAGTTTTAGCAATCATTAAAATAAATAAAATGGAAAGCTAAAAACGGTCACAAGTAAGTAAGTAGAATAAGATTTTTCAGAACTAAATTTCTCATGTATCTGAAGAGGCTAGCTTAAAATTAGTTCACTGCCAGTGACGTATTTGGTATTGATGTGAAAATCACTCAAAAACTGTTTCTCAGTGAGCAATAGCGAGATGCATAATGGGAATTACTGGGAGGCAGGAAAACGCACTAATGGTTCAGAGAAGAGGCGAGACTGGAACACGAACGGTAATTATGTGATTAATGAAAATGGAATGACGGTGGGTGGGAAATGCCACTAGCTCATTACACGACAGACCGATCACAGAAGTACTTCGCAGGATTCCAATATTTATCGCCTCGTTATCATTCTCTTTCCTGGAAACGCAGCATTTTAGATCAGTAACATGAGTTAAGGAGCGCATATGGCATATCCATATTACAGGCCACCGTTCACAGATTAGTTCTGATTGGCTCTAGAGTCACCTTTTTCCTCTTATACGGTGAACACTGAAATACTTTCATTCAACCTTTGTCACAGCCCAACGTCAGTTCTGTTCTCAAGCCAGACGACCTGTAGTTCGTATTAAGCGACCAATAGCAAACACTTGCTTGAAATCTGTATTGATTTTCTGCATCCATCTCGCCCACTTACATACTTCCATTGAGTAACGTTTCACAACAGCTTCCAAGTGACTTACAGCTTTAATACACGTATCGAGACGACTCCTGTATTTTACCCTACCTCGAGTATTATTTTCATTTTTAAGAGTCTCCCAACTAGCGGGAACTGTAGTTAGCCTGTGAACAAAGAGCATCTCTTTCCATTTGCGTTGGACTTCCATGTTACCTAGTACTTTTGCCGTAACAACTAAGCGGAGAAGTTTATCTCGTGATACAAGCAGCCTGCTACTGAAGTTATCTCCAGCGCTTTTGTGCACGAAGTGGAACTGAACGATATTATGAAGAAAGCTGCTGAACGAAACTTCATTACATTCTCTACGGTCTCCTAGTTACAGGCGACCAACGTCGTCAGCGACGAGATAAAAAGCACGCAGAATGTTTGAACTTGTGCCTCAAACAGCGGTCCTCAGCCAAACGTAACATTAACGAACGGAAACAAGAAATGCGATACACTCACAACACCAGCTTTGATTTAATGAGCATAAAATACGATCACAATTAAAGATAAGTCATACAAACCATCCACACGTAGTAATTAGGGACACGAGACAAAAAAAATGGTTCAAATGGCTCTGAGCACTATGGGACTCAACTGCTGAGGTCATTAGTCCCCTAGAACTTAGAACTAGTTAAACCTAACTAACCTAAGGACATCGCAAACATCCATGCCCGAGGCAGGATTCGAACCTGCGACCGTAGCGGTCTTGCGGTTCCAGACTGCAGCGCCTTTAACCGCACGGTCACTTCGGCCGGCGACACGAGACAAGCTCGGTTGTTACAAGTAGGGGTTATAAAGCTAGCATTGTTCACTTTGAAGGAGCTGTTGTAGAATATACCTCAAACGATTTAGTGAAATCGCGAAAAAGTAAACGTGTATCACCGGACGGGAATCTGAACCCATACCCTCCAAGAAGTGTACCAATTATCGTACTCTTTGCCCACCTTGCCTCCTATAGATATTTGCTAGGCATATTTCAAAATGCATGTATCATGATGTCACATACACTCCTGGAAATTGAAATAAGAACACCGTGAATTCATTGTCCCAGGAAGGGGAAACTTTATTGACACATTCCTGGGGTCAGATACATCACATGATCACACTGACAGAACCACAGGCACATAGACACAGGCAACAGAGCATGCACAATGTCGGCACTAGTACAGTGTATATCCACCTTTCGCAGCAATGCAGGCTGCTATTCTCCCATGGAGACGATCGTAGAGATGCTGGATGTAGTCCTGTGGAACGGCTTGCCACGCCATTTCCACCTGGCGCCTCAGTTGGACCAGCGTTCGTGCTGGACGTGCAGACCGCGTGAGACGACGCTTCATCCAGTCCCAAACATGCTCAATGGGGGACAGATCCGGAGATCTTGCTGGCCAGGGTAGTTGACTTACACCTTCTAGAGCACGTTGGGTGGCACGGGATACATGCGGACGTGCATTGTCCTGTTGGAACAGCAAGTTCCCTTGCCGGTCTAGGAATGGTAGAACGATGGGTTCGATGACGGTTTGGATGTACCGTGCACTATTCAGTGTCCCCTCGACGATCACCAGTGGTGTACGGCCAGTGTAGGAGATCGCTCCCCACACCATGATGCCGGGTGTTGGCCCTGTGTGCCTCGGTCGTATGCAGTCCTGATTGTGGCGCTCACCTGCACGGCGCCAAACACGCATACGACCATCATTGGCACCAAGGCAGAAGCGACTCTCATCGCTGAAGACGACACGTCTCCATTCGTCCCTCCATTCACGCCTGTCGCGACACCACTGGAGGCGGGCTGCACGATGTTGGGGCGTGAGCGGAAGACGGCCTAACGGTGTGCGGGACCGTAGCCCAGCTTCATGGAGACGGTTGCGAATGGTCCTCGCCGATACCCCAGGAGCAACAGTGTCCCTAATTTGCTGGGAAGTGGCGGTGCGGTCCCCTACGGCACTGCGTAGGATCCTACGGTCTTGGCGTGCATCCGTGCGTCGCTGCGGTCCGGTCCCAGGTCGACGGGCACGTGCACCTTCCGCCGACCACTGGCGACAACATCGATGTACTGTAGAGATCTCACGCCCCACGTGTTGAGCAATTCGGCGGGACGTCCACCCGGCCTCCCGCATGCCCACTATACGCCCTCGCTCAAAGTCCGTCAACTGCACATACGGTTCACGTCCACGCTGTCGCGGCATGCTACCTGTGCTAAAGACTGCGATGGAGCTCCGTATGCCACGGCAAACTGGCTGACACTGACGGCGGCGGTGCACAAATGCTGCGCAGCTAGCGCCATTCGACGGCCAACACCGCGGTTCCTGGTGTTTCCGCTGTGCCGTGCGTGTGATCATTGCTTGTACAGTCCTCTCGCAGTGTCCGGAGCAAGTATGGTGGGTCTGACACACCGGTGTCAATGTGTTCTTTTTTCCATTTCCAGGAGTGTATTTTGTTTCCTGTCCCAATTTGCAAATCTTCGTCCAAAAGAGGTCACACTGCAAGCTTGTTTCAGAAACACGAGCAAAGAATGAAATGATAGCGAGAAGTATGGATTCTACTTCCAGAAATTAGAGCTCATTTATACTCGAAGTGTTGTAATGTCCCTCCCGCTATATTTTGCTGATTCTTTAAATGAAACATTTTTCTTTGCTGCAGTCAGGCGTGGGTAAGGGATCGTCAACAGAACACGCGTCGCACGAAATATGACCATGTTGCCTAAAAAGTCTCTCTTTTTCATATACAACTTTACAATATGGGTTGCCACAGCCGTTGAAATTCATGGTAAACTGAACCTGAATAAAACTATCAACAGCTTCAAGTGATGATTATTGTGTGACGCTACTAACCATTTGAAGCTGTTGGATTAAATTAGTGAAGCCTGTCGTGAATAAATCATCACTTACCCGCTGTTTAATGTTTTCTTCAAGTTCAGTTTACCATGTCTTAAAATTCTTCAGTTTTAAGTGAAAAAGGTTACTTTGACGGCAACAGTTCGTACCATTTACTTCCTCTATTGACTTCTTAACGTATTTCCTAACCCAACCGCAGTCACGCTATAAGTTAAAATTAGTTTCACCTTCAGACCTCAGTTTTACATTGCTGGGTGTGTTTTTCCAAATTAAATTGCCACGCTTTGAAAGTTGTCGGTAGCCTTAATACCAGGGTTGGACTTAAATAGTGGCAAATATTCATTCACGTTGTTGTTGTTATTGTTGTTGTTGTGGTCTTCAGTGCTGAGACTGGTTTCATGCAGCTCTCCATGCTACTCTATCCTGTGCAAGCTTCGTCATCTCCCAGTACCTACTGCTACCTCCATCCTTCTGAATATGCTTAGTGTATGCATTTCTTGGTCTCCCTCTACGATTTTTACGCTCCACGGTGCCCTCCAATACTAAATTGCTGATCCCTTGATGCCTCACAACATGTCCTATCAACCGATCCCTTCTTCTGGTCAAGTTGCGTCACAAACTCCACTTCTCCCCAATTCTATTCAATACCTCCTCATTAGTTATTTATATACCCATCTAATCTTCACTATTCTTCTGTAGCACCGCATTTCCAAATCTTCTATTCCCTTCTTGTCCAAGCTATTTATCGTGCATGTTTCACTTCCATACATAGCCACACTCTATACAAATACTTTCAGAAACGACTTCCTGACGCTAAACTCTATACTCGACGTTAACAAATTTCTCTTCTTCAGAAAAGCTTTCCTTGCCATTCCCAGTCTACATTTTATATCCTTTCTACTTCGACCGTCGTCAGTTATTTTGCTCCCCAAATATCAAAAGTCCTTTAGTACTTTAAGTGTCTCATTTCCTAATCTAATTCCCTCAGCATCACCCGACTTCATTAGACTACTTTCCATTATCCTCGTTTTGCTTTTGTTTATGTTCATCTTACATCCTCCTTTCAAGACACTGTCCATTCCGTTCAACTGCTCTTCCAAGTCCTTTGCTGTCTCTGACAAAATTACAGTGTCATCGGTGAACCTTCAATTTTTTTATTTCTCCTCCATGGATTTTAATACCTACTTCGAATTTTTCTTTTGTTTCCTTTACTGCTTGCTCAATATACAGATTGAATAACATCGGGGAGAGGCTACAACCCTGTCTCACTCCCTTCTCAACTACTGCTTCCCTTTCATGTCCCATATCCTTATAACTGCCAACTGGTTTCTGTACAAATTGTAAATAGCCCTTCGCTCCCTGTTATTTACCCCTGCCACCTTCAGAACTTGAAAGAGAGTATTCCAGTCAACATCGTCAAAAGCTTTCTCTAAGTCTACAAATGCTAGAAACGTAGATTTGCCTTTCCTTAAGCTACCTTCTAAGATAAGTGTAGGGTCAGTATTGCCTCACGTGTTCCAACGTTTCTACGGAATCCAACCACAACCTATACAAAAGAGTTACATGTTTGCACCTGTTACTGTCCTTCGAAGTAGTCACCAGCGTTGTGTAGAACCCGTTGTCAGCGATGCGGAAGGCGTAGTATACCGTTAGCAGAGGCTGTTCTGTTGATGGTTCGAATGGAGCGGTCTACTGCCTGTCGAATCTCTGAAACAGTTATAAGTAGTTGCACTATTTAAGCTCCAACCCTCGTATATCTGAAGGAGATATAAAAGACGACACGTTAGTGCAGCTTACGTGTCGCGTTTATCACATATGAGACAGTCAGTATTAACTGAGCCCTCAGCCCTGCACGACACACAGAGCTCCGCAGCTACCCGTCAGTGATTTCATAAACTGCGCTGATACTACTGCAGCTACTTCTGCCTGTCCGGTTACTCTCCTACTTCTCTCCGTCTCCCATTTACTCTCTCATTGTTTCACTACTTGGAACGTCTTGTTTCGCAGTTTTCTTCTCGCTTCCCCCTGCCTGTCCATAACATGACGTCGAAAGTCTCCAGCCGCCTCACTGGCTCTAATTGTGCACGTCTATTTTTCCAGAGGCTGGGTGGAAGAAGAGAGGGGTCTCTCCCCGCATGGTCACTCATTGTATCCTAAGATTGCCCTTGTCTTTTCATGATGTATCGGTTTCCCTATCAAAGACCCTATGTCTTCACTTCTTTCACCTGATGATCTCCGTCTAGCTTTGAAAAGCTGGCCTCGCTATTATTGCCGATGTGTGTTCTCTGTACTGTCCTTGGATCACTCTTTGCTCATAGATTACGTGTTATCACCATACGTGGCCACCCGACAAACTCGTGCCTGCATAGCCTGTGGCTATACTGTTCCACTTCCTTGTTAGGCCCGAAGAATGTTGTTGTCCAATTGTTACTATTTTTCTAGAGGACTTTGCTGTTTGCTGTTTTCTGTGGATGTGATATTGTTTCTCTGTGAAATGAATTAAATGCTCTGAAATGAAATGGAATGACTGATGGGGCTTAAATCAATGATGATGCAATAATATGAAATGATGTCATTGTAATCAGTCAGATGTGAGGAACATACAGTGTTAGTAATATGCATTGACAAGTGGAAAAATGTACCAATGTGAACCAAGAGCCGGGAAAACCTGTTTACCACGACTGACCACCTTAAACATTATGGCATCTAAGTATATCTCCTTGCCTGACTAATACAGAGCACCCCAGAAGTCTTTCCCTGATTACAAACATGCATAAGGCAGAAAATATGAAGCACATGTTTTATGTTAAAGTGAGGGTAACATTTTCAAGCTTTTGTGTACACACGCACGCACAAATAGATACACACAGAGTTAACAAATTTTCACATGTGCTGCTTTCGTCGCATGAAGGATATCCACGCAGTATTCCAGTTCCATCCATCAGTTGGTCAACATTTATTGCGAGATAGATTATGTATGATGCGATGCACTTATGTTTTCCGAATCTGCAACTCACGTGAGGCTCTGCGTAAGGATTTCTTGGGGATTCATACGAAAGCGTCTCTTATTGTCTGAACTGTAAGCGTACTTGGTCCAGGCCTGTCTGTTTTAGGGAGATCACAGAAGCTTCCTGTTGTCTTGAACTTTGCATACCACATATTGATACTTTTAATATCTGGTGACGGTCTATGGCATGCCGTATAGAATTTTTTCTGGACTGTTTTGGAGACTCTGCCTCGTGATACCAGAGGCACATTAGGCTTCATCCCGGGTTTGGGTACATGTTACTTACGAATGGTGTCCGATTCCACTACTGTTGTGCCACTGTGTCCTGTAAGAAAGTAACAGTAACTATGTATGTACAGAAAAACTTGGAAAGGTCATATGGGATTCAAGATAAAAGTATTTGTCTCTGCGTCGTATTTTATGCTTCATGAATGTTTGTAATCAGGGAAAGACTTCTGGGTCACTCAATACTTTCATTCGCACAAATGTTTACACCCGTGACATCTTGACAATACACTCATAGGTCCTACCATGTAGATATGTACGAAAGATCTGCGTCAAGCATGGGGACGAGCTCAGATTAACGTTTAAGGCCCCTGCCTTGCAGTAAGTTGAAAGTCTGCGTTTGAGTTCGATTGGCATAAGTTCTCAGCATTCACTAAATGTTCATTTGAATAATTCTTTTCACACATTTGCTGACAAGACATAACTACGACAGCATTGAGCAGTGATGTTCTCGCTGGTTCATCTTTTATTTTGCTAATAGTTACTGGTTGTGCAACTTTATATGGTCTCTTAGATTACCCTCAAGTATCAGGCCTTTAACGACTCACAAACAATTTGAAAACCATTAATCGTTTGTCAGTAAATGTGAAAATGTGAACCTTGTTTACTTGCAGTGAAGCAAGACGCTCCGTTCATTTTCTTTTCACCATCCAGTGATACACTTCCCGAAAAAAAAAGGAAAGAAAAAAAAGAAGAAAGAAATTCAAGCTCCCAGAAGCGAAGGACAGGAAATGAAAGTTCACATGTTGAGAACGTATGTGAAATTCCTTGAGGGATTACAGATTAGAGTCAGATTTACAAAGGACACGGCAGTACGAGACGATTTACCAGTATGACGTTGCACTCCCTCTGGCCTCTCTGCATGGACTGATTCTGTTGAGAAGGGTGCTACAAAACCGTTGTACCCTCTCCTTACTCAAGGTGGCCCACAGCGATTGTTCAGATGGTTCAAATGGCTCTAAGCACTATGGGAATTAACATCTGGGTTCATCAGTCTCCTGGACTGAGAACTACTAAAACCTAACGTATGGACATCACATACATCCATACCCGAGGCAGGATCCGAACCTGCGACCGTAGCAGCAGCGCGGTTCCGGCACAGCGATTGTAACTGGTCATAGATATCATGGATATTGGCATTGAGACACATTTGACAGCCGCTCTGGTCCCAAGCCTGTTTTAGGTGGGACAGACTAGGGGGTCTCGCTGGTGACGGTACTACCTCAACATTACTTACAGTCCATAGAGACATGCGTCACGGGCGGAAGGAGAAAGTGTTGAAAAATGGCATCAGGATACTATAGTATGAGAGTTACAACATGAGGATTGTTGTGTTGTCAGACATCCCTCAATCACTACTCGTCAGGTCCTGATGTCATATCCGATGACACTGACAATAAAACATTGCAAGAATTGAACCATTCTTATAGGCGGTTTCCCAACCCAAGGACAAGAGTGTGCCCTGAACCTCTGTCCGCTCCTCCACCTTCTTTGACAACTCCGTTGGCAGAATGAGGGATACTTACGCTGGAAGTCTTCGGCCGCCAAAGCCGAAAACAACCGTTTTGAAATGGTCCGCCATGTCATAAATGTCGTAACGCAGAAGTTAGACAACTCAAGTGGGAGACAATGGAACGCACGCACTACACCCCTCATCTCTTCCCATGCGGCTGTCACGCCTCCGGTACTTTAAAATAGACCTCGAGTGGTTGACTATTCCTGTCGGACGAGTTTGACAAGCAGACAACTACGGACTTCAAGCATCAGGACACGGTGTTTCACGAAAAGAGTATCTTCCACCTGGCGCATCGCTTGGATGATGGACTCAAGGTGATTTTGCCTTATGGCCATAACGGTTCTGGCCTGTACAGCATTCGAACGGGAACTTTTTCATCGCCCCTTGTATTACGAAATGACGCGATGGGTTTAACCAAAATTGTTTTCATCGTATTACAAAGAAAATGTCCGCAAGAGTTTTGCCCATGATGTCCTGTACACTTCCCTCTACTTCGTCACAGATCTTCCATTTGATAATTTGTTTTATGCTCATATCTTTCTTGCGACACCCCAATTAACTGATACAAAGAGAAGATGCGAACATCGGCAATATACTCCCGTCACATCTTGTCTAGTTGTCGCTAGCTAAAGAGCTCATCTGGAAGTCGTAGCTGTCTCACATTGTCAGCTAAATTAAGGACACAATTATGCTGTTTAGAGAATTTCTTCCGTGAATTATCAGTGTTCGAGAAGCTCCATTTGCAGGTCACAGTTATTCGACGTGACTGCTCATTCATTAGTTTTTTAAAAAAAGTCACTTTATAAGTATGTAGGGATGTGAGAAAATATTTGGCGAAAAGATTACATCCTTTATTTCAGAGTAAAATCTATACTAACCTTACTTAACAGTACCAATTAAAGGAAAACTGGTGTATAGTAGCCAATTTTATTAAAAATATACGACAATAATGACTGAAATGATTTCACAAATCTACATTGGAATATCAGCCTACCATAGTTAAAGAAAAAGAGGAAACTGCTATATCAGGACTGCTACACGATATGGATAAATTGTGCAATCCTGAAAAAATGATCATTACAGCCAATTCATAAATCTGAGCTGTGAGCAATAGGTATTGAAAACTTTAACATGGGAAAGAGAGAATTTGTGCTTTGTCCATTAAGGTTAGTTCAAAACACAACGGTTCCTCCATGCCGTTCAGTTACTGCTCGTTATATCTAGATTTGAATGCTACGACATTTATGAAATTTGTATGCTCTTTGTTCTTCTATACCATCTTCAAATGTTGCCCTTTAAATACACGAAACAGATTTACGCTCCGTTTCCTCAACCCCCTTTTTCTATGTGCAACAATGCAGAAACTGTTTCTTTTACGTAGGTTAGCACTATGTATCACTGATAGGACTTAAAGATAATAGATGCTATGACCAATTCTACGTGTCTCTTTTCTGGAATGCAACCAGGAGTCTTCCCTAAATCTTGCAATGTCCGTTGGTCCTCGTTGAATGGTGGACGGTGCGACCGGCGAGACCTTCCGAATTGCTCCAGCGGGGCCACTTCTATGAATTATGGAGGGCAGAGACGCCCTGCCGAGTACAGAGGACCGGTTTCATCTCAAGGAGGCCATCATAGGGGAGTAATGAATGTTCGAGGAGGCCGTAGTAACTTTCCCAGCACACGAGCTCGCTGGATTATCGGCGGACTACAGATGACTCCGTGTTTCCTAGATAATACTTCTTATTCGGACTTTTATCGTTTATACTGAACGTCTCTTCGAATGTAGAAGCTATCTAGGGGTTCGCTGTGAGACGACCATTCGTATGTTTTACGTAGAACTGTCGCTGGTGGACATACATACAAATAGGGGCTCACATCGGCAATGGAATTCGAACACACAACTCTTTGATCATTGAAAGACGTCTTACGAGAGTACGGCCAAGCAGGCAAGCATGCTACATATGGATACGCGAACTGGTATCATTAAGGACTAGGCAAAGAAACAGCCAGCGAAGTTTTAACTGTTGGCTGCATTGTGAATCCAGATGAGATACATAACAAAAGGGAAACGCTCATACATTTGAGAACTATAACTTTCATAGTTAAAACTGCATTCCCCATCAGCATCAAATGATCAAAAAAATTTAAGTTTGGCAAATATTGTTATAAATATGGAATTCTTTTTAGTGCAGTGTTTGTTTTTGAAACTGTGATAAACTCTAATCAGGAATTCGATTATATACACAATACTGATTTCGGTGTGATGAAGTAATCTTCAAGAGTCACAGCAGTATCATATACACTACTGGCCATGAAAATTGCTACACCACGACGATGACGTGCTACAGACGCGAAATTTAACCGACACGAAGAAGATGCTGTGATATGCAAATGATTAGCTATTCAGAGCATTCACACAACGTTGGCGCCTGTGGCGACACCTACAACGTGCTGACATGAGGAAAGTTTCCAACCGATTTCTCATACACAAACAGCACTTGACCGGCGTTGCCTGGTGAAACGTTGTTGTGATGCTTCGTGTAAGGAGGAGAAATGCGTACAATCACGTTTCCGACTTTGAAAAAGGTCGGTTTGTTGCCTATTTCGATTGCGGTTTATCGTATCGCGACATTGCTGCTCGTGTTGGTCGAGATACAATGACTGTTAGCAGAATATGGAACCGGTGGGTTCAGGAGGGTAATACGGAACGCCGTACTGGATCCCAACGGCCTCGTATCACTAGCAGACGAGATGACAGGCATCTTATCCGCATGGTTATAATGGATCGTGCAGCCACGCGTCGATCCCTGAGTGAACAGATGGGGACGTTTGCAAGACAACAACCATCTGCACGAACAGTTCGACGACGTTTGCAGCAGCATGGATTATCATCTCGGAGACCATGGCTGCGGTTACCCTTGACGCTGCATCACAGACAGTAGCGCCTGCGATGGTGTACTCAACGACGAACCTGGGTGCACGAATGGCAAAACGTCATTTTTTATGATGAATCCAGGTTCTGTCTACAGCATCATGATGGTCGCATTCGTGTTTGGCAACATCGCGGTGAACGCACATTTGAAGCGTGTATTCGTCATCGGCATACTGACGCATCACCCGGCGTATGGGGTGCCATTGGTTACACGTCTCGTTCACCTTTTGTTCGCATTGACGGCACTTTGAACAATGGAAGTTACATTTCAGATGTGTTACGACCTGTGGCTTTACCCTTCATTCGATCCCTGCGAAACCCTACATTTCAGCAGGATAACGCACGACCGCATATTGCAGGTCCTGTACGGGCCTTTCTGGATACAGAAAATGTTTGACTGCTACCCTGGCCACCACATTCTCCAGATCTCTCACCAATTGAAAACGTCTGGTCAATGGTGGCCGAGCAACTGGCTCGTCACAATACGCCAGTCACTACTCTTGATGAACTGTGGTATCGTGTTGAAGCTGCTTGGGCAGCTGAACCTGTACACGCCATCCAAGCTCTGACTCAATATCCAGGCGTACCAAGGCCAGAGGTGGTTGTTCTGGGTACCGATTTCTCAGGATCTATGCACCCAAATTGCGTGAAAATGTAATCACATGTCAGTTCTAGTATAATATATTTGTCCAATGAATACCAGTTTATCATCTGCATTTCTTCTTGGTGTAGCAGTTGCAATGGCCAGTGGTGTAAATTATTACATAATTATTAATTTTGATGTATTGAATTAATCCCGAAGACTCTGAGGCTAGACTCTGAGGTTTTATGTGATGAAAATAGTGATAACATACTATGACATCTGTTCTAGATACAAGGCGATGATTTTGACAATAGCCGTGTTGCTCATACTTTAGTGTCAAATAAATTAAGAGGCAGAACCTCTTCTAAGTATATTGAGATTCCTAGGAAAGTAGCATGTTTATTTCCTACCCCCAAGGCAATTCCTCCCTATTTATCGATTGTAATTTTTCGTTTGTAGTTCACTGTTGGTATCTGAGTTTAAATATTGTCATTTTGTCACTTGGTAACAGCGAGTGGAGCTCTGGAAGTTAGAAAACGGATTGCCAAGTGAAGAAATAGGAACATTTCCGACATATTCTTCTCTCTGAGTTCAATAGAGGGATGACAGCAGCGGAGGCAGCCAGATACATGGGCACCGTGTATGGGGATAATGCTATTGGACGGATCACGGCAAGAAAATAGTTTTCTTTTGAGAAGGATCATTTTGACATTAGTGTCTCGCGACATTCAGGAATACCATCAGGGTTGGAAGAAGATCGTGTAAGCTCATTAATCGACGATGATCCACGTCAGTGTACTTGAGTTCAGGCAAATGTGATAAATTGCGATCATTATACCACCGTACATGCGTCGAGGAAGGTTCAAAAATCGGGTGTTTGGGATACCTCATGCTCTAAGTCAAAAATACCAACAATTAGCTGGTGGCCATTGGGCTCATCACTGCTTGCTTGTCATCAACTGACTCGTGAATAACACCGACCATACCAACCCAAGCTGTATCATTACTGGTGCCGACGAATGATGTCTTTGAGCTAACGTTTTTTTTTGTCATCAGTCTACTGACTGGTTTGATGCGGCCCGCCACGAATTCCTCTCCTGTGCTAACCTCTTCGTCTCAGAGTAGCACTTGCAACCTACGTCCTCAATTATTTGCTTGACGTATTCCAATCTCTGTCTTCCTCTACAGTTTTTGCCCTCTACAGCTCCCTCTAGTACCATGGAAGTCATTCCCTCATGTCTTAGCAGATGTCCTATCATCCTGTCCCTGCTCCTTATCAGTGTTCTCCACATATTCCTTTCCTCTCCAATTCTGCGTAGAACCTCCTCATTCCTTACCTTATCAGTCCACCTAATTTTCAACATTCGTCAATAGCACCACATCTCAAATGCTTCGATTCTCTTCTGTTCCGGTTTTCCCACAGTCCATGTTTCACTACCATACAATGCTGTACTCCAGACGTACATCCTCAGAAATTTCTTCCTCAAATTAAGGCCGGTATTTGATATTAGTAGACTTCTCTTGACCAGAAATGCCTTTTTGCCATAGCGAGTCTGCTTTTGATGTCCTCCTTGCTCCGTCCGTCATTTGTTATTTTACTGCCTAGGTAGCAGAATTCCTTAACTTCATTGACTACGTGACCAGAAATCCTGATGTTAATTTTCTCGCTGTTCTCATTTCTACTGCTTCTCATTACCTTCGTCTTTCTCCGATTTACTCTCAAACCATACTGTGTACTCATTAGACTGTTCATTCCGTTCAGCAGATCATTTAGTTCTTCTTCACTTTCACTCAGGATAGCAATGTCATCAACGAATCGTATCATTGATATCCTTTCACCTTGTATTTTAATTCCACTCCTGAACCTTTCTTTTATTTCCATCATTGCTTCCTCGATGTAAAGATTGAAGAGTAGGGGCGAAAGGCTACAGCCTTGTTTTACACCCTTCTTAATACGAGCACTTCGTTTTTGATCGTCCACTCTTATTATTCCCTCTTGGTTGTTGTACGTATTGTATATGACCCGTCTCTCCCTATAGCTTACCCCTACTTTTTTCAGAATCTCGAACAGCTTGCACCATTTTATATTATCGAACGCTTTTTCCAGGTCGACAAATCCTATGAAAGTGTCTTGATTTTTCTTTAGCCTTCCTTCCATTATTAGCCGTAATGTCAGAATTGCCTCTCTCGTCCCTTTACTTTTCCTAAAGCCAAACTGATCGTCACCTAGCGCATTCTCAATTTTCTTTTCCATTCTTCTGTATATTATTCTTGTAAGCAGCTTCGATGCATGAGCTGTTAAGCTGATTGTGCGATAATTCTCGTACTTGTCAGCTCTTGCCGTCTTCGGAATTGTGTGGATGATGCTTTTGCGAAAGTCAGATGGTATATCGCCAGACTCATATATTCTACACACCAACGTGAATAGTCGTTTTGTTGCCACTTCCCCCAATGATTTTAGAAATTCTGATGGAATGTTATCTATCCTTTCTGCCTTATTTGACCGTAAGTCCTCCAAAGCTCTTTTAAATTCCGATTCTAATACTGGATCCCCTATCTCTTCTAAATCGACTCCTGTTTCTTCTTCTACGTAAGTAAAAGAAAAGAATGGTCGAGCCCAAACAAAGCAACAACTAACTGCCCGAACAAAGACCTCCGCACATCCATAAAAGATAAGGTTATGTATCTGGTGGGACAGCCACGGTGTGGTATACTGTTAATTTCTTCCCCGAGGTGCGAATATGAGTAACTCAAAAATGGATACCCTCGGAGTAGTGAAACAAATCACTTAATAAAATCAAGTCTTCCAATCCACACTGCATATCAATTAGATTGGTTCAAATGGCTCTGAGCACTATGTGACTTAACTTCTGAGGTCATCAGTCGCCTAGAACTTAAAACTAATTAAACCTAACTAACCTAAGGACATCACACACATCCATGCCCGAGGCAGGATTCGAACCTGCGACCGTAGCGGTCGCTCGGCTCCAGACTGTATCGCCTAGAACCGCACGGCCACTCCGGCCAGCTATATCAATTAGATTCGTTTCGAGTATGTTAATGTAGTAGCTTCATATCTAACAATTATATAAAACCGCTCGCTCACGAAAGATCCGTACAAAAAGATTGGAATGCTGCACAGGTCACACCAATATTCAAGAAAGGCGCTAGGAATAATCCAGTATATTACAGGCCCATATCATTAATGTCGATATGCAACAGGATTTTGGATGTTGTGTTCCAACACTATGAGTTGCCTCTAAGAGAACAGTCTATTGACACACAGTCAACACGGATTTGGAAACATTGTTCTTGCGAAATACAACTAGCTGTTTACTCACTCGAAGTGTTGAGTGCTATCGACAAAGGATTTCAAATAGATTCCGTACGCTTAGATTTTCAGAAGGCTTTTGACACCGTACTTCACGAGCGGCTTGTAATCAAATTGCATGCTTATGGAATATCAGATAGGCGACTGGATTCGTCATTTTTTGTCAGAAAGGTCACAATTGGTAGTAACTGACAGAACGTCATCGAGTAAAACAGAAGTGATTTCTGGCGTTTTCCAAGGTAACATTACAGGCCCCCTGTTGTTCCTTAGGACGCAATCTGAGAAGTCATCTTAGTTTGTTTTTAGATGATGCTGTCGTTTATCCTCGAGTAAAGTCATCATAAGGTTAAAACCAATTGCAAAACGGGTTAGATAACATATATGCATGGTGCCAAAGTTGGAAACTGACCCTAAATAATGGTAAGTGTGAGGTCATCCACATGAACTCTAAAAGGAGTCCGTAACACAATAAATCAGTCAAATCTGAAGGTCATAAATTCAACTAAATACCTAAGAATTACAATAATGAACAACTTGAATTGGTAATGTTGTGAGGAAAGCAAACCAAAGACTGCGTTTTATTGACAGGACACTTAAAAGATGCAACATATCTACTAAAGAGACTGCCTATACTAAGCTTGTCCGTCCTGTTTTGGAGTTCTGCTGCGCGGTGTTGGGGTCCTTACTAGACAGTATTAGCGTACGTCGAGAAAGCTCAAAGAACCGCAGCACGTTTTTTTACTATCGAGAAATAGGGGAGAGAGTGTCATTGACATGATACATGACCTAGGGTGGACATCATTAAAACAAAGGCGTTTTTCGTTACGGAGAGATCTTCTCATGAAATTTCAATCACCAATGTGAAAATATTTCGTTTATGCCGACCTACACAGGAAGAAAAGATCATAATAATAAAATAATGGAAATCAGAGGTCACGCGGACAGATTTAACTTCGAGGATGGATTTTTTTTTTTTTTTTGTGATCAGTCTACTGACTGGTTTGATGCGGTCCGCCACGAATTCCTTTCCTGTGCTAACCTCTTCATCTCAGTGTAGCACTTGCAACCTACGTCCTCAATTATTTGCTTGATGTATTCCAATCTCTGTCTTCCTCTACAGTTTTTGCCCTCTACAGCTCCCTCTAGTACCATGGAAGTCATTCCCTCATGTCTTAGCAGATGTCCTATCATCCTGTCCCTTGTCCTTATCAGTGTTTTCCACATATTCCTTTCCTCTCCGATTCTGCGTAGAACCTCCTCATTCCTTACCTTATCAGTCCACCTAATTTTCAACATTCGTCTATAGCACCACATCTCAAATGCTTCGATTCTCTTCTGTTCCGGTTTTCCCACAGTCCATGTTTCACTACCATACAATGCTATACTCCAGACGTACATCCTCAGAAATTTCTTCCTCAAATTAAGGCCGGTATTTGACATTAGTAGACTTCTCTTGGCCAGAAATGCCTTTTTTGCCATAGCGAGTCTGCTTTTGATGTCCTCCTTGCTCCGTCCGTCATTGGTTATTTTACTGCCTAGGTAGCAGAATTCCTTAACTTCACTGACTTCGTGACCATCAATCCTGATGTAAAGTTTCTTGCTGTTCTCATTTCTACTACTTCTCATTACCTTCGTCTTTCTCCGAAGGTGGAATAACAGAGAATTATTGCGAAGGTAGTTCCTCTGCCAGGAACTTGAGTGTTATTTCCAGAGTAGTCATGTAGATGTAGATGTAAAGGTAGATCAACGACTGGAAAGACTGCATGAAGTGATGCTATTCGACGATAACGCCTGCCCGCATTCTGCTCCACTGCACAAAAACAGCATAGGAGTTGGATTTGGATGTCATTCCTCGTCCACCTTATTCACCTGATCTTGTGCCCCAAAATTTTTATATTTTCTGCTCTCTATGGAACATCCTTCCAGGAACTTCCTTTCTGGGTGAAAATGCGGTACGAACCGGGCTCTAAAAGTTTTTCGCCTCAAAAACACGTGATTTTTACAGTGCCGGAATCAAAAACTTACGCCAATGTTGGCAGACTGTTGTAAATAGTGAAGAAATATATATTTATGACTTAAGTCTGTTACGTGTATCTGTTGTCATTAAAATTATGGAAAAGAACTACGAACATATGTACCAAACTCATAATTATCATACTGACCTCGTCGGCTGTCGTCTGAATGTGTAACCGTCATATTTGTGACACCAGTAAGAATCTAGTTACAAAGCTGGTCTAATATTCGGTACGTTCGTATTTCTTCATTAAGTGGCAACGCGGATCTGTACGAAAGGCTTCTGAAAGTCACACAATACAGCAGCGAAGTGCCCACTGGTACATACTGCCTTTTGGATCTCGTGGAAGAACAGGGCGACGTGGACTTAATACAATCGTTATTTGCGGAATTCAAGTTTATTCCAACGAAGTCAACCTCTGCTCTCCAGAAAATTCACTATGTTCAAGAATTACCCACATTATAAATTCTATAATTCACTGACGTTAATGATATTATACTATGATTGTGTGCGTCTGTGCGACGATCTCTCTTGAAAATGGGAAATCCTGCACATCTTTCCCATCAGTTGAAAATAATTTCTCCTTCAGCGGCGTACGGTAGAATGCCCCGGGATGAGAAGCAAGATTTTTCGTATAGTATGATCATATAAGTATCCCATCACCTTTCTTTTCTTTAGCGATTATAGACGATTGTCAGGACCGCGATCAGTTATTTCGAGATCTGTGATTTGGTGTTGGCGCGACGTTTATCGACAGAGGTATTTAACCTACTGCGATTCATAAGCGGAAAAATATTTGTCGTTTTGTTTTTCACTGAATCCCTTCAAGAGACGAAAAAGTTTGTGATACAACAGATGCCGGAGTTAACAGTGAAGGTATGCAAAAATAATGGCGATATACATGGAAAAGAGCGCCGGTCTGCCTAGGCACAGCTTCACTTTTTCGTAAATATCTTTTTTGTCACTGGCAGTGGTGAATATCCACAATAAGGATGGAAGACCAACAATGATGTGTTCAGATAAGAAACTATATAAGAAAGCGATGTAGTTTTTCATCCGTACTGTTAAGGCTATAAATCTGAGAGGCGGTAGCTGAAGTAAAACGAAGGGATTAAAATTCAAGAGTACCAGTAATGAGATACGCTGATGACATTGCTCTCCCGAGAGAAATTGAGAGAGAATCGTAGGATCTGTTAAATAGAACAAACAGTAATGAATTCACACTGTAGATTGAGAGTATGCCGAAGAAATACCGAAGTACTGAGGAGCTGCAGAAATAAGATGAGTGACAAACATAACAGTACAGGCAGGGTCTGTGAAGCAGACGAAGTGAAGGAATTCTGTTACTTTCGAACAAAAAAAACATTACAGAGGAAGCAAGGTTAAAAGAAAGAAACACTTGCATAGGACTGTATTCCCGGCGAAAAGGCCTTCTAGAATCAAACATTAGTCTTAATTTGAGTTAGAAATTACTGAGAATGTAGATTTGAAACATAGCATTGTTGATAGTAGTGAAAAGTGGACTATAGAAAAACCACAGAGGAAAAGAATGCAAGGATTTGATATATGCTGCAGTAGAAGGATGTTGAAAAACAGATTTACTGGTAAGATAAGGAATGAGATTCTCCGCAGAATCGACGAGGAAAGCAACATACGGAAAACATTGGCAACAAGAAGGGACAGGATGGTACGACATATTGTAAGACAACAAAGAATAACCTACGTGCTACAAGAGGCAGCAGTAGAGCGTAACAACGCTATGGTAATAGAATTGTAAAAATGCTCCGAAGGGAAAAAATTACAACACCAAGGAACAGTTGTGCAACATAAAGTAAAACTGTTAGGTGTGTATCTACATCTCAAAGATAACGTTAATTCAGATTTCCCGCCAGTCGAATAAGAGTGGCACTAATAGCGCATCTATGAGGATGAAAATCGCGCATGCCCTAAACACACACTGTAACGGTCAGCAGCGTTAGTTTCATTTGTGGTTGGACGCTGTGAGTTGATGTTAATAAAGAATGCTGTTCTGTGTCACTTCTCAAATTACGCCCCAAACACACGCTGTAACGGTTGGGAGCGTTAGTTTCATTTGTGGTTGGACGCTGTGAGTTGATGCTAATCAAGAATGCTGTTCTGTGTCACTTCTCAAATTACGTCCTAAACACACGCTGCAACGGTCGGGAGCGTTAGTTTCTTTTGTGGTTGGACGCTGTGAGTTGATGTTAATCAAGAATGCTGTTCTGTGTCACTTCTCAAATTACGCCCTAAACACACGCTGTAACGGTCGGGAGCGTTAGTTTCATTTGTGGTTGGACGCTGTGAGTTGATGTTAATCAAGAATGCTGTTCTGTGTCACTTCTCAAATTACGCCCTAAACACACGCTGTAACGGTTGGGAGCGTTAGTTTCATTTGTGGTTGGACGCTGTGAGTTGATGTTAATCAAGAATGCTGTTCTGTGTTACTTCTCAAATTACGCCCTAAACACACGCTGTAACGGGTGGGAGCGTTAGTTTCATTTGTGGTTGGACGCTGTGAGTTGATGTTAATCAAGAATGCTGTTCTGTGTTACTTATCAAATAACGCCCTAAACACACGCTGTAACGGTCGGGAGCGTTAGTTTCATTTGTGGTTGGACGCTGTGATTTGATGTTAAACAAGAATGCTGTTCTGTGTCACTTCTCAAATTACGTGGCACAAAAATCAAATTGCAATTTAACCACAGCTACTCAAAAGTGATAGGAAGCTAGGGATCTTTGCTGATGCACAAACTCGTGGTTGGTAAATGATTTTAATTTCAACTACAAGACGAATTTCATTATTACAGAATTACAAAATCAGACTAACAATAAGAAAATAGGATTGGGACCTTTGTTCTCTTATGGAAATACACTACTGACGTTAACCAGAAAACTATGTGACTGGATCATGAATAAATATAACAAAAAGTTGTGTAAAAATAATAATTAGATCTGATTGCAAAAGGATCACAGACAGTCACCACCATAAGCAGACTATTAAATTCATTGCTTTAGTAACCAATATTTACACAACACTAATGGTTCCGCTTGAGTTACTTAAGAAAGGAACTCGTCCGTCCTGGCGGACAGGCCGGATACTCAACTAGAGGATGGAAGCGCGGCTTATATACGGTGGTACTCGGAACTAACGAGTAGAAAGCAACCGCCAAGCAATTTCGAAGATGATCAGGCTGCAAGCCAGGATAGAAAACTCGCCGAACAGACGATCTCAGCCTGCCCACCAAGGCGACAAACCCCATCTGCCCCATCTACCTAACCATTTCTGTAACAGCAAATAATTCACGCAACAGACAAATGCAACTCGTGATTAAGCATATTCAAGACCATGCACGGCTTACTAACTACGTGACTACCTGTAACATAACTGCAAACTAAATTGAGACATTTACCGAATAAAATGACAGTTAAAATTACAGTGACTTAACAAAAGCTCTGGCCTTCATGTTAAAAGAAGTCTAAAACCAAAACTGGACGAAGAGCACATTAATTATCATATTACATCAAATTAAGACTGCAAGGAACCTTTAAAACGAGCAGTAAAGCTCTACTCCCTTTGCATTTTCCAAAATTATTAAACTCCACTCCTAGGAAACAACACTTCGAAGTCCTAGACAACGGAAGTTCATTACACTACCGGCCATTAAAATTGCTACACCACGAACATGACGTACTACAGACGCGAAATTTAACAGACAGGAAGAAGATGCTGTAATATGCTAATGATTAGCTTTTCAGAGCATTCACACAAGGTAGGCGCCGGTGGCGACACGTTCAACGTGCTGACACGAGTTAAGTGTCCAATCGATTTCTCATACACAAACAGCACTTGACCGGCGTTGCCTGGTGAAACGTTATTGTGATGCCTCGTGCAAGGAGGAGACACGCGTAACATCACGTTTCCGATTTTGGTAAAGGTCGGATTGTAGCCTATCGCGATTGCGGTTTATTGTATCACGACATTGCTCCTCGTGTTGGTCGAGATCGAGTGACTGTTAGCAGAATATGGAATCGGTGGGTTCAGGATGGTAATAGGGAACGCCGCGCTGGATGCCAACGGCCTCGTATCACTAGCAGTCGAGATGACAGGCATCTTATCCGCTTGGCTGTACCGGATCGTGCAACCACGTCTCGATCCCTGAGTCAACAGATGGGGACCTTTGCAAGACAACAACCATCTGCACGAACAGTTCGACGTTTGCAGCATCATGGACTATCAGCACGGAGACCATGGCTGCGGTTATCCTTGACGTTGCATCACAGACAGGAGCGCCTGCGATGGTGTACTCAACGACGAACCTGGGTGCACGAATGGCAAAACGTCTTTTTTATGATGAATCCAGGTTCTGTTTACAGCATCATGATGGTCGCATACGTGTTTGGCGACATCGCGGTGAACGCACATTGGAAGCGTGTATTCGTCATCGCCATACTGGTGTATCACCCGGCGTGATGGTATGGGGTGCCATTGGTTACAAGTCTCTCCCACCTCTTGTTCGCATTGATGAAGAGTGGACGTTACATTTCAGATGTGTTACGACCCGCGACTCTACCCTTCATTCGAACCCTACGAAACCCTACATTTCTGCAGGATAATGCACGACCGCATATTGCAGGTCCTGTAACGGCCTTTCTGGATACAGAAAATGTTCGACTGCTACCCTGGCCAGCCCATTCTGCACATCTCTCATCAATTGGAAACATCTGGTCAATGGTGGCCGAGTAACTGAGTCGTCACAATACGCCAGTCACTACTCTTGATGAACTGTGGTATCGTGTTGAAGCTGCATGGGCTGCTGCGCCTGAACACGCCATCCAAGCTCTGTTTGACTCAATGCCCAGGCTTATGAAGGCCGTTATTACGGCCAGAGGTGGTTGTTCTGGGTACTGATTTCTCAGGATCTATGCACCAAAATTGCGTGAAAATGCAGTCACATGTCAGTTCTAGTAAAATATATTTGTCCAATGAATACCAGTTTATAATCTGCATTTCTTCATGGTGTAGCAATTTTATTGGTCAGTAGTGTATAACACACTCTTATTCAGAACCATGTTAATTGATCTCCGGCAGATACAACATACCACAACAAGTTTCACAAATTTTCACAGGTTAACAGCAGAATATGAGTCATATGTAACTTCATGCTTCCAGTTACGCGAAGAGGAGATGTCCAGTATGAGATGACTGACACGCCACCGTTTCGCACGCAATCGCGTCGACTAACCAGCACCGCACACCCAGCGTGCGGCAAAACGGCAAGGCCGGCGGGGACGGCGAAGCCCAGGCGCAGAGGATAGAGATGAGGGCCTGCTTTCTAAACATGTTGCCTCGTTGAACGCCGACCGGAGAAAGACTCCGGCCACACGCCAAGCCGGAAAACCGAGGGGGAACAGTGAGAGGTACAAGAGCAGACGAGTGTCGATGTCAGAGACGCAAGTGGAGCCTAAGTAGCGCCAGTCGCAACATATCAAATGCCTTTAAGGCAACAGATATGCCATTATCAACATCTGGCTGAACTTGAACTTGGTCGTATAGTAGAGCTACGAAAAGCTGGATTTCCTTTTGCAATATTGCAGAAAGACGTGTCAGGAATGTAGCCACTGTACATGACTACTGGCAGCGGTGGTCACGAGAACCTACAGTCGCAGGAAAACCGGATTCAGAACGGCCAAATTGCACTGAAACCTCCCCTTAGAAAAATTGATTAATTACTGTGCTGATAAACCTCTTACATTATTTGATTTTCAAACAGCTGAGCAGAACTGAACGTACTCAGACATTTCGCTTTTTACCTATTCTGATCAACACTAAACTGACACACAATATTTTTAGCGCAACGCAATATCATTTTCAATAATCACTACAAATGAATGACCCTGACTAACAATAACCTATACCTTTCATGAATCACTTACCTCACAAAAGTCTTCGTTACTCAAACTAGTGCAATACAGCGAGCGCCAATACTGACAGCTAAATATAAGATTCTAACTACTGAAGGCACTAACTACTGATAGACATAGCAAATGAAAGATTTTGATAGAGAACAAAAAATGTCTTTACCTTAACAATGTTCAAAAGTCATCATATAAGTATACCGGGACCGAAGTTTGGAATGTAGCCTCATACGAGAAATAAAATATTCCTGGAAAGTCTCGTTTTTATCAATTTTTGTCGGAATTGCCTCTGCGAACACTTTCCATCGCGGGCTCTCCTCGGCTTGAGTTTGTGACGAACCTGCAGTTTGTGCGCCTGTAAGTGCATCCTTTTATGGACGATATCGTTTACTGTCGAAAGAAGTAGCTGTAAACGCCTACTTGCTTATGGGACTGGCTTACGAGGGCTCCGCTGGAAGGACATACAGATTAACTGGATTTGCGGGCATGCTTGGTGACACAATCACAAAAGCAAAAATCCCAGTATACAGAAACCGCTGGTCCCATTTGTGGATTGCACTGTAAGTGGGAACATCGTCAGTTGATCACAGTCCACACTCACACCGAAAACGACATTGTTCCAGTGTAGCAGACTTTAGCTGCGCAACAAAGCACGCCTTCGCTCCTGCCGTGGAATCCACACGGCTTCTAACACATTTTTACGTTAACAAAGCAGTTACGCGCATGCGCATGCGGTATCAACTGCCGCAACCAAACACATAAAATATATTCAGTTACCATACTTGCAGAAGCAAATCGACAATAAATATCTCAATTACGTATCAAGTTATTACGTTTTACATTATTATATTGTAACCCAGACACTCAATGTATTTTGTTATTCGACTAAATGGAATAATAAAATATTTCCAAACTCTCCATATTATCGAAATAAAAGTATTCATTTTATATTTGCTTGCAGTTGTTTTCTGAAATTAAAAAAAAAAAACTCCGAAAACTGCGGTTTCTCCAGAAGAGGTAATGTGTGACAAGGTGCAACATGGTCACGTACCTACGAACGAATATTTTTTTCAAATATAAGCGTAGCAGACGAGAAAATCTTGTCAGTACTGGTTTTAAAACCATACAATATTTTACTCACCACAAAACTCTATAATTGAAGAATTAACTACACCCTCAAAATAGATTTAATAGATTATATAGCACTTAAATACACTGGAATGACAAAAATCATGGGGTACCTCCGAATATCGTGTCGGACCTTTTGTCCGGCGTAGTGCAGCAATTCGATGTGGCATGGACTCAGCAAACCGTTGCTTCCTTCAGAAATATTGAGCCATACTGCCTCCTATAGCTGCCCGTAAGTGCGAAAGTGTTGACGCTGCAGGCTTTTGTGAACCAACTGACCTCTCGATTGTGTTCCATGAATGTTCGATGGAATTCATGTCGGGCGATTTGACTGACCAAATCCTTGGCTCTAATTGTCCAGAATGTCCTTCGCACCAATCGCAAGTAACTGTGGTTCGGTGACAAGACACATTGCCATCCATAAAAATTCCATCTTTTTCTTTTTTTTTTATTTTGGAACATGAAATCCATGAATGGCTCCAAATGGTCACGAAGGAGTCGAACGTAACCATTTCCATCCAAAAATCGGTCCAGTTGGACCAGAGGACCCATTCCATTCCATGTAAAGACAGTCCAAATCATTATGGAGCCGCCACCAGCCTGCACAGTACCTTGTCCACAACTTGGATCCATGGCTTCGTAGGACATGTGCCACACTCAAGCCCCAGCTCTTATTATCTGAAATCGGAACATACGTGATTAGGCCACAGTTTTCCAGTCGTTTAGCGTGCAACCGATATGGTCACGAGCTCGGGAGAGGTGTTGCAGGCCACGTTACGCTGTTAGCAAAGGCACTCGGTTCGGTCGTCTTCTGCCATAGCCCATTAACGCCCAATTTCACGCACTGTCCCAACGGATACATCCCACATTGGTTTCTGCGGTTATTTCACACAGTGTTGTTTGTCTGTTAGCCCTGACAACTCTGCACAAACACCGCTGCTCAGGGTAGTTACTTGAAGGCCGCCATCCACTGCGTTGTCCGTGGTGAGAGGTAATGCCCGAGATTTGATGTTCTCAGCACACGCTTGACACTGTGGATCTCGTAATATTGACTTCCCTAACAATATCTAATATGGAATGTCCCATGTGTACAGCTCCAACAATCATACTGCATTCAAAGTCCTTTAATTCCTGTCGTGCGGCGGTAATCACGACGGTAATCTTTTCACATGAATAACATGCTTACAGATGATAGCTCCGCCAATGTGATGCTGTTTTATGACGTGTGTACGCTATACTACCACCATTTGTATATGTGGATATCGCTATTCCATGATTTTTGTCATCTCATATACGCAGATGCCTTAATATTTGCAAAAGCTCCAGAAAACACATCCTCATGTCTCACAACATCAAGAATGATATAAAATGGTGGGAACTGCTTACGGTGGTCTCATGTGTATGGTCCTTCATGTGACTCTAAAATCGGTCAATAGACTGAAACACCGACGAGGAGTCATCATTTTTCTTAGGCACACTAACCTCCAGGTCCAACAGTCTCTTATAACTGAAGGTAGTTTCTTACGTGGTAGGTATCTGCACGTAACGTTTCATTTCGATGACAGACGCCTATCAACTCCAATGACATTTCCGTTATCCAGAAATATTACTATAAACCATCAGGTTACCTTCCATTCAGAAAGCTGTTGCACTCAGCGACTGTTACATTGACGTAAATTATAGAGTCCAGCGATCAGTCGCCCTTTTTAAATTTTACTGTGCAGATTTAGCTTAAGGCTAGAAGCTAGCCATTCTCAATGCACTATTATTTTCGCTCAGTGCTTGTAGTTCCCTGCTGGTCGGGCTTTATCCACAGTTCATAGTATTCAGTGAATTGTGGACGAAGCCCGACCAACAGGCAATTACATGCACTAAGCGAAAATAATAGTGCATTGAGAATGGCTAGCTTCTAGCCGAAATGTAGATCTGCGCAATAAAATTTAAAATGGATGACTGATCGCTGCAATCTATAATTTACATTACGATAAACTCCCATTTTGGTAACAGAAGCTACGGTATAGTAAGTAAATAAAAGATCCTTGTTGATTTACGCATTCTCTGTAGTGTAATGAGGCTAACTATAACTACACATTTTTAACTTCAGAATGTAATGAGGCTAACTATAACTACACATTTTTAACTTCAGAATAAGCCTTTAGTTTAACTTCCAGTGAGTACTACTAACTAGAACTGAGCAAACCATCCTAATTCAGAATGGTCGGATATGAAACCTGCTCCTCCCAAATCCGAGTGTAGTACGCATTGTCCCATCTCGTTCTCTTATCGTCCAGAGTGAACGGAAGGTTGCCCATAACTATTACACAAGGGCGGCAAGACAAAAAGAAGAAAAATGCTTTCCTGTAGCTCGTTTGTATGTATTAGCATTAATTCTAATTCCTCTGAGGCCGACTTTCCATGTCTGAATCGTTCGGTATCCATTACAAAGGGGCTCGGAGAATTAATGACAGACTCCGCTGCAAAGTCATTTCGTATAGTTTCTGATCTCACAGCCGCTACCTCTCACGAATTCTTGCCGTCAGGCTTCTAAAGAACTTTCCGATTTATCAGTGAAACAAATCTGGAAATTGGGTTTTACGCAATTTCTCCGATATTCTAGTAAATGGCTATCCTCGGTGATTCCATTCTTGTTAGCGTCTGATATTTTTTCGACAGTCACGTTTTCAATGATCCTTAAACGTCTCACAACTTCTATGAAACGTTTCTCATTTTCTCAGACAATCCAGAATGTATTTCCTTTTATTAAAATTATAAACAGGTCTAAATGACATCACTTATTAAAAACTATTCAGTTCCCCATGTTTCCAGTTTGGACACAGAAGCTAAGAATGATTTTGAATATGAAGAAATATTGCTAATTTCAGCTGCCGATGCCTTTCTGTTACAGTTATTCTCCTGTTTCACGGCTGAACATAGGATTAAACTATATGTACAATCTTTCATAACACAGCCGCAATGAAGTGAAACAGAGCATAGAGACGGTAGGTATACAGAAGTGTTCAAAAATTTTACATGAGTTTATCAACAGTTTTTCTTGAATTTACTCTACGGATTGTGGAACTTGTGGTCACCACAAAAAATAATCCGAACGAAAAATTCCAGAGCGGCATTCTGCCGTAAGATTCAACAGCACCTGCTCTTCTGTGACCAAAACGGTTTGTTTTACTTAAAGTTCAATCACCTTCGAGAATGAAGAGGTGCCAAGTAGATCTACATCTACATCTACATTGATACTCCGCAAGCCACCCAACGGTGTGTGGCGGAGGGCACTTTACGTGCCACTGTCATTACCTCCCTTTCCTGTTCCAGTCGCGTATGGTTCGCGGGAAGAACGCCTGTCTGAAAGCCTCCGTGCGCGCTCTAATCTCTCTAATTTTACATTCGTGATCTCCTCGGGAGGTATAAGTAGGGGGAAGCAATATATTCGATACCTCATCCAGAAACGCACCCTCTCGAAACCTGGCGAGCAAGCTACACCGCGATGCAGAGCGCCTCTCTTGCAGAGTCTGCCACTTGAGTTTATTAAACATCTCCGTAACGCTATCACGGTTACCAAATAACCCTGTGACGAAACACGCCGCTCTTCTTTGGATCTTCTCTATCTCCTCCGTCAGACCGATCTGGTACGGATCCCACACTGATGAGCAATACTCAAGTATAGGTCGAACGAGTGTTTTGTAAGCCACCTCTTTTGTTGATGGACTACATTTTCTAAGCACTCTCCCAATGAATCTCAACCTGGTACCCGCCTTACCAACAATTAATTTTATATGATCATTCCACTTCAAATCGTTCCGCACGCATACTCCCAGATATTTTACAGAAGTAACTGCTACCAGTGTTTGTTCCGCTATCATATAACCCTACAGTAAAGGATCCTTATTTCTATGTATTCGCAATATATTACATTTGTCTGTGTTAAGGGTCAGTTGCCACTCCCTGCACCAAGTGCCCATCCGCTGCAGATCTTCCTGCATTTCGCTACAATTTTCTAATGCTGCAACTTCTCTGTATACTACAGTATCATCCGCGAAAAGCCGCATGGAACTTCCGACACTATCTACTAGGTCATTTATATATATTGTGAAAAGCAATGGTCCCATAACACTCCCCTGTGGCACGCCAGAGGTTACTTTAACGTCTGTAGACGTCTCTCCATTGATAACACCATGCTGTGTTCTGTTTGCTAAAAACTCTTCAATCCAGCCACACAGCTGGTCTGATATTCAGTAGGCTCTTACTTTGTTTATCAGGCGACAGTGCGGAACTGTATCGAACGCCTTCCGGAAGTCAAGAAAAATAGCATCTACCTGGGAGCCTGTATCTAATATTTTCTGGGTCTCATGAATCATTAAAGTGACAGAAAATGTGTGTCCCTTTTCGATGTGACAGAATAAAATATCACTGTGAGGCTGGGTTCAAATCCGGAGGAATGTTCGGAAGAGGGAAATGGGTTTGTTGCATAGCAATATACGAGTTTGTATAGTGCGTGCTGCTACGAAACGAATCGCTAATGCATATGAACTGTCAGTGAAAGAAGGAAATGGAAACCAAAAGATTACAAACAGCACAAATTATTGTACAAAATCATATCGAGTACTATGAGTGCATTCCATACACCCGACTGTACCACTGTATCGAGATTCCTTAACCAGACTAATAGTTTTTACTGTAGATTATATAACGCATTGTACTCCTGAGGGGAGTGACGGAGAATGGCTTTTATTTTATATGACGCCTTGATAATAACGTTGCCACACAAGCTGTCGTAAATACTTTTCTGACTCCTTGAAGTTGATCGAAACTGGTTTGTAATAAAGATTTTTATCAGTATATCAGTATATCTTGGCAGGTGTGAAATGGTCTTTTTTTCAGTTAGATAAAGATGCAGGGAAGCTGGAGGAAATTTGCTTACTGGACATTTGCAACTAAACTGAGATGTTTCAAAAGAAGCACGCACTTCTCAGGTTGCTTAAAAGAGTGGAAAGAGTTTATTTCGTTTCAACGGAAATAACGGGGCCAAATTCTGAGTATTGATACCAGCACCGTCTTGGGCCTTTAAAATGAGCTCAAAAGGTGGAAAGAATACGTTGAAATTCTTTTCAAACATAAGAGGTCCTTTCTTCCGTTATGAGATAACAAATGAAATTAGTTCTGAATTAACAATGAATGAAGTAGTGTATTCTGTGAAACTTTAAAGTGACGATAAAGCCACAGGTCCGGGTGCAGTTTATATTGGACATCTTAAAGACAGAACGAGAATTTACCGATGTCAACTGATGCAGGCCTTGGTGCCCTTAGGACCTCCGGGGAAGGAAGCAAATGGAGGACTGAACCCAATGGTTTTGCTCTTCAAAAGCATTCACGGTCTGGTAAAAGTACAAACGTGTCTTTATTAAAAAATAGCAAGGGCCTTCAGTTAACAAGAGCTACTGATTAATAATAAAATTAGAAGAGCCCACAAAGTTAACTGAACCAGGTGTGACAACAAGGGGAAAATTTAGGTCACGCAGTATTGTTCCATAACTTACAATGAACAAGACAAATAATCTTCCACTTATGGCACAGCATGCCTCTCAAGAGGTTAAAAAGAATAAATAGTATATTACTCGTGAAAGTAATGCATTTATCAAGGCACTAACATGAAAAGCATTTACTTACACAATTTCTTAAGCATCCATTATTACTTTAGGAAATAAGTGTCGCTCCCAAAAACAAACAAGTAGTCAACTATAGAAAATTCACGAGGTCCTAAGAATAATTAACTGGCACAAACTTGCCAACAAATAAAAAAAATTAAAAACATTCAATAATGAAATTTCACTTCAAAAAAATTGACAATGTATACAAAAATTGACGATCCAAACAACAGCAGTTACGAGAATCTGACAAGATAGGAAATATAAATATTAAATCAAATCTCAGAACCAAGGAGCCAAAAGTGTACACAATCATTTTTGACAGTAAACTTAACTTCCTGCTGGATCAGCACTAAGAGAGAGGCAGGCTCTGTGTACAGACTGACAAGCCCTGACCCCCGTTACACACATCCGCTAGCATTTCCGATATGTATGTTGCCTTTGCGGATACCAGGAAATCGGTGGAACTAACCGAACTGTCGGAAGGGACCCGAGCTTGCTGGAAGGCCCCCGCCTACCTGAAATGACAAATATGGTAGGCGCTCCTGATATACAGAAAATGTTATTATTTAAGATACAAATACCATATCTTCACACGACTCACAAGGGACGGGAAAACTAGGTACTGAATGACAGCCTGGGTACAATAGTGTAAAGTTTTCGTGTTTAATATCTACATTTAAGACTGACAAAGTCATAAATTATCCTCAGCTAAAATAGAAGGACGCCTCCAATTTAGTCACCTTAGTAACAAGTATCGACTGACAAATACAAGACCAGAAGATCCTTTAAAAAATTTTCGCTTTAGGCGACACACCATGAACCAATAAATAAAAGAGGTATTCTACTACAATTAAACTATTAAGTCAGCTTCATTAAATGGAATGCTACCGACACCTCACAACCCTGAGGGATGTATTCCACTAATTAGCGTTCAGGAAAATTTTAGTAAGCAGGAGTTGCCAACTTGTAGTTTGCGTCTCTCCCGCCAGAAAGCAATCAGGTAAATAAAATGCCCTGGACATCAACCGACGTAACAAAATGGTACCATAGGACCTCAGCCATTGACAACAATAAAACCTACTAAAATACACACAAATTCCTTAAGCAAGCAGAGTACTCTAAGGACGAAATTAACGCCGTGTACATATTGTCTTTAAAAAACAGCACTCCATACATGTAAATATTAGTTTCGCGAGGTACCGAGACTCTAAACGTAACTGAGAAGTTATCTATCTCTCACACCACCAAGACCTGAAATAGCAGGACAAGGCGGTAAAAAACATGGGTTGAGAGTACAATTACATGTAATATCTCAGCTTCCAAAATAATATTAAATCCTTTCCAGTTCGGTGTGACAAACCAAGAGGAAAGGACGAAGAAGATAAAATCTTGCTTGTAAGGCGACGTGCGACAAATCCACAGCTCCAGTTTAAGAACGATCATGCGAGGAATGTTCTTCCAGGCCCAGCACAACACAGGCAGCAATCGCCGAGCTGGACACCGCAGCAAAGATTTCCACCGACTGAGCCTAACTTGGTATTACGAGCCATCTCATCTCGCTCCCCGAATCTCACCTGCTACCCGTCTTCTTCGCACGGCGGCCTACCAAAGAGTCTCCCTCTGTGAAATATCAACTCCGAGCGAAACGTCATGGCTCAGCCTTCCCTCACGAAAACCACAAAGAACCTCTCACCCTTCCCCACCCTCCAGGACAATAGAGGTTGGGGCGCACTATCTACTCTCCTTAAGTTGGCTGATACGCACCCCATATGTCTTGCCGATGGTCAGGTTACGAATTGCGAGCGTGATGGGGCTCAAAATCCTGAAGACCTCAAATGGACCCAAAAACTGAGCGACTAATTTATTAGAACGTCTAGTTCCCCTTCCGTTGCAACATGAAAGTTGTGAAAAAGAAGCGGATCGCCCACCTCGGCTTTAAATTAGCGTCTTCCTCGATTGTAATGAAGCGTCTGCCTCGGATACGCCAGCTCTTTTACGTCTGCACCTTTTCCAGTAACGATCGACAACCTCCGGAGTGATTTTATCCAGAACCATCTCATTTACCGACCACTTGCTGGCCAATGTAGAATCGAGGGGATATATGAAAATCAATGAGACATGAGTTCCCTTAATCGCCCCATGCTGGGCGGAATTAAAAGCGAAATTTAACCAACGGATCGACACATCCCACCTCTTCTGAGACCTACGATGGGAAATGATTAACACAAGGTTGAGATTCCGGTTTACTCTCTCCGCGGAGGATGGCTGTGGATAGTAACTGATGGCATATTCGAAACTCCTTGAAAGTAAATGCAGGCACACCATCGCTAATCACTTGGACTGACCACAGATGGGAAATATTTTGGCCAGATGATAAACAGATAAGGCCCCTTCACAGTTTGATTACAAACTAAACAAGGTAAACTGCGAAAAGGCATCAACTACGACAAGGATGTGACGATTCTCATCCTGACTCCAGAACCAAAAATGCATCTCCAAGCAACGTACACAATCCAGAATTGAACAAGCTACGATTAAATTGTAATTCTTCCGGGTTTCCCTGAGAGGAGTTGTCATGTTGATTAATCGGGTTTCTGCCGGCTTTTCGCTTCTTTCCTGCACGATTTTTCAACTTCGTGACTCGCAGTCTTCTTCAGGTGCTGTCCGATGTAATGCAGTTGAACTACCGTGCAGGAAAGACGCGAATGGCCGGCAGAAACCCAATTAATCAGTACGATTAAAGTCATCAACATGAGAACATTTTTCTTTAAGTGAGATCTGAATTTTGTCACTGAGAACGAGAATGACTCGGTGCCATTCAAATACAGTTCTCTTTTATGGAAGTGCAAGCTAGAACTTGAACATAAATTTTGTTAAACGAAATGGGTCCTTTGAAATGTCTTTGTATCGTTATCTCTTCCGTATACCCTAGATCTTAAAATGTTGAGGGCCTTCTTCGGATCAAAAACCAAAATGAACTGCTACTTATTATGAAGCAAAAGACACAGTACTTACTGAGAAACATTATTAGGAGTGAAAAATTAGAAGTTATTACTTAAGGAAAGATACATGGCAAGATGTCCATTGGAAGGCAGACGAGCTCTTGGATCAAAGACATTCAGTGACACAGTAACACGTTCTAGTTACATTAATGTGACAACCACCTATGGTTGAAAGCACAGACGCAGGAAGCGGAAGGACGTGGGAAACAGTGCAATAGTTGTCGTAATCATTGCTCAGCACATCAGTATTCCATCTCCTTACACACTGATTTTCTTTCTGACTATTCTCTTCCACCTCAACCTACATTTCGTTGTTACTAACCCTGGGGTGAACTTGTTCTCTGCGGTAGTCAGCTGTTAACGTTGCTTTTATGGCATTTCAAATCACTCTTGATACTACAAATGTACACAGCCTACCCCAGTGGGCACTATCTACTGGTGCTGCTCCCATTGTACATTGCCGGCCGGAGTGGCCGAGCGTTTCTAGGCGCTACAGTCTGGAACCGCGCGACCGCTACGGTCGCAGGTTCGAATCCTGCCTCGGGCCTGGATGTGTGTGATGTCCGTAGATTAGTTAGGTTTAAGTAGTTCTAAGTTCTAGGGGACTGATGACCTCAGATGTTAAGTCCCATAGCGCTCAGAGCCATTTGAACCATTGTACATTTTCAGCCTCAGGAATGATTGAAAACGTCGAAGTGGTGACCATTAACTACTGTACACTTGAGAGGACATGTGCACGTAAGGGTTAATTTGTGATCTGATTCTGCATCTGCTACTGGACACGCCGTGCAATCTAATATATCGTTTCGAAATCTCTGTCCCATCATAATGAGATTCAGCTTTTACCTTCTCGTCTTCCTAGGCATAATTCTTCCTCCTGAAATTCTTGAACAGTTAATATGCCATTTTATCCGTTATTTACTGCAGAACTTAAACTTCCTCCACACTCATTCCCACTACAGGGACCATATTCTCGCGAACTGAAGTGCCTTGCCGTAGCATAGCACTTCGGCTCTCGCTATGTATTGTCTATTCTTTTTACACACCTTGTTATCTGTTCAATATCTTAATGTACTGTATACATACAGCAAGAAAATTAAACCTACATCTTCCTTTTTTGCAGCAGCAGACGCAAAGCATTCTTCACACCACTGTCATCTGAAAATGTCTTGCTTTGTAATGCAGCACTTGTATGGCGTCTTCACCATCCCCAGCCTCTTTCATGATGAATGTGTCCTTTACTGGTCCAAACTATTATTTCAGTAGTACTTCAAGTGACCGGACAGATTACTTTTGTTTGGTTCATCAAAATACACTCCTGGAAATGGAAAAAAGAACACATTGACACCGGTGTGTCAGACCCACCATACTTGCTCCGGACACTGCGAGAGGGCTGTACAAGCAATGATCACACGCACGGCACAGCGGACACACCAGGAACCGCGGTGTTGGCCGTCGAATGGCGCTAGCTGCGCAGCATTTGTGCACCGCCGCCGTCAGTGTCAGCCAGTTTGCCGTGGCATACGGAGCTCCATCGCAGTCTTTAACACTGGTAGCATGCCGCGACAGCGTGGACGTGAACCGTATGTGCAGTTGACGGACTTTGAGAGAGGGCGTATAGTGGGCATGCGGGAGGCCGGGTGGACGTACCGCCGAATTGCTCAACACGTGGGGCGTGAGGTCTCCACAGTACATCGATGTTGTCGCCAGTGGTCGGCGGAAGGTGCACGTGCCCGTCGACCTGGGACCGGACCGCAGCGACGCACGGATGCACGCCAAGACTGTAGGATCCTACGCAGTGCCGTAGGGGACCGCACCGCCACTTCCCAGCAAATTAGGGACACTGTTGCTCCTGGGGTATCGGCGAGGACCATTCGCAACCGTTTCCATGAAGCTGGGCTACGGTCCCGCACACCGTTAGGCCGTCTTCCGCTCACGCCCCAAGATCGTGCAGCCCGCCTCCAGTGGTGTCGCGACAGGCGTGAATGGAGGGACGAATGGAGACGTGTCGTCTTCAGCGATAAGAGTCGCTTCTGCCTTGGTGCCAATGATGGCCGTATGCGTGTTTGGCGCCGTGCAGGTGAGCGCCACAATCAGGACTACATACGACCGAGGCACACAGGGCCAACACCCGGCATCATGGTGCGGGGAGCGATCTCCTACACTGGCCGTACACCACTGGTGATCGTCGAGGGGACACTGAATAGTGCACGGTACATCCAAACCGTCATCGAACCCATCGTTCTACCATTCCTAGACCGGCAAGGGAACTTTCTGTTCCAACAGGACAATGCACGTCCGCATGTATCCCGTGCCACCCAACGTGCTCTAGAAGGTGTAAGTCAACTACCCTGGCCAGCAAGATCTCCGAATCTGTCCCCCATTGAGCATGTTTCGGACTGGATGAAGCGTCGTCTCACGCGGTCTGCACGTCCAGCACGAACGCTGGTCCAACTGAGGCGCCAGGTGGAAATGGCATGGCAAGCCGTTCCACAGGACTACATCCAGCATCTCTACGATCGTCTCCATGGGAGAATAGCAGCCTGCATTGCTGCGAAAGGTGGATATACACTGTACTAGTGCCGACATTGTGCATGCTCTGTTGCCTGTGTCTATGTGCCTGTGGTTCTGTCAGTGTGATCATGTGATGTATCTGACCCCAGGAATGTGTCAATAAAGTTTCCCCTTCCTGGGACAATGAATTCACGGTGTTCTTATTTCAATTTCCAGGAGTGTATTTTGCCACGCTCTACCCGCAGTGGCATATCCTAACTACGATTGCCGTAACTTAAAGTACAATGATAAAAATGTCGCTCTTACTCGCGCAAAATCTTAAGCCTACCTGCTTTCAAATGGCAAATTGTCCAACTTGTTGACACGAAATTCTCGTCTAACAAGGTCGAACGCCATACACAAGTGTGTGTGTGTGTGTGTGTGTGTGTGTGTGTGTGTGTGTGTGTGTGTTTCTGGCAGTGCCTTACTAAATTACTTACTTGATTGTATAGTAACCATTATCAACGCCACGTATCTTCACTTCCTAGAATATTACACAGATTTTAGAATTTCTGACTGTTTCTGGATTTAATCCAATACGTCTGTGTATATTCTCGTAATCATGAATTTGAAGACAATAACTTCCTTCTCCGTTTCTAACCCAAGTTTCCTTCAACACCATTATCAGAAATAGTGACTTTTCCCTAGGTCTAGCAAGCTAGTGATCAGGCCTATGGGGGCAGGCAACACTTTAACGTGGACAGCCTCTTGGTGGAGCATGAGTCCTAGTGAAGGAAGAGTAATTCCAAATTAAAACGACACGTATGTTGATAAGTATTACTTTGGGACCATCTAATCACAACTAAATAAAAGACAATTTTTGTGCCGAATGCCTTTCATCTTTATTCTTTTCAAGGGATCTTCTGTTGCCTGGAATATGAGCATGTTTTTGTGTACACTATTTAGTTTACATTTAGGATTTTGTATATATTTGTTATAAACAGTTTACAGTCCATATATACAAAATCCTATATGCAAACAGAACAGCGTAAACTAAAATAATATTCCAAACCACAGAAGATGCCATGTAAGGAATAAAGGCGAAAGGCGTATGACACAAAAATTGTTTCATTTAGTTGTGATTAGACGATCCCAAAGTAATAATTGTGAATATACCGTAATATTACACTGAACTAATGAAGACAGGATTGCGAGTGTTGAAGATGTTAAATGACAGATGCTGTGAAATAATCACAGACTTCCTCAAGTCTGTCCAGTAGCTGGACATAAAATTTCGGTGCCAGACCCAAAGTATCAAGCATGTAACAATACAACATCGCCGTTTGGTACGAGTAATAAACTCCACTTTCAGAACTTCTGAACTCCGGGTTGCCTGTCGGGTCATGTAAGTTTTTCAGGATACTTCGACAAACTGACCAGTTGTCATCTTCAGTTAGTTCCTGGTGGCTACTGGGTTTCGCAGTTGGACATCACCCCTCCCCCCCCCCCCCCCCCCCCACAACTGCCGTCACCTGCCACTGTGGCGGCACAGACAGCAAAAGGAGCGGCGGAGTGACAGAGGGGCTAACGGTTAACGCACCCATAGTACGCTGACCCGAGTAGAGCAACGTCATCAGGAACCACATGAAGATGGCAACAAGTCTGTTTACCGAAACACGACTTGGGCAGACACCTTAGAATTCAACACGTTAGAAAAACACTGGGAAATATCAGATCGCACACATTTGAAGAAACTATCAAATGACACCCGGAGGAACTGCATTCAAGAAGTTACTTCCTTAGGGAACAGATGGATGCCACGAGAGATCAGCCTAACAGTGATAAAATTTTTCAACTTCCGTTTTGGTTCAGCCCTTTCCGTGCAGTTTTTTTTTTTTCAGAAATGATATTCTTATAGGTCGGTGAAATACTCATAGCCGGCCGCTGTGGCCGAGCGGTTCTAGGCGCTTCAGTCTGGAACCGCGCTGCTCCTACGGTCGCATGTTGGAATCCTGCCTCGGGCATGGATGTGTGTGATGTCCTTATGCCGGTAGCTCTAAGTCTAGGGGAATGATGACCTCAGATGCTTACAGCCATTTGAACCATTTGAAATACTCATAAGCTGTTCAGTATACGACAGCGCTTCTGATTCGCCACACAGCCTGAGTATCGATACGAAGAAGAGGTCAGACGTACCCGCGCTACATACTCATGCCACCGCTCGCTCCTACAAGAGGCGCCGCCGCAGCTCGCAGCTGCAAGCGAGGTCCGCGAGAAAGGCCGCGGCATGTACGTCACAGCACGTGACTATGCAGTTCTTGCGAGTGCCTGCAGCCATTTCTGGTGGGGAGCGAACAACCGTTTCACAGGGGTTTAATAATTCTCGACTCGCGTTTAAGTGCATACGATCTCTCCATAGCATACGACAAAGAGAAGACATTTTGTGGGTACCTTGCATGGGGGCTTAATTAAATAGAATGAAAATAATTTTTAAATTTTTTGTAGCTGTCTGTCCGATTACGCTATGTCTCGTAAACGGTTGGCCCTGACTAGTATTATTACGCAATCTGACTGCATAGAACAACAACAAAGAATGAAAGAAAATTTTCGTTAACACAATTAATTAATTAAGTCCCCAGCAACTATAAAACCTACAAAACCAAGGCACAAGTATAACTGTTCTGTGTGTGGAAGTATGACTCAACGTACACATCTGGCACGGTTCTTCTTCAATAAGACAAGAAATTTCAAATACCATTTATACTGACGTGATAAAAAAAAAGTTAGAAAAACTATAATTGCGCAAGAAACCCAGAATTACACTCTAATACAAGAACACACGCCAGATGCTTTGTTGACTGAACCTGTAATGACGCATTATTCAGGACATTGAAATAATGAGAAAAAAAAGAAAAGTAGTTTGTTACCTTAATTTATATTGATGAAAAGCACTCTAGACATTACAGTCTCTCCACACCGACTCGCTACTACCCCATCTCAACCAGAACTCTCCAATATCACATCTCAGCAAGCACTGCCTACTAGCACATCTCAACAAACACTCTCTGCTACGAGTTCTTAACAAGCACTGACTACTACGAGTTCTGCCCACGCACTGACTACTACGAGACCTCGACAGGCACTGTGGAGGCGGCTGAATAATACTCTTTGGCGCAATCTCTGGCGCCGTGGCTCAGTGTAGCCACCTTTCAACCTATTCAATAACATGTTGATTTCTCGTGGGCGCTACAGGGTACCGAGGATTTGTGAAGTGTGGCGGACAAGCCGACTAATGTGACGTCACAAGTTTGTGACGAAGCCTGTATTTCTCGTTGATAATTACTGAGGCATGTAGTAAGGGTTCAAAACAACGTCTTTGATATATAAGAAAACACAGTTACTTCAGACTTTCTTGGAATGGAAGAAATGGTGATTAGATCCGATTTTCATGACAGAGACGCACTATGTCATTAACACATGTCGTCACATTTGATCACTTATAGCCTTGTAAACACTGATCAGCCAGGACACTATGACCATAGACCTACTATTGTATAAAAACGTCCAGGTGATAGCATTGTCACCTGGAGAGGAATGGCTGCTAGTCAGAAACATGCAAGATGAATGTAGTATCAATGAGTGTTCTGTCCGTGTGTAAAATGGGGAAGGAGCGCGCCCGATGTATCTGAGTTTGACTGAGTGCAGATTGTGATGGCCTGGAGCCTCGGCACGAATATTTTGGAAACTGCACAACTTGTCGGGTGTTCCAGGAATGCTGTAGTGAGTGTGTGTAACACGTGGCAAAACCAAGTTGAAACCACGTACAGACGTCATGGGTTCAAAAAAAATGGCTCTGAGCACTATGGGACTTCACTTCTGTGGTCATCAGTCCCCTAGAACTTAGGACTACTTGAACCTAACTAACCTAATGACATCACACACATCCATGCCCGAAGCAGGATTCTAACCTGACCGTAGTGATCGCGCCGTTCCAGACTGTAGCGCCTAGAACCGTTCTGCCACCCCGGACGGCCAGACGTCGTGGGGTTGGGCGGCCACTCCTCATTACAGATGCCGGACGTCGTAGGCCGGGAAGACTGGTAAAATACGACAGGCGGCGAACTGTGGCGAGCTAACATCAGACGTTAATGCTGGTATAGTACACGTGTGTGTGTACGCAACTGCACCAAACACTCCTAACCATTTGCCTGCACAACTGACGACGCAAGCATGTGCCAATGTAAACATCACTAAATCGGCAACTACGACTGAACTGGGAAAGTGGCATCACCTCTGGACTTTTGCCCAGTGAGAGGGCGTTGCATGGTCTGATGAATCCAGATACCTCTACCGATGGTAGGGCGCGAATCCGGCGTCTTCAGGGGAACAGCTCTTGACATCTGTACTGCGTGACGACAAAAAGCTGATGGCGGCCTCATTATGCTCTGGGGAACATTTAAGTGTTACTCTGTAGGTCCAGTGGAGCTCATGAAAAGCACCATTACGATCAAGGAATATTGTCCACTGGCTATACCATGTACAGTCCTTCTTGATGGCCATGTTTCCCAACGGCAGTGGCATTTATCAATAAGATAGTGCGCCATGTCACAAGGTAAAGAGTGTTATGGAGTGATTCGAGAAACACAGTGGCGAATTTCCATTGATGTGGCGGTCCCCCCATCTCGCCAGATCTCAACCCGATCGAACACACCTGGGATAAGATTGAACATGGCGTCTTAGCTCATCGGTCCCTGCCCCGGTATTAACGGGAATTAGGTGACTTGCGTGTGCAGATCTGGTGATAACTTCCTCCAGCGTCCTACAAAGGTCTCATTTCTTCCATGCCACGACGCGTCGCCGCTTTTATTCGTGCCAAAGGTGGCCATACCGTCTGTTAAGTAGGTGGTCTTAAATGTTCTGGCTGATATATACATCCCATGAAACGTATTTTTCTCCTAGTTCCGAAAGCACTAGCTCCATGCTAGCATTAGACAGATACGAGATGTAGACGACTTTGGAACTTATGTATGTCGTTAACCACAAAAGGCTCGAGAACATATTTTTCATTTAAGTGTTTTTGACGACCAACATAAATGTATAAACATTTATGGCAACATGGTCGCAATTCCCTCAAAGACTTTTTATCTAAATTGATGAAAAATTGAATATAACTTCGTTTCGCAATTCTAGTCTCTGACTTTATTTATTTTCAAGTTGGGGCAACAGACTAGCGATGTTTACGTGCTGTTTTTCACCCTTTGGCAGTGAATCAATAAGAAGCTTGCGTTTGCGGAGAAAAGGCACCGGCTCTAAACTTTCCGGCAAATGAAATCGTCTTCGCCTCGCTTTGCGTACAGCCATCAGCTTCCTCTGATAGCTGTTTTTAGTTTATTTGTAACTTAACCTGACAGAATAGTATTTCATTCATAGCAAGAAAAAGTGGACTCTATTTTAAACTGCCTAAACATTGCAGAGAAATTAGTGTTTTTTATTACGTATTACCAATGTTCAAGAAACGATAGGCACTTATGCAAGAAAAATTGTTCACTGTTTCTTCACACACAATGCTCTGCTCTCTTTTTCTACATTTCGATAGCTATGGTGATAAACCATTTGCAACACAGACTTTTCTGACAACATGGCGTTTTCAGAAAATGTACACGACACCAACAATACTTGCATTATCTGGGAGACAACTCACTTCATTGCACACCAGAAATAGAATTTCATTCGCCGCATTTCTCCTGGGAAAGGATCGCTTTGCCTTATTACTCTGTTTTCGATCACACTAAGGCACTCACCCAGACGAGGCAGTGAATGCAAGCAACGTTCTCTAACGTGATCTAGCCATTGATCAAACACTCTCGATAATGGATACACAGACCTAAACACACATCCGCCCTTAACGGCTTCCACACATGACTCCAACCCTTGTACGAAGAACAGTCGATTCCGGTATCTTAAATGTTAACTTGAATGAAACCACCAGAATACGCAATATACAGAAAATTAAAATAGGTACTTAAAGTTAAAAGCTACGAATATATTACAATGCTTGAAAATTAATTACACGTTTATGGATGGAAAATTAAGTTCAATACCATTTCTTCTGATAAGTATCTCCCATTTACAAGTTTTTTTGGTGCAACAAAGTAACATAAACGAGTGGACCATAAATTATTTGTTAACAGAGCAGTGATTCCTTTCTTCGACAACTACAAATACGTGTTGTTTGATGCATTCTCCGCCTAGTAATCGCTTCTAAGGATTTGTCGACGTATAATTTGCGTTTGCCGATGTAAAGTGGTTCAGAATGATTCGAATTTTCAGAAAACAAAGTATGAAATGCAGAGAAAGATGGCTAATACACACTGAGGTGACAAAAGTCATGGCTTGCCTCTTAATATCGTGTCGGGCAGCAATCCGACGTGGTATGGACTCATCAAGTCGTTGGAAGTCCCCTGCAGAAATATTGAGACAAGCTGCTTCTGTATCTGTTATAACTGCGGAACTGTTGCCGGTACAGGATTTTGTGCACAGTCTGATCCCTCGAATACGTGCCATAAATGTTTGATGGGACTGATTTCTGGCGATCTGGGTGGCCATATGTTGTTTAAACCAATGGCGAACAACCGTGGCACGGTGACATGGCGCGTCGTTGTTTGAAAATATGAAATCCATAAATTTCTGCAAATGGTCTTCAGGATGAAGGTAACCATTTGCAACCAATGATCGGTTCAAATGAAGGATAAAATCCAGTCCATTCCATATAGACACAGACCACACCGTTTTTGAGCAATCAACAGCTTGCACAGTGCCTTCTTGTCGACAGCTTGGGTCTATAGCTTCGTGGGATCTGCACCGCACTAGAACTCTACCATCAGTTCTTACCAACTGAAATCGAAACTCATCTGACCAGGCCATGGTTTTTTCGTCATATAGGGTCCAAACGAAATGGTTACGAGCCCAGGAGAGGCGCTGCAACCAATGTCGTGCTGCTAGCAAAGGCACTAGTGTCGGTCATAGCCTGTTAATGCCAAATTTAGCCGTACTGTCCTAACGCCCATAATCACGCCTTAAATCTTTTCACATGAATCATCCGCGTAGAAAGGATTGAACTTTTATACCTTGTGTGCGCGATACTGCATATGCGCATATCGCTATCCCGTGACTTCTGTCATCTCGCAGTAGAGTGCACAGCACGAACAAGAAGCTATAAGGATGAGTAAGAGTGGAAGATAAACAGAGATACGGTAGGACTAAATAAAACGTGTAAATAAATGTAGCCTATCTACTCTATAGCTCTTCGTCATGTGTATCGAAAAACCAGTGAATGAAATAAGAGAAAGAATCAGAAATGGAATTGAAATTCAGGGTGAATTGATATAAACGGAAAGATTCACTAATGTCATTACTATCCTGAGAGATAGTGAGGAATTATTACAGGACATGTCAAACATGATGTGCTATCTACTGAGCACAGCATCTAGGATAAGATTAAATTTAAGACAGACAAAAGTATTGAGGAGCCGCGGAAATGATTATTGAAAGACCTAATATCGGCATTCGTATAACAGATGATGTGGTGGATTTATGCTACCGTGGTTGTAAAATGACGTGTGGCGGACGAAGCAAGGCGAATGAAAGATCCCAAGAGCACAGTGCAGATAGCCTCACTGGCTAAAAGGAGATGTATATTTGAGATAGATATTTCTTCAAATATAAATATATACAGGAGAGCTTTGTACGGAAGTCAGTCATGATGGGAGATCCGGCTCAGAACGGAATCGAAGCGTTTGAGGTCTCCTGTTACGTATACTGCAAATTAACTGAAATATTAAGGCAGGAGTGAGGTGGCCAACAGAAACTACTATAAGAAGGAATAACACTTGAGACGCCACCGAATAGATTCCATGACACAACAGAGATCTGCCGAGGGAAAATATTAGCGGAAGACCCACATTGAATACATACAGGGGGAGGGGGAGGGGGAGAGGGAGAGGGTGGGAGGAGTCGAGTGAACATGTACTAAACCACACTGGAGGTAATAAAAGTAGAAAATTAAAAGCGAGATGGGTATGTTAAGAAGGGTGCAAGAGAGACCTACCGATTCTCATCAATATTGACTTGATACTTAGTCTAAGAAGCGATGAAAGAACTAAAAAATTATAATTCAGCAGACAGAGAAAAAAGAACGCTAAACTACTAGTTTCAAGGTTCACAGACGATGTATCCTATTTGGAAAAAGGTAAAGAACACTTAAATCCGTTGAAAGGAAAGTAAAACATAATGTATTCAGAACAGAGGATATGGATGCAGAAAGTTAAAAAGGTGGTGGTGCATAATAGAACGGCGATCGTCAAATTGCTTCATAGCGGAATTGCAAATGAGATGCTAAGGAAACATGTTGAAAAGGTTTTCTATCTTGAAAATTATATGATATTGTACAGTGCATGCAAGGGTGTTAACAGAAGTAGAGTTGTATAAGCAGTGGAAGCTCTCGTCACATTAGAAGCATACTTAGTTTTAAATATTAATGTAAAGTTCAAAGGAAAGGAAGATTGGATTTAACGTCCCATCGACATCAAGGTCGTCAGAGACGGAGCATTTGTTCTATTGTGTCAAGGATGGGAAAGGAATTCGGCCGCGCCCTTTCTCAGGACCCATCCCGGCCATTGCGAGGGCCGATTTAGGGAAAGCACGGAAGACCTAAATCAGGATGGTAGCACGCAGGCTTGAACCGTACTGTACTGTATTGTAAAATGTACTGTATTGTATCTAAGCTGAACACAAAACAGCCGCTTCTGTGTTTTCCCTTTCCCAAATGATAATGCCAGTGACATCATTTAAACTTACTCTTGCATTACATAGGCACATAAAAATCACGTGGACGAATTTATGTGAGGCAAGGAAGTTCGCATGGCTGTATTATTAGGCTGGTTTACCCATTTGCCCTAGGTGTATGCTGCTGTCATCAGCGAAGTGCTCATTTGTCAAGAAGCCTATTGACCTTGCCCAGTGATAAAATGGTATAATTTCCTTAGCACCTCTATATAGTATGACCAAATCCTACTACCGCTACCTTCGAATCTTTTGTATACCTTTTTGTGTACAGTACAAGATACACAACTAATTATAGTGGTGCTTGAAAACATGAATAGATATTTTCTAGAATCGTGCTGCAGCTAATTTACGGTTGATTAGAGATGATAATCCATTATGAATTAAATGGAAGTCTTTTGTAACAAAGTTGAAGTAGTGTGTTTTTTCTGTTGTCGTGGCAGCGACTTATCTGAAGATATTTTCTTTTCGATTTTTCTGAGCAAAGCTTTACGAAGGAACTAATCAGCTTACAATTAGAGCAGTGACAGAGAAAGAAGTAAGAAGCTTACACTTGTCTCATTTTGAGGGACAGTAAGATGATTAGCGATAGGGGTATGTATTAGTGCAGTTCTCAGTCAAAAATATTGAAGGCTTAAGACTTTTTAAGGTTAATATGGGACTATGTGCAGCATGCTGTAAACTAAAAAATAAATATCCCAAGACAAGTTAAAGCAGGTAAGAGTAAAATTAATTATGATGAGTTCAGTTTCCAGGAAGCATAGAGCTGCAGGGCACTTTATTCTTTAGAGAAGACAATAAAGAGTGGATAAATACTTATTTTCTATTTACTTATTTTCATCATCCAACAGAGACACGAATCTAGTGTGGTACGTCCATCTACTTTGTGGCCAATATAGGTGTCGGACGCGATCAATCCGTTAGGCAGGGGTCGATAAAAATGGATGATATGTTAGCTGCCAAGTTGTTTGCCCAAGGAACAGCGCAACTGTACACTTATGCGTATACTGTAGTTAAAAATCTTAATAAAAACGGCTTTTCTTGTGAGCAATGTAGATGGAAACAAACAATGGTGGGCAGTTAACTATCTACGACATTGCATCTGACCAGTTAATGAAAAATAATGCCGTCGTTAATCCACTGAACTCAGATTTTAGAATATCGGGATCATATCCCGATTTAGATTTTATGGTTTCCGTGAATGACTTAAGCATAGTACACAGATAAAAGAATGAATGTTTGACTTTGCAGCCGAGTGTGCATTGATGTGAAACTTCCTTGCAGATTAAAACTGTGTGCTTGACTGGGACTCGAACCCGTGATCTTTGCCTTTCGCGGACAAGTGCGAGCGATTGATAACACACATCTCAGGTGTTCAGGAACAGTTAATTTCGTAACAGAGGAAAATATGGGGATTGAAAGTGTGCAGTGAGATCCAGGCTTGGCTTCAGTAACCAATCTCGTGTGGATGCAGGTTATAGGAGTTACTCAGAAATTAAGAAACTGCACAAGCTATTCTTATTTCAAGAACAGACTCTCATCAGTCTTCTGACTGAAGATCATAACACCACCTCTCTTTATCATTATTTATTTCTTTCGGTTTGTTCACATCTGTTTTCTCGTCTTTATTATTAAGTGATTATGCTAACGATGTATTACAACTACCATGGTGTCTCTAATTTTTATTCTTTCATTCGCTACTTGCTGGCCGCGCGGGATTAGCCGTGCTGTCTAAGGCGCTGCAGTCATAGACAGTGCGGCTGGTCCCGTCGGAGGTTCAAGTCCTCTCTAGGGCATGTGTGTGTGTGTGTGTGTGTGTGTGTGTGTGTGTGTGTGTGTGTGTGTGTGTGTTTGTCCTTAGGATCATTTAGGTTAAGTAGTGTGTAAGCTTTTTTTTCTACTTGCTGCATATCTTTATAAAGATTTTGCGCTCACCCGTCATTTCATGATAAGCTAAATTGGTTTTTAACAGTTTCTTTGCGATGGCACGTCCTTACAATACAGTGGAATTCTTCCTTCTTTTGGCACACCTGTAGTAGTCTCTTCTTCTTCAAGTACCAGAGATTTGTCTCAAAGCACGTATTTAATTTTACTGCTTATTTTTCGTCCTTTTATTTTATTTCAGGGAAAGTAATTCATCGCCTAATAGCACATGATGGCTTAGATGTCGTCTGCTAGACATTGGTCACAAAACACACAAATCAAATAACCAGGATAACTCAATTGGCTGATACTTTAATGCACAATTTAATAACACATAGCAATACTTCATATTAGAGTATTTCAGTTCCCGTATAGGTCGGTTGTTAATTGTCTCGTAAAATAACCTAAAAGATACTATACGTTAAGCCCAGTCGACGGAAGGAGAGGAAAGGGATTTTTCTTCGTGGAGAAAGGTCCGCAAAATACACTGTAGAGCCAGCGGAGGTCGAGAACGAAAGATTAAACGTTCTCTGCAAGCGTAATTCGCTGCCGATAGCCTGCGCGTCGTTCGCTAAAACAGCTGATAACGCAGTCGGAAAACGTGCGTGAGAACACAAATGGTTAAAGAAAGGGCAGTCGGACAGGATAGGCGAACAGTCAAAGGCTGACCACAATGAGCATGAAGTTACGGGGTTACCACTTAACAAGTGGCAATGGCTAAAACGACACTGCCCAATAAGCAACCTAGCTAATACGCTCTCGCAGCGAGAGGGCCGAGTTAAGGTCGGCCAAGCCGGTGGCAGAGGCTTAATTCTCCGAAGCTTGTTCCCACGACGAGGAGACCATTGGTGATCCCAAAATGACACCATCTACCGACAGATAGCATCACGGAGATCATCCGACGGAATGGAAGAGCTAGCAGGTCCAGGTAGGACGACTGCAGCCTTGGCAGCAGCGTCAGCAGCCTCGTTCCCTGGATGACCGACCTGACCAGGAACGCACATGAACATAATGGTGACTCTCTCAGCAGCGAGAAAATGGAAGCTTTCTTGGATCCGTTGCGCTTGGGGGTGGACTTTGTACAGCACACAGAGGCTCTGGAAGGCCATTGAGAGAGTCGGAGGAAATGACGCAGTTAAAAAGCCTGTGTCGCCGGATGTACTGGGTGGCCTGATAGAGAGCGAACAGCTCTGCAGTAAATATTTAGCAGTGTTCTGAAAGCTGATATCGAAAACGGTCGGTGCCAATGACGAAGGTACACCTGACACCACGGTCAGACTTAGAGCCATCAGCGTACACGAAGACACTATCGCTAAGTTCCGTGCGAAGGTCGAGAAACCTTCAGTGGTAGATCGAATCTGGAGTAGTCTCCTTAGGAAGTAAATTAAGTCCAAGATGAACACGGGCCTCCGGGGTCGGTTGTTAAGTATATGTAAAAGCCAGTAATAAGATGAAGCAGTGTTGTCAGATTAATTATTCCAAAACAGTCTAGAATCGCATTTATTATTATTATACCGCCAACCGGTCTCAACCCGACGTAGGGGTCATCTTCTGGGCGTTTACACTATTAGTCGACTGCTGGTGCTGAGTTTCCTGCCGTTGTGTAGACTTATTAAACCTGACTTCAGATAGCTGTTACAGGATATGAAATGATCGGTTTCGTGACTGAGTTGTATTTATTTACTAGCCGAAGGCAAGTCTGGCATTTAAAGTTCTGTCAACTTTGCGGTGATGGATGGTGATAGCCATTAGGGATGTTAATTGTTTTTAATAGATTTTAATTAGTATCTGTGACGCCATGCTGAAGGAAAAAATGAAAAATAGAAATTTTGGGTGACAGTGAAGTAAAGGAGATACAGTTTCATCGCCTTCCTGCCGTTATGTAGACAGGAGTGACACCACCAGCAGTCGACCAATGGTGTAAACGCCCAGAAGATGACCCCTACGTCCGGTTGAAAAAATGGTTCAAATGGCTCTGAGCACTATGGGACTTAACATCTTAGGTCATCAGTCTCCTAGAACTTAGAACTACTTAAACCTAACTAACCTAAGGACATCACACAACACACAGCCATCACGAGGCAGAGAAAATCCCTGACCCCGCCGGGAATCGAACCCGGGAACCCGCGCGTGGGAAGCGACTACGCTACCGCACGACCACGAGATGCGGGCGCGTCCGGTTGGCGGTATAATAATAATAAATGCGATTAAGACTGTTTTTGAATAATTGATTAATCATACTAATCGCTGATTTATCTCGACAGCCATGTTGTCCAAAAAAAAGTGTTGTCACATGCCTCTAGAATTACAGAGCTTGGCAGATTTACTAAGGCTTCGCCCTTATCAATGGACTTCCCTCGGAATCAAGGCAGTGACATCAAGTGTTAGATCATTGCCAGTCAATATTAGTTTACGGCGTCTGATCGTCATTTCGAGTTGTTTAAGCAAGTTAATTTTGGCATACACGAAATTGATTGTTAAGTACTAAGACGCACAGGCACGTGAAACTATTAATATTCATCATATGCTAATTTACATCCTGGATTTGACAAGAGGTGCTGATGTCGGCAGTTATCGCTACACATTTATCAAGTTTCTGTCAGCGATTTATGCGCGAATGCCTCCGAATGAAATACTCGGTAGACAATCTGTCGACAGAACTGAGCGGAAAAAATGTTTCCTATCTTTAAAACCGTGAAAAAGGGCTTACCGGGAAACTGCTCTCCCGTAATTCTTAAGTCAACGAAGCTCCACATATGAGAAACAGCTTCAAACATCTGACTGATTTATGACTGAGTTAATGTGTTAATTTTTTTGTATTAATTTTCGCTCCGCTTTAAGAAAGGCTAGTTTTTCATGCATTCCAATGTTTGTGATGTCTCTTTAATTACAGCATGTGCCGTACAATGACATTATTGTGCATGAACATTCAGTGGTATATGTGGATACTGAACGCAAAATACATCGCGATTACTGTTTGTAGCAAAGAAGCAACAAACCATAACGTGATGGCTGATGCTAAAGGTTTACTACATGAACAGCAGAAATGTAGTATGCATTTACTCTTCTCATTTCAATACTCTACGGGGGATTTCAGTGAGAAAAATTTTCGGAAAGATCTGAAATTATGTGTAAAATTCGTTGGAAGTCGTTACGCGCTCTCATTTTCAAATACTGCATGAATATATTATGAGTAATTTTCCCGCCGTGAGCTACCATACTACAGACATAGGCCAATATGCAGTTTCTAATTCTAGTACTTGACTTATTCTGTTAAACATTTAAGGTAACATAACACCTCTTAAGGAGAGCGGAAAGGATCTAGTGTGTAGGAAGGGAAATTGTGACGAGACGTGCTGATCTCACAGAAAAACCGCTTAAATGTTGACGCGAAAGCGTCGGTGGAGAAGGTCTGAGAATGATTGCACGAGACGCTGCCAGATTTATAGCTCCACTATTGAAATTCTTCCGTTGGGACAAATCTCTCATCACCTGGCTCCGAATATCAACTCAAGCGGGACTGACCTGAACCAACTACGACTCTCACCTTGCCCAAACAAAGAGCAAAACTTGCCCACATAGTGGAAACAAGCGGACGCACCCCGTGTGCTGCACCTTTGGCGGCATGCTTACCGAACCCTGGTACCATAAAATCCTGGTACCATTAACTGGGCCGGCCGGAGTGGCCGAGCGGTTCTAGGCGCTACAGTCTGGAACCGCGCCACCGCTACGATCGCAGGTTCGAATCCTGCCTCGGGCATGGATGTGTGTGATGTCCTTAGGTTAGTTAAGTTTAAGTAGTTCTAAGTTCTAGGGGACTGATGACCGCAGCAGTTAAGTTCCATAGTGCTCAGAGCCATTTGAACCATTAAGTGGGCATACTAGCACCGACGTGGTTAGTTTGATCACTCACACGCCAGAAGGTTTACAGCTCTGCTAGCTCTCAACCGAATGTTTAGTATACATCGTTTGGTGGTAAAGTTCCAGCTATATACGGTAGATGGAGCCATGTAGTGCGCAATTTTCTTGCGGACAGTTGGCGATTCTCTTGTGACCTACGGTTGTATATGAAGAAGTGTGTTAAGATCTGGTTGTGCAAAAACCACAGGTACCATTTAATTGTAAAAACATCGGGATTTTCAACTAAATTATGGAAGTCACTCGCTTGATTATCAATACAGACCACTGATAAGATTTTTTGTTCATATCTATATGCTAGTATATTACAGTTTCTTAGGTCACGTGGATCATATCTCTCTTGCTTTGAGCAGTAGTTATTGTCACCCCAGGATTACAGATACATAATATATATTGCCCAAAATGCAAGTTGTGGTTCAAGCAATGATTAGGTACTACATTTACTGTAAACTACCTTCGAAAACAAGCAATGTAGTTGTTTGGCCACAAGTGCTAGATATTCAATCGATAAATGAAGAACAGATAACATTAGGCCTAACTGCACTGGATGTTCTGAAACGAGAATTTAAGTTTAAGATGGACAAAATTGCAGGTATTATGCTCAACTAAATGTGGAACTATATGCGGGTACTCCGACCTAGTACCTTCCATTATATTTATAATGGATAACACTGATTGATGTATAACGTCTGGGTTTTTTTTCCTTTTATGAAGCTTAAAAAAGCACTTAAAAAACCTTTAGATCATTGCATTTATGTATGGATAATCAAAGTTTCATTGTGCTTTTGAAATATTGCCCACAAGTGGAATGGTATAGTTAACAGTAGTGGTGGAAGTACAGGATGCTCAGTGCATAAGATCACATGAGGCTTTGTACAACATATTCACTACAGTTTCATTCTATCCTTGATATTGTTAAGGTCTTTTATCTTGACGTGTGCACACTTTGGAATGTCTGTATAGACCTAAAATAAATTAGGAACAGATCGGTGTGAAGCACCTAGAAATATCTCAGGGTTGTAATGGAATGTCTTCTAGCATGAATAATAATTTATACTTTCGTAGGTTCGTGTGGAGAAACACCTTTTGCATGGCACACTTACTGTTAATTGAAGTGAGCACTTAAACAATGAAAAATCTTGTCACTTGAACAAAAGTTAACCGTGAAGCGGCGACCACCAGAATCTGTCTTGACATCGATACTACTCTTTGCAAAATGAATGAAATTAACTTGACTTTAGTCTGTTCATTCATGAAATTAATTATACCCATCTCCACTTTGCATTGGGCACTCAATACCGGGGTAATTTGAAGAAGAGTCTGACTTTTTGCAAAAGGCGGTGAACAATACTTATTACAACTCGCGCTGTACCGCGCGTTATTAATCTCTGGAAAAAGGTACAGTTAATTTTTCATACATGTAGGGATGCTACTGAAATACGTGGTTTGCTTATCAGTAACAACATACATTTACCATAAATACGTTAAGAGATGTATACGTCTCTATACATGTCTTTCTCGTAGGAAGATTCGAACCAGAGTAAAAAGATTATGAAAATCTATTACTATTGCTTTCACTGTTCAAAGTACCTTTACTACAAAACATAGATTATTATGAAATGTGGTACTGCTTTTCATATACATTTTTACGCGCTTCTTTGTACACAGAATAACAGTTCGTTTTATTACCTAAATATTTCATGTAGACCGTAAATAAATGTTTCTCTTCTCCAGAGGACCAGTACATGGCCTGCCATTATTTTCTATTATCTCGTCTACAGTTTACAAAATGTGTGTAATCCCCTATTTTCACTGCCATAAACATCACAGAAGTTAAACAGTTACGAAAATCACATCTGAATCTGAAAAACGGTCAAATTATGCACGATATTGGCACCATTTTCACAGCACCAAAAAGTTGCGAAGTAGCTTTTCTGCCCTTATTTGCAACATTAATGTTAATTTAAATAAATGTGCCATCGATATCGCAAATGGTTTACAGTTTAGTAAGGTTTTTTTTCGACAAGACTTAATGTCACTAGGAGAACGTTCGAATATGTCTAGTGCAACTGTGGACGAAAGATTAGGAACCGAAAACTTTCTTCTACAACTGCCATACAGCCCGGAAACCTTATCAGAAAACATGACATCTGATCGTGAAAGACTTTATTGTATAATCAGTTTAGTAAGGTGCCTAAGTGTCCTACGAATTTACTATTAATGCGTTTAATCGGCCGACTAATGCTTGTTACCCAAAGGATTTGCAGTTTCAATTCAATATTTTGCGTGATAGGATTAGTTATTTGCAAATTTTGCATATTTTAATGAGAGACTGGCACTGCAATCTCATGCACACATTCTGGGAAGAAAGTGCTACAGTGTCTCCCTGGTCGACCTATATACCCACTTTTTTGTTCACTACTCAAATTTGTGCGACGGATGTTCCCCTCCAGATGCTATATGTGCTACGGTTTGGTCCTGTCAGCCGTCTGTGGACCAGGCGCGAAGATGCCTTACTTGGACTTTGCTAAATTGACAACACATATCGGTCGATACGATTTTCCTAACAGAGGGTCTCGATCCTCACCTTTTTAATGACTCCTTCAACGGTTTCCATTTCTCTGGATCCCTTCTTTATACCAGACACTCTTTCATGACACTGACTGATTTTGCTCTTAGGTGCTCAGCAGAGCCCTTCAAACCTTGAGTCACCGAACCATCTCCCTTCCTTATTGTGGACGTTACCATTAGGGCCGAATTATTTTATTTATCAATGGGGCTCCCCAAAGGCTTCTTTCCAAAGATATTCATTTCGTGGTATTCTCTTCCCTTTTGTAAATCAAATATTAATATTAAGTTAATTCGGCTTTCTAGTGACCCTGTTGCAAATTTATCTTCAGCAAGAACCGTGGAACTGTACTAACAGCATGTTGAGAATACCGACAGTGTTGTACCTAATCCTCTCACTCTCTCACAAATTAAGCAGACCACACTAGTTTTCTTTAATGACAACTTGTTAGTGATTAACGCATTTTTCTCCATCTTCCGGGTCGTGTCAGCAAACTCGAGAACTGTTGAGACTCTCGCAGATTGATGTTTCCTGAGACCCCTACAGTTAACGTGCGACAGAAACAATTTTGATACTTGTTTGTGGTATCTAACGATGTCTGGATGTGATGGATAATGCAGAATCCCTTTTAAAAAAGCTATTTGTAGTTTTCGTCATTATACTATTAGCATACCACGGAAATAACTTACACATTCGTTGTAGTGTTTGCAGCATGCAGCATGCAGGAAACTATACTTGGCCGGCCGGTGTGGCCGAGCGGTTCTAGGCGCTTCAGTCTGGAACCGTGCGACCGCTACGGTCGCAGGTTCGAATCCTGCCTCGGGAATGGATGTATGTGATGTCCTTAGGTTAGTTAGGTTTAAGTAGTTCTAAGTTCTAGGGGACTCATGACCTCAGATGTTAAGTCCCATAATGCTCAGAACCATTTCAACCTAACTATACCTCCTTTTCTTCACTGTCGCACAGAATTTCTATTTTTCACCTTTTGCTTCAGCATGACGTCACAGATAGTAATTAAAATGTATTAAAAAGAATTAACATCCCTAATGGCTACCACCATCCATCACAGCAAAGTTGACATCTAATGAAGAGACATCGATAGATCTTCAAATGCCAGACTTGCTTTCGGCTAGTGAATAAGTACAAAACAGTCACGAAACCGATCATTTCATATCCAATAATAGCTATGTGAAGTCAGTTTTTGTAAGTTTTGCATTTCGTTATTTCGTGCAGTAATGCAGTAGCCCTGTTTTAAGGAAATCGAGAAAGATTTCTGTAGGAATATAAAGACAAGCACGAGCTGGATCCCTTTTTTATTTTTATTTTAATCTATTTTTATTTTTTAATTTATTTATTGCTCTGAATAACCTGTTTAGACCTTGTTCAGGTCATACTCAGGTCCATTAATTACTAAAAAGGTAAGTAATTATTGTATCTAAGTGTGACATGAAAAAGCATCGAAACCGGATGTCCGTAAAAATGAAAGAAAGTGGTGTTTGTCTTCCTGTATTTTGGAACTGGTCACAGTGCCCCGTGAACATTATATCTTCGCATATGAAACCTACTGGAATCAACTGAAGCAGATACGCCACACGTCTCTGGACGTACGATACGTACAACAATCTTCAGGATTCGGATCTAGATAGTACTATGGACGTTTGAGATCGAGTCTAGTGGAGAATTCACACACTTTGGCCGCTGTGTTGGGAATGGACCTTGTCGTGTAGCGGACTCCGTAATTCAGTCCTGTAGAACTATGACTAGACTGGCGGGAAACGGACGTTCCACGTGGAAATCAGTCTTGTGTGTTTACTGGGCGAATGCCTCCTGGCGTGTGGAACAGCTTTTGAGGCCAAAGTATCTGGCAGATATACGCCTAAACAAAGACATATCGAGGTATCCGATCTGGTCGTGCTGAAAGGTTTACCTCATCATTCGCATTACGCTGTTCTACGAAGGTGTGGGTGTTCAGAAGATACCTAAATTACAGGGGGTTTGGACAGTACAGCATACAGCTCACTGTACTGGAAAACGTTAACCCATATCATTAAAGAGTTGTGAGAGACCTAAAGAATAAAATCCTGTAGGAAGTGGAAAAAAAATAATTGAAGAAATTTTGTGAATGCAGGATAACAGTCCGTCTTCATCACACAATAATTCATTGCCGGTTTTAGGCATCTTTGAGTGTCACCTTCAGATCGCTAAATGTCACTAAAAGAGCATTTCTTTCCCAGGCTTAGTATTATATGACATTATTACAATTGGTACGTATGGTTTTCGTCATATAGTTGATGCTATGTGGTATACATCGAAACATGTACTTTATTTCACAGCGAATCTCAAAATGACGCTCTCTGTGAGCCGATACAAATAGCCTTAAGATAAGTGTGTCATCAAGACGGGATGTTATCCTGTAATAGCTAACAGGTTCCCACCGGTGTCATGTAAAAATGTTGATTGAGCAAATCGAGTAATGCTTAATATCAAGAATGATACGTACATTAGCGAGCGATGTTTTGGCACAAATTTAAAATTTAGAATCTCTTGTAGCAGTTCTTGTTTGAAAGCTACGTGGAAGACGACGGCGGTTCTTTTACCTTCATTAAATACTCGCAAATTTTACCTCTCGAGCTAGCTACAGTTTCAGAAGAAACAGATTTCTGTCCCACGTTTACTTTTAGCACGAAATATAAGTCTCCGAGCTTATTAAGAGAACTGCTTTCTGGGAATTTCTTAGCGTTCCAACGATCTTACTTCCTACAGGGATTTCCTAGCGTTCCAACGATCTTACCTCCTACAGGTGGACTATTACCGTCTGTCATAAGCAGAAACTCTTTCTGGATCGTCTTACAGCAGAGTCTTACTTTGTGCACCAATTACTGAGGTATAGAGAGAGGGAGATTGGGGCACAGACATTCATGGTCTAGAATTTTTCATGCGCGACAAGAAGGAAAGCAGTGATCCACACCGTTTAACCAATATTCAGAAACTCTTATCATTAAACGGTGTGCCTACCATCGTCGAACGGCCTTGCTGCAGTGGATACACCGGTTCCCATGAGATCACCGAAGTTAAGCGCTGTTGGGCGTGGTCGGCGCTTGGATAGGTGACCATCTAGCCGCCATGCGCTGTTCCCATTTTTCGGGGTTCACTCAGCTACTCGACCGAATAGTAGCGGCTCCGGTCAAAGAAAACAATCATAACGACCGTGAGAGCGGTGTGCTGACCGCACGCCCCTCCTATCCGCATCCTCAACTGAGGATGATACGGCGGTCGGATGGTCCCGATGGGCCACTTGTGGCCTGAGACGGAGTGTTACCATCGTCGACCGGTAAAAGCAGTGGTGGTAACACCTGGTGCTTCCATGTGCAGTCTGCCTCTCACTGTTAACCTGTCATTCAGGAATCTGGCATTGTAACTGACTGTTCTGACTCTAAACACCTGAACACCTGAAGCATTAAAACCACTATCTTTTCTCTTTTTTATACTAAAGACTCGAAATTTTTGGACTGACGGGGTATGTTGCTCTTACTATATTTTTAGTTCGTCAGGTACTGGTTTAAGCAGTATGCTGCAGAAAGGTAAATGCATAAAGAATGGACAGTCAACATCTCTGAACTTGCATGACGTATTCATTGTACGTCCGGGGACTCCCGAAATACACCGAGGACAAAGCGAACGCCAGAACGCGCAGAGTAACCGTCAGCTGGGCTTATTCAAACAGCGACAGGAGTACCTGTGGAGGCCTGAATAATTCAAGCAGGGCCCGAAAAACGGCACGAACGCTGCAATCGTGGCCACTGCCTTCTGTGCACGTTGGCTCATTTGGGGACCTCCGCTGTATGTAACGACGACTTGACGGCCAACTTTGTTAATTTCGAAATACGGTCACGTTTAAAGTTGCACAAGCGGGGTGTTCAGTCCTTGACGATGCGGAAATTATTGGTCTGCCTCACAACCACGCTTTGAATTAGTCGCAACACGGTAACTGTGTGGCGATATTTGAATGTTCCTAATTTAGATTCAATTGCGCTTCTTCATTTTGTCCATTGTGTTCATATTACGAGAAGGTGTGCCACACCTGAAGAAGACTATTAATGGATGAGGCCGTCTGTTTTTATAAAAGTCGCTCGTATGCGCGCTTCCGGAAAATTGTTCGTAACTAAAAATTTCTTGGTGAACATCTTGTGACCTCACCCCTTGCATACTTCTATCTCTCCGTGACGACTATTAATTGTTTCGTAATTACCATTATATGAGGATCGAATGAGTGCAGATCATTAAGCACAGTCGACTGGGATGTCATTACAAGTTTGTTATATCATGGAAAATTATACCAATGCTCCACAACGTAGTGGCCTGTAGCCTTTTCACTTACAAAGGCTGTAATGGTAATTAAATTGAATACGATGTATTAAGTTTATACACATAAACAGAACTGTTTAAATATCTTTTAATTTTGTAGTCAGTAGTTTTAACACAACTAAGAATAAAATAAATTTTTAAGAAATTGGGATTAGTAGTGACGGCGCCATCATGAAAGCAGTACTTAGACAATAGCTCATAACATAAGCCTGCACAATACGCTACATGCAATTTCAAGGAAAAATACTGTCCTTTTAATTTCAATAGTCTGTAGCCAATTATTGAGTTCATGGTAAATATCTGTGCATAACATGATCTGGTATTCCTAAAACCACCTTGATTATCACCAAAATTACTCTCCAGAGATGTTTCTACACACTTTAGTACAACCTCGGAAAATATATTGTATGCAATTGGTTGCATAGAAATTCCTCTATAGTTGTTAACATTTTGTGTATTGAAACTTTCTGGCAGATTAAAAATGTGTGCCCGACCGAGACTCGAACTCGGGACCTTTGCCTTTCGCGGGCAAGTGCTCTACCATCTGAGCTACCGAAGCACGACCCACGCCCGGTACTCACAGCTTTACTTCTGCCAGTATCTCGTCTCCTACCTTCCAAACTTTGCAGAAGCTCTCCTTGCGAAACTTGCAGAACTAGCACTCCTGAAAGAAAGGACAATGCGGAGACATGGCTTAGCCACAGCCTGGGGGATGTTTCCAGAATCCCCCAGGCTGTTGCTTCAGGAGAGCTTCAGGAGAGTTTGGAAGGTAGGAGATGAGATACTGGCAGAAGTAAAGATGTGAGTACTGGGCGTGAGTCGTGCTTCGGTAGCTCAGATGGTAGAGCACTTGCCCGTGAAAGGCAAAGGTCCCGAGTTCGAGTCTCGGTCGGGCACACACTTTTAATCTGCCAGGAAGTTTCATATCAGCGCACACTCCGCTGCAGAGTGAAAATCTCATTCTGGATCTTGTGTATTGCCTTTCTTATGAAGTGGATGTCTCAAGCCCACATTCCACTCCCCTTGGAGATTTCCTGTTTTTTCAAATTTTTCTCAAAGATTAATTTTAGATTATTTTTAATTTTTGGTAGAGACCATTTCAAAAGCTGTGCTGTAATAGTCTTCTGCACAAGCCTTATACGATTTTAATAACTTCAGTTTCTGTATTGATGTTGTTGTGGTCTTCAGTCCTAAGACTGGTTTGATGCAGCTCTCCATGCTACTCCATCCTGTGCAAGCTTCTTCATCTCCCAGTACCTACTGCAGCCTACATCCTTCTGAATCTGCTTAGTGTATTCATCTCTTGGTCTCCCTCTACGATTTTTACCCTCCACGCTGCCCTCCAATACTAAATTGGTGATCCCTCGATGTCTCAGAAAATGTCCTACTAAGCGATCCCTTCTTCTTGTCAAGTTGTGCCACAAGCTCCTCTTGTCTCCAATTCTTTTCAATACCTCCTCATTAGTTGCGTGATCTACCTATCTAATCTTCAGCATTCTTCTGTAGCACCACATTACGAAAGCTTCTATTCTCTTCTTGTCTAAACTATTTATGGTCCACGTTTCACTTCCATACATGGCTACACTCCATACAAATACTTTTAGAAACGACTTCCTGACATTTAAATCCATACTCGATGTTAACAAATTTTTCTTCTTCAGAAACGCTTTCCTTGCCATTGCCAGTCTACATTTTATATCCTCTCTACTTCGACCATCGTCAGTTATTTTACTCCTCAAATAGCAAAACTCCTTTACTACTTTGTCTCATTTCCTAATCTAATTCCCTCAGCATCACCCGACTTAATTAGACTACATTCCATTATCTTCGTTTTGCTTTTGTTGATGTTCATTTTATACCCTCCTTTCAAGACACTGTCCATTCCGTTCAACTGCTCTTCCAAGTCCTTTGCTGTCCCTGACAGAATTACAATGTCATCGGCGAACCTCAAAGTTTTTATTTCTTCTCCATGGATTTTAATACCTACTCCAAAGAGTTCTTTTGTTTGCTTTATTGCTTGCTCAGTATACAGATTGAATAACATCGGGGATAGGCTACAACCCTGTCTCACTCCCTTCCCAACCACTGCTTCCCTTTCATGCCCCTTGGCTTTTATAACTGTCATCTGCTTTCTGTACAAATTGTAAATAGCCCTTCGCTCCCTGTATTTTACCCCTGCCACCTTCAGAATTTGAAAGAGAGTATTCCAATCTACATCGTCAAAAGCTTTCTCTAAGGCTACAAATGCTAGAAACGTAGGTTTGCCTTTCCTTAATCTTTCTTCTAAGATAAGTCGTAGGGTCAGTATTGCCTCACGTGTTCCAACATTTCTACGGAATCCAAACTGATCTTCCCCGAGGTCGGCTTCTATCAGTTTTTCCATTCGTCTGTAAAGAATTCGCGTTAGTATTTTGCAGCTGTGACTTATTAAACTGATAGTTCAGTAATTTTCACATGTGTCAACACCTGCTTTCTTTGGGGTTGGAATTATTATATTCTTCTTGAAGTCTGAGGGTATTTCGCCTGTCTCCTACATCTTTCTCACCAGATGGTAGAGTTTTGTCAGGACTGGCTCTCCCAAGGCTGTCAGTAGTTGTAATGGAATGTTGTCTACTCCGGCGGCCTTGTTTCGACTCAGATCTTTCAGTGCTCTGTCAAACTCTTCACGCAGTATCATATCTCCCATTTCATCTTCATCTACATCCTCTTCCATTTCCATAATATTGTCCTCAAGTACGTCACCCTTGTATAGACCCTCTATATACTCCTTCCACCTTTCTGCTTTCCCTTCTTTGGTTAGAACTGGGTTTACATCTGAGCTCTTGATACTCACGCAAGTGGTTCTCTTTTCTCCAAAGGTCTCGTTAAATTTCCTGTAAGCAGTATCTATTTTACTCCTAGTGAGATAAGCCTCTACATCCTTACATTTGTCCTCTAGCCATCCCTGCTTAGCCATTTTGCACTTCCTGTCGATCTCATTTTTGAGACGTTTATATACCTTTTTGCCTGCATTATTTACTGCATTTTTATATTTTCTCCTTTCATCAATTAATTTCAGTATCTCTTCTGTTACCCAAGGGTTTCTACTAGCCCTCATCTTTTTAGCTATTTGATCCTCTGCTGCCTTCACTATTTCATCCCTCAAAGCTACCCATTCTTCTTCTACTGTATTTCTTTCCCCCATTCTTGTCAATTGTTCCCTTATGCTCTCCTTGAAACTCTGTACAGCCTCTGGTTCTTTCAGTTTATCCAGGTCCCATCTCCTTAAATTCCCACCTATTTGCAGTTTCCTCAGTTTTAATCTACAGTTCATAACCAATAGATTGTGGTCAGAGTCCACATCTGCCCCTGGAAATGTCTTACAATTTAAAACCTGGTTCGTAAATCTCTGTCTTACCGTTATATAATCTATCCGATACCTTCTAGTATCTCCAGAGTTCTTCCATGTATACAACCTTCTTTCATGATTCTTGAACCAAGTGTTAGCTATGATTAACTTATGCTCTGCGCAAAATTCTACCAGACGGCTTCCTCTTTCATTTCTTAGCCCCAATCCATGTTCACCTACTATGTTTCCTTCTCTCGCTTTTCCTACTGACGAATTCCAGTCACCCATGACTATTAAATTTTCGTCTCCCTTCACTACCTGAATAATTTGTTTTATCTCATCATACGTTTTCTGTATTAGTTTGGGGTAAATCTTCCAGAGCTTCGGAAGTCTTTAAGTATTCGAAGTTATGGACTTCTTTTGGAAATTTAAGAAGCATTACCTAAGGCAAATTGGGGAGCAATTTCCCACACCCCTTTTTTGTTTGAATTACAGAGATTTATGTTTGAACTGCATACAACTAAATGTTTAAATCTCCTTCATCTCCAAAGATCTACTGGAAAATGGTCTTTTCAGCAGATAATCTACAGATGCGCTATAGAGAACTCATACTAAATTTCCTCATATACCTGCTTGTTTTTACCACCGTGTAGCCTATAGCTTTTTGACTTACAAATTCGTAACTAATTTGAATATATTTCTTTTATATATTAATTTTAACTGTTTAATTATACTGAAATTTTATAATTAATAGTTTTAATTTGCAAGATATAAAATAAAATGAAGAAGTTCGTCACGATAGGAATCTAACCCACGTCAGCGAATTGTTACTGTGTTGTGTAGATGCCTAACCTACGGTGCTGTCAGGAAAGTGGAACTTTATAAATCCCTCGTGCAATACACTTGCTCTGTACGGTACGTGCAGTTTCAAATAAATATACTGACCTGGTGCTGTGAGCAGTGTGGCACACACGATGCCAAAAGCAATAACGTCATATCAGAAGATACACAGTAGATAACAGACAATTGTGTCGCTTCTCTGAGTTGATCATAGCACGGGTGACCATCATTTCAACATATGACACTGGTTTCTTGTTAGCATAGAGAGAATACTACAAAATATGTTTTCGTCTGCCTTATTTGTATACCGACACATATTTGAAGGCAATTGGTGTAATGTTGGTGTCATCTCTGGCTGACATTCGAAGCAAAATGGCGTTTATTTCAATGTGATATTTACAGCGTTTTGTAGCACATTAACACAAGATAACCTGCCGCCACTGATCTTATCCTTTCCTGGAATTAATTATTGAATTATTATAAGAAAATCACGCTATAGTATACAAATATTTCAAATTTAATGGTAGGCTCGGTCTTGAACGGCATTCCCTACTTGTGAATTACCATTCAGTGTTCTTATTCAGAGCCAGTTAGAGAAATTTTTGCACATAGGCGACTTTCCAATTGGCGCTATATCCTCCAGCCCCTCTCCACCCCTTTCCATCATACATTTTCATCTGCGTCGGTTTTGCTGTTAATTTTCATACACACTGTACACAAACTTTGCACTTGTGCACCCTTAGTGCTCTTTTGAACATTGCGCAGCGTGCGGTAGGTAATAATTGTGATACGTTCCATATAGTTATCTTACAGCTGTGGCGCTTTAACTGACATATTTTCATTCCTTCTATTATCATCGATCATCTATACTCCGGTCTAATTTTTAATCCACAATGTGTAATAAGATTTTTAATTAGACACGCATTTATAATTTCTTTTATTCATGTCAAGACATAACGAAAATGAAATGTGATGTAATATGTAGTGTGATTTCGTCGTATTATTTTTTTACATGTTGTTTTTCACTGCTATGTATACAAATACTCAGGTCCAGTGCGAAAGTTTTATCTGTGATAAATTTCTGCCAGCGTGGCAGTAAGAAGTGAAAGAAGGTAGTCTTAGTGGGAATTCAGTAGGATATGTATGGACGGGCACTTGCATGGAATTAATTCGTAAGAATGTTACTATTTTGTGGAAGATTAGGCAGTCTTCACTTTGGTGGGAACTCGAAAAAAGTAAGAATGTTAGAAAAACAGTGTACAGTTCTGAGTCGGCAATATTACACGCGTGGAGACGAGTAGAACTTCTGTAAAATGATTGAGTCGGTATTGTTGCAGCAGCACATCAAAATTTTTCGAGACAAAATTTCATCCTGAAACTCGGCCAGAAGAGGAATATCGACAGTAACAGATTTAGAAGAGAGAAGAATGGGAAGAATCAAGATATACAAGACGGAGGAGTTTTCAAGATCCAGTGAAAAGGACAACGGGAGGCTTAAGCTAACAATACATAGGCATTCATAGAACCAGAAACAATTTCATCAAGAGAACAGTAATACATCGTGTTTCCTATTCTGTAGTAAACAGAACAATTTTCTGTATCTCATTGGATATGTGAGACTGCCCGTTCTATGCACTGTGTTGCGAGAAGTGACTGATCACAATATTATCTATTGAACTGGGAACCGAGTTAAAACAGTTAATTAGGAAATATTAGGTCAAAAGCGAACTTGATTTAAAAAGTGAATACTAATAAATGTGACGATTCGTAACTTACACTTATAGTTAAGCAGTCATCCATTGTTGTGGGAGCAAAAATACGTCTGAATTTTTACCTGGCACATCTCAGTCCCATGTCCTGGTCTCAAACAGTCCTAAAAACATATAGCGTGCTACCTGCAACAAGACTAAGAGCCGGAGCGCTGCGCGGTTTGAGGCGCTATGTCACGGATTGCGTGGCCCCTCCCGCCGGAGGTTAGAGGCCTCCCTCGGGCATAGGTGTGTGTGTTGTTCTTTAAGTTTAAGTAGTGTTTAAGTCTAGGGACGGATGACCTCAGCAGTTTGGTCGCTTAGGAATTCACACAAATTTGAATTCTGAGCCAGAGCGGCAACAGAAATTAACCACTGTCTTGTTAAAGCAATCGTAAAACGTTTCTGGCAAAGGCCATCCAACTCAGCAACGATGACGCAAAGCGGATTCTCTAGCAGGGCGGACTCCAGATGGGTAAGCGACCCATGCCACAACCCAAGGTGGCAGGCTTTTGGAGGCGGAACATACGTAAAATCTGAAGTGGTTCAAAAAGAAAGAGTTGAACAAGACAATGAAAGTTTTGCTTGTGAAGCCGTATGAAATTAGTTAGAGATACAAAACATTCATAAAATCTAGTGTCTTACTGAAAGTTATCAACGATATTGCGAAACAAATGAAGCACTGGAGTTGGCCACTTTGAGTTTGTCTTTAAAGACAGCAAAGCTTGTTGGTGGTGTGTTGGCATCTCAGTTTCTATCACGTGCCTACACAACACTTGAAAGGCACCTGCGTCGGCCTGAAAGCTCCTACAGAAGCGAGAAACTTTATTATGAACAAATAAAGCTAAATGTCAGCGTATGATGGCCTAACAGTACATACACAGCTACCTTAAACACCTATGATGGTATTTTTTTTAGAGTAAAGTTTATGATTTCTTTTATGAGTCTAGGCGACGGTGGGTAGTCCTGGATGGTCATGTCTCTACCCTAACATTCAAGTCATTGAGTACAAGAAGATGGGAGAGTAGGATTGATGTTACCCCTCTTAAGTATCATATAAGAAAGGTACAGTATGCAATGGTTGAAATGAGAAAGTCGAAAATACGGACCGAATTGTTGCACAGAAGGGTGGCACTTCGGCAAAAACTTATCCGTGATTACGCTCGTTCCTTCAGTATTACATTTTATTGCACATTAATATCGTCAGAAAAAACGCACGAAGTACTGCAGCAGATATCTCGAAAAGACAACACAGTATTTCACGAACAACCGAGAGGACCTCAAAATTCCAAGACTTTCCACTGTACTCTAAGGAGCTAGCAAACAATCTAGGAAAAGCAAACTTGACCGTAGATGGCACAAAGCAGATAGTCGGCCAGTGTGGCAGAGCGGTTCTAGGCGCTTCAGTCTGGAACCGCGCGACCGCTACGGTCGCAGGTTCGAATCCTGCCTCGGGCATGGATGTGTGTGATGTCTTTAGGTTAGATAGATTTAAGTAGTTCTAAGTTCTAGGGGACTGATGATCTCAGATGTTAAGTCCCATAGTGCTCAGAGCCATTTGAACCATTTGAACAAAGCAGATATAAAACAGACGGAAGAAGAAACAGCTCCAATATGAGGTAAAACATGAAAAAATTGACGATCCAGAAATGCGGTACAAAATAGAAATATAATAATATGTAGTTCAGCATTCAGGTTAACTGGGCTGCGATGTTAAAAGCCAAACACAAGTTTAAGAGTGGCTTTTACTGGTCATATGACGCGTTTTTGGAATTTATCAATCACAGGTGTCCAGGAGCGCTTGCTACACCTAAACCCAGCATTTCCAGTTGTATGTGAAAGAAACATTCGCAGACTATAATTACACTGTAAAGTACTGGATCTTAGATGTACGATCAGTGAGACATTTCAGTAGCTTGAAAGAGAGATCTTGTTTGTACGACAACAGTAAAATTAAAGATATGTCTGCTGATGTTCTAAGTGACGAGTATTCCAAAATGTGGGCAGGCTCAATAATGGATAAGCTAAGGACAACCAGTCTTGCCAGTTTTAAAGATGAACTTAAACTGATGTCAACGTTGGTAAAGCCTGGTATCACAACAATTGAAACTTTGAAACTCATACAAAGAGTATGGTTTTGCATGCTACTTTAGTATAACCTTACGAATTTTGCAAAAGAGAAGTGAATTCTGGCGTGCCTCCAAGTAGTGTTAATAGACCCTTTGCTGTTCCGTATTTATATAAACGATTTAGAAGACAATCTGAGCAGATATCTTGGGTTGTTTTCAGATGATGCTGTCGTTTATCGAGTAGTTAAGTCATCAGAAGATCAAAACAAATTGCAATGCCATTAAGAAAAGAAATTTGTATGGTGCAAAAATTGGCAGTTGACCCCAAATAACGAAAAGTGTGAGGTCATCCACATGTGTGTTAAAAGGAATATGTTAAACTTCGGTTACACGACAAATCAGTCAAATATAAAGCCCGTAAATCCAACTAAATACCAAAGAATTACGATTACGAACAACTTAAACTAGAAGGAACGCACAAATAATTTTGTGTGGAAGACTAACCAAAGACTGCGTTTTATTGGCAGAACACTTAGAAAATGTAACAGATCAGCCTACACCACGCTTGTCCGTCCTCCTTTTAGAACACTGCTTCGCCGTGTTGGTTCCATACCAGAATGGACTGAAGGAGTAATAAATGAAAAGCACCGGTTTGCTTTTGTTCTACAATATTGTAGAACAAAAGCAAAGTGGTGCTTTTCATTTATTATAATGTTGTTCTACCAAGAACCGACCGAAGATTCTGTTAATATGGCTGAAAGAGTACATTGACAAAATTCAAAGAAGTGCATCACGTTCTGTATTGTCGCGAAATATGGGAAAGAGTGTTACTGAAATGATAGGGGATTTGGGTGGACATAATTAAAATAAATTCGTTTTTCGTTGCGGCGGAATCTTCTCACGAAATTTCAATCACAACTTTCTCTTATGAACGCGAAAATATTTTGTTGACGCACACATATGGGGAGAAACGATCACTACAATAAAATAAGGAAAATCAGAGCTCTCACGGAAAGACATCGGTGTTCGTTTCCTCCGCGGGCAGTACGAGACTGAAATAATACAGAATTTGTGTGAAGGTGGTTCGATGAGACCTCTGCGAGGCACTTAGATGTGATTTGCAGAGTATCCATGTAGATATAGATGTAGACAGTGGCAAGTGGGGAAGGAAATTTTTCGAAGCTTAACCTGGTTAAAACGTACCGGAGGCAAATAATGGGCCAGGCAAAACTGTGTGGGCTGGTAACAGTGTCGACTGAACATCAGTTTGCTGTGTTTGGATTTCAACGAAATCATACAGGAGTTCGCTGATGCAAAATCAATATAAATATCAGTAATATAACGTCAGTTTACAAACATTCGTTAATCATGAATTTTGGTTTTGACTGATTAATGTATGTCGTGGATTTTCTTTCATTTACAGTACTTAATTATGAGTTGTTGTAATTATGAGTTGCCAAAAGTCACCCTCCTGTGCAAACCTAGTGCTGAAGGTGCTAGTTCACATATTGTAGCCTGTTTACTTTACCTTGTTCGCTAAGATCCATAGGTCTGCTCAGATCTCGTTGAGATCATTTGGGACGTTTCGTGCGATTTCTGCCAATGTATGCGATCTACCACTATCCAGCGCTGCAGTTAACATTATTCAGTGCGCAGTGAAGAGATGTGCATTTGTTTCTTTGCATGGTGGTGTGTTAGTGTGGTATATTAGTCGACCACAATTTTATCGCGTCTGCAAGTGAGGGCGCTTGGGTCGGCTTATCAGTAGTCTTTCTCGTGATATTTAACGAGGACTCACGTAAAACTCTCTCCCACGCATCATTTACACCATAGCACACAATCGGAATGAAGCGCAAACCGTGAGTGTTGTAACTATCTTATGGTAATCAGAAAACAAGTAAGCTATTAACATACGATCTAAAAACATTCACTGCGGTCGCAGGGTGGCCTTCTACGTTTGAACAAAGGACCCAGTAGTCAGGGAACGATGATAGAGCTAGGGGGTAAGGGTAGCGGCAATCATGTCTCTTGCATTTTCATCGACTTGCTCGCACGGTGCATTACGGTCACACTCAAGGAAAACTAGCACGTCTTCTTTGTGCTTTTGCGATCGTTTGACAAGGGTACTACGAGAAGAAGAGGAGTCATGAGAGTGCTATCGCGTAGCGTCCGTCCAGCACAGAAAGTTTCGGCTAAGTTTTGTTACTTGATCACGAAGATATGTACTCCTGAAAACATAGAAGCGGAATGGTAGCTGCGGCGTTTCAAAATTAATACTCGCCCCAAGTCCTCGCTTGTTATTTTTCCCACGATTGTGATGGTGCTCATCCCTCGTCATCACAAGCTCCCTCGTGCTCAGTGAACGAGAAAAAAATAACTGACTGTAGCTCAGATGGTATATAAAACCTATAAAGACAATGACAGCAAACTGTTTTTCATATTTATACGATCAATGCTGTGAGAGTACAACACAGTTAACAAGACCCTCCAATCTAGATCTGCCGGCCCCATCAAGCTCCTGCAAAGATCTCACTGTTTTAATCAGAACACTTGGACGACAGATAATCGTTAAAGAGTGAAGGAAATCTAACTTTTGTAAATGTTTAGTCATTCCACGCATTTGGGTTCCACTTTTGAAAAGCCTACTTGATCTACCAGCAATAGAATGACAGTGGACACTGAAATGTCAATTCAGAAAATTTGCGATAACTTTATTGTACGGCTTGACAGTGAACTCCAGTCTTGTCTCCCTTATAACGTTGAAATTCTAAGCAAGGTGTCATCTACAGCACCAGAAAACTGTTTAAGAAGAGTGAAGGATAATGTCACATCAACAGCTTTGGAAATAGGTATCAGACAGGCCATCCCGTCTGACGTAGAACTCCAGCGGCAGAAAATCAGCTTTGTGAAGCTTGGCAATGTGATAGGCACAGTTGGATTTACGTTAATACATAGTTCACGCTGACCAGATCAGCGTCATCTCGAACTTGCTACTTGTCTTTGATTAACACTAATACGCGATTTTCTAATCCACACTTCAACTAAAAGACATCATGTTATATAAGCGTTGTCATGAATGAAGTCACGACTTGTCTGTATGAACAATGTGTGACAATTCGAAAGTCAAAGTACCTACATAAAATCACTAAGATAACATACACAATTTTTGTTGCGTTTTGACAAGGAGGGAGACATGTTTTGGAAATTAAATGCTGCAAGCTACAATGTAAATTAAATATTGCTTATCGAAATTAACTATGATGTAATCAATACCAGCAAGTATATAACTATATTTGAAAACTAATTTTAGTAATTCTAAGCAATAATGACACTAGTTTCAGAGAAGGTAGTGAACGGCCCTATCAGAGTAGTTGTGAAACATAGCTGGATAAAGAAGAAACATAAGCATTGATTTGTTTACAGCGAACCCAATTTTCGTGTTAGTCCGAACAAGAGTGAGTGCTTAAGGATAAGTTTAGATGCACTGATAAGAAGAGAGTAATAAAAATACAGTTTTCCTTCGAAGAAAGAGAGTTCGACGCTTGCCACGAGTGAATGACAGTACAAAGATTTCCTTGTATTTGCGGGAAGATGGTCCTCAACTATATCTCGTATAGTACTCCCAGAGAAACAGCAGTGGACAAGTTGAAACGCCGCAGCTATCGTTCCGCTTCTATGTTTTCAGGAGTACATATCTTCGTGATCAAGTAACAAAACTTAGCCGAAACTTTCTGTGCTGGACGGACGCTACACGATAGCACTCTTATGACTCCTCTTCTTCTCGTAGTACCCTTGTCAAACGATCGCAAAAGCACAAAGAAGACGTGCTAGTTTTCCTTGAGTGTGACCGTAATGCACCGTGCGAGCAAGTCGATGAATAATGCAAGAGACATGATTGCCGCTGCCCTTACCCCCTAGCTCTATCATCGTTCACTGACTACTGGGTCCTTTGTTCAAACGTAAAAGGCCACCCTGCTACCACAGTGAATGTTTTTAGATAGTACGTTAATAGCTTACTTGTTTTCTGATTACCATAAGACAATATGAATGTTCTAGCTTATCGTGCTACTATTACATTATTCACTGCATTTGTAGTTTCCTTCGTTAGGAATGAGTTAGTCGTAACATATGTAAACTGGCTGTAACAAACGGTGCGTTATCTTTTATTGAATGAAGAGGCTATTCTAATTTCGTAAGGCAGAGACATGTATGACTTCGTGGTGCAACTCTTACACACTTTCGCTCAGGGATTTAGGGTGTTCGTAACAGCCTCCATTCTGTCGCCGCGTAAGAAACGGAAGTCCTTGCAACTCTTGCAGAGCTGATGGTAGCGAACGCCTCCAGTCACTCTCACTGACCGGGTGGTAAAACTTTTAATGGACCACATCTGGCGCCTCTCCCAAGCCTACGTTACCGTCTGCAGACAGGGACATGAAATCTCGGCTATTCCGTCTCAACGACATGAAACAGCAAACTAAAAACATAGTTTTCAAACACCCTTCACTTTTTCCACGTTCTACGTTAGGGAAACTAATGTACAATTCCGAATTTCAAATAAGGAAATCTGCCGGAAGGTTAGTTTTCCTTTGATTTGTGCTGGGTACAAAGCGAGTCGTAATTACTCAACAACACGGGCTCACTTCGCACTTTTTACGTCATATAAATGGGAAACACAACTATGATCCGTAATGTAAATTAAGTCCCATGCTTCTTGACAGAGCATAGGGGAGCGATGCGGGAGACCCCCACCGCCGTACTAGGCAAGGTCCTAATGGAGGTTGTTTGCCGTTGCCTTCCTCCGACCGTAATGGGGTGAATGAAGATGATGAAGACGACACAAGACCACCCAGTCATCTCGGGGCAGGTGAAAATCCCTGACCCTGCCGGGAATACGAACCCGGGACCCCGTGCTCGGGAAGCGAGAACGCTACCGCGAGACCACGAGCTGCGGACACGTTCCGTAAACGTGTGTGAAATTTCAGCAGAGTATGATTACTCGTTCCATTAGTTCCTTGGTTTGGATTCAAGTGGTCATGCGAGAGCGCTAGTACTGTGCTGGTGTAATGAAGTCTGCGTATTATTGTATTAGACTCACACTCTAAGAAAACAAATTACAACGCTTCATTGAAGAATTATCCGAATGGGCCAGGAACCAGTAGATGTCATGGGTATGTACTGATAAACAAATGATGACAATTTCAGAAAATTTTTTATGATTTACTCAAGAGAAAGAGCTTCACAGATGCATTGGTCCACTCGTGGCCCTTTTGAAAGCAGTCATTCGCCCTAGCATTAATTGATAGAATTGTTGGATGTCCTCCTAAGGGATACTATGTCAAATTGCGTCCAATTCGGCCATTACATAGTCAAAATGCCGAACTGGTTGGAGGGCTCTGCCCATAATGCTCCAAACGTTCTTAGTTGGTGAGAGATCCGGCGACCTGTTGGCCAAGACATGGTTTGGCAAGCACGAAGGCAAGCAGTAGAAATTCAGCGCCCCGGAAGGCAATGCCCGCCCACACACCGTGAAGGCATTATGGGCAAAGCCTCCAACCACCTAGAGGCTTCAACGATATAACACGCCAGTTGGACAGAATTTGGCACGATAGTCCTCAGGAGAACATCCAAAAACTCGTCTATCAATGTCAAGCCCAATACATGTTTGCATAAGGGCCAGAGATGGAGCAACACGTTAGTGACTTACTCAATTCGTGAAGGAATCTCTCTCGAATAAATCAACCAACTTTCTGAAATTGGAATCATTTGTTTGTCTGTACGCGTACGTCACATCAACCGATTCCGTACCAGTCGGATAGTTACTTCGTGATGCATCTTTTTCTCTTCTACTTATTTTTTTCTAGGATGTATCTGGTCGTCAGGCAATGGAATTCCATGTTGAGGAATCCAGTCCACTATGCAGCAACTGGTTCTTTTGTTTGCTGGGCAATGATTAAATATCCAGTGTGAATGTTGTTTTGTTGTTGCTGTCAGCCGTTAGTGATCCACTGCTGGTTAACGTCCGCTTCCAAATTCTTTTACTAGATTCTGTTCCATGCTATCATTGAAGATAAAGATCCTCCGTAAGCTTATAGAGCATCTCCCCATCTTCTTCCTTTTCTTTCTTTTCTTATTTCGCCTTAGGTCAGCTATGGGTCATCATTTTTTTTTTTTAATCAGGTTTTTGGCGATTCTTACAGCTACAGTATGAATCCAATCTCTAGCGATAAAGTTGTTCCAGGATATTTCGTGAGTGTTTTGGTACAAGAGACCCATACCCTCCAATGGTTTATTAAAGAGCAATTGCCTTTCGTTTGCCTTAATATCTCCATTTACTTTTGCCTATGTATTGCAATAAAGTATATGTACAACAGTATAAATGTTTACGGTATACGTTGTGCGTTGTGTCTCTTGTTTGCAAACAAAGACGTTCAGTCCACTTAAGCTGATGCTGCTGAAAACAACAAAGAGCAGTCTTCTCTTCATCAAAATTACGTTTGGTGTTCAAAATTATTTTCGGTTACATCACGTTTCTTTCTGCTCTACTTCTTCTTTTTCTTTTATGACCCCAATGTTCGTTGTATGTTAACAGTGGTAAATTGCAATATTGACAGATTTACTGGTTAATTTTTTGTACTTCCATCCTTGTGTCTCATGGTCTGCGGGACGTCGGCATTTCACTTACGCACAGCTGTCGTTTTGATGTTATTTTATTATACTGTAACTAGTTTCGGTTGCTCAGTTCACCATCTTCATGGTCTCAGCGTCAGTTAAGGCCTGAAGATGGTGTACTGAGTCACCAAAACTGGTTACAATAACTTTAAAATAACATCAAAACCACTGCTGCCTGTGTTTTTTTTATCTTACTTATAAAGACATGTCCGATATACACCTCGTGTTTGAGTTTACGGTATACAGTGGCACAGTTGGCACAACGACACTTCGCTGAACTGTTTCCGTAACGACGGCAACCACGTCACACTACTTTTGCTTCTGTCTGAGGGTTATTTCTTTACTCTGTGTTTCCTGATGTACGTTTGAATGATGTGAATGCAATTGCACAGAAAGAGACGTGACTATCCTAACAATTGCAATATACCAATTATTATTCTGTAACGAGAAACCCTCAGCACGGACCCCTCGTACCAAAACCCTTAGCAAATATCCCTGAATAACAGCCGAAATTTTGTCTGTGGAGATGTAGTGGCCCTGTATACATGATGTCAGATAGGTGGCAGGTACCTTATTACAAAGTGAAAGTTGGTAACTAAAAAGCTTTCCAATATGTTTGTATTTCGTTTTTTAAGAAACTGTGCTACGTTCCTTTCATCCCTCCTACGTCCACAAGATTAATGAGTTCCTTTCCTGAGCCCTCTCCCCAACATCACCACTTCCTAGTTCTGATCACAGGTACAGATTAATTAACAGAGCAGATTAATTATTCCGTATTTCCCATGACGGAAACGGAAATAAAACTAAAAAAGGGTCGTATATGTCGGGATATTGTATTAAAAATTAGTTGTTTAGCATTAAGGCATCAGGTAAATTTTATTATCGTTACCCGTTCCAGAGCAGCACAATCCTTGGCACGATATTTCTATTATACTTATACTTTCCTCATTGTAACGGAGCAGGCTATTTTTTATCATTCGGTTTTGCTTACGTAACTGTGTTGAGTTTATGGGAAATATAGGAAATCAATTACAGTGTCTAATTGTGAAACACACATACTTCTAATTTTTTCACAGCTTTAGCATCGGAAGAGTCTCGTGTTATAATCGATTTAGGCCGATAATTAGCTGTCTCCAAATCGTTTTCACCCTAGTTACAACTGTAAGATCGCTGCTACTGCTCACCTATCCTCGAAATTCCTATAGCATATGAGTAGGATGATGTCAGTTGACAGGTGCAGGCTGACATGTTTTTGGTGGTAGCAGGTTGCACACGATCTGAAGACAGCCAAGTAGCATGCGATGCTGATGATGGTGAAAGTTGAGTAACTGCGATTGTTAACTAAAGGTGTGTATTAAAATTATCTGCTGACGTTATGGGACCTCTGTTGTCCCCAAATGTGAATAACATGAGGAAGCGTTTTAGACAGGTACGTGCAGAGTAAAACTGTGAGGGACGGGAAAAACCCACCGTGGTTCAGCAACAAAGATAGGAAACTACTGCGAAAGCAAAGAGAGCTTCACTGCAAGTTTAAACACAGCCAAAACCTCTCAGACAAACAGAAGCTAAGCGATGTCAAAGTTAGCGTAAGGAGGGCTATGCGTGAAGCGTTCAGTGAATTCGAAAGTAAAATTCTGTATACCGACTTGACAGAAAATCCTAGGAAGTTCTGGTTTTACGTTAAATCAGTAAGTGGATGGACACAGCATATCCAGACACTCTGGGATGCTTTTGGCATTGAAACAGAGGACGACACGCGTAAAACAGAAATACTAAACACCTTTTTCCAAAGCTGTTTCACAGAGGAAGACCGCACTGCAGTTCATTCTCTAAATCCTCGCACAAACGAAAAAATGGCTGACATCGAAATAAGTGTCCAAGGAATAGAAAAGCAACTGGAATCACACAACAGAGGAAAGTCCACTGGACCTGGCGGGTTACCAATTCGATTCTACACAGAGTACGCGAAAGAACTTGCCCCCCTTCTAACAGCCGTGTAGCGCAAGTCTCTAGAGGAATGGAAGGTTCCAAATGATTGGAAAAGAGCACAGGTAGTCCCAGTCTTCAAGAAGGGTCGTCGATCTGTTGTAGAATTTTAGAACAAGTGTTTTGCTCGCGTATCATGTCGTTTCTGGAAACCCAGAATCTACTCTGTAGGAATCAACATGGATTCCGGAAACTGTGATCGTGTGAGACCCAACTCACTTTATTTGTTCATGAGACCCAGAAAATATTAGATACAGGATCCCAGGTAGATGCTATTTTCCTTAACTTCCTGAAGGCGTTCGATACAGTTCCGCACTGTCGCCTGATAAACAAAGTAAGAGCCTACGGAAAATCAGACCAGCTGTGTGGCTGGATTGAAGAGTTTTTAGCAAGCAGAACACAGCGTGTTTTTCTCAGTGGAGAGACGTCTACAGACGTTAAAGTAACCTCTGGCGTGCCACAGTCGAGTATTATGGGACCATTGGTTCAAATGGCTCTGAGCACTATGGGACTTAACATCTGAGGTCATCAGTCCCCTAGAACTTAGAACTACTTAAACCTAACTAACTTAAAGACATCACACACATCTATGGCCGTGGCAGGATTCGAACCTGCGACCGTGCAGTCGCGCGGTTCGGGACTGAAGGGCCTAGAACCGTTTGATCACAGCGGCCGGCTGAGGACCCTCGACCAGGCGCTTCACAGTGTTCTGAATAATATTTATGCAGCTGTAGACGTAACACTACAGGTCCAATGGCCCTTGTTTCCTTCAGTGTCGAGTTGAGAATGAGCTCCTCTACTTATCAGCCCCCGTGTAGCCACATCTGTTCCGGAATTAAATTCTTCCTACGGCAGCGGCCCTACGTCATCCTAGCAGCTGGCCGCGCAGTGCATCTCAGAGGTGGTGGGGGACGACGAGATAAGCGCTGATTCCTCCTGACTTAGCGCCGTGACTTATAGCCGCAAGCTAAGGTCTCTCTCCCTCCCTCCCTCCCTCCCTCCCTCCCTCCCTCCCACCCACCCTCCCCTCCGCCTCCCTCTTTCCCCTCACGGCGCACGGCGGACACATTGTTTCATCCCAGCGGTATATGACCTAATTGCTTTCCTCCCTCTCGTTCTGTTCCCGCACATCAGCAGCAAATTGAAAACAAAGTTTTGCACGCATCGAGCGCTTGTTCAAGTTACACCACCATCTCCGCCTCGCCATTAGTTCTGGTGTGCTGCACGCACGTCGGTGTTTGTGCCACAGTGTACTTTGCGAAGCAAGTACCGTATCAGGCGGCTTGCTCGTCCTTCATGCGCTAGATGGGAAAGTGTCTCATACCAGTCCTTCTAAAATGCAGCTTGTACTCTCCAACTTTACTGTTTTCGCGTAACAATACAATCGTAGTTTCCTTCTGCATTTATTATTTTTATTTTTTATTTTTTTTAATAAAATCTAAAGCTTATAAACTTAACTACGGAGTAATCTTCAATAACAGTTACGAGGGCTATCCACAAAGTACATTACGTTTTCGTTTGTGTCCGTTAGGGGCGGGGCTAGCACGGCCATCTTGGTGTCGTGGCATTTCGCCCCTCAGTCGGCATCGTGCCGTGCTAGTGAGAGGTTGGTGCTGTACTCCGTTGAGTTACTGTGACAGTTTGAAATGTCAGCGTTATTTAAAAGTGTGAAGTGCATGCTGTAATAAGGTTTCTGACTGCAAAAAATCTGTACACCGATAGAAATCTACCGGCAGCTTTGTGAAGTGTATGGGGACAACATAATCACTGAAGGTGGAGTGCGTCAATGGGTCCTAAAATTTAAAAATGGCCGAACTAACGTTCACGACGAAGAGCGAAGTGGAAGATCCAGCATAGTGACTGCCGAACTTGTCGAAAAAGGCGATGCCGCGGTCCGTGAAAACCGTAATTTCACAATAACGGAACTCTCTATGAGTTTTCCACAAATTTCACGAAGTTTGTTGCACGAAATCATTACCGAAAAGCTTGGTTACCACACGTTTTGTGCAAGATGGATACCAAACATCTTGACAGAGATTCACAAAAATCTGCGAATGGCTGCAGCGTTAAAGTTTTTGGACGCTTACGAGAAAGATGGCGACTTATTACTCGATCGCATCGTTACTGGTGACGAAACATGGGTTAAGCATGTAAACTGCGAGACAAAATTGCAGTCAGTGCATTGGGGGCACACAAATTCCCCCCAAAAACCCAAGAAATGCATGCAGACAATGTCGGCAAGGAAGGTGATGGCGACTGTCTTTTGGGACAGAAAAGGTGTGATTTTTGTGGATTTCCTGGAAAGAGGCACTACAAAGGTATTGCCAAACTCTGCACAGCCTCAGAAGAGCAATTCAAAACAAGCGCAGGGGAAAGTTGGGCTCAAAATATCTTGCTAATTCACGACAACGCCCGGGCCCACACGGCAAATGCCACTAGTGAAGTTCTCGAATGTTTTAAGTGGGAGTTGTTTCCTCATCCGCCGTACAGTTCCGACCTGGCACCGAGCGACTTCCACTTATTCCCAGCAATGAAGAAGTGGTTGGCTGTGCAGCGTTTTGATGACGACGCACAGCTTCAAGAAGAGCTAACCACGTTGTTGAAGGCGCAGGCTGCCGAATTTTACGACGAAGGAATTTCCAAGCTCGTCCATCGCTAAGTGCCTTAATTTAAATGACAACTATGTAGAAAAGTAGTATTTAAGTGTGGCTTTCATCTGTATATAATAAAAAAAATTTCCAATACTTTATTTATTTTTAATTCCAAAACGTAATGTACTTTGTGGATAGCCCTCGTACAACGGATTTTAGCTTGGAGACGAATCTTCTTTGTTGAAAGTATTCCTTATACTCTTCTTTATGTGCGATTCATGATTGTGGCCTGAGTAATTGTATGCAATGACGAAATTTTAGCCGGCTGGAGTGGCCGAGCGGTTCTAGGCGCTACAGTCTGGAACCGCACGACCGCTACGGTCGCAGGTTCGAATCCTGCCTCGGGCATGGATGTGTGTGATGTCTTCAGGTTAGTTAGGTTTAACTAGTTCTAAGCTCTAGGGGACTGATGACCTCAGAAGTTAAGTCCCATAATGCTCAGAGCCATTTGAACCATTTGAACGAAATTTTATCACTTGCTTTGATTTCTCTAGGCTTGTGTTTCATTGATATCGTCCACATTACAACCTCCAGTACTAGTTGGAAAATACAAGCTGTCCTACGTTTTCACTATTCTGACTGAAAGTCCCTCCACCGCCTTCTCCTGACTGCGGTCTGAGTGTGCCCTCTTGACAATCGTAGCTTCAAAACTAAGACTTACGCAACTGAATGACTTACTCTGTTTATTTATGAAATTTGCAGGCTGTTTATTTAGTTCTAATTTATTTTATTGCAAATAATTTTTAATTAATTTTTGCTTCATCATTAAAGTAAACAAATTGGCTCTTTTATAAGGTAATTTAGGCCAAGTGTGTTCTTGTGGCAGCTCTTTGCATTTCATTACATGAATTTCGGCGTAATAATAACGGAATATTAAATTTAGTAATGTGTTGCTACAAAATAAATTAAAACATTTGCTTCTGTTACATGATGAAAATAATAATATTTCTGTACAAACGTATAGTTTTAGCTAGTTACATAAGACACGTCTGCTCGTTTTACAGTTAGAAGGGAATAGTATTACAGTTGAGCAAAGCTAAATCTTAATATAGGTCTTTAGCATTGAATACAGGGCCACTTTTAATTACACGTGAGTTTCTTCTGGCGAAAGGGAGCATCCAATACAACTGTAGTATTCGTTGGGTATGAGTTGTGTTATTTGGCGCCAATAAATCTTGACTGGAGTGCCAGTACTGAAATACAAAGGAGCACTGATTAATTTTTTTTTTTTTTGGTCTCCACACATAGAGCTAATTAATGTTGATTACATGATATAATTATGCGGTAAGAATTCAATGTGCCACTTACAGTTATTTTAATAAATAACAAATAGTATAGATAAGCAATAAATTTTGGTTGCACCATCTGCAGGAAGTAAGAAAGGTACATTACAAATATTTTATATAGAGATATAATTTATATTTGCATAAATTAGTTGGGTGAATGGAGTTCAGTCCTTCACTACTTTGCAATGATGTGTTTAACTAAAATGAACATCATATGGCTGTCGTAACGGATGACATTGGGTAGCTTAGTGGATGATTTGATAATGTGCTTAGGGCTCGTCAATAAAGAAACTTAATATTGCAACTTCGACGGTTTTCTTAAATTTGTTGCATAATTTGGTAAACCATACAGTTGCTGACGTCATACCTTCCACAATCCTGATAATTAGTAAATAAATGTTACGTTTTGGGTTACAGCTTTTAGCTATTAGTACTCTGAATCGGAACACTGGACGACGGACGATGAAGGGAGAGTGTAATGCTACTAGGTGACGATCAGCCTGCTGGGTGCGTGTGGAAATTTGTGTTCCTCATAGGAGTCAGCTGACAACACTTCCGCGAATCTTGCGTCTAGGTGGCAGTTTCGGCTGAATTTTCCCGCTCCTTGTGGGACAGAACTTCAAATGTTCAAATGTGTGTGAATTCCTAAGGGACCAAACTGCGGAGGTCATCTGTCCCTAGACTTACACACTACTTAAAATAACTTATGCTAAGAACAAAAAACACACACACACACACACACACACACACACACACACACACGCCCGAGGGAGGACTCGAACCTCTGGCGGGAGGGGCCGCGCAATCCGTGACATGGCGCCCCTAACCGCGCGGACGGAACTTCAGTATTAGTAGCGCTATCAGTGGGTTCAGCAAATTTTTCAGCGACTTCCAAGGAGTAGCCAGGTATCTTCCATCAGGCATAACAGTCCCAAGTGTCTCTCATGAAGCTAAAATTGAACTCTAATTATGAGGGGTTTCTTCGGTGGCCGCGGTGGTCTAGCGGTTCTAGGCGCTCAGTCAGGAACCGCGCGACTGCTACGGTCGCAGGTTCGAATCCTGCCTCGGGCATGGATGTGTGTGATGTCCTTAGGTTAGTTAAGTTTAAGTAGTTCTAAGTTCTAGGGGACTGATGACCACAGATGTTAAGTCCCATAGTGCTCAGAGCCATTTGAACCTTTTTTCTTCGGTGGCGTTCAGCGAAATTTTCCAACAGAGTGGTTGGGAAGCGTGTACCAAAAGTAATAGTGAAAATTCAGACTGAATTATTTCTTTTTCTTTTCTACTTTTATCTTTAGGTCAAGTAGTTGACACATCTTTTAGCACTACCTGTTTTAGATCTAACTTGTTTTTTACTAGCCTTTGTTTTTCCACGTTCTCTACATCAAGTATTTCTTTAATCTTTCTCTAATATGAGCAGATCGTTTTTGTCTGGATTCTTTCCGACTTAAGAAGGGCGGAGGGATAATATCAGAAAGAGAGACGACTTTTTCTGAGCCACAAGAGAGTAAGGTATCTTATTGCGAAGAGGCCCAGGACAACAAGATATGAGTCAAGGCGCCACTGAGGCAGAGGCTGGACCGGCAGGTGGCTCCGGCTGTTCTTTAGGGTCGCAGTCAACAGCCATAATGTCAAAAAATGTCCACGTCCGAATGGAATGAATAACCTAGACCTCCGTCGTTGTTACTTGACAATAAGTCAAGTTGAAAATTTTAATTATTCGGGGTTGAGTCACCAAGTCATGATTTTTGATACGTAAGAAAAATGTTAGAATATGGGAGCTGCGGTCTGTTTCAAGAACACTACGTGAAGCAGCTGCATTTTGTGATTGAATTTGCTGATAAACCCATAAACTTGCGTAATTACATCTCGGTTTTTCTAGGAGATTAGAGTTACGTCCAGTTAACGTCAGCAGCGCAAGATAGTTACATTTAAAGGCACGTGCCAAATGAAAAATTGAATGAGAATCTTTTAGCTGACGATCAATTTCGTTTTAAGAAAGATAAAGGGACGAGAGGTGCAGTTCTTACGTTGCGTTTAATAACGCAAGCAACACTTAAAAAATAAATGTGTCTTCATACGTATTTTTGACCTCAAAATAGTGAACCCTAGTGTAAAGTGGTGTAAATTATTCATAATTTTCAGAAAACTAGGTGTAACCTATAAAAAGCACTCCGTCGTCAGGTCACGATTGGCCTACCGGGACCATCCGACCGCCGTGTCATCCTCATGGAGGATGCGGACTGGAGGGGCGTGGGGTAAGCACACCGCTCTCCCGGTCGTTATGATGGTTTTCTTTGACTGCCCCGCTACTATTCGGTCGAGTAGCGCCTCAACGGGCATCACGGGACTAAGTGAACCCCGAAAATGGCAACAGCACATGGCGGTCTGGATGGTCACCCATCCAAGTGCCAACCGCGCCCGACAGCGCTTAACTTAGGTGATATCACGGGAACGTGTGTATCCACTGCGGCAAGGCCGTTGCCCAGGTGTAACCTATACAAAATGAAATACATATTTTATATTTATAATATGTGTATGAATCAAGAGGAGCAATAAGAATGGAAGACCAAGAACGAAGTGCTCTATTTGAAAACGGTGTAAGACAAGGATGAAGTCTTTCTTCCTTATTGTCCAGTCTGTACATAGAAGAACATCTGACGGAAAAAGAAGGTTCAAAAGCGAGATTAAAATTCAGGGTAAAACGATATTAGTGAGAAGATTCGCTGGTGACATTACTACTGCGAGTGAGTGTGGAGTAGGCTTGCAGGACAATGGAATGAGTAGTCTGCTGAGCTCTGAATATGGATTTTGAGTAAACCGAAGAAAGAAGGAACTAATGTGAAGTAACAGAAATGAGATTATGGCGAATCTTAACACCAAAATTAGCGATCACGAAGTAGCAGAAGTGAAGAAATGCTGTTACCTTCGAAGCAGAATAACAAACGACGGACAGTGGATGGAGGAAATAAAAAGCCACCTAGTATGTACAAAAAGTGCATTAATGGCCAAAAGAGGCCTTCTGGTGTCAAACATCGCCCTAATTTGGGGAAAAAATTTTCGAGAATGTATGTCTGGAATTCGGCTTTATGTAGAAGTGATTAATGGACTGTTGGAAAATTGGATAAGAAAGTAAGCAAGCTAAGCGTTCAAACGTGCTGCCACAAAACGATCTTGAAAATTAGGTGGATTAATGTGGAGTGAGCAGACGGTAAACACTGATAAGAAGAAGGGATTCGGTAATACGACATACATTAGGACTTCAGGGAAGGACTTTCAAGGTACTAGAGGGAGTCGTAGACGGTAAAAAACGTAGAGGAAGACAGCGATTGTAATACATCCAACAAATAATTGAAGACGTGTATGCAAATACAGCTCTGGGATGAAGAGTTTGGTGACGGTAAGGTTGTTTTCGTGGACTCACATGTTACCAAGGTTGTTTCGACTACGGTGCAGAAGTTCCGCTGGGAAGCCATTACACATACTTCATACAGTCCCCATCTCTTCTCGTGTTATTTCCATATTTTGAAGCTCTCGTAAAAGATATTCCTGGCCGTCTATTTGCTACGGACGAAGACGTGCACGCCTGGGTGCATCATGGTTCCGTAGGCAATGGCAAACATTTTCCCATTGAGGCATTCACTGTCTTGTCTCACAGTGAGATGAATGTATTAACTATTATGGTGGTTAGTTTTAACTTAGAAACAATGTAGTTACTTTTCTCCATCTGACTGGTTTTGATTGACAGCCCTTTCAGCTAAGTCGTATCATGAAGATATTCATCGACCAGGACTGGCAGTTTTTGCATCGAATCTTCGGTAGTGATATTCCCAACAATTTTCAAGTAATAAGCAGCGCACAGCTAGAAGGCTACACAGATGGGAGACTCTCAGTACAATGTGTTAATTCCTTCATCCATGTTATCGTCATAGTCTGACGTCCTTGTTGGCGCGTTCAGTGGAACTTTGACTTTGGCTATATCCAGGTTTACCGTATACCTCTTTCAGTTCAGGCCATATGTTCTTTACTTCATTTATAAAGTGGTTCGTAAAATTATCTCTCGTTACCTCACTGAAACACACATCCAGCACCTATAGTGGTGCTTCTACTGCTCTTCTGCTTTCCAGGAATCGCAGTAATATAAAGTTGGTTATATGATCTTGGTAATTGAGTATAAGCTTGTACTCACCCATGGACAGATTCTGCAGGTCCATCAAATCTACCTGGCATCTTGAGTTAATTTTTTTTTTTAATTTCAGAGATTTGGAAACTAAGCTTTTTTGGGATTAAGTTAGCCCGACAAGGCTTGCATAAGCGCAGATACATTGTAGTGAATTCGTTGGTGACATTGTTATATTTAGTTTGCAGTTGTTTTCCATCCGTGTACAACCTCCATTCCCAATTTTCAAGTGAGTATCATGCAGTACGTCGAACAATTGTTCTGTATGTTCGCAGTAAAAAATAACGCTGTTCTCTTCTATTACTGGCTCAGAAGTATTTCCTTTCCCGTCAGTTTCAATGTCGTATTTTCTTAGGCGACGACAGCCAACACTCCCTGTTCTCTGTTCTGCTTTCTCCTATTTAACGTCGTCTATAAGAGAGCAGTATCTGCTTCTGGTGAAGTTTCTGTTGTTACTTACTTTATCTTGAGTACTCAAAGTTTCCGGGAATCGGTTTTCATTTTAAATGTTTTTTTCACATTTATGCATATGCCAACTTTGTCCTGCTGAATACTCCCGTGCTGAGTACCCATGGGACCTGCTATGGAAGAATGATAAGAATAACTGAAATCGGCCTACGGTTATATGGAATAGACCTACAGGCGAAACAATTACGATCGGTCGCTGATTTACCGCATTTAAAGGAAAGCACCAGGAAGCATATAACCTAAATATCGCGAATAAAAACACGGTAGATTCCCGGTCATCAGATTTTCGCTAATCCGACCTTCCAATTAATCCAATCTGGTCGTCGGATAAAAGGAAACTGTAAAAAATCATAAAATTAAGGTATTTTTTCAATTTTGAAGATCGATTTGTCACTTCCTGCCTTTAGGCCACAGCAACTGAGGTCGGATAAAAGGAGCTCTGCTGCGTAGTGTAATATGGTATAAATACCAGGAGAGACGACAGTGCTCACAATGAAACCAATTGTCTAAATAAGAACAAGTCACACAGGAAATACAAGGAACTACTATAACACTCACAATAAAGCAGTTTTGTCAACAACAACAAAAAAATCGCGTCTTAGACGGGCGACCTTCTCCTAAAAGCAGTTGCTGTTTCTTTTCTACTACGTGCACGACACACTCAACGCCCCGGGCGAGAGAAGTGCTGCCAATCGCACATTGCTGCACCATCACATCGAGTTTTGGCCAGAGGTTTCCAGCCAGTACGTGCGATGACCAACCGGAGGAGCATACACACTGTTAATTTTGAGTAATTAGACCTCGGACAAAAGTCTCAGCCAACGTGCGATATGGCCGGCCAATTTGGAGACTAGCCGTTCTTTGGCCTTTCGCCGTAACATATACACTATTTTGGGGCACCCCATGCATTTCCAGTTCGGCAATTATTCTCAGTATATCTACTGGTAGAGCTTGTATCCCTATCACGTGTGTTGCAGTGAGAGATATTTCCATTTCCGACGGCGACTTTATCATACATACTGGACAAAAGCGAAGAACGTAAGTAAGAAAAGTACATCCTTATTCTACCCACAGGAAATGGGATAAATCGTAATGATACAAGAACTATTCTCCACCACGCACTGAGAACTGTCTTATGGAGTGTGGACACAGATGCACTAAAATTGTGATTTGATACCTTTTATGTTCCAGGAATTTAAACTCAAATTTTGTAACGGAATTTCTTCAGATGATCCTTCTTGCTACCTCTGGCAGTGCTGTTAGTTTCAATTCGCGTTCTCCGAAATTTGTCTCCCGTACAGAAGAATATGACGGTACTTCGTGCACATAAAGCGTAACTTTGGTATCAGTTTGCCGTTCGCACGTAAAATTATTGCATAGCGTCCTGATCCTCACACTTACAAGTCATAGAGAACTAAATTGACTTTAGGCCAATTTCAAAGAATTTAATAATAATAATAATAATAATAATAATAACAAATAAATTTGCTTTATCAACGGCTAAGGCAGGAGATTTTTCGAACTATAGGTATGAATTTACCGAAGACAAATTCCGTTGAGGAACGCTCATTGGCAACAGCGCTCTCAGAGAAAGGTTACGAATCCTTAAAAGTCACGGCGATTGCCTTTGTGTTCGCTGTGGTTGTGATATAAAGAGAGGCCATCCAGTATCGAATCCTTAGAGAGACATCCAGTGCAGACCTTATGTGGCTGGTTCCCATGAACCATTGACAATTCAGTCTCCTCATCCCTTGTAATATACTTGTGAGTCACGTCCATAATTCTGTTCTTCTCATCATAGGAGATAAAGTTATTTTTCATCTGCAGTCATGGAAAAGGTGAACCTATGTGTGTGTTGAGCCACACGTAGGGGCTTTCCATTCCCAACTGGAGTAATCTCTCCGTTGCAAATGTCATCAAAACTGCGAAATCGTCTGTAGTTACACGAACATTTTCAGTAGTGAGCTACTTGCCTACAAAAAGTCCTCCAAAGTAAGTGGAATGTCATGTTCTGTGACTCCATACAATATCGATGTCATGAGATTAAATTCTTATCCAAAAGATACTGTAAAATCAAGTTCGACCATTTTATGATGACTACATGTCGAAATGTCATAATAAAGAGATTTTTCATAGTAACTAACAGTCTTCTGAGTTTGAGATTCTGTATATATTATAAAATGGTGAAATGAGTCGCAATGGCATGTGAGTGATAGACGCAGTAATTTAGGAATTTAATTCATCATAAAGAGTAGTATATGCATGATCCATCAAAGGACATTGATATACCGATAAACCATGAGAAGGAGTGAAGCTCTAACATTGTGTGACTTTTTAGGCCATTCCACCAAGTGCACAAGGATTTAATGCCGCAGAAAATTGAATTTCGGCTACGATTCCCCATAATGAAGCTGTGATTATACACTGAAGCGTCAAAGAAACTGGTATAGGCATGCGTATTCAAATACAGAGATATGCAGAATAGGGCGCTGTGGTCGGCAACGCCGATATAAGACAAAAAGTGTCTGGCGCAGTTGTTAGATCGGTTACTGCTCCTACAATGACAGATTATCAAGATTTAAGTTAGTTTGAACATGGTGTTATGGTCGGCGCACAAGCGATGAAATACAGCATCTCCGAGATAGCGATGAAGTGGGGGCTTCCCCGTACCACCATTTTACGAGTGTACAGTGAATATCAGGATTCCGGTAAAACATCAAATATCCGGCACCGCTGCGGACGGAAAAGGATCCTGCAAGAACGGGATCGACGACTGAAGAGAATCGTTCAACGTAACAGAAGTGCAATCATTCCACACATTCCTGCAGATTTCAATGCTGGGCCATCAACAAGTGTCAGCGTACAAACCATTCAATAAAATGTCATCGATATGGGCTTCCAAAGTCGAAGGCCCACTCGTGTATACTTGACGACTGCATGACACAAAGCTTTATGGCTCTCGTGGGCCCGTCAGCGCCCACATTGGACTGTTGATGACTGGAAACATGCTCCGTGGTCGAATGATTCTCGTTTCAAACTGTATCGAACGGGTGGACGTGTACGGGTATCGAGACAACCTCATGAATCCATGGACCCAGCATGTCGGGGACTGTTCGAGCTGGTGGAGGCTCTATAATGGCGTGGAACGTGTGCAGCTGGAGTGATATGGGACCCCCGATACGTCTAGATACGTCTCTGACAGGAGAAACGTACGTAAGCATCCTGTCTGATCACCTGCACCCATTCTTGTCCATTGTGCAGCTGATTGCAGTTCATTGTGCTGTGCAATGGTCAGTTCCACAATACGACACCCCACACGTCCAGAATTCTCCCAGAGTGGCTCCAGGAACACTCTTCTGAGTTTAAACACTTCCGCTGGCCACCAAATTCCCCAGACATCAACAAATGGTTCAAATGGCACTGAGCACTATGGGACATAACATCTGAAGTCATCAGTCCCCTAGAACTCAGAACTACTTAAACCTAACTAACCTAGGGACATCACACCCATCCACACCCGAGGCAGTATTCGAACCTGCGACCGTAGCAGCAGCGCGGTTCCGGACAGAAGCAGACAGGAACAGTATTTAACATATCTGGGATGCCTTGCAACGTGCTGTTCAGAAGAGATCTCTACCCCCATATCCTTACGGATTTATGGAATGCCCTGCAGGATTCATGGTGTCAGTTTCTTCCAACACTACTTCAGACATTGATGGAGTCCGTGCCACGTCGTGTTGCGGCACTTGTGCGTGCTCGCGGGGAATCTACAGGGAATTAGGCAAGTGTCCCACTTTCTTTGGCTCTTCAATGTAATTTCAAAGGGTATGGGTTTCTTTCCCGGCGTATGTGTCAGTTCACTTATTTTCGCAACGCGCTGTCGGAATGTTCATTTTGTGATTTTTGAAACGCATGATTTCGGTTTGTTCATTTATATTTTAGAGAAGGAAAATTTGTAGGAATTACAAATTTGCATTCGTCTGTTTGATGATATCTATAATTTCGTCACATTGAAAACTTTTTCATAGTAAAAGCATTATTTTAAACATGTAAGACAAAACATTTAACAGGAACTTTTATTTATTTTTGTAAGTAAACTCTGTAGAATATAATATGTTATTTCTTAGTATTTGGATGATATAGACATTATTTTTGGAGGTCACATGCTTTTGTATACTACAGGAACGTAGTAGACTCCGTAGGAGGAGCTGAGAGATTGAGTTCCTGCTGGAATAGGTTTATTGTAGAGAGCAATATAAATGTCATATTTAGTGAGATTTTAATCATAAATTGTGATTAGTGTTTAAGTATTTACTGAAGATGACGTGTGTCATTTTAGCAAAGAACCGAGAATAGAACCGTTTCAACAATTAACTGCAATGAACACAGCAAGAAGATCAATCAGGTAAATGAAAATTTAGTTGTACTGTTTGCTGTCAAGTGTTCTATAGAATGTGCATTTTATTTGCCATAATGGTATTAAAAGCACTTGGAATAGATGAACTCTCCGTATTTAAGTGATACCGATTACGCTTACTCGATGAATTCACACTTGAACACTAGTGAATGGCACAGCAGTCTAAGCTGAATATATTTCATGAACTGGAGCTGTTAAGTTATGAAATTACTACTAACAGTTTTGGATACATGATGTATCTGTAGGAAGTACTGAACAAAGTAATAAGAAAGTGTTTGTCTGTATTACATTATGTTAAGCTTACAGCATACGTTGCTCTGTAATAATGTTCGCGGGTAAGCGTACTTTTCCTGTCGGATAGAACGTACATTAGGTGAGTGACGCTGTCTTACCAACAGATGGGACATTACAGCATACTGCGCAAAAAGCCGACAAATGGCCAGGTCGTTATGCTTTTTTCGGAAGTCGGTGATTCAAAGCCGTAGGTCTTTTTTTTTTTTCTTTACACTGTCAGTCAACACGCAAACCGTTCCACAGGAGCAGAATAATGACCCCGAGGCCTTCTTTAACGTTCTGCAACCAGTAAGTAATTGAAGATGTACTTCCTAACAACTCCAAAGAGTATTTCGTCTAAGGACCGCAAGGTCTTAGCAGTAGAGATTACCACTCATGCATCAGTCACCTATTTTCCCCTCGTTCCATTTTTAAGTGAAATAGGACCGATATTCACCAGAAGTAGTCCTGTCTACCCTCTGTCATGCACTGTATGAGAGCACACTGACGACTGATGTACCTTTAGAAATAGACGATTCGGGAGTATGTTGTCTGGCATCATTCTACTCTTTTACCGTTAGAAAATTGCTTTAATTGTTTCCTCTCCCCACTCAGACAGGTGATGGCGTGCCTAATACACTGGCAGATGTAAGAAATCAATGTGAATCCGATACGTATCGAAAATCTTTCTATGAGAATGAACAGCTTTAATCGAAAATGTGTGATTCATTTCGCTTACGGCGTTTGATCTTTCGGGTCTTTAATTGGTCTGCGGTATTGCTTCGCTCCCGAGAAGAACATTTACCTCGGTACTTAGCAGCAATAACTTCCGCTTCAAACTTTCCTCAGACCTGGCGCTGAAGCCACTCTGCTTTGTGCTGAAAATGTAACTTGCGGCACTGACGGAGACTGCTACATCAAAGGAACAACTTCTGAGAAGGATGAAGAGGCTGTTAATAGCACGGCATTATTGTCATCTCAGAGTTAAAGAGATGAGCGAGTTCAAGCGCCGTGCCTCATCCGCAAGCCTCGAAATAAATGGCACGGAGAAATAAGAAAGTGACTAAGGGCGGTGATCACCTGATATAGCAGGTATATAACGTCGGAGTGCCGTCAGCTTCCTTTATTCTCGAACTAAGACAAGCCTTGTATATTGAATAAATCAAATCGTATTGTAGAGTGTCCGGAGCGAAATTCAAAATTGTGAGAACTGTGTTCTACACTCTTCTATTATCTGTGAAGGTAACGGAAATGGATAGTACCTCAGATGCGAGATGCAACATGCGGAAAGTGTTCTGTGGAGCAATGGGTACTCCACAACTTAAATTAGAAGTGTAAAAGAGCCAAACACTCGGTGAAGTCACAAATCAGAAAAAGAAATGTCGGGTGCGGCCTTTCTGCAAAACATTCCCAGAGTGACGGACAGAATCGGTCGTATATTGCGCAAACACGGCGTGAAGACGATTTTCAACGCAACAAAAAAGATCAGAGAGTGTCTTAGATCGGCAAAGGGAAGAGGGACCCAATTGCAATGTCGGGAATATACCGCATACCATGCACATGTGGAAAAGTTTGTCGGAATTACTGGACGATCAATTAACACCAGGAACAAAAACATAAGCGACGTTGCAGGTTGGGGCAGGTGGAGACATCGGCTGTGGCAGAGCACGCACTGCGTGAGACCGGTCACGTAGTAAAATTCGCCGACACGGAAGTTCTGGCTGTAGAGAAGCACTACCACACGCGCTTGTTCAGAGAAGTTATAGAAATACAAAAACACGGGAATAGTTTCAACAAGAAAGATGACAGCGTTAAGGTAAACGGATCCTGGCTTCCCGTGCTGCATTGAATGATAGTCGCAGCTGGCAAGAGGAGAACCGCACCGGAAATGACCGCGGAGAAGCCCTCGGACGTTGGTGCGCCGGGTACATATAGTCTGCGGCCGTGAGCTCGGCTCCATTTCAGCACCAGCAAAGGAGGGTGAAGCTTTGACAATGCCAGCCACTCGCGCTGGTGAAACGTCAGTAAACTCATCAGACGAACGTCGGCTGAAGAACACGAGACAGAAGCCAATAGGCAGTTTGTCAACAAGTGGCCACAAAAGCCTTTTCAATTTTGTACACACAGCTGTATCTGAAGCTACAAAGCTTCATTTCCACATCTTTTGAGTCTGTTGAGATCGTTTTCTATAGCAAAAAGGTAAAGGAAAACAATTTTTTGTCGTTTATTGACTTAAGTGTTCTCTTTAACTCAAGAAGGCAGCATAAGGCAAAGGATTTAAACTTATAACCTGAAACAAAAAAGTCCTGCAACACATGAAAGAGAGACACGTCAACAATTTGTAGGCACATATCTACACCACTGCCTCGTAGAAACGAGCATTATCCGATTAGAAGTAGCATCCACGGGTCACATGTTTCTGGCTATGTAAATGACGACCTCTGACGTTATACCGGTAACCGAATTGTGGCAACGCCGATTTCCTTCCCTATCCTTGACATAACGAGCCTGTGTTCCGTCTCCAATGAATTTAGATCTTATATACTTGCTTGTTTATAAGCAGTTTGATATTTGTGCAGTCTTCCACACGCAACCCATTCCTTACATCCTTACTGGCATATTCACGCAATATAAGACACATCTGTGTCTTACGTAAATGTACTTTCACTAGATAGTTATAGACGTGTCTCTGTCACTCGCGAGGTATTACATGTTCTTATGTTTCATTGTTTGAGCTCACCCCATATTTCTACACGGATAAAATGATGTTGAAATCCTAGTTGCAGGGTGCCTATTTAAGGGATCACAGGGCAACAGAAATCTGATTTTCAATATTACCTACAATTACTCATCGAATTTAAAAATTTAAAATTTTGACAGAATTTACTCGTTAAGAATTATAATGTTACGTTAGAAGTTTAACACAATAAATCAAGTATTATAAAGTTGGGAACTGTGAATACGTTTACAGACAGCGTAACTCACAGCGCGGGAATTACTCAGACTACATTCATTCAGAGTTTGATAATGAAAGCACTTAGCTATCTTAAATAAATTTCAAACATTTTCTAAACCTTTTTTCACTTACAGCCCCATAAAATGATGAATATTTATCACTCACTAAATGCTTTATTCCTGAAAGTTCGATTCATCAAAGAAGCGGGAATGTGTAGGCGGCTGGTATGTCCTAACGTCCAATTCATAAACATTATCAGGAACGTGAAAGGGTAATAGTTACTATCGTACCTTAGTAAAACTTTGAGATCGGAGACAAAACATTGCATCAAGCCGGCACAATGCGGACTAATCTTGTTTGCGTTACTGGCCTGTGCTGCTTGGCTGCTTGGTTGTTTGGTGTTCAATCATTAGTATCACAGTGTTCTTATCTCCCCTACTGGATGCTGTGGTTGAATGTGCGTGATAATATTTTGCTTGAGGGCGACCCTGATTTTTAATTATCGGTAAAACACTAGTGCACAAAACGGACAACAAGGCACCCAAACAAAACCAACGTCCGGTGCCGGGGGCGGTAACCGATAGCATTTTTTCAGGCCTACGCCCATATTCCTACCGAGTTATCAAAAGCGGGGAATGCTAGTTGATTTGGCATCATTTATTAATGTAATAAGGGGGTTCTTACTCCTACAATTATGGATTTGAGCTTTGGGAGACGAGAGGTAATCGTCTGAAAATTCCAACTCTTTTTTCTTTCTTTTTTTTTTTTTTTTTTTTAGCTGACTGAAATTTTATTATTAGAAGTTATAATTGAACATAATGTGGAATCATTGGTGCTGACAAGTACTCAAATAGCTAATTGGCCTTGTATTATCAGCCGATCAGTGGTGACACTACAGGGAGGCTGAAGGGTTTTCATTATCACACACCATGTGTCACCATGCTGAAGTAAACCACGAACCCCTATCAGAGATGCCGCTACAACAAAAATTAATGCACAAACGCGACCGCACAGATCTGGGAAGTTACCCACAGAGATGCTTGAGCACATAATTTTCAAGTACGCTCATGAGACGAGCGAAAGAAGGGAAGGTGGTTCGCGAACTGTATCTATCACGACATACTGTATTTCACATCCGCCAGACGGAGCGCGTCGACTCCGCGCCCTCTGCTCAGCGCGTCCCGGCTACCTCTCCTCTCCGCCACTCTACAGACCGACCACCCCGACCGTTTTTCGAACTACCACCTTCCTATTGGCTGAAGACCAACCTCCACCCTCTACTCTCTTCAGAACCGTTCTTTCCAAAGTGCATCAAGCGTCCCCTGTGTTTAGCTTCCCTAGTTTCTCTTCTGAGAAGCCTACCGCACGTACTGACAATCCTTTTAAACAGCCCTTCACACAGTATGCCCTCATACATACTGGAGAGGTACAGAGAGGACGAGGAAGTGTGACACATTGAACAGTAATCGGAATAAAAACTTAGTTGCCCTCTACATGTCCATTAGCTGGATTACTGATGAAGAGTACTCCCAGTACCGTTTTAACCTGTTGCAGAATGTCCTCACAACACTCGACATACCTGGCGTCCCTTTCAAGACAGCTTTCCACAGAATACGGGAAACTAGCATCCTATGACAATCACAGCCATGACAAAAGTCATGGAATAGCGATATGTACGACTTGCACAGATGGCAATAGTATCACGTACACAACGTACAAAAGGGCAGTACATTGACGGAGATGTCATTTGTGTTCATGTAATTCATGTGAAACCGTTTCCGAAATGATTAAGGACGCACTAAGGGAATTAAGACTTTGAACGCGGAACGGTAGGTGGTGTTAGACACATGGGACATTCCATTTCTGATTTCGTTAGGGAATTCAGTTCTCAGAGATTACAAATGCCAGATTTCAGGCATTATACCTCACCATGGACAAACACAGTCAGCGCAGTCTGCATCCATTTATATATTTTGTTTAATCGTAGCGTTTCTCTATTTATCTTCCACTCTTATTGATACACAAAGCCGACCGCTGTGGCCGAGCGGTTCTAGGCGCTTCAGTCTGGAACAGCGCGACCGCTACGGTCGAAGTTTCGAATCCTGCCTCGGTCGTGGATGTGTGTGATGTCCTTAGGTTCGTTAGGTTTAAGTAGTTCTAAGATCTAGGGGCCTGATCAGCTTAGATGTTAAGTCCCGTAGTGCTCAGAGTCATTTGAACCATATTTTTTTTATACGCACTGTGCACTGCCCTGCGAGATGACAAAAGTCACGTGATAGCCATAAGTGCATATGCAGGTGGCGGTGGTATCGCGCACACAAGGTATAAAGATGCAATCCTTTCTTCTCGGGTGATTCATGGAAAAGGTTTTCGGCGTGATTATGGCCGCATACGGACTTCGTGAACGCAGAATGCTAGCTGGAGCTAGAGGCATGGGATATTCCATTTCTGAGATCGTTAGGGAATTCAGTATTCCGAAGTTCACATGTCAAGCGTGTGCCAAGAACACCATATTTCAGGTATTACCTCTCGCCTCGGACAACCTTCACTTAACGATCGAGAGCAGCAACGTTTGCGCACAGTTGTCAGTGCTAACAGACAAGCAACACTGCGTGAAATAAACGCAGAAATCAAAATAGGACGTACGACGAACGTATCCGTTAGGACAGTGCCGCGAAATGTAGTGTTAGTGGCCATTCGCAGCAGACGACGTGCGTGTCCTTGCTGACAGCACGACATCACCTGCAGCTCCTCTCCTGGGCTCGTGATCATATCAGTTGGACCTTAGGCAACTGGAAAACCGTGTCGGATGAGTCCCGATTTCAGTTGGTAAGACTTGATGGTACGGACCGAGTGAGGCGCAGGCCCCACGAAGCCACGATGGTGTGGGTGCTTTGTTTTCATGGATTGGACTGGGGCCTCTTGTCCAACGGAACCCATCTTTGACTGGATATTGTTATGTTCGGCTACTTGGAGACCATTTGCAACCATTCAAGGACTTCATGTTTCCAAACAAAATTGGAATTTTATGAATGTCATCGCGCCATATCACGGGGCCACAATTGTTCGCGACTTGTTTGACGACATTCTGGACAGTTCGAGCAAATGATTTTGTCAGCCATCGAAAATTTATGGAACTTAATCGAGATGTCAATTCGTGCACCTAATCCTGCACCGGCAACACTTTCACAATTGTAAACAGTATGGTTCAATATTTCGACAGGGGACTTCCAACGACTTACTGAGTCTATGCCACGCCGATTTGCTGCAAAAGTAGGTTCGACACGAAATTTTTAGGTATCTCATGATGTTTTTCGCTTTATTGTACATCGGTGTAACAATTCACATGGCTGTTAAATGGAATGTTCGCGTAGGTTCTGTAGCAGGAAAAATTCACTCAGTCCATAACCGGCACATCAAACACTTGTGTGTGCATGTTTATTACTCAGTGCTGTGTGACATGTATCAAATAGCACTAACGGACAATGTTTAACGTATTCAGAGAATGGCAGAAAGAACCATGACAGGTTTTGTTGACCAAGAAATACTGTAAACCTAAACGGCCAGCTATATTAAAATAGGCTCCAATTATCTTCTGAAGTCATACACAAAAAGCTTCAAGAACCAGAATTAATCGAAGGACTGCAAAAATGTACGTCAGTGTCGAAGTATAGCTCCCGTACTAATTACCAAGGAAAAATTAGTTTAATTACAGTGTGCTTAGGTGAATGTATTTATGCAATCACACTTTCTGTCTTCCAGCCGGGATTGGAACGCGAAGAAATTATAAGATATGCTATAATGCTGAATACCCTCTGCCATTCACTTCCCAGTGGTTTTCACAGTTATGTACGGAAATACAGATACAGCTTAGTTTTCTGTAACCCTCCGTTTGGAACGAGGTCTTAGGTCAGGGCCGGCCAAACGCTGCACAGTGTGCAGACGTGCGGAAGTGCTGCACATGTGCGCACGTGTGCGACAGTGAGTGACAGCGACATCTGTTATTAGACATGTGTCCTAAATGAACAGCGGCGGCTCCACTTCCATGTTTATGTGGTACAAGCAAGAGCGCAACATACACAGTCTCGTTTACCCCTGGTAACCGCAACCTTAACAGAGAAGTACTGAGAAAAGGCAGGTACTGTGGAAAAGCAAAGGACGGGAGACCCATGTTCTCAGTCGTTTAAAAATTACTGGGAACTGCAATTCTTTTTTGTAGCAGTTGGTGAAAAGTCACAGTGTTTGCTATGCCGCCGAATAATAGGCGGCCAGCGTAAGTTTTCAATTGAAAGACACTACAATACGTATCACAAAGACGAGTGTAGTGTACTCAACAGTGAAGAACGGCAAGCAAAATTAAATGTCCTTAAGAAAATGGGTGAGACACATCAACTCGATTATCATTTCTCATGACCAATGATAAACGTGTTTGGATTTATTCCTTTCATAATTAAAAATTATTGTTTACTACCTCTGCATTATTGCCTCATTCTGCTCCATGTTACATTATTATCAGGAAATTTGGTCATTAAACCGATTGTTCCAATGTACGAGGTGCGGCTAGAAAAAAACCGGACTGATGCTGGAAAAAACATTTATTTACAATTATTTACAATTTCATGTTATCTCCTTCAATGTACTCTCCTCCTCGGTCTCTACACCGCTCCATACGAATTTTCCACTGTTCATAGCAATGCAGCAGATCATTTTCGGTAAGTCCATACATTACTTCCGTCGCTTTTTCTTTTACTGCTTCAACAGTCTCAAATCTAGTTCCTTTCAAAGCTGACTTGACTTTAGGGAAAAGAAAAAAGTCACAGGGGGCCAAATCAGGTGAGTAGGGTGGATGATCTAAGATGGGAATGTTGTGTTTTGCCAAAAACGTCTTCACTGACAACGCACTGTGAGCTGGGGCATTGTCTTGGTGAAGGATCCATGACTTTTTTCTCCACAAATCGTTCCGTTTTCTCTGTACTCGCTCACGTAGGGTAGCCAGGACGCTAATGTAGTAATGCTGATTCACTGTTTGTCCCTCTGGTACCCAATCAATGTGCACAATCCCTTTGATGTCAAAAAAAAACAATCATCATTGCCTTGAATTTCGATTTTGACATTCGTGCTTTTTTTTGTCGTGGAGAACCAGGAGTTTTCCAATGCATCGATTGGCGTTTAGTTTCGGGATCGTAAGTAAAAAACCACGATTCACTTTCAATGTTTTCCAGGATGTCAGAACAAATCATTCTTCGGCGTTCCTTCCGTTCAATTGTGAGACACTTTGGAACCATTTTTGAACACACTTTGTTCATGTTGAAACTTTCATGAAGAATCTGCCTAACACTTTCCTTGCCAACTCCTGTTAACTCAGACACTGCTCTGATTGTTAAACGGCGATCTTGTCGAACAAGTTTACCGATTTTTTCAATGTTTGCATCAGTTTTTGCTGACAATGGTCTGCCAGTGCGAGTGTCATCACTGGTGTCTTCGCGGCCATCTTTAAATCGTTTAAACCACTCAAACACTTGTGTTCGCGATAAACAATCATCGCCGTACACTTGTTGTAATATTACAAACGTTTCACTTGCAGATTTTCCTAGTTTGAAACAAAATTTGATGTTAACACGCTGTTCTTTCCGTACACTCAACATTTTCCGACGCACAGACAAAACGTCAACTACTTAAAACAGACGCCACGGGCAGACTGAGTGCAGGAGGCAGATGAAACTCGAGCAGTAGGCGGAGCGAGAGTCACGTCACAGGCCACGCGACTTTCAGCCTTACTGCATTCGTTTTATTGTTTCACCAGTACTAGTCCGGTTTTTTTCTAGCCACACCTCGTATACTTACATTTAGGGTTTTTTTTAATGTGTGAAGGGGTACGCTCAGCTGAAAACGTAACATTCATCTAATTGTCGGTTATTAAGCGGATTTCAGACAGAACTGATGAAAGATGTAGCAATAATGGTATTGAAATAGCGGGTGATCATCGAGAGGTCTGCGGTTATCATTCTGTTCAGAGGTCAGTGAGACAGAAATTATGTGGGAGTAACTGAGGGCACCTAGAATTAGTTATAGGAAACCTTGCATTAGTTTAATGTTATTTGAAATCATGAATAAGGTTCGTTGGAAGTCGCAAAGTGCTCTCTTTCTTAAATACTAGATCAAAAACATTACGCATATTTACGTGCCGTCAGTCAAGCTGCCTTAGTAAAAACCCACGGTTGTTAACTATATTACTTGTCTTACTGGGTTAAACTGTTAACATAAAAGTAGACGTCTCAATGAGTAGACTGTTACAGTATTATAAATGTTTAATACGCGAAATACTTTCCCATGGTTGGCTTGCAAGTGCAAAATGAAGAATTTCCGTGGGCAAGATAAAACTGTTTCAGATAATACACTACCCTTCGTTAAAATTTTAACACCCAGAAGAAATTACCTGTATCGCTCAAAAATCGGAGGATACGTAGAATAGTAGAGCCACAATGCTTCTCAACGAAGATAAAAAAAATCTGTCGTCATTTGGACAAGATAGCCTTAATTTGGTTCACTTAACCAGTTTCGACAGTTTAAACTCCCATCTTAAGAAGTGAAATACACTCAGGTCATTGGTAAGCCAATGTAAAAATAAGATTCGGTCTATAGTGTCCTCTGCCACGGAATCAATAAAACAGAGTGACGTTACTAAAGATATATGGTATGAGCGATAAATGGCAAACAACTAACGGTCAAATCTCACATCGTACATAGCAGGTACGACGGAATTCAACCACCATACTGTTATCATTAAGGTGGTTGACTTTCGTCTAACATACTATGCACGATGTGATATTTAACGGTTCATTGTTTGCCACTCAACGCACATATTATATTTTTTAGACATGTCCCTCTGTTTTATTGACTGTGTAGCAAAGGACACGACCTTGCGATTCTTACTTTTGACGTTGGCTTACTAATGATTTGAGCCTGTTTCACTTCTGAAGATGACAGTTTAAATTGTCGAAAATGCTTAAGTGAACCAGGTTTCCTAGTGCAGCTGACGTCTAACTTTTCATTTTTGCTGAAACATTCTGCAGCTGCTGAAACTCAGCTGCGGACGAAATTATCGTCACAATAAGTCTGTAGATAGATGGGCTTCCCCGTGGGCCCAGCAGCACCATATTTTGCGTGACCGCACAGGCCAGTGTTACGGCACGCTCAGTCGGAGCATAGGCGTCGACCGAAGTGGAAACGGACAAGCAATAGGCGGTAGGCCTCTTCGACGTCAAAGAGCGTAATATCAGCATGTGGATGAATTCTAACGGGGCAGAATGACTGTACCCCGGGAAGCAGGTTTCTCGTAACGTGTTATCATGCCTGTTAGGACAGTGATGGATGTGTGGAATCAATGGATAGAAGAGGGTCGTACAATGCGACGAGTCGGTACTGAACCACACTTTGTGACCACAGTGTGGGGTGAGCGCCTTCTTATTTGTATGGCAGCAACCGACAGAACTGCTTCGTTCCAGTAAATCTGATCAAGATCTGCCTAAACGAAACACGTGCAAAGGTGAAGATGGGAAATCGCGTAACTGAGGAGTTCGAAATTGTGACAGGACTCAGGCATGGAGATGGGTTGTCCCAAATCTTGTTCAACTTTGCCCTCGAGAATATCGTACGCGAGACCTTCCAAGAGAACGAAGGGATTGAAATCGAAGGAAAGAGACTGGCATACTTAGCGTATGTAGACGACATCTGTTTACTCTCTAGGTCGGAAGAGGAGTTGGAGCAAATGACCAAAGCACTAAAGGAGGCTGCCAGCAAATTGGGGCTAAACATAAACGAAGCGAAGACAGAGTACCTCGTTATGACGCGTGGTGATTGCCAGACTGCTGATCATCTACAATCACTGCAGGTTGGGGACCAGTCCTACAAGGGAGTACAATAATTCAAATACCTAGAGGCACTTTTCACTGAGAACTCGTCATGTGAAGCAGAGATCAATGCCAGAGTATAAGCAGGAAACCGATCTTACCACACTCTAGCACAACTGCTTCGGTCCAGATATCTCTCCAGACAATTCAAGATTCGACATGTACAAAACCCTGATCCAGCCTGGTGTTCTATATGGCTGTGAGACATTGAGTATCCGGAAACAGAACTTCCATAAGCTCTTTGTTTTTTAGAGAAAAGTACTTCGGAAGATCTTCGGTCCGGTTCTGGATGCAGATACAGGGGAATGGAGGATCAGATACGCCAAGAGCTTGAGGAACTATACCAGCAGCCCAACATAGCAGGAACTGTCAAAGTCAAACGAATGCAGTGGGCCGGCCATGTGGCCCGGATGGAGGATCACAGATGGCCTCGGAAGCTCCTGGATTTCACACCTACAGGAAAGAGACCGCCAGGGAGACCCAAGAAGCGTTGGAGGGATGGACTCAATGAAGATTTAAACCAAGTGTCAATAGATGTGAACTGATGGCGGATAGCAGCAATGGACAGAATACAGTGGGGTAGGAAATTTGTAGATGCGTGCTGTCCACTGGGCCTGATCACATAGTAGTAGTAGTTGAGCAGTGCAACGGGTGTGGACATGGCTGCGTCGACGGTTGAACGCCGTCAGCTGAGTGCTGGACTGCTGGCACGCATACCATTGTATCGACTTCCATGAGCCACAAACCACTGACGCCTCAGACGGAAATGAGGAAGTGAACGCCGACAATGGCGTGGTGAGTGGCAGAATGTAGCGTTTTCGGGCGGATCTTATTCAACTTTTCCTACAGCGTTGACCGTGTACGTGTCGGATGCTACCGGGGTGAACGTAGTCATGCAGGCCGCATTGTTGAGCGGCATAGCGAACTAAAACCGAGCTTGATTCCTTGGGACGTAAACTCTCCACTTCTGCGTACTGAGGGCAACCCGAACAGCAACTATCTAAATCATGGAGGCTTCAGAGACCGAGACACTGCCCCTCCTGAAGAGATCTCCACGTAATGTATTTCAGGAGGACAATGCCCGACCACATCTGATAATGAATAATAGACAAGTCTCTTTCGAATAACGAAGGGGGCACTGCTTTCCTCACTACACGTTCGCCTGACATGAAGCCCATCGACACGGCTGGGATGTGGTCAGTCGGCAGCTTGTTCGTTGTAGTCCTCCTGCAACCAGTGTCGATATTCTGAGGGCGTGCCTTCAGACCGCGTTGCAGTGTTTTCCACAGATACGTATCCAGGCGCTCGTACTCAGGATCATAGTGTCTGTTCAATTCTGCAGTTCTAATTGTCTAATCATCTAATATGTGAATAGATTTCATTGAGTTCCAAGCCTCTTTACTATTGCTGCAATTTTGGCAAACAGTAGTGTATTTTGTGCACCTTATAAAAGTAAACTCAACTTACATCATTTACATCCAGTGTGGGTGATATTAGAAGGGGTTGTGTGTTTTGAGGTACATAACTTATTTTCTGCAGAGTTCTATTTTCCCTAACCTGTATTGTAATAGTAGATGAGAAAACAGTCTTACCACAAAAGAGTTTAGTGCGATATCCACTACAGCATCCACTTGACTTTGAAAGGTGCTGTAGAAACAAATTTTAGTAGGGGAAGTCCGTAATATATTACAGTGGATGTTGGGTTCAGCAGGATGCTGGATAAAACAAGTGAAGTCAGATTTTTTCATAGTTTTCTCTTTAGACAAATAATTTAGTATGAACTAAACGGTATTATATCTTCAGCTGTAAATTTTGAATTCTTTATTGAGCATTTGGTCCAAAATTTACAGCTGAAGGCGTAGTGCTATTTACTTCTAATTGTCCAGCCAACGTCTCAACCCCCATGGCTAACACATCTGCCCATTAAGCAGGAGTAAGTAGGAGATCCAGGTTCAAGTCCCAGCTAAAGCACAAATTTTTTATTCATTTCATCCACTTCTATCAATATCGTAGATAAAGTGGAAACTCATATCCATAAAAAAAATTTAACTCCATCAAATAATAATTTATTAGTTTGCTGGCAGATTAAGTGTGTGCTGCACCCGAACTACGATCCTCAATCTTGTCTTTCCGGGAAAACGCTCTTGCCACTTGAGTTATGCAGACAGTACTCACGACACGCCTCCATAACTGTACTTCTGCCAGTACCCCTCGTTCTCACCGGAATTCTCCAGCATAGCTTGCTGCAGGACTGGTTGCAGGTCCGAATCCACGTCCAGTTCACAATTTTAATCTTTCAGGAAGTTTCAAAATAGGATACACTCCTCTGCAGCGTGAAAGATTCAGTCTGGAATTATCATTTCATTTTAATTCTATCTACAGCGTCATTCAAGCTGAATCTATTTTGTTCTGTATGGTGGCATCTGAAATCGCAATGAAATTATGGGTTCTGATACATGCCTCAAATCTCCTTCATAAAATGAACGTGTGTTGCCTTCTGTTTTCAGCCAGTAACTGACAAACCCGCGTATACATTTTGCCAGTTTTCTATTAGAAACTAAATAAAACAATGAACTGTGTTAGCGCTCGTTAAAGAAACATTTGAAACTATGAAATAAGAAATTGCATAATGTACAAATATGTATAAGTACAGTATCAAAATTAAGGCTGATGATCCCGAACAGTTTCTGTACGCTGGGCGCAGCTGCTTCGCCTGCCCATTTTGTGCACGTCGCTATGGCAACGACTCTTCATAACTCTATAGACGGTAATCGTTTTCGGCTACAGACGTTTGCACTTTGCAGCTGAAAGGTGTCAAAAGTGCTGCCAGTTGTCAGGGATATCCTTGACTCGGCTGTAGGCACGCCTTGGTAGTAAAAAGTATTAAAATTTCATGCATATGTGGCATTTTTTCGCGTACCTCAGTGTTTACAAAGTTTCATCTGTCGAAGTGATATATTTGTGTAACTACATTTAACGCTGTATGTGGATACTGTCAGCGTAATATGTTGCGGATAGAGATAGTAGTAAAAAAGTAATTAATTTAGACGTTATATAGCTTAGCGTTTGTGATGTCATATTTCCTGATCTAGCTGTCATACAATGATATAATTTTGTAGATACGTTATGAGGCTGAAGTGGATACAGTCTGCAAAATGTGTTGCGAGTAGAGTAATCAGAAAAGAAGTGATAAATGTAAACATTATGCACAATGCGGCAGTTTTTCACCTGTATCAGTGTTTGCGACGTCATATCTCCTGAACTATGAATGGTAACATGGAGCACTTTGTCATACGTATTTAACGCCATATGTGGATACTGCCTGACTAATTCATTGCAAATACAGTTAATAGCACAGAAGTAATAAATTTAAACGTAATGCATGATGCCGCGTATTTCAGGTCGCTCATTGTTCATGGCGTCATCTCCTGAATTACGTGTCATACACTGTTATAATTGTGCAGTTACATCAGTGATATATCTAGATGGTGTCTACAAAATATGTTCCGAATACTGTTGGTAGTTAAGGGGCTCTGGAACGCCCTATACTTGCAATGTTAAAATAACGCTTGTAAATTACATCTTTCCTCACAAAGTATTTGAGGTAGGAAGTTGAACTTTTTACAGATTATTTATTGGAATATGGGCTACAACTTAACACAGGGATTTTACAAAATTTTAGTTCAGTTATTAAAGATGATTTTTTTTTTCAATTGTAATGAAAATTCACAACATTTTTTTGCAATTTTTTATTTATATATTCAAAAATATATAGTTTTTTGGGAAAAGGCTGTGTTAAATTATGTAGAAGGTACTGTGTAACATTTACTGAAAGTTTGAAACAAATATGTTTGGAAGATCCTTAGAAAACATGTAATTAGTATGAGAAAATAAAAGTTTTGGGAATCGAGCGACAAAGATTGGATTAACTTTTAGTGCGTTCCAGGTCCGTAGGATGGATTATCTTCATCCTCTGCAAACTCCTCCTCCAGCTTCCTCTTCTTCCTCCGCCTGTTTACTCTTGCTTGTATTTCTAGACTCTTTACAGCCCTGTCTGCAGCCCGAAAGCGTTCCTTGTCTAAAGCAAGCATCGCTCGTTGTTGTGTCCGTAGATTTTGCTACCATTTTCTTCAGTTGCAGTTACTGCAACACTGTTCCAATAGGTGGTCATGTATGAACACTTATCACATTTCAGTTGTATTTCACTAGCAAGTCCTACGTGCTTTATTATGGAGAGTTCCAGACCAACTTCACTACAATGAATACATCTTACACAGTTTGAAAAAATTCCTTTGAGAACCGACATATCAAATATTTCATTCACATCCGATTCACCCATAAAACATTCATAGTTTTCACTCATTGAACCAAGCTTCTTCTGTGAAGTATTTTCTTTCCCACTTTGACTGCTATGGGCAGGTGTACTTGAGAGGTTAGGTTCACTCACTTGGTTATCGTCTTTATTGTTTACAGTAATAACACATACCTTTGGCTTTCCAACATTTCTCCTTTTCTTAAAAGCCTTCAGAGGATTTCTAATAACTTTACTTTTACTCATTATTATACTTCAACAAAACAGAGACTCAAGAAACAGAATTAATTACGAATATTTTTGAGATAACGACAGAGTAAATAAACATGAAACAATCGACAATCACACCAGCGATATATATTGAACCATCACAGGTTAGCCACAACACATACTTTATCTCACATCACTAAAATGTACCTGATGAACACGGACGTTAATAATAACACCATTTGACAGCAGTTTAACAGAGCCACAGTGGGTCACGCCCATGTAGAACACATTTCAAAAAAAATTTAAAAATAGTTGTAGTCTTCGGAATTGAATAAATTATATATCTATTAAAAGGTAATAGTCTGCAGATTCAGAAAACGCAAAAAGTAAAAATTGAACTTTTCATGATTTTGAGCCTTTCCGGAGCCCCTTAAGGAGTAATTAATTATAACGTCATGCCCCATGCGGTACCTTTACTGCATGAACAACGAAAAGTAGTAAGAGATAATTTCCTGTCCATTCATCGTTTTGTAGAGGTTGTAAGCGAGAAAAAATAATGTCTGAAGTTGTTTCAAGTTGCTAAGTGATCTCATGCTCAAATGCTGGTTGAATGAAGTCTGCAAATTCACGCTTCTTTTTCACCGCCACCCCTTTGATAGGAAGGTGATTCTTCACCCCATAGCTATTGTTGCCTGACAGTAAGGTACATCTGTACAAAGTTTGGTTAAAATCAGTCCAGTGCGTAGATATATGGCTTTTTCCACTTTCAGTAAAATAGCAATTAACTCGTCCGAGGTAAAGCAATGACGTATTGACTGCCAAATCTGTTAATCTTGCAAACCTGTAGCGACCTCAGGTCAAAAGTCACTCCAGGCCGATACGTTGGCAACGCATACACTGTCCTAGGTTTTACGTAAATCTGAGAATGCTCAAGCTAGATGCAGAATGTCTTTGCGTCGTGATACTATCCTGCTGAAGGAGACTCCTGTCACCCGACGCTGACACTCCCTCACGATTTTAACGAAATGGTATTTCCATCTGCTGCTAATTAACCTGCAGTAAATAATGAATCTTATTTCTAGTATTCTTTGGAATTAAATCCCCCGTCAAGGGTGACGGCAGCATTGTTCCTTAGAGTATGTGATCACATATTGCAGTTAATTATGTGCCAATTAACACCCAAAAACTAGAGTAAAATTACACTCATAGATCATCAGTTCTTGCAGATTTCATCTGGGGTACAATGCAGACGATTCTGTCATGTCATAATTACGTAGTGTGATCCATTAAGGTCAAATAACCATGGGTGTTTACAATGAGTTTCTATTCTGAGTATAGATTATTGAAATAATTATTTACGGCTCAGCTTTCATTTGTTATTACCAGTTGAGATGACATAGTGGTCAGCACACCGGAGATCCAGTCGGGAGGACGACGGTTCAAATCCGCGCCCGGCTATCTAGATTTGGATTTTCCATACTTTCCCTAAATTTCTCCAGCCAAATGCCGGAATGGTTCCTTTGAAAAGGGTTCGGCTGATTTCCTTTCCCCTTTTCGTAATCCCAGCTTGTACTCTGTCCCTAAGACATTCTGCCGATGTGACGCTGACCTTTAATCTTCCTTCCTTCTGTTTATCAATTACCTAAAAAACTTTAAATGCGAACATTTTGTGTTAAGCTTTACCGTGACTCTCATTGACATTAAACAAGTGACTGGTAACAGTAAACTTGTTGTTTCATTTAATAGTTTCAAAACGGTGACCCAGACGTGATTTGATCACGCAATGACCAATGAACAGTCTTAGCGTTTAGAGATCAATGGGATCGTTGAAGCTTATCTTTTCATTTTGCCCTTATTGACAAGAACATCAGTGTGACACTGCATCTGAAAATCACTCCATCCGCTCACGTACACTATGCGCACACTGATTTCATTCGTCATAAGAAATTTGGAGAAAGATATAACATACTGTAAAATTATGTAGCTCGACCTTACTCAGGAATAAAATTTTACGTCATACGTGTACGTTACTTTTGTCTCTAGGACGTCATTACCAATTTCGTCGTTGCCCATACAAGATCGTAGACTAAGAGTTTATACGATCACAGGCAAAGAAGTTTAATTTTGTTGTAAGAAGGCCTTTATTTGGCATCTCAACACCTCTGCTTTTGGAAAAATTGTTTACGGAGGCAGATGAAAAGCAGCTTTCTAACAAAACCAAAGCAAATAATTACAGTCTTCGAGCCCCCCACACAAGAGAATTTCTGAAAGGGCAATTTCGGCCACAAGGAAACACCAATTTCCGAATATAGACTTTGCATTTGCTGGAGCACGGCAGTGAATGAATTGAAGCTTTGGGAATGCTGTTCAGACAAAAAACTGTGACGTATTTTAATTAACAGAATGAACAGGCCTAATTTTTGCGACGTCGCAAGTTTTCTCTCTCTTTTTCGCGTTTTGTAAAAGTACACACACATTTCAGAACCATAATTAACCATGCCATGCCTCTGCTTCTAGCAACAGGAAGGAAACTTTTATTGATTTGAACAGACAGATTTTTTACTGTACTCGGTTCTCTGCAGGAATTCACGTACCAACGACCAATGTGTAAAACGGATCTGTAACATTCTGTTGCAGTCCTTTGCACCCACACTCTTCTACTCCCTTTTTCTTGTGTTTTACTTCTCCCTCTACTATACTGAATTGTCATTCCTCCTATTACACTGATGACAGAATGACTATATACTTTTGGACATACCTTCGTTTATCTCTGCGTGCGTCCTTACCGAGACATTTCATTTTACTTGTGGTCTGCGGCGGAGTCTTCTATGCAGGTAAATGGCCTCCTCTGCAACATTTCAGCCTATCTTTTCCTAAGTAACCACACCACCCAATTCAAGATCTTTCATCCCCACCGTGGCGCTTCTTCATGATCTTCAATCATGATCTTCTTTTTACTCATTTCTAGTTGTATTTCTTCTACTTGCCAAAATTTTTAGGGAACCAGTTGCGAATAACTGCTGTTTACTCTCTCTATATCCCTCATCATCTACCCATCACTATCATATTAAATGATACGTATGTAATCCTCGTAAGTCAGGCAATATATTTACGTGTTTTTAAAGCATCTACACTGTTTCTTAATATATCTAGAGATATACAATACAACTTCGGTTCATTCTCTATACTCCATGAGTTGTTCTTCCCTTACAGTTGATTTCATTTAACTTAAATTCATTTTCATGTTAGTTTTTTAATTTTTTATTAATTTGTTGATTTGTTATTAACTCGACTCTAGGCTATATTGCGTATTGCTGGAACATCCTATAGTGCCGGCCGGTGTGACCGAGCGGTTCTAGGCGCTTCAGTCTGGAACCGCGCGACCGCTACGGTCGCAGATTCGAATCCTGCCTCGGGCATGGATGGGTGTGATGTCCTTATGTTAGTTAGGTTTAAGTAGTTCTAAGTTCTAGGGGACTGATGACCTCAGAAGTTAAGTCCCATAGTGCTCAGAGTCATTTGAACCATTTTGAATCATTAGACTAGACACAGTTTGTTGTAATAACTGTGGTGAAATTCGGCGACCAGGCATATCAACAGGCTGTTAGGCGACAACAAGAAACCGACGGATTCCTGTGAAAATCAAAACGTAGCAGTAATAGTGCCTCAAGACTTGAGAAGGAAGAAAGCTGCAGCAACCAGAAGAACGAGGCTTCCATCTAAACGGAGCCGACATACCATTTACAATGTTGAAACAGTTACGTAAGTTCATAAGATACTGGTTTAGTCTTTCCGTAAGAACAATCTGCTATTGATTTAATTTCTCTATATATTTTTGTCAGGGATAGAGTTAGCTTCGTATCTAATTATGGCTAGAAAAATTGTAGCCAGAATTGGATATGAATAAGAAATAGTTACGAAGCGTGCCTCCCACAGATAATGAGACAGAGGCAACGGGTCTTGTCTTTTCTACTTGTGCAGTTTTTATACATTCGTTGCACGTTTTATACAGAATAACGAGGCAGAAACGCGTGCATTCCCACACATTTTATATTTTTAGATTCATTATATCTTTCATATTTTATGTTATTTTTAGAGTGTGGCTTATCTTCAGTAATATATTTTAGCAGTTCATAATATTGTATACTACCTTTTTAGACCTTTCTCGATAACATTATAAGCATCACGAAATTCTAGTATTACATTTACTTACGTTGCTTGCATAATGATGTTACATTTCACATATTACGGATTAATAAAATACATATTCTGTATTTGCTAGGTAGCATCTCGTCACAACTTCTTTCTCGATTTGCGGTGCTGTTTTGTTGGAATAGTTAACGGGTGACCATTTTCTACCTTCTATGTTCTTTCATCAGCAATGTATACGCATGCAAAGTGTTATATAAGATCACTGTTGCCATATTTGCGTGAGCAACGAAGTCAGTGCAAATGTGCCTTCTCGATGTAAATATATCTTCAAAGAAAACATTCTCCAGGTAAACGAAACTGAAAAACATGATGATTTAAAAGTTACCTGTGCTGATTTTTCCACGTCCAGAAGGCACGCTCCAAAGGCAATGGGAATATCTTTTCTGTTCACAAACTGCATCAATGATCTTTGTAAAAACTTTTGTGATCTGAAAAGATAAAAAAAATGTCGGTAATAGTTACTCGCATTTCCTAAAAAAGATATATCTCAGGTCAACGTGTTTTCGTTGCCCTCTGTCATTGTTCATGTACTATCGACCGTGAAAGTTACACTGAAAAAATGTAGGAATTGAAGTAACCAGACCTAGACATTGACGAATATATGACTTTCTCTATTAAGATACTGATTAACGAAAGAGCACAGAATAGCTACCGCTACATCAGGAAGGATTTACAGCCCGAGGGACTGCCCCTTCTGCAGGCCGTTCCACATGCCATATTTCAGCACGACAACGCCCTGCCGCATGTGGCGATGAATATGCTAGCCTTCTTCGAAGAACGACGCGTACCACTCGTTCACTGGCCTCCCTGTTCGCCTGACACGTCGCGCATCGAACAAGTACGGGGTGTGATCGGTCAGCAACTTGTTTGTTCAGCTCTTCCTGCAACCACAATTGAGGTTTTGTGGAATCGCGTATAAACCTCGTGGTAGACTACTGCCCAGCATTAAACTGAGGCGCCCTTCGATTTTACGCCACGACGTTTAGCGGCTCTGATTCCAGTACGTGGGGGCCCCAGTCCGTACTAAATTTCCACAGTCACAGTTCATGTGCAGATCTGTATTGGTAATCATGACCGTATTGTCACGTCCCTCACCGGTGGAATAAATTTCACTGTGATGACATCTCTCGGTCTTGATGTTTCACTTTTCTCCAAAAAGTAGTGTAATTCATAAAACATGTCATATTAATGTGATATTACAAATAGATAATAAATTTTAGTTTTGTTAAATTTATTTCACAATAACAGAAAGTAGAAACAGGAGACTGTATCAATATTGTGAAATCGACAACATAATAGGCATGGTCGAAGTAGAGAGGATATAAAATGCAAACCAATAGCCAGAAAAGCACTTCTGAAAAACAAATTTGTTGATATCGAATACAAATTCAAATATTAGGAAGTCTTCTACGAATATATTTCAAGTATAGGCTAGCTTGGAAGGGTTGGTTGGGTGATAAAAAGTTGTGACAAGAAGAGGAAAAAACACCTGTTGGAATGTGGTGCTACATAAAAATTACTAAAGATTAGATGAGTAGATTCGATAATTACCGAGAAGGTGGCGAATCTAAAGAAAATTTTGTAAGAAATTTATGCCATTACTTGACCAAAGAAACGATCCGGTTTATGGAATATGTAAGAAACATCAGGGAATCATCGATGTGTTACTGGAGGTAAGTTTAGTGGCTAAAATTAAGGAGAGGGAGACGAAGGATTGATTACATAAACCAAGTTCAAATGAATATTGGTTGAAGTATTGTCTCCAGGGTACATGAGCGTGCATAAATGCATAAAGTTAGACTTCGGAATGTAGACAACAATATCGAGGTAGGAATATCGACAATACTTGTTCAGAAGTATCCGTATTCTTCAAAAGTATCCGATATATCTTTGCCACCCCTACACATTCATCATAAAGTTTTCCGTATCTTCAGAAGACCCCGTACAGTCTCCCCCAGCGTAATATCGACGGACGCGTCTTCTCGCCATTCCGTTTCAGTGACTGAAATCCTAGTGCCAGTTATGAAGCGTCCTGCTATGCTCCCTGCCGGAAGACGACGTGGAGTACGAAGTGCCGAGATCCGCTTGTGCCCCTCACGCGAGGGCCTTTGAGGTTCCTATTATCGCATCCAGCCTCGCGTAAACAGCCATCTCGCACCGATCCCAGGCGTGAAAAACAGCCATTACCAGCCTCCCGCCGCACAAAGGCTGCAGTTTTCTCAGTGAAAAGGTGTGCGTTTTCTAGCGACCTCGGCGGAATCGGATAACGTTATGGGTACCACGTTTGGTGAAATTTGGTAATTTTTTATATTGTCTGTCTCAGTGGCCTGAATATATAATTTTTAATGCAGTGGTTATCGGTTTCTGACTGACAAGCCCATTCTCAGACCATATACTTCGTTATTAATGGTAACTAGTCATATAATACGGTGCCAAAAGGCACGAAATTCAAACTGTATGCAACAAGTACTCTCTCTGATAAGTTAGCATATGTGTCATATTTCTGCACCTGAACGTATGGTTCTAATTCAATGTAATTACGATGAATATCGTAAAAGGAAGTTTGTTTTATGTATTTGTGCGTTTCTACTAATGCGTTTGGTACAATTTACGTGTGTACAGTCCTTACTGGGATGTTTCGAAGTGGTCCGGGCTCGAGAGCCATTTCTGTAAAGGCTAGGACTGCAGTGGTAGGACGTGGCGAGGTGACAGTCGTTGGCAGCTCAGGGAAACCACGAGAAAATAATATCTTATTGAAATTCGCACTACTCGACTTGTGTGCTGCGGCGGGGTGGTCAGCCCCCTTTGGTGCGCGACGTAGGTAGCTTTTGGTGCGCTGCGTAGGCGAGTTGGCGGTTCAGTAGTAGGCCGAGAAATCTCCACTAAGGAATGCTTAGGTCCTAGGAACGTGCTTAGCAGCCCATTCCCAGTTCGGGCGCTCAGTAGAGGCGCCATTGCTGCGGAGGATTGTCGAGGTCAAAATACTTGTAGCGGATGACAGCCTCCAGAAGTGGAACTCGCCCTAAAAGCGAAGGTGTATGGAGCCGTGATGCCCATACCAGTGTGTGTAAGCAGCTGTAACGCCCCAGTCTCGATCTGCTGCCCTCCATGACAGGTGTCAGGCTGCTGGTGACGTGAGCTTGGAGTTCGCCCACCAGTGAAAGGTGCCAAGTTCTGGGACGAGGATGTCACAAGATGGTTCGGCGGTGGCAGAAGCTAGAGGTGCATGGTTGCTGACCCATATTTCTCTTGCCATAAACGGTGCTACCAGACGGAAAAAACCATTGCTAAATTGACTTATTTATATTGGTTAGAAGCTCATTTTTTGTGCTGATGCGCTGATTCCAGCCATGCAAGAAACAACAAATATGTGACCCAACGGTGTGGAAACGATTTGGCCTGTTCTGCAAGAGCCCAATCTTTCGCTGCATCGACAGGATCGCGGTGTTTGGTGTGGGCTACCTCACAATGCATAAACAGCCATGTTGCTGCAGAGGGCATGCCAATCCCTTGGCCCGCCAGCTGCTTATGGCTTCTCCACTTACTGTGACTGAAACACTACTTTCCACAGTAATGACAAAAAAATAGCGCCGGCGCTATAGTCTTAACGGAGTCGCGAGTACACTAATTGTGCTAAGACCTCTTGGTGTTACTGACGTGTGTTCTCCAGTCTCGCACTTCCTTAAATAAATTACCAATTTCCTTCAGAAAATCATGTCACGCAGCAATAGAGAGAACTGCTGTTACGATTTCTGTTACTAAGCATGGAATTAGTTTTCATATGTAGGTACTGCACGTATTCTCAGTAGGTTGTGATATCTGATCATGGGAAACATAATATGACTTTGAATACGTCTAGCCATCAGCCGCAATTGGTATCAAACAGTGAACATGGGTAGTAGTTTGATATTGTTTTGGAAAAAAGTTGCCAAAAACAGTAAACGTGTATGTAGCTTACACCACTTACACCCATAATGGCAATGTCTTATTACTGCCTAATTTGCACATATTATTTCAGTCATATACCCAGACGATGTATATTATCTCTGTGATAATGACAAATACATGTCTGATACATTTAAATTTTGACATGGGCCAAGGCATAAAATGCAAGTTATTATGTGGTTACCATTTTTTTTATTCTCATTGTTCTGACTAGTTTCATATGGCCCACGCGAGGTCATCTGCCGTGCGAACCTTTTCACTCATAGTAGCAATTACAACCTACGTCCTCAATTATTTGCCTGATGTATCGAATCTAAGTCTTCCTTTACGATTTTTACCCTCTACAGATCCCCCAAGTACTATGGAAGTTATTGCATGATGCAGTGACAGATGTCCTATTAGCCTCTTAGAATGAAATTTTCACTTTGCAGCGGAGTGTGCGCTGATATGAAACTTCCTGGCAAATTAAATCTCCGTAAAACCGAGTATCGAAATCGGGACCTTTACCTTTCGAGGGCAAGTGCTCTATCAACTGAGCTACCCAAGCACGACTCACGACCCTTCCTCACAGCTATAATTCCGCCAGTATCTCGTCGCCTACCTTCCAAACTTTACAGAAGCTCTCCTGCGAAACTTGCAGAACTAGCACTCCTGAAAGAAAGGATATTGCGGAGACATGGCTTTGCCACAGCCTCGGGGATGTTTCCAGAATGAAATTTTCACTCTCCAGCGGAGTGTGCGCTGATATGAAACTTCCTGGCAGATGAAAACTGTCTGTCGGACTGAAACTCGAACTCGGGACCTTTGCCTTTCGCACTTGCCGGCGAAAGGCAAAGGCCTCGTGTTCGAGTCTCGATCTGTGACACAGTTTTAATCTGCCAGGAAGTTTCTTATTAGCCTCTTCCTTCGGTACTCCTTTCTCCGTTCCTTCATGGGTTATTTTGTTGTCTATGTACCAGAATTCCTTAACATTATCTAATTCGTGATCATCAATCTTGATCTACAGTTTCTCGGTGTTATCATTTCTGCTGCATCTTATTACTGTAGTCATTCCTTGATTTATACACAGCCCATATTTTGTAATCATTAATTGTGCATTCCATTCAACATATCGTGTAATTCTTCTTCACATTTTACAGAGGATAGTAATATCATGAGCAAATCTTACCATTGATATGCTTTCCCTTTGAATTTTTATCCACTGTTGAATCTTCCTTTCATTTCGGTCATTGCTTCTTCGATAAAACAGTAGACGCCAAAGACTACATCCCTCTCATACACATGGCAGTATGTAAATCAAAAGATAAAATTCGGTATGTGCACTCAGATTTGTAGTTTCACTGCTTTGAAATTGCTAAAGAGCTAAATTTAAATAGCGGATTTCAAAAATGAATAATTTTAAGAGTCGAAAGCGACTATGACGTCTTTCAAAAGATTTATTCGACTGTGGAACCAAACAGAAAAAATTAATAATCTACGCGTTTTGCCACGCAGAAGAGGTTGAATCGGAAATGCGGGTAGTATCAAACGGCAAGTATCTTACGGATCCGGCTGTGAATCATCGCCTTGTCCGCTCACAAATATTTTTCTGCAGGAAGTTAACAAAATTTTCGTTCTATAAATTGAAGGACTTTTTCTTATGCCTGGAAATTAAACATTACTATTGCAGCAAGAAAACGGTGTCTAATTCATACAACGAATGTTGAGCAATATTTTAATTTTGAAAATGTCAGTGGGTTACCTTTCACGTCTGTGCTTATTGTGAGTCCTTTTAGTAATTACATTTGTATCATTTCTTTTCTTTGTAATTTTGTTTAGTCTGTGGCGCAGCTGCAGCGGACACATCTCCTATTGCACCTTAAACATATAAATTACGAAAGACATTGATAACAATATTGTTTGAGTATGTTCAGGTACTTTGACTATTAAGTTGTAGGTACCACAAATAACTTCAGAAAGGCTATGCATATTCCCAAAACATCGATAATATTCAACTTACAAGTATGTCTCGATTAACACTGGAAGAAAAGGTGTTACTCTGTTCATTCTATTTCCTGTGAAATGTAACAATGCTTTGCATTATTTTATAAGATATCTTTGTCGTTCTGTAACAAATTCGCGGCTGCTGTGCTCCGAGTCCAATTATCTGCATGCCTGTTCTGCACGTGGTAGCACGACAGTGGCAAGTAGCCCTGTTTCAACGGCGCAGGCACAAGTCAAATTATAGTGAAAGAAAATATGTTAACCAGACGCCGCGCTGTAAAACGAAACTCGCAGGGCCGGGAGACGCGAAGGCGACAATCTCGTTAGGGCGACGTCGGCTTAACGACTCCCTGGGCCATTCGCGAGTTGCAGCTGAAGGCGAAGCTGGGGGTGCTGACGTGTTCCATTGCCACTGCTGCTGCTGCTGCTGCCCCCAGCACCGGCTGTCCTAATTAAGCCTACTGGCTCTTCCGGAGTGAGTCCTGCACGTGCCGGCCCGAAACCTATGCTGCTGCTGCTGCTCTGTTTACCATTGGATTCTGAACTCTGCACATTTGTACCCTCAGGCCAAAACAAAGTGATCCAATTTACCGCTCCGCCAAGCAATAGCCACTACGTGGAAACGGCAAAACAGATGAAACTGGCCAACTTTTGACGATAAATAATTATTACAGTCCCAGGCGAAAATTTGTGTTATTGTCAAATTTTGTAGCAGTGCCTGAAGGAACGTAACCTGCAATAATAGGTTCTATCTCTGAGTATTGTGTCCGCTGGTAGGAAGTGAAAATACATTAATGTATTTTCGCCTTGATCATGATTCTCGACAGTTCGGTGAATGTATTGCAGCGTCAATTTAGACGCTTTCGTCAGGTAATGATCTGCGACAATCTGCTGAAAATGCGTAAGGTCTAGCTGACATCTTCATTCGCTTTTACTCTTTCTGTCTTGTTTTAAAGACAATGTTGACTTGTCAAATGTAAAAACGTGCTAATCGGGAATGGTTGCCAAACAAAGGGAGACAAATTAGAGTTTGTCGACCGTCGACAGTGACGTCATTAGGTATCCAACATTGAGTCCAGAAACATCGGCATTGTACCACCCCGTTCGGCAACCATTTCAAACAGTAGCTAATAGCACCATAAAGTCTCTGAGTGCTTTAGTAAATCTGAAATAAGACTGGAAAAGTTTATCACGAGAATCTTTATTTACTACACTGCAAAATCATCGTTTAGAAATTCATGCCATGCGTTAAGTCACTTACTGTTTCTAATACTGAAGAATGTCACTGCATTTATAGTTGTTCTACAAAAATGATTTGTAAGTTTTTAGCGTAAGAGTTATGTTGAACAAACAAAAGAAACTACTAGTTCCATATCAGTCTTTACGAAGAACGAAATAATTACAAAATATCGTACTAATGAACAGATAGTGAAGAGGATAAGAAAGTGTATAATAAGATAAAATGAATCATTCAGCTTGTTATGGGATACGAAGATTTATCTGGGTTGGTGACTGGAATTTGACAGTAAGAAAAGAAAGAGTAGTGGGAGAACATGGGCAGGGGAAAGAAATGAAAGGGGAAGCCGCTTGCTACAATTCTGCATAGAGCACAGTTTAACCGTTGCAGTCACTTTCTTTAAGAATCATGAAACAATGTAATGTACATGGAAGAGGCCTAGAGTCACCAGAAGCTTTTAGATAGATTAGGTATTGGTAAAACAGAGATTTAGAAAAATAACAGCGTAAAATTTCCAGGTCAGATGTGGATTTGCACAATACTACTGAAAGCCGAAGGTACTACAGAAAGATAGGAAATCAGATGGGAACTGGATAAATTAAAAGAAAGAATGATGGTTATGAGTTTCGAAGGGATATTGAGGGACAAGAAATACATTAAAGGAATGGATAGCTCTGAGAGGTGAAACAGTGAAAGCAGCTGTAATCAAAGAGTTAAAGACGGCACAATATAATTCCTTAGACGACACAACTGATATTCAGTTAAACTGAGCAAATGATGAAATACGTAGGTAGATAAAAAGTGCAGCGTCTCAAAGAAGAAAGGCTAGAGGAGAAACGCAAAACTGTAGCGCAAAAAGGAGAGTTTTTGCCCCCATTTTTTTAGCCAAATTATGGCTGTAAATTTGCAGTCCACATATGCATTGCCAGCGCTGGGCCTTCTTGATTCCTGCCGGGCTTATCTGCAGGTAGATGCGCCGCATCGTGCTGTTGTCAGTTCTTAAATATGGCGGTTGTGCTTCACATGTCCATGGCGATAGAGCAACGAGGTGTGATTCGTTTTCTGTGGAGCAAAGGACGAACGCCCATCGAGATCTATAGGGAAATGCAGCCCACATATGGGGAAAACTGTTTCGCTTTGAGAACTGTTAGGTGGTGGTGTTCTTGTGAGTTCTGCAAAGCCCATGAAGCCTTGCGTCGACAATGAGCGGTCGGAGAGGCCGCGTTCGTCACCGACTGACGACATTTCCCGCTTGAATGTAATGGTGGAAGCAGATTGGCGTGTGATTGCCACGTTTTCGGGCCGCTTAAAAAGTTCCTCCCCGGACAGCCATTCACAAGTAACGATGAAGCCAAGACAGCAGTCCGATGGTGGTTCTATAGTCAGTCGAACGAATTCCACCCCTCAATTTAGTGCTGCGATGGGACAAATGTGTGAACCAGTGTGGGGGAAATGTGGAAAAATAGTGTAAGGTACGTAGAACAGGACGTGTATTTATCATTACCTGTATGTATCTTACTTTGGATAACAAAGATAGAGGAAAATATTTTCTGATTTTCCCTAGTATATAAATATCAGGGGTTCACTCCGTATTCCACTGCTAAGCAAAGAAATTAAAGTGTTAGGACGCTTTTTCGGGAAGTTTTTATCTGGAATGTATACTAGTACGAAAGACAAACGGGGTCAGTAAACAGCGCATACATGTAGAGAACATAAACGTTTGAAATAGAGTAGTACAAAATAATGTTACATGTCATCACTTGTCAAAAGCCTGAATAACCAAATTTTGCAGCGTGGAGTCTAAGAAGAGAAACAGAGATCTTCCGGAATGCATCAACAAGAATGTGGAGCTATACAAACTCCATTATCGTGACCTTTCGCGCTAGGTATGAGGGTTGGGGATCCATAGCGCGAACAGCCCGATCGAGACGGTCTCACGGACTGTTGACTGGGCTTTCATCCGGGGCTTTGGTGGCCAGTAGAGTACGGTAAATTCATCATAGCGCTCTGCGAAACAAACATGTACACTGTAAACTGTGTGACACCTTGCACTGACCTGCTGGTAGGCGCCACCATGCCAAGGAGAAACAGAATTCACACAGGGTTGGCATGGTTCCCAAGGAAATACGAGTACTTGTGTTGACCCTTTGTGCCTACCAAAATGACGAGATCGCCCAGGGATGACACGAAAGTAATTCCCCTGACCACAACGCTCTCTCCTCCAGTCTGTACCATACAAACGATTGCTGCAGAGCCGTGCCCACCAGTGGCCACCTGTCCAATGGAGCACAAAACGTGATTCATGTGAAAGGCCACCTGTCGCAACACGGTAGATGTCCAGTTGCGGTTCTGGCGGGCAAATTTCAGCCTTCGTCTATTCGCACATATACATCTCTGCACACCTCGTTCAACCCTGTCATCTATGGCACTTCATGCACCACAGTTGCCTCGACAGCGGTTTTGGATAGGGCCATTCTGCCATGCAGATATGCACTAACCATGGCGTCATGCGAACAGCTTACAAATTTAGCCTTTTAGGAAATGCTTTCACCCTTAGCTGCGTTTCAGCATTACAACGACTGCACTGTTATCCGTGTCCTCGCACACACATTTTATACACCCTCAGCTACTAGTGTTGCCACCTGCCGTATGTGAGTGGCTATTGGACGCTGATGTGGAACATTAATGCTACTGGACCGTGTAATAATGTTCTCAAGTGGAGAAAATAAACTTATGGAATAAGTCAACTAAAACATGGGATAAGAGACATCCTGGGCCATCAGTGTGCGTTAGCTAGATTAGTGAAGAAAAGTGTGTGCGGTAAAATTTGTAGAGGTAGACCGGTGGTTGACTACACTACAGAGATTCAAGTGAATGTAATTCGCGGGTGTTAGGCAATAAGAGAGAGGCTTGTGCAGGACAGACAAGTGTTGAGAGCTGTTTGAAACCAGCCTTCTGACTGAAGATAACAACAACAACAGACACAACAAGAATAACAATTACCAGTGGATCGCACCACTCACTAACTGAACGACGATATAACAGAGAAAAAGAAAAATTAGTTTGTTGAGACATGCGACATCAAATGCCACTTTCTTACACATAGCCTTAGAGTGAAATACCCAAAACCAAACCAGACCAGACCAATTTTACTACTGAGGACAGCGAAAACACTTATTAGTAGTTGCGATTAACATGTGCTATGAAGACATAAATACAAGAATACGAAAACCATCAGCATATAAAAGTCTCAGGGTCTGTGAATGGTAGACACTATGAGTCACAATTTTAACACGTTGATACGAAAACGTCTTGAAAATCACAGTGCTTACTTGCCAATTGTGTTAGAGGACGTTAACAAAAAATGACTGAATTGAGAAGTTTATTCCACAAAAAGATACGTGATTACTGTGTACATACCCTTCTCCTTATCCTTCTCTTTCAGTAAATCTGTTCTGAGACAGGTTTCAATTGGGCGTCCTTCACATCTCTCTCTCGCGTCCTTCACATCTCTCTCTCTCTCTCTCTCTCTCTCTCTCTCTCTCTCTCTCTCTCTCTCTCTCTCTCTCTCCCTCTCTCACACACACACACACACACACACACACACACACACACACACACACACACACACACACACACACACACACACACTCTCGAGCACCCTCCTTCATTTGCTTGTAGTTTCTTCCTCTCTTCACATCTGTTAGTATTCCAAACTTTCTTCTTCCTTTCCCTCATTTTCCTTCTACTTTTCCCATCACGAATCTTTGTAGTAAGCAATTCCAATTCCTGCCTAAACAGTCAAGATGTTTTCCTCTTCCGTGTCACTCTCATGAAGTTCCCGTCTACCCTGATCAATATCTCCTTATTTCTCATTCTGTCGATCCATTTCACTTCCTCCATTCTTCTCCATAATCGGATTTCAAAATTTTCTACATATTTTTGTTCTTTCTGTCTGACTGTCGACGTTTGAGAACCATAAGACACCACGCTCCACACAAAACATCTAACGAATCACTTCCTATGTGTAATTTTGATGATTCTGGTTGTCAGCAAACCTTTTACCCTCCCAAAAACTCTAGACTGTGTGTCTCACTTCCTCTGTACAACTTCCTCTGGGAGTTACCAAGCTTCCCAAATACTGGAAAGAGTGAACCTATTCTAAAATCATTTCAACCACTGATAAATTAATCGTGTCGCCTTCTTTTCCCACTCATTATTTTGGTCTTGCCTGTTTTCAGGCGACAGGGAGCTAGTTTGGAGCGGTAAGATGCTGGTGCCCAAATGAAACAATGTAGTACGCAATACGAATTTATTGAACGAACTCGACATCTTGACAAATTGCAGAGGTCCAGGATTCAATAATTTTGCATGTCCCATGACTGCCAGCCAATCAGAGGTTAAAAAAATATAACTGTACTTATCACTCTATGGTCTTCAAGCAGAAATTTCTCAACAGTAGCAGCTGCTTTAAACTTCACACTAAGACAGGCGTTCATTTAAATCCAAATTGAAGTAATTTGTCAAATAAATGAAGGAATGATTAATTGAAATTAAATAAATTTTATAAAATTTAAAATTTTTCAGAAATGAACACTTGACGCCTAATGCATAATTTACATCAGGCTTTTAGTCAACGAAATTCATAACGTAGTAACCAACAGCGAGAGGTTTATTAGTAGAATAAACAAAAAAATCAAAATCTCTTAATACACAATGTGAAGGAGCTCTGTACAAATAAGTTTTGGCAGCAACAGCTGCTATAGGCCTGACAGCTCACAAAAAGAGCTTGAACTCATGAGGTTTTTCAGGTAATGTAGCCAAGACAGTTATTGAAAGAATCAGAAATCACTTAAACTTTGCTATGTTCTGTCCGTGAGACAGCGTTAAATTACAATTCAGTACCCAAAACCATGACTCGCCACACTATTCTAACTGGCGAGTCAACAGCTCAATTTATTATTTAACCCAGACATGTGCGTACTGGTGCAAGGATCCACTGGAATATATCCAATGGGCAGACCAAAAGGCGCCAAGTCTCAGGAGTAATTAATGTTGCGCCCTGATCACAACGAAACAGTTTGCTGATACAGAGATTAAATTATTGTACCCACAAATATACTTTTTTCACAAAAGCTAGAACGCCGTGGAATTAATTTTTATGCTCTCTCGAATTCACGTCAGTTAGGTAATCAAACATCAACCACACTACCGTACTCATTTAAGACAGCTTGGACATAGCTGAAACATATGTCACAGCAATTACCGAACTGCCCAAATTCGAGGTCGCACATTTGTAAAATCAAAAGGAAGTATTTAACACCAAATTGCCTGACATCTAAGGCTTTTTTTTTTTCAAGTATAGGAACTTAACGACTCGTTAACCTGCTAACTTGTTTGATCATGATGCGTAGCAAAACCATTGAGTAACAGACATAATACAGGTACTCAGATTCAATGGCGCGACCCGCGCGCCGTTACAAAGTACAATATAGAAACCATACAGGAACACAGTCTGCCTACAACAGAAATAGACGGAACATTAGGTTTCAGTAGTAGAGTGTACAAATCCGAACGCACACGGTGAAAAGATATTGTCTGTGAACTGCCACTGTCACAAATCAGCGCAGACAGTTTCGAAGTAACGTTGCCACAAGACAGTTTGAAGCGTTAACTGCTCTCGCCAGTAAACAGAAACTTATGTATGATATCAATAACAAAATACAAATCCTAATGTACATGGTAATAAGAATTACTTGCGAACTGCCACTGAAATATATCAGCAGACACAGTAAAGGCAATTTTAAGAGTTAAATACGCTGTCCATTCAACGGATATTTATGTATTACAATAATTACAAAATATAAATCCGAACGCTCATTGGACAGGACTACAATATGTGCGCTCTGACGACACATTAATTTGGATCACACTGCATAGAAGTTCAGTAGCCTTGTGGTAATTTAACGAGTGCTGACAACGGCCTAAATGCTCTCAGCCTGACTCACAGCCGAACGAATACAATTTAGCACAAGTGTAACGGTGACAGAAATATCAATAACTGCTCAGTGCCAGACGCAGTGATGCTCACCATAAGGTCCAGTCTGTGACATGGTAACATGATCCGCAAGTTAACTCTCAGCCTCTGTCCAACGCTTCTGCCACGACACGAGCCTGTTCCAATATCTGCCGCCTCATTCCGACCTTGTACGGTCGATGTCATCAGCGCCACGACCTGTCCAACACGCTATAACGGTCCTCCACACGTAAACACAACTTATCTCTGCGAACGCTGCGCGAGTCTTTATATCCACGTTTTCGGCAGTTCACGGCCTTCTCAACTCGGCAAATCAACAGGCCAAAATTAGGAAATGGCACTCGATCGACCGATCGCTGGTGCCCAGGAAGTAAACTTGGTGCAAGGCACTCCTTACAGACAGTACAATTTGCTACAAAAGCGTTAATCATATAAAAATTTTATTTAAACTGGAAACTGGTTTCGATCTATTGTACTTACATCAGCTTCGGAACTTGAACTCAACAAAAAGAGTAGTAAACCAATTTAGAGGTAACAAAATCACTATAATGATAAAACGAAATAGTTGTACAATACAATTACGGTGAATAGTATACCCATGGTGGTGACAGGAGCTGGCCTGGCTGCGCAGGCTGCTCTAAACAGATGTAATCTACTGCTGACTTTGCCTCAGCGCTCATGGCTACATACTGACGATTCATAGTCATTGGCCAGTAATGACGCTATGCTGCTGGAAGGGGTCTGGGCTATCAGTATCCAATAAAGAGCAGGTGAGCCACAGTCAGCAGTCGATTAAATCTGTCTAGCACACCCTGCTCAGCGAGCCCAGCTCCTTTTACCACCATGGGTATGTTTTTGATACTAATTATGTTGTACAACTATTTCTCTTTGTTATTGTAATGATTTGTTACCGCTAAACAGGTTTACTACTCTCTTTACAGAGTACACTGTCTGTAGATGATTTTAGTACAATAGATCGAAACCGGTCACCAGTTTATGTAAAATATTCATGCCATCGAAACTGCCTTATTGATATATCGAAGATCGCTGTTTTTCTAGGACAATGTTCCAGAAAATTTGTACCCACATTTACATTCCCCGTCTTTGTCTGGAGCTCTTCCTCCGTTTCTCCTAGCATAGTCATATCATTAGTGCATTTCGTGATTTTTCTTCGTTCTCCTGTCACTACAAGTCCATTTATTGAAAAATGGTGGTGAGATACAGTAACCCCTGTCTCGCACCTCTTCCAATACCCACCTCTTCCGTTTTATCTCCGTGTACTTGAACTACCACTTTCTGCGCTGTATACACTACATGTCAAACAAAATAAAGCACCCAGAGGAAACGGTTGGATGCCAATAAAACTTTGTACTCACACACCATCAGTGTGTATGTAAAATATTAGGGTTGTAATTTTGTGTCACAGGCACAGTTCTCAACAGAGTTCATTGTTGTTGTTTCTGTTTAATATTGTTATCAGGCCTGGTAGGCTCTATAAGGGTCGTGAAAAACGTTGAGTGATCATTGTGCGGTCGCGGAGATGTGGCGCATTCGTTAGCGACAGCTTTATCAGCACCTAACAGAGTTTGAAAGGGTCCTCGTTGAGGGTCTTCATTTGGCCCAAATTTGCGTCGAATTCCTATGTGACCGCATGGTAAAGTGAAGGCAGGCATAACCAACGTCATGGTTCCGGTGTAGCATGTCTGAGCATCACAAGAGAAGATCGTCATATTGTGCGCCATCCACACCATAACCGCTTCACATCTGCACCAGTCATCCTAAAACACATAATGAACTTCTGTCACATTCTTTGTCTTTATGGACCACTGGTAGGGGACTAGCAGTAGTCGGGCTAGGAAATTACCGTCCCATGCTAAGGCGCCGTTTACACAACAACACAAACTCCAATCTTCACCGAGGATGTGTAGCATATATTATAACCACCAACTTTCAAATCGCGTAATGATCATCGTTGAAAGATAAGGGAAATAAGAGCTCGTACTGAGGCGTTCAGACAGTCGTTTTTCTCTAGCGCGATCCGCGAGTGGAACAGAGGAGGGGAGGGGGGGGGGGGAGGAAATACGACTTTGGCGCGAATTGTGCCCTCCGCCACACACCGATTGGTGACTAGCGGAGTACATATGTGGATGTAGAAACGGCTGCGTTCGGTGTGGTGCCCGTAATGGGAAGCATGGACTACCGAGGAATGGCGTCGCATTGTGTTTAGCGACGAACAGTGGTTCTGCACTATCCCGGACGACCGTCGTCGGCGCTTATGGTGACGACCTGGGCAGATCTTCCGACCACCCAAAATTTTAGAAACGCTCAGTGGTGTGGACACCCATTGGGTATGGCTTCAGGTCACGCTGGTAGTGACTGTGGGAACTCTGACAGCACAGACGTAAGTCACAGACATCCTGCATTCTCATGTGTTCCTCTCATGCTACAATATCATGGTGCCATTGGTCAACAGGGAAATTCTTGTTCACACGTGATATTTGTTTCTATGAACTGAACTGCCTGCTTGACGCTGAAACACTCCAAACCTATCCCTGTTTGAATATGTGTGGGAACAGCTCAGACGTCAACTTCGCCCAAGTGGCAGTATACAGTCCATCAAGGACTGGCCTCAGAAGAGAATTCGTCAGGTTTATGACACCCTTCGCAAGGAAATCACTGAATGTATCCAGGCCAGAGTGGGTGCGACATCATACTGATAAGTGGACTCACACTTTATAAATTTGAGCCGATTTTGTTGTAAGACGTGTATATTTCTATTGTCTATTGTCAAATCACAATTTATGAAAGAAATATTTATATAGATTTATATTTTATGAATAGGATTAAGTAGGAATAATTAATATCTGTCATTTTGGAAATAATTCTGGTAGCAGGGAATGTCTGCACCAAAGTATTGATGGCGGAAGAGACCGCACATTGATATAATTTTAAAAAAGGGCAGGGCAGACCGCGCAATGATACATTTTGTAATGGTAGCAGGGATTGTCTGCACCAGAAAGCATTGTTGGAGGGAGAGACCGCACCTTAGCGTTCGTAGGAAGTCAGTAGTAAGTGAGAGGCGAAGCGAGTTGGTAGCAGGTCTGAAGCGAGAGGTTGAGAGGAGCGGTGTGCCTGCCAGCCACCAGCTATGATTTACAAGAGATTATAAACGGATGTACAGAGACATCAGCTAACTATTATCATAAGAGGAACTAATATTAGCTATTGAATATTTGAGAAATTCAAGAGTACTGAAGGTAGGTTTGATCAATGCTTGTTGTAAGATTATTGTAAAAAGTAAGTCCCATTTGCACGTTTGTAAAATAATTTCATTACCATCAGTAAATATCTGAAGAATCGATTTCATAATATAATTAATTTTTGCCAGCAATATTGTATTACTGATTATTATCCATCCCAAAAAATCCATCAACGTAAAACTTTGCAAAATTTTATTGTTGTCAAGAAAAAGTTTAACTATGAATTACGTAACTTCAGTCAAATTAATTAAAGAATAACGTCAGCATTGCTATTAAAGAATAACGTCAGCTTTAGTAATAAATACAGCCACTTATTATGACAGCCCACCAGCAGCTAACAGAGCATAGTAAAACAGAGTATGTATATTCATGTTGCAGTTCAGTGTAGCAGTAAAAAAGGTAAGGAACAGTTTTGGGTAATTGCAGGTAAAGACTGAGGGCCACGACGACGACACATTCTATGTTTCGTCGAAATAATCGGCAAATCACTTTTAATAACCAGCATTCAAATTTGTATGCGAAGATTGCAAAGGGAAGATTTCATTTGTTGTTATTAAGCAAGAGATAGAAATCCTGAGGGAAGGTTTCATAGGTTATTGTAGAGGGGAAGGTTGCGTAACAAAAGAGATATAGAGGAGATGGGAAGGTTTCATTGTAATCACTGAAATTACTTCACATCCCCTCTCAAACCATGAAGTTCCACGTTTTCCCCTTCTCCTCTTTTGGGTGTCGCTCTTTTTTGTCAGACAATGAACATAAAAATTTCCTAAGTACCGAACGCTTATTAACTAGTAAAATAACACACTATTGTAATCTAAATAAATATTTGCTTCACCATTTGCCTGATTATTTCGTTACGTACTCTTGCATTTTGAAAATATTTCATTACATTTTGGTTGAGTACCACAATTATAATTTTTAACCACCATAACTTCGTCTAACGAAGATATACAGGGTGTCTCTCATAAGAGTCGTATGGCTCATCGCCGGAGTCAGTCCAAACAAATGCTGTCCATCATACTTTTCATGCAACACGCAGTGTCGACAGAAAGCGCCGGTTTGTTTCTCGTTACAAACAAGATCAGTTTTGAAGAAAAATTTTGTGCGTCCATTTGATACAGAGGTCCCAAATCAGTGTAGTGCGCTTTCACTCTAGGGGTCTGCATTAGCAGGGACAGTAAAAACATTAGGAATAAGCGGTATTCCAGCAGCGAAAGCTCCGCCGTAGCTCGTGCTGACTGCTTGCGACTGTGCAGCAGCACTGCCCAGTCGCCGATGGAGTACTGGTTTTATTGTCCCTCTGAATACATACCGCTAAACGCAGTTTCGAATTTAACTAATATGGGACAGTTCTATCGTATAAGCACGTAAAATTCCACTTTAAAAATGATTTTGTTTATAACGAGAAACAAACGGACGCTTTCTGGCAACACTGGGGAGCGCATGAAAGGTACGATGACCGGCATTGGTTCCGGCTGATTTCCGTTATATTTTGCAGAAACAAAATATCAGATATTAGCTAAAAAGCAGAAAAACTGTGCCTGACAATTTTTTCTTAATATTCTATGAAATTTATAGCAAGGAATGATTCCCAAGTATATTAGTTGTTTCCTAATCTTGCGGATGATATCAGTACACATAATATCAGTTAGCATTGAATGTGCGCCCTGTCAGACTAATTAAATTTTGTGAAACAGTGTTTATGGATTCCAGATGTGATAGCCTTTCTGAAGTTATGCAATGCATACGCATTGAAATTTAATAGCAAAATATAATTCCAAATTGGCGGATACGTGCTTTGATAATTTCCCGCAAACTATGACTTGTTCGTAGGCCTCGTTTTTTTTGTGATATCACTGAACATCAACAATCTACTTGACATGAAACCAACGTTTCATAGATGAGGACCTTATCTCTCATTCGATGTTCAGTTAAAAACGTAATGATAAAGTCACGACACCTATTCCAAAGTGTATATTCGATCTACGGATGCTGCACATTCCTAGTCCCTGTTAAACGTCCACTGCATTCGTGCACATAATAGACAAAAATGTATCAGTACGATCCATGAGAAGGGGAGTAGTTCACGCGAATCTGTTCTGTGAACGCCAGACTGTTAATAGCATCATAAAAGAATACGTAACTTAAAGCGACTGTAGTGAGGTACCATTCAACGTCCATAACGGTTTGTCGTAAGCTGACAACAGTATTTAAAAGCATACTGGGTAGAAAGGAGGCGTCGGTGAGTCTCAAATGTAGATTTCAGACTCACGTTATGAGCGTTGGGAGTCCATGTGACATCAGAAAAACTTCAAAAACACATCGTCTGCTAGGAAGGTTTCCGCTCATTCTAAAGTTTTAAATTAGAGCCAAAAAGCCTACAACTGTAGGTAACCACAGCGTTACTTCATTAAAAAAAATGACCATGTCATGCTTATTATTTGTTTTAGGATTTGATGGCTGGTATGGTACGGTCCGACACGATTTCTTTCCTCTAACGGTCCCTTAATCTCAGAATATCACTTATTCCTAACTTCCTCGCCGGCCGAGGTGGCGGAGCGGTTCTAGGCGCTACAGTCTGGATCCGCGCGACCGCTGCGGTCGCAGGTTCGAATGCTGCCTCGGACACGGATGTGTGTGATGTCCTTAAGTTAGTTAGGTTTAAGTAATTCTAAGTTCTAGGGGACTGATGACCTCAGAAGTTAAGTCCCATAGTGCTCAGAGCCTTTTGAACCATTTTTGAACCTAACTTCCTCAATTGTTTGCTGTATATTTTCCAGTTTGTAGCTTTCCGTACAGTTATTGTCCTCTACGGCTCCCTCAAGTAACATACAAATTATTCCCTGACCCCTTGACAGAAGTACTTTCATTCTGTTCTTTCTTATAGTTATTAACCAATTAAAACAAAGATAATGCTGTATAGTCAGTTACAACATACGACTCTGAGCAAATTAGATTAGGATATCAGACATTTCACACAGTACGTGATTTTGACATTTGGGTAGAAAAATAACTGACGATGACGAGAGTAAAGATGATAACAGTGCAAACAGGTAACAGCAAGAAAATCTTATCTGAGAAATTTGTTAACATCGGAGGTAAATTTAAGTCTTAGGACACCTTTTTCGAAAATATTTGCCTCGGTAGACGAGTTATAAGTGTTGAAGATCCAACAATAATAACATTTATTTCACTCTAAAAGGTTGTTAAAGATACAGAAATATGTGTATCATGTCAGAAATTTATCACGCAGATAATAGCATTAAAGCTATTTGAAAAATTGTGAGAATGAAAACTGGATAAATAGTCATTGGACAAGAGACAGTAACAGTGAAACTGGAAGCTACATCGGAACAGATAATAAATGAGTGTCAAGTATTGTTAATAATCGTATATCAATTGTAGCGGTAAATGTAAGATCAAAGCGTTCTGTTGGAACAGTAAGGGAATTTATTAAAATGTTGCCCCCAAAAAACGCTTAAGACAACTAGAAGTACGAAATCTAAACGAATTACAACTGTAATCAGAGGCGAAAACTCGTATAGCGTTGATAAAATTTTAGTGAGAGTTCTGAAGAATTGATCTAACACAATAAGCCATCGCTAGCACCGGGAATTTTGTCCCACTGTTTAAAATATAAGAAAGGTGGCAGAGAAGGACTGAAAAATTTTCGTCTTTGTGCTTATTGACAGTTTTAATTATTAAAATGTGATGTATTCAAAATCAGAGTAATATTTTTGTTAAAAGACTTTACTTAAAACGTCACAAGTTAGATTTCAGAAACATTATTCGAAGAAATACTATTTACACAATTACTCACCAAATATTGTAAGAATTAAATACAAAAATGCTGTCAACTGATAAGTTTTGCTATCTGCGCGAGAACTTTTACTCTGCGGATCGCGATACCCTCTCCTACAAACAAGTGTTTTCAATAATATTCAATACAGTAAATGTAAAAAATTTTGCTGAATAATTGAGACAATGCTGTAAGAAGAGAGGGAGAAATGATGGAGCTTCAAAGGGACCAGTTCTAGTTCCCCCTCCCGTTTCTTCTATTTGTGAAAGACACTCCACTTGAATAATGTCGAGCGAAAGTAGTACTTTTTACTGCCGACACAAATATTATAAATGATCCTGAGGCGAAGCAGGTGAAGAATGACCGATCTCCGGTGTGCCAGCCGGCCACATACTGCTGTGATTCCTGCCATGTTGGAACGTGTGGACACTCTCATTTGAGGTGATCGACGCATCAGAATCAAACACCTCGCTGCACAGCTGAACGTTTCCGTTGGCAATGCTGACACACTCGTCCACCAGTGGAGGTACTCAAATGTGTGTGTGTCCCCTCTGGGGTTCTTGTAGCTTAACAGAAGACCCTAAAGAGCAAAGAACAGGAAATTGCTTGAGCGTTATGACGATCATCGTGACAGTTTTTTGTCGAACAGCTTGGCAGGAATTGAAGAATAAATTCATCACTTCGAACTGGAAACAAAACTGCAGTCCATGCAGTGGCATCACACCACCTCTCCTCCTGAGAAAAAGTTCAAAGCTGCTCTCCCAAACGACGGTCTTCTGGGACTCTGAAGGGGCTCTGTTTGATGTCCTCCCTCATGGTGCAACGAGAAACACTGCAGTGTATTGTGCTACCCTCGGAAAAAAAGAAGAAACAACTTTAGCGTGGTCGTCGCCACAAAAATGAATACGAACTTTCAAAGACAACGCAAGCGTCATACAAGCCTGCGCACAGAACTCCATTGGACTGCTCTCCCTCATCCGCTCAACAGCCCGGATCTGCACCTTCTGACTTCCATCTGTTTGGCCCACTGAAGGATGCACTCCGTAGGAAGCAGTACGTGGATACCGGAGAGGTTATTGGTGACGTCAACGACCAGAGCGGTACCATGCAGGTACACAGTCCCTCGCCTTAAGGTGGCATAAGGCCGTCGCTCTGAAACGAGATTATGTTTAAAAAATAGTTTCGTAGCCCAAAGAGAGTGGAATAACTTGGTGCATAGGAATCCTGAATAAAACCAACCTGCTTTCAGAAAATAATGTTTATCGAACTCCCCTTTTAACAGCAGGTTGCTACAGCCAGCGAACGTTTGAACACAAAATACGTTACTAAAAATGGAATAGTGTTCGAATTGAGTGACTGCACTGTTTTGTGTAAGATTAGCTGTAACTGCTGTACAACAACAAAAAATCCAGATAAAATATCACGAAATCTGACTACAGTAAAGTAATGCACATTGTCCGGCAGCCGGACTCTAGCATTCTAACGCAAAACTCTACCCAATCCACCACTGGGCAACTCATTTACACAGTATTAAACGAAGATTGTTCCATAAAAACACGGGAGAACTGCCGGATATCAGTAACGTCCTGCCACGATATTTCGGCGCAGAGTCTTCTCGCCATCTTCAGGTGAGTGCCACTGTAGTAGTACTGGCGAGTACGCGCTGAGCTCCGCTATTTAAAGCCATACTGATGTGACATTGCGCATGCGCTGCTCAGCGTGCGCGTTCATAACAACTCCGTGCGCTGTATCCCGCGCCCTCCACGGCGAAAGCTTGGAGGTAGAGAAAGATGGTTGTCTGCCATTTTTAGACGTCTTGGTACGACGGAAGAGTGATGGCACACTTGGTCACTCGGTGTGCAGAAAGCCCACTCATACAGACCTGTATCTACAAGCTACTAGTTGCCACCATCCAGCACAAACAATGGGCGTTCTCAAAACCTTGATCCACCGTGCCCATACCATCTCTGACGCCGACAGTGTTCAAGCGGAACTGGAACACCTGCAAAAAGTATTTCTGAAGAATGGCTTTTCACCTAGGCAAGTGAACAGAGTGATGAAGACCTACAAACGACGGAACAAGGAAGAGGAAGAGGCCTTCAGATCGACTGGTTATCTACCATTTATTGGGAATATATCTTCACAGAAAGGCAGAATATGGAGAAAGTATCAAGTGAGAGTCATCTTTCGCCCTCCTTCCAAAATTTCATCACTGGTGGGATCCGTTAAAGACGACCTGGGCCTGCGTAAATCAGGTGTTTACAAAATTCCGTGTGAATGCAGCATATCATATATAGGGCAAGCGACACGAACCGTGCAGGAACGCATTGTTGAACACCAGCGACATACTCGCCTTCTCCAACCCACAAGTCCGCAATCGCCGAACATCGTATTTCTACAGACCATTCCATGAATTACGACGACACAAAAATTTTGGCCCATACATCAAACTTTTGGAGCTCGATTATCAATGAATCTGTGGAAATAAGATTGTCTGACAACGAGACTCTCATCAATCCAGGTAGCGGTTATCAGTTAAACTCTGCTTGGAATCCTGTTATAGAGAAACTTCGTAGTCGACGCAGTTATCTGCATAAAAATGAAAATCGACCTGATATCGATACGTCAAGCTTTCGCCGTGGAGGGCGCGAGACGCAGCGCACGGAGTTGTTATGAACGCGCACGCTGAGCAGCGCATGCGCAATGTCACCTCAGTATGGCTTTAAATAGCGGAGCTCAGCGCGTACTCGTCAGTACTACTACAGTGTCAATCACCTAGAGATGGCGAGAAGACTCTGCGCCGAAATATCGTGGCAGGACGTTACTGATATCCCGCTGTTCTCCCGTGTTTTTATTGAACAATCAGCACGCCGGGAAAGCTTTAAACATCACATTAAACGAAGATATTTGTCTTTCAAAGCTGTGCACGTCTACCAAAGATGTGAACGGAACTAAATTTCGTTACATTTTCGTACATTTTCGTAGTTTAGTACGCACGAAAACGCACTGTGGTGTATGATTGTGAAAGCTGGTTGACCCTGTACATCACAGTCTGAATTACAATCGTACTTATTGCTGGCTTCGTCCAAGTTCCGGCTCAACCAAAAGTTCACTAATGTCTGAGGACTTACTGTACGAGAGAAACACTCGATCTTATTCTATGAATGGGTCTGAACGCAATCAAACAATCCGTTCAGCCTAATGGTGGATACCGTAAATTCCAGACTGATTCTTCTGGGAAATGCGGATTGTTTGCCGTTATGAATTTGGAATTTAAATTTCTCTCAATCTGCCGCAATCAATGCCGCTATTGTTCGTGCTCACGTGCTGCCTTGGCTCCTACGCCAACTCAGACCACTGAAAAAAAAATGAAAAGGTTGCCCACACGCTATGAGTGTGTGAACACACATGTCTGTACTTCTCTATATAATAAAAATGTGTAATCATATTTGAATCGGTGCTGTTGGTTTCTTCAGGTTATTATTCGCCGTGCAGATTCTCCTGTACAATACTTTATGTACTTCTTGCAGGATAGGTCGAACGGCAATGGTCTCTCTTGGCGTATTGTGTATTGCTCCACATATGGTTACCTCCATGAGTTCTTATAGCGTTGAGCGCTGCAGCTCGTAAGACATTCAGGTCTATGTACCATTAAAGATAACTAAGTAAACCGAAGGGATTAATACATTTTTCTGCTGAGTACTAATACTTTGGGCAAAAGTCATATATTTGGCTGATGATTGCTTAGAAAAGTACTCATAAAGATAAACACCACATGAAGAAACCAGTGACTCGTATGGCACTACAGGCTGAAAGGTAGCTTACACTGAGCATCCTAATCTTCCACTCATAATGGCTAGTTTCCTCGCGTTATATACGTACCTTAAGTGTTTTGAGAATAATATCGTGTAGATTCCTTAATATACTGCAATTTCCCATAAATATGACCCGGGCACTTAGTTACGGTCCAAGATACCAGTCTCGAATTGTGTTGTCGTGTCGGCGTGTACAACTGTTGTCAGCATTTATTCTGTGCTGCCTTTGGAAGTCCGATAGTTGCTGCACTTTATCAAACCAACGAATTACAGTATCAACATAATTGGAAAGCGTCAGTTGCTGTTGAACTTTTTTGAGGAGTGAACATCATTTAACTTTTGTTGAAAATTAAATAAGCCGTATATTAATCTTCTATCTCGTTATTAAACTATGTTCTGTCACAAGTATTTTTAGAAATTTGTATTATAGGATATTTTATGAAAAATTTAAACTTGAGACGTAACTACGGACCGAGCGAGGTGGCGCAGTGGTTAGACACTGGACTCGCATTCGGGAGGACGACGGTTCAATCCCACGTCCGGCCATCCTGATTTAGGTTTTCCGTGATTTCCCTAAATCACTCCAGGCAAATGCCTGGATGGTTCCTCTGAAAGGGCACGGCCGACTTCCTTCCCCATCCTTCCCTAATCCGATGAGACCGATGACCACGCTGTCTGGTCTCCTTCCCCAAACAACCAACCAACCAACCAACGTAACTACGGTCCAAAATTTCGATTTACGAGTTCTTCACGTTCAATTATTTTACATTTCTGGTACGGCATTTAAACACCTGAAATTGAGATAGCTCTCTTTAATGCTGATTGCAGGTGTGAGGCAAATGAACAACTGAGTCACTTATTTTCTCATGTATTCTTATTTAAACGTCAAAAATCGGAAAATAAACATGTTAATGCCTTTCCTTCATTTCATACTCAGATAAGTGGACAAGACAACCATAGTTAGGAAAAACCATTACCTAACTACGCTACAGTATTTAATATCTGCTTTGATAATACTTGAAATTAAAAATTGCAACAATTGCAATGTTCCTTTCACTTCACTGTGCACTTGAAAAAAGAAGAGATAAATTTAATGTCTTATACCTGGTGTTTCAAAAATAATATATGTATTTCGAACGCATATATTTATTAAACTCTAAGATTTACAGCTGTGCAACTCGGGGTACACATTTACGAATATCCCAAGTTTAGATTTACATTCAATACGATCTCTCCACCAGCGACACGAATAGTAACACATCGATACTCGAATTCCCCTCACTCTCGCGGAAGCATGTCCATCGTCACTGGTGTTATGGCAGTTAGTGTACAGCCCTTCAACTTTTGGTGCACAAACGTTGTCCTTATTGAAACTCCACAGGAAAAAGTCATAGGACTACGTTGGAAAGCGGTTTCAATTCGTCCTGTATTTTTGTGAAAAACTCGAGGGCGGCCACGACTCTTTCCTTCAAACCCACATCCTGTGCCTACGAACTGCCAATATCATCTGCAAAAGTTCCATCCATTCGGAGGATCAGTTTGGTACAACCTGAAACGTCTTTACACTGTAATCAGGGAATTACACCTCGCAAATTCATTCGGAGGATCAGTTTGGTACAACCTGAAACGTCTTTACACTGTAATCAGGGAATTACACCTCGCAAACTCAAGAACACAAAGTGATTTCCGCTGCGGAGTAGCCATTTCGCAACATATAACGGTAACCAAGCATACAGACGACAACCGACATCTGGCGGCAATGAATGAAATCAGAAAATGTGTTCGTTCCTCCAATAACTGTGCCGTGGCGCAGCGATCAATAGTTGTGACAAAAAATGGACCAGAGCTGTGGGAAGTTACTTAAATTACATATGTCTTTATAGCGTCGTTTCGGCTACTGCTATCATCAGAACAACACTTAGAACTTCCAAAAAAAATGTTCAGTGTCAGCATAAATGAGACTTACACCGAGTCGGGGTTCAAATAAGTGTTATTTTGAGTTTTATTGATACTGACATTGAACTTGGCTTTACAACTTCTAAGTTTCGGTCTGATGACGGCAGTAGCCGAGGCGGATTCATAACGTATATTAAGCGATCTAGACGGTTTTATTCGCAAAATCGCCCCCTCCCCTTGTCAACGCTAGCATGTCGCCTTGGCATATTTTTTCTTGCGGAAATATGACAAATGCAAATTCTGCGATTCCTAAGTCACATTACTGAGTACAAACCTGTGACTAAAATGTCCTCGATTTTCAAGCCTGACGTTTCAAATAAATCTAGCTTTTAATGGCCGGGGTGGTCGAGCGGTTCTAGGCGCTTCAGTCTGGAACCGCGAGACCGCTACGGTCACAGGTTCGAATCCTGCCTCGGGCATGGATGTGTGTGATGTCCTTAGGTGTAAGTAGTTCTACGTTCTAGGGGCTGATGACCAAAGAGGTTAAGTCCCATAGTGCTCAGAGCCATTTGAACCATTTTTTTTTTTAAATGAATACCTATGCCATCGTCTTCAGGCGTAAAACCACAGACTGCCAGGGCTGACACGTTTTACCGCTTACATAGGCAAAATTGCAGCATCTGGCATCAATAAGAGAAGGCCTAAATGACACGTGCACGATAGTTAAGTTGGACAGCTCATTGCAGCCATAGGGAACCCGAAACGAACTTCTGACGTCACACTAGTCGCCTTGTCCGCCGTACTTCGCGGACGCTCTGCTCCGCTCAGGGCCTACAGGAAATCAATAGGCCAATGTAAAGGTACCCACTAAAGGTCGTAACTTTGTCGTGTGTTATCGCGAGTTGCTTGCAGTTAAATGCGCAGTTAAGAATTATTAAATTAGTCTGAAGTAGTTAGTCACACCCTCCCAGAGACGGCTGCTGGCAACTGCGGTGTCACGTGCTGTGACGTGCACTCCGCGGCCTGCATTTCTCCTGGCCCTCGCGTGGGAGTTACAGACGTCACGATCCGACGCCACATTTAAAACCGCCGCTCCCGTTTTCCTATAAGCATCCAGCGTCACTCTTTCCTTTCTTTCGATATCCAAAGCTCGCCCCCCTGCCCTTCTCTGTGTGTACACCTGGTCTCTATTAAAATTGCTGTTGTTTATTCTAATCACGGTCGCCTCTTTTATTACAGAATTCCAATATGTCGCCGCATGAGCCAAGACTCTAATGTTTCCAGTCTGTATTTTGTGTCCGTTTTCCAGGCAGTGTTCAGCTATCGCCGACTTGTCAAGTTCCCTTTGTGTAGTACGTCGCCGGCCAGGGTGGCCGAGCGGGTCTGGAACCGCGCGACCGCTACGGTCGCAGGTTCGAATCCTGCCTCGGGCATGGATGTGTGCGATGTCTTTAGGTTAGTTAGATTTAAGTAGTTCTAAGTTCTAGGGGACTGATGACCTTAGAAGTTAAGTCCCATAGTGCTCAGAGGCATTTGAACCATATTTTGTAATACATCGCTTGTGCTCTGTACAATGCTCTGCAACTGTGTGAATTATTTGACCATAGATGCCGCTGCATTCAAAAGGGACTCCACACACACTAAGCACACCAAAATCAGTGTGGTCCTTAGCAAGGCACAGCATATCTCCTATCTCGATGGTGGGCCGGAACGCTCGTCTCAGTCCATGTCTCTGCAGCCAACGTCCTAACTTGCTGCTCTTTCGCTCGCAGTACAGCAGGAAAGTACACAAGGGGTCCTTTGTCAGCGTCACCTCAAAGCATTTGCAATGTCTCTCTTGCTACACCCATTCTCTCTGAACACATGTTTCAAATACTGCAGTTCAAACTGTAATCGGTCGTCGTCAGAAATAATCTTTGCTCTATGCGCTAACGAGTTGAGAGCCGCATTCTTGTGCACATTGTGGTGGTCACTATCGGCGTTCAATTATTGGGCAGTGTGCAGTGATTTCCTTTACACTGAATGACAAAGCCATCTCTTACCTTTCGTTCAATAGAACATCCAAACGCAGTAGCTCGCTATTCTTTTCCAGCTCGTTACTAAATTTAACACTGTAATGAAAACTGCTCACATGAAACGTCTAAAAAACTGTAGCTTGCTATTTTTCTCCATCTCGTTAGTAAATTAAACGATGGTATGTACACTGTTCATGTGAACGATGAACAACTGCAGTACCTTTTCACTGCGAGGCGTCATCAATGTACCTTTGCTAACAAGACGGACGCAGCGCAGAAGATTTCAGAGCCTGCACCTCAGAATGCTCCAGGAAGAAACTCTCGACTGACGAAGACAGTGCTGACCCCATCATTGTGCCATCAGACACATAATATTCATCGTTTTATATTAAATATGTTGTTATAACACGATGGAGGGTCTTCTCAATTTCCAGCGTAGCTTGCAGTGGTACCCTCATAAGAAATGACACAACGTCCACACTAACCATTACCTCATCTCGGCCTATTTTCATTTTCTTGAGTGTCTCAACAAATGTCTGCGAAATTACAACATGGTGTTCACAATGTCCCGGATTTAATGCAGATAACTGAACTGAATGAGGAGGTTCTGCGTGAAATCGGAGAAGAAGGGACAGGATGATAGGAAATTTGTTAGGACGTCAGGAAATAACTTCCGTTGTGCTAGAAGGAGCTGTTGAGAGTACGGACTGTGGCGGAAGCCAGAGACTGTAATACATCCAGCAAATAATTGAGAACATAGGTGGCAAGTGCTACTCTGACGTGAAGAAGTTGGCACAGGAGAGGAATTCGGGGAGGGCTGCATCAAACCAGTCAGAAGACTGATAGAAAAACAATAACAAATAAAATAAAGAAGGGGATGGAAAAGTTAACAGGAGACCCTGGGTTCGAATCTCGGTCTGGAACACATTTTCACTCATCGCCGCTGATTCCGCAAAGAGTACCGATGCAGCTGACATCAGCAGTTCCTTTCATTTCCTATCATTTCTCCCCATCCACCTTCATTTTACGTCATATTTTCATCAAATATTTAGCTGTAGATTTTATAAGAAGCATTCAGAAGATTGATTCCCTCCCCCCCCCCCCCCCTCTAACCATTAGCTCTGTTAATTAAATTTCTGACAAAATCTATTCATCATTCATTTCGCGTTTTGAAAGCGTTTGTCGTGCGTGCACAATTTTTCTCAGAAGTAATGAGTTAAGTGAAGTGATACTTTCTCTTGAATTTCTCTATTGGATATTCAAAAGTCAAGTTTTATGTGGTACTGAAACTGACAGGTATGTCGCAACCACATATTATGTAATCGATCTCTCGAGTACCACCATAGCACGTGACGTTATTAGACATCGGCTCCACGGAGTGGGCGTGTTGCACATGCGCAGCTACGAGCGAGAACCTTCCGGCCGGCGACTCATATACGGCTTTCTGACGTCATGCGGTGCTGCGAGCTACGTAACGTCTCACGGTCGTTGGTTAACAGCGGGCAAGCAAGTAGGGAGCCTGAGCAGCAGCCGTATTAATTGGTATAATAAAGGACCATACGATACACACCTAGTTCTTACAGAAGAACAGAATGGAGATTTTAATTTGCCGCATATAGACTGGGAGACTCAAACGTTCATAACGGGTGTCAGGGACAAGGAATTAAGTGAATTTTTTTCAAGTGCTTTATCTGAAAACTACCTTGAGCAGTTAAACAGAGAACCGACTCGTGGCGATAACATATTAGACCTTCTGGTGGCAAACAGACCCGAACTATTTGAAACAGTTAACGCAGAACAGGGAATCAGCCATCATAAAGCGGTTACTGCATCGATGATTTCAGCCATAAATAGAAATATTAAAAAAGGTAGGAAGATTTTCCTGTTTAGCAAAAGTGACAAAAAGCAGATTACAGAGTACCTGACGGCTCAAAACAAAAGTTTTGTTTCAAGTACAGATAGTGTTGAGGATCAGTGGACTAAGTTCAAAACCATCGTACAATAAGCGTTAGATGAGTATGTGCCAAGCAAGGTCGTAAGAGATGGAAAAGAGCCACCGTGGTACAATAACAGAGTTAGGAAACTGCTGCGGAAGCAAAGGGAACTTCACACCAAACATAAACATAGCCAAAGCCTTGCAGACAAACAAAACTTACGTGAAGCGAAATGAGTGAGGAGGGCTATGCGAGAGGCGTTCAATGAATTCGAAAGTAAAGTTGATCGTCGGTAAAGCAGATACCAGACTGAGATTCATTGGAAGAATCCTAAGGAAATGCAATCCGAAAACAAAGGAAGTGGGTTACAGTACGCTTGTTCGCCCACTGCTTGAATACTGCTCACCAGTGTGGGATCCGTACCAGATAGGGTTGATAGAAGAGATAGAGAAGATCCAACGGAGAGCAGCGCGCTTCGTTACAGGATCATTTAGTAATCGCGAAAGCGTTACGGAGGTGATAGATAAACTCCAGTGGAAGACTCTGCAGGAGAGACGCTCAGTAGCTCGGTACGGGCTTTTGTCAAAGTTTCGAGAACATACCTTCACCGAAGAGTCAAGCAGTATATTGCTCCCTCCTACGTATATCTCGCCAAGAGACCATGATGATAAAATCAGAGAGATTAGAGCCCGCACAGAAGCATACCGACAATCCTTCTTTCCACGAACAATACGAGACTGGAATAGAAGGGAGAACCGATAGAGGTACTCAGGGTACCCTCCGCCACACACCGTCAGGTGGCTTGCGGAGTATGGATGTAGATGTAAATATAGATGAAGATTTTTAAGCAAACATGAATAAAATATTGTTGCCGCCCCAAACTTTTGTTAATGCCAACTAATCGAGATGTAACAGGTTGCTGAAGCATTCTGCAAGGGGAGATCAAAAATTTCTGAAGGCGTTGCTGCAGCGTCTCCGATTCAGGTATATAAACACCGATACGTAGGCAAAAGATTAGGTTTGCATTGATCTCTTTTCTACGTGATCGCTGTTAAGTGCGGAAACGTGGACTATGGCGACGTTACTACCAAATCCGTCCAAACAGAACCAGAAGCTGTTAATCTCATCTTGGATGCCGAGTGACAAACACCGGTAGACATTCTTCGAAGACGCCCATACTGCGTCCAAAGAAGGCGAAACGTTCGGGAAAACAGCGACAAGGAGTTCTGTTGCTCCATGATAAGGCACGTCCCCATATCGTAAATGTCGTAACGCATAGGTTACGCCAACTCAAATGGGAGACACTATAGCGTGCGCCTGTAGTCCTGGTGTCTCCCTGTCTGATTGCCACGCAGCTGTTCCCTCAAAATAGGCCTTGAAGGGTCGACAATTCCTGTAGGACGAGCACGTGCAGCGGGAAGCTGCGGACTTCTTCACGCAGCAGGACAGGCTGTTTTACCGAACGGATATCTCTAATCCGATGCGTCGATAGGATGATTACCTCGATCAACAAATTGGTTCAAACAGCTCTGAGCACTATGGGACTTAACTTCTGAGGTCATCAGTCCCCCAGAACTTAGGACTACTTAAACCTAACTAACCTAAGGACATCACACACATCCATGTCCGAGGCAGGATTCGAACCTGCGACCGTAGCGGTCGCGCGGTTCCAGACCGTAGCGCCTAGAACCGCAGGGAACAACGGCCGGCTTACCTCGATCTTCACAGCGATAATGTATACCGATTTTGGACTATACTTCTTCATCGCCCCCTTACAATTATACAACACATTAGTTTCAGTATTTCCCATCCACATAGCTTCTTAAATATGAGGTCACTGAAACATGGGACTTAGGGAAGGGCAGAATTTGGTGTGGACAGGGCCTTACTCAGTTTATCAGTCTTTAAAAAAAAATCGCGTACACTTTATTTGGAATCAGTTGCAGATGAGATTGACAATAAAGAACAATTATCAAATTTGACGAAGATCTTATTGCCAATCATCACAATCTGATCAAATCAAGAGAGAAGTGGGTCTCAGTGCTTCAAGGATCGACCTAGGAAAGTCGCTCGACTTCGTAACCGATGAGACAGGCAGCCAATAATCGAATTCACTTAACCGGATGGCAACTCAAACTAGTGACAGTTTAAACGCAGACCAGCACTCTTGCAAAATCTACCTAACGTCTGATAACCAATACAATGATGGAATAACCCAGACAAGGCGGAACCGACGGACAGTACTGCATCTTCAGAATCCGGTGTTTAGAACATCCAGAAGCAGAAGGAACCATTACGACCACACTAATCCAAAAGAAACTAATATCAGAACCACAATCAAGGAGGCTGTCGAAGTACGCGCCTTACCGGATAGCAGCGGCAAGGCGAGGAAAGTTACACTTCCACGAAAATACGCTAACCTCCAGGGCAGGTAACTGGAGCGTTAGCGGCCACTAGGCAGAAAAATACCGCTGGTTGAACTTCATCAATGAAAACAAGGAATTCAATGATTAATAATAAAAGTTGGAGGACGGCCAATTAATTTTGCCAGCACCAAACACTCCACTCCTTGCTCTTCGTCTCAGCGACCCTGCGAGCAGCAATGCGCGAACAAACGGCATGATCTCAAAATTGCGGAAGTTCCACTCCTGGGTTAATGTTCACTCAACTCAAACGTGCTGGGTCCTGTGGACAACGAGGTTGTGGCCCTCGCAACTGCCGCCCCTCGATCCGGCAATGCCTCCATGCTGCTTCCTTCAGCTCCGTCCCAACCGAACTACCCCAGCTCCGACCCGGAAAACACTTGACGTCCCTCCAAAGGTAGTGCCACCGTACTAGATATCGATAACCGCTAGTGCTGCCACTCGCGGACAGACCACGCTAGCAAACGTCGTGGCGCCAGCAAACACAAGAAGAAAACGACACGCCACTGTAAAAACTGGTTCAAATGGCTCTACTATGCGACTTAACTCCTGAGGTCATCAGTCGCCTACAACTTAGAACTAATTAAACCTAACTAACATAAGGACATCACACACATCCATGCCCGAGGCAGGATTCAAACCTGAGACCGTAGCGGTCGCTCGGTTCCAGACTGTAGCGCCTACGCCACTATCCCTATTACACGATGCCAACCTACCAATGGCACCAACAAGAGCCGCGACATGTCTCTGTCATGTGACTGCATTTCGAGAGAATGAATAGTTCACACTGCAGCGGTGGATGCCCTTTTTTTATCATCTTGCAGAATAAAAGAGAGTGTCACACTGGGATTCCAACCCCGAGACTTGACTTTAATGATCTTCCTGATTGAGCTATCCAGGCAAGATTCACGACTCAAGGGTTCATTTCAGCACTTGTACGTTTACAATAATATCTTGCCAGCAATTGTTCTGAAGCCGTACTTTCACACACCGTTGCATTTTCTTGCATGCTCACTACGTAAAACAGGGGAAGTCGCCGATCTGTGGCAGACCTGAAGACGGATTACGATGCTGGTTCAGGAATGAGTATTTCGGAACACACTATTCAGTGCACATAGTTGAACAGGGGGCTCAGCAGCAGAGTAAGTGTTTCCATGCAGAGTCAGTGACGCCGTCAGTTGGGGTTGCACTGGCATGGGATCATGAAAACTGAATCGGGGATCAAAGGAAACTTGTCGACTGGGTGGTTGAATCACGTTTCTTATTACACCAGGTCGCTGATCTCTTCCAGATATGCCGCCATGCACACGAGCAGTTCCTCGAAACATGCACCGCGTCACGGGCACAAGCTGGTGGGAGCAGTATTATGGGAGACATTAACCTGTGCTTCCATGGAAGCTGTGGCAGTGATGTAGATATAATAGCAGCTGTGGACTACGTGAACATTATTGCGGGGCACCTGCATCACTTCCCAATGGCGATACCGTTTTCCAGCATGATAACTGTTTGTGAAGGAGCGTAACAGTTCTTTTATTTATTTGCAATATGCCCCATTACAAAATTTGTAGTACAACCCATATGTATTGTGTGTGTGTGTGTGTGTGTGTGTGTGTGTGTGTGTGTGTGTGTGGGCGCGCGGAGAGAATTTAGTTTAATGTTCGTGTTGTGTGATGATGATGAGAGATGGGAGAAGGTGAAACACAGTGCCGGCACAACAGCCTGCTCCTCGCAAATAGCACCAAGGGAGCCACCAAGTTTAACGTCCCCATCCAATGGACGGATGACAATCAGTGAAAACTTTTTTCATCACCATGACTCGAACCGGCTTACCGCCGGGTCGAGAGACAGCGCATAAGCGTGCGTTAGCAACCTCGGCCACGGAGGCGACTAGAGGATTATAGCGAATTCGAGTCGATTAACTTCGTAAGCTTCCATGGTCAGTACCATTTTAAATAAAATAATTATGGGTTTTACGCTGCATCATTGTAAAACGCCGATGTTTCGACCAACTCTGCAGTGATTCTCTTCAGGAAAATTGACCGCCGCAAAGTCGGTCGGAACGTCGCCAGAGTAGCTACTTTAGTGTTTTATAATGACGTGGCGTGGCCTAACACCCAAACATATTTTATATAAAATGGTACTGACCATGGAAGCGTATGTAAATTATGAACGCGATTCCACCATCATGCTCCTTCAGGGTCGGTTAACCGCCCTGAACAGGACGCTGCAAAGTCGGCTGCAATGCCACGAAATTAGTAGCTGTACTGTTTTCTACTGACCCAGCCTAATACCCAAAGTTATTTGATTCAAAATCGCGTTGATGTCTGGGGAATCAAAATCTCCTGCCGTTAACCCGGTAGAAGATATCTGCTCAGCGCTGACATCCTCCAGCCTGTAATTTACGGGAATTGCATGGACTGTGTGTACACACCTAGTGTAACATATTTCCGGAGATCTACCAGATTTTTTGCCGAATCCATGCCACCATGAATTACTGCTGTATTGCTATCTAAAGACGAACTAACACGGTGTTAACAAGATAGTAATAATGTTTTGCCTTATATGTATGTAATATACATAATGCACACTAACGAACTGCCGGCCGAGTGATCGAGCGGCTCTAGGCGCTACAGTCTGGAACCGCGGGACCGCTACGGTCGCAGGTTCGAATCCTGCTTCGGGCATGGATGTGTGTGATGTCCTTAGGTTAGTTAGATTTAAATAGTTCTAAGTTCTAGGGGACTGATGACCTCAGAAGTTAAGTCCCATAGTGGTCAGAGCCATTTGAACCAGCCAAGGACCAGAAGAACTTGCTCCGAAATACCGTAGCAGCAGGTTACTGACATACGACAGTTCGTCCCAAAATTTCATGTAATCTACATTTAAGCTTCACAACATGGTCCCTTTTATCGAAAGAGTGATATTTTCTGACTTTTCAAGATGTATTGCTCTTATATTGTATAGGCAATGAGACGACATTCTATTAACTGCCAAACAGGAGGAAATGAATGAGTGGTAATAATCAGAAATGTTGTTATGAGTTTCCATTTTACTGTATTTTAGCATGGACACAGAAACTACGACGACGTGCTGAAAAGTAGCACCACTGAATTTTCTATGTGAAAATTCTTCATGTTTTTTTAAATAAGTCAAACGTTACTAACATTGTACAACTTTATTCTTCATGTCTACATATTTTCATCCCCCCTGTTTGCTAGAGGGGTCAACGGCCTTACGGCACTGGATACGCCGGTTCCCGTCAGATCACCGAAGTTAAGCGCTGTCCTCGCTTCCCACGCCCGGGTTCCCGGGTTCGATTCCCGGCGGGGTCAGGGATTTTCTCTGCCTCGTGATGGCTGGGTGTTGTGTGATGTCCTTAGGTTAGTTAGGTTTAAGTAGTTCTAAGTTCTAGGGGACTGATGACCATAGATGTTAAGTCCCATAGTGCTCAGAGCCATTTTTTAAGCGCTGTCGGGCGTGGGCGCACTTGGGTTGGTGAGCATCCGGGCCGTCATGCACTCTTGCCATTTTTCGGAGTTCACTCAGCCTCGTGATGCCAATTGAGGACCTACTCGACCGAATAGTAGCGGCTCCAGTCAAACAAAACCACCATAACGACCGGGTGAGCGGTGTGCTGCCCACACTCCCTCATATCCGCATCCTCAGCTGAGGACGACACGGCGGTCGGATGGTTCCGATAGGCCACTTGTAGCCTGAACACGGAGTGCCTCTGCTTGTTGCTAGAGAACTCCAAATTGTAGCGTGTAACATGGCGGTGTGTAAAGTAACTACGTCTGTGCGTGAGAAATAGCGTACTGTAATCGAATTTCGAGCCGAATAATTCTGCCACACATGAAGCGCCCTCTCTTTCAGTACGACAATGTCAGACCACACAAGAGCGCTGCGATATCTGAAACAATCCGACGCCTTGCATTCCTGTCATCGATCATTTTCCATAGACCCGAGTGGGCATCACACGATTTTCATCTGTTTCCAAAACTAAAAGCATGCCTGCGAGAACTTTACTTGGGTAGTGATGGAACGGTTCAAGCAGAAATGAGGTTTTGGATCTGTCAACAATGTCAAACATTCTACAATGACGGTATCAACAAACTGCTCTTTCGCTGCGAGAAATGTCTCCGTCACCAGGGTGACTATGTTGAGAAATAAATATGTAGCCAGTGGTTGTGGTTGAACTGTTCTAGGCGCTTTAGTCCGGAACCGCGCTGCTGCTACGGCCGCAGGGTCGAATCCTGCCTCGGGCATGGATGTGTGTGATGTCCTTAGGTTAGTTAGGTTTAAATAGTTCTACGTTCTAGGGGACTGATGACCTCAGATGTTAAGTCCCATAGTGCTCAGAGTCATTTGAATAAATGTATAGGTGTGAAGAATAAAGATTTAGAAAGTTAATAAAGTTTGTTCTATTTAAAAACCTTTGAGGGTTTTCACGTAAGAAATTCGGAGTCATTACTTTTAGTTTCAATTTTACATGATTTATCTTTGATATTTAGTTAAATATACACGCAGTCTACCGAGCTGAGAAGGTTCACACACAGTGTTGCGTAGTCTAAAATGCCTTGGTTACTGCAGTAAACAGAAGGAAGATATCTACAGTACTCTTCAGACGGCAATCAATAGCACTTAATTTAATTCTAGTCTCTCCTCATTTGCGTCTCAATTACACCACTTACACAAGATTAATGGACTTACCGAAACGTAAACAAATAGCGAAAAGTTTTCTCCTTTGTCTGGAGCTGCAGCGGTCCCATATTATGCAGGAACGTCTTTCATAGTCCGTTTGCCAGATGCCCTGAGGGGCGGGAGCTGCTGTTAAATTCAGTTAACCTGACTCCTGAATTGTTTAGAAGAAATCGTAGTTTTTAATGTGATAAACAACACGTCGCAGGGAGATAATTACCGTGAAGAATTTAGTCCCCGATCACAACTCTGTTGGCTTTATTCGATACAACTGAACCATCTGTATCATAGCAGAATGACCCAGTAATTTAATCACTTTAACAGACGTAAGTGTGAACGCACTATGATCTAAGTTGGGTAAGTCCAACTGTAAAGCGCTTGAGAACCAATGATTAGGTTCTGCCTTCCAACTGCCAACTTTTGTTTTTATTTCTTACGTGATATGTTTCTTTTCTGATGGAACTGTATCGGTACATACTCATTACATGATGGACAAATTAAAACTGATCTGGAAAATATTTCCTACGCCTTAAGGCAGGTAATTCAACTTACATTATCTGCACCCAACGTAATTTTCGTATATTTATAGTGCGCTGACCAACGGCGTAAGCCGAGAGACTAAAATATCGGATCTTGTGGGACTCTCACAGTCAAAAGGCTGCATTTTGACGACGACATGTACTCATGTCAGATAGTTTTATATTCTGACAGAATGCGACTTTGCAGTGTTACTTGAAAATAGCCATAGGGCCGAATCTGCAATAGTAACAATAAATATTACAAATGAGTCAACGGTGACTATGATGTTTTTCAAGGAACTAAAATATCGGTTATTCAAATCTAAATATTTGTCGGCGTTTCCGATATACTAAGAAATAGAGTAACAGAGAATATCTCGAAATCAGCCCGAGTTAAAAGTCGATTTATTATAAGATTAAAAATATATTCAACAAATTGAGTCGATTTTCAGCAGTTACCTGGTTACAGTTCCGTTAAAAGTATATCTATGACCCATCGCTTTGTTATCGAAGAACAGTATGTCTTTTAAGTTGACACTGGAACATTTGTAATAAGGTTTTATCCGGAAGCGTATGCAAGATTATGGATAAAGGACCATCATGCCGAATATCTTGCTGTTATGGCATTGTTTCATTTCACTCTACATGTATATTTATAAATTACAGTCGCAGTACTCTGTAATTTAAGTGTTATGTTGAAGCTTCTTGCGTATAATACCTCAAACTTACTGATTAATTAATTTCAAGTTGTAGAGTCGGTTGAAGTCTTGAGTCACTTTTTCTACCACCTATCTGGAACTGGAAACAACTGCCTAAGTATTGTGTGAAAGCATGACAACTAAAATTATACTTAAATTTTCTATTATACTCCACATTCTCTAAGACATTTTGGAGAAATAGTACCGGAAAATGTAATCGAAAAGTAAAACATTATTTCTTTATCCGTTACTGCACTCAAACACTGCGTCCTTGCAGGAGTTCAGTATGTAGGACATTGGTGCATGTTATTTCTTCCTCTTCATTTGCTGTTTTATTCGAGGGACATCAAGAGAAATTCAAATGTCTCTGGGCACTATGGGACTTAACATCGGAGGTCATCAGTCCCCTAGAACTTAGAACTACTTAAACCTAACTAACCTAAGGACAGCACACACGTCCATGCCCGAGGCAGGATTCGAACCTGCGACCGTAGTAGGAACATCAAGAGAGTCCTAGGAAACAGCGGACCTATACCAACTTCCAGTTTTTATAATAAAACCATATTTGCCCTTGTAGCAGCTGCAGTGTTATTTTTAATTTTCTGTGTTTTCGGTTCCGTGTTTTTGTAAGTAATGATAATTGTATAGTGGAAATATGAATATTGTACACGCCTTCCGGTCGATAACGTAATCTTCAACCCGAATACTAGAATCACGCAAGTCTTCATCCCTGTTCTGCAATTTAAACTCAGTTGTCGCTTGTTTCGTTTGCAACTGAGTCAGAGACACGCCTAATTTACCCATTCAATTCTGCTCTCTCCCCATTACACTCATTGTAGCTCGCTCTTTTCGTACTGTTTATTTGGTCGAAAGAGTTAATTACTTTCACGACCTCGCATTGTTTTATGGACATAAATATATAGCAGTGTATGATACGGATAATTTGCTTGCTGAATTCCAATATCGACATTATTTGCGTTAGCAATTTATGGTTAACTCAGTCGTAGGCCTTACCGATATCCAAGATTTCTGAAGTTAAACTGCTATTAGAGATCCAAACTAGATACACAATGTCTTCGCATTCTGATACTATATTAAAGTGCCTCCAGTTAGGTCAACTTGGTAATTGGCTCTGAGCACTATGGGACTTAACAGCTGAGGTCATCAGTCCCCTAGAACTTAGAACTACTTAAAACTAACTAACATAAGGACATCACACACATCCATGCCCGAGGCGGGATTCGAACCTTCGACCGTAGCGGTCTCGCGGTTCCAGACTGACGCGCCTAGAACCGCACGGCCACACCGGCCGGCAACTTGGTAATTCCTGATGATTTCAGATAGACGATGTTTTCATCTATTTTTAAATAACCTAGAGTGAGTAAAGTACGAGTAATACGTCGATAGTTTTTATTCTTATTTCGAATCGATTTAAGAATTTATTCGTCCGTCAAAGATAATGGCACATTTGTTCCTTTGATTACCTGATTTTATCTGGCATCAATTATGTGGCAATTACGGTGCAAAAGCTGAAGTTACAATCATTTCCTGCCAGTTTGATCTGGGGCACAACGCAGATGATTCAGTAAAATATTTCTGTCATGTGTCGCTGTCTGAGGTGCTCTTTCAAGCTTTATAAAGGGTCTTGTATTTGCACAAAGTTTATATTCTGAATAGAGGTTCTTGAAATATTTGTATGCTACTCGATTTCTGTTTACGGACAGTCTGCGGCTCTACTATCACTTGTTACGAACGAGTGAGGTGGTGCTTTTGTTAGAGCACTGGACATCTATTCGGCAGGGCGGCGGTTCAAATGCGCGTCCGCCTAATCACATTTAGGTTAACTGCCGATGGTTGATATTTGTGACATATTCATTTGATCATATGTTTTGCTGTTTGCACTGAAAATGTAGTTTTACTTCATTTATTATTCTCTACTAAAAGGAAGTGATTTTATATTGTTGCCGTTTTGAGGTGTTTGCTATCAGCTGAGTTATTGAAATTTAGTCTTTTCAGTTCTCGAGGCAGTTTGTTAATGTTATTCTTGGATTTTTGCATTTTTAAAAATAAATTCACTAGTGTTCTTAGAAGCATTAATAAATTTATCGTGGCTCAGTACCTTTCCACTCAACTCCTGCTCCTTAGGCATTTCAACATCGTTGTAGCGAGAATGAACACCGTAGTACCCAAATCCAGCGAAATTAAATGCAAAATATATCTATTTAAAAATGGTAAGAATTCGCTCGACCGTTTCCTAGGAGATAGTCTCCATCCTAACAAACTATATAAGCGTAAACTAGATGTGGCTTGAATGCAGAGAAATAGTATTGACGCAGTTGAGAGATTTATACCAATTAAAGAAAGATTGATCAGATCCCCTTGTTACACATAACAGGCCAGAATACTGTTGCAGAAGCAACGAAATAAGTAAAAGAAGGCAAAAATCTCCAGGATTAGCTATGTTTTACAGGGGGCTCGAAATTTAGCGCAGAGTTCAATACGAGATGCTATTAATAGTTTCCACAACAGAAAAGTGTCTCGAAATCTGGTTAAACATACAATGAGATTTTCGTCCTATGTAAAGTACACCAGCAGCACTGCATAATCAATATTTTCACTGTGCGACAGCAATTGTAAGTTTACAGATGACAGCGCCACTGTAGCGGAGCTACTAATCGGGGTTTTCTGAAATTCCTTCACCAAAAAAGATACAGTAAGTATTCCAGTACTCAAATAAAGAACAGCTGCCAATGTAACTCAGAAATAAGTATCCACGGTGGGCAGGAGCAACTAACGTCATTTAATAAAGGCAAGTCTTCGGTCCAGATTGTATACCATTTATGTTCCTTTCGGAGTATGCTGATGTAATAGGTCCATATTTAACATTACTATACAACTACTCGCTCGACCATATTCCCCCACCTTAAGATCTGTAAAGTTGCACAGGTCACACCAGCTAACAAGAAAGGATGTAGAAGCAATCCGTTGAATGATAGATCCACATCATTGACATGCATTTGCAGTAAGCTTTCGGAACATATACTGCGTTCCACTGATATCAATTTTCTGTAAGATTTTGCAAGATATGTTGTGTTCGAACATCATGAAATACCTCGAAGTAACAATCATAATTAGCACAGATTCAGAAAATATCGTTTTTGCGAAACACAAATTACCGAGAGATAATGTGAATAGCTCTCTTAGACTGTTAGATTAGGCAGTCGCTTGTCGTCTAGTAAAGAGAAGATCAACACGAATTAGAAAATAATCCAGATAAGATATGTGCGAAAAGTAGTAACTGACCCTGAACAATAAAACTGTGCCCGTCCACGTGAGTATTATAACAAATCCATTAAATTTCGCGTACACGATAAATAATATAAATTTAAACGCTCTCGATACATTTAAACACATAGAGATTACGATTCCTAAAAATTTAAATTTGAACCATCATACAGAAAATGTTGTAGGGATGCCAAACTATAGACTGCGTGTTACTAGCAGTGTACTTAGAAGAGGCAACAAATTTGCTAGACAAACAGCCAACACTACTCTTGTTCCTCCTCTGCTAGTGTAGTGATGCACTCTGTGTGTTCCATACCAGACAGGACTGGCGGAGGATATCGAAAACAAAGAAGGGCGGCTCGTTTTTACTATTTGGAAACAGTGAACAGTATGTCATGAATATAATTCGCCATCTAAGGTGGTAATCATTAAAACAAAGTTGTTTTTCGTTCTTGTGAGATCTTTTTACAGAATTTTGATCACCAACTATTTCTTCCCGAAACGAAAATATTTTTCTTTACTCCCACTTACATACGGAAAAAGACCATCGTAATAAAATAACAGAAATCAAAGTTCTCACGAGAGATTTAAATGTTCAGATGTAGACATAGATGCAGATATAAAGAAGTGACTAATATTTTCTCCCATTTCTTATGTTGATAGCTAACGAGAAAACACAAACAAATAAATAATGTAACACCCCATAACAATTTAAGTAACATGGAATACGATACATATCTAAAGAGGGCATCCGTGTTGTCCATAATTATGAAAGAGGATTATACTTATTAGTTTTCCTCTGATAATGTCAGTATTACTGAAGTCACCATGGTGCAGTTGAGATTTAGTAGACCATGCAACAAGGCACCTATGGAGAGTATAATCTTCGCCGTTTACTACACGCACATGGCGGACACGATGTAGGAGTAGCACTGGCAGTTGTCACACTAATGACACAATGAGAGCCAGTTGGTTTATTTATGCCTAAATGAGGAATTGCCTCAGGCGCAGATGCAGATAATTTATAACTATTCTGAATATAGAGTTCGTGTTTTGCCGACGCCCTCCATCAGTGTCAGCTGCAACATCATCTCTGATTAATCTGGAACTATGGTGCGTCGACAGAGAGAGAGAGAGAGAGAGAGAGAGAGAGAGAGAGAGAGAGAGAGAGAGAGAGAGAATGGGTGGGTTTTGGGCGGGTGTGACTTCATATAGGCTTTGTTAAGGCTGTGAGATGATTTACACCTTCTGAGGCCGTTCCAGACAGCTCTAATCCTCCGGAAACCAAAATTAATTCTCTGGCGGCTGCTTTCACTAATTTCACACGGAACGTTAAGCAGTATAGGACAAAGCCATTCTGTTACCCGACGGAATTCATTTTTATCACTGTCTCGAGTTGCATCATTCGCTCTACTGCCAAAGATTATAAAGAAAGTAGTCACACCTTTGTCAGTCAAAATACATGCATGAAATAAATTCAAGCGACAGCAGAGTTTCCATTATTTTATAAATCTTATACATTTTAGTCACGAGTATTTCTTCAATCTTTTTCCCGTAGACTATTTTTTTCGTGAAGATTTGCAACAGGCATCATTTCCCACATTTAACAATCCAACAGTTATGTAGATAATTTTCCAACTGCACTTTCTACCGCAATATTCGTCAACGTCGTCTTGTTTCTGCGACAACGAATTCCGGACATGTAAAAGCCACCGCCCATCTTTCATTCACCTCACAGCACCCTACAACATCAGCTCGTACCTGTCTACGTTTTTTATTTCCTTTAACATTCTAATCCTTTATTTTGTCATTGTATCTGATACACGTTCAAACAGGGCCACTATGCAGTTCAATTCGTAACATGCTTTACAATGTTTTTTAGTTCATCTCCTGTTTTTTTAGTAATCTCATCCTCTTCCCCCAAAAGTAAAACGTTTATACATCTCGACTATAACTATTTTTCTTTATTACCTTCTGTTAGAGAAATTTCTCCACACCATTTAGTTGTTACGTGCACTTTGGTTTTCTGATCAGGTCGATATTATGTGTCATCTACAGAGATTGCATCTTTACTGAATCACCATCTTCAAGAAGTTGGTATTTGACATGTTTCAGACGATGGTTGATTTCCATCTGGGACCCTTCCTTACGGGAGGTTACGTGCAGCTAATCTAATACGACGTTTTTATCCATTCTCACCGCATGTTCGGATCATTTATTTATTCTGCTGCCTGGATGTGGGAGTCACACCCACGGTTTGCTACCCCATATCACTCCCATACATCAAACATGTGGCTATCACTCTTTTATAGAAATTTGTTGTTTTCTCTCCTGAAATATCTTCCCGCTGTCCTGAGTATTGCGTCAAATGTTTTGAAAAGTGGCAAGCTGCTCTTCAATTTGTCTGTCATACTTGTGCTCTAGGCATCTTTCACGTATTTTGTTCGGCGTGTGAATGGATCTCTGCATGTCATCTACTGATGCTGCGAAAATAGCCTGGGCGCCTGTCAATTAGAGTATATTCAGTCTACTTCGCTCATTTATCTGAAAGCCAGTAAGTACTTCTGCCAGATTGAACCATATCTTGACGTCTGTAGTAGTCGAAGGGAAAGCTTTCCACTGCTATGGGAGACGCATAATGCTTCTGCTTTAGTGTATGCATCTTATGACAGGTTTCAACTGCAGGCTCTCCATCGTGTTCTGATTTGAGCATGTTCTTCATCTGCTTGTATGTTCGTCCATTTTTAATGTCGCCCATTATTACAATTCTCTTCCAACCTCTTTCTCTCATTCCTTCCACTTTTCTTTCTATAATTCTTTGTTGCAGCAATTTCCACGCAATATACTTTCCTACCATCGTGATTTTTCTTTTTTTCCTTTTCCTGATCACTTACCACAAACCTCTTTCTTTCCATATTTTCTTCATCAATTCTTGATTTTTAGTTGTGTCAGCTCACTCCACCTTGAGCACTCTCCTCCATAGCCAAAACTATGTTTCTTCTTTCTTTTTAACTGCCTCTGTTTCACTACTGCTACACTCCAGACATAACATTTAGCAAATAAATTTGTTGGAAATCTTCTAGGTGTTAATAACTGCTACACAGTTTCAGATGCTCCCTTTCCATATGCATCTCCGACATTTCTTCTGTACGGCATTTGTTAAGTGCCATTGAATTTCCCAAGTACCCAAAGGAGTTTACTTTTTTTCTATCTTTCTTTCCCGTCTAATAACATGTAAACTGACGCTTTCTTCTCTTTTACTCCCATGACTTTCGTCTTTTCTGTATTTATCTGCATTCCACTCTCTTCGCCTCTTCTTGGAATACTCTACGATGTCTATTGTAGCTTCCCCTCCGAGTACGCAAGCACTAATTGATCATCCGTGTATTTTATATCCTTTATCGCTTACCGTTAAATAACAATACGTCGTCCTTCTGCAGCGGGGCAGGTTGCTCTCCCACTATGATTCAAACAATCTGTCCACCTACCTGGATAGGTTTCAGGCTGTCTGTCCCTGCATTTCGGTGGCAGGTACTGACTTAGCCGATAAAAGCAGTGTTGACGAAAAGTCAGCTAAACACGTATGACGCAAAGGCCACATAAGTGCAGTCAATGGGCAGCATCTGAACGTTAGTTAAAGTACCGGACGTTCGGGATTCTTGCATGACTCGTTTGAAAAATGTCTAAAATTTCCTGTAAGCTGGTTTATTTTCATTAAAATACAGGAAATGGCTACCAAGTCATCATTTCATATATCGACACAAATCATGCTGTGTTAGTGACAGTGTGTGTAACAAGTTCACACCCAAAAGCAGCAAGAACATGTTTATATTAAAAATGAAACTCCTCCAGCTGTACTTAAGATTTTAAATTTATTTAGCTACTAGTTTCGACGTTGCATCAACGCCATCTTCAGGCCCATACACTTTGTGAAATCAATTGTGTGTGGCTGAGTACTAGAAGTCCGCGGTGAGACCAATACGTGATCCACAAGGATGGCCCCAGTGCGCTCGATAGCCACCGGCAGAGTCTCCTCCACATCATGGATGAGACCTCTCGGCAAACATACCGAATGCACACTGGAATTCTTTACCGCCTTGCCTGCTATCTCCCTGAGGGACTCCATCACCAGCCTAACATTGGAGTTCCCAATGACTAGCATACCCACCCTCTGTATTTGTCCGGACTGGACAGGAAAATCGACCGCTGGCCCAACAGAAGAGGCATCCCGTGCTGGCTCAGAGTTACCATCAACACTGGGAAGCACCTCGTACCTCTTGCTAAGACGTAGGGAGTAAGCGGCACGACCTGCTCCGTCTTTAACCTTCCGCCCAGTGACACACGAACCCACCACTGTCTGACACCCACTCTGGAGTGAGGACGGGCCGATGTTGCGTATCGGAAGCTGCAGCGACGTCCGGGTCACCAGGGGATTCCAGTGGCACCAAACTTGTCAGAGGTCTCGTCACTGGCGCCTCGACGTAACCGCAACTTGGAGCATAAGCTAGAAGCTTGTCGACGGTAGCCAACGCAGCTTCTACTTGTTTACGGACAGCAGCCAACTCTCCTTGTGTCCGCTCACAACAAGCGCAGTTCCTAGCCATATTGTACTGTGTATAAAATAGATATGAGGTCTCAAATGGCGCTACTGAGTTTGAAAATATACCAAAGGAGAATAATGTAACACTAAATGTTGGTTTGCCGATTGCTCACTGTACTCTGAGACCGCAAGCTATTAAACAGAAATAAATTTCTCTACACTGTAAGTTTACACTAGGAAGCCACCCTAAACAAGGATATTCACAAGACTTGCGCAACAACAAAAACTAAGGTTAATTTTCTAACCCCTAGCCTACACGCTAAAATACACACATACAGTTCACTTCTTTCCAGAAGCACGTGAACAAAAAACAAAGGCTAAATTAATTTACAGTTTATCACACAAGTGCTGCTGCTGCTGCTGCTGCTGCTCCGCTGCGCGTCCTCTCGGCTCGGCAGCTCGGCTATGTACTGAACAAATGGTTCAAATGGCTCTGAGCACTATGGGACTCAACTGCTGGGGTCATAAGACCCCTAGAACTTAGACCTACTTAAACCTAACTAACCTAAGGACATCACACATATCCATGCCCGAGGCAGGATTCGAACCTGCGACCGTAGTGGTCGTGCGGTTCCAGACTGTAGCGCCTTTAACCGCTCGGCTGTACTGAACACCTTCTGTGACAAGGAGCATCCTTCCCTTATACTCCCTCCTTCCTTCCCCATCCTTTGCAAACTATCTTGTTTTCTCCATATTCAAATTTCCATAAGACCTTGCTTAAGCCTAAGAAACCTTACTTCCTTTGGCTCGGTTTTAATTTTTCTCTCATGTTCATCGTCTTCCCAATCAGTGCAGCAGTCCTTCATAGAGATATTTCCCTTTTCCACTTTTCATCTTGGCTTAATTCTGTGCTATGTTCTCCAGGGTACGTAAAAAATGGTTCAAATGGCTCTGAGCACTATGGAGTTAACTTCTGAGGTCATCAGTCCCCTAGAACTTAGAACTACTTAAACCTAACTAACCTAAGGACATCACACATATCCATGCCCGAGGCAGGATTCGACCCTGCGACCGTAGCGGTCACGCGGTTCCAAACTGAAGCACTTAGAACCGCACGGCCACACCGGCCGGCCCAGGGTACGTAACCGATTGTGAGCCAGTTCCTGAATTTTTCTTCTCAGGAACCGTACTTGAGAGGTTCTTAAGATATATTTACCTGTTTTATAAATCTTGAATTTCGTCCACACCCTAAGGTACAGATCAAATACATTAGACCTGCCGCCCGCATCTCGTGGTCGTGCGGTAGCGTTCTCGCTTCCCACGCCCGGGTTCCCGGGTTCGATTCCCGGCGGGGTCAGGGATTTTCTCTGCCTCGTGATGGCTGGGTGTTGTGTGCTGTCCTTAGGTTAGTTAGGTTTAAGTAGTTCTAAGTTCTAGGGGACTGATGACCATAGATGTTAAGTCCCATAGTGCTCAGAGCCATTTGAACCATTTGAGCCATTAGACCTGCCATGTTAGGAAGTATTAATTGCTTATAATTACAAATATAATCGGAACCAGAATGTAAACAGAAAACATAGGTTCATGCAGGTACTGTTCGTCTGTAGAAATTAAGAAAATGAAAAACGGTTTTATTTCGTCAGTAATCTGACACAATTTTAGATTTTCACCGCAATACAAATATTACAGAGATGAATCTTGTAAATGGGGTTCAGAGACTCGAGGACTTGAATCATTAACTCCTCAAGAGTTTTTAATCTCTGTTTTAAGAAAATTTGAACTATTTTTCCATCCGTTTTGCCAACATTGCTTCACATTAACGGAACTTGCCGCTGTAGGACTGCTAAAGATGGAACTTCGGTGGAAATTAATGAATGACAAACAAAGAAGTAAATTTTCAATACAATAGTTGCGACGGTGTGTGTTCGGCAACGGCCTTCCCGCAGTGGATACACCGGCTCCCGTCAGATCACCGAAGTTAAGGGCTGTCGGGCGTGGCCGCCACTTGGATGGGTGATCATCCGGGCCGCCATGCGCTGTTTCCATTTTTCGGGGTGCGCTCACCCTCGTGGTGCCAATTGAAGAGCTACTCGGCCGAATAGTAGCGGCTCTGGTCGACCATCATAACGACCAGGTGAGCGGTGTGCTGATCCCAAGCCCCTCCTATCCGCATCCTCAGCTGAGGATAACACGGCGGTCGGATGGACCCGATGGGCCATTTGTGGCCTGAAGATGGAGTGCTTTTATGTGTGTTCGCATCATTGTCAAATAGTAAACCAGATTTCGGAAACAGTAGGTGCAGCTGCTTCACAAAGCTGTATAATCTAGAGGTAAAAATAAGTCTGTAAACTATGAACAAGTAAATTATACTCGAAAGACGTAAAGGTCAATGAAAACATAGATGAAGTCAATCGAATAACTTCTTTAAGAAGGTTATGTCTAACCCTGCCTCTTCTTATAATGTGTAGTCTTTGCGAAGTGCTTGAGACTCAGTGAACAACATTTTCCACAAGAACCAATAGTTTTTCTTATTATTGAAAGAGTTTAACAGACACACTAAGTAACACCATTACTATTAGGTTAATAAGGAACCGACATGCATATCTAATACCATGCTCCGGTAGTGACATTTTTAGGTGATGCCACTGCTATATCCAACCCCCCTCCCCCCTTCACCAGCTTTCTCAGTTCCACTCGCGTTAATAATAGAGACAGGTGAAAGTATCACCTAAATCTAACGAAACAGTATCACAACACCCATAAAGTGAACTATTTGTAAGCAAACACATTTCTTTATGAATTTCAGGAGTATTGTTGACAAAGTGCATAGGATCTGACTTAAGGCAGGCAAACGTGAAATGTTAGAAAGGCTGGGTGGCGAGGTTTTGTTAACGCACGTGACCGCAAATAGTAAGAGGTTCCTATGTGTATGTAGACCGTAGCGTGAGAAACACCCAGAACGGCTCCATCGTCTGCTGACGATTATATTGAGATACTGCTGATATAAAAAAATTAGTTCAATTTATTTAGGAGCCCTGCAAGCTACATAAAATTATATGTATCACAAATTAAAGCAGGAAGTAGACAATAAGATCTATCAGTTGAGGTACATATTAGCAACAAGTATCAGCTCATCAATTTATAAATTTTAGATTGATTTATAGTTTTTACACAGCAGTAGCGCAAGGGAGGTGCAGTTGTGTGTCTGCTAACGCCTTGGCGTGCAGCCCACCGAGACTTGGTAGCTGAGTCACATAGAGGAAGATCGCTTACATGAGCGCTGCGTACAAATCTTAGCATTGCTGCTAACAAAGTGATATTATAAGCGGTTACGCATTTGTTGAGTCAAAAAGTGTAATTTTTGACTGTGAAGTTATTTAGAGTGACGGTACTTCTGCGTTCTCAAGTCGAGAAACTGCTACACCAAGATGGTTAAGCGATTCTGGCACTCAGTTTCGCATTTGGGTGATTTTCAGTGTCAATTTTTTTTCCAGTCACGCCGATGACCAAGGGGTCGCATAATAAAGTTGTACTCCAGGTCCTTGGTCAGTTTAGAATTTGCAGTTCAAACAGTTCATTCAGGAACTTACTTTAGCGTCTGCATTTTAAAAGGTGATCTACATTTGAGACGTCGTAAGAAGATAGCTCTCAGCGCTGTTGCCAACTTTCAACTGCGAAGCGCAGATGGCTGAAAGCGAAAGCAGTAGCCGCCTATGGAACTGTGACAACACTGCAGCGTTGCCATAGAGACGTTTACTATAGTTCAATTCTTTTATCTTGGCGGCTCGCGCATGACCGCCCAGACGCGGGAGATTGCTGCGTTGCCAGTTGCACACGACGCACGCGCCAATAGAAGCAGCGCCATAGTATAGCATAGATCGCAAGCTTACGTTTACGGGGGAGCGCGCAATTCATGAAGTAAAGCCACCACGGCCGCATTAACCCTTTCGCTGCTACAGAGACGTGCTCCCCGCATTCCGCGCTGTGCGCGATTTTGTCACTGCACTGCTCGCCTGTGCTGACACATGGTGTTCCGACTGCTTTGACACGCTTATCATTCGATTTCACAAAAACTATTTGGACCAAAAATTAGATTTTTACACATCTTCTTGACTGATACCTTCCCCCCATAAATGACTTAATTTTGTTTCGATGTTCAACGCAGTTATTATGCAGCATTAAATATAGTAAACCATTGCACGAAATTTTGAAGAGTTTGCAGAGGTAAAAGTCCATAGAGTATACTTTCCGTATGGTCGATTTTAGTTGCCACAATGTTGAGAATGAAATGTGGACAAGATACCTAAATTTCATATAAAATTTACTGTATAACAATATCTCATTTAATTTAAGTACCACATAGGTATCGTATGTAATATTGAGAAATATTCCGTCTTTCGCGACTGTAACAAAAGTTTTATTTACACTGGGCGCGTTTGGCTTTATTTTAAAGCACTTCAATCAATCAAAAGGAAGTAGACAAGATACATTAAACAAAACTGTGGACTTACAAAAACATTAGGACTTGAATATACCGTCTATCAGTGAAGTGCTCTGAGCTATGTCAAATATAATTTTTGTTTGTGGCACACACAAACAGCATTTATTTGCTAAAACACTGATCAGCCGACACAAACGTTGAATATTGTGTTACCACAACACAAAACTACGAAAGGTGACTTGGCAATGGAGGAGACAAAATACTGTCCACTGAAGATGCTTCAAAAGAGAGAAATGCGTCTGGTCTAAATAAGTCGCTTATTACAGTTGCAGAAGAGGAATATATTTCAATACCATTGGTAAAACTGCGACTGTGGAACAAAAACAAGAAAGAGAACATGAGTACCATTGTGTATGTGCCATACCTTTTATTGATTGATGTGCTTTAAAATAAAGCCAAACGCGCCCGGTGTAAATAAAACTTTTATTACAGTCGCGAAAGACGGAATATTTCTCTATATTACATACAACACCTATGTGGTACTTAAATTAAATGAGATATTGTTATACAGTAAATTTTATATAAAATTTAGGCACCTTATCCACATTTCATTCTCAACATTGTGGCAACTAAAATCGACCACACGGAAAGTATTCTCTATGGACTTTTACCTCAGCAAATTCTTCAAAATTCCGTGCAATGGTTTACTACATTTAATGCTGCACAATAACTGGGTTGAACATCGAAACAAAATTAAGTCATTTATGGGGGGAAGGTATCAGTCAAGAAGATGTGTAACAATCTAATTTTTGGGCCAAATAGTTTTTGTGAAATCGAATGATAAGTGTGTCAAAGCAATGGGAACACCATGTGTCTGCACAGGCGAGCAGTGCAGTGATGACAAAATCGTGCACAGCGCGGAATACGGGGAGCCCGTGACTGCAGTAGCAAAAGGGTTAATGAAGAGACAAAGCACTTGAAATTTCAATAAATTGCATTCAAACGAATCAAATTCGTGAAGTAAGTCACTTCGATATTGTTTTTAAATAAAGAAAATGTTTAGCATTGCACAAGGTTTGAACTCTCTACCATTCACTTACTAACCCAAGGCCTTAACCGTTACGCTAGTGCAGCTCGTCCTGCAATATACTTCCATAAGGACTGTAACAGGTCACGCAGAATTCTGACAAACACTGTGGGTATGCCTATGAATTACTCGCACTTCGTCGAAGTACAGTAGGAAATAAACAATTACCACTGTTCTTGATTGCGAAAAAGCGATTCGTGAAATTGATACAAACACCTTTCCTTGCTATTGCCTGAATTAGGAGTCTTATTGCTTGTTTGGTTTAATTAATTAATAGTATATGAAGCAATTGGTATAAAGAATGGTTTTTCCAAACTTTCTTTAAAACAAAGTCTGCTATCAAGACATTGCTTTTGTTCTATTACTTTATTTATGACTGAACGTTTCTAAAACTGAAGACACTCGTCCGTGCTCTGCTCTGCAGTCGAGATCTGGCAACGTCGTTCTCTGTTCATTGGCTGACTGTATTTTGTGACGTCAGATGCGCAGAACGAACCTAAACTCGGCCGCCAACATAAATGACGCGCACTTTAAATCGCGTTACGTTATTGGTTGAAGCATGTGCGCGAAGCTGCAACTATCACGGATCGACATATGCCGACTCATACGAGCGTCGTCCAATAAGTAATATAACACTTTTTTTCTGAAATAGGGTTTGCTTTATTCAGAATTCCAACAATATGCAGTATTATTCCCGTTTCTTTTTGTTACAAAACATTGATTTTTAACATGATCTTCGTTCACTGCAACGGTCTTAAGGCACATTTGTGGGAGGGCCTGTATGCCCGCATGGTACCACTCTAATGATCGACGTCGGAGATCAATAACGTCCTCATCATCGACATATTGCTTCCTGCGCATTTCATCCTTCATTGCGCCAAACAGGTAAAAGTCGGAAAACGTGAGATCTGGCCTGTAGGGTGGATGAGAAAAACAGTCCAACGACGTTTTGAGAGCAACTCTTGGGTGCGCAGACTTGTGCGAGGCCTTGCCTTGCGAGTAGTAGTTCGTCTGCACTTCTGTGGTGACGAACGAGCTGAACTGTTGGTTCAATTTCCTGTGTGTAGCAGAGCTGTGTGCGGCCAGTCGGCACGCAGAAGCTCAGACGGATTTGCGCGATCGTGTTGCAATGAAGACAGACGCCTGTCCCAACAACACAATCCTCTCGTGCACTGCCAGGTCTTCGTACACATTTCACTAGCGCCTATGGATATCTGCGATGTTCTGGTTTTCCAACAAAAGAAACTCCACGAAACTGTTTGGAAAGCACCTCCGTTACAGACGCCATTTTGAAGGCTCCGTATAGTGCTGCCGCCTATCGAAATTTCATGAAAGTATAAAGGCTGAAGCGGGAATATTCCAGGACCACAACAATGTCTGCGTTATTTCAACTGAAACTGGCTGACAATAAAATGTTGCATTACTTATACACTCCTGGAAATTGAAATAAGAACACCGTGAATTCATTGTCCCAGGAAGGGGAAACTTTATTGACACATTCCTGGGGTCAGATACATCACATGATCACACTGACAGAACCACAGGCACATAGACACAGGCAACAGAGCATGCACAATGTCGGCACTAGTACAGTGTATATCCACCTTTCGCAGCAATGCAGGCTGCTATTCTCCCATGGAGACGATCGTAGAGATGCTGGATGTAGTCCTGTGGAACGGCTTGCCATGCCATTTCCACCTGGCGCCTCAGCTGGACCAGCGTTCGTGCTGGACGTGCAGACCGCGTGAGACGACACTTCATCCAGTCCCAAACATGCTCAATGGGGGACAGATACGGAGATCTTGCTGGCCGGGGTAGTTGACTTACACCTTCTAGAGCACGTTGGGTGGCACGGGATACACGCGGACGTGCATTGTCCTGTTGGAACAGCAAGTTCCCTTGCCGGTCTAGGAACGGTAGAACGATGGGTTCGATGACGGTTTGGATGTACCGTGCACTATTCAGTGTCCCCTCGACGATCACCAGTGGTGTACGGCCAGTGTAGGAGATCGCTCCCCACACCATGATGCCGGGTGTTGGCCCTGTGTGCCTCGGTCGTATGCAGTCCTGATTGTGGCGCTCACCTGCACGGCGCCAAACACGCATACGACCATCATTGGCACCAAGGCAGAAGCGACTCTCATCGCTGAAGGCGACACGTCTCTATTCGTCCCTCCATTCACGCCTGTCGCGACACCACTGGAGGCGGGCTGCACGATGTTGGGGCGTGAGCGGAAGACGGCCTAACGGTGTGCGGGACCGTAGCCCAGCTTCATGGAGACGGTTGCGAATGGTCCTCGCCGATACCCCAGGAGCAACAGTGTCCCTAATTTGCTGGGAAGTGGCGGTGCGGTCCCCTACGGCACTGCGTAGGATCCTACGGTCTTGGCGTGCATCCGTGCGTCGCTGCGGTCCGGTCCCAGGTCGACGGGCACGTGCACCTTCCGCCGACCACTGGCGACAACATCGATGTACTGTGGAGACCTCACGCCCCACGTGTTGAGCAATTCGGCGGTACGTCCACCCGGCCTCCCGCATGCCCACTATACGCCCTCGCTCAAAGTCCGTCAACTGCACATACGGTTCACGTCCACGCTGTCGCGGCATGCTACCAGTGTTAAAGACTGCGATGGAGCTCCGTATGCCACAGCAAACTGGCTGACACTGACGGCGGCGGTGCACAAATGCTGCGCAGCTAGCGCCATTCGACGACCAACACCGCGGTTCCTGGTGTGTCCGCTGTGCCGTGCGTGTGATCATTGCTTGTACAGCCCTCTCGCAGTGTCCGGAGCAAGTATGGTGGGTCTGACACACCGGTGTCAATGTGTTCTTTTTTCTATTTCCAGGAGTGTAGAACGGCCCACGTATAAAAACCCGCGTGACAGTGCATTTTCAATTCATAGAGTTTGTCAGTTTTAGAATCTCATAAAGTTTTTAAATTTAAAGTCCTGTGAAATTTTCTTTTGTTCAGATTCTGGCGTGAACTACCACTGCCAATCGCAGCAAACAATTGAGCTGTAGCCGCTACCAAATGCTTTGTCTACTCCATTTTGCTTTTATGTTGTGGATTGCTTTTTTTTGCTTTTTTTTCCTTTTATAATTTTGAAATGGGTGACGAGACTAGTCCTGGTGCATAAAGGGACTATCTCCACAACACCAAGGAATCAGCGACCCCTATGACCGTTACGTCAGTTCAGTGTCAACAATTGTTACCTAGTGAGTACTATGCACATGATTCACAAATATAATCCTATGTATGTATTTGCCACTCGGGCAAGAATTTCGCAACTCGACATTAAAAATAATGGTTCAAATGGCTCTGAGCACTATGCGACTTAACTTCTGAGGTCATCAGTCGCCTAGAACTTAGAACTAATTAAACCTAACTAACCTAAGGGCATCACACACATCCATGCCCGAGGCAGGATTCGAACCTGCGACCGTAGCGGTCGCTCGGTTCCAGACTGGAGCGCCTAGAACCGCACGGCCACTACGGCCGGCCTCGACATTAAATACCATGTCCGCTACAGTTTCGACTACGCTATTTTAGTGGCTAACCACGTCCTTAATAGGCCACTTCTTTACAAAACTACAGACTGGGTAATTACAGCGTGTAATAACGAGAACTGAGCACCGGGGCTACGCTTGACAGTGGGCCGGCCAGAGTAGCCGTGCAGTTCTAGGCGCTACAGTCTGGAACCGAGCGACCGCTACGGTCGCAGGTTCGAATCCTGCCTCGGGCGTGGATGTATGTGATGTCCTTAGGTTAGTTAGGTTTAATTAGTTCTAAGTTCTAGGCGACTGATGACCTCAGAAGTTAAGTCGCATAGTGCTCAGAGCCATTTTTGAACTACCCTTGAGTGGAAACACAGCTGGAAATCATTCAATTCGGGTGTTTAATGCGCTTTCAGAGGCTTCAGTCTACAGTGAGGCTAATTCTGTTGCCACGTTAACTACATCGCTAAATGAATAGCAAGGCATATAGCACTCAAATTACTGTACACCAACATCAAGCAGGAATAAATTTTAATGTATTCAGGCTTAATTTTCCTTGTAACGCGCATTCCTTCGTAATGTTGGTAGGTGGAGATTTCAACACCCACCAAGCCCGCTAAGCTTCAGTGTGATCTGTGATTTCTCTGATTTTCTCATCGTGGGCCTTGGGTGAGTGATGCGTGAGCGCGTATATGTTGCTTGACTCATCCCCGGAATGTTCGTTCAGGGAACTTTGACAGTAAACCTATACGTGAATCACAATGCCACATATAGCGTCCGTCTCTATATTGTGCTCAGCATATCCGTGACACTCAAGCACTTAACAAATGAACGCGTGAGGAAACGTGCCACTTTTCTTTATATCTTCGTATCTTCAATACTACTCCTACCTGATAGGCCTAATAGTTCCACACTGACGTGCAGTACTGAAGATTAGGTCGGACGCTTGTGTATGAATTACAAGTCGTTATTATATTTTTAATTTAATTTCTTGGCTTTCAGGATGTGTCCAGTCAGCGACCTCAATACTGATGTATCAGTAAAGAACGTAAGGACAAGACAATACCCGAACCGCCCGGAATACAACTCCGGCGCCTTCGGTTAGCAATCCGCAGCGCTGACCGAGCAGGTAACGAGGTGGACATACTTCCTTACAAAAATGCGGACTGTATATCGTGGCAGTCGGCTGGACCGTATACAAACGAGAACTTAGACTGCCCGTGGGGAGAGAAGCGGTGCGGGTGAGTGACCCCTGATCCCCTCTCTAAGGGCTGCCATTCTACATCCGCGGTCTGTTCCTCCACGGTAGCAGAACTGACGTAGCAGTCATAGGGATCGCTGATTCTTTGATTTTGTGGAGAGAGTCGCATTCAGATTCCTTTATGCACCAGGACTACTCTCTTCATCCATTTCATAATAAGAAAAAAAAAGCAATCCACAAAGCAAAGCAAACTGGAGTAGACAAAGCATTTGGTAGTGGCTACAACTCAGTCGCTTGCTGTGGTTGGCAGTGGTCGCTCACGCCGGACCTCTACTGGTGTATTACGCAACCATAGATCGAAACATTCCTCGCCTAAAACTACCACGTTATTTTTTTTTTTTTTTTTTCGTCAGTCTACTCACTAGTTTGATGCGGCCCGCCACGAATTCCTTTCCTGTGCTAACCTCTTCATCTCAGAGTAGCACTTGCAACCTACTTCCTCAATTATTTGCTTGACGTATTCCAATCTCTGTCTTCCTCTACAGTTTTTGCCCTCTACAGCTCCCTCTAGTACCATGGAACTCATTGCCTCATGTCTTAGAAGATGTCCTATCATCCTGTCCCTTCTCCTTATCAGTGTTTTCCACATATTCCTTTATTCTCCGATTCTGCGTAGAACCTCCTCATTCCTTACCTTATCAGTCCACCTAATTTTCAACATTCGTCTATAGCACCACATCTCAAATGCTTCGATTCTCTTCTGTTCTGGTTTTCCCACAGTCCACGTTTCACTACCATACAATGCTGTACTCCAGACATATTGTATATGACCCGTCTCTCCCTATAGCTTACCCCTACTTTTTTCAGAATCTCGAACAGCTTGCACCATTTTATATTGTCGAACGCTTTTTCCAGGTCGACAAATCCTATGAAAGTGTCTTGCTTTTTCTTTAGCCTTGCTTCCATTATTAGCCGTAAGGTCAGAATTGCCTCTCTCGTCCCTTTACTTTTCCTAAAGCCAAACTGATCGTCACCTAGCGCATTCTCAATTTTCTTTTCCATTCTTCTGTATATTATTCTTGTAAGCAGCTTCGATGCATGAGCTATTAAGCTGATTGTGCGATAATTCTCGCACTTGTCAGCTCTTGCCGTCTTCGCAATTGTGTGGATGATGCTTTTCCGAAACTCAGATGGTATGTCGCCAGACTCATATATTCTACACACCAACGCGAATAGTCGTTTTGTTGCCACTTCCCCCAATGATTTTAGAAATACTAGTGGAATGTTATCTATCCCTTCTCTCTTTTAAATTCCGATTCTAATACTGGATCCCCTATCTCTTCTAAATCGACTGCTGTTTCTTCTTCTATTACATCAGACAAATCTTCACCCTCATAGAGGCTTTCAATGTATTCTTTCCACCTATCTGCTCTCTCCTCTGCATTTAACAGTGGAATTCCCGTTGCACTCTTAATGTTACCACCGTTGCTTTTAATGTCACCAAAGGTTGTTTTGACTTTCCTGTATACTGAGTCTGTCCTTCCGACAATCATATCTTTTTCGATGTCTTCACATTTTTCCTGCAGCCATTTCGTCTTAGCTTCCCTGCACTTCCTGTTTATTTCACTCCTCAGCGACTTGTATTTTTGTATTCCTGATTTTCCCGGAACATGTTTGTACTTCCTCCTTTCATCAATCAACTGAATTACTTCTTCTGTTACCCATGGTTTCTTCGCAGCTACTTTCTTTGTACCTATGTTTTCGTTCCCAACTTCTGTGATGGCCCTTTTTAGAGATGTCCATTCCTCTTCAACTGTACTGCCTACTGCGCTATTCCTTATTGCTGTATCTATAGCGTTAGAGAACTTCAAACGTATCTCGTCATTCCTTAGCACTTCCGTATCCCACTTCTTTGCGTCTTCATTCTTCCTGGTTAATGTCTTGAACTTTAGCCTACTCTTCATCACTACTATATTGTGATCTGAGTCTATATCTGCTCCTGGGTACGCCTTACAATCCAGTATCTGATTTCGGAATCTCTGTCTGACCATGATGTAAGCTAATTGAAATCTTCCCGTATGTCCCGGCCTTTTCCAAGTATACCTCCTCCTCTTGTGATTCTTGAACAGGGTATTCGCTATTACTAGCTGAAAATTGTTACAGAACTCAATTAGTCTTTCTCCTCTTTCATTCCTCGTCCCAAGCCCATATTCTCCTGTAACCTTTTCTTCTACTCCTTCCCCTACAACTGCATTACAGTCGCCCATGACTATCAGATTTTCGTCGCCCTTTACATACTGCATTACCCTTTCAATACCCTCATGCAATTTCTCTATCTGTTCATCTTCAGCTTGTGACGTCGGCATGTATACCTGAACTATCGTTGTCGGTGTTGGTCTACTGTCGATTCTGATTAGAACAACCCGGTCACTGAACTGTTCATAGTAACACATCCTCTGCCCTACCTTCCTATTCATAACGAATCCTACACCTGTTATACCATTTTCTGCTGCTGTTGATATTACCCGATACTCATCTGACCAGAAATCCTTGTCTTCCTTCCACATCACTTCACTGACCCCTACTATATCTAGATTGAGCCTTTGCATTTCCCTTTTCAGATTTTCTAGTTTCCCTACCACGTTCATGCTTCTGACATTCCACGCCCCGACTCGTAGAACGTTATCCTATCGTTGATTGCCGGCCGCGGTGGTCTAGCGGTTCTAGGCGCTCAGACCGGAACCGCGCGGCTGCTATGGTCGCAGGTTCGAATCCTGCCTCGGGCATGGATGTGTGTGATGTCCTTAGGTTAGTTATGTTTAAGTAGTTCTAAGTTCTAGGGGACTGATGACCACAGATGTTTAGTCCCACAGTGCTCAGAGCCATTTGAACCTTTCGTTGACTATTCGATCTTTTTCTCATGGTAACTTCCCCCTTGGCAGTCCCCTCCCGGAGATCCGAATGGGGGACTATTCCGGAATCTTTTGTCAATGGAGAGATCATCGTGACACTTCTTCAATTACAGGCCACATGTCCTGTGGATACACGTTACGTGTCTTTAATGCAGTGGTTTCCATTGCCTTCTGCATCCTCATGTCGTTGATCATTGCTGATTCTTCCGCCTTTAGGGGCAATTTCCCACCCCTAGGACAAGAGAGTGCCCTGAACCTCTATCCGATCCTCCGCCCTCTTTGACAAGGCCGTTGGCAGAATGAGGCTGACTTCTTATGCCGGAAGTCTTCGGCCGCCAATGCTGATTATTTATCAAAATTTAGGCAGTGGCGGGGATCGAACACGGGACCGAAGACGTTTTGATTATGAATCAAAGACGCTACCCCTTTTTTTTATTTTATTTTTTTAATCTCATTTTGTTCGTTTTTTTTTTGTTCGTTGAATCTGATCGGGGCGGACGTCGTAAGACACCCTTTTAAGTTCGTTGTTGATCTATTAACTCAGTTTTCTTATTACAGAGGGCAGTTAACCCTCTGACCGAACACGCTGAGCTACCGTGCCGGCAACCCTTAGACGCCTAGACCACGTTGTAGTGTCCACATAATGTACAGGGTGTCCCAGCTATCTTGTCCACCCAAAATATCTCTGGAACAATAACAGCTATTGGAGAACGACTTTCACCGGTATCAATGTAGGGCTGGGGCCCATGAATGTACATATTTGGAAACATTCCAAAACCAAAGCATATGTGTTTTTAACACAAACTTATGTTTTTTTAAATAGACCTCCTATATTTTTTCTTCATCAATCTATAGCATGACAAAGCACATACACAATGGCGTTGATTGGATCGCAATATTCCCATTACATCCCGAGATATTGAGACGCGAAGTTGACGCTTGAAACACCCGACATGCAGTGCTAGCGCACGTCCTGAGGCTCAGGCGTGAACCCCATGCTCCCCGTAATCGCGATGTGATTGACATGCATAATCACACTTCCATACTTATCAGCAGGTCCGAAACGAATAACACGGTCTGCTGCCATCCTGCATTAACGTCGTACATTCCAGCAGGTATTTATCCCAAAGGCTAGGGGTGATGCGGTTGTGTAACATATTTGTGTACCGCAACGCTCCGCTGGTCGACGCACAACACACGCGGCCGCTTAGAGAAGAGAAACACTGGGACGCCACATCCAAGGTATCACCATCCGATGCACGACTTCGATCGCAATAATTAAACGGGCCACCTCGCGCTGCGCGTCTCCAGTCAACTGGGCGAGACGGCGACACGAGATACACACCGCTACGCGTAATCAGACGCCGCCGCCGCCGCCGCCGCCGCCGCTGCCGCCGCTGCCGCAGCAGAAGACTTCACAAACGATACAGCTGCCGCTCTCCGAACCAGAACATCCCGTAAGATACAGTTGTACAAATCTTCAATAAAAGTTATCTTATGTAAAAATGATGTTTCATTCGACCTCATACCCGAGCCAAGGAAGAACCCACCCCGCCCACATGTTGTTAAGAGAGAAAAGTTAATTTATTTAATATTTTCACCCTGACAGAATGCTTTAGAATGCTCATCCTGACAATTGACAGCATCAAAAGAGAAAACCCAGTTACATTGAGTGACAGAAGTGTCACGTTTAGTAACACAACTGTTACATTTGGTGTCAAAAGCTGTTTTAGTTGTCACAGTATATAGGTGCAAGTCGCCGGTAGACAGCGAGGCGGCGACCGTGCGAAGTGCATGTTTCCTACAGGCAGCATCTAATGGACGGCCCGCGCTGATAAAACTGGAGGCTGATACAAGTACTCTCGCGTGGCGACGCTACAGTCACACACGCTAGTAGCAGGATACAGTACACCTCTCTCTCGAGAAAAGGAGGAAACGTCAGCGCCCTGACGGGAGACACATCCATCGGATCCGGACCGGCGGCAGCAGGTACCGACCGCGAGGGCTAAACGGACCGGCACCAGAGCACAGTGCTTGAAAGCGTGGAGAAGAGGGCACGCCCGCGAGCTGTGGGCCCGTGCAGCGCCAGACGACAGCACCAGGGAGGAGGGTGCCATCGGAATCTTGCGTCGTCATCAGCAGGCAGGTTCCACTACAGAGGAGACAGGGCTGGATCCACCGGCGACGATGACGGAGGCGATGGTGGCGAAGGCGCCAGTAGAGGAGCCTCGACGAGATCAGCAGCCTGCATCAACAGACCCGAGGCTGGAGATGGATTTTCCAGAGCCCAGCGCTGGGAAGCTCAAACGCTATGGCGCTGCAGTAGGAGGAGGCAGCCAGTGGGATGGGGACGCCTCCATTGCAAGCGATGACTGGCTCGAGGCAGAAGGTGGCAGGAAAAACTTTGGCGATGGGTGCTACACCCGCAAACTGGTAGCTCCTGGTGGGAAGCAGGGGTACAACTACTTAAAGTGGCGCCAACAGCCTGTCAGCCATACGGACTTCACAAAGATAGCGCCCCAATGGACAACAATTGGCGGTATATATCTGAGCTGGCGACCAAACCCTCGCACCCATACTAGCGATCCCAGTGATCCTGGGGGCCAGACGAACCCAACTGCGGCAGGCGTGGAGCAGCCTGTACAAGATGAAGGAGCATGTGTGGCTGCTAGCTGTGAAGCAAATCAGCTGGGATGCACTCCACGACAGGCATGCAGCGATAGGTGCTCGGGAAACGGAAAAGGGCGTCATCCAGCGAAGAATCCACAACAAACTTTCTCATTTGGGACTTTAACATACGCACTAGTCGTTCCGCCTCGCCATGCGATTGAGGGTGGAATGGCGGAGCCATAACATGACGAATGCCGTCACGGGACAATAACAATTGAAAGTTGCGAGAAATGAACTGTGGCCAATTATTGGAAACTAGGGTGCAAGGCAAACCCTCAGTAGAAAACTGAGTCAAAATGTACGAATTGTGATCTCAGTTGACGTCAATGCACACTGGAGAATGTAAATAAACTGTGGAAAATGCATCCACAGCCAAGAGCCAACAGGAATTCAATAAAGGATCTGCAAAACTACGTGAACGTGTTCCCATGGCTGGCACGAAGCGGACCAGGGGGACAGAGACGCCCTGGGAGCTGCCTATTGTCACTCACACTGCTCAAAAGCCATGAATCCCTGGCCAAAATGTGTGTCTCCTAGCTGACAGTTTAGTGCATTAAACTCCCCAATGGCCCTAGTGGAAAAAGTGGAGAACCTCTCAGCGTAACGTGACAGGAACGAGTGCTCAGGGAGAGAGCCGTGGACAACCGCAAAACACTGTCAAAAACAGAGGCGATACCGCAAGGAAAAATAGTTGCACACAGGTCCAGATTTCGACTCGGCGCTTTATCTGGCCAGTTCCGTTGAACAAACCGAAGCAAATGCCAGAGAACTGGGTCGGCGACAACGTAAGCTGCTATGCTCGAGCTCTTAATTGGGAAAGCTTTGACCGCGGCCTTTGTTTGAATGTCAAGATGAAAGAAAAGTAGTTCTTCACGATCAAAGTCGGGATCAGGACCCACAGCAGAAGATGGGACTAGGCGTTCACATGGCATGTTTAGAGGTAGGTCGAAAATGGGTTCCGTAATTGTAGCGAAACAAGAAGTGTGCCCAGCATTGTAGGCGGTGTGCTGTGTTGTCTGGCTAGGAAATGTGAGATTTAAACAAGGAAACCAAGGATTTATGGTTAGTAATAAGGTGAAACTTGGAGCTACACAAAAATCATGACATTTCTGGAGATCATGGACTATCACAAGACCTGAGAGAAATGTTGCTGGGCCAGAGTGAGAGATGCAGGGGCGACAGCAACAGGTCATTCAGAGCCGTTAGCATATCGGTGCGCTAGGACCGCGCAGAGGGCGTGTTGTGAGCGTCAGTCGCCAAAACTATGTACTCGACCGGAGAGAACGTAGCTGAAAAAGGAGCCGAGAATGGTTTGAATTTCAACATTCGAAAAGGACATTTGCTGTGCGGGTTCCAACAAAAAGGTAGGAATTTACGGTAATAGGGTATCTTCCCTAGAAAGGTCTGAAGCTCCCTCGTTGTCTAGGGGCGACGAATAGATACAGCAGCGGATATGTATTCTGGCATCCTGCGAGACCTCGAACCCCAAATAAAATACAGGAGGTTGAAAAAAAATGACATTTCGCGAGGTTACACCACAACCTTGCGAAGTGTAAGACATAAAACAAAAAGCGCATATTTTTCAAGTTATCAGTCACGAACGAGCCCGTATCAGCAATATAATTCAAGCAATTAACGCAATCCGCGACAGGAATACCCAATTGCTCAAAAAATCTTTAGAAAATAGCAGGGGTGCTAGCGACATCAAAACGAAGGCGCATATGTTGACAGAGACTAAAAGGAGTATTCAGAACCAGAACTCGCCAAGACTCTTCCTCCACAGGAACCGGCAGATATGCTTCAGAAATGTACTAGCCGCCCGACATTTTCGCCAACAGTTACTCCTGGTGTGGGAGAGGATATGTATCCGCGATTGACTGCATATTGACAATAGTACTGAAGTCACAACAAAGGCGAAGTTGCCTCGACAGCTTCCGAACTACAACCAGCGGAGGCGACCATTCACTACCCATATCACACCACTAGATATTGAAGTCTGCTCAGTACTACTTTCACTTGATCTCTCACAGCGATAGGAATAGGTCGTACACGACAAAAACGAAGCTGAGCCGTGGATTTCAATGAAATATGAGCAGAAAAATTCGTAGCACACACTACACCTTCCGAAAACAAGTCTGAAAACTCCTCCCACAGTGTTTCCAATTGAGAGTACGGTGCCTGATCGGACACAAGGTGAACTGCGTCGGTGATACAAAATTCAAATGCCTGAAATGCGTCCACCCCCAAATCCTTCTCAGAACCGGCATCAGCAGCCACCAAAAATGAGATGGAACGAACCACTGACTTCTAAGAGCCAGATGTCGTAAAGTGTCCCAGCACCGCAATCTTCTATGTGTTATAACTGACCAGCTTCCACGTAACCAGCGTCAACAGCGGCGAGCTTAACCTTTTGAGAACGCTGTGCACATTAGTATGCGGACCATCTCGGATGCCATCTCCGTTCCAGTTCCAGTATGCAGCATAAATAACTACAGTTGCAATCCTTCGTGACAGGTAAAGAGACCACCAGGTTGCATTAGCGTTGTTCATGTTTGCTGTTGTTACCAGACCTGGTAGGGTATACAAGGAACGTGAACAACGTCAAATGTTGAGCAACCACTGTAAAAGACCCAGAGATTCCGCCTTCTAATGTGCGCGGCGTTATTAGGATCTGACAGAGTTGGTTATGGGCCTCCATTTGACTAGCTATTCGAATGGTGGAGTATCCAGACTTGTGGGACACTGGACCAAAGTTGGACTGCATGGGAGTCTGAGGGCAAGCATAGTCATCACCAAGGTTCTGATCGACAACGTCTGACCACCACATGGAAGGATCTTCGTATTGTGCACCAAGCACATGGTAACCCATTCGCATCTCGTCCTGCCATCCGAGGACAAGTAATGGACTCGCTGCAACATTGTGGGTCATCTCGCCATATTGCTCGGAGACTTAAGAGGACATTGTATGCCCTATGCCGCCCATGTTACAATTTTCCATAATTATTGAATGCACCTTTCTAGAAGCGCTGAAATAGAACTATTACCAAAATTGTATTATGGACCATGATATATTTTTCTTTTTTCAAACACTCAATTTTTGACAGAATTTTGTAGATAAATGAACATAAAACAAAACAACTCAGGACATTTTAATTATTCTGTTTCCATGTGTTGAATGTCACACTTGGCATGCTGTGAGAATTTCGTGTCTCTGCCATAAGTATACTGCGTGAAGAGTTCGACAGAGCACTGAAAGACCTGAGTCAAAACACGGCCTCGGGAGTAGACAACATTCCATTAGAACTACTGACGGCCTTGGGAGAGCCAGTCCTGACAAAACTCTACCATCTGGTGAGCAAGATGTATGAGACAGGCGAAATACCCTCAGATGAATATAATAATTCCAATCCCAAAGAAAGCAGGCGTTGACAGAAGTGAAAATTACCGAACTATCAGTTTAATAAGCCACGGCTGCAAAATATTAACGCGAATTATTTAAGGACGAATGGAAAAACTAGTAGAACCCGAGCTTGGGGAAGATCAGTCTGGATTCCGTAGAAATGTTGGAACACGTGAGGCAATACTGACCCTAAGACTTATCTTAGATGTTAGATTAAGGAAAGGCAAACCTATGTTTCTAGCGTTTGTAGACATAGAGAAAGCTTTTGACAATGTTGACTGGAATACTCTCTTTCAAATTCTGAAGGTGGCGGGGGTAAAATATAGCGAGCGAAAGGCTATTTACAATTTGTACAGAAACCAGATGGCAGTTTTAAGAGTTGAGGGCCATGAAAGGGAAGCAGTGGTTGGGAAGGGAGTGATACAGGGTTGTATCCTCTCCCCTATGTTATTCAATCTGTATATTGAGCAAGCGGTGAAGGAAACAACAGAAAAATTCGGAGTACGTATGAAAACCCATGGAGAAGAAATAAAAACTTTGAGGTTCGCCGATGACATTGTAATTCTGTCAGAGACAGCAAAGGACTTGGACGAGCAGTTGAGCGGAATGGATAGTGTCTTGAAAGGAGGATATAATATGAACATCAACAAAAGCAAAACCAGGGTAATGGAATGAAGTCGAATTACGTTGGTTGATGCTGAGGGTATTAGATTAGGAAATGAGACACTTAAAGTAGTAAAGGAGTTTTGCTATTTGGGGAGGAAAATAACTGATGATGGTCGAAGTAGAGAGGATATCAAATGTAGACTGGCAATGGGAAGGAAAGCGTTGCTGAAGAAGAGAAATTTGTTAACATCGAGTATAGATTTAAGTGTCAGGAAGTCGTTTCTGAAAGTATTTGTATGGAGTGCAGCCATGTATGGAAGTGAAACATGGACGATAAATAGTTTGGACAAGAAGAGAATAGAAGCTTTCGAAATGTGGTGCTACAGAAGAACGCTGAAGATTAGATGGGTAGATCACATAACTAATGAGGAGGTGTTGAACAGGATTGGGGAGAAGAGAAGTTTGTGGGACAACTTGACTAGAAGAAGGGATCGGTTGGTAGGACATGTTCTAAGGCATCAAGGGATCACCAATTTAGTGTCTGAGGACAGCGTGGAGGGTAAAAATCGTAGAGGGAGACCAAGAGATGAATACACCAAGCAGATTTAGAAGGATGTAGGTTGCAGTAGATACGGGGAGATGAAGAAGCTTGCACAGGATAGAGTAGCATGGAGAGGTGCATCAAACCAGTCTCAGAACTGAAGACCATAACAACAACAACAACCATCAGTACTTTTTTAGAAAACCGATCATTTATTGCAAAAAATGTAGTTTAGAGATATTTAGGTCTAAAATTTTTTTTTTTTTACAAAATCTTATACAGACATACATTTCACCGCCTTTTATGCACTACAATTTCCCTGGTCTTCCAAAGTAATTAATTAGCGGCAGAGATTAACATTCCACATCGTTGAAGTGGGGAAGGCTCGCTTCGTTACAAGTGGCCGCATCATCCCCCCAGCTTGTGACCGCGCAGCCCCTTTATAATCCCACCGGACGTGCTTGCCGGCGAAAGATACGGGGCCGCGAGCACTTTCTGGCAGCGGGCCAACGCTCCTCTTTTAGCTGTGGAGGGGCGGCCGCTCTCATAAGATATGCGTGCATACGGCCTTCTCCTCAGTCTTTATTATCCAAGATCCTCTCTCAGCGAGAGGACCTGCAGGACAATGTTTCTGGAGGTGCGTCGAGACGCAGGTAAATCTCGCCACTTAGATCGATGCTTATCCTCAGCAAGCTCACAGAGATTTTTCTCTACAGTCTTCTCCAGCATCATAAAACAATGCTATCCATCGCTGTTTCATACAGTTCATCGCCTTGGGATTTATTTACGTAACCGTTTTGGCAGAATTCTGTGATTTCTTCTGTCATTGAAGGGCAGCTATATTGAGTGACCAGAAGTCACGTGAGAGCACTGGAATACAAACTGGTCGACAGCTGAAACCTATAGGGTGTATTTGTGTCTTCAGAGACCTCGTAGAATATGGGGACCTGCCGTTCCACATTCAAATCGGACACGATGTGACTCCCAAAAGACGGTCTACCGCCCCGTATTGATGATGATGATGATGATGATGTTCGGCTTGTGGGGCGCTCAACTGCGCGGTTATCAGCGCCCGTACAAATTCCCAACCTTTGCTCAGTCCCATCTTGCCACTTTCATGAATGGTGATGAAATGATGAGGACAACACAAACACCCAGTCGTCCCCCGTATTGGGTCTGCGGACGTGACATGACATCCGTCAAACACTTATGGCTGTCTTGTGCGGTGTTTTACGCAGGTGGATACACTCTCTCTGAGATACTGAACATCGTAGGAAGACACTGTTGACCTCGCCAAACCGAATTCTTCCGTAATCTCAAATGTGCTATGACCCATACGTCAATCACTATTATATTGCTCAACAACGAAAATATGTTAGGCTTAAAATAGTTTATTCTTATATATTTCCACCTTTTGAATACAAAATTAGCATAAAAATAGCGGATTATCTCTCACTTTCGAGATAAAAGAAAATGTCACATTTTTTACATTTTTAGTTCATGGCTAATTTAAAGTTTTTTGGTGTTGTCACGTCCGCTAAGTGATAAAACACATTTTGCTCCAACTTTTTGCAGGTTAGAAACATGGTGTCACCCAAGTTTCACATTGCATTATAATTAGTCCAGTATTTATGTTTGAGATTGCCTTGGAAGTGATAAATTTGTTACATCAAAATGCCACAAAACGTCTAAACGTGGTGGAATAGCATTTCCGTCACAGAAACTGAACTGCCGTCTCTTGAGACGACTCCGTACTAACATTAATTTGCAACGAAGGGAGGGTAACAGGAAAAGTCCGTATGCATGCTGCCACTGCTTCTCAGTTACAATACGAGAAAAGCTGAAAAATAACAAAAAAAAAGATTTGACATTTCCTAGAAGCATACATACCGTATGTATGCTAGAAGCATACATACCGTATAGGCAACTGCTAGTATTACTATAATGACAGGATTGTTAATGAAAAAAAGAGAAACACTTTAATATCCTAATCTTCCATCTGCTGTTCGAACTATTCCACATTCGGATAGTTTACCACTTCCGACTCCACCTCAGAATTAGGAGTCTGAAGTAGAAAATGAAGGCAGCATGTGAGGAGAAGAACCCTACAAGCCTAGAAAATCCTATGAGTCTGATTTTAACGAAAATGATAAACTGCATTGACGGAGTCAAGCGGAATTGAACGATCGCATTCGAAACTTTGATATGTCGAACGAGAATACAGAACTCCTAGGTCAAGACTACAGGAATAGAATCTTCCCGAACGCGATGTCGGACTCTCAAGGTACAGACATCGTCGTAGGGGTCTGATTCTTTGTTTCTCTTCTCAAAAGGAAAATCTTATTGTTTTGTGTGATATTAATGGCTTTATGAAATATTTGAATTTGAATCATGATCCAACTGACAGAAGGATATTTATAGGTTCCTCCAAGCTTATTTTGTAAGCTGTGTTAATTCGCAACGGCTACAGTCTTCTTTCTATTTCTGTTAGTCATGCAGTTCACATGGCACCTGTACCAACATGGTGGTCCACCCCGACTCAGTCAGACACGCTGGAGTGGAAATGTAAAAGTTATAGCTGTACTCTTAGGAATGCAACTGCCTCACACTAAATGTTGCTACTTTTTATGTAGGAGGGACAGTAGGAAACAGAAAATCACATATTTAAGCAGCTGGGCCCGCGAAAAATCTTAACCCTTGAGAGAAAAACTTCTTTGACTAGGCTTTCTTGAACACAAAGGCTTCTTCTCTACTCCTTTACATAAATCTGAGTTAAGCGAAAAACGTTGTCAAAAGTTTGAACAGAGAAGGACTCGCCCTTAAGTACATAAGAGACAAATTTCCTGCCTTAAGTGATGAAAAGAATAAGGAAGGTATTTTACTTGGTCCTCAAATTCTATAACTTGCGTAGAATCCAGCTTTTGACCAAATTCTGGTGAAAAGGAAGCTTGGGAAGACCTAAAAGGGGTCATTGTATAGTTTTAGGCAACAAAAGAGATCAAAACTGCACTCATTTTGTGACAGTACTTCTACAAAAAATACCATCCTCTATGATGCAACATGCAATTCAAAATATATTTTCTCCACTCACACTTAGACTATTTCCCACCAAGTAATCTCTCCTGTCAGTGATGAACATGGAGAAATATTCCATCAGGATGCATCTGTAATGGAACAAGTAGATGGGGGTCATTGTAATGAAGCAATGCTTGTGCATCACTGGCGGTCTATTCGTAGTGATGCTGCGGGCTGCAGAACATCATCAAAAGAGGCAAGCCAAAAGGCAATTTTCTGACTCTCTTCTGATCAAACTACCTGCCAGGTTTCCCTCTGTCAAAAAAAGTGTCATAAAAAAATCTCAAGTAGACTTCTTATATTGTTGCCATATGTATCTCAAACGTATCTTTTGTCTTAACCTGTGAAAATAAAACATTTACACGTATTGTACATCACGGAATCTGGAACTAATAATTTTTTCTTGCTCAACTTTGTCTATCTTAAACCTAAGTTAATAGCAACTCACTGATGAAGTGAAGGAAACATTCATTTTGTTTTTAAAGGGTCTAATGTCATCCCACGTTCAAAGTGGTTTAATTCGCGACATGCTGCGAAGTTCTCCACCCATCTGTCTGTAACAGAGTTCTCACATACCGGGTCTTCACATGAGCCACACGTCTTATGTATCCGCAACATTCGGGTGTCACACGCGGCACAACTTCAGGTGAAACTAACATTCCTCATGACTTTTGACAGCTCGGCTCATAACAAGGAATTTGATGCGGAATCAAAATCTGTGTTCACTTTTCAGTCGTCTTAGTAAATTTACCCGTTAGTTTTCCAGGTCTGTTAACGCCAGTCTTTCGGCAACTATAGCAGGTGGTATCCTTATCGAGATGACGGTGTGTAGAGAGCGTACAAGTCTCAGATACAATCAGCCTATCTGTGTGTAATGGCATATCCTTCAAGTAATTCACAGATCAGAGGAAGCCAATACTTCTCCATCTGCCGTCAGACAAACGCAGGACATTAAGATTCTGACACTGGCGTCAAACTCTTGTTGTTAATTAGTGAATATTTTCCGTAACATTCGGATTTTACGGGCTGTATTATGTAAGAAAATTAGAGTACTTGAGGTTCAGTTCGTAGCAGATAATTGTGGAATAAGTCGGTCTAGACATCTTTGGATAACAATCTCTTTACTCGTATAAATAAAAGGTACTGAAACAGCACGTCTAAATTAATCGGGTACAACTGTTGCAAATAGTTTTAGTTGGATATTTAGACAATCTCAGAAGGTAATGTCGATTTGGAACCACGTTCGTTAAATACGAGGTCAATAAACATTACTTCCACCGGAGCAATCAAAGGCATGTTTCTCTGAACCTGAGTACGACGTCGCACTCTGAATCCAGTCTTACTCATTTTGGAAGGAACATTATGCTGTGCGATTCGTAGCGACTCATTTACGCTAAGTGGAAATGAAGCGAAAAGCAGCTAACGGCCGAGAAAAACTGCCCCATTTTCCCTCTCCTCGTTGGTCTTAACAGCGCCACCAGGACGCAGCATTACTTCGAACCTTACTCTGGTTACATTTGTTATACCAGCTCACGTCCTACGTAGCACCGCTATGAGCTTCCAAAGTGATATCTTGAAAATGGAAGTGCTGTTGCGTAAATTTCTTGCTTTTTATTATATCCTATTAAATATGTAATTTAGAGGGGCTGTCCTCTGGTGTCACAATACAAAAAATATTATAATTTTTTGTAGGTGCCAGAAGCAATTGTGTTATTAGATAATGGTCTTTAGTTTGCAATGTTGTCGACATATCAGGGCTGTTAAAAGTCTTTTCACTTGAGCTGTTATCACATGATTTTTCTGATCGAGGGCTCTACTTTTGCTACCGGACGTGTAAAACTGTTTTCCTGTTACACACACTTTGCGTACTTGATTAGAGTTCATTGTATGTTTGAACGCGTAAATATTAATATCGTTTGCCTACTGTGACGTGAGAGGAAGTGATAGTTGAGTGGTGAATGCTCAGAAGTTTAAATCTTTTATCAAACAACATGGCAGAAGTTTTTCATTACAACCAATATTAAATAAAAAGCCTTATAAGAGCAATGCGTTAAAATCCAACAAGTGGCTGAATAATGACAGATATTCAGTAATAGACTAACGTGCCCTCAATAAAGGTAAAATGCAAGTGTTACAGTTAATTATAATCCTAAACCAGGTAAAAGATCCCAGGAGAGTCAAAAATAAATTTAATGAACAGTTTTCTGTTTCTCTAATAATTTTACTCAGATGGTGACCGCAAGTGCTATTAAAAAAATTGTGCTAATTTAAAAGTGGTCAGTCGCATGTGTTAGCGGACACCACACTCGAAAAGAAAACCAAACGACACTTCCGTCAAAAAGGCATAAATAACTGTTAAATAGTATTTAAGGACAATCGGTTGTCATTTATTGTGAGCGTACTTGCGTGACATTGTTGCCTTATTTATTTATGAACTAACTATTATGTATATTTATTGTTAATTATCTCAGTGTATCCGAATGCTAACGATGTTTCTTTATTTAAATATTGTTGTAATGTATTAGTTTAATCTGGGAACGGCTCAAGATGAGTCAAATCCTGTCTCTATCACGTAATAATGTTATGTTTTGATGGGGATGGCCTTCAGCCATTGGAGAAGGAGACAATAGTGGCACACTATGTGAGCCGAGTCGAGACTGGGACTTTCGAGTGAAGAGCTCAGGCGGCCACTCTAGATACTGTAAATAGTGTTCTTGAAGTAGGCGGACCTGCCTGAAGTAAGGTGTGCGATTTGGTCATATAGGTGTTTGATTCTGGGTGCGAACGGTTGCTACTATACCTTAACTTCTGAAGGGACTATATATTTCGAGAGGTCTGAATGTGGTCCAGAATATAACTCTAACTTATTCCGATTGTATCACGGAACTGAGTATACACAAAGTACGAGTTACCATTCTTCTGATCAAAAAACTGGTTCAAATGGCTCTGAGCACTATGGGACTTAACATCTGTGGTCATCAGTCCCCTAGAACTTAGAACTACTTAAACCTAACTAACCTAAGGACATCACACACATCCATGCCCGAGGTAGGATTCGAACCTGTGACCGTAGCGGTCACGCGGTTCCAGACTGAAGCGCCTAGAACCGCACGGCCACGCCGGCCGGCATTCTTCTGATCACATGTGAAAATTTGTAAATAATCGGGCTGGACTCTGATCTGTTTTGAGCTCATGAATATTTTGTGTATTGTGATTACGAAATGTACTTAGTTTGAGGATTTCGCTATCAGTCCTGTAACGCACTAAATGCAACTTTACTTCATTTCACAAGGGTATCTTCTGTCTTTATTTTTAACTGAACCACTTCTCGTTTATTTGCGGTGTCCTTTCTTGAATAAACATTATATAACATAATTCTCTGCAATCGACGTCAATTACAGACGTTATAATAGAATCCTTGTTACTAAATCATTCATTTAACTTTTGTTTTGTATTTCTGTGTGTATTATTAATTCACAATTTTAGCCAATGCATGAACTATTTGAATGCAGGATCACAGCTACAAGTTATTATTCGCAGTGAATTAGCTGTGTTGCATGAAAGGAGACCTGCATAGCTCGACTCTACGAATATATCGAGCTATTCTTTTTAACCAGAGCCACGCATAGCTCAAGTACCTCAAGTGCAAGCAACCATAGGTAAAGACGCAACTGATTTGCTCGTATGGGTTGCTGTTAGGATAGCAACTGATCAGCAGTAACTGTTAGGTACTGACTTAGTATTTACAATAAGTGCACATATTTTGTTTTGCCCAGCCATATCCAGAGTTTTTTACACAGTGTGTTCAAAGTAACTTTCAATTCTTGCTCACACATTTGCAATGACTTGGCCTGTTCCCAGTATCAGTTTACAATCCCTTCATCGTATCTGTTTTCACTAAATTCTCGAGTTTGCGTTTTTTTGACTTCGACCTCTTTCATTTGTAATTTCCTTTTGTGTACGTGTAACACTCCACTTAAAGGTGAAATTTTGTCATAGCGTATTTATTAAGTCTGTTCAGTCCATTAAGCCATATAAACCAACGTTATTCATGTGAACCATTTCTAATTTGGCACTCTTGATATTTCATGGTATTGTAGAGATCTAATACTACAGGGTATAAACGAAAGTGTAGAACGTACCACATTGGCGTAGGGAAGTCGAGACAAACAACTCGCTTGGAATCGAAATTGGCCTACAAAACCCACTCGGTTACAACTGATATATGCCACACGAGATTGTATCTAAATTCTTCCTTGAATATTAAAAACCACTTGTTTTTGGCCGGCCGCTGTGGCGGATCGGTTCTAGCCGCTTCAGCCAGGAACCACACTCGCAGGTTCGATTCCAGACTCGGGCATGGATGTGTGTCCCGTCCTTAGGTTAGTTAGGTTTAAGTAGTTCTAAGTCTAGGGGGATTGATGACCTCAGATGTTAAGTCCCATAGTCCTTAGAGCCATTTGAACCATCTGAACCACTTGTTTTTGAATTTAGAAAATGCAAAATTGACGTCGGTTTTTCTTTTAGGGCTTAAGTTTAGATCAATCTGGAAATGTAATTAATATTCGCATAACTATTTCAAAGGTCTCTTCTTGTCATTACGATCACAGAAAAGGTCAACTTACAAATGTTGACGAAAGCCAATGGCATAACAGGATGAGTAAAAATGTCACATGGCATATTTGCATTGTAGCGTAAGTGGATCTTTTGAGTCAGTTTGAGCTTAATAGACTACCTAGTGTCTGACACCAAACTGTCCTCCTCAACATCCCCTATACCACTATCGTAATGTTGTAGAGACAGTTGGTTTACACCCACGTAGGCAGACATTATTTTAATCACCTTTCTTTCCAAGAGAAACAGTCTTCATTTAAATACTCGCAATAGCACAAATGAAAATGTTCCGGCATATCGACAAGCGCCGGCACGAAGATGAACGTAAGAGCAGACAAGGCTGTGAGACGACGTCAGCCACTAGTTCGCTGACTAGGACCGCACCACGATAGGAGCGGCCTCTAGCCGAGTAGAATATAAGCGCCGCTGCTGCCAGCCTCGGCCGGACAGATATGCCAAAGCAAGTGTTGGCTCAAGCAGAAACTGAGTGCAGAGTAAACAAATTTATTACATTTTTATTGTAAATTATTTTTTTCATTTTATAATGGTAGTGACAAAGCCTCTGGTTTTCTGCCACGACACACCAATGTCGATTCAGTGAAGATATAACCCGGTAACATAGACTCCCCATGATGGTCGAAGAACCGCCATCAGTTCCCGCTCGAGCTCTGCGCCAACTCGCGCAACAAAGAAAAGCAGAGGAGTTTGAGAAAACTGAGGAAAACCGCGCGAAAGGCATGTTTGAACACAAATGCAGTGATGCTAGCCAAGCCTGCAAGGGGCACTGGTGTACTGGGTACGAACGGTACCTGTGCATTGTTGTCAGTACGTTGCAGCTGCCCATCGAGGTCAGAACAGTGATCTGCGTAGTTGTGAGTGCATTGCATCGGAGCTACGTGAATTCTAACTTGGGTAAATTGTTGCTGCTCGTGTGGTGAGTGCATCCATAACTAAAAGAGACAAAGAGTTTGGTCTTTCAAGAGGCACCGTATGGAAGATTTGTATCGCATGCAGGGAAAGCCGAAAAACCTCGTCCGATAAGTCACAACGCAGACGAAATCGTATGTTGAGCGGACAGCTGGTCATTAAAGAGGATTGAGACGAAAAATAAGAGGACGACGCCTGCAAAAGTCACTGGAGAACTGAATGTCGCTCTTGCGAACCATGTCAGCACAGAAGCAACACGAAGGATGCTTCGTAAGCTATGAATAAGAGGACGAGATGGAATTCCAAAACCACTCATCAGTGATGCAAATCTCCGTGACAGGAAAACGCAGTGCTGAAGCCATAAAATCTGTTCTACGGAGCAATTTAGTCGAACGCGAATTTTTCAGAGTTTGCAGCTGCTGGCCGAGTTTACGCAGACTGCTTGCTATGTAGAGTGAATCATGGGGGCGGTTCGGTGATGATTTGGGCAGCCATAGCGTGGTATCCCATGGGCCTCACGCTTACTGTGCAAGGTACCATTACTGCGAAGAATTATATGACCATTTTCGTTGATCAGTTCCATTGAGTGGTACGGTATTTACTCCTCGATGGTGATGCTCTGTCCCAAAACGGTAGGACCCCTGCCCACACAGCTCACATCATCCAGGACTGGCTTTGTGAGCAGGAGGATGGATTTTCGCATCGCCCCTGTGCACCACAGTCACCAGATCTCAATATTATTGAGCCTTCGCGACTTACTTTGTGAGAAGGTTGCTTGATCGCTATCCATCTCCATTATCGTTACCTAAACTTGCCAATTTTTTTGCAGGGACAGTGATGTCAGTCTCCAGTGAAAACCTTGCGAGACCTGTACTTACCCATTCCAAATCGACTGGAAACTGTTTTGGATGCGATTTTTTTCCTACACCGTGTTAGGCTTGGCTATGTGTTGTGTTTTTGGTGTTTCCATATTTTTGTCCACTCCCTCAAAAGATCCTATAGTCCCCTTTCATTGTTATTTTATTTGCCTTTCAGTGCACTTTGTATCCTACAGAACAATTCGTATGTTTTCGTTGCTAAACTTAGTACCAGAGAAGACTGGGTTATGATTGAATCTAGCCGTAGCCTATTTATTTCTACGATTTGCAAGCATCATATAGCTGTTACGTTGGTTCTTTTCAGACTTGCAAATGTGTCTGTAACGCCATTACAAGTCTTCCATGTTTTTATATGTAACCCAACTCACGACTATGATTCCATAAACTGTTTATCTCTTGTTCACCTATTCCAAAACTCTCTGGCATGCATCAGTAAATGAATGTGGGTGTATTTCACGTTGCTGCACGGTGGTTTATTCTGCTGCAGAGAATCAGCGGTAGTCTTACAGAATCGCCAACCCTAGTAGTTTTCAGATAGGCAAAGAGGTTTGTTTCCTTTGTGTGAAAGTTACCCTCATCTCTGGGTTTTCCTGGCCCGGGGCCGTGTGGAAGAAGTTTTAGTGTGAGGTGGTCAGTCTGCTTCCAGCTCTGCGGGGATCTGCAGTCGACGTCTCTTCGAAGAAAGGTGAGTTGATTTAACCACTTGGCGCATTGTCTCATAGCGAGAGGGGAGCTTTTAGTTTTTGGGCTCGCGTTTTGTCTTATAAAGATTATTTTGCTGGGTCGCAGAAAGGAATGCAAGGCTTCTGCAGAATTTCAGTTTCATTCCTAATGCAGACTTTGGTCCGTAAGAAAAACGTAGCACAAATGTGTTGCGTATGTTGAGGCGATCTCACGTAGGAAGTGAGCCCTCGGTTCACTGTGAATGTTTGAGTGCCTGCGACTGCCTGTGTATACATCCTAATCTTGACGGAATCTTGATAATTTTTGCCTCTTTGTGAATTTTCTTTGTTTCATTACTAGATGTACGTTGGAAACCATCCACGTGGGTTAATATCAGAGTTTCTTGGACCCCTGCCGTTACCCTTTGTCTATTCAAATATGTCCTCTGCAAAATGCTAACTGTTTGCGGCTGCGTGGTTTAATGTTGCTAAAATTGTGTCTGCGCAAACCACGTGCGCACACGAGTTAACTGTGAGCCTAACTTTCCTGTGGCCCCCTGCCTCTCTCCTAGAGTTCACTTATTGGTCTGATTTTCGAATATGGTATTAAATATATCCTGCCCGGATTATTCAATTGTATTTGTCGTTTGTGATTTCATGTTAAGTATGTAAGCGTGTATATGTGGCCCTCGTTGAGGCTGTTTCTCCAAACCGAGGTTCAACGTTAAATGCAACCATGATATTAATATTTACTCTTTTATTTATTTCTCAATACAGCGGAACAAACCTCCTAGCTTCGTTGCATATTGGTGTCGGGGTCGTCCCTGCTCCTCTTTGAGTGAATGTGGGTCTCAATGCGAGTATTAAACCTTTCCCGTCCCCCTCTAATTACGACCGCGTTTCTAAAATGGTTCAAATGGCTCTGAGCACTATGGGACTTAACATTTATGGTCATCAGTCCCCTAGAACTTAGAACTACTTAAACCTAACTAACCTAAGGACATCACGAGGCAGAGAAAATCCCTGACCCCGCCGGGAATCGAACCCGGGAACCCGGGCGCGGGAAGCGAGAACGCTACCACACGACCACGAGCTGCGTTTCTAAATTAAGAGATTCTGTTGTGAATTGTACAGCGTTTCACAAGCAGTCCTACATAGTTACCAGGCAAAAGCAGTTATATGGATGTCTTGTATCAATGTCTTAAGAAATAATTTTTTTTCAGGTCTTATCCAGTGTACCGATGTTACGTCTCCTTTACCTACGTCATTTACGTAGTAGTTTCCTTGTTAGCCCATCCATAGCGTTTCCATGTCCACAGACCCAATAATTATTGTTCCCTTTTTATTTAAAACAAATCCTTTAGGATAGATCTTGTTTACAGGAATGTTGCTGCAAGCTGCTCTTATTCGGAGTGTTCACACACTTCTTACTTTATTTTAATATTTGATTCATGTGAACAATCCCTGGATAATATTAATAATTACATCCCATTTTTATGAGTGACATTACACTGAATGTGGTTTTATGAGTTTTTTCTTGTGACTAAATTAATTAATTTTCCAACTCAGTCGAACCTCGTATTTGTCGTATGGCTAGAGTTGGTGGCGACCCAATCTTTTACTTTGATTTTAATGTCAAATAGCATTTCTATTTGGGTGTGGCTATTTTAGCCATCTGGATATAGCTCAAGGCTCCACTCATTTCATAAACGTCACTTAAATGCATGTCACTTACACCCTACACAACGAAACACTTTGTAGTTTTTTACATTACAATGCTGCTACAATACAATCATAAACAGGCATGATAAATAAATTATAAACATATCTTACCATATATTGTGGATCCGTCGAACTTCAAAGTGCTACAACGTGATATCCACTGATCACTACACAGGACAGGCTTCGAATGCAATGAGGTATCCTCCGTGTAATTGGCCTTCATCAAAACCTTAAATTATATGTATCTTAATTCCAATCATAAGAACACTGATGTAGCGAAATAATTCAGTGCATGTCACTTGTTTAATTATATATGCGTGAGAGCCAAATAAACAAAGCTTACTCAATGTTTTTGCGAGTTATTCATAAAGTTAATAATACCCCAGTCAAAAATAATGCCGTAGTGCTGTAGCCCTGCACAAACGCGTCTACAAAATCTTGTATCCATGGGAGTTGTGGATTTGATACTCGACATTATTAGTTTGGGTTTCGTATTAGTGGCATTTCAAATAAACGCATGTAGATCCAGTAATTTCTCCAGTACTTTAAAGCTGTCGATGACTCCCTCCACAAGACTGCGTCCTTGTTCTGCAGTGTGGTATCCTCCATTACTATGGCTCCTCACGTAGGATAAAGGTTGCGTGGTACAGCGGCACGCTCTCGCCAGCCACGCGAAGTCAGTGGCACTAGAGACTGAACGTATGCTCGTCCGCTGACCCCTTTGATATTGAGTGTGTTATACCTGGCGTCGAATGTCACTGCAAACAGCTGTCCATGTGAAACGTCGCCCACCCGAAAAGCACTCACTGTGATCAAATAGATCAGATTACATTAGAATCAGTTTTCGTTCCAGAGACCCAAAATTGAGATGTGGGTGTGGAACAAGTCAAAAAATATAAAACAAAAAACATAAAACGCCTGACAACACTTACTATACTGATCATTCGTTAGGAGATCGTTAAAATATGTGAATCCACTGGAACTGCTAATATTTACAGAATTATTACCGTCAGAATGAAACATAGTTACTCACTTTTAATAAATTTATAATACACAAAATTCCCAATCTTGACTCTTTGACCAGTTGCTGCCGAAACTAAAATCTGACAGACATTTTTATTTAAGCTGGTCAAACAGTCCCTGTTAAGCTATTCATCTACAGAATAGGAGTAGTCGCCTGTCATAAAGTCTTTCAAACGCTATTTAAATTGCGCTTTATCTAAAACCAAGTTTTTAATGGTTGCTTTAGTTTATTGGAAATGTATGTTCCTGAATATTGGACCCCTGTTTGGACCAAGATACGTAGTTTTAGGTGTTTGGCAGATTGTTCTTGGTTCAAATGGTTCTCAGCACTATGGAACTTAACATCAATGGTCATCAGTCCCCTAGAACTTAGAACTACTCAAACCCAACTAACCTCAGGACATCACACAACACCCAGTCATCACGAGGCAGAGAAAATCCCTGACCCCGCCGGGAATCGAACCCGAGAGCAGATTGTTAGGTTAGGTTAGTGGTGTTTAACGTCCCGTCGACAACGAGGTCATTAGAGACGGAGCGCAAGCTCGGGTTAGGGAAGGATGGGGAAGGAAATCGGCCGTGCCCTTTCAAAGGAACCATCCCGGCATTTGCCTGAAACGATTTAGGGAAATCACGGAAAACCTAAATCAGGATGGCCGGAGACGGGATTGAACCGTCGTCCTCCCAAATGCGAGTCCAGTGTGCTAACCACTGCGCCACCTCGCTCGGTGCAGATTGTTCTTATTCGCAGTATTGGTACTACGTATTCAGCTATCGGTTGGAAACAGAGACATATTACGTGCAACAAATTTCATTAAAGAATAAACATACTGTGAAGCAGTGGTTAGAATACAAAGTTCCTTGAACAGGTGTCTACGTGATGTTCCTGAATTTACACCACAAATGAGTCTGTTACACGCTTTTGCACGTAACAGAATGAAAGTAAGCAAAGTATGAAAGTTTCTTTATATTTATATCTCCTACATCTGTCATCATTCTCACTGCAAATACAGACTTGTTTAGGCGCTTCGGCAATTCTGTGTTATGCCCCCTTCCCAACTGAATTCATTGGCGACTTGTAATCCCAGAAATTTAATACTGTCAGCCTCTTCAATCTGCATATGTTCATGTGTTATACACATGCTGGAGGGAAATCTCTTTCAGGTTCTGAAATGGATAAAGTGGGTTCTTTCAAAGCGTAATGACAGCGAATTAGCTTTAAACCATTTATTAATGTCAGTGAAAATTTGATTATCAGCCATTTCTAAATCTGTACTTGACTTGCTACTTATTGCAATGTTTGTATCATCTGCAAGCAATCCAAACTTTGTATCTGGCAGTGTAACAAACGAGAGGTCATTAATGTACACAAGGAAAAGCAACGGATCCAAGATTCGAACCATTTCAAAGCACTGCCTGTGACACCGTAATATTGTAATCTGCTTAAGAGAATGCTGTGATTCACACAGTCAAAGCTTTTGATGGCATCCTGTCTGCCATTAACATCTTCAGCACCTTACACTAGTCGTATATGACGTCTACCACATTATTTACGTTTTATTACGTTATTAGCTGGTGTAGTATTGACATTCGTAAAACAGCGTAAGGAAAATCATGCCAGATTGAAGGCTCTGTGGCTATTAGACTTTCACATCGCCTTCTGACAAAAGCCGTCTCATTAAACAAATTTGTTAATCGGAATAAGTAACTTATATTAGAATGAAATTCTGGATTTTCTTTGTGATTAACCAAAAGAAAATAATATATGCTATTCGGTATTATGAATGGTTTACTAGTACCTGTTACCAAGTGTTCTTAACAACTGGAAGAAGTATTCGCTATTTAGAAAGTGACAAAGAGGTATCACCATCTGTATCACTAAACGGTAGAAAGTGTCACTAAGCGCTATTGCAGATTGCCTTGCTAACTGTTTCCAGAGGCAGTAACAATGTCTTCTTCTTTTTCTGAGTATCTGAGCAAGTTATTAAAGGATTTGGCATAGTTAAGGAGTGGCATAAAAAATTAGATTTTCGGTATTTCATAAATTATTGACCGAAATAAAATATTTAATATGCTATCATAATCTGCTATGTAATGCATATGTTACCCTGGTGTGGGTTGACACCGAATATTGCAGGGAGTTTCCATACGGCAGGCGCAGATGACAATGGGTTACCATGTGCTTGGAGAGACGCACGGTAAACACCGTGCTGTCTTACAATATACACTCCTGGAAATTGAAATAAGAACACCGTGAATTCATTGTCCCAGGAAGGGGAAACCTTATTGACACATTCCTGGAGTCAGATACATCACATGATCACACTGACAGAACCACAGACACATAGACACATTCAACAGAGCATGCACAATGTCGGCACTAGTACAGTGTATATCCACCTTTCGCAGCAATGCAGGCTGCTATTCTACCATGGAGACGATCGTAGAGATGCTGGATGTAGTCCTGTGGAACGGCTTGCCATGCCATTTCCACCTGGCGCCTCAGTTGGACCAGCGTTCGTGCTGGACGTGCAGACCGCGTGAGACGACGCTTCATCCAGTCCCAAACATGCTCAATGGGGGACAGATCCGGAGATCTTGCTGGCCAGGGTAGTTGACTTACACCTTCTAGAGCACGTTGGGTGGCACGGGATACATGCGGACGTGCATTGTCCTGTTGGAACAGCAAGTTCCCTTGCCGGTCTAGGAATGGTAGAACGATGGGTTCGATGACGGTTTGGATGTACCGTGCACTATTCAGTGTCCCCTCGACGATCACCAGTGGTGTACGGCCAGTGTAGGAGATCGCTCCCCACACCATGATGCCGGGTGTTGGCCCTGTGTGCCTCGGTCGTATGCAGTCCTGATTGTGGCACTCACCTGCACGGCGCCAAACAACCATACGACCATCATTGGCACCAAGGCAGAAGCGACTCTCATCGCTGAAGACGACACGTCTCCATTCGTCCCTCCATTCACGCCTGTCGCGACACCACTGGAGGCGGGCTGCACGATGTTGGGGCGTGAGCGGACGACGGCCTAATGGTGTGCGGGACCGTAGCCCAGCTTCATGGAGACGGTTGCGAATGGTCCTCGCCGATACCCCAGGAGCAACAGTGTCCCTAATTTGCTGGGAAGTGGCGGTGCGGTCCCCTACGGCACTGCGTAGGATCCTACGGTCTTGGCGTGCATCCGTGCGTCGCTGCGGTCCGGTCCCTGGTCGACGGGCACGTGCACCTTCCGCCGACCACTGGCGACAACATCGATGTACTGTGGAGACCTCACGCCCCACGTGTTGAGCAATTCGGCGGTACGTCCACCCGGCCTCCCGCATGCCCACTATACGCCCTCGCTCAAAGTCCGTCAACTGCACATACGGTTCACGTCCACGCTGTCGCGGCATGCTACCAGTGTTAAAGACTGCGATGGAGCTCCGTATGCCACGGCAAACTGGCTGACACTGACGGCGGCGGTGCACAAATGCTGCGCAGCTAGCGCCATTCGACGGCCAACACTGTGGTTCCTGGTGTGTCCGCTGTGCCGTGCGTGTGATCATTGCTTGTACAGCCCTCTCGCAGTGTCCGGAGCAAGTATGGTGGGTCTGACACACCGGTGTCAATGTGTTCTTTTTTCCATTTCCAGGAGTGTATTTTCGATCATTGATCATCTTCACAGTGGAAAAATACTGTGACAACTTCACTCGTCACACAGGTTATTAAACCAGAAAAGATGCCTTAGCTGTCCTGCAAACATCAGAAAAAGATTTTTTTGGCTACGCTGTGGTTGGCGCACCGTATGGCGATCCTCGCTGTTAGTGGTCAGACGTGTTCGACCGGAACCTTGACGACGAGTATGGCTGACGCGATGCAGTCAGATATCGGGCCACTGTCACAACCGAATGCCCCATAAATCTGGATATTGAATAATTCCACCAGCCAATCAAATGGAGATCCGAAATTAGGCTCCTTACATGCTCTGTCATTTTCTGATAACGCTGTCTAACATGAGTTCGTGAAATCTCAGTGTCCCTCACAGTAATCGCTCAGCATCTGACGCTGTTCATGCCCCTTATACGAAAGTCATGGGATAGCAATATGCATATATACAGATGGAGGTAGTGTCGTGCACAGAAGGTATCAAAGGGCAGTGCGTTGGCGAAGCTGTCATTTGTACTCGGATGATTAAGGCAGCACGACGAGAATTAGCAGACTTTCAACGCGAATGGAGTAGTTATATTTAAATTATTTGGTTAATGATTCTAATTTTTGTGTAACCTCACAAAAAAACTTAATTAATAATAATAATAATAATAATAATAATAATAATAATAATATGATTCTATTTTTTTGTGTAACCTCTGAACAAAATTGGTTCCCATTTAATGTACCCACAAAATTCTTTTCTCATGTAATATAAAGCTCGAAACAGAAAAATTTCTAAACCCCGTAATAAAAAATAAATTTTCAGTAACCTGGTAAAATTTGGACGACAGCAGTGCTGCGTCATGGCTCTGTAAGATCATTCTGAATAAAAAAAAAAAAACAAAAATTCTCACCTCGATAAAGTCGGCAACTATCTGCTCTTACAATAGCTTTTTGCGGCACAGCTCTGTGTTATTTATGAAAGGAAGTAAATGATTTTTCTTTTGCAACAATCGGAATGATCATGCATTTAAAAAAATATTAAATTCTTTAAATTGAAATGAATGCTTGTTAGAAATTAGACAAAGATTATTATTAGGACATTTTTAAAAGATTTACATGTGAGTTTACATAATATTACTAGATATGCGCGAGGCTGCTTTTTCACCTTATAAAATAATACTCAGGCTTCGGCATCGCTGCACCGCGACCGGCCCAGCCAACATGATACACCAGACAGGACTGACAAGCGCAGACAGGCGACTGCTCGCTAGCAACAACTTACTGCTACTGCTACACAGTTCGTAATGCAGTCAACACTGCTCTTTGGTCTCAGAGTCTCTTATAGCTTACATATCGCAGGCAGCACATACCTCTTACAGGCAGCACGACGAGAATTAGCAGACTTTGAACGCGAATGAAGTAGTTAGCACTAGGCGCATGGTACATTCCATTTCGGAAAACATTAGGGTTCAAATGGCTCTGAGCACTATGGGACTTTAAATCTGAGGTCATCAGGGACCTAGACCTAGAACTACTTAAACCTAACTAACCTAAGGACATCACACACATGCATGCCCGAACCAGGATTCGAACCTGCGAACGTAGCAGCAGCGCGGTTCCGGAATAAAGTGCCTAGAACCGCTCGGCCACAACGGCCGGCTAAAATGTCAGAGAATTCAATATTTCGAGAACCACAGTGTCAATAGTGCGCCAAGAATACCAAATTTCGTGCATTACCCCAAACTACGGACAACGCAGTGGCCGACAGCCTTGGCTTAACGACCGAGAGTAGAGTTGTCAACGCTAACAGAAAACCAAACCTGCGTGAAATTACCGCATAACGGACAGTGAAGCGAATTTGGCGTTAATGGGCTATGGCAACGTAAGTCCGACACGAGTGCCTTCGCCAACACACGATATCGCCATCAGTGCCTCTCCTGGGCTCGTGACTGATACTTAAACGGTAGCCCGTGGTTTGGTCAAATGAGTCCCGATTTCAATTGGTAAGAACTGATGGCAGGGTTAGAGTGCGGAGCACACTCCTGGAAGCCATGGAACCAAGATATCAACAACGCACTGTGCAAGCTGGTGGTGGCTCCATTATGGTGTGGGCTTTGTTTACATGGAATGGGCTGTGTCCTCTGGCCCAAATGAGCTGGAAATGGGTCTGTTCGGCTACTTGGAGACCATTGTTCCAAACAACAATGGAATTTTCATGGATGAAAATGTGTCATGTCACCAGGCCACAATTGTTCGCGATTGGTTTGGAGAACATTTTGGACAATTCGAGCGCATTGGCCACCCACATCGCCTGACATAAGTCCATCGACAGTTCAGTTCTTGCACAAAATCCTGCACTGGCAACACATCCGCAATTGCAGACGAGTATAGATGCAGCATGGCTCAATATTTCTGCAGGCCCTTCCAACGACTTTGAGTCCATGCCACGTCGAATTTCTGCACGACGCCGGGAAAAAAAGAGGCCCACCACGACATTAGGAGGAATCCCATGTCTTTTGTCACCTCAGTTTATGTTACCGTACCAGGCCTGGTAACAACACAAAACACTCTTAACATTGATGCTTCCTCTTGGTCGTCACAGAGTACTGCAGCTCTACATTCCCATCGATGGTGTGTAAATGTACTAAGTTACATTAACATCCGGCCCTCTATTGTGAGAGCTTCATATATTTTTGTCAGGTAGTATGTAAACGGACCAGAGATGAATAACGAATAATTCCAGCGACGATACGAGCCGGAAATCGTAAAATACTCTGACATAATCGCCTTTATGCACATTCAACGTTTTGTTGCCAAAAAATGGTTCAAATGGCTCTGAGCACTATTGGACTTAACATCAGAATTCATCAGTCCCCTAGAACTTGGAACTACTTAAACCTAACTAACCTAAGGACAACACACACATCCATGCCCGAGGCAGGATTCGAACCTGCGACCGTAGCAGTTGCGCGGTTCCGGACTGAAGCGCCTAGAACCGCTAGACCACCGCGGCCGGCTCGACGTTTTTTGATCTAGGACCAGCAAGCCTTGTATTTCATGAAGAGTTTATTACAAATCTTTGACAGTTGCAGCACATACAAGGAATTAAAAAAACTTGTCCAATATTTTGAGAGGTGGTAGTACTCACCACAACAAGGAAGTAAGTCCAGTAAACATGGGTTCTAAGATGCTTACCTTAGGAGCTATGGGCACCTGTTCATTTTCGTCGCTATGAAGGAGAGCTCTTCCAGTGCAAGCTGTTTGCTTTCCATATTTTACAGGAGCTAGTATGTACCAAAACAAGCAAAAATGTCCCGTAAATATGGGCTCTAAAATTCATATCTCAAGAGCTATGAACACTTGTTTAATAGAGTAGATATGTTTCACATCATCGAAGAGGAACGAGTGTTCATAGATCTTAAGGTACGCATTATACAACCCATGTTTACTGGACATCGTTTACTTGTTTTGGTCCACCCTACCTGCCCTCAAAACATGAAAAGCAAAGAGCTTGCAGAAGAGATCTCTTTCACATTATCGAACATGAACAAGTGCCCATAGCTCAAATGGCATGCATTTTAAATAAACATGTTTACTGTATTGTTTTGATGAGTACTACCACCTCTCAAAATATTGGACACATTTTTTTAACACCTTGTACATCAAGCAATTTCAGTACAACTTCCATAATTTCTAAGGCTCAATAGTTTTGAAACTAGTCGGAAAAATTTATGTTCAGCAACTGTGACAGATTTATAATGAACTTTTCATTGGCGACGTTGACAAATGGCAGATTATTGTAGCCTGGCTCATGTCGGAAATGGTAAAGCTGACTTGCTGTTTCCATGCTACTCTCCTGAGTACCTATGGGAAGCGATTAAAAGATGGAGAAACCACGAGTAAGTGACAAGGTACTGGACGTCCATGCTTCATCACGCAGCAGTGAGGTCGGAGATTTGCTCCCTCTGTAAAGTAGGATAGACGGCGATCTGCGAAAGATCTGATGACAGAGTACAATGCTGTAGAAGACACGTTTCGAATCACTCTTCAGCGCAGGTTGTTGAACATTGTCCTCCGCAGAAGAAGACCACAATGTGCTCACATGTTAACACAACGACGTTACTCGCAACTACTGTGGGATCATTGAGGTTGGATACTGGAGACGTGTCGTTTGATGGAACAAGTCACGTCTTTTGTTACACAGATCGATTATCGTTTCCGGATTCGCCGCCACACTTGAAAGAGGTGTAGTGCTGAGGGGGCGTTCCGTAATAGTCGAAGGCATAACAATACATGTGGTTTGCGTGAATATTATTGCGTGGCACATGCTCCCCGAACTGGCTGATGTCCACCTCAACGGCGATGGGTTCTTCCAGAAGAATAACTGTTCGTGCCACAAGGCTAGAACCTTGATATAGTCGTTTGAGGATGAACTGGCGTTCTTATCTTGGTGGGACGCTATAGAGTCTGCACTCTGAAATCACCGACCAGTAATCTAGAATAACTGTGTGAGCTTTTCATTGGAATCTGGTGCCACATACCTTCTGTATCAAGAACTTAACGAGTCCGTGACACGTCGAATCACTGCTGTGTTGCGTTCCAAAAATGTCCAACACGCTATTACGGAGGTGATCAAAATGTATGCGCTCATCTGTGTACATGTTACGGCCGAAGCCCGAAGACAGGCCAGGCAGCGAATTAGCCTGCCATTTCGCACTTTGGCCGAGAGGACTGGCCAAATACCGGTTACTTGGAAGAATCGCAGTACATACGACTTTCGCCAACCCTTTCACGAATTGGCCAGGAATCGTGAATGCACACACGTCGAGAAATCCCTGGCTAAATCGCTCTGCTTACTGTGATGAGGCAACAGTGTGCGGTAGAAGCACCTGTCTCACTCTCAGTGTTAACTGTACCGTGCACGTGGTAGCTGCTGCTTTTCGGCGAAGGTCCTGCCTCTGCGCTTTGTTTTTTTTTTCTGACAAATTGGGCTAATTGTTTGTACTGTTACGTTTACTGTTATTTCTGTTTGTGGGATTTGTCTATCTTTCAGCTGTGAGAGGACGTCAGTTAATGATGTGAGCTGCTTTTTTGTTTGTCCCTTGTTTTAGTTATTCCTATGTAGAAATAAGAAAATATTCCAAATGACATTAAAATTTAACTTGTTGTAATAAGTGAATATCGATTGTATTAGAAAACGTATAAAGTGAGTACATTGTATGAAGTTCATATGTTTTGTAAGAGACATTGAAAAAATAAATAGATCGTATACAGTTTGAAATTATACATATTTATTCACTGCTTATTTATCCTTCGGATTCTCGCCGACTCTAACCATACAACTAATTAAAGGTTTGGACGAGTCGGAAAATAAATTAATTTGATCACAGACCAAAAACTCATAAAAATGCATACGTTGTGATATCACTCACAGGGGATGGGATGTAATTAATGGTATTGCCAGTGTACTGTTCATGTGCATAAGATCAGCTCCAAGCAACACACCTGAAAATAAGACTTAATCTAAAGCATTTGTTTTAAAATAAAAGGGGAAACTAATCACAGGACCTATGCGTAAGGAAACGCGTTGGATGTGCTAATGGGAAAGCTACGAGGTGAATGACTTAGGTTCAAAAACGTAACCTCGGAACACAAGAGAAAATTGTGGATAAAATCATTTATTCCTAAGATATGAATGTGAGGCCTATACACAATTACCGATAGTATTAATTCCTAAAACATTAAAGAAAAGCATCGATATATTCACCGTTATAATCTACACCTAAAATCATTGGTGTGAATCATTCATACAACTGCTGTTGCCTGATTACTGATCGCAAATAACTCGTGAAACGGTACACATTTCGCAGTACATTCGGGTGCCCACGTGCTTTGTGGAGATGCAGTTTCTAGGTATCGTGGCCAAGTTGCAACAATATCACATCACGCAATCATGAACAGTTAACATTCTTTAAAACAAACATGAGATTGGACAGTTAGTGATGACGGTAGCCCAACAAACTCTAATGTTCAACCACGTGGTTGGCTCCCCACGAACGAAAGATACATAAAACAAGGAAAATTTACGAGAAGGCAAAGCTATTAATATTTAGAAAAATAAAAGCTGATACAGGCACAGCTGATGGCAAACAGACATTCATACAGAAGCGAGTACTCACTTCTTGTCGACACCTTTGTGTGGCGCTCTTCGGGCGGACCCAAGTCTGCTATAGAAATATACTAAAAGAAAAATTTGCCCAAGTTTTACATTCGTTGCTGCGACAAGGCAAAGCAATCTTTCAGAGTTGAAAAGCGAGACCAAAAGGTAACAGCTCTCCCCTCGCCAAGCAACAACGCGCCACGCGGTCAGTCTAACTCACACTTCTTCGACTAGAGCTCAGCTGTCAACGCTTCCGTACCAGCGGCAGACTGCCTCCCTTTTTCTTCTCCAGCCTCTTCCAAGCTCCGCGTGGCCCGGAAAACCCAAAGATGCCCTTTCCGCCACCAACCTAACGCAGGTAGATTTCTCACAAGTAGCGCAAACCCCTTTGCCTTCTTGACCACTACGAGGGTTGGCTATTCTGTACAACTGCTGCTGAATCTGTATGAATATCGCAGACTTTCTGCAGCAGACTACGCCACCGTCTAGCAGTGTGACACTCAACCACATTCATTCAATCACACCACTATGAGAGTTATGAAAAAAGAGAAACAAGGGAAAGAAAGAGAAACGCCAGTGAAAGTGGGCTACCGGATTAATGAAAGGTGGCAATAGGATCCTTTCAATCTCCATAAAAAATGGAATGGTGTCAGGTCTGGGGAACGTGGCGGCCATGCAATTGGCGCATCACGGCCAATCCATTTACCTGGAAGGTGTTCTGTGTGCTTTCTCCTGCGTAGCTGAAATCTGCTTCACTGGAACAGCGTCGTTTTTGGTGTGAGTATGGACTGTGATCATTGACGATGATCCCACTTACGGAACAATCCAGAAATGGGACCAGCGGCTTCTGGAAAGCGGGGTTATGCTTTCGTAGTTGAGTCACCAAGCAGGCACGCAATTCCAGGCCTTTCAGCGGAGCTCTCGTAAGCCAGTCTTACAAGCAAGTAGGCAAAAACAGTTACCTCGTTCAACAGTACACGATGCCACCCATAAACGGGTGTACCTAAAGGCGTACAAATTTCAGCTTAGTCACAGAATCAAACCTGTGTGCAGGCCGCGACAATAGGCATTCGCGGAGGTAATTCCTAAAAAAGTGGATGAAAACGAGGTATTTCTCGATTTCGTCTGTTTGTCGGACAAGGCTACATTCCAGACTTCCGGCAAGCTGAACACGCACAACTGCTGCATATGGGAAACCGAAACCCTTCCCGTAGTGATAGAATGGGAACTTGAATAACCAAAAGTGATATGCGGTGTACGTTGTCGAAGGGCGAGATTATAGGGCCATTCTTCTTCGCGAAGCTTACAGTTAATGCAATGCTGTGGTACAACTCTCTCGTGACGTGATCTTTGGCTCTGAGCACTATGGGACTTAACTTCGGAGGTCATCAGTCCCCTAGAACTTAGAACTACTTAAACCTAGCTAACCTAAGGACATCACACACATCCACGCCCGAGGCAGGATTCGAACCTGCGACCGTAGCGGTCGCGCGGTTCCAGACTGCAGCGCCTAGAACCCCTCGACCACCCCGGCCGGCACGTGATCTTTCAACAAGATGAGGCACCATGTCACTTTTCGAATATTGCGAGGGATTTCTTGGATCATGAGTTGCCATATTCGCTGGACTGGGAGAGGTGGTCCATCGATTGCTTGCCTCCTTAGAATCGTTGAAATTACACTGCTTTTTTTTTCTTTCTGTGGGGGCTTATTAAGAATCAAGTATGACAGACACCAAACGTGATCGACTGGAACTGCGCCATCGCATTCGTTCAGCTATCGCCAATGTCACGAGCGCGATGCCGCATAACACTATGACTCAAGTGGAATACAAATCACATGTCTGTCGCGTCATAATGGTAAGCACATCGGGGTGTACGAGGCGTGTGAAAAATATTTTGACCTTCCATACTTGTAGAAACATACCATCAATAAATTTGTGGATGACCTTTCAAAAAACGTTCAAATGTGTGTGAAACCTTATGGGACTTAACTGGTAAGGTCTTGTGTCCCTAAGCTTACACACTACTTAACCTAAATTATCCTAAGGACAAACACACACTCCCATGCCCGAGGGAGGACTCGAACCTCCGCCGGGACCAGCCGCACAGTCCGTGACTGCAGCGCCTTAGACCGCTCCGCTAATCAAATGGTTCAAATGACTCTGAGCACTATGGGAGTTAACTTCTGAGGTCATCAGTCCCCTAGAACTTAGAACTACTTAAACCTAACTAACCTAAGGACATCACACACATCCATGCCCGAGGCAGGATTCGAACCTGCAACCGTAGTGGTCGCGCTGTTCCAGACTGTAGCGCCTAGAACCGCTCGGTCACCCCGGCCGCTGCTCGGCTAATCCCACGCGGCGATGACTTTTCAAGTTATTACATTGTGTACTTCCGTAAGTTTAACCCAGACACCGTGTATGTCATCTCATTTGTATTACTGGAATCACCTTTCGTAAGTGAACATCATAATTTACGAGTGTTAAGTTTCTATTTTCATGTACTTCATTGAGCCTTGAAAAAGTCGCGTTTATTTCACTGAGTGGAAACTTGAAAGTCGATTTTCTCGTGAAAAATACGAAAATCCGACAGCCGGTTGGTCTCCTCGTCAGCCGTCAGCCAACATGCGAGCTCCTCCTTTCAGTCGTGTGAATTCCATTGGTTCGCTGAGGGGCGGCCGTGTGTGCAGCGTGTAGTGGAGGGACTGGGTCCCGCAGTGCCTTCACAGCGCAGGCAGTCCAACTGCCGGCTGGTGACAGGTGGGGGACCCCGGAGGGATCTGCCCGCCGTCGCCTCCGGTTTATACAGCCGCCGGGCCCTACCTGCCCGCACTGCCAATCCCCAGAATCCGATTACGGCGCTCTTTTCGCGACACAAACATCGTTACTGCGCCTGTGTACCTGCGTCAGTCCTTGTGCTGCAGCGCCAGTACCGTGTTAGCTTATCCTCGTCCTCCTTCTCTCCCTAGATACTCAATATAACTGTTCCGCAACACTATTCCACGGACACAGCTAAGAGAGGGTATTAAAGACCTGTTAATGGCTCTCAGGCGACAGTTTGTAAAGGAACCCTTTCTAGCTCCAGTCAGTTATCACCAGACCGTATCACCGTGCGCGTGAATAGATCGGCAACAAGGCTTCTGTTCAGAAGGAAGCCGATCCAAAGTCGGCAACTCGCGTAACGTACTATCGTTGATGAGATTAAACCCTCTCTCAGCTATCTAATGTTAAAATTGTAATTGTTGTTGTTCTGGTCCTGAGAATGGTTGATGCAGCTCTCCATGCTACTCTTTCTTGTGCAAGCTTCTTCATCTCCCAGTACCTACTGCAACCTACATCCTTCTGAATCTGCTTGGTGTATTCATCTCGTGGTCTCCCTCCACGATTTTTACCCTCCACGCTGCCCTCGAAAGCTAAATTGGTGATCCCTTGATACCTCAGAACATGTCCTACCAACCGATCCCCTCTTCTAGCCAAGTTGTGCCATAAACTTCTCTTCTCCCCAATCCTACTCAGTGCCTCCTCATTAGTTATGTGATCTATCCATCTAATCTTCAGCATTCTTCTGTAGCACCACATTTCGAAACCTTCTAACCGCTTCTTGTCCAAACTATTTATCGTCCACGTTTCACTTCCATACATGGCTACACTCCATACAAATACTTTCAGAAACGACTTCCTGACACTTAAATCTATGCTCGATGTTAACAAATTTCTCTTCTTCAGAAACGATTTCCTTGCCATTGCCACTCTACATTTTATATCCTCTCTACTTCGACAATCATTAGTTATTTTGCTCCCCAAATAGCAAAACTCCTTTACTACTTTAAGTGTCTCATTTCCTAATCTAATTCCCTCAGCATCACCCGACTTAATTCGACTTCATTCCATTACCCTCGTTTTGCTTTTGTTGATGTTCATATTATATCCTCCTTTCAAGACGCTATCCATTCCGCTCAACTGCTCTTCCAAGTCCTTTGATGTCTCTGACAGAATTACAATGTCATCGGCGAACCTCAAAGTATTTATTTCTTCTCCATGGATTTTAATACCTACTCCGAATTTTTCTTTTGTTTCCTTTACTGCTTGCTCAATATACAGATTGAATAGCATCGGGGAGAGGCTACAACCCTGTCCCACTCCCTTCCCAACCACAGCTTACCTTTCATGTCCCTCACCTCATAAATGCCATCTGGCTTCAGTACAAATTGTAAATAGCCTTTCGCTCCCTGTATTTTACCCCTGCCACCTTCAGAATTTAAAAGAGAGTTTTCCACTCAACATTGTCAAAAGCTTTCCCTAAGTCTACAAATGCTAGGAACGGAGGTTTGCCTTTCCTTAATCTTTCTTCTAAGATAAGACGTAAGGTCAGTATTGCCTCACTTGTTCTACGGAATCCAAACTGATCTTCCCCAAAGTCCGCTTCTACCAGTTTTTCCATTCGTCTGTAAAGAATTCGCGTTAGTATTTTGCAGCTGTGACTTATTAAACTGGTAGTTCGGTAATTTTCACATCTGTCAACACCTGCTTTCTTTGGGATTGGAATTATTACATTCTTCTTGATGTGTGACGGCATTTCACCTGTCTCATACATCTTGCTCACCAGATGGTAGAGTTTTGTCAGGACTGGCTCTCCCAAGGCTGTCAGTAGTTCTAATGGAATATTGTCTACTCCCGGGACCTTGTTTCGACTCAGGTCTTTCAGTGCTCTGTCAAACTTTTCACGCAGTATCATATCTCCTGTTTCATCTTCATCTACATCCTCTTCCATTTCCATAATACTGTTCTCAAGTACTTCGCCCTTGTATAGACCCTCTATATACCACTTCCACCTTCCTGCTTTCCCGCCATTGCTTAGATCTGGGTTTCCATCTGAGCTCTTGATGTTCATACAAGTGATTATCTTTTCTCCAAAGGTCTATTTAATTTTCCCGTAGGCAGTATCTGTCTTACCCTAGTGAGATAAGCCTCTACATCCTTACATTTGTCCTCGAGCCATCGTTGCTTAGCCATTTTGCACTTCCTGTCAATCTCATTTTTGGGACGTTTGTATTCCTTTTTGCCTGCTTCATTTATTGCATTGTAATTATTTAATAATAATTAGTAATAAACAAGTTTGCACAGAGTTAGTTTCCGGTGCTCAAATCTTATTTTGCTATACCGGAAATGAATAATTAATAATAACCCATCAGTGTTCCATTGTCTAATTATAACAAGCAGTCAGTTATGAGACGGCTAAGTTAGACATTTCATTTCGCACGTGCATTACGCATAGCATAATTTGTGGCACACCGATGTAACAAAAAGAAAACAAATCAAAAGAAATCTTAATAGTGTCAACATCACCCCAAAGCTGCACCTAAAGACAGTTCGCCTAGTAAGTTTTAATAACATTTCTCGTGGAGAAAATCAGCGGCCTAGTTATAATACTTAAAAATGGATCAAAATAGTATTTACCGCAATAAAATATTTATAGGCAATGGTAACTGGTTTCGGTCAGAATGTGACCATCTTCACATCATGTATACCGCGATGATAGGCGGTCACGGTGAGCGAGTAGGTATCGTGGCTCCACGAACGTCAACGTTTACCATTGCAAATAAATATCTTATTGCAATCAGAACTGCTTTTAATCTATTTTTAAAACATTTTGACTACCAATATGTGTAAGAGTTACGTGTTGGAATCCTGTAGGCTTGTTGTTGAAAATGAATGTTGACACGTAGCAATTCGTGAAATATCGTTGTACATAAACTTTGGTCGTTATAAAACTGACTTTCGCGGGGTCACGTCTGCTCCATTGACTGCCACCACGTATCATCATGGTATAAATATTCTGGAGAGAGTCACATTCTTACCGAAACCGGTCACTACAGCAAATAAATATTTTATTGTGGTCGAGACTGTGTATAATCCATTTTTAAAACAATTTAACTAGCAACATTTTCAACAGTTACGTGTTGGAATGCTGTATTATTGTTACTGTTTGTGAAAACGGCCACAGAATAATTCATGATGTGTCGCTATACATAAACGTTGGTTGCTTCAAAATGCACTTTACTAAGCTAACCAAAGCTGTTACAAAACAGCGCTGTAATTAACAGTGGGATCGATCTTCTGTGACGACCATGTCCGCTCCCATCACAGAATACAGTATGAAGGATAACCAGCACATAACATACCTAATATGAGCGCCTTGCAAGTGCTAGAGAAACGCAACTTCCCATTGTTTACCTTCAGCAGCTGCCGAGAGGTAAGTCTGTAGGCGGAGATCTGGTTCACTCCGTGTATTGTGAAAGGTAACGGTTCAATATCACTCCCTTGGGGTACGCCCGAAGTTGCTTTTACATTTTAATAGTTCTCTCCATTGAGAATGAAATGATGCCTTCTGTTTGTTAGAAATTTTTCGACCCAGTTATAATGTTGCGTCTGATACTCATTTTCTTTTTTTTCTTTTTGAATCATTACTGTTCTGACTGGTTTCATGCCGCCCGCCACGAGATAAACTCCTGTTCCAACCTTTACATTTGAGAGGAGCAATTGCAACTTACATCTTACAATCATGTGGCGGATATATTTCAATCTACAGCTTTTACGCTCTACACTCCCTCTATTAACATGCAAGTTATTCCCTGATGTCCTGACAGATATCCTACCATCCTCTCACTTCTTCCTTTCAGTGTTTTCCATATTTGCCTTTCCTGTCCGATTCTGCGGAGAACATACTCATTCTGCACCTAACAGTCCACCTAATCGTCAACATTCGTCTGTAGCACCCCATGTCAAATGGTTCGCTTCTCTTCTGTTCCGGTTTTCCCACATTCTGTGTTTCACTACCATACAACGCTGTGCTCAAAACGCACAATCTCTAAAATTCCATCCTCAAATTAAGACCCATGTTTGATACTAGCAGACTTCTCTTGGCCAGGAATACCATGTTTGCCAGTGCTAGTCGGTATGCTCGTATTATCTTCATTAAGGGGCAGTACGAAACTGCCTCCAACGCCTTTCGGAAATCAAGGAACACGGCATCAACCTATTCAATGGTTTCTGGGTCTCGTGAAGGAAAAGATCGAACTGCATATCACACGATCGTTGTTTTCGGAACCCATGTTGATTCCTACACAGGATGTTTTCGGTCTCCAGAAGAGAATAGTCGAACATAATACATATTCCAAAATCGTACAAATTATACAACACACCGACGTCAGAGATATGGACCTACAGTTTTGTGTGGCTGTTCTACGACCCTTATCGAAAACCGGAAGGACCTGTGTTTTTTCCGGTCACCAGCAATGCTTCGCTCATCTAGCGACCTACGTTACACTGTTGCTCGAAAACGAGCATTCTCAGTGCAGTATCGTGTTGGTATTCCGTCAGTTTCAGTGGCCTTCCCTCTGTTTAGCGATTTCAGCTACTTTACTGTTCCATGGTCGCTTATTTCGTTATATGTCGTTTTGACGATCATTTAAAGGGGAACTACAGGGCGAACTTCCTCGGTGAAACAATTTTTGTAAAAATACATTTAGCACCCTGCTTTTTGTGTGTCATCTTCCATTTCGATGCTGTTATGTCAAATTTTGTCTGGAAAGGTGGTTTTTATCCATTTACCTATTTGACATAAGGCCAAAACATCTTAGGAGTTTCCGTGAAGTCGGTAGACATAATTTTACCTTCGATTTAGTCGAACGCTGCATTCATGGCTCTCCTTACACTAATTTTGGCTTCGTTCAGTTTTGCTTGTCAGTGATGATGGGCTACGTTTAAATTTGTAGTGAAGTTCTCTTTACTTTTATGGCAGCGTCCTAACAAGACTGTCGTACCACCTGGGGAGGGGGAGGGGGAAGGGGGGAGCGGCGCATCACTCGCAACTCGGCACATAACTGTCTAGCGTATTGTACGATACTCTTAAACTTTGCCCTTTGCAGCTCAACGTTGTCAGTGCTGGAGACGAAATTTTCATGTTGAACGCTCAGGTAATCTAGAATCTGTTTATTGCAGCTCTTGCTAAGCAGAAATAATTTATATTCCTATTTATAGTCGTATTCAGTGATACTGTAATGGCCTTATGAAGCAAAGAGTCCAACCGAGCCCATGAGAGCCGCTGCAGGCGCAAAGCCACTCGCGCCGTTCGTCTGCTGCCATAGCACATTAAGGCCAAATTCACCGCGGGGTTCTAGTAGATACTTTCGTCGTACGTCGCACATTTATTTCTGTGGTTATTTCACGCAGTCTTGCTTGTTTGTTAGTATTGATGCCTCTATGCAAAATACGCTGCTCTCGGTCGTTAAGTGAAGGCTGTTGGCCACTGCGCTGTCCGTGGTGAGAGGTAATTCCTGATATGTGGTATTCTCGGCACACTCTTGACACTGTGAAACTCGGAATGCTGAATTCCCTAACTATTTCCGAAGTGGAATGTCCTATGCGTCCAGTTCCAACTACCATTTCGCGTTTAAAGTCTGTTAATTCGTGTCGTGCGGCCGTAATCACGTCGGAGACCCTTTCGCAATGAATGATCTGAATACAAAACACAGCTCTGCTAATGGTCTGCCCTTTTTATGCCTTTTGTAGGCGATACTACCGCCATCTGTGTATCTGCACATCGCTCTCCCATAACTTCTGTCGCCTCAACGTATCTTCATACAAATTATTTCGCATTCGAAATCTGCAGTGAGATGGTTAGATATTAATCTGGTGTCACCGGCAGACACCACACTTGCTAGGTGGTAGTCTTTAAATCGGCCGCGGTCCGTTAGTATACGTCGGACCCGCGTGTCGCCACTATCAGTGATTGCAGAACGACCGCCGCCACACGGCAGGTCTAGTCTAGAGACTCCCTAGCACTCGCCCCTGTTGTACAGACGACTTTGCTAGCAATGGTTCACTGACTACATACGCTCTCATTTGCAGAGACGACAGTTTAGCATAGCCTTCAGCTACTTCATTTGCTACGACCTAGCAAGGCGCCATATTCAGTTACTATTCTGAACAGATAATATTGTGAATCATGTACCGACAAGAGCGACGTTCATCATTAATAGATTAAAGTTAATTCTAAATTCTAATTCCTTGTCTTGTTCCAGACCTCACGTCAGCATAGTCCTTCCCTCCTCTCGCCTGCCCGCAGTTCGTGGTCGTGCGGTAGCGTTCTCGCTTCCCACGCCCGGGTTCCCGGGTTCGATTCCCGGCGGGGTCAGGGATTTTCTCTGCCTCGTGATGACTGGGTGTTGTGTGCTGTCCTTAGGTTAGTTAGGTTTAAGTAGTTCTAAGTTCTAGGGGACTGATGACCATAGCTGTTAAGTGCCATAGTGCTCAGCCATTTGAACCATTTGAACCCTCCTCACGCCAGCTTGCGTGAGCTAAAACGCATGCATTTCGGCCTCCTCTAGTAACACGGTGTTGGCTCTTCTGCCAACACAACAAGTAACGCGTTTCTCACAGCTATAAACACACGACCAACACCGGTGTTCAATCCATCTTTGCGATATTCATTCCAGTCTGAATTTAGAATTTCGTTGCTACTAACATCTGATTTCTGGGACCCAGGCTACAATCGTCATTCCTGCCAACATGAGCCACGATTTGCACCAGCTTGCAGTCAGAGTACTCAGTTACTGCTAGCAGTACATCTCAGACATGACTCCCAGTAATCAGAGTGGGCCCTGGTCCTCTTTCCCGCCCTGCCCGCTATTTCGCTACTGGGCTCCATGACCCGCCTAACACGTTGCAGCTGTCAGTGACGAGCAATCCCACTCTCTGTGCTTGTTCGGACCTTTCATGCAGATAGGCTCCAGTTGTATCAGACCCGGCGTCCCGTGCTGACTCATATGTACTTTCAGCAGTGGGTAATACCTCAAACATGTCTTTAAGGCTTAGGGGGACAAATGATTGCCAGTACGTATTTTCGTCTTCCTCCCAGAAAACTGCGACCCCGCTACTGTTCCACATCCACTGTCAGGGAAGTTTCGACGGCATGGGACGTATTAATCTGAATTCGCAGTAATATCAGGGATTTCATACCATAATACAGGCCAAAATGGCGCCAAAGAATTCGTCTCAGGTGCCCCAACGCCATCGCAGCCCAGGGCAGCAGCCTGGAACCTGTCGGCCGTGGACAATACAGCTTCCAGCTGCTTACTGACAGTGGCCAATTACATCTGCATCCGTACGCGAAACGCGTAACTCTGTCCATCTTTAGTTAACTTTCGTCTGTACCACAAGTGATGTACACTAACCCAAGGAGTCGCTGAGTGTTTCTATTCCTAAACCACTTCTATTTTTTAACATTATTTTGATACACTCTAGCACGCCAAAGTCAGCTCACATTATGCGAGTGAAATTAAATTCAGGGGAAAGTTAGAGTGCGTTAATACAGACTAGTTAAAATACAGAGATAAAATTCGTTTCTTTGCAGAATGACGTGAAACAAAAAGAAAATCTGAACTAAATGTTGAATATAAATAATGTCTGCTGCTGGTGTGTACGTGAGAGTGGTTTGAGTAACCGCAAAAACATGAATCCACATAGCCGGACCGGATGCACGCATGTATATTCAGTTACCTCGGCTTTACCTCTTTCTGTAATAACGTCTACTCTGTATACGATTATTTACACACTTCAGTACCCCTATCCCCCACAGCCTCCCACACCTGTTCCTCTTCCATTTGCAAATGGCGCAGGAGGAGGACGCCTGCAGGCAAACATTTTTGTCATCGGTCTTCTGATTGGTTCAATGTGACCAGCCATGAATTTCTTTCCTGTGCCAGTCTCTTCATCGTAGAGTAGCTCTTGCACACCATGTCCTCGATCATTTGACGAATATATTCTCGTCTCTGTCTTCCCATACCGTTTTCACATCCTACTGCTCCGTTAAGTACCATGGAAGTAACTCCCTGAAATCTTTACACATGTTCGACCATAGTGTTGCTCCTTCTGTGTTTTTTATATGTTCCTTTCTTCGTCGAGTCTGTGGAGAACTTTCTTATTCTTTATCACCCACCTAATTTTCAACATCATTTTATAGCATCGCATCTCAAAATCTTCGATTCTCTTCTTTTCCATTTTTTACCACAGTCCATTGTTCACTACCATTACAATGGTGTGCTCCAAACATTCATCTGCGGAGATTTCAACTTCAAATTGGCGCTATGTTTGATACTAGTAGACTTCTTTTGCCCAGGAATCCATTCTTAGTCTCTGTCAATGGTGCTTATGAATCCACTGAGTCATAAACATCACTAAATTTCATGAATCGAAATGGAGACGTAGCAGAATGTCAGAAAGGAGGTATCTTGATTGGACGTCTTCATAACCGCACCGTGAATAAAGTTAAGCGATTTGTTGCACTGTCTGCACAGTCTACGGCTTAATGGTGGCAGAAACTCCTAAACTGCAGCGCCCCGGGACGAGCTCACGCCGTGTCAGAGACAATCAGTTTTAAACTTAATCTGAATTGCACATCCAGCTCAATTTTCGGGCGCAAATTACAAAGGAAACTAGATATACTGTAGGATGCTAAAGGCCATTGGTTACAGCGGCACATGAAGCTGCCCATCGTCCATGGTCCAAAGACAGAAGTTGGATGGCAGTGCAGCAGAGGCATGTGGAGATACCTTTCATCAATAGGTGAAACACAAAAACCGGATGGTAGAACAACAGGGGCATGTGGAGCTGCCTGTCGTCAATGAACCAAACAAACAATTTCATTGTTGTGCAGTAGAGGGGTGTGGAGCTACCAATCTTCAAGAGGCCAGACACAGAAACTGGATGGTAGTACAGTAGGTGTGTGGAGCTGCCTTTCATCGAAGGGCCAAACACAAAAACTGGATGGTAGCGCAGAAGAGGCGTGTGGAGCTGCCCATCATCAATGGACCAGACACAAAACTGGATGGTTGCAATGCAGAGGTGTGTGGAGCTGCCTATCATCAATAGGCCAAACACATAAACTGATGGTATCACAGTAGAGGCATGTGGAGCTGCGTGCCATCAATGGGCCAAACACAAGAACTGGTTGGTTGACCATTAGAGACATGTGGAGCTGCCCATCATCAGTGGGTGAACACAAAAACTGGATGGAAGCACTGTAGTGATTCGTGGAGCTGCACACCACCAATGGGCCAAACACAAATACTGGATGGTAGTGCAGCAGAGGCGTGTAGAGCTGCCCGTCATCAATGGGACAGGCACAAAAACTGGATGGTTGCACTCTAGAGGTGTGTGGAGCTGCCTGTTGTCAATAAACAAAATCCAAAAACTGTATGGTTTGGCAGTATAGGCGTGTGGAGCTGCGTGTTATCAATGGGCCACACATAAAAACTGGATTGTAGCACAGTGGAGGCATGTGGAGGTGCATGTCATCGATAGACCACACTGGATGGTAGTGCAGTAGAGGCATGTGGTACAGTCCAACGAGTTTCGATTTCCAGTCTTTCAATATGATGCTAGGCGTCAAGTTTATTAACAGTCCAGTGAGACATTTAGCCTTAACTGTGTAGTATGAGCAGTCCAAGCAGGAGCTAGTTCTGTGATGTTTAGTGGACGCTGGTTCCACTCATTCAGACTAACGTGAACATTAACCATGATGTTTATTTTCACATTCTCGGTGACCAAGTGTTGATCTTTCATATATATCTTCATGAAGTGTGTTCTGTTGACAGTCTTGTCTTCCTTGCTAGCAGGACATGCATTCGTTCCTGGTTTGGCTACCATCCAGGCACCTTATCACACCCTGTTTGGTATATTAATTTATCCTTATTAATCCCACATAAAACGTCTGTGACTCTTTGGGAACTACAAGTGAAATGCATCAGTCAAAATCTAACTTTTTTTTCTTTACTCATCAGTCTCCTGGCTGGTTTGATGTGACCAGCCACAAATTCCTCACCTGTGCTAACCTCTTCATCTCAGAGAGCATTGCAACCTACGTCCTGAATTATCTGCTGCTTTTCCGACAGTCCATGTTCCACTGCCACACAATGCTATGCTCCATATGTACATTCTCAGAAATTTCTTTCTCAACGTAAGGCCTATGTTTGATTCTAGTAGACTTCTTGGATGCCCGTATTGCCAGTGGTAGCCAACCTTCGGTGTCCTCCTTGCTCCGTCTGTCATTGGTTATATTACTGGCTGCAGAATTTCTTAATTTCATCTACTTCACCGTCCGTCCCCGGCAGCTGAGTGGTCAGTGCGACAAAATGTCAATCGTAGGGCCCGGGTTCATTTCCCAGCTGGGTCGGAGATTTTCTCCGCTCAGGGACTGGCTGTTGTGTTGTCCTAATCATCATCATTTCATCCCCATCGACGCGCAAGTCGCCGAAGTGGCGTCAAATCGAAAGACTTGCACCCGGCGAACGGTCTACCCGACGGGAGGCCATAGTCACACGACATTTACACCTCCTTCATGACCATCTATCTGATCTTAAGTTTCTCGCAGTTCTCACTTCTGCTGATTCTCATTACGTTTGTCTTTCTCCGATTTACTCTCAATCCATATTGTGTTCTCATTGCACTGCCCATTCCGTTCAGCAGATCACTTAATTCTCTTTCACTTTCACTCAGGATAGCAATGTCTTCAGCAAATGGTATCATTGATATCTCTCACGTTGAGTTTTAATTCCACTCCTGAACCTTGCTTTTATTTCTATTATTGCTTCTTCAAAAAATGTTCAAATGTCTGTGAATTCCTAAGGGACCAAAGTGCTGAGGTCATCGGTCCCTAGACTTACACTCTACTTAACGTATCATAAACTAACATATGCTAAGGACGACACACACACCCATATCCGTGGGAGGACACGAACCTACGGTGGGAGGGGCCGCGCAATCCATGACATGACGACTCAAACCCGCGGCTTCTCCGAGCGGCTATTGCTTCTTTGATGTACAGGTAGGGGTGAAAGACTACATCCCTGAATGAGATTTTCACTCTGCAGCGGAGTGTGCGCTGATATGAAAAGTTTCAGATCAGACTACATCCTGTCTTACACCCTTTTTAATCCGAGCACTTCGTTCTTGGTCGTTAGATCTTATTATTCCCTCTTGGCTCTTGTGCATATTGTATATTACAGGTCTCTCCGTATAGCTTACCGCTATTTTTCTCGGAATTTCGAACATCTTACACCATTTCACATTGTCGAACGCTTTTTCCAGGTCGACAAATCCTATGAACGTGTCTTGATTTTTCTTTTGTCTTGCTTCCGTTATCAACCGCGACGCCAGAATTGCCTCACTGGTGCCTTTACCTTTTCTTAAGTCAAACTGATCGTCATCTAACACCTCCTCAATTTTCTTTTCCATTCTTCTGTATATTATTCTTGTCAGGAACTCGGGTGTGTGAGCTGTTAAGCTGATTGTGCGACAATTCTCACACTTGTCAGCTATTGCAGTTTTCGAAACTGTGTGGATGACGCTTTTCCGAAACTCGCGTGATGTATCACCACACTCATACATTCTACACACAAAGATGAATTGTCGTGTTGTTGCCACTTCCCCCAATGATTTTAGAAATTCTGTTGGAATGTTGTCTATCCGTTCTGTGTTATTTGGTTTTAAGTCTTCCAAACCTCTCTTAAATTACGTAACAATGGATCCCCTATCGCCTCTAAATTGACTCCTGTGTCTTCTTCTAACACATAAAACAAGTCTTCCACTCATAGAGGCCTTGAATGTACTCTTTCCACCTATCCGCTCGCTCGTCTCCATTTAACAGTGGAATTCCCGTTGCCCTACCACCCTTGCTTTTCTATTTCCGAGTCAGTTCGTCGGACCATCATTTAGTTTCCGATTCCTTCACATTTCTCATGCAGCCATTTCGTCTTAGCTTCCCTGCACTTCCTACTTATTTCATTCATCAGGAACTTGTATTTGCGTATTCCTGAATTTCCCTGAGCAGTTTTGTACGTCCTTCTTTCATCTATCAGTATTTCTTCTGTTGCATATGGTTTCTTCGCAATTACCTTCTTTGTACCTATGTTTTACTTTCCAACTTCTGTGACTGCTCTCTTTAGAGATGTATGTTGCTCTTCAACTGTACTGCCTATGAACTATTCCTCATTGCTGTATCTCCAGCCTTAGAGAACTTCAAGGGTGCCTCGTCATTCCTTAGTACTCCGCACCGCACCGCACTTGTTTGTGTATTGATTCTTCCTGAATAATGTCTTCAGCCTGTTCTTCATCGCTACTATATTGTGGTCTCAGTCTGTATCTTCTCCTGGGTTCGCCTTACAACCCAGTATCTGAATCCGTGATCTCTGTCTGACCATGATGTAATCTAACTGAAGTCTTCCTGCATCACCCCGTCTCTTTCAAGTGTACCTCCTCCTCTTGTGATTCTTGATCAGAATATTCGCTATTACTAGTTGAAACTTGTTACAGAACTCAATTAGTCTTTCTCCTCTCTCATTCCTTGTCCCAAGCCCATATTCTCCTGTAACCTTTTCTTCTAGTCCTGCCCCTACAACTCCATTCAAGTCCCTCAGTACTATTAGATTTTCATCCCCCTTTACGTATTGTATTACCCTTTCAATATCCTCATACACTTCCTCTACCTCTTCATCTTCAGCTTGCGACGTCGGCATGTATACCTGAACTACCGCTGTCAGTGTTGGTTTGCTATCGATTCTTATAAGAACAACCGTGTCACTGAACTGTTCGCAGTAACACACTCTCTGCCCTACAATCCTATTCATAAAGAAACCTGTTCCGGTTATCCCATTTTCTGCCACTTGATATTACGCTATACTCATCTGACCAGAAATCTTTGTCTTCTTTCCATTTCACTTCACTGACCCCTACTATATCTAGAGTGAGCCTTTGCATTTCCTTTTCAGATTTTCTAGCTTTCCTACCACATTCACGCCCGACTCGCCCTCCTCCACAGAATTTACAGGAATTAGGTGACTTGTGTGTGCAGATGTGGTGTCAAGTCCCTCCGGTGACCTATAAAGGTCTCATTGCTTCCATGTCACTACGCGTCGCCTCTGTTCTCCACAACAAAGGTGGACGCACCGGCTATTAGATAGGTGGCTATAGAGTCCTGGCCATCAGTGTATCCGTGCATACTACATAAAGGGGAAAGATTTTGGCAAAAATTTCGGGAAGTTCTTGACAGATTTACTTCACATTTTTGCACAATACCCCTATACACGTTCAGACAGACGCAGGCTACGTATCTTTTAATATATCCGGTGTGTAAATATACGTATAAAATCTATACAGGACTTTTCTGTGAAGACAAGTCGTAGCTTGACGTTGTTACCAAAAGTCTCTGAAAGTTCATGACCAATTTAATTCAGATTTTTAGTCGATATTCTAATAAACGTTCTGATGGGCATATGCTACACATTTTTTTTATATGTACACGGTACATAAATATATTTATACTACATAAAGGGGGAAGGTTTATAGTAAAAATCTCGGTAATTTGTTGACAGATTTTTCTCAGATTTTTAAACAATACTCTAAAAAATTTCGTATAGACATAGGCTACATTTTCGTTAGTAAATATGGTGTATAAATCTACGTTGTTATACAAAGATAACTCGTTGTTTAATGATGTTACCAAATAACTCGAAAATTATTTCATCGATTTAATTCATATTTGTACACGATGCTCTAATAAACACTCGGACAGAAAAGACTGTATGCTTACTTTATAAAGACAAATCATTGGTTGCCATTGTTACGAAATGTTTTGAAAAGTACCTGGTTGATTTACGTATGGTATAACACATAAGTGGGAAATGTTGTTAACTAGGATCCCGAGCATATCTTGACAAGTTCAGTTTTCTACATAACACTATAATAATCGCTCTGACTGATATACACTGGATATTTTTCAGTTATAAGATGTATAAACAGGTATATAATACATAAAGAGGAAACGTTGATAGCAAAATTGTCGAAAAGTTCTTTACCGATTTAGTTCAAATATTTTCACAATACTCTAATAAAATTGGAACAGACAATGCTGTATTTTTAAAAATATGTGTTATATATTTATAAAACACACAAACAGGAAACTTTGCTTACCAAAAACCTCGAAAATTTATCCATCCATTTATTTTCTCATTTAACACTATAATCCAATAAACTTTCGGTTGGGCATAGGCTCTCAGAGACCAGTGTGGCCTGAGCTCCCAGTTGGTGCACATCGACAGCGCAGAAAGATACTTATATAACTTCTTTTCTGTGTTTACTTCGTAGATTCTTACTTAAATTGCGTGTGAGTTTCGTATAGGAGGTGTAATTTCGAGTTTTAGTTACTGTAATCGTAAATTCAGGCAGATTGTAGCGCAGTCGTTAGGCATTTGTACAGGTTAGTTCATACATTCTTTGCGCGTTTCCCTTGCTTATCTAGGCACAGACTCGTGTTTCAGTAACTGTTGTTCAATATCGATTAGAATGGACAGGGACTGTGATTCCTGTTTTCGGCTGAGGGCTGAGTTGGCATCCCTTCGCTCACAGCAGCAGGCGGCGCTGACTTCTGGCTCGCAACTTGAGGCTGTTGCCAATGGGCACCATTGTGGGGAGCCGGGCTTTGGTATCACGGGGATGTCAACCTCGTCCCGTCTGTCCGCAGATCGGTCTGCCGCTGTGGTTGCCCCGGTTGCTGGCCGCAGTGGGGCTGAGCCCTCGCCTGTAGTTGATTGGGACGTCGTTCCAAGGCGTGGCAGGCAGCGAAAGACGTCCCCGGAGGCTGATCAGAAAGCCTCCCCAGTGCGTCTGACAAACAGGTTTCAGGTACTGTCTCTGGCTGAGTCAGATGCAGCTGCCTGCCCTGTTTCAGAGGATGATTCTCAGCCTTCAAGGTCCAGGCAATCACAGAGAGTGGGCTTATTGGTAGTTGGGAGCTCCAATGTTAGGCGCGTAATGGGGCCCCTTAAGGATATGGCGGCTAAGGAGGGGAAGAAATCCAGTGTGCACTCCGTGTGCATTCCAGGTGGAGTCATTCCTGATGTGGAAAGGGTCCTTCCGGATGCCATGAAGAGCACAGGGTGCAGCCAGCTGCAGGTGGTAGCACATGTCGGCACTAATGACGTGTGTCGCTTTGGATCTGAGGAAATTCTCTCTGGATTCCAGCGGCTATCTGATTTGGTGAAGACTGCCGGTCTTGCTTACGAGATGAAGACAGAGCTCACCATCTGCAGCATCGTTGACAGAACCGACTGCGGACCTTTGGTGCAGAGCCGGGTGGAGGGTCTGAATCAGGGGCTCAGACGGTTTTGCGACCGTGTTGGCTGCAGATTCCTTGACTTGCGCCATAGGGTGGTGGGGTTTCGGATTCCGCTGAATAGGTCAGGAGTTCACTACACTCAGCTGGCGGCTACACGGGTAGCGGAGGCTGTGTGGCGTGGACTGGGCGGTTTTTTAGGTTAGAAGCCCTCGGGAAAGTACGGGATGGGCTGCAATCTCAAAGGGTGCATGGCAAATACAGGACGTGCTTGGATCAAGGAACAGTCGGAATTGTAGTTGTAAATTGTAGTTGTGCTGGGAAAGTCCCTGAGCTTCAAGCGCTAATAGAAAGCACAGAAGCTGAAATCGTTATAGGTGCAGAAACCTGCCTAAAGCCTGAAATAAGTTCTGCAGAAATTTTTACGAAGTTCTCAGACGGTGTTCAGGAAAGATAGATTAGGCAGAATTGGTGGTGGAGTGTTTGTGTCTGTCAGTAGTGAAGTCGAAGTAGTGAAGTCGAAGTAGATACTCCGTGCGAATTGGTATGGGTAGAGGTTATACTTAACAGCCGAACTAAGTTAATAATTGGCTTCTTCTACCTACCCCCAGACTCCGTTGATATAGTTGCTGAACAGTTCAGAAAAAATTTGAGTCTCTTAACAAATAAACACCCCACTCATATGGTTATAGTTGGTGCGGACTTCAACCTTCCCTCGATATGTTGGCAAAAATACTTGTCCAAAACCGGTGGTAGGCAGAAAACATATTCCGAGATTGTCCTAAATGCTTTTTCCGAAAATTATGTCGAGCAGTTAGTCCACGAACCCACGCGAATTGTAAATGGTTACGAAAACGCTCTTGACCTCTTAGCCACAAACAATCCAGAGCTAATAGAGAGCATCATGACTGATACAGGGATTAGTGATCACAAGGTCGTTGTAGCTAGGCTCAATACCGTTTTTTCCAAATCCACCAGAAACAAACGCAAAATAATTTTATCTAAAAAATCCGGGTAAATTGTCACTAGAAGCCTTCCTAAGAGACAATCTGCATTCCTTCCGAACTGAATATGCAAATGTAGACGAGATGTGGCTCAAATTCAAAGACATAGTAGCAACAGCAATTGAGAGATTCAAACCTCATAAATTTGTACGAGATGGAACTGATCCCCCATGCTACACAAAACAGGTCCGAACGCTGCTGCAGAGGCAACGGAAAAAGCATGCGAAATTCAGAAGAACGCGAAATCCCGAAGATTGGCTAAAATTTACAGACGCGCGAAATTTGTCACGGACTTCAATGCGAGATGCCTTTAATAGGTTCCAGATCGAAGCATTGTCTCGAAATTTGGTAGAAAATCCGAAGAAATTCTGGTCTTATGTAAAGTACACAAGTTGCAAGACGCAGTCAATATCTTCACTGCGCAGTGCCGATTGTACTGTTACCGACGACTGTGCTGCTAAAGCTAAGTTATTGAACGCAGTTTTCCGAAATTCCTTCACCAGGGAAGACGAATGGATTAATCCAGAATTTGAAACACGAACAGCTGCTAGCATGAGTTTCTTAGAAGTAGATACCTTAGGGGTTGCGAAGCAACTCAAATCGCTTGATACGGGCAAGTCTTCAGGTCCAGATTTTATACCGATTAGGTTCCTTTCAGATTACGCTGATGCAATAGCTCCCTACTTAGCCATCATATACAACCGCTCGCTCACCGATAGATCTATACCTACATATTTGAAAATTGCGCAGGTCGCACCAGTGTTTAAGAAGGATAGTAGGAGTAATCCATCGAACTACAGACCTATATCATTGACGTCGGTTTGCAGTAGGGTTTTGGAGCATATACTGCATTCAAACATTATGAATCTCCTCGAAGGGAACGATCTATTGATACGTAATAAGCATGGTTTCAGAAAACATCGTTCTTGTGCAACGTTCTTTATTCACACGAAGTAATGGCCGCTATCGACAGGGGATCTCAAGTTGATTCCGTATTTCTAGATTTCCGGAAAGCTTTTGACACCGTTCCTCACAATCGACTTCTAATCAAGCTGCGGGCCTATGGGGTATCGTCTCAGTCGTGCGACTGGATTCGTGACTTCCTGCCAGGAAGGTCGCAGTTCGTAGTAATAGACGGCAATTCATCGAGTAAAACTGAAGTGATATCAGGTGTTCCCCAGTGAAGCGTCCTGGGACCTCTGCTCTTCCTGATCTGTATAAATGACCTGGGTGACAATCAGAGTAGTTCTCTTAGGTTGTTCGCAGATGATACTGTTATTTACCGTCTAGTAAGGTCATCCGAAGACCAGTATCAGTTGCAAAGCGATTTAGAAAAGATTACTGTATGGTGTGGCAGGTGGCAGTTGACGCTAAATAACGAAAAGTGTGAGGTGATCCACATGATTTCCAAAAGAAATAAGTTGGAATTCGATTACTCGATAAATAGTACAATTCTCAAGGCTGTCAATTCAACTAAGTACCTGGGTGTAAAAATTACGAACAACTTCAGTTGGAAAGACCACATAGATAATATTGTGGGGAAGGCGAGCCAAAGGTTGCGTTTCATTGGCAGGACACTTAGAAGATGCAACAAGTCCACTAAAGAGACAGCTTACACTACACTCGTTCGTCCTCTGTTAGAATATTGCTGCGCGGTGTGGGATCCATACCAGGTGGGATTGACAAAGGACATCGAAAGGGTGCAAAAAAGGGCAGCTCGTTTTGTATTATCACGTAATAGGGGAGAGAGTGTGGCAGATATGATACGCGAGTTGGGATGGAAGTCATTAAAGCAAAGACGTTTTTAGTCGCGGCGAGATCTATTTACGAAATTTCAGTCAGCAACTTTCTCTTCCGAATGCGAAAATATTTTTTTGAGCCCGACCTACATAGGTAGGAATGATCATCAAAATAAAATAAGGGGAATCAGAGCTCGAAGAGAAAGGTTTAGGTGTTCGTTTTTCCCGCGCGCTGTTCGGGAGTGGAATGGTAGAGAGACAGTATGCTTGTGGTTTGATGAACCCACTACCAAGCACTTAAATGTGAATTGCAGAGTAATCATGTAGATGTAGATGTAAATATTTTTATAAATATAAATGGTAAATAAATTATACATGGTAATTATACATGGTATACGGGAAAGCTTGTTATCAAAAGTCTTAAAAAGTTCTTGACTGTTTTGTTTCAAATTGTTACACGATATTCTACATCTACATCATACTCGCAAGCCACCTAATGGTCTGTGCCGGATGGTACCTTCGGTACCACTGTCTGATCCCTCCAACCCTGTTCCACTCGCGAATAGTGCGTGGGAACAATAATTGCCGGTAAGCCTCTGTACTGGCTCCAATTTCTCGAATTTTCTCCTCGCGGTCAATACGAGAGATGTATGTGGGGGGTAGAAATTTGTTGTCTGACTCCTCCTGAAAAGTACTGTCTCGAAATTTCAATAGTAAATCTCTCCGTAATGTACAACGCCTGTGTTATAACGTCTGCCAGTGCAGTTTGTTTAGCATCTCTGTAACGCTCTCTCGCCAGCTAAACGATCCCGTAACGAAATGCGATGCTCTTCGTTGGATCTTCTCTATTTCCTCTGTCATTCCTACCTCATAGGGATCCCAGATAGATAAACAATACTCAAGAATCGGGCGAACAAGCGCCTTATAAGCCACTTCTTTCGTGGATGAGTTACATTTTCTTAAGATTCTTACAATGAATCTGAGACTGGCGTCTGCTTTTCCCACTATCTGTTTTATATGGTTATTCCACTTAAGTTCGCACTGGATAGTTACGCCGAGATACTTCACTGCAAACGCTGTCTCCAGCTGTTTGTCATCAATAGTGTTGCTGTACAGCAATGGATTTCTTTTCCTATGTATGTGGAATATGTTACATCTATTTTCGTTCAGGGTCAACTGCCAGAGTCTGCTCGATTCATCAATTCTCTGCAGGCCGTTCTGCAAATTCTTACCATCTTTTGGCGTTGCTACTTCGGTATAACAACTGAATCATCAGTGAATAGCCTTAAAGAGCATACGACGCTTTCTATTAGATCATTTATATATATTGTAAACAGTAACGGTCCTATCACAATTCCCTATGGTACTCCGGATATTACCTTTCCATCTGTCGATTTAGTTCCGTTGAGAGCGACATGTTGAGTTCTGTATCCTCGGAGTCTTTCTATTCATGTTAAGTTCTATTTGCAAGAAAGTCTTAAATCCAATCGCAGGTCTGCTCCGATACTCCGTAAGCTTGTATTTTTTTTCATTCAACGGCAATGCGGGACGGTATCAAATGCCTTACTGAAGTCAAGGAGCACGGCATCAGCCTGAGCGCCGTTGTCCACTGCGCTGAGTTTCGCAGGATCTGTGTTTGCGGAATCCATGTTGATTTCTATAGAGGAGCTATTCATTTTCCAAGAACGTCATAATTTTTGAGCATAAGCATGTTCCATAATTCTACAACAGATTGAAGTCAACGATGTAGGTCTATAACTGTGTGGATCTGTCTTACAGCCTTTCTTAAAAAACGGTAATGACCTACGCGTTTCTCATGTGATCTACGATAAATTATTGCTAGAAGGAAGCAGGTTCTTTCGCATAATCTTTATAGAATCTTGTAGGTATCTCATCTGGTCCTGAATCGTTTCCACTACCAAGCGATTGTAACTGCTTTTCAGTTTCGCGGTCGGTTATCTCGATATCTGCCATTTCGACGTTCACACGACGAATTAAAGGAGGGACAGTGTAACGATCTTCGGCCGTGAAACAACTTCGGAAGACCGAATTCAGTATTTCGGCTTTCTCTCTGTTATACTTCGTTTCGTTGCCGTTGTGGTCGCTGAGAGAATGAATAGATGATTTTCACCCACCTACTGATTTTACATACGACCAAAATCTCTTAGGGTTTTCACTCAAGTGGGTTGACCACGTCTTAATTTCGAAATCATTGAACGCTTCTCTCATAGCTCTCCTCACGCTCATTTTCGCTTCGTTCAGCTTTTGGTTGTCACCTAGGTTTTTACTTCTCTTGAATCTGAGATGAAGTGCTCTCTGTTTACGTAGCGCTTTTATAACACGGCTACTAAATCTTGGTGGATCCTTCTCATCCCTTAAAACATTCCTCGGAACATACTTGTCTAGGAAATATTGAACGATGTATTTGAATTTTTTTCCATTTGTTCTCCACATCTTCGTCCTCATCACCGAATATTTGATACTGACTGCTGAGATAGTCTGAAATTTGCATCCTGTCACCCTGGCTGAGGAAATATTTCTTCCTGCCTTTCTTAACCTTCCTTGTAGGACCCATCGTCATAGATGCTGTCACAGCCTTATGATCACTAAGCTCTTCCTGTACGTTAACTGATTGTTGCCAGGAGTCTAAGACGCTACCCTCACACGTTGGTTCTCTATCTGCTCAAGCTAATTTTCGGACATGACATCCAGAACAATTCCACACGATTCCCTGTCTCTGGCCCCAGTTTTGATCGCATAACACTTCCAGTCTATACCGGACAAGTTGATGTCACCTTCTATTACAACGGCATGATCAGGGAAATTACTAATGATATTCTGAAAGCTCCGTATGAAGAGCTCTACAACTACAGATCCTGACCCAGGTGGTCTATAAAAGCATCCGATCACCATTTTTGACCGTTCTTTGATAGTTTCACCCAGATTAATTCACATTCGGAATCCGTGATAACCTCGCTAAGTTTTATCGAATTTTTTTACTGTCGCAAACACGCCACTACCATTGGCGACTAACGTATCCTTACCATAAATATTCCAGTCTGAACTTAGGATTTCGTTGTCATTAAGCTCTGTCTTCAACCACTTTTCTGTTCCCAATACTATCTGGGCATTGCAACCTTCAATAAGCGAAACTAATTCTGGGACCTTTCCTTGGATGCTCCTGCAGTTTACTAAAGTCATATTAATCTTTACTATCTCTGATCTGCGAGGACCAAGATTCTCTGAGGTCGCTGTGGCTGATTTAACAGGCAAATCGTCCTTGCTCCCAAGGGAGGAGTCCTCTAACCTAAAAAAATCCCATGTGCACGCCACGTGTACTCCGCTATCCTAATAGCCGCTTCCTGCGTGTAGTGCACGCCTGACCTATTAAGGGGAACCCTACAATTCTGCACCCGATAACGGAGGTCGAGAAATTCACATCCCATACCGTAGTAGAGCCATCTGAGCCTCTGGTTTAGACCTTCCACTCTGCTCCAAACCAGAGGACGGTGACTAACACTGGGTACGATGCTACAAATGGACAGCTTAGCCTGACTCTGCGTGTGTTGCTATTTGCCTTCACCAAATCAGCCAGCCGCCGAAAGGAGCCGAGGATGGCCTCAGAACCCAAACGGCGGCTTCATTCGTGCCGACATGTGCCACTACGTGCATTCGGTTGCACCCAGTGCACTCGACAGCCGCCGGCAGGGCCTCCTCCACATCAGGACGAAACCTCCCTGCAAACATACCGAATGCACACTGGAATTCTTTCTCGCCTTGCCTGCTATCTCCCTTAGGGGCTCCATCACCCGCCTAACATTGGCGCTTCCAATGACTAGCATACCCTCCCTCCGTACTTGTTCGGACTGGGCAGGAAAATTGACAACTGGGCAGACGCTGCTGGCTCAGAATCATCAACACTGGGAAGCATCTCGTACCTGTTGCTAAGACGTAGGCAGCCAGTGCACGGCCTGCTCCCTCTTTCGCCTTCCGCCCAGTGACACGCGAACCCACCACTGACTGCCATCCACTCTGGAGTGGGGACGGACCGGTCATATGTTGTGTATCGAAAGCCACCGTGACGTCCGGGCCACCAGGGGACTCCACTGACACCAAAGGCGTTGCACATCTCGTCACTGGCGACCCGACGTCACCGCGACTTCAAGCGTTAGCTAGGAGCTAGTCGTCGTTAGCCAACGCAGCTTCCAGTTGTTTACGGACAGCAGCCAACTCTCCTTGTGTCCGCTCACAACAAGCACAGTCCCTAGCCATATCCTACTCTGTATAAAGCAAATATGAGGTCTCAAATGCCACTACTGAGTTTGAAAATACGAGGGTTGGAACTTCAATAGTGGCAACTATTTATTTACAGCTCGTACAAAATAGGTACTTGTTTCAAAGTTTTACTGACCTTCAAAGTAGTCAGCAGCAATGTGTACAATCCGTTGCCAGTGATGTGGCTGTTCATTTTTGCAACACATCCTACGACAGCATAGAGACAGAAGGATGACACTTTCTGCAGGACCTGACCGTTATTTTGCAGGACAATGCTCAAGCACGTGCAGTTCAAGCTGTTACTGATTTGTTTGACTGATGGGGCTGCTAAGTGCTATACCACCTACTGCACCCCCATGACTTAAGCCCTCGTGAGTTCTGATGTGTCGACAGAAGTGCCGACACAGTGTGGTTGGCCGAGACCAAAATACACGCTATAAAGAAAAGTACATAGCTTTTGGAATACTTAACTTTAATCCACCCTTTTGGTACATCGCTCTTGACGATACAAGTGAGACTCTTTAGATACAAGTTATGTAAGGCTAAGGGCGCCTTGCTAGGTCGTAGCCATTGACTTAGCTGAAGGCTATTCTAACTATCTGCTCTGCAAAGGAGCGAGGCTTCGTCAGTGTGCATCGCTAGCTACGTCGTCCGTACAACTGGGGCGAGTGCTAGTCAGTCTCTCTAGACCTGCCGTGTGGTGGCGCTCGGTCTGCTATCACTGAACGTGGCGACACGCGGGTCCGACATGTACTAATGGACCGCGGCCGATTTAAAGCTACCACCTAGCAAGTGTGGCGTCTGGCGATGACACCACAAGTTCAATTCGATTTCTAAGTTGAAGGAACTGCTACAAATTTGTCGGGCAATAGACCGCGCCGCTCGAACTGTCAACACAACTGGCACTGCTAAGAGTATCCTACGACTTCCACATCGCTGGCAACTGGTTATACGAGTATAGGCTGGTTACTACTTTGAAGGTCAGTAAAAATTTGAAACACGTTTCTGTTTTGTACGAGCTGTAAATAAATAGTTCCCACTATTAAAGTTCCAACCTTCGTATACCAAAGGAGAATGAAGTAACACTAAAAGGTGGTGTGCAGATTTCTCACTGAACTCTGAGACCGCAAGCTATTAAACAGAAATAAATTTCTCTACACGGAAAATTTACACTAGGAAGCCGCCTTACACAACGATATTCACAAGACTTACACAAAAACTAAAACTACGATTCATTTTCTAACCACTGGTCTACACAGTAAAATAAACACTTGCAGTTCACTTCTTTACAGAAGCACGTGAACAAAAAACAGACTAAATTAATTTACAGTTTATCACACAAGTGCTGCTGCTGCTGCTGCTGCTGCTGCTATGCTGCGCATCCTCTCGGCTCGGCGGCTGCCAACTTTCAAGCAGACACAGTTTAGACATTATACCCTGTACCGATTTTCTGTGAAAACCGACTGCGTGAAATAAAATTCTGTGGTGTGAAAACGTGCGGTTTCGTTTTCTTTCTCGTAGTCAATTTTTTTCTCGTAGTCAGTAGAGGGAAGAATAATGTTGTATGTACATATTATCGACTGACGATCAGAATACTACAGAATCATCCGAAACCTGACAATCCTACCCGTTCACAGATAAAAACTATAAGAAATACTGTCATTAAAGCCACTATCCGTACAGATCCTCCAGCTGTAGAAGTCTCTCCTATACTGTTTATATTAATGATCCGAACTAGAATGTGTGTGTGTGTGTGAGAGGGAGAGAGAGAGAGAGAGAGAGAGACAGAGAGAGAGAGAGGAAGAAAAGATGGCAGAGGGAAGAGGAGAAAATGGACAAGAGACGCGGTAGGAGGAGACCGACAGAGGTAGAGGTGAGGAGATGATGCAGAGAGATTGGAGAGAAAGGAGGCAAAGAGAGGGGGGAGGGGGAGGAGAAAAGATAGAGATAGGTGGGGGAAGGAGATTAGGACGTATACAATTCCCACACAAATTTGCCGGGTTCGCTAGTAATAAATAACATCGACAACTGCGGAAAATACTTTTATTAAATTCGTAATAAAGACCCGGAATACTTGACAAAACAAGAGGCGAAGTGTATAATACTTGGGAGGGAGGTGGACGCGAACTTCCTACTTTACCCTTCTTAGTTCACTACGCTATCATCTGAGTTACACCTTCAATGCACTCTATATGGTGCAAGATGTCATGTGTTGTTGATATTTAACTCAGACAAATTGTAATAAAACGACATCCTTTTTATACAATCACTGTGCCGCAGCATTAAAACGTGTGGTTTCATAGAACGCAAATTTTAACAACCAAATCGTCAATTAAAGGGAGCCTTTCTACACCGATACTCATATGTCACGTTATCATAACAAATTGTAGCTAAAATTACTCGTTTTCGAGAGAGAGTAAATAAGCTGATTCCCTGAAACAGCTATCTGAAATTTGCTGATTCCTTGAAACAGCTTATTTTCATACCATGTAATCTATGATAAAGAACCCACCGAATATGCAGTTTAACTAAATACTATAGCGGCTCCTCGTTTCTACTTGTAAGGTAAAAACGATGACGCATCTCATTGAGCACGCTCCTCTCCACGAGGCAAAATTATGACATACCGGATTTTTCATGTCACGCTCCGCAGTGCAGTGGACTGTGGAATTCCACGCTGTGACGTCCAGACATATTCAACATTTTTCGCAGTTGAGAGAAAAAACATCTAGGGCTGACGCACTACGGGTAATTAACTAGCGAGCAATCTAGCTGCACCTGGGGTCCACTACCGGGAATTACAAAAAAATGGTTCAAATGGCTCTGAGCACTATGGGACTCAACTGCTGAGGTCATTAGTCCCCTAGAACTTAGAACTAGTTAAACCTAACTAACCTAAGGACATCACAAACATCCATGCCCGAGGCAGGATTCGAACCTGCGACCGTAGCGGTCTTGTGGTTCCAGACTGCAGCGCCTTTAACCGCACGGCCACTTCGGCCGGCCGGGAATTACAGGAACCGACAAATTAGAACTGACACAGAGGTGAACTTTTTGTTTTCGTTGCGTAATTTAAAATCGACCGGAAGTTTTACCATCGTTCATACATCAAATATGAACTTTGCAATAGGTTGAACCCTTTTGCAACACTTCCTGCGTCTGTTGCAAGAAATGGAAGAAAGGTCTGGGTAAAATTACTTGCTAGTTGACACTTCACGCGTTAGAGTTGCTTTCCTCTAGTCAAAGCCCTCAAAGTCACAATCGAAATGTTCGCAATTGCCAAACTATCGCAGCCATTGGTCAGTTCACTTCCAATTCCTTGGCTTCTGGGCCCCGATTCTTAGGCCAGACCCTTTAATTTCGAATTTTGTCAAGCATGATAACACATACACACCCAAAGATGCACCTCTCATATACGGCAACGAGCAAACGCTACTGGATCCTTTCACACAAGACTCAGTTTGGTGTCACATATGCAGTTATTATCATCTCAGACAGCGGCCTACATCAGACAAGCTTTGGGCATGAAGCACAGCTTTTTGAAGGCAGTAAATCATCATTGGTTCTGGAAAGTTATAAACATATCATTATAATAGAGGGCGGTGGTGTAGCGTAGCGGTTGAGGTACATTGCTAACCTGGAGAAAGTCACAGGTTCGAATCCCATCAACGTTTAGAAATTTTTTATTTCTTAATTTTATGAAAATGACACATTATTTTTATTTAATAGGCTAGTTTAAATATATATGTTTATTTAATAAGCTGATCTAATACATATGTTTTATTTCTAATAATCTTTGGTGCCATTGTCAATACTGTATTGAGTTCCTGAATTACTTTCATTCTCTCTGCCTATCATAAAAAACGGTTCAAATGGCTCTGAGCACTATGGCACTTAACACCTATGGTCATCAGTCCCCTAGAACTTAGAACTACTTAAACCTAACTAACCTAAGGACGTCACACGACACCCAGTCATCACGAGGCAGAAAAAATCCCTGACCCCGCCGGGAATCGAACCCGGGAACCCGGGCGTGGGAAGCGAGAACGCTACCGCACGACCACGAGCTGCGGACTGACTATCATACTTTTATCGTTTCGAGTCTGCATGTTTCGTCTTTAACCTGTAACCAGGACTGTTCATCGGTTGGTAACATAGCAGCTTGTGTAGCCAGTGTGAGGATAGTATCAGGTAACTAATGAGAACGAGAAGTTACATTTTGCTTTTAGCGCTCAAATTGAAATTTTTTCCGTCTTGGATCTGCTCGTAAAGATTGTGAACAATTCGGGCCTGATTAATAGTTATGCGCAGATTGTTGACCGACGTTTTTCAGATATACTGCACATCACGAAATTGTGATTAGATTAGGACGTGAGTTTAAATTCAGGGCTACAAAACGCGCCGCGTATCGCGGTGCAATCATTGCTCACTTAACACCTGCTGTCAACAGAGTATCTCACAAGTAACAGCAGTTAAGAAGCGACCGGCTCTGTTTGTTTTTCCCCTGTAATGGACCCGACGTACCAACAATGTAGCGGCCAGTGACAAACATAAACTAACAAGTAATTTTAATAGGAGTGTAGCTTCCGTGGCACGATGTACTACTGTAAACAACATTTATTTAGCGTGAAATCTGTCATTCGTATCGAACAACTGAGACTGTGGGTTTGGGTCGGGCCTACGGATGTGTCAGAGCAGCTAAGTTTATTTGAGGCTCTGAAAACAATCATGCCCTAAAGCATGCTGTTGTCGATTTCGATATTGTAGCATGTTCCTGACATTTGTTTATTCTGTGATGTACCAGCGTTATGTGTTCAGAAATTCCTGTTACAAATTTCTAGGACTTGTAGAGGAGAGTAGTACATAATATCTGAAACGTAAATCCATGTTCTACAACTGTTTTAATTCAGATATTTAACTCATCCGCGTCTGCTTGAGGAATTGAATTAGACATGACACAGCGCAACTATTAGATAACACTTCAAATGTAAACATAGCGAAAAATATATGTATCACTTAGACACATTGTTTATTTTAACACTTAAACATTACATGTTTACTGTACTCCAATAGAAAAAAGAACATAGCGCACTGATCGTACAGAACAGTACTAACGCGTTATAAGAGAGGCTCGATGTGACGACTAACATCGTTGTTACAGACATTGTACCTGCGAAACATGTACTGGTACACATGCTCTATCCCATCTATTGCCTGCACAATTTCTACGAGAGTTGGAAATTTAATAGTGAGATCATTTGTTTACAGCTCGTACAAAAAAAGACACGTGTTTCAAACTTTTACTGACCTTCAAAGTAGTCACCAGCATTATGTATGACCGTTTGGCAGCGATATAGAAGACACAGAATACTCTTAGCAGTGCCAGTTGTGTTGCTGTTCGAGAGGCGCGGTCTATTTCCCTACGAATTTCTAGCAGTTCTGAAGCGAATTCCGTGAAATCAGTAACATGTTCCACTGTACGTGCTTGAGCATTGTCCAGCAAAATGATGGTCAGGTCCTGCAGAAAGTGTCATCACTTCTGTCTCTATGCAGTTAATTTTTGAAACACAACTTACGGCCAGCTTAGAGACAGAAATGATGACACTTTCTGCAGGACCTGACATATCATTTTGCAGGACAATGCTCAAGCACGTACAGTGCAAGCTGTTATTTATTTGTTTGACTGATGGGGCTGCTAAGTGCTATACCACCTACTGCACTCCCCTGACTTAAGCCCTCGTGAGTTCAACTCGATTTCTAAACTGAAGGAAACACTTCACGGCATTCGCTTCAGAACTGTTACAAATTAGTCGGCCAATAGACCGCGCCACTCGAATTGTCAACACAACTGACACTGATAAGAGTATCCTACGACTTCCACATCGCTGGCAACGGGTTATACACAATGCTGGTGACTACTTTGAAGGTCAGTAAAACTTTGAAATACGTTTCTATTTTGTACGGGTTGTAAATAAATAGTTGCCACTATTGAAGTTCCAACCCTCGTATTACAGCGGCCAGAACTGGTGCCAGGAGATCTTCCTCTGTCTCTACACGAGTCGCGTACATAAAACCACCAAAGTAGTATTCCATATACGTTAAATAGGACGATCATGGCGGCCACGTTGTTGGATCACCTCGGCCTAACCGTCCTCCTCCATATCGTGTGTTGAGATGTCTCCGAGCCGCATTTGGAAAGTGAGATGGTGCACTGAAACTGCATTTCCTGACGGACATTCAGTGCCACAATTTCCAAGAACTGGTCCGATACGTTTTGTAGGAAGGTCAAATATGCAAGACCAGTTAGCCTGAATGGTAGCAGACGTGGACGCATTAACTCCTGAATTGAAATCGTCGTAGAACGGAAACAATACGTTTCCGGAAATGGTTTCCTGTTCTAACCATCATGTACTCGTTCCCCTCTACATGTCCTAGGAATTTGTAACGGGTATTTCCTAAGAACATTCATGAAAAGTTGTCTGAGAGATTTCTGTTATATCCGATTCCATGTAGCCCGATATTGTTATCTACTCTTGTCAACACAATTTACTGCCTTCGTCACGCATGCAGTAGTAGTAATTCATAATCGAAGTTACAGCGGCAGCTTTATCTCAACTACAAGCCACAAAATGTGCTTAATGAAAATGATGATAAAGAAGATCATGAATTGTTGGAATCGGTCATAAATGTGTGCATGTCGCATTTGGCATCTGTCCTTTATGTTCTGGTTCTAGTTTCACATTAATCACAAATTTTGTAACTGTCAAAAATACGCATTTGTCACTAGCCTACATTTGACAATTTTGAGAATTAACATCCATAATAATAACAATAATCATAATAATAATTAATATTTCATAACATGAAGTGAATATAGTATTTTCTTTTTATGGGAAATATAGGATGTTGCCACTAGGTTAGAAAACAAGTGAAACTTATCAGACCGGTTCTTTGGCTACAAATCTATATTTCTCAGAATGTTATGTCTGTGCTTTGGATCCTTACGGTGTTCATTGCCTCATTTATTGTTGATGTGTGACACCAGGGGAAGTAGATACTTGTATCTCCCAATTGGAAATTCATTATGATCGGGAAGGGAAGTTATTGGAGGAATCTCTTTATTCAGCCAGTAACCATGCAAAACCTCTGAAAACCCTAATCAGAGTTGGACAAAATTGTTTTGAAAATCTTGTCTGCTTGGGAAAGGCAAATGTCTGGATGTGATTAGTAGCGTAACACCCAGTACAAATACCGGGTGATCAGAAAGTCAGTATAAATTTGAAAACTTAATAACCTACGGAATAATGTAGATAGAGAGGTAAAAATTGACACACATGCTTGGAATGACATGGGGCTTTATTACAAAAAAAAAACAACCAAAGTACTGCTAGGCACGTGAAAGATCTCTTGCGCGCGTCGTTTGGTGATGATCGTGTGCCCAGCCGCCACTTTCGTATTGCTTGGCCTCCCGGGTCCCCAGACCTCAGTCCGTGCGATTATTGGCTTTGGGGTTACCTGGAGTCCCAAGCGTATCGTGATCGACCGACATCTCTAGGGATGCTGAAAAACAACATCCGACGCCAATGCCTCACCATAACTCCTGACATGCTTTACAGTGCTGTTCTCAACATTATTCCTCGATTACAGCTATTGTTGGGGAACTGTGGTGGACATATTGAGCATTTCCTGTAAAGAACATCATCTTTGCTTTGTCTTACTTTGTTATGCTAATTATTGCTATTCTGATCAGATGAAGCGCTTCTGTCTGACATTTTTTGAACTTTTGCATTTTTTTGGTTCTAATAAAACCCGATGTCATTCCAAGCATGTATGTCAATTTGTACCTCTCTATCTACATTATTCCGTGATTTATTCAGTTTTCAAATTTATACTGACTTTTTGATCACCCGGTATATCAGTTTCACTGCTGCATATACTGTACATTCACTGAGGCGTGATTTTGCCCGATGAAACGTGTGTGTTGCGCTTTTCTTTTTGCAGCACACCGGCGCATGCGCACGGTGACCAACTACTTCCTGGTGAACCTGAGCGTGGCCGACCTGCTGATGGCGCTGCTCAACTGCGCCTTCAATTTCGCCTTCATGCTCAACTCGGACTGGCCGTTCGGCGGCGTCTACTGCTCGGCCAGCAACTTCGTGGCTAACGTCACAGTCGCCTCCAGCGCCTTCACGCTCGCCGCCATCTCCCTCGACAGGTTGGTGCTCAACAACTTGTCTCCCATAAACACCAGTCCAAGCAGAAACGAAAGCCATAAATGCTTGACACACACAGTGGTTACGGTTACTACAAGCCACACCACAAGTTGGGAAACGGGGCCAAATTTGTAGTAGTTTACTGTCGAGATTTTCACACACAAATGTTTTATTTGTACCTCAGAGAAACTAGCAGTACGGCCATAAACAGCCTTTTAAACACGCCGCTAACGGCAATCAAGTAATTTATAGCAATACAACAGTTTAAAAAGTTCTTTAAAAAAAAAAAAAGCACACACACACACACACACACACACAGAACCTAGCAGTACGGCAATAACAGCCTTTCAAAACACGCCGCTAACGGCAATCAAGGAATGGAGGAATTTAAAAAGTTTTTAAACAAAAGTGTCCTGGAATATCATTAGAACATAACAGATATAACGGACCCATGTAAGGCGGCCACAAATCGCCCACTCAGGGATGCTCAGGCTAGGCAGAATACTGACCAATTTAAATGCGCCCGTAAACATAATTGGCACTCACAGGCTGGTCACTGCACCGACTTTTAGCCAGCGAAAACTTGTAATAAGATGGCTTAACTTGCTGACAGAATTAGAGCTAATCTCGTGCAAGAAATCATTACACCACACAGTCCTGAATGAGCGACCACATGATCAACCAACAAGAATCATGAATTTACTCATAACACACGACAGAATAGCGAAACAATGAAACTGCCAAAACTACACCTCCCATCGGGCAGTAACGAGAGGAAGAGGAAAGGTCACTGTCTTCAATTACACCGGCGCCGGGGACAGGAAACCTGATCGCCGGAGGCCACAAGGCAGAAGAGACACTGGTTACGCAAACTTATTACTTAATGATTAAACCTTCCACTAACTTAACCCTGCAATTATGCTCGAACAGGCAGTACACAACCTCCGGATGGCAAGGATCCACACATCCGACCGCGCACGCGTCGCCAGCGTACCCAAAACGCCACGGTCACGCGACAACACGCTCTGTCAACGGAGTTCATGTCTTCTCTGCAACGTTGGCGGGTAGTGACCGCTCCTTCATGTTAGGTGTCTCCTTTTTTGAACTCCAGTGTTGAAACGGAGGTCTTAAAGAAGCTTGTTAACGTCCCACCGAGGTGAAATGAACAGCAACTACTCGTGGGGCGATACTGTATACAACCAACCCGTGGGGGGCTCTTCCGTCAACTCCACCCGCTCGTTACACACAACCGACATACATCACGTGGCGACTCGGTACAACCGACCACACCTGGTCCGCGCTGGCGAGCCACACTCCCTCCCGTGTCCACCAGACTCTCTGAGGGCACCCCCTACTTCCGCGCTAACACACGAACTTACCACCGGTCAAAGATCTCACTTCCTCCATAGCAGTTTCCCGGACGCAAAAACGCAGATATCGATAGCAGAGAGAAAAGACAACCAAGCAGCCACTTAATGACAGACAACATATCAAACAAATATGTCAGGGGAAGAAAAGGAAAACCAATGCAATCTAAACACAAGGTGTAGCACGAGTCGATACACGGCTCAATGCTCTAATGCACAGGGTGTCCATAATTAAAGTTTCAGTTTCAAAACGCTATAGAAAGAGAACCACTGCTCAGAATGACATCAAATTCGAACAACATGTCATTGATGCATGAGGGAAACGTCTTCATAAAAAAAAAATTAACGAAAATTTTATGAACAGATGGTGCTGTAAGAGTCAGAAGGTAAATAGGGTCGGCTACAAATGACAGATGAATCGCAATACGACGGCTACGGTTTGAGCTTGTGAGGTAATGGGCGAATTGTGGCGCCCTGAAAATATTCTAAGTTGGCGTGGCCGCACGGGCCGCTCGGCCAGCCGGGGCCCGGCAGCAAACACGTGGTGGCGAACGTTAGCCGGACGAGAGGGGTAGCCCCAGAGCGTGGTCCATCGAGCACGTGGCTGGGAATTCCTTGGTGGCGCTGTGCGCCGGGAGGGCCAAAGATGGCGGACTTTGTGAAACCTTAATAGCCGATATTTCACAGTTCGTACAGAAATTAATAGTAGCCAGATGAATCATGATACCTCAAAAAGAAACATGTACAGTACTATTATTTGCACGACCATTCTGATGGTGTAATAAGATTTTCAATGCCTTTATTGTTTTAAAGTTTAGTATCTGACTGTAAATTATACAAGTAACACCCAGCAACGAATTTCCAAAATCTAAACGGTTCATCCGATTTCGTCGATCTACATGTCTTTAGACAGCTATCAGTGTAAATCTAAATTGGTATCAAGTACAGGCATGTAACCTGAATAGTACATGAATTACTGGAGGTCGAAGTGGGCGATTAGTATAGATCGCGTCAGGCATAACTACTCCACAGTTACACGAAAAAACGGTAGCAGCATGCTTATAACTATTTTCATCTATGTCTTTTTAATATCCGATATATACTATTCATGAAGAAATTGGTTAAATATTTACTGTGTTTTAGAAAGCACAGAGACAATTGCTACTGGCCTACCTTTTGTTCTACTCCTTTGACATATGTTAATTTAATTTGTTTATGTATCTAATAATGTCTGTTAGAGCGTGTTTATGGTCCAGCCTTAGGAATATTTATTTAATTTCAAGTTATTTAAATGTAAGTCCAGTATTTGGAATGTGTTTCATTATATTTGTGTGGATGCGTTGGCTTGAAGACTTGGCCCGAGCGCTCTAGCCAATCACAGCGCACGTTACTAAGAGACACGTATGGAGTTTGGGGAGGAGCATGGTTTCCGAAGAGGACACGAGGCAGTTCGGAGCAGTGCGGCGCGGGAGAGTACGGCAGAGGACATGGAAAGTGCTGGACACGACGGCGCGGCGGACGCACAGGTCCCGAAAGAGATTTGGAGAGTGTGGAGCGGTTTGCTCGTGGTCGCGGCAGATAGAAATACTTTGGAGTGCCGACTTGTGCACTTGTGAGATTTCCGTGGCTTCGACAGTGAAGACGTAGTGTGCGTTTCGAAGTGAATATCTCGCGAGCTGTGTTGTTGTTCATAACTAATTACGTGCTGTAGGAATCTATTGTTTCCCCCTTATTCAACTTATATTTTATTTAATTGCTGGACCATCGACACCAATAAGTGTTTTGCAGAAATATACGCATACTCAAAAGTACTCCTACTATCGTACTCATCATTTAAAGTCATTAAGATAGTACCTGCAGATTTTATTTAATTGCAGTCTTTCATTTATAAATGTATATGTTACAGTAATAATTCGCAATTGCCGAGTGATAGAAACCGTCGACCATTCGATTCATGTGTGTATTCTTATCGTATACTGTAGACTCAACAGCGTTTGGCCTGTAATGCGGCAACTACGTATCCCAGCCCCTAGACAACGAAACCAGCCAAAACTTTTAATATTGGAACGTTGAGTCGTAGGGTACTTTGTTGAGGGCCACTTACCACCACATCATTTCATTATTATTGTTTGAAAGCCCGCAAGCTGCACATTACACCGTCTGTACTGTCCAGTGTGCATGACTGCGCAAGTTCGGCAGTCAACAGTTGTGGTACTGTTAGTTAGGTATGCGCATCCACCTCGGCAAGGTCGTAACACGGATGGGAAAAATCGGATTTTTAATTCTCCTGAGGCCAGAAACTGCGTAACTGTCCTGAGGCCAAAAAGCTCATAAAAAGCATAATGACATAGGATTCTAACTGTCGTGAGACTGGCGTAAGAGACGTGCAATATGCAGGCCGCCGTTTCCTGCACAAGTTGAAATCTAGAGACAGCATGTTCCACAACAGATCAGGGTGTCTGGGGGGTCACGTCTAGAATCCGATGCACTGTGCGTGCCTTGAGGCTTTTAGATACGTTCGTAATTAGAGCACTGAACACAACATATTTCAGGTAACCCCACAGTCGGAAATCACACAGATTAAGATAACGTGGTCTGGAAGGCCGGACTGTAGGGAAACGACCGCTGGTAATTCTTGCATTTCCGAAATGCCTCTGCCGCAGCCATTTCAAGGAATGTGCAGCGTGCGCAGGTGCACAGTCTTCCATAAAGATGATCCTATTCACATATCCACGTTATTGAATGGCTGGAATGACGTTGGCGCGTAAGAGATTCTCATGGCGTTCACTGGTGACGGCATAGGCAACAGGACCCGCAGGACTCACCTCATCGAAGAGACACGGCCCCACGATAAACCATTCCATCAATCCGCACCGCACAGTCACCTATGCAGAATGAAGTGGTATCGGTTTATGTGAGTGCGGATTTTCCGTTGCCCATATTCTGCTGTTCGGCGTATGGACAAATCCTTAGAGATGGGAGTGGCCTTCGTCTGTCGAGAAAACGTTCCACGGCCATTCATGGTCCACTTCCAAGCGAGCAAGAAATTCCACAGCGAACGTTTCCATTGCTGGCAGATCAGCATGAAGCAGCTCCTGAACACGGGTCATTTTAAATGGACAGCAATGGAGGATGTTTCGTAGGATTTTATGCATCGTGCTCCTAGGCAAGTCCAGCGCTCGGGGAATTCCCGTGCACTGTATATTTGCACACCACCGCTAAACCCCTCCTGCAATGTTGTGGCCACATATTCGACAGACGTCGTATCAACCATTTTCCCCCCTCTGCCACATTTCACTTGAAAATTTCGAATTTTGTAATCTTTCTGCGGATCCTTAGCAGACATCGCACCAATAGCTTTTTCCATACCTATGAGTGTGCGGAACATCTGCTGATCTACCGACGCACATTCACCGTTCTTGTAAACTTTACCAGTAGTGCGCGATCCTTCATGGGAAGGTGCTGGGCGTCTCGGAGGCAAACTGAGGAACAGCCGCCTGTCACGCACCTGTTGGTGTACATACTCTGAAGCTTCCAGCGCCGTCTGTTGGTCAAGTTTTCGATTTTTTTTATGTTCCATAACGTTTCACCCCGCGTCAGTAATGGTTGTTGTTGTAGTCTTCAGTCCTGAGACTGGTTTGATGCAGCTCTCCATGCTACTCTATTCTGTGCAAGCTTCTTCATCTCCCAGTACCTACTGCAACCTACATCCTTCTGAATCTGCTTAGTGTATTCATCTCTTGGTCTCCCTCTATGATTTTTACCCTGCACGGTGCTCTCCAATACTAAATTGGTGATCCCTTGATGCTTCACAACATGTCCTATCAACCGATCCCTTCTTCTAGTCAAGTTGTGCCACAAGCTCCTCTTCTCCCCAATTCTATTCAATACCTCCTGATTAGTTATGTGATCTATCCATCTAATCTTCAGCATTCTTCTGTAGCACCACATTTTTAAAGCTTCTATTCCCTTCTTGTCCAAACTATTTATCGTCCATGTTTCACACCCATCATGGCTACACTCCATACAAATACTTTCAGAAACGACTTCCTGACACTTAAATCTATACTCGATGTTAACAAATTTCTGCCGGCCGTAGTGGCCGAGCGGTTCCAGGCACTTCAGTCTGGAACCGCGAGACCGCTACGGTCGCAGGTTCGAATCCTGCCTCGGGCATGGATGGGTGTGATGTCTTTAGGTTAGTTAGGTTTAAGTAGTTCTAAGTTCTAGGGGACTGATGGCCTTAGAAGTTAAGTCAGATAGTGCTCTGAGCATTTTGAACCATTTGAACAAATTGCTCTTCTTCAGAAACGCTTTCCTTCCCATTGCAAGTCTACTTTTTATATCCTCTCTACTTCGACCATCATCAGATATTTTGCTCCCCAAATAGCAAAACTCCTTTACTACTTTAAGTGTCTCATTTCCTAACCTAATACCCTCGGCATCACCCGACTTAATTCGACTACATTCCATTATCTGCGTTTTGCTTTTGTTGATGTTCATCTTATGTCCTTCTTTCAAGACACATCCATTCCGTTCAACTACTCTTCCAAGTCTTTTGCTGTCTCTGACAGAATTACAATGTCATCGGCGAACCTCAAAGTTTTTATTTTTTCTCCATGGATTTTAATACCTACTCCGAATTTTTCTTTTCTTTCCTTCACTGCTTGCTCAATATACAGATTGAATAACATCGGGGAGAGGCTTCAACCTTGTCTCACTCCCTTCCCAACCACTGCTTCCCTTTCATGCCCCTCAACTCTTCTAACTGCCATTTGGTTTCTATACAAATTGTAAATAGCCTTCAGAATTTGAAAGAGAGTATTCCAGTCAACATTGTCAAAAATTTTCCTGTCTACAAATGCTAGAAACGTAGGTTTGCCTTTCTTTAATCTAGCCTCTAAGATAAGTCGTAGGGTCAGTATTGCCTCAGATGTTCCAATATTTCTACGGAATCCAAACCGATCTTCCTAGAGGCCGGCTTCTACTAGTTTTTAAATTCGTCTGTAAAGAATTCGCGTTAGTATTTGGCAGCCGTGACTTATTAAACTGATAGTTCGGTAATTTTCACATCTGTCAACACCTGCCTTCTTTGTGATAGGAATTATTATATTCTTCTTGAAGTCTGAGGGTATTTCGCCTGCCTCATACATCTTGCTCACCAGATGGTAGAGTTTTGTCAGGACTGGCACTCCCAAGGCTGTCAGTAGTTCTAATACAATGTTATCTACTCCCGAGGCCTTGTTTCGACTCAGGTCTTTCAGTGCTCTGTCAAACTCTTCACGCAGTATGATATCTCCCATTTCATCTTCATCTACATCCTCTTCCATTTCCATAATATTGCCCTCAAGTACATTGCCCTTGTATAGACCCTTATATACTCCTTTCACCTTTCTGCTTTCCCTTCTTTACTTAGAACTGGGTTTCCATCTGAGCTCTTGATATTCATACAAGAAGTTCTCCTTTCTCCCAATTTTTTTTAATTTGTGGCGTTTTAAGGCTTTATCCATTCAACCGGTCTCTAATACATTCTAAGAAAACAACAATGAACAAACCTTCGCTAAGCTCGTAAGAGATCTGATCTCTCTCTCTCTATCTCCCACACACACACACACACACACACACACACACACACACACAGAAGAGCGCGCGGGTAATACTGTACCCAGAGCTTGGATGTTTTAATTATAGCCATTAGAATCCAAATGTATGCAAGATATTATAAAGTGCATGAAGCATTTGAAAATAGTCTGTACTGATAAATGGTGAAAAACAACATAACAACTGATACTGTATGTGAAATACAAACTCCAAAAGATTTTTTACAGTGCTTATAAATGTGATATTCGTCCACCTTTCGTCACACGGCGGAAATCGACTCGGTAGTTCAATTCTGGCCACATCCAGCATATTTGGAGTGACGGTAAGAACGGGATGCTGCAATTCGGTGTCACAAATCTTCCCGGTTCTGTGGAAGGGGTGGAACATAAACGCTTTCCTCAATGTAACTCCAGAAGAAAAAATCGCAACGTGCCAAGTCCGGTGATCGGTGACCGTGGTGGTCACCCTAGCAGCGTCGTGTCAATGGCCGCAACACGGCCTATCTAGCGATGCGGGTAATCTCGACGATAATAAATGTGGAAATGTGGAGGGACGCCATCTTGTTGAAAACAGAAGCCCCTGCTATCTGTTCGCTGTCTTTTTGGATACAGCATATCACTAATTAACTTCCTCTGACCCCCATATGCGTGAAGTTGTCATCTTGAAGATGACTCTGCATATTATTGTTAGCTACAAACGATGCAATTTGGCGTCATGACTTGTGGCTTGCCGGAGCTGGAATTTATACGACTCTTTATAGCTTATGAAAGACTTTGCACACGCTTGCCTGAGGGATGTTCGGTTCTGTAGCAGTTCGGGTGGCAGAGCTTGTAGGACAACTACACAAGTGCGGAGAGTGGGAGGTTGCTGCATCCCACTTCTATGTTCGGGTGATCGAGCGGTGAGGACTTATCAGGTGGGGTCCAAGGCTGACGTTAAATGGCAGAAGGAGAATTACACCAAGTAATGAGAATATATATCAATGTACGGGATACACGGGGTGCGGTTAGGATAGGACGTTACCAGATGTAGGACAGTCTAGGACGTCGAGCAACTAAAAAATTAGGCGAATGAGAAGGGAAGCGGTTCATGTTCTGTTGGTGGCAGTCTTGGCGCACAGAGCAAGAGGCTCTGTCTCCCAAGAAAGACCTCTCTTTAAGTCGAAGCCAGAATCACAAGAGGGAGAAGCAACTGCATTCTGCTCTGGAGAACACTCCATAGCCCACACACGTCATCTGTCTTCCTCACAATTTATTAGCTAAACCGAGGGCGTGAATTTGCGAGCAGACTTCAACAGAGGGCCGACACTGAGACCGTCTCTTTGAAGCAGCTTTAAATGGACAGAACAGCTTCAGTTCCGAATGTCAGGCACCTTTGGTCACGTAGGCACAGCCGAAGTTACTCTGGGAGAAAACGTATGAATATTTTACTGGGACCATTGAAATAAAATATTTTTTGAACCAGTTCCCTAAATATTCCCTGACTGGCTGCCACCTTGTACACAACACAGCATCAAGTCCCACACACGGTTTGTTCTGACATACCCGGTTGGCGTGAACGTTTGGCTTCGCACGGACAACCATACTTCTGGAAATTCTTGTACCACTTCATTATGCGGTTATAAATTTGTGGCATCTTGGAAAACGTCCCACGGAAAGCTCTTGGCACAATCACTACGGATTCGCAATTCGCATCTCTAACACATAAATAGCTTTCTCTGCCTGGTTCCACGCCATTTTCAGCAGCTACGGTCGGTTTTCCCAACTAACTTGCCGGTATCGTGTTGTCACGTGGTACCGCAATGGACGGCTGCAGCTGATGTAGTTGGTGTTCTCCTCTGCACCGCAATAACACAGCGACGTGTCACTCTTTTGTAGACAGTGAGATACTTAACCTTCTAGCAGATTTAGACCGTGTGCCGGACAGTGTCTCGAACCTGAAACCTCGCCTTTGGCGGGCAATGCTATTGACGGATGAGCTGTATAACTACGTCTCATGATCCGTCCTCATAGGCTCATTTCTACTGGTACATATGTCCTATTTTGTCTGTCCTAGTTTCTTGTCTTCGGTAAGAGCACTGCCCACGAAAGGCAAGGTTCTGAGCTCGACTCCCAGATCGGCACAACAGTGTAGTCTGCTAGGAATTGTCACGACAACATACTCCCCGCGGTAGTGGAAGAGTCGTTCTGGATACAGATAATGTCTGATCTTTCCGTGGTTAAACCTAAGACAAAACACTCTCACGAAGATTTATTTTCTGATAACAACACTGGGCAAGAATTTGTGCACTACATCCGTAAAACAACGTCCTCTGCATTAATATAATGGGCACGACATCACTTTTTAGTTCGTATGGTTTCATTTCGCTAGGTGGGTACGTCAAGGAGAAGGTGTGTGTACGGAAGCTGATGATACGTCTTTGTTCCATGGTGTATAACCCATTAACGAGAGCACCTATGATTTAGTTCCCTCTAATACAGCGTCCCTTCACCCATAACACAATAATCGTCTGAAGGGACGGTGTAGTCCTATTCGTTCTACACTAATGTAGCTGCTCGTGTCATTGACCGCGTGTTCAGTGTGAACAGTAACGCTTTCCGATAGTCTAAAACTTGTTTCCTCTTCTATTTAGGCCTGTCTGGTGTTTGAGTGGTGTCCATTGTACCGATTTTACGTCTTCATACTCCGTTATTTCCTCTCGATTCCCCTTCATTATTGGTTAAACGAATCAAGCTATATGTTTCTCCCACTCCTCAGTCCGCTCCAAAACTCCTTTCTATTCTGAGTAGGCATCCTTCTACCTTCTATCTTCTGAGGGTATACATGATGTTCAAAATCGTTACGATCGTCAGGTTTGCGAATAACCGCGTCTGATCACCAGAAGGGACGATCGCTGCACCGTGCACTAAGTACATCTGCGCCTGTCATCCCAGGACAAGTAACGGACTCACTTTCACGAAGCATTAATAGCTGAAGAATGCGTTGCGTTGTGGCCTCCAATGAATCGTGATTCTGCACTACCCCGGATGATAAAGGCTGGCGAGCACGGTGGCAACTGAGGATAGGTCCCAGTTTTGCAATGTTTTGGAGAGGCACAGCGGTGCTACTCCTGGTGTCATGAAGTGTGGAGCCGTCACGTATGACTCTCAAGCCACGGCTGGTAGGAAATGAGAGACCTCTGATGGCACAATGACATGTCACGGACATTCTCCCTCCTCACGACAGTATCGAGGTGCTATTCTTCAACAGAACACTGCTGGTCCACGCATGGCTTGTGTCTCTATGAACTGTTGTGCTTGGTATTCGGGTATTGCCATGGCCATCAAGAACTCAAGGTCTGTCCTCGAAACGAGCGAAGTAGCGCAGCAGGTGTTACACTAGACTCGTATTTGGGAGCACGACGGTTCCATCCCAGTCTAGGCACTGAGATTTACGTTTTTCGTGATTTCCCTAAATCACTTAAGGCAAGTATATGGATGGCTCCTTTGGAAAGTCGCAGCCGATATCCTTCCCCATTCTTCTGCAACCTGGGCTTGTGCTGAGTCTCTAATGACCTCGTCGCCGACGGACGTTCATTTTTTCTATCCTCCTGTCCCACACAGAATATGTATGGCACCAGATCGAGCGTCAAATACGCCTCAGTGCAAATATGCTGAATATCAAGGACCAGTCACATCAGGTGGCACCAGCTTGCCAGTGGATAGAACATCATTTTGGCACTCTACCCTGCCACATCAATGTATGCACTCAGGCCAAGATGGGATGCAACATCTCTCTGATAAATGTGATTTACCATCTTAGCCCGTGAAGGTTCGTTCCTTTCCCTCCTCTCTTTCTGGGTGCTTCACTTTTGCGTCAAGCAGAGCATATGTAATGTATTGGACGAAAGTAGACTAAAACACCCGATATCGTTTGATTATGCCACCAGTGAATAACTGGATTCAGAAGTATCTCACCACAAAGCTTATCAACTTTTAGATGATCGCTCATCGAAGTGGTCGAGGGACTGCGGCTGTTCATAAATTTGTAGAAATGAGAATACCAACAGCCGTACTTTTTACGCTACCGGTTTCGACACTACATTAGTGTCATCTTTCGTCTGGTGCACAAACTGAATTGTGATACCCAACCCTCGGTGCATTAGGACAGCTACCATGTATTTTCACTAGTCTTATGGATTTCTGTTTACATGATGTGTGCTCGCCAGCCACCTTGTAGCGAGAAAACGTAGCCAGTTGGTGCAGGTGGTGCCTGATCACAATACAGCCGAAGGTCCACAAGACGACAAAACCTAACAGCAAACAACGGTGTTAAACGGCCAGAACAGAATTCAGTTACTACCCTGTACTTACCACATAACAGAAATGACACTTTCAAAATTTCCTAAGCTAATAATAAGTAAGATCAGTGAATAAAAACAAGCATTCCTTCGCCACAGGCGATTACGCTCGAATACAGCTAACATCAGATTGCAACCCAAGTCCCCTGCTTCTCACAATACGTCCAGAGATCGGCTAAGCTGCCACTCGCATAAATCATTAAAGAACCCAACCCAGGTATTTATCACGTGTTGATATGGCAACAGAAATGATCCTCCAAATCATACAATCTTGCCAAAAGGGCTAAACTCAGAACAATCAGAAAACCAAAATTCAAAATTGTGCAAATATGCGAAAACTTCTTTAAAAGCGAAGACTGATCCGAGCTACAAGTAATTGTCGACGGCACATAGGTTACTCAGGATAGATAAATAAAACCCAAATATAACAACTAGTCCAGCAAGCCTGTGAAGATTATCGCCAGACAAGCTCACACACGACTGTTATTTCGAGTATATACTGGCTGCGCAGTCCCTGCGCAGTCCACTAACTTCACTTCCTGTCGTAGTCAGAACTAAGATTCATTAATACTACCATCCAACGCCAAATTGCCGCATTGCAATAGACGGAGGATCGGCCACAAGTTTCGTCTAGTTTCCTGCGCCAAAAGCCCGGGCGCAGGATTCGCCACCGTCTTGACGCAAGTCCAGACGCACCAACACGACCACAATCCGAGAGGGTTCAGCCACGTTGCTCCAGGCGAAGATGCAGATGTGATGCATCTCAGAGCTCTCTTTGCTGTGCTGTGCTGACGAACACGACTCAGGCTGCAAAGGCGCGCTCCTGTCAACTGCCGGTCGCCGAGGGAAAGGGAAGTTGAGGTGCTAAAGCTCGTGGTGACGTATGTAACGTCACTCATCCAACGACTCCCAGCTGCTGCTTTTTTTTTTTTTTTTGTCATCAGTCTACTGACTGGCTTGATGCGGCCCGCCACGAATTCCTTTCCTGTGCTAACCTCTTCATCTCAGAGTAGCACATGCAACCTACGTCCTCAATTATTTGCTTGACGTATTCCAATCTCTGTCTTCCTCTACAGTTTTTGCCCTCTACAGCTCCCTCTAGTACCATGGAAGTCATTCCCTTATGTCTTAGCAGATGTCCTATCATCCTGTCCCTTCTCCTTATCAGTGTTTTCCACATATTCCTTTCCTCTCCGATTCTGCGTAGAACCTCCTCATTCCTTACCTTATCAGTCCACCTAATTTTCAACATTCGTCTATAGCACCACATCTCAAATGCTTCGATTCTCTTCTGTTCCGGTTTTCCCACAGTCCATGTTTCACTACCATACAATGCTGTACTCCAGACGTACATCCTCAGAAATTTCTTCCTCAAATTAAGGCCGGTATTTGATATTAGTAGACTTCTCTTGGCCAGAAATGCCTTCTTTGCCATAGCGAGTCTGCTTTTGATGTCCTCCTTGCTCCGTCCGTCATTGGTTATTTTACTGCCTAGGTAGCAGAATTCCTTTAACTTCATTGACTTCGTGACCATCAATCCTGTTGTTAAGTTTCTTGCTGTTCTCATTTCTACTACTTCTCATTACCTTCGTCTTTCTCCGATTTACTCTCAAACCATACTGTGTACTCATTAGACTGTTCATTCCGTTCAGTAGATCATTTAATTCTTCTTCACTTTCACTCAGGATAGCAATGTCATCAGCGAATCGTATCATTGATATCCTTTCACCTTGTATTTTAATTCCACTCCTGAACCTTTCTTTTATTTCCATCATTGCTTCCTCGATGTACAGATGGAAGAGTAGGGGCGAAAGGCTACAGCCTTGTCTTACACGCTTCTTAATACGAGCACTTCGTTCTTGATCGTCCACTCTTATTATTCCCTCCTGGTTGTTGTACATATTGTATATGACCCGTCTCTCCCTATAGCTTACCCCTACTTTTTTCAGAATCGAACAGCTTGCACCATTTTATAGTGTCGAACGCTTTTTCCAGGTCGACAAATCCTATGAACGTGTCTTGATTTTTCTTTAGCCTTGCTTCCATTATTAGCCGTAACGTCAGAATTGCCTCTCTCGTCCCTTTACTTTTCCTAAAGCCAAACTGATCGTCACCTAGCGCATTCTCAATTTTCTTTTCCATTCTTCTGTATATTATTCTTGTAAGCAGCTTCGATGCATGAGCTGTTAATCTGATTGTGCGATAATTCTCGCACTTGTCAGCTCTTGCCGTCTTCGGAATTGTGTGGATGATGCTTTTCCGAAAGTCAGATGGTATATCGCCAGACTCATATATTCTACACACCAACGTGAATAGTCGTTTTGTTGCCACTTCCCCCAATGATTTTAGAAATTCTGATGGAATGTTATCTATCCCTTCTGCCTTGTTTGACCGTAAGTCCTCCAAAGCTCTTTTAAATTCCGATTCTAATACTGGATCCCCTATCTCTTCTAAATCGACTCCTGTTTCTTCTTCTATCACATCAGACAAATCTTCACCCTCACAGAGGCTTTCAATGTATTCTTTCCACCTATCTGCTCTCTCCTCTGCATTTAACAGTGGAATTCCCGTTGCACTCTTAATGTTACCACCGTTGTTTTTATTGTAACCGAAGGTTGTTTTGACTTTCCTGTATGCTAAGTCTGTCCTTCCAACAATCATATCTCTTTCGATGTCTTCACATTTTTCCTGCAGCCATTTCGTCTTAGCTTCCCTACGCTTCCTATTTATTTCATTCCTCAGCGACTTGTATTTCTGTATTCCTGATTTTCCCGGAACATGTTTGTACTTCCTCCTTTCATCAATCAACTGAAGTATTTCTTCTGTTCCCCTTGGTTTCTTCGCAGCTACCTTCTTTGTACCTACGTTTTCCTTCCTAACTTCTGTGATGTCCCTTTTTAGAGATGTCCATTCCTCTTCAACTGTACTGCCTACTGCGCTACTCCTTATTGCTGTATCTATAGCGTTAGAGAACTTCAAACGTATCTCGTCATTCCTTAGTACTTCCGTATCCCACTTCTTTGCGTATTGATTCTTCCTGACTAATGTCTTGAACTTCAGCCTTCTCTTCATCACTACTACACTCCTGGAAATGGAAAAAAGAACACATTGACACCGGTGTGTCAGACCCACCATACTTGCTCCGGACACTGCGAGAGGGCTGTACAAGCAATGATCACACGCACGGCACAGCGGACACACCAGGAACCGCGGTGTTGGCCGTCGAATGGCGCTAGCTGCGCAGCATTTATGCACCGCCGCCGTCAGTGTCAGCCACTTTGCCGTGGCATACGGAGCTCCATCACAGTCTTTAACACTGGTAGCATGCCGCGACAGCGTGGACGTGAACCGTATGTGCAGTTGACGGACTTTGAGCGAGGGCGTATAGTGGGCATGCGGGAGGCCAGGTGGACGTACCGCCGAATTGCTCAACACGTGGGGCGTGAGGTCTCCACAGTACATCGATGTTGTCGCCAGTGGTCGGCGGAAGGTGCACGTGCCCGTCGACCTGGGACCGGACCACAGCGACGCATGGATGCACGCCAAGACCGTAGGATCCTACGCAGTGCCGTAGGGGACCGCACCGCCACTTCCCAGCAAATTAGGGACACTGTTGCTCCTGGGGTATCGGCGAGGACCATTCGCAACCGTCTCCATGAAGCTGGGCTACGGTCCCGCACACCGTTAGGCCGTCTTCCGCTCACGCCCCAACATCGTGCAGCCCGCCTCCAGTGGTGTCGCGACAGGCGTGAATGGAGGGACGAATGGAGACGTGTCGTCTTCAGCGATGAGAGTCGCTTCTGCCTTGGTGCCAATGATGGTCGTATGCGTGTTTGGCGCCGTGCAGGTGAGCGCCACAATCAGGACTGCATACGACCGAGGCACACAGGGCCAACACCCGGCATCATGGTGTGGGGAGCGATCTCCTACACTGGCCGTACACCACTGGTGATCGTCGAGGGGACACTGAATAGTGCACGGTACATCCAAACCGTCATCGAACCCATCGTTCTACCATTCCTAGACCGGCAAGGGAACTTGCTGTTCCAACAGGACAATGCACGTCCGCATGTATCCCGTGCCACCCAACGTGCTCTAGAAGGTGTAAGTCAACTACCCTGGCCAGCAAGATCTCCGGATCTGTCCCCCATTGAGCATGTTTGGAACTGGATGAAGCGTCGTCTCACGCGGTCTGCACGTCCAGCACGAACGCTGGTCCAACTGAGGCGCCAGGTGGAAATGGCATGGCAAGCCGTTCCACAGGACTACATCCAGCATCTCTACGATCGTCTCCATGGGAGAATAGCAGCCTGCATTGCTGCGAAAGGTGGATATACACTGTACTAGTGCCGACATTGTGCATGCTCTGTTGCCTGTGTCTATGTGCCTGTGGTTCTGTCAGTGTGATCATGTGATGTATCTGACCCCAGGAATGTGTCAATAAAGTTTCCCCTTCCTGGGACAATGAATTCACGGTGTTCTTATTTCAATTTCCAGGAGTGTATATTGTGATCTGTGTCTATATCTGCTCCTGGGTACGTCTTACAATCCAGTATCTGATTTCGGAATCTGTCTGACCATGATGTAATCTAATTGAAATCTTCCCGTATCTCCCGGCCTTTTCCGAGTATACCTCCTCCTCTTGTGATTCTTGAACAGGGTATTCGCTATTACTAGCTGAAACTTGTTACAGAACTCAATTAGTCTTTCTCCTCTTTCATTCCTTGTGCCAAGCCCATATTCTCCTGTAACCTCTTCTTCTACTCCTTCCCCTACAACTGCATTCCAGTCGCCCATGACTATTAGATTTTCGTCACCCTTTACATACTGCATTACCCCTTCAATATCCTCATACACTTTCTCTAATTGTTCATCTTCAGCTTGCGACGTCGGCATGTATACCTGAACTACCGTTGTCGGTGTTGGTCTGCTGTCCATTCTGATTAGAACAACCCGGTCACTGAACTGTTCACAGTAACACACCCTCTGCCCTACCTTCCTATTCATAACGAATCCTACACCTGTTATACCAATCTTCTGCTGGTGTTGATATTACCCGATACTCATCTGACCAGAAATCCTTGTCTTCCTTCCACTTCACTTCACTGACCCCTATTATATCTAGGTTGAGCCTTTGCTGGTTATTGTTGTGTAAATGTAGTGCACACGTTGTGTAATAGAAATCCATGAGGCCAGTACGTATACGAGGGAGGACCCAAAAGTAACCGGAATCGTAATGATGCTCATCGTATACTTGTAGTAGCAGGTTGTGCCGCCATAGGGTTGTAGTAGGAGCTCTGCTGAGTCATTCTGCCACGTGGCATCACCCAACAGCGAAAAATGTGGATTCTTTGGCAGTTCTTTGAGTGTGCGTACAGTGCAGACGTGAAACGAGGAAATGGCTAGTTCTTACGAACAACTTGCGGCAGTGAAGTTTTGTTTCTTGCTCGTCAAGAACGCAGCAGAAACTGTTGCGATGCTCTTATTGAAACGCAAGTGTACGAATGGTTTTCTCGGTTTAAAAAGGGAGAAATGATGGTTGAAGATCAGCCCCGTTCCGGTCGACCTTCAACTGCTCGATGCGAAGACAACATCGACATAATACGTGATCTCATCAGTGAAGATCGACGCAGGACAATCGATCAACTCGAGAACTTGTCCGGGTTGTCCTGGAGCTCAATTCAGCGCTTCTTGACCATCGATTTGGGGATGCGAAGAGTGGCAGCAAAATTTGTGCCAAAGCTTCTTCCCGGAGATCAAAGGGATCGTAGCGTTCAAGCCTGTCTCGAAATGAAGGACGTGTTCAAAGATGATCCACATCTTTTCAACAAAATTATTACGTGTGATTAGTCATGGTGCTATGGGTACGATCTAGAAAGCAAACAACAGTCATCACAATGGAAGTCACCTGGCGCACCTCGACCAAAAAACGCTCGACAAGTGAACTGTTGATCTGTTTTTTTGACATCAAAGGGATCGTACACTCTGTCCCTGAAAACCAGACAGTAAACCAACAATTCGATTTGGAGGTTATGAAACGGCTTCGCAGAAGTTTGTCACGAAAACGTCCGGCTTTGTGGGATTCTGGCGTGTGGTCCCTGCATCACGACAATGCTCCCGCGCACACGGCTCTCAGCGTTCGCCAGTTTTTGGCCTCAACGAAGACAACTACCTTGACCCACGTGCCCTATTCGCCGGATATAGCACCCTCGGACTTCTTCCTATTCCCGAGGATGAAAAGAGACTTGAGAGGGAAGCGTTTTGCGGGTGTGGAAGACGTAAAACGCAATGTCATGAAAGTGCTAGCAGGTATCAAAGAGGACGAATTTAAAAGGTGCTTCGAACACTGGAATGAACGTTTGTAAAAGTGTACTAATGCTAATGGAGAGTACTTCGAAGGAGATTAAGGTTGTATTTGAAAATAATAAAGTACAAGCTTTCTAGAAAGGAATTCCGGTTATTTTTGGGTCCCACCTTGTACATGGTACGTGTTGTAATGCACCTAGGGTTGGATATCACAAATCAGTGTGCATGGGAACCTGAAGATGACACTAATGTAGTGTGGAAAATAGCCGAGTAATTAATATATTTTTAAAAGGTATGGCTGTTGGCATTTCTTATTTACAATAAGACAAGCAGTAAGTGCACACGTAAATAATGTTTATTGGTTAAACCGGTATCGTCACGTCAGTTATTTTAAGTTCTCTAGTAAGAGCCGTGAGGAGACAGTCACTTCTGCTAGGTTGTGACGCAGTCATCGGCAAAGGCGTAATGTCAGCTACTGACAATGACTTCAATGTCGAAACCGGCTTAGCCAATAATCAATATTTGTGTTATTATTTGCTGATAACATCGGTTCTAAAATTTAGTAAGCTTACGGACGCTTCACACCAACTACATGCCAGATGTGGGTCAAGATTCTGGTCGTACGAAAGGCAAATTCCAAGCTCAGATAAACTGTGAAAATCAAAAGGAATATTGGGTGCGAAAGAAATCGCTAAAAAATTCTGATGCAAAAGATTCTTGGGGTTTGGTCGAATTTATGGGACTCTTGAGGGAATTGTTTTATAGAACAACCGTACGTTTCGACACAGGGTCGATTAATCAGTGTAGCTGTGTCATATAAATGCTCAAGAACGAAGGGCGGTCATTACGTAGTGCAGCACATTTTTACTTTTTACTGTAAGTAGGTTTGTTTTATTCAAGATTCAGTACTCCATATTATTGCCCACACTTTTGGATACAAAAGCCTATTTTCTAACATAATTTCCGTTCAATGCGACTGCCTTATGGCACATTATTGGGAGGGCCTTTGTGTCCGTAGTTTACCAATCAAGTGGTCGATGTCCGAGCCAACGTCTTACTGCATCACTACTTCCCCATTATCCACGTGCTGCATTCCACAAAGTGCATCCTTCATTGGGCCAAACAGATGGAAATTGGAAGGTGCGAGATTCTGGCTGTAGGCTGGATGGGGAAGAACAGTCCAAGGAAATTTTCAGAGCTACTATCGGGTGCGCAGAACTGTAGGAGGCCTTGCGTTGCGGTTCTGACGAAGAAGTCTGTTTGCGTTTATGTGGCGACGAAGCCACTGAAGTTTCTTGAGTTTTTTGTGGGTAATACAAGACACTTCAGAGTTGATAGTTGCACCATGAGGGAGGACATCAGACAGAACAACCCCTTCACAGTCCCAGAAGGCCGCCGCCATGACCTTACTTGCTGAGGGTTCGGCTTTGGACTTTGTCTTCGGATGAGGGATGGTGTGGCCCCATTGCATGGATTGCCGATTTGCTGGAAGTGATGAACCCATGTTTCGTCATTTGTGATGATATTTAACAAAAATGTCACGATCAGTCTCGTAACGCGCAAGCAGTTCCCCACAGACTGTACTTCGTTGCTGTTTATGGTCTCCTGTTAGACACCCGCGGAACACACCGAGCACAAACCTATGAGTACTCCAACTGGTGGACGAATGTGTCAGCACTACCAACAGAGACGTCCATTAAGCAGTGAGGTGTTCGATTGTGATTCGTCGCTTGCCTCAAAGTGTCCACTTTCCACTATCGTAAGAGTCGCGTCTGTGTGCAGCTAGCCGACATGTAGGAGATCAGACAGGTCTGCACGACCTTGTTGCAATTATGATAGTCGCCTCGTCCAAAGGCTCACCGTGCTTTTGTCCACTATCAAGACTCCGTAGATATTCTACAAGCACTTATGAACATCTACGATGTTCTGGTCATCTGCCAAAAGAAACTCAATAACAGTTGTATGCTTGAAACGCACCTCCGTTACAGACATCATAGACTACTAATAGCGACGCCACTTATCGAAACTTCATGAAACTATACGGGAATATTCCACGATGTTCCACAGCAAATTCCCCATTTTTTCAACCTAAACTGATCCAGAAAGAAATGTGTTGGATTACTTATTGAATGCCCTTGGTAACTGATGTGGGAAACATGTTGTACATGGCGCAGAGCCTTAGTCACAAAATACCGTTAGTATGTGTTCTACAACAAACATATATAGTATTACATACTTCACCTTACCATTCATTTAAGGATAATGAGCGTATTTTGAGAGTGGGTAGGTCATTTGCGATAAGTTCTTATGGGACCAAACTGCTGAGATCGTCCGTCTCTAGCATTACGCACTGCTTAATCTAACTTAAACTAACTTACGCTAAGGACAACACACACACCCATGCCCAAGGGAGGACTCGAACCTCCGACGAGGGGAGCCGCGCGAACACAAACAGCAGTTGACCGGCGTTGCCTGGTGAAACGTTGTTGTGATGCCTCGTGTAAGGAGGAAAAATGCGTACGATCACGTTTCCGACTTTGATAAACGTCGGATTGTAGCCTACCGCGATTGCGGTTTATCGTATCGCGACATTGCTGCTCGCGTTGGTCGAGATACAATGACTGTCAGCAGAATATGGAATCGGTGGGTTCAGGAGGGTAAAACGGAACGCCGTGCTGGATCCCAACGGCCTCGTATCGCTAGGAGTCGAGATGACAGGCATCTTATCCGCATGGCTGTAACGGATCGTACAGCCACGTCTCGATCCCTGAGTCAACAGATGGGGACGTTTGCAAGACGACAACCATCTGCACGAACAGTTCGACGACGTTTGCAGCATCATGGGCTATCAGCTCGGAGACCATGGCTGCGGTTACCCTTGACGCAGCATCACAGACAGGAACGCCAGCGATGGTGTAGTCAACGACGAACCTGGGTGCACGAATGACAAACCGTCATTTTTTCCGATGAATCCAGGTTCTGTTTACAGCATCATGATGGTCGGATCTGTGTTTGGCGACATCGTGGTGAACGCACATTGGAAGCGCGTATTCGTCATTACCATACTGGCGTAGCACCCGGCGTGATGACGACCCGTGGCTCTACCCTTCATTCGATCCCTGCGAAACCCTACATTTCAGCAGGATAATGCACAACCGCATGTTGCATGTCCTGTGGGGGCCTTTCTGGATACAGAAAATGTTCCACTGATGCCCTGGCCAGCACATTCTCCAGACCTCTCACCAATTGAAAACGTCTGGTCAATGGTGGCCGAGCAACTGGCTCGTCACAATACGCCAGTCACTACTCTTGATGAACTGTGGTATGGTGTTGAAGCTGTATGGGCAGCTGTACCTGTATACGCCATCCAAGCTCTGTTTGACTCAATATCCAGGCGTATCAAGGCCGTTATTACGGCCAGAGGTCGTTGTTCTGGGTACTGATTTCTCAGGATCTACGCACCCAAATTGCATGACAATGTAATCACATGTCAGTTCTAATATAATATATTTTTCCAGTGAATACCCGTTTATCATCTGCATTTCTTCTTGATGTAGCAGCTTTAATGGCTAGTAGTGTATTTCCATCGCACGATTTGAGGACAGAAGAAAGAAGGAAAGGGGCGGGGAGGAGGGGGAAGCGAAAGAGACTGAGAAGTGAATATGATATGGTATATACTCTACACCAAGCATCCTGTTATGGTTGCGAAGCACATCTGTAGATCCAATAATCGTTACAACTTACACTGACGAGCCCAAAAATTATGACCACTGCTCATAGTGAAACTCAGTGCCAATTTGTGGTATTAGGGGCATACGATGCAGCATTGGAAGTATACAGGGTGGTTGAAAATACCTGTCACAGGCTTCTAGGTGTCCTAGAGGGACTTAGTGAATTATTTATTTATTTATTTACAAGTCAAGTTCCGTAGGACCAAATTGAGGAGAAAACCTCCAAGATCATGGAACGTGTCAGTACATGAAATTACAACATAAAAGTAAGAACAGATAAAAATAAAATGTTTATGAATCCATAAAAACTCAAGCCATAAGAATCTCTTGTCCGGAAATGAACCGTTTGGGCGGGACATCTGTTTGAGGATCGGATCACTTTCAAATCCCCCGCATCCCGTGGTACGAAAGCGGAGATCGTGAACTCTGACCTGTTTGCTGTATGAGACCACGGCGTCTTCAAAGTCAGGAATGGAGTGCGCCCGTGGAGCACCGCAGCCAACCTACTAATTTCGAATGTACCAGTTGTTCGTATTCGTTTTGTATATGGTGGAAGATGTTATGTGACTTCACAATTACAACAGGGACTGAAGACGGCCCTCAAAAATGGTTCAAATGGTTCTGAGCATTATGGGACTTAACATCTGTGGTCATCAGTCCCCTAGAACTTAGAACTACTTAAACCTAACTAACCTAAGGACATCACACACATCCATGCCCGAGGCAGGATTCGAACCTGCGACCGTAGCAGTCGCGCGGTTCCGGACTGCGCGCCTAGAACCGCTAGACCACCGCGGCCGTTAGACGGCCCTCTCTTCTCAGCTTGTGTCTTTCTGAGAAGCGTGAGATTTTAGTAAGCCGGTCTTCAAACTTATTTTATATGCAAATGATTCCTTTCCGGACAGGTGTTCCTCATTAAAACGTCTCTACTAATTCCTCTCTACAACCCCTACAAGCCTGCAACAGAAATTTTTAATCAAATTTATAGCAGAGTAGAGACGAATAAGGGATAATTATAGTGACGATGCGGCCGCAAGCTGGAAAATCGACTGATTTGAAGAATTTTGACACACAGCAGATTCCAGAATTTTCATCATGAATTCTTTACACTATTAAAACATTATTTATTGCAATTGCAATTTTGACGCGTGGTCGTTTTCAAGCATTTCACAAACGACGTGATACCGATTCCATATACAGCATATTTAGACTCCACAGCTCACACTCTTCCTACATTTACATCTTTGACGATTTTGTGATACATTTATCACGTCAGCCTCACGAAATTTAAACTTGAGGGTTTATATCACTATTTCACCAGCTTTCTAACGACTATGTTATTTGTAACAGCTGATAAATTGATAACATGACATGCAACTGCCCTTACACAACAGGTCACAGCTCTTATTATTACAACATTCCACGTAAGTAGATTCCAAATTTTCACTATCAACGTATGTCAGTTTCATAATTACATGCAGTGTATTTGATGATTGATTGCTTTCAGAATGCTTGAAAATGACCACCTGTCGAAATTGCAATCGCAATAAGTAATGTTTTAACAGCCTAAAGCGAAAAGACGCCGTTTAAAAAGATCAGAATGTTATGACATGGAGTCTGAAAATGAGCATCTCCGAAACGGCGATGTCACTTGGTTGTTTGCGTGCAGCTGCCGTAAGCATGTATGGACAGTGATTCAGGTGTAGTGAAACCAGAAGTGGACGACTAGTTGCTGGACATCCACACCTCATCACGAAACTTGGAAGTCGGAGGCTTGACCGCTCTGTAAAGCAGGATAGACGACGATACCTCTCATATTTGACACCGTATTACAATGCTAGTGCGTCTCGCAACACAGCATTCAACGCGCATTCTTGAAGTTGGGGCTCCACAGTAAACTATTCCGAGGTGATGACCCAACGATATTGTCGATTACGATTGCAGCGGGCACAACCTTGTCGATGCTGGACCGTGAATGAATGGAATATGTGGCCTGATCTTATGAATATTGTTTCTTGTTAAACAGTGTACGGATGACTCGTTGACCAGGAGAACAGCTGCTCGAAACTTGCACCTTGCTTGGGAGACAGCCATTTTTGGGGGGAGGAGGAGTTAGGGGGGAGTAGTTTTATGCTACGTGCGACATTTACCTGGGCATCCAAGGAGCCTGTGGTTGTAATAGAAACACCGTGGCAGCTGTAGACCACGTGAACATTATTGCGTACCATCTGTATACTTTCATGTTACACATCTTGCACGAAGGCGATGACACTTCGCAGCGTGTTAACTGGCCGTGTCAAAAGGGCAGAATCGTCCTAAAGTCTTTGAGGATGATAGTTAAATGTTAGTCTTGGCCACCAAATCGGCCTGATCTGAACACGATGAGACACATCTGGGACGCTATCGGGTGCCAGATCTCCGCCAACAACACACCGGTCAGTAATTTACTGGATTTGCCTGATCTGCGAGTAGATAATTGCTGGCATATAACTCTGGAAAACTACCATGGATCTTTCGAAACCATCCGATGCACAATCACTCGTGCACTGCGATCCAGTGCACCTTGAAGCAGATGGTCATCGTTACAGCGCGGAAGTGCCGTATTACATATGTCTGAGAAGGCTGTGCGCAAAATCGTGGTTTGGGCTGTGAGGAGGAGTGAAGGGGCAGATTTCTTGGTGCTCGGCTCCTATTTTATCTAGAAAGATAGGGTAAAAAGATTTTGGTCTAGCCCAGACCAGCGATCATTTGTATAGCCATTCGAAAATGTCTTATTGTAACTACGCTGCACTATATTAAGCAAGGCTTGAATGATGAAACAGAGAAGGAAAACTGCGAATCGATTAATTACTTTCGTAAAAAATTTTAATTGGGCTGAAATAAATGCTCGGCTAATTGCACCTTTTGCATGTACACCGTTGAAACTGCCACCCTTAAATAACTCTGGGCTGGAGCAAGAATGATGTTTCAAATTTGGTCCACCAGTGTATCGGACCTTGCTTTGGAAAAAAATCTTGCTTCGTTTGGATTTTACGTGTGTAAGGTTACGCGTATTTAGTACCAGATAAGAAGAACTCGTTGTATGGCTAAACGCTAGCGGGCCCAGGACTCGTGGCGCGTCGTGGCAGTTCCAGCTTCCTGCTAGGTGACCGGTACGAACGAGTCGAGGTACAAAGAGCAGCAGGCGGGAAATAGGGTAAATCCCGAAGCTGGGAATTTGGACGGCTGTTTCTCGCATGGCCTTTAAGCAGGAGTGTCAGAGAATCTTAAAGTTGGCCAAGTTACAGCTCCGTGAACTTCGACAATAAATCACAGTTACATGTTAATACGAATTTGACTACATCTGAGGTCTCAGAAAAATGAGGCGCATTAGAAGTTAATATTTCACAGTGAATAAACATTTACACAACGAACCTCTCATTTAATTTTTAATAGCTTCATGCGATTTCAACACTCGATATCTCATATAATAGCATTGTACTATGTTTATCATCCCTGAAAGCTATGTTTCTGTATCTATTTTATTTATTGATTTATAACGTCTTTTGTATCTTTTTTATTGCGAAAATGTCTGTCAGAACATCGTGTTCTCCACCTTTAGACAGCTAGTGAAATAGAGCATGAAAACCTCACATGTTGTCGTACTTGTGTTCTTGTTTAATGAACTGTTACCTATTTTGCCAGTAACTTTATTTAAATGTTGATTGAAAGAGCTGTTAATATCTATACTAATTTAAAAGTGGTCAGTCGCATGTTTTAGATGACACCACAATTGAAAATAGAATCAAAAGATGTCTCTGTCAAGAAAGCATAAATAATTGGTTAATTAACGTATAAAGACAATCTGTGCCATTTATCGTCAGCTCATCTGCACAAGAATACAAGCTTATTTGTTTATGGAAAAAAGTTTGTTTATAGGCCTAATTATTGTAAATTATCTGGGTGTAGCAGAATGATTATAATTAACATTTCTTTATTCAAAAATGGCTCTGAGCACTATGGCACTTAACATCTATGGTCATCAGTCCCCTAGAACTTAGAACTACTTAAACCTAACTAACGTAAGGGCATCACACAACACCCAGTCATCACGAACCAGAGAAAATCCCTGACCCCGCCGGGAATCGAATCCGGGAACCCGGGCGTGGGAAGCGAGAACGCTACCGCACGACCACAAGCTGCGGACATTTCTTTATTCAAATATTGTTGTAACATACAACTTTAGTGCAGGAAAGTGGTCAAGATGAATCAGATCATGATTGTAGAGCTTAAGGACGATGTATTTTTGGCGGGGATGGCCTTCAGCCAATGGAGGAGCAGACACTAGCAGAACACTACGGCAGTCAAGTAGACACGGGAACTTTTCGAGTGACGAGCTCAAGGGAGCGATGCTGGACACTTTGTGGTGAGTTCAGGAAGAAGGCAGAGCTGTCAAGAGTAACGTGCTCGATTCAGTCGTATAGGTGATTGTTTCTGGGCGGTGCAAGACAACTACAGTACTCTAACGCTTGCAGAGATTAATATCTCGAGAGGTCTGAACGTGTTCCAGAATAGGACTCTAAGTTTGCCTTTTGATTTATGGTACTGAGAATAGACAGAGTATGAGTTACTATTTTTCGTACCGCATGTGTTAACTTGTGAATCATCATGTTGAACTATGAACTACACTCCTGGAAATTGAAATAAGAACACCGTGAATTCATTGTCCCAGGAAGGGGAAACTTTATTGACACATTCCTGGGGTCAGATACATCACATGATCACACTGACAGAACCACAGGCACATAGGCACAGGCAACAGAGCATGCACAATGTCGGCACTAGTGCAGTGTGTATCCACCTTTCGCAGCAATGCAGGCTGCTATTCTTCCATGGAGACGATCGTGGAGATGCTGGATGTAGTCCTGTGGAACGGCTTGCCATGCCATTTCCACCTGGCGCCTCAGTTGGACCAGCGTTCGTGCTGGACGTGCAGACCGCGTGAGACGACGCTTCATCCAGTCCCAAACATGCTCAATGGGGGACAGATCCGGAGATCTTGCTGGCCAGGGTAGTTGACTTACACCCTCTAGAGCACATTGGGTGGCACGGGATACATGCGGACGTGCATTGTCCTGTTGGAACAGCAAGTTCCCTTGCCGGTCTAGGAATGGTAGAACGATGGGTTCGATGACGGTTTGGATGTATCGTGCACTATTCAGTGTCCCCTCGACGATCACCAGTGGTGTACGGCCAGTGTAGGAGATCGCTCCCCACACCATGATGCCGGGTGTTGGCCCTGTGTGCCTCGGTCGTATGCAGTCCTGATTGTGGCGCTCACCTGCTCGGCGCCAAACACGCATACGACCATCATTGGCACCAAGGCAGAAGCGACTCTCATCGCTGAAGACGACACGTCTCCATTCGTCCCTCCATTCACGCCTGTCGCGACACCACTGGAGGCGGGCTGCACGATGTTGGGGCGTGAGCGGAAGACGGCCTAACGGTGTGTGGGACCGTAGCCCAGCTCCATGGAGACGGTTGCGAATGGTCCTCGCCGATACCCCAGGAGCAACAGTGTCCCCAATTTGCTGGGAAGTGGCGGTGCGGTCCCCTACGGCACTGCGTAGGATCCTACGGTCTTGGCGTGCATCCGTGCGTCGCTGCGGTTCGGTCCCAGGTCGACGGGCACGTGCACCTTCCGCCGACCACTGGCGACAACATCGATGTACTGTGGAGACCTCACGCCCCACGTGTTGAGCAATTCGGCGGTACATCCACCCGGCCTCCCGCATGCCCACTATACGCCCTCGCTCAAAGTCCGTCAGCTGCACATACGGTTCACGTCCACGCTGTCGCGGCATGCTACCAGTGTTAAAGACTGCGATGGAGCTCCGTATGCCACGGCAAACTGGCTGACACTGACGGCGGCGGTGCACATATTCTGCGCAGCTAGCGCCATTCGACGGCCAACACCGCGGTTCCTGGTGTGTCCGTTGTGCCGTGCGTGTGATCATTGCTTGTACAGCCCTCTCGCAGTGTCCGGAGCAAGTATGGTGGGTCTGACACACCGGTGTCAATGTGTTCTTTTTTCCATTTCCAGGAGTGTATTTTGAGCTGGTGAATCTTTCCTGTATTGTGATCACGAATTGGACTTAGCTTTCGCTATTCTTTAATGACTATTTAGTTTGGGGATTTTGCTACCATTCTGGTATCGCTGTCAACATAACTTTACTGCATTTGATAAGGCTAGTTTCTGTCTGTATTTTAACTGAATATCGTAGGACCACTTTCCGTTCATTTGATATGTCCTTTCTTGAATAAACATTATTCAAGAGGTCACACCAATATTTAAGAAAGGTTGTAGGAGTAATCCACTAAATTACAGGCCAATATCGTTAACGTCGATAGGCAGCAGGGTTTTAGAACATATATTGTGTTCAAACTTTATGAATTACCTCGACGAAAACGGTCTATTGACACAGTCAATTCCGCACTTACGTTTAGTGAAAAAAATACGAGCTTACGGAATATCGGACCAGGTTTGTGATTGGATTCAGGATTTCCTAGAAGAAAGAACACAACATGTCATTCTTAACGGTTCAAAATCTGCAGATGTAGAGGTAATTTCGGGAGTACCGCAGGGAAGCGTGATAGGACCTTTATTGTTTACAATATACATAAATGACTTAGTTGACAACATCGGTAGCTCCGTGAGGCTATTTGCAGATGACACGGTTGTCTACAAGAAAGTAGCAACATCAGAAGACTCGTACGTACTCCAGGAGGACCTGCAGAGGATTAATGCATGGTGCGACAGCTGGCAGCTTTCCCTAAACGTAGATAAATGTAATATAATGCGCATACATAGGGGCAGAAAACCATTCCAGTACGATTATGCCATAGGTGGTAAATCATTGGAAGCGGTAACGACCGTAAAATACTTAGGAGTTACTATCCGGAGCGATCTGAAGTGGAATGATCACATAAAACAAATAGTGGGAAAAGCAGGCGCCAGGTTGAGATTCATAGGAAGAATTCTAAGAAAATGTGACTCATCGACGAAAGAAGTAGCTTACAAAACGCTTGTTCGTCCGATTCTTGAGTATTGCTCATCAGTATGGGACCCTTACCAGGTTGGATTAATAGAAGAGATAGACATGATCCAGCGAAAAGCAGCGCGATTCGTCATGGGGACATTTAGTCAGCGCGAGAGCGTTACGGAGATGCTGAACAAGCTCCAGTGGCGGACACTTCAAGAAAGGCGTTACGCAATACGGAGAGGTTTATTATCGAAATTACGAGAGAGCACATTCCGGGAAGAGATGGGCAACATATTACTACCGCCCACATATATCTCGCGTAATGATCACAACGAAAAGATCCGAGAAATTAGAGCAAATACGGAGACTTACAAGCAGTCGTTCTTCCCACGCACAATTCGTGAATTGAACAGGGAAGGGGGGATCAGATAGTGGTACAATAAGTACCCTCCGCCACACACCGTAAGGTGGCTCGCGGAGTATAGATGTAGATGTAGATGTAGATGATTTAGAAAATATTGTTCCCGTGAAACGCAACTAGCTCTTTATTCACATGAAGTGTTGAGTGCTATTGACAAGGGAATTCATATCGATTCCGTACTTTTGGATTTCCGAAAGGCTTTTGACACTGTACCACACAAGTGGCTCGTAGTGAAATTGCGTGCTTATGGAGTATCGTCTCAGTTATGTGACTGGATTTGTGATTTCCTGTCAGAGAGGTCACAGCTCGTAGTAACTGAGGGAAAGTCATCGAGTAAAAGAGAAGTGACTTCTGGTGTTTCCCAAGGTAGTGTAATAGGCCCTTTGCTGTTCCTTATCTATATAACCGATTTTGGAGACAACCTGAGCAGCCGTCTTGCAGCCGTTGTTTGCAGATGGCGCTGTCGTTTATCGACTAATAAAGTCATCACAAGATCAAAACAAACTGCAAAACGATTTAGAAAAAAATATCTAAATGGTGCGAAAAGTGCCAGTTAACCCTAAATAGCGGAAAGTGTTAGGCCATCCACATGAGTGCTAAAAGGAACTCGTTAAACTTCGGTTACACGATAAATCAGTCTAATCTAAAAGCCGTTAATTCAACTAAACACCTAGATATTACAAATACGAACAACCTAAATTGGAAGGAACACATAGAAAATGTTGTGGGGAATGCTAACCAAAGACTATGTTTTATTGGCAGGACGCAGGCCTACTAAGGAGACTGCCTACACTACGCTTGTCCGTCCTCTTTTAGAATACTGTTGCGCAGTGTGGAATCCATACCAGATAGGACTGATGGAGTACATCGAAAAAGTTCAACGGAAGGCAGCACGTTTTGTATCATCGCGAAGTAAGGGGAGAGTGTCACAGAAATGGTACAGGATTTGGGCTGGAAATCATTAAAAGAAAGACGTTTCTCGTTGCGACGGAATCTTCTCACGAAATTCCAATCACCAACTTTCTCCTCCGAATGCCAAAATATTTTGTTGACAGCGACCCGCATAGGGAGGAATAATCACCACGATAAAATAAGAGAAATCAGAGCTCGTACGGAAAGATATAAGTGTTCATTCTTTCCGCGCGCTATACGAGATTGGAATAACAGAGAAATGTGAAGGTGGTTCGATGAACCCTCTGCCAGGCACCTGAATGTGATTTGCAGAGTATCATTGTAGATGTAGATGTAGATGTAATTCTCTGTGGTCGAAATCAGTTACAGACGTTGTAAAAGGACCACTGTTATTAAATTAATCATTTATCTTGCATTTTATATTTCTGTATAATTTATTAATTCGCAATTCTAGCCAATGCACAGTCTATTTGACTGCAGGATCGCAGCGTCAGGTTATTACTTGCAGTGAACTAGCTGCGGAGCAGGAAAGCAATGTGTATGGCTCTAACCTACGACTACATCGAGCTATTCTTTTTAAACAGGACCGTGCACAGCCCAAGCACCTAAAGTGCGAGCAACTGCAGGTAAAAACGCATCTGGTCTGCTCAATTTGTATGCCGTTAGGAAGAGCAACTAAATAAGCAGTAACCATTAGATGCGGTTGCATGTGGAAAAAAAAACAGGTTGTTTGGGAGGTTTTTGAAGCGCGCCACTTCTATACTTTAAAGTTGTACGAATCGATTCAAACTTTGCACGCAGGTAGATAAATGGATAAAGTTTTCAAGCATCTGTTTTCACCCAATAATCTGTCGGGATACGATGGTTTAATTTCAAGCTGAGCGCAGCACGTAAAATTCGTTCTCACGCGAATTTAACTCGCGGAAATGGTTTAACATGAATCAAATAAGTAAAAAAGGTGCATTATTACGGTGAAATTTAAAGCTAGCTTTCGGAAATTCATCTTCAGCCTGCTTTTATGAGCTAATAACACGTTTTTATGTGGTTTTTTATGCGCGCCTCTTTTATGTTTCGGTATTGCGTACCGGTTCGAAGTTTGTAAGAAGTTAGACAAATACATGTAATTCATAGTCGTCCTGTTGTTTAATGTAAGTTATATCCTTTACTGCGATAGAAACAACATACTACGGCTCAGTTTTCGCCCATTCTAGACAAATCTACATCGGGTGTAAACCTATGGGACTCTAATGTCAAAATTATGGTAGAGTAAAAGCTGAGAACCAGAATGATATATGGCCATATCATTGCACAGAAAAAGGCGAATATATCCTGGGCAGAATTAGGGATGTAAGAGAAGGGAACTTGCTTTTTGATTTATCTGCCAGCTTCAAAGACAATTAAATCAAAACACCTTGACATATTCGCACTTTCTTAAAAGTCAACCTTGCTCCCCAGGTACAGTGAGGGCACTTAAGACTACCCCCTGTTACATGTAAGGTGAGAGATGTAAGAACAAATAGACACAAATTTATGTGCTTCTAGAGAATGGGATGCACCTACGATATAAACTATTCGAGAGGGTGGGTTGGAGCATATGTTACAGGAGGTACCCCAGAGTGGGGCTTCCTGCATCCTAAACTTTAATAACATGTTGTGTCATATTGCACAACATGACAAGTGCCATACTGGATGACATGACGCTGTGTATTATGTTACTTCACTTGAGACGATGCGTTATATTACATGACATTGGTACTAATACTAACAAGTAAAAATCGCAAATACATTTTGTTTTCAATGTCCTTCAAGCTACCAGGCAAGGTGGAAAGCTATTTCCGTTCTGTTACATCCCAACTCTACCCAGGATATTTCGCCTTTCTTCGGTGCTACGAGAGGACCAACTTCACTCTGGTAATATTTTAGTTCATTGGTGTATAAACAGTAAAGAGAACGCACTATTTTATTTTACCGCAAAAAGTACATTCCGTTAATTCCTGATGATCTTCTGCACTGGATTTGTTCTGCGCCACTCATTTCCCCAAAATAAACAGTTGAGTTCATTTTAAATTAAAAATGTGTCACAGTGGACAAGTCTAAAATATTGTCTTTTAAATCAATTTGATAACCACGCTTCCGAAATCTCTGTAATTCTGAGGCGGATGATCCTACTTTGGCCAACACGTGACTGGTCGAGCTATGCTGTGTATGGCTTACTGTTAACATGACGCTTAGCTCATGTCACTAGATGTCAAACAGTGAAAAGAAAATGTACGTAAATGACATGAGGAAATGTTATCATGTGGACTGGCAGAGAATGTTGTACACAAAGCCACATTCGCCAAAAGCCATAAGCGCTGCATTTCGACAACGGATGAAAACACTGCACAAATTAGTATTAAGTACGTTATACGACTAAACAGTTCCCTTTTCTTTAGATGTACTCCTAGGCACAAGAGTTGTAATTTTGTGTAGGTGTATTTCGCTCCTAACTACAAAAAAGCTGACTATGCTGCAGACCAACTTCTTACTGACAATGGAACGTTTGTAGACTAAAAGCCGCTTTTAAAAGCGCCGATACGGCTTCCCTTTTACAGAGAATGAGCTCCTGTGAATAAAAGCCGTATTAAACATGGCACTGTTGTTGAATATTCGGAAGATGAGTCCCCACTCGTGCACAAGAGTATCTCACTTTTATGAAGCACTGGTTTTTCTTGGCCCCGCAACAAAGAACTTTCAATAACTGCGCTTACATGACAGACAATATACGTGCAAAGAGGATTACAAAATATATTCGGGAGATCTGTAGCGTCGAGTGACAACTAAATCCTGATTAGTCTGAAAAACTGTTTTTAAGAATCCCATAGTCGTTTCAAACGGCGCACAAAGACGGTGAAAGATACGTATTTTATGAATAAAATTCAATTCACTATCTATGTCTATTTCTTTAGGTTTTTATTTCCGATGCTTACTTCGTAGCTAAAACTCCATCATCATGGACTCCAAGATTCGTTAGTGGCTGTTGCCTACTAACTGTTAAAACAGTTGTTATGCACATGATAAACATATGAGCACTAGTAAAAAATCACAGTGCTGTCAAATACCTGCACACTGTGACAATCCGCTTCACTGATGGACCATGGTGTTCTTTGTTTTTCATTGGACATACACTGTCAAGAAACTGAAGTATGAAGACGCTGGAAATAAACATTCTATTTGACAAAAGATATTCGCTTTAACTAGTTGTACTCTATAGATATAATACATTGGAGAACTGAGGTTGCTATCAGAGAGAATAACTTCCTTACTACTACGAGATAAAATGACAATCATAATGAAATGCAGTACAGAATATTTATATCATAGTTTTTTATTACAGGTTGATCTTGGAAGAAGTAGAAGAAAGTAAATTAAGTAAGAGCCTCCAGTGGATAGGATACTCTAAGTCAAAGTTCTTAGAAAATAATGGAAATGCCTTTGTTCTGGTTAAGTATGTTATTTGGTGCCTCAATATTTCTAAAAGTTCTAGAACGTCTAGTCTTTGGCAATTATTTTGTATATCTAAGATTTTTCAGTCGTTTTCAATATTGTCAACAGTTCGTTCAGTTTCAAGAAAATGGGCAACTGGAACTCATTTATCTGTGTACTGAAGGTAAAAAATTCAAGATCGTCGTTAAACCTCACTCCAAACGACATATCACCTCGATCTCTGTAGAAATGGTTGCTTTTTGGTAGTTGATTTCACATGTTCCAGAAAGTGTGAGCTTATTTTATGTGGAGTGTTTTGTGACTGGAGTGAGAGTTGAAGTTTAATGCGAAACTAATATTTATTTTGTGTTGTTCGTATATGTTATCGATGCTAAATGAGAGGCTGGCCACAAGTTACAGATAACAGTACATCTTTTAACAGGCGGTGGTGTGTATAATGTAAGCAGTTTGCCATTTTTTACAATTGTTTCATAAGGAATCTATTTTGTGTGAGATGTACCCATTGTTTGGCAGTTCGTTTAATAGCGCTTATATCTTGAAAACTAAATCCGCTAAAGACAACTATAACTTGACCACTCTGCTTATCAAGAAGCTGAAAATAGCAAGAGTGTGAGAGTGGATGAATAAAGCGGTTTTATTATGTGTGCGGTTTTATTTTTGGAACCGTTAAGATACTGATTTTTGTGTGTTCAATCAACTGTCGGTTATTTGAGCGTAAAAGCTTGACGCCGATTGTGCCTTCTTTAGTGTGTCCTAATGGTCAGCACACTTCTACAGTGATCAGACAGAGGGTATTTCAATTAAATTAAATTTAATTTAATCACACAATCCCATTCTGATGTGCCTAAGGGCCGATATTCGGACAATAAAGCCCTAAATTATGCACACACATATTGCACGCATGTATTAATGGCTTTACACTGCATTAATTATTCTTTCTTTATACTTCTCAAATGGATCTGCAAACTTTTAAAATACCCTGCTGGACTCTTTCAGAGGATTTCGCGATAGATGAATCAACAACCACAAAAAACGAAGTGTCAATTAAATTAATTTATTCGTTTACATACAAATCATGTTTGTCGTTCTGCAATCGTGACATTTTTTTTTCTGATGATGCTGAGCAACAGTCATACAATTATTTTTAAATGAACACACCGCCATTCGACTGTATTGTTCTTTATTTAAATACAACTCAGGTTTCGGTCTTTTATTCGATAGGCGATTCAGTGAGTGATGCGAAATGATTCACGCTATCACTTTTAGATTTTTTTAGAATGTACGTTTGGAGTACAGTACTGTCTGTAAGTGAATAATGGAATGTTGGAAAAACGGAAAAGATGAGAATCGAAGCATTTGAGATGTGGTGCTACACGTAAATATTTCTGGTAACATATGGAGTGAGGTGGCTCACCGAATATTAGGGGCAGGAAGATCAGTGTGATCAGACAAAAGGCAGGTTGATAGGGCTTTCATTATGCGAAATGATGGAGGATATTGGATGGAAGAGCTACTCTGGGGCGATGAGATTAGCTAAGGAAAGTCGTGGCGGGTCGCTTCAATCCATTCAGGAGACCGAAAACAATAAAAGGAATACCCTACATTTTAAAGCAGTTCCCGTTCTCTTACATAAAGGAAATGGTATTTTCAGTTAATTTTTATTGATCCTGTCGGTATATTTACGAAAATTTTCGGCGTATTTCCATCAATAGCCGTGTCTGATCGTATACTGACTGCACTATGAGGCGTTAACAGTTCTCTGCAGATCGATTAGTTAAACGGTTGCAGGTGTCCTTGCATTTTTTGCCATCTCTCTCTCTCTCTCTCTCTCTCTCTCGCCGGCTGTGGTGTGTGTGTGTGTGTGTGTGTGTGTGTGTGTGTGTGCGCGTGTGTGTGTGTGTGTGTGTGTGTGTGTGTGTGTGTGTGTATGTATGTGCGCGTATTCTCTTCATTCACTTACATTCTTAACATCATGTATATATTTCAGTAATGAACATGCTAGTCTTCCGATACGGGCTCAACGGATTAAAAATTTCCTGCATCCATGAAATCTCTCGTTCAGCACGTACCTAGGATCTTCAACTATCCACACTTGAAATGCAAACACACGCGTTGTTACTGAAAATACATCGTCATACATATTCCACGAGTCACGCGTCATCAATGAATAGATATCCTTCATAGGTCTGTTACGCCAATCGGAACAAGGGATTATCTATCATAGCAGGAATTATTAAATATCTATCATGCTGTACTACTCAATAGATCACAAAGTGCTTTCACGTAAGACACACCGGGCTGAGGATTTTCTGCAGCGAGATTTACCGTCAGCGGTAAGGTGGAAGCTAGGATTAAGTAATAAGTATATGAACATCTTCTACCCCTCCATCGGCATTAAATACTGTGATCTCACTAAATAAGAACGCGAGATTTAAAACAACAGTGCCACACGACAACATTACTACAGCTGGCTGAAGCCATACCCTGCCATATCATTTAGAGATGTAGTAACAAGTTAAAAAATGAAATAAAAAAGATTTTCCTTTCTTATAATCATTAACATGAAAAGCACCTTAAAATATTTAAAAAATTCTGTAGTTTTAATTTCAAGTGCAGTGATAACTGCACTCGTTGTACGTTTGAGGTTCATCACGGTCATTAGCTTTAAATTCCCGTTCCGCTACATCGATTTACCCTAACAGGCATCCAAACACTGTTGCACCACAAAGAGAAGGTCTCGCCTCGGACAAATACGCCCAATTAGTACAACACACGCTCAGGACATTCCGCTTGCACAGGACGGCGACGTAGTCCCTTTAGTTCCACCGGCTCATTGCTTCGGTAGTTTCATCATAGGTAGACACACAGCAGCTTACATTTAGAATTAAACAACTGAAATCCGGCAAGTGCGCAGTAATTGTCTCCTGTGGTTTCGGGACAGACTTTTTAATATAATAAATGTTCGTGACATCGCTTGTACTTTCTGCATTACGCTCAGTGATTCCACAACGATTTTTCTTTTTTCAATTTGGAAGTTTCAGTGAATATGCACTACCTGACAACAGAAGTGAATAGCCCTGTAGAGGAGGAGGAAACACAACGAAATGATATGTGATATTACAGCAGTGATTACAAAATCGAGTCATATTTACGAACAAACTGCAATATTAGCCGCCTTTTCAGAGTGACACGGCACCCCCCCCCCCCCCCTCTAGCCAGCATGCAAACAACCATTTTGTTTGTAGGGGTATCGTGAAGCTGTTCTCTCCTCTCCTGAGGTAAGGTGGCCCGCAGCTGCTGTAACAGGTCCTTAATATACTGGACACAGGCACTTGGACAGGGTCGATGTCCAAACTGCTCCCACACACGTTCTTTTGGAGACTGATCTAAAAATGGTTCAAATGGCTCTAAGCACTATGAGACTTAACATCTGAGGTCATCAGTCCCCTAGACTTAGAACTACTTAAACCTAACTAACCTAAGGACATCACACACATCCATGCCCGAGGCAGGATTCGAACCTGCGACCGTAGTAGCAGCGCGGTTCTGGACTGAAGCGGCCGGCGGAGACTGATCTGGGGATACTGTTCGTCACAGGAGTACCTCAGCATCATTCAGACAGTTCATCGAGATATGTACCATGTGTGGACGAGCATGTCCTTTTCTAAATATAAAACCACAGAGTCGCATGAGAGGCAACACATGAGACCGCAGGATGTCCGCGACCTACCGTTATACCGTCAGAATTCCCTCAATCACTTGCGGTCGTGACGTGAAGTCGTACCCACTGGCTTCCCACACCATGATGCGAGCGGTCACACCGATGTGCCTTTCCAAATCATTCGTAGACTGTGATCTCTTTCCAGATCGCAACCTTACTGGCGATTATGGGCCTTCAGAGTAGCGCCGAACCGCAATACAACAAAATGTGATCCCATTTGGCAGCAGCCCAAGCGTCCTAGCCACGAAACTACTCCAAACGCAGCCGTTTGCGTCGTGGCGTTAATGGGGGCCTACGCATGGTGCAATAATTCCCTATCCCAGTGCTGCGGGGCGGCACTCAAGTTGCAAGGAATCTGCTACTTGTTCCCAGATGGCAGGCACAGACAAGAAAGGGTTACGATGTGGTTGATGCATGATACGCCGATCATCCCTTGTGGTCTCAAACGTGGACAACCGAAATTTTGAGGTCGAGTATGCCCCCCCCCCCCCATCCAGTCCAACATCTGACCACTGTCACATGCGAATCTGGATTGCGCGATTGGTCCAGCAGGCCAAGTGGTTACCCACAGTGAGGCCGCGTTCAAACTCTGTCAGGTGCTGATAACGCTGTGTTGTGTGTTGCGTGCATAAGCGGCATCTCCGTGTCCTTCATGGTGATCTTGACACCCTCCACGCTGTCTATATGCCCTCCTAGACTTCGTAAGGAAGCTAAACACGAGCAGCACTAATACACATTTCTGGTCTTTCTACCAGTCACAAAGAATTGCAACTCCATTCATTTACATACTCGCTAATGGTATGTACGTGTACGAAGTTACACTATCATTCGACAATACCTTCTGGAAGCTTTAATTTCCAGGGCTCCGCCCTCAACAGGTAGAAACGGAATCCTTACAGGATCGCTTTGTTGTAACAAACTGAAATTCGTCCCACACTAAGGACTATGGACCCTTGACGATGTAAAACTTTTAAGCTTCTGCATCAATAGAATCAAAAGATACGGCCATTTACGTTGCCTATTACGTAACTTACTCATCAAAACCACACTCATCAAGACCTGTGGGGTACTTTCCATTGAGGTATAATCATGACAGTTAGCAGAAAGCGGGGTTCCACAGTACAAAAAAGCAAAAAGTTTGCAATTATATCACACGAAACAGTTTTTTTTTCATTTGTTATCCGTCTGTACGTCTGTCTGTCCATCTGTTAAAATTTTTTTCACAAGAGCCGGTAGACATATGAAGTTGAAATTTTTGTCACATACTAAGATCCGTTGGCGGTGTAAACTATTCAAGCTTCAAAGTCAATGCAATGAAAAGATACCGCCATTTATGTCAAATATTTTGACTCTCGCAAACTCACTCATCAAAATCTAATGAGTACTTACCATTCTCCTAGAACCATTACTTTGTCAATAAGCAAGTATTTACAGTATGATTAAAGGAAAAAATACTAAAATCCTTAACTTGTAATCATATCACACGAAAAAAGTATTTTTTTTTTCTGTCACGTTGTCCGACTGTCTGTCTGTCCGTGTGTTAAGATCCTTTTCTCTCAGGAACGAGTAGACGTATCTCTCTGAAATGTATGTCACATACTAGGGTTTACGATCCCTTGGCATTGTAAAAAATTGGAGCTTCTATGTTAATGCAAAACAAGACACAGCTATTTATGTCACGCATTTTGATCTCTTCCCCGTATGGATATCGATAAGAGGCAAAAATCTATCCCGAGATGGATGAACTGTCTACATACATTATTACCTTGCACCGAACCCTCGATGCACAAGTTCTACTCGCACTTATCCAGATTTTTTGCCTACCAGCCTGTTTTACAAAATGGAAAGTTTGTGGGCTGTAGCATTTTAGGTCTTGTCGTTCTATTGCTGAGGAACAATTTCAGCATTGTTCCAGTTTTCGAGAGTTGTTTTCTTTCGCTAACAATCTGTAAATAATTTGACATTTTCCTTGAGCATTACTTTACGCCCGGTTTTATGCATTTCTAAGAAACCTTATCTTTTCTAGGCGCGATTACTCATATCTTGAATGGCTTTACACACGTCTGACATAACCTCACGAAACTCACCAATATTATAATCAACTACGTGCGATATTAATGCAGGATTTGTATTGTACCAATATCTTAACAAATCTTTGATCCCCTTGCTCTTGATGACAAGTGGTGCCTATAAAAATAATTCTCTGTTCCGTGTTCTTCACACTCTTAATGTTTTCAATCATTTCTCATCATGATAAACATTCAAATAAAAGCAGTATTAATATTATATTATTATAAGAATGTCATGTTTATTAATGACAATCTTAAAACTAGTAAAGCGACCATTACTAAGACCAATTAAGGCGTCCTTATTGCTATTGCCAATGAGCAGCAATATATTATCAAGACACTGCCATTCTTGTCAGAAAACAACGTTACCAAATTTGCTAGTCAGACAAAAGATGCAAGCAGAGCTAAAATACTTATTGAAAGTGATGTCTTTACTATTTTCTGAGGGAGACAAGATGTGATGTTTTGTGCAGAAGCAGGCAGCTCCATTACTTGAGCACAAATTAAAACTCTTCAAAGAAGGACACCCCATTAGGCTTTGTATACAACCACGGCAATGCTCAATCAAGTTTTGAAGGCGTTTTATGCCTCTGTAGAAGGTTTTCCAGTTAGTAATAATTCTGCACAGATAAATGAGATCAAGGACAAGGCAATTTCATACATATCCCATCCTATATCATTGGAAATGAAAATGTATCTATTGGTGATGCCGCTCAGGCGATCAGACTCATCTTAGTCAAGTTCAAGAAATTATTGCAGCACGAAATTGTTTACTCCCAGTCTGACTTAAATATAACTGATTTTCATTTGACAGTAAATTTTCTTTGGAAAAAGACGGACTGGCTACAGGCTGTAGCATATTTAAGTGGACATTTTTATTAATTATCCAGAAAAGGGAATCTTCACTTAACACACAGCACAACTTAGGTAAAATCCTGTACTATATGTGCTATGTGGACAGTATGCTGTTTTTGATAGATGGAGGTGAAAGGGAGGTTATGCTGTAAATAAATTTACTGATTTGATCAATAAAACTGAACTGACAATCAAAAACAGAAAAACCATGAACTGCAATTCTTTGATCTAAATATCATGAAGGAAGGTGATATGGATGTCTTCAGCGTATACAAAAATCTGACACAATGGATATTTTGTCACACAATAATTGTTGTCATACACATGGCCAAAAACTGTTCACTGGGCTGCTTGCTATACAGAGCATTTAAAGTCACGGTGTGTAAATAGGATATAATGACTAAGGTAAACATTATACCATAGTGGTAAATTAACGTATAAGAAACAGACCATAAAGGTAAAAAAGGAATGCTGCAGAATGTTAAGAGGGTAACAATCTGTATTGTGATATTTTATCTCAGCAGTCCTTGTCATCATCTATATTAGTAGATGGGGTTCTTGGAACCTAGGAACCTATTACAGCTTCAGCTTCTTAGTTCCGTCATTTCCTGAACTAACCCGTGCTTTTTATTTCTTTGGATGTATATTGCAAAGCTCTTTCAGGATATTTTCCTTGTTGCATTCCGTTTATAAGTCCCTTCAATTTCTATTTATATGTGTCAATTTTTCTGTTATTGCAAATATTTTCAGCTCATTTCTAATAACTTCGTTTCTTTGTATACCTTCTAGTTTACATACTTTTACAGATCATTGAGCACACTGGACTCGCATTCGGGAGGACGACGGTTCAATCCCGTCTCCAGCCATCCTGATTTAGGTTTTCCGTGATTTCCCTAAATCGCTTCAGGCAAATGCCAGGATGGTTCCTTTGAAAGGGCACGGCCAATTTCCTTCCCAATCCTTCCCTAACCCGAGCATGAGCTCCGTCGCTAATGACCTCGTTGTCGACGGGACGTTAAACACTAGCCACCACCACCACCATCACCACAGATCATTGAAATTTCATTGCTGTCATCACTATTTGATTTATATATTTCTTGTTTGCTATCGAGACCTCTGATCCATAAAGCAGCAATGGAACATCTGGTATTTCATAGGAGTTCAGTTATGTTTGTTTGGTTGCCTTTTTTAACGTTCTTTTTATTGTCCCATAGACTCACTTATTCCTTGCTTCTTTAGCATAATTAATGGAGTGTCACAGCACAATAATGAAAATGATTTATTTCTTTAATTATTTTGCTATCCATCACTATTTTTAATCGCACCTGATACATTACTCAGATTGCAAGTACTTTTTTTCTTTTCTGCAGACATGAAATTATAATTTTGACAAATTTCGTTAAATTTAAAAATATTTCTATTTAATTCTTCGTCAGAAGTGATTGTTATAGTCTGATCAGCATACACTATTTCTTTTTGGTAATGGTCCTTATGTAGTTCTACTGTATTGTTATTTATTGTTTCCTTGCTCCATTTTTCAGTTATGTGAGTTACATTTAAATTGAATAAATGTGAAGAACGTCTACAACATCAACTTCTTTCTGAGTTATAATGTAATTATTAGCTGTTGTATTCCTTGTTTTCATCATAAATTTAGTTTCATTGTAGAGGATATTTATGGTTGATAAAAGCTCTCACAGAATTCCATCATTTTCATCAGCGTTGTGCACTGTTTCACCTGTCGAACGTATTATGTTTGTTTATTACAAAATTCTATTCTTTTATTTATCAGTATCTTCAGTGTAACTATATTATTGATTATCGTTCTTCCTACTGTAAATACACATTGATCCTCAGTTATAATTCATTCTCCTGTTGATCTTGACCTTAGAGTTAAATTTTTTGCAAATACTGCATACCCAGCTGTTATAACACTTACTCCCCTATAATTAGCAAAGTCTCTTCGATCTCTTCTCTAAAAAATTGAGTATACAACAACAGTTGACTAGATTTTTGCTATTCTCGCTTTCCTCCAGCGTAAATTTAGGAAACGAAAAATCTTAGTTTAAGGAGAGTTCTGCAATATTTTATTAATTCGTTGTTAATGCTGTCTATAGCAGTTGCCTTTCTGATTTTAATTTTTATAATGCTTCTTTCGGTACTTCTAAAGTTAGTACATCTTCCCATTTCCCACTTTCATACATTCCTATCTGATCCATTAGGTTTTGGTCTCACTGCAACTACTATAATTTAGTTCCCATTGATTGTTCTTGATAATATCAATGTTCATGTTTTAATGCTTTGTTTCATATGCTTAACCTTTCTTATTATATCCGTTAATCTTATTCCCAGTGCATCAAAAGCTACCTTCCTGGCGCTATTACTTGTATTCTCTCATTCCTCATTATTATCTTCAGTCATGTCTTTCATTAGCCATTGCTCGCTTGGCCTGTTTCGGTACGAGAGTTGTATGCTTTTATCTTGTACTAAGAATAATTTCTTTATTTCTGTAAGTGTTATTACTCCTTTTCCAACTAGTTAAAATGTTCATTTTAGAAATTAAGGTAAATAATGGTCAAAATAGAAGTTGCTTCATAGATATATTCTTGAGTCGGTTATTATTTTGTTAACTATTATGTAATCAGTTCATAAGCTTTGATTTAAAGACGACCATATATCCTTATCAATATGTCTTATTTTTTAAAAAAATGTTAGTGATTTTCAGGTTAGTAATAATTGCAAATCGTCTTAATTCTTTTTGATTTTCATTTAAAATATCTTTCCCTTGCGAGTTAGTTGCATTAGTTATAGGCTTGTTGCCTACTCTTGCGTTAAATTCCTCAAGTAATACCATTAAGGCATTTCAGTTTCCTTATCTAATTCAGTTTGCAAATTAGAATAAAATTATTTCTTTTTCTCTTTCTTTCCTTCCTCTGGTGGATATATTGTCATTATTGCCAAGTAGCCTAGGCTGTACACTTACAGTCATTATCTGTTCATTAAAAAAGTATGAAACCTTTTTATATGCCCATTTTTAACGACAGGCATTGCCGCCACTGTTTGAGCTCTGGTGTCTTATGGTACTCTGGTGTAAAACTTCATCACATTATCAGTGTTGATTCTTATAACGTTTACTTCGTTTCAGTTGGAGCTATATTCTTTTCTCTCATTTAACTAATTCAAATTCTTTGTTGGTGAGTCCTCTGGCATTACCAGTTGTTATCTTTCAGCTATCCTGTATCCCACACTCTTTCTTCGCGCGTCTTTCATGCTGTCAGCTGCATAAAGTTTATTCATTCAGTTATTTACATGCTGAAGCTTGTAAGTGGTTATTTTTTAATACAATATTTTACTGACCTCAGAAATTTGCTAACATCTTTAAGTCACTTGCCCGACCCCAGTATGGTCTGTGTGGCCGACTGCCATGCGGGAGACCCAGGTTCGGTTCCTGGTACTGCCAGGAATTTTTCCTTGATGGGAGGAGTGGTACGTAGTGCACTCAGCCTCGTGAGAACAGTTTAGAAACTATATAGTAGCGGTTCCAAGACCAAGAAATGCGACAACGAGTGGAAGAGCTATGTGGCGACCACATTCCCCTCTACAGCGGATCCGATGACGTCATTCTCAGACGATGATTTTGGGACCGTTCAGTTTACAAAATTCAATATGACAGTTATAAAACGAACCGGAGTGGAAGGTCACTTAGGTTGAGGAACAAGGAACATACGGAAGCTTTTCAGCTTCTTAATTTCGAAAAGTCGGCCGTAGCTACGCACAGCCATGAAGCAGAAGCCCTTTTGTACGGAACTGAAGAAAATGTCACTTTTGCACAAAAATTATAAGGGGAGCAACTTAAATCTGCAGGAACAGTCTGAGGTTACGTAATATAGCAAGAGAAATGAACATACATCAAACATACACATTACTGGAGGTGCAAACAACTTCTTTAAAATATTTTGTAGATTTGTTATGATATCAGTCTGGGGTTAACTGCTTCGATTGTAGTAATACAGTTGATATGCAGTGCGTGACAAAATTTGAACTGCCAGACATATCTCTAGGGGTTCGATTTTTGAAGGGTGTATCTCTTATTTCTCGAATGTGCACACAAGGTCTTGAGTCGTGATACATATGTGTTGGTCTCCGGCTGTCTCTTTCTTGGAGTTATACCGGTGGTGCACGCAAATAGCTGTTGCTGTGACACTCTCTATATTCGTGGACTCCATACACCGATCACTTTAGATCATTTTACCGGACTGGACAAAAGATGTAGAAGCTCATTTTAGGAACACGTGGTTACAAGGCAAGTGACAAAGAAATCTTAATATTATTGATATGTTTACTTTTATCGCTTTTATGTGATGATGATGATTTGATTATAAAGATAAGCACAGCTTTAGGGCCCTAAATGGCGAGGTCATTTCCGCTCTTTGCGTTTGTAAGGTTACTATCATTTCTCCATGGCTTCGCCCATATATGCGTTCAACACAATACCACCCCTTTCTATGTTTCCACCTCTTCCTCCATCACTCTCTCCACCTCATTCTCTCACTTCTGTCTACCTCCTCCTCCCTAATCTCTCTGTCTCTTCACCTCCTCCTCTTACCTCCCTGTATCTACTACTCCCTACCTCTCTGACCCTCTCTTCCTCCCTTCTGTCTGTCCATTCCTTCTTCACCCCTCTCACCATCTTCTCCTCCACCTTTCTCTGTCCACCCCTTCTTCACCCCTCTATCTCCACCTCACCCCTCTGACCATTTCCTCCTCCACCTCTATCTCTTACCCCTCTTTCTTTGAAAATCTCCTCCTCACCCATCTCTCTGTCCATCTCCTCTTTGCCCGCTCTGTGGTATTCACCTTTTCCTCCACTCTCTCTCTCCTCCTTCCCTAATTGCTGTCCTTCTCCTCCTCCTACTGTCTCTGTCCCTGCTGTCCTTCCCCCTTCTCTCTATACCGCTACGTCAGCTGCACTCTCTCCCTGTTCATCCCTTCATCAATGCTCGTAAGTGCTCTTTTAAACATCGATTGTCTCGCGAAAAGATGTAATCCCATAGAAAACGTCTGTGATTTTTTGCAACAGCTTGTGAAATATAGCAATTTCGTAGCTTCGCAGGATCAACAAAAGTGCAGAAAATCAATTACACCGAATCTTTTATGAGAAAACTTTTGAAGATTTTTTAAAAATATAACAAACATTATTGACATTCTATCTCCTTATTCTACATTTCTACATATGTGCAGCCCTTTGTTGCTACATGATTCCAAATTGCAGCGTGGAACATGGTTGTGTGTGACGTAACTATGTCGTGTAACAGTGTACTGTTGTCTAGTTTCATGAATTCGAAGAGTTCGTCCACACACGGACCTCCTCTCCATCAGCACGGCAATTCCAGTCCACACACTACCTGTGCCACATCTTGAAACATCCAACACTTTGGGTTCACTGTCATCGATCATCCTCGATGCACTCCTGACTTGGCCAACCCGATTTCATTTGTTTCCAATACTGAAAGAACCTCTTCGACGGCTTCACTTCGATACTGATGATGTGCCAGTAGATGTGGGTTTGTGGCTCCGTCAACAACGTCATGCACTCTACAGTGACAGTAACAATTAACTAGTCTTGCGTTGTGGAAAATATATTTTTCGCCAAGGTGACTATGTTGAGAAAAAATATAAACATGATGAATAAATATGTAGAATATCAATAATGTTTGTTATATCTAAAAAAAAATCTTTAAAATTTATCTCATAAAAAATTCAGTGTCATTGATTTTCAGCATATTCTCTTAGATCCCACGGAACTAGCAAATTTCAACGACAGTGACTGCTATATTTCACACGCTGCTCCATAAAGTCCCTAATAGTTTCTGTGGGATTAAAATCTTTGTCTCTTGTGGTGCCTGAAAATACACATAGGCAAATATTGTTAACTTGAAACTGCTTGTTGTTAAATTAGTGACCTACTTGTATTGACTAACGTTTCCAGATTACTTACTGATAAAATCACAAGAAACCTAAGCGATTTTAAGGCGTTTTTATCCGTGTGGACCAGTGAATACTACTGCGGTTTTGACAGTTTCCTTTCATACGCTTTAAGAATGATATTATTACCCAGAATTAAGCATCCAATTTCTCGTTCTCCTCCTCCAAAATTTTGTATCCTATACGAATACGCCGCAAAAGTAAGAAGTGGAAAGCAGCGATGCATAACTCTTCCTAATTTGCCGTCATATTTACCTCCATATCTTCCTTTCGATCAACTCCCACAAAATATTTTCTGTCTGATGGTGTTTCCCATTAAAAATATCAGTTCGTTTTTCTTCCGTATTCTTCCGTAATAGGAAGCATTCGCTTAAAAAAATCGGGCAAATGTATGCCTGACATAATGCCAGTACATTTTATTTTAGTTTATTCATTTATTTTTAAGTAATGTCGACGTCGTCTCTGCAGGCTGGTGAAGTAGTCTCATGGTAAATAAGTCTTTTATTCAAATCTATCCATGTTCATAGGACAAAATAAAAAACAGAGTCATTTACCACCTCATAATGGCCGAAGAGAGCTCGATCGAAAGCCCGTGGGATTTTAACCAGATGACGCGGCTGGAGGCCGGAGAAGATTTTATTAATTCATATAGCCACGAGACCACACATTCACACAAAATAATCAAACAACAAATTACTAGCAGGTTTAACGCACACTATCTGACCAAAAGCGCCTGGTCACCCCTGAGTAACGGGGAATTGGCCACTAAATGCCACGAGAGGCGGGCCGGCAAGCGTAATAGGAGGCGGGGAGTATCGTGTTGTCATTTGAGAAGCACTAATAGCAGAAGGGTCAGTCAACTTCGAAAGCAAATTGAGTAACGAATCCATAAAGGATACTTGACCCTTTTTAAGCGACTCATGTGAACTGTTTGTGAAATAATTGCGAAGTTCAAAGATGAAGAAAAACAACAGCTAAACCAATACCAGACAGACTTCATGTATTGCTGGACAGGGATCGTCGATCATTGCAGAGGTTGGTTTTAAACAAAGTGATCAAATCAGCGGAAGGAATCACTCGTGAGTTCCAAAATGGTAGCAGCTATCCAGCTATCACGATGAGAACTCGCAGGATGTTAAAGAGAATGCCTTACTATAGTCGGTTAGGTCAAACACACTATGTGATCAAAAGTATCCGGACACCTGGCTGAAAATGGCTCACAAGTTCGTGGCGCCCTCCATCGGTAATGCTGGAATTCAATAAGGTGGTGGCCCTCTCTTAGCCTTTATGACAGCTTCCACTCTCGCAGGCATACGTTCAATCAGGCGCTGGAAGGTATCGTGGGGAATGGCAGCCCATTCTTCAGAGAGTGCTGCACTGAGGAGAGGTAGCGATGTTGGTCAGTGTGGCCTGGCACGAAGTCGGCATTCCAAAACACCACAAAGGTGTTCTGTAGGGTTCAGGTTAGAATTCTGTGGAGGCCAGTCAATTACAGGGATGTTATTGTCGTGTAACCACTCCGCCAGAGACCGTGCGTTAGGAACAGGTGCTCGATTGTGTTGAAAGATGCAATCGCCATCCCCGTACTGCTCTTCAACAGTGGGAAACAAAAAGGTGCTTAAAACATCAATGTAGTAATCTGTTGTGATAGTGCCACGCCAAACGACAAGGCGTGCAAGCCCCCTCCATGAAAAACACGACCGCGCCATAACACCGCAGCCATCGAATTTTACTTTAGGCACTACACATGCTGGCAGATGAGGTTCACAAGGAATTCGCCATACCGATACCCTGCCATCGGATTGCCACACTGTGCATAGTGATTCGTCATTCCACACAACGTTTCTCTACTGTTCAACGCCGGCCGAAGTGGCCGTGCGGTTCTAGGCGCTTCAGTCTGGAACAGCGCGACCGCTACGGTCGCAGGTTCGAATCCTGCCTCGGGCATGGACGTGTGTGATGTCCTTAGGTTAGTTAGGTTTAACTAGTTCTAAGTTCTAGGGGACTAATGACCTCAGAAGTTGAGTCCCATAGTGCTCAGAGCCGTTTGAACCAATCTACTGTTCAATCGTCCAATGTTTACGCTCCTTACACCAAGCGAGCCGTCATTTGGAATTTAACGGCGTGGCGTGTGGCTTATCAGCAGCCGCTTGACCATGAAATCCAAGTTTTCTCGCCTCCCGCCCTCCTGACGCAGTTTGGAAATCCTGTATTATGGTCTGGATAGATGTCTGCCTATTACACATTACGACCCTCGCGGTCTCTATCAGTCTACAGACGAGGTTTGTCTGTACGTGTCCCTTCACGTTCCCACTTCACTATCACATCGCCAACAGTGGACCTAGGGACATTTAAGAGTGTGGAAACCTCGCATACAGACGCATAACTCAAGTGACACCCAATCAACTGACTACGTTCAAACTTCGTGAGTTCCGCGGAGCACCCCATTCTGCTCTCTCACTATGTCTAATGACTACTGAGGTCGCTGATATGGAGTACCTGGCAATAGGTGGCCGCACAGTGCACCTAATATGAAAAACGTATGTTTCTTTGGTTTTGGGCGTGTCCGGATATATTTGATCACGTAGTGTACCTCTAAAGTCAGTGCTTAGAGTATTGTAAAGGGCTAAGTCCCTTAAGGGTGGATGATTAGAGTCATGAATTAATTTATCATTCAGTCATGGGTAATGTCTACAGAGGAGGAGGAGCTACGGAATGGGGATTTTTTTCACAGTTAGAGTACGGTCACCTTAAGGAAACGCTAATTGCGGAAAGATATGAACATACTTTACATCATTGGTGTGAGGTAAAGTACTGAGATCATTTTGTATCAGCATTACTACGCACCCTGCCAGCATCTGTGGGGCAATGATTACTGGACAATAACATTCCTGAAATGGACTGGCATGCTCAGAACCTCGACATTAACCCATCGGAACACCTTCGGGCTGAGATAGGACGTAGACTTTGCTTCAGCCACCAGCGTCCAACATCCGTACCTTCTCTGGTTCCGCCCCTTGAGGAAGAAAGGGGTACCATATAAACCAGACGTTCTGACACCTTAATGAAAATGTCTCCAAGAGAGTTCAGTCCGCCGTAAAGGCAGACGAACGCTGGATTCAGCGCATATTAATGTCCGCTAATACGTATTTACATTCTTTTGATCAGATAGTACATGTTGACAGAGTCATATATTGCTTTTTACTCACAGAGAACAGCCAGCCAGATGCCGCTGCACCGTGTCGGAGGTCGTACGTGTTTCGTCGCGATCCTCAATGTTTCTCGCGCTACTGGCTGAATCAATAATGGTTGAATCCATCAATATTATCGCTGATTGAGTCGATGTTAGTTATCGAATTGCTGTCTTCGAGTAAATTAATTTTGTTGATAAGTTCTTTCCATTGTATTCATGACTTGAAATTGATAGAATCTTCGACAGTTGTATAGAGTGACACTTGTGCGGAGATGGAATGTGTTGGCATTGCTTTAGAGCGTAAGACAGTATTTTCCTTTCACATTCGTCTGCGTAGCCTACTCACAAGCAAACTGTCATTTTTAAGCCTAACTTAGAGACTGAGATCAGTCTGTCAACACAACCACCTGCGAAAAGCTGCTTCGATTTTCGTTATCTTCTCCATCTCACAGTCAACTCCCAAACTAATTTTGACCTCTCGATAAGCTATAGATCTGTCTGTCTCCCGAGCCACCCGCGAAAAGCCGCTTATCCCAACAAAAGCCCCAGGCTCCAGAGAAATATATCGCCGCAAAAATCTCTCTCCACAGAAGCGTCACAGAAATGTCCAGCTTGACAGGACTGTTCGGTTTCGGTACGAAGCGGGCCACGTTTCCGTATGTAGAGGGGTTCGTGAAATTTCTTCTACTGAATAAGTGCACACAGCTCTTAAGATCTACATTTTAGAGCCCATACTTTACTGGACAGCATTTTGTTGTTTAAGTGCATACTACCTACTCCAAAACTTTGAAAAGGTAAGACCTTGCAATAGAAGAGATGTATTTCACAATAAAGAAGATGAACAAAGGCTCATAGCTGTTAAGCTTTGTATTTTAGAGCTCAAGTTTACTAAAACTGTTTCTCTCGTTTTGGTCCATACTACCACCGTAAAAACGTCTCTGTCCTACAATCTGAACAACAGCAGTACCTGGACAAATATTCCTCTGTGAGAGCTATCACAATGACTTTAGTTTATAACTTTCTACCAGGGTTCCTTACCTCAAGCTGATATATTTACCCTTCTCCATCATCCCTGGAAGTTTGTAACATTATGATGCATTCGTCGTATGTATTAACAAGTGTGTAAACCATCACCCAGTCACAGTTGTATGTTTACCTGCTCGTGGTCTTCGGTCCTGAGACTGGTATGATGCAGCTCTCCATGCTACTCTATCCTGTGCAAGCTTCTTCATCTCCCAGTACCTACTCCAACCTACATCCTTCTGAATCTGATTAGTGTATTCATCTCTTGGTATCCCACAACGATTTTTACCCTCCAAGCTGCCCTTCAATACTAAATCGGTGATCCCTTGATGCCTCAGAACATGCCCTACCAACCGGTCCCTCCTTCTTGTCAAGTTGTGCCACGAACTCCTCTTCTCTCCTATTCTGTTCAATACCTCCTCATTAGTTACGTGATCTACCCATCTAATCTGCAGCATTCTTCTGTAGCACCACATTTCGAAAGCTTCTATTTTCTTCTTCCAAACTGTTTATCGCCCATGTTTCACTTCCATACATGGTTACACTCCATACAAATACTTTCAGCAACGACTTCCTCACACTTAAATCTATACTCGATGTTAACAAACCCTTTCCTTGCCATTGCCAGTTTACATTTTATATACCCTCTAATTCGATCAACATCAGTTATTTTGGTCCCCAAATAGCAAAATTCATTTACTACTTTAAGTGTCTCACTTTCTAATTTAATTCCCTCAGCATTACCTGATTTAATTCGACTACATTCCATTATCCTCGTTTTGCTTTTGTTGATGTTCATCTTACATCCTCGTTTCAAGACATTGTCCATTCCGTTCAACAGCTCTTCCAGGTCCTTTGCTGTCTGTGACAGAATCACAATGTCATCGAAACTTAAAGTTTTTATTTCTTCTCGAATTTTTCTTTTCTTTCCTTTACTGCTTGCTCAATATACAGATTGAATATTATCGGGTATAGGCTGCAACCCAGTCTCACTCCTTTCCAACCACAGCTTCCATTTCATGCTCCTCGACTCTTATAACTGCCATCTGGTTTCTGTACAAACTGTAAATAGCCTTTTGCTCCCTATGTTATCCCTGCCACTTTCAGAATTTGAAAGAGAATATTCCAGTCAACATTGTCAAAAGCTTTCTCTAAGTCTACAAATGCTAGAAACATAGGTTTGCCTCTCCTTAATCTATCTTCTAATATAAGTCGTAGGGTCAGTATTGCCTCACGTGTTCCATCATTTCTACGGAATCCAAACTGATCTTCCCCGAAGTCGGCCTCTACCAGTTTTTCCATTCGTTTGTAAAGAATTCACATTAGTATTTTGCAGCCGTGACTTATTAAACTGATGATTCGGTAATTTACACATCTGTCAACACCTGATTTTTTTTGGGATTGGAATTATTATATTCTTCTTGAAGTCTGAGGGTATTTCTCCTTTCTCATACATCTTGCTCACCAGATGGTAGAGTTTTGTCAGGACTGGCTCTCCCAAGGCTGTCAGTAGTTCTATTGGAATGTTGTCTACTCCTGGGGCCTTGTTTCGACTTAGGTATTTCAGTTCTCTGTCAAACTCTTCACGCAGTATCGTATCTCCCATTTCATCTTCATCTTCATCTTCTTCCATATCCATAAAATTGTCCTTAAGTACATCGACCTTGTATAGACCCTCTATATATTCCTACCAACTTTCTGCTTTCCCTTCTTTGCTTAGAACTGGATTTACATTTGAGCTCTTGATATTCACAAAAGTGGTTCTCTTTTCTCCAAAGGTCTCTTTAATTTTGGTTCAAATAGTTCAAATGGCTCTGAGCACTATGGGACTCAACTGCTGAGCTCGTAAGTCCCCTTGAACTTAGAACTACTTAAACGTAACTAACCTAACGACATCACACACATCCATGCCCGAGGCAGGATTCGAACCTGCGACCGTAGCGGTCGCGCGGTTCCAGACTGTAGCGCCTAGAACCGCTCGGCCACTCTGGCCGGCAATTTTCCTGTTCGCGGTATCTATCTCACTCCTCTTGAGATATGCCTCTACATCCTCACATTTGACCCTGCTTAGCCATTTTGCACTTCCTGACGATCTCATTTTTTGAGACGTTTGTATTCCTTTTTGCCTGCTTCATTTACTACATTTTTATACACTACTGGCCATTAAAATTGCTACACCACGAAGATGACGTGCTACAGACGCGAAATTTAACCTACAGGTTATGCAAATGTTTAGCTTTTCAGAGAATTTACAGAAGGTTGGCGCCGGTGGCGACACCTACAACGTGCTGACATGAGGAAAATTTCCAGCCGATTTCTCATACAAAAACAACATTTGACTGGCGTTGCCTGGTAAAACGTTGTGGTGATGCCTCGTGTAAGGAGGAGAAATGCGTACCATCACGTTTCCGACTTTGATAAAGGTCGGATTGTAGCCTATTGCGATTGCTGTTTATCGTATCGCGACATTGCTGCTCGCGTTGGTCGAAATCCAATGACTGTTAGCAGAATATGAAATCGGTGGGTTCAGGAGGGTAATACGGAACGCCAAGTTGGATCTCAACGGCCTCGTATCACTAGCAGTCGAATTGACAGGCATCATATCCTCTTGGCTGTAACGGATCGTGCGGGTACGTCTCGATCCCTGAGTCAACAGATGGGGACGTTTGCCGACAACAACCATCTGCACGAACAATTCGACGACGTTTGCAGCAGCATGGACTATCAGCACGAAGACCACGGCTGCCGTTACCCTTGACGCTGTATCATAGACTGGAGCGCCTGCGATGGTGTACTCAACGACGAACCTGGGTGCACGAATGGCAAAACGTCATTTTTTCGTATGAATCCAGGTTCATTTTACAGCGTCACTATGGTCGCATCCGGGTTTGGAGACATCGCAGTGAACGCACATTGTAAGCGTGTATTCGTCATTGCCATACTGGCGTATCGCCGGGCGTGCCATTGGTTACACGTCTCGGTCACCTCTTGTTCGCATTGACGGCACTTTGAACAGTGGACGTTACATTTCAAATGTGTTACGACCCGTGGCTCTACCCTTCATTTGATCGCTGCGAAACCCTACATTTCAGCAGGAGAATGCACGACCGCGTGTTGCAGGTCCTGTACGGGCCTTTGTGGATACAGAAAATGTTCGACTGCTGCCCTGGACGGCAGATTCTCTAGATCTCTCACCAACTGGAAATGTCTGGTCAATGGTGGACGAGTAACTGGCTCGTGACAATACGCCAGTCAATACCCAGGCGTATTAGTATAATATATTTGAAAAATGAATACGCGTTTGTCACCTGCATTCCTTCTTGGTGTAGCAGTTTTAATGGCCAGTAGTGTATTTCCCCTTTCATTGATTAAATTCCATATATCTTCTTTTACTCAATGATTTCTACTAGCCCTCGTCTTTCTATCCACTTGATCCACTGCTGCCTCCGCTGTTTCATCCCTCAAAGCTACCCATTCTTCTTCAATTGCATTTCTTTCCCCAATTCCTGTCAATCGTTCCCTAATGCTCTCCCTGAAACTCTCTACAAGCTCTGGTTCCGTCAGTTTATCTGGATCCCATCTCTTTAAATTCCGTTTATCCATTTTTTCAGTTTTAATCTACAGTTCATAACCAATAAATTGTAGACAGAGTCTACATCTGGCCCTGGAAACGTCTTACAATTTAAAACCTGGTTCCTAAATATCCGTTTTACCATTACATAATCTGTCTGAAACCTTCCAGTATATCCAGGCGTCTTCCATGTATACAACCTTCTTTCATGTTTCTTGAACGAAGTGTTAACTATGATTAAGTTATGTTCTGTGCATAATTCTACCAGGCGGTTTCCTCTTTCATTTCTTGCCCCCATTCCATATGAACCTACTACGTTTCCTTCTCTTCCTTTTCCTACTATCGAATTCCAGAACCCCATGACTATTAAATTTTCGTCTCCCTTCACTACCTGAATAATTTCTTTTATGTCACCATACATTTCATCAATCTTTTCGTCATCTGCGGAGCTACCTGTTTACTAGCTTCAAAAATATGATATTCCCTATTTTACAGCATTATCGAGAAAATTAAAAAATTTGAAACGTCACCAAAATCTACTCATTAAGAAGTACACTGATGAGCCACAACATTATGACTACCTGCTTAATAGCTTGTTTGTCCGTCTCTGGAACGAAATACGTCACTGGTTCTGCGTATGAGCGATCCGACAGTTTGTTGGTTGGTTTGTGGAGGTATGTGGCAATAGATGTCTAAAAACTGATCATGTAATTCGCGTAAATAAAGGGGCCCTGATTTATGTACGTAGTGGCTGCGTCCTATAGCAGCTCACATGGATTTCATAGGATTTACATCAGGCGAATTTGGGAGCGTGACTTCACTATAATGCTCCTGAAACCACCACAACCACGTTCTGGCACCTAGACACGGGCATATACACTGTTGTAAGATGAAATCGTCGTCAGTGAAAACATCAAGCATGAAGGGATTCAGGTGGTTTGTATCTGTAAGCGTCTTCGATCACTAGCATAGGTAACATGCAAGTGTAGGAGAATGTCTCCCATAGCATAATAATACTACCATCAGCCTATGTCCGTGGCGCGCTCCACACTTCCAGCCGCAGTTCACCTCGATGGCGGAGTCTGTGGAGGCGACCATCGACCTAGCGTAGCAAAAATTTGATTCGCCAGAAGAGCCGACTCGTTTCCGTTGATCGACGGTCAAATCCTGATGGTCCCGTGCCCTCTGCAATCGTAACTGACGATGTCGTTGGGTCGACATGTGTACACGTAGGGGTGATATGCTGCGGAGCTCCGTGTCCAACGATGTACTATGAATGGTGTGCTCAGAAACAATTTCGCGCGCACCAACATTGTGCTCTTTCGGCAGAGATGCTACAGATCAGCACCTATCCTACCTTACCGACCAGACAAGCCTCCGAAACGCACGTTCTGTGAAAAGCCATGGACATCCAACCACCTAGCGCCTAGTGGTGATTTCACTATCCTACCTCTTTCCATAGGTGCTCATTCGACCAGCTTCGGCATTTTCGAGGTACTCGTTCACAGGTTCTGCGCAATAATAATCTTCCCCTCGTCAAAATCGCTTTTCTCGGTGGATTACCTCGTTTGCAGCCCATATCTTTGCCAGGGCGATACCCCGTCCGTGTTATCTCCACTTCCATACTTTCGTTGCTGCGTCGAGGGCCGCAACGCCTCTAGGCGGCATCCAACGTCGAGGTGGGCAGTGCTCATTATGTTTTGGCTGATCGGTCCATCATTTTACGTTAAAAATCCAACACAGTACGTCAAGTATTGATATTAGGAACGATGCATTTGCGTCGAGTGAGCGTAACTCACGGCACGCAAATTACCCACGCTATTCATCCAGTATACGAGAATACGAGCAATTACCGAAACCCAGCAAACGTTGACGTTTGAAACTGTTTTATATTCGTTTCTTCAAATAATCTGAGGAGGGGTCGGGAGGGGATCCTTACTAGTTTTAGAGAACAGCTCTTAGAATAGGTGCGGTTGCGTTGCAGTGCTGTTTCATCTTGTCGAAAAATAAAATTTTCGGAATGTTCTCGAAACGTTCGAAAAATCTAGGTCTCTAATATGTCCAGGGACATGGTCCCTGTAACCGCCTTTTCTTTAAAAAAAAAAAAAAAAAAAAAAAAAAAGAGGCCGTAAATCCTTTTTCGGGAAACGACACAAAACACCATGAAAGTTTGGAGAAGCTCTCTCGTGTTGGACAAACGATATGTGGGCGCCCTGTTAACCACATTTTTACGTTGTGGCAGTTCACTTTCCAACTGAAGTGGAATGTTGCCTCATCAATGAAAACCAAACATGGAAGGGAATTTATTGCATTTTCACCTCCAGAGTGAATTAATGAAATTCTGCAAGTTTCTGTTCGTCTTCAGCGTGGACAGCTTGTTGGAACCGTATCCTGCATGGTCTGTAACATAAAGGCTGTCGCGAAAGACGCCGGACAGGTGCATGACATGGCAAGTGGACTTCTGTGACTACGGCTATAGTTATGATGAGTGCGCTGTATTTCAACGACTACACGGCGGCTAACTGTCGATTTCCCCTTACATACAAAACAAGTGCCTTAAGACCGCTGGTGCCAAAGTCGAATACTTTGAGCTGTTGGAAGTGGAGCGTCACACCCTCGACGAAAATCACGCCGTACGGTTTTAACTGAATTGTACTTCTTTGAAAGGAGAACGCGAAGCATCTTTTGTTACTGCTTGATAGCCGTTTCGGCTCACCCCACATTGTGTGATGAACGAGCGAGCGACTAGTTGCATAAGAGAGTCCCCTTCGAAAAATAAATCAATCTGGAACATACTAGTGGCGCTAAGGTATATTTGTAGCTCGATGTGTAAGTAAATATGCATCCCAAGTTTCTATCGTTAATCATGTAGGTGATATAGTCCACTGTAACCGGATGAATCTTTTTGTAACACTGTGTTTTAACCGTACAACTTGGTGACTTCGTAAGCCTATCATGCAGTGAATGCACTCATCAATGTCCGTAATTCGAGGACGCCCAGATTCATACGGCACGTCAAGTAGAGCGGTGACGCTGTGTGGTCCGACGTTCGTCGCCGTGTCTTCAGTAATGCAGTCGGCACATGGCCAGTGCTGAGTTCAACGTGCTGCTGAACGCTCAGAAGCGATGCGACTTGTGCATACGGTACGTGGGCCCCAACGTGGTATACACGATCACAACGCACTCCAGCGGCAGTAGCGAGTTGTTTCTAGTTCGTAAATCACACTGTTTACTAAAGGAGAGCGCGTTAAATTCCCGCGTTAGCTCTATTAAAACGCACATTTCGGGCATTGTCCAAATGGTTCAAAATGTTCAAATGTGTGTGAAATCTTATGGGACTTAACTGCTAACGTCATCAGTCCCTAAGCTTACACACTACTTAACCGAAATTATCCTAAGGGCAAACACACACACCCATGCCCGAGGGAGAACTCGAACCTCCGCCGGGACCAGCCGCACAATCCACGACTGCAGCGCCTGAGACCGCTCGGCTAATCCCGCGCGGTTCCAAATGGTTCAAATGGCACTGAGCACTATGGGACTTAACAGCTGAGGTCATCAGTCCTCTAGAACTTAGAACTACTTAAACCTAACTAACCTAAAGACATCACAAACATCCATGCCCGAGGCAGGATTCGAACCTGCGACCGTAGCGGTCTTGCGGTTCCAGACTGCAGCGCCTTTAACCGCACGGCCACTTCGGCCGGCAATCTTTTATTACAACTGGTTTTTTTTTTTTTTTTGTTTTTTTTTTTATCTCATTTTTTGTTCTACACTGTCCGTTGAATTTGTACGTGGCGGATGTCCGATGGCACTCGTTCAGGTTGTTCTTTGATCCGTTCACTCAGTTTTTTTTATTACAGAGTGTAGCTAAACCCTCTGACCAAACACGCTGAGCTACCGTGCCGGCGCACTAAACCAACGACAATTGCTCAGCAGCCAATTCTGCCATGTTATACTTGCTAAAAGATTTAATTGTAGCTATGTTACTAATTGAAACTTGATTATAACAAATTGTACCAAGAACCATGCGTTTTTGGTGGATCCTTAGTGTGTTGTTGCCTTCAAATGGCATACGCTCCTAATACGCAAGTTACAATAATTCATTTGCCACGAATATGATTTTTCTCATTATTTTATTGCAACGAATCATACAGTTAACAACAGGTTTTTGAGCGATTCTCAATTAGCTGGTGCTCAAAAACCGCATATTACAATTAAGGCTTGAAATGAATGCCAATATGGCGCCTCAGAACTCCGTGTTGATAGGAGATGGCGTGCAAGGGACGTAGGTGCCGTTGTCCTATCTCATTGGTCAACGCTCAGACCCACGCTCAGAACATCTGACATGTCAGATATTGCTCTGCACGTTTCGAAAGCCTCCCGAACGTGCTATTCCACGCTATGACGTCAGAAACTCGGCACGCTCAACGTTCGGATGCACGGCCTGTGTGCCGACGGCTTAACACCAACCTCTCCGCCACAAACTGACTGCGGGGATTGGTGATTTAAGCTGCGACTGCCACAAGCGACCGCTCAGTGTAGCACAGAGCACGGGAATTACCATGTTGACCCATGATGCATGGTGTAGAATATTACAGCGATTACATTTAAAGCTGCTGGTTTGCACGGCCAGATTAAAGGCCTAGCGATGAAAGAGAGGGGCGCCACCGGCTCCCTAGTGCAAATTTTGTATACGACTTGTACCATAATCAGTAGGGAAAACTCACGCGGGTTAAACTACTCGTTAATAGAAGCAGGAACGATCGTATACTCATGGGTCTGTAAACAAGACGTCTGCGAGATAACTGCGGATCTGTGGTTACTGGCGGCCACTGACTTCAATACCAAACATTCTCCTGTAACTGGTTAACAGAAATTCATTTGAAACTTTTTCTTTTCGATTACGTCTTCATCTAAATGTGCTCAAATTTCACGAGAAATGGCCGATCGGTTCTAGTTTATCAGTGTGCAACTTCTTTCATGGGAAATTCTGTAAAATTTAAATACTTACCACTGAGTTTTCTTCACATACAAAACACAACACATGCAGTTTTACTGTATTTAATGTTACATACGTCAGTATAAAATTACATATTTTACTGTATTTCTGTCTAACTTTTACCGCTGCAAAGTGAAATTATTTGTAAATTATAAAATTAAAGTGACCTATTACTAGACTAAAAACAAAACATAAATTTTATATTTTCATTCTTTGTGATCAATGTTTTCGACAGCATATTTTTATTGAAACTAGAACAGGTACGGTAGGTCTAGTTCCTTCTGCTTCCACTAAAAACCTTTAAAGATTTCACAAATTACCTTAACAGAAAATGGACTTTCTTTTATATTTACTACTCGAATATTCTTCCTCTTTTCGATAGAGTTTATTTTGTTTTAGGTTTAGACTCCTCTGTACTCAAGATTTATGAAGTTTTTTTTTTCATTTAATTATGCGGCAGGATGCCCTTTCTGTCGCTGCAGTTGACACTATCTAATGAAGACAATTCGTGAACGGCTGTGAATTATGTAAAAGGGCGATGCCAGCCCAACATGTGCCTAGATGAGCGTGGGCAGCCGCCTAAAAACGGCCCTCTGGCTGCCCAATGTTATCCGCCGCACGCCTCATCTGTGCGTTTCGCTATACGAGCAGGTTATACGCAGCACTCGAATACGATTCAGATATTTTTTGCAGAGGATTGTATGTATGGTTCTTTTTTAAAAGAAAAGTAAACACATTTCCACGAGCACAGATTAAAATTTATTTTTAAACATCTTACCAAGAGCCCAAGGCAGTCAAGTAATTTATAAGGGAGGTGGGCCAAAAGACACGTCATTTGTGTGCAAATTCGCTGTCAAACCGGCCCTGGGTGTACATAACATGTGTCGATAGTTTGGTGCAGGTGGTGATGGTGTCTCATCCCGTAGCGTTGTGTCGTCACCCAGTAGGATGCTAATGCCTCGTGTTATCTCCACATTGGCAGTATTACGCTGTTGTCAGTACACGATCGAAATTTTCAATTAATGTCTCGCCAGTCAGTCTCCAGCTTGGATGCTACTGTCAAAGGTTCCAAGGCTTCCTCACTGAAAGTTACTCTGACAGAATGTGTATAAGAGCTTGGAGCGTAAGTGAAGTCTTCTCCCAGATCTCACTTCAAACAGAAGAAATGGAATAGGGAAGTACTGCCAAACTTGGTCGTTTTCCGATCCTCAAGGTGTCTTTGGGGGAAGGGGAAGGTGTATGAGTAACTTGAAATATATAGTGGTAAAAGAAAAGGGTTTCGACTATGGTTTAGTCACGACTCCAACGTACGTTAGTAAAATAAGTCTGTTACTGCTGTTTCGGATACTATTCATTAGACAATCATCATTAGCTATTTGACGCCCAAATCTGAATAAAGATCTCAACACTCTTTCATGCTTTACAATATTCAGAGTTACACATATATCCTTTAGCTAGTTTTTACCTAATGTAATTTATCCACATGTCAATACCTTATGGTCTCGATATTTTCCTTTTTCTATTATCCAATAAAGAACTTCCTTTGCTCATCAGTCATACATTCGCCCGGACACATGTCCACATCCATTTCTTTTCATCACCTCTAACCACTTTTTACACTTTACTCTGTTTTATCAACAACTTGTTCGAGTTTCTTTTAGTAAGTCACACTTTCCAATATATAACTTCTACAGAACAGAACGAATTCATGTACAAAATATAATAAAAGTAACAAATCTTTCAAGCTGAAATACACACACAAAAAACAGAAATTCACGTTGGAGTAAACGTGACACGTTTATAAAGGAGAAATTCGTCTTGGAATAACTAAAAATATAAAATTTTCCTTTTTCCCAAAATTCTCTTAATATTACAGTCACTAGAATTGAAACAATTACTGATACTCATCAAAACAAATAAACAAGATCTCATAAAGGATATCAATACCATATTAAGAACAGTTCTGAGACGACAACGAACACCACCCAACATGCACTAGTCAGATTTAAGGTTCTCAGGCGGGCCGGCCTCGGTGGCCGTGCGGTTCTAGGCGCTCCAGTCCGGAGTCGCGCTGCTGCTACGGTCACAGGTTCGAATCCTGCCTCGGGCATGGGTGTGTGTGATGTCCTTAGGTTAGTTAGGCTTAAGTAGTTCTAAGTTCTAGGGGACTAATGACCACAGCAGTTGAGTCCCATAGTGCTCAGAGTCATTTGAACCATTTGTTCTCAGGCGGTCTAAAGGCTTCGCCAGTCAAAATACTCTTTCCAGATCGGTCGTAGCGAACAGGCTTAATGGCAGACTGTACGAAACCTATATATATCTGACTACTAGACTGCTGAAACAATCAGTAATTCGACATGCAATATGGATGAACAAGGAAAAGAAAGGAGAAAGACACATACACTGCAAATTCACATTTATGTGTAGTAAAACGTCCAGAAAACTTTAAAAAAATTATCACCACAGATGAGTGAGCATTAAGCTTACTACTGTAGTGCTTTTATGGCTTGAATCCGGTGACCTTTCTGGTGAAAGGATGGGTACTCTTAAGGTCATGTGAATTATTAAACGAAAGTTGTGCAACACATGATTAAGTGCGACATTTCAATTTATACAGGGATGGCCCAGTCATACATGAAATAGAGGCACTATACCTCACAAAGATATGATTTGTAGTTTCATCTAGCTATAGAATGAAACAAGCCGGCTGGTGTAGCCGAGTGGTTCTAGGCGTTTCAGTCTGGAACCGCTCGACCACTACTATCGCAGGTTCGAATCCTACCTCGGGCATGGATGTGTGTGCTGTCCTTAGGTTAGTTAGGTTTCAGTAGTTCTAAGTTCTAGAGAACTGATGACCTCAGATGTTAAGTTCCATAGTGCTCAGAGCAATTTGAACCATTTGAATGAAACAAGAGCTAACAACAAATTTCTGGTAGTCAGAGGCAGGTAGTGACTGCCGAGTTAGCTGAAAACGCAAGTGTGGACCATGATCTGCGAGCATGACGCTGCAGATATGGAACGAGCTTTTCTCACGTGGAACCTAAGAAGCAGTCTTACCTCTCACCACTCCTGGCTGGAATATCTCTTTTCGCTTTCCCCCTTTTTATGTGAAATGACTTAGTAGATCTTGTGAGCGCCAACCAATTGAATCTCTTCTACTGAGCTAGCACCCTCCCTTCTATGCGCAGTTTATTTATCGTTAACCAATAGACTGCTGGAGCTCAGAAGCAGCAAGACAGCCATTCCTAGCGTCTCCTTGTGTCTCCTTCAATCATACCTCGTGTACATAGATATACAGAGTGATTCAGGAGGAATGTCACATAATTTTTCAGGTGATTCTACATGTGAAAACAAACAGAAAAAGTCCTATGAACATGTGTCACATTTCTTATCGTTACAGAAGTAGAGCGGGTTGAAGACTACGCACATCCGTGTGAATACGAAGACAAGTGTGAATATTACTTACCGAAGTGGTGTGTAGGCACTGTGGTGAACAGAATAATGGTGGGCAGATGATTGGTCCATCCTACAACATGTGTAGGGGTTCGTCGCAACAAGGCAACAGCTGCAAGCGTGCCAAGTGTGCAATCGTGGGTTGGATCAGTGAGCAGTCATAATGCTGAGTACGTGTAGTGTTTGAGTGTTATTTAATTTACTGTAATGGCAGTACCTGTGAGGCTGTGACAGAATACCAGAGACGCCTTCCTGATCGAAGAACACCCTGTTCCAGAGTATTACTGAGGGCTCTTCAAACATTATATGAATCGTGGCACTACCCAGTGTACATGTGACAGCATAACATGAGGCCATCCAATCAAATGAGGAAAGGGAAGACGTGATTGCATTGGTACAACTAAGTCCCACCACCAGTAAACAGCACATTATCCATTAACTCTATATTCCACAGACGCGAGTGTAGCGTAGGCTATATCCCGAGGGCTTGTACGCGTCCAATGTGAAGTCCGTGAAACACCTGCATCAGGGTGATTTAGTAAGCAGACAACTATTTTGTGAATGGTTGGCTGTACACAAAGACGTCGTGCAACACACTTTATTTATAGATGTGACTTCATTTACTCGCGATGGTATCATTAACACATGCAGTTCTCATACACGGGCGATGGTGAACCCACATGACATTAGGAAAACCAGATTCCACGTCTTGTGAGCCGGCCGAAGTGGCCGTGCGGTTAAAGGCGCTGCAGCCTGGAACCGCAAGACCGCTACGGTCGCAGGTTCGAATCCTGCCTCGGGCATGGATGTTTGTGATGTCCTTAGGTTAGTTAGGTTTAACTAGTTCTAAGTTCTAGGGGACTAATGACCTCAGCAGTTGAGTCCCATAGTGCTCAGAGCCAATTTTTTGAACGTCTTGTGTGGCACGACTGACGACCTGGTGGTAGGGCCTATGTTCCTGCCAAATCGCATGACAGTCGCAGCATACACGCGTTTACTGACAGAAGACCTACCTGCATTTTTGGAAGAAGTGACATGGCAACGATGGCAAATTTACTGTACCAGACAGGTATCCCAGAATCTGAATATCGCATTTCTTCGATCGTGGATCGGCTATGGTGGACCCATTAACCGGTCTGCCAGTCCCCCGACCAGACCCTATTAGGCTTCTGTTTATTGGTCTGGTTAAAGTGTACACTGCGAGGGCGGATACACACGAAGACCAGGTCGCTCGTATTATTTACGGTGTTGCCCGCATTAAAGCCCGTCGAGATGATGTTCGACGTACAACACATCCCCCAACGCTTTGACAGGTGCATTGAGATACGTGGGGGACTTTTTTAACACCTATTGTAGGATGGGTCAGTCATCTGTTCCACCATTAATTGATCCACCACAGTGCCTACACAGCACTTCGTCAAAATACTATTCACACTTGTCTTGATAACCATTCTTCGGTGTGTGTAATCTCCAACCAGCTCCAGTCGGAGACATGTTAATCAAACTTTTACGGTTTTTTTTTTCCACTTGTAGAATCACCCCACAAATTATGTGACATTTCCCCTGAATCACACTGTATATGTGTCTCATTTTCCACTACAATCGCTTTTGGTGAACCAATCGAGTCTGCCCTTACAAAATTTTAGGCATTCATTAAATGCTTGGAGGGACCTTGACACAGAAGTGAGCTCTTCAGAGCGCGGTCATCTCGCGTCCTACCTTAGCAAATATGATATGAAAAGCTCCTTTGCGCTGCTTTTCTGGATGCAGTGTTACAGCCTGCGGAGTTCAATCGCTTGTCTCCCAGTGTCTGCAAAAATGTGGCACTAAATGCCAGCCACAAAATAGTGAAAGCACCCCAAAGCGTTCCTGCCTCAACCCTGGCTTTCAGCGTTATCAGTTTTATGATGTAATTTTCTTTCTTCCCCTGTTGCCCTTCACGATCCCACAGTCAGTAATACACATTTTCCCTTGTCACAGATTGAAATGAAACAAGAAGTACTAGCCATTTTTGAAATCACTGGTATTACTTTAGTTATGTGTGTAGTCTCATGTGTTACTTGGAATTAGCTTCAATTCAATCATTTTATTGGATTTAATGTGTTATTATTTACGGTATCGAGCAGTTTTGAGATAAACAATTGCATAACAATAGCACACGTAAATACTACAATTATTCAGGAATCGTCTAAGGAGAAGGAATTCGCCAAAATATAATATTTCCTTATGCAACAGCTTTTAATAAAGGATATTGACTTCAGTTTAACACCCTGCCATGTTAGCCGAGAGTACTAATACGCTGCTTACTGGACTCGGGTAGGCGCGCCGGCCCCGGATCGAATCCACCCGGCGGCTTAACGATGGAGGCCGGTGTGCCGGCCAGCCTGGATGTGGTTATTAGGCCGTTTTCCACATCCCACTAGGTGAATACCAGGCTGGTCCCCACGTCCAGCCTCACTTACATGGCTCGCAGACATCTGAACACATTCGCACTGCCGGCCAGGATGGTTGAGCGGTTCTAGGCACTACAGTCTGGAACCCCCGCGAACGTCCTCAGTAGCCAATAGAAAGATCTGCACTTATATCCATTACATCCTGTACAGAGCAGAATAGTGCAGAGGCGTCCCTCTGCAACGCACTCCTTGACGAGCTTCTTTAGACCCGGCCAGCCGCATTCGACGAGGCCGCCTGCCAGCGTAGCGTCTCTGGCGTGCCGCAGCCAGCCGCAGCCTACCGCACTGGCCGTGCTGCGTTGCAGCCGGGGCAACGCTAGGTGGACACAACCGCAGAAACACACTGGCACTGGACAGACGAACGCTCAAAATGGTTCAGATGACTAAGCACTATGGGACTTAACATCTGAGGACATCAGTCCCCTAGACTTAGAACTACTTAAACCTAACTAACCTAAGGACATCACACACATCCATGCCCGAGGCAGGATACGAACCTGCGACCGTAGCAGCAGCGCGGTTCCGTACTGAAGCGCCTAGAACCACTCGGCCACAGTGGCCGGCAGACGAAGGTTCAAGGTTTTATTTTGGAGCAGACACTGTACCATACACTCAATATGAGCACCGAGTGTTGCTCGAGAAACTACGAAACTGCAGTCCATTTCATGACACACAAGACTCAACAGATTCTTGTTAATTAAAGTGACAACTTCAAAAATTCGATTTATCAGCTCTTGAAGAGTATCTGTCATAGGTGGGACAAAGACAGTGTCTTTTATGTAGAATGTTGGTCCATTTAAGATTACTGCTTGAGCTGTTCCATTGCCTCCAAGTTTATTTTCGAGGCTTATAATATGTTTGTGTACTGGCATGCGGTGGCGACGATGACGATACACACGTCGACGAGGCATAGTGCTTCAATGCTGTTGCAGATAGAGCTCACAGCGGAATGGTTCCGCTGGCGTGCACTGCCCACTTATATACGGAGCGAGTGACCTTGATTACGTAATGCGTTGATAACGCCGGAGAGAGTTATCCCGTACTCGCGCTGTAGTAAGACTAGCAGCGCGCTCCCGCTGGTGCGCCGGCCTAGAGCCAAGCCAAGTCGGGCGGGTTGCGTCACCAACTCGCTAGGCGCTTAGCGGGTTGTGCGGCACTATGTTTTCGATTTCTTTCAAACTGTTGCATCCTTGAGCCAAGTGTTGTAGGTAGCTCCATCTGCAACAGCATTGAAGCTCTATGCCTCGTCGACGTGTGTATCGTCATCGTCGCCACCGCATGCCAGTGTATAAACACATTATAAGACTCGAAAATAAACTTGGAGTTGAATCATTCGCTGACCGAGACGTCATCGCCTACAAGACTTGACATTGTGGAGTCGACCCGAAGGCCTAGTTATGTCTATAGTAATATGCCTTTTACATTGTATACCCGCTCCTGTAGAAAAGTTAGTAATGATGAAAAAATACATGTATGGATGAAAGGTCTTGGTGCACTTGCTGAAAATGTAACTGTAACTGGAGAAATTACTTTGTACTACAATTATTAATAAAGTGTGATCCTTGACCTCTGTAACTGCTAGACGTACATCGCGAACCGGGGGCTCAAGGATGCAACAGTTTGAAAAAATTCGAAAATAGTGCCGCACTGCCCGCTGAGCGCCTAGCGAGTCGGTGACGCAACCCGCCCGAGTTGGCTCGGCGATAGGCCGTCGCAACATTTTACAGTAAAAAATCGCAAGGTGTGAGGTCTTGTGATCTCGGAGGACAAAATCAATAAACAAAATCTTGTTGTCCACATCTTCCAATACAACGTCGTGAAATGATGCTGTTAAGATAAGGCCACACCTCAAGCTGAAAGTGAGGTGATGCACCATCATGCAAACAAATGAAATCACTGGAATTTTCCTGAAGTTGAGAAAACAACCAATTTTTGCAGCATATCGAGGTACGACATTCCTGTCACAATTTCCTCCACAAAAAAGAAAGGTCCATAAAAATTGTCAACAGAAACGGCACAAAACCCGTTCGGAAAAAGTTTCCTTTGCCAAATCCTGGAGAACTGAAATCCAAAATTCGTATCTACTGTTACGGCCGCCGGGACGGAATCGTTGCCGTATCTGAAACTTGTAAGGCTTCGTATGCAGGCGTTGTTCCAGAACACGCCATATCGTTATTTCAGGAAGTTAAAGTTCCTGGTCTACCCGTCTTGTAGATCCCGAGGTCTCCGTGTGAACGCATCTCGGATATGATCGACATTTGTATCAGACGTGTGTGTCCGATTAGTTTTCTTCCGTTTACATAAACAACCAACTTCCAAGAATTTTGTATACCAGACATAAATATGTTTGTGCAGAGGCAGCTTCTTACTTAATCGATGGCAGAATCAACGTTGCAGTTCAACAATGGATTGGCTTCGCGCAGATTCCAACAAACAAAATGATTTATTTTGCAACGTAGTCACTACGCTGGACAACCAAACTAAGCGCAGCTGTGCCCTGCTTAGAACCTTCCTCTGTCCAGTGACATGTACAACTTATTTCTTTTTTTCCATAGTTTGCCTGTAATAAAGAATTGAAATCTGTTCTTTCTATCTGAATCACCGGTTTATTGTATATAGAGGGGCAGTGCTGCACATCGCACCTTTTGTAAATGTAACCTGGCGTAAACGTAGAAGTTACAAAACTTTTTTCCTCGCTGTGACCAAGCAAAATCTGTTGTTACTTTGTGTTTCTTCCTTTTGCTCCTTCTTTTTTTGTTTACAGACTTTATTTAGTAAGATAGCGTAGGTCATTTACTAGTATCGGCGCAATTCGGACGCTTGCACCCACTCATTTCTGACGCAATACGTTAGATTTTTTTGTTTTACTGTACTCTGCAATAAACCAGCGGGGATTGCGCGAAAGCTAAATGAAATAACAAAATTATTACCTCAAAGTAAACACATGATTGTCTAACTAAATAAAAAAGTAGTTCCTGCCACATGTAAAATTGGAATCCAGAGCCTCATGCGTTACAGTGTTCCACGAAGGGACGGAGCCACAATGACGTGAATACTTCACTTGGAGCGATTTCCAGCGCTGCCCCGGGCCTCTGAGGGCAGGATTGACAGGCATAACCGCGGCACCTGGAGCCAGTGACGTCATTTCTTGACGTCACATTTCAACATTTATCGTCAGCTTTTCGGGTATTTTGCGACATTTGTGGCCCCACGTATGTAATGTTAAATTACTCACCTCACAAGAGAAACTCCCCATTGCGTCCCGACCCTCCCCTCAGAATTTGTGGTAAGAGGCCCCAGTGGACAGCCCGTCAAAACCTGAGCACAGATGAAGCATGAAAATGGGAAGAAGGTGCACTGAACTGTGAAAAAGCAAAATAGAAATAGTGAACGGTCCAATAACAATATGTGCCTTGTAGAGCAGCCTAACAGAGCAACGGCGTCGTGGTTAAGGGGCTCCGGAAAGCCCTATACTTGCAATGTTAAAATAACGCTTATAAATTACATCTTTCCTCACAAAGTATTTGAGGTAGGAAGTTGAACTTTTTACAGATTATTTATTGGAATATGGGCTACACCTTAACACAGGGATTTTACAAAATTTTTTTTTCAATTGTAATGAGAATTCACAAAATTTTTTGCAATTTCTTATTTATATATTCAAAAATATACAGTTTTTTGGAAAAAGGCTGTGTTAAATTATGCAGAAGGTACTGTGTAACATTTACTGAAAGTTTGAAACAAATATGTTTGGAAGATCCTTAGAAAACATGTAATTAGTATGAGAAAATAAAAGTTTTGGGAATCGAGCGACAAAGATTGGATTAACTTTTTAGTGCATTCCAGGTCCATATGATGGATTATATTCATCCTCTGCAAACTCCTCCAGCTTCCTCTTGTTCCTCCTCCTGTTTACTCTAGCTTGTATTTCTAGACTCTTTACAGCCCTGTCTGCAGCCCGAAGGCTTTCCTTGTCTAAAGCAATCATCGCTAGTTGTTGTGTTCGTAGATTTTGCTACCATTTTCTTCAGTTGCAGTTACTGCAAAACTGTTCCAAAAGGTGGTCATGTATGAACACTTATCACATTTCAGTTGTATTTCACTAGCAAGTCCTACGTGCTTTATTATGGAGAGTTCCAGACCAACTTCGCTACAATGAATACATTTTACACAGTTTGAAAAAATTCCTTTGAGAACCGACATATCAAATATTTCATTCACATCCGATTCGCCCATAAAACATTCATAGTTTTCACTCATTGAACCAAGCTTCTTCTGTGAAGTATTTTCTTTCCCACTTTGACTGCTATGGGCAGGTGTACTTGAGAGGTTAGGTTCACTCACTTGGTTATTGTCTTTATTGTTTACAGTAATAACACATACCTTTGGCATTCCAACATTTCTCCTTTTCTTAAAAGCCTTCAGAGTATTTCAAATAACTTTACTTTTACTCATTATTATACTTCAACAAAACAGAGACTCAAGAAACAGAATTAATTACGAATATTTTCGAGATAACGACAGAGTAAATAAACATGAAACAATCGACAATCACACTAGCGATATATATTGAACCATCACAGGTTAGCCACAACACATACTTTATCTCACATCACTAAAACGTACCTGATGAACACGGACGTTAATAATAACACCATCTGACAGCAGTTTAACAGCGCCACGGTGGGTCGCGCCCATGTAGAACACATTTCAAAAAAAATTTAAATATAGTTGTAGCCTTCGGAATTGAATAAATTATATATCTATTAAAAGGTAATAGTCTGCAGATTCAGAAAACGCAAAAAAGTAAAAATTGAACTTTTCATGATTTTGAGCCTTTCCGGAGCCCCTTAAGAGGTCACGAAGGGATGCAGGCGAGCCGCGTTCCTGCAAGTGTGTGCCACTGTGTAACGTCCTTTTGCAACATCGAGGTGTAAGGAGGGGACCTACAATGACAGTTGATTCTGCACAACTACTCTATTAGCAGCTGAAAGAAAGTGGCTTTCGAATCGGAACCGCGAACGTTCGATGACAAGGCGACAAGGCAACCGAATCCTCTACCGGGAAACACGTCTGGTGTGTCACACACGGCATTGGATAATATGTCATATGACAGAAATCCATTACCGATGCAGCTAATTTGTACGCTTGGTAAATGAGTGTGAATATGCCTCCTTGACCGATTTGGGTGTTTGTATGAATGTGAATTTGGCCACTCTCAGAGAAATGATGAAAACATAATAATTTCTCACTTAAGCTGCAACAAATGAACGCAACAGTTTCACAGCCATACAGATTATCTGTACTCTGTCAAAACATATGTTTTTAACGTTTATGAAGTAGTGTTCCGTTTTGGAAGTTTTGACTCTTGAATTCCTTTGTTGTACCAGTTCACGCCTGTCTATTTGTTGTTTTTATTTCTGTGAGATGTCTATATGGTACCTCTCCTGCTCTCACTATTCATCACTTTTACTTGCGACGGTAACATATTCTTACCACATCAGTCATATCCTATAACCAATGTACAGTGTGACAACTGCCAAGGCTACAGGAAGAGAAGAAACGTTTCAATGACCGGACGGATAGTTCCTAAAGTTGACAAAAAGTACAGATATAAATAGCACAAGAGAGTTTCGAACACGTCACCACGATGCCATCGCTGTTGGTACTCGCTCAGTATTGCATTTGTTAAGCTTGGACCGCTCTCTGCCATTCCGCTTTTTTTTCACAGTTCAGTACACATTCTTCCTGTTTTCATGCTTGATATGTGTATATTTTTTGACGGGCTATACGTTGGGCCGTCTTACCAATAAATGTGGAGGAGGTGCCATGGGGAATTTAGCTTGACAGCGTCATCCACGCTGCTTCGGATATTTTTAAACATTAATAAGAATCACCAATATATACAACCCACACACCTGTGAATAAAATTATATATTTTTATAAAAACTAAATTTAAAATGTTAACAGAATCTTTCATCGGTTCTTGATAGAAAACCATTATAGTAAATGAAAAGCACCAGTTTGCTTTTGTTCTACAGTACCGTCCCACATAATGAAAAGCATGAGTTTGCTTTTGTTCTACAATACCGTATTGCAGAACAAAAGCAAACTGGTGCTTTTCATTTATTAAATTTAAAACATAATAAACTGAGGCTGAAATAAAGCTGCCAATATTGGCCATGCGACTCAAGCATAATTTGGAAGTAAAATGAGTTTTATTTTATTTAAAAAATTCAAAACTAATTCGAAAAACAGCGTACGTAGATAAAACATTCACAACAAAATATGCAAGAAACGAAAAATTTTACGCTAGTAAAAACAACTGGAAACGGAACTTAACGTCCGAAAAGAGTTTCAGTATACTCATTTGTCTCGGATAGAGTTAGGTCTACTACGAATAAAAAATAGAGCGTGAATATTGTCTGGAAGTGACCATCTAGGGTTAAGAATAAAACCGGCAGAACTTAAATTGGATTAAGAAGCAGAACAACACACTAGTATGCACAATATTATTCTGGCAACCTTGCCCGCTCGTTTTCCAATAAGAAGCCTTTTTTTCTATTTTGCAGTTTTGATTTAAACATCTCTCCAACTCATCTACTGGGATAAGAGTGTCATCAACATTGCACACAAAGCAAATTTCTTTACTTTCTCTGGTAGTGGAGCTTTTGTGCAATTTGATGAAAGACTTGGCTCTAGGTGGCTTGTACATGCCTCTTTCACGATAATGGTTTTTAGCTGATCGGAAAAGAGCAACATCTCTTTAATACATCGTTTTACAAATCTGCGCCAATATGAGCTCTACTGTGAATATGGAAGTTTATTGAAAATAAAACCAAATCTTTTGTTGTTGAAGGTATTGGAACTACTTCATTCAATTTAAGGGCTCCACCAAGGTCGCTCACAAATTTAATCGCGCGATCTGATAAAGTATTCTCATATATTCGGCTATTCTTCAAGCGAATTATCGTCGACTGTGAGTCGTCAGTTCCCTTTGTAACTGGCCACTGGGGAGCTATAAACACAGCGATAAATGGATTATACGTCTTTCCTCGGCCATAACGTCACGCCTCTTTTCTTCAGATATCGTTTTAAAATATGAAATTGTGGCCAGAGAAAATATGCTGCGTCACGGCATCTATGGACAATTACTCTTTCCGCTAAGTGTAATTTCAGACGTTTACAGGGAAGACCTGTTTCAGAGGCTTCTCTGTCCTGCGGCGCCTGACTCAAATGCTTTAACAGCGTCATCTTCCACGGCAACATAAGGTGCAGTGCAGGTGATTTCTACAGTTCTGATTCCTTGGACGCCTCTTTGGAGGGCTGTAAAAACCGTCGTGTTTTAGACGCTATAAAATAAACGATAACTTATAAGAATTACAGTAATATGACACAATACATACCGTGAGAAGAGAAATTAGTTTTCATCAGCGTATATCAATTCCTTCAATTCGCGCTATTTCTCCCTTCTCAGAGAGCTTTTCGTACAAAGACGAATATTGGCTTTCTACCGATTGTAACATTGTAAACCGCGCATTCCAGCGAGTATCGTTTGATTATTCCAGTCATCTATTAAGAGCATTAAGAATGCCAGTTTTCTTTGCGTAAGTGACGCGTTCTTTCACCGCATTCAAAAGACTATGAACTTATGGACAACTGACGCATACATACTCCGCATTAAAAACATTTCGTAGCACAGTATTTAGAGTATGGCAGGAACAGTTCAGTCGTGAAGAACTGCGCAATGCAGTGACAACGTTAGCACCTAGATCAGTCGTAAAACGCATATCTTTCTAGGTAGAGGCATGGATACCAAGATATATACAAATTGTCTCAACAGTTCTCTTCGAAAGTTATCGCCCATTTTTGAATCTAGAAACTGGGTTGTAAACAAGACACGAGATCTGGGAATCCAGTAAACATAATAGGGGGCACATACATCTACATCTACAGCCATATCCACTGAGATACTCCGCAAGCCAGTATGGTGGAGGATATCCTGTGCCACTACTTGTCATATCCTTTCCTCTTCCACTCGCAAATACATCGAGGGAAAAACGACTATCTGTGTGCTTCCGTTTGAGCCCTAATTTCTCAAATTATATCTTCGTGGTCTTTACGGGCATTGTATGTTGGCGGCGGTAGAATCGTTCGGCAGTCAGATTAAATTGCCAATTCTCTAAATTTTCTCAATAGTCTTTATCCAAAAAATCGTCGCCTTCCCTCCAGTGAGTTTCCAAAGCATCTCCTTAACACTTAGTGAGTGTGTGGGTTTTATTTTGTCAAGTTGTGCAATGGATTGATCCAACAAGTATCCTTTGGCTCCAGCAAGAAACAATATCCACCTCACACGACTACAGAAGTCAGACAGACGCTCCTAATGTACAAACAAGAAATGCTTGAAAAACATTCAGCAAATAAATATCTTCTGGAGTCGTCCGCTGTAAGGAAAAGACACAAAAATATTCAATATTCTAACGTAACTAGTGGATTACTTGGGTACTGGAGTATTTGGTAGTTAGTGTTAGAAAAACATTAAACGATTGAAAAATATTATTTTTTGCAAAAAAATTCTGAGAAATGAAGTGAAACTTTTTCTTATAAAATAATAAATTTCCGGGTTATTTTTGGAACAGTAGATTGCCTCTTATGGATAGGAATGCTATTATTTTACAAAGTATAGAAAGTTTCTTTTCTCCCTTTTCTTTAAGAATATTATTTACTCGGCAGAATGGCTGAGAGCCGCGCCTACAGAACTTGAATAACTTTTCTGGGTACAGTCAAGGCTGTCGCGTGAGAAATGTAATGGATTGTACTGTTATGGGGGACAGATGGGGCTTCCATACGCTGTAGCGCACAATACCGTGAGCTGCGACGACTGCTGCCTGCGTCGCTCGCTGCTGACAAATAACACAATTATCTCTTTCTATCTGGACTGACCTTCGCCAATAAACTCTCCCTACACCTTGATGAAGTCAAGGACTTCTATCCACCCCTTGTCTAGCTATTGGTGTGGTACACCAGTCAGATAACCAGTCCACCGCGATACCACTCAATATTCGCTCACAGGCGTTTAACTAGTACTCTGTCCATGTTCACACCGCACGATAAGTGTGGCGGCCACCACAGTGAACAATGCTTAATCGTGAGTGACTCAATATAGAGTATCACTCCGATTCGCTAACGACAGAGGTGCTCTCCCAGTGAAGTACTGAGGAGAGACTTTGTTCGTCGCTCTTTGCGTACACGTAGAAGCGCACTCACTCTCGTTACGTGTTCCTGCTCCAAGAGTGCAAAAGGAACGGCGCCTTTTTCTGGTAAACTTTCAAGGGTATATCATTCACTGTCTTCCCTCACTCCTTTGGCTCTTTGCATCAGAAATATTCCGCCAATCAGTGTTGCTCATTTAAATGGGAGCATGACGTTTTGTTTTAGTCGACCAATGCCGAATGATGTAGCAGCTCAATTAGGCGTGTACTGTCCTCCTGTGAAAACCCCGTAACTACACAATCGGTCTGTCTAAAATTGCATCTTCTGGACGCTCCCACACAATGTAGCGGAATTTGCTCTTAAGTTGAACACGGGTGTCGTTATCCCTTCACTGTGGCACAAGGTGTGCACCAACCCACCCTCTGAACGGAAGGGCCTCCGAGCGGGCTGGCCGCCTCCCTAGAACCCAAAATTCCTGTGGCCATCATGTTGTGTACGCCAGCCTCGACTTTTTCAATCTCGGTGTGCACTTGCGATTTACTTATTAGATTTGCATATCGCTTTCATGAATTCATACAAAATTGGCTCTACCTTATCGAGTTTGGGTTCGAATGAAGCGTCTTGATGTGCAGAATACGATTGTGAGGACAGAATATGTAAGAAATGAAGGTCCGGGGACCACACCACCTTACAACTTGTTTGTTGTTCGAACTGACTGGTAACATATCTACCAGCCCACCTCTGATTTGTTTCGACGTCTTCCTTCAATGCGACTTGATACGGATCTCACGTCACTCAAGCAGAACTCAAGAATAGGTCGCACCAGCATCCCATATGTGGTCTTCTTATCAGGTGAACCACTCTTTCATAAAATTCTCCAAATTGACCGAAGTCGACCATTCGCCTTCCCTAACACAGTTCTCACATGCTCATTCCACCTCATATCGCTTTGCAACATTACGTCCAGATATTGAAATGACTTGAATGTGTTAAGCAGGACACTAGTAATACTGTATCCGAACATTAGAGGTTTGATCTTCCTACTCATCTTCGTTAACTTACATTTTTCACATTTAGGGCTAGCTGCCATTCATCATACCAACTGGAAATTTTGTGTAAGTCCTCTTGTATCTTCCTACAAAAAAAATGGTGAAAATGGCTCTAAGCACGATAGGACTTAACATCTGAGGTCATCAGTCCCCTAGGCTTAGAACTACTTAAACTTAACTAACCTAAGGACATCACACACATCCATGCCCAAGGCAGGATTCGAACCTGTGACCGTAGCAGCAGCAGCGCGGTTCTGGACTGAAGCGCCTAGAACCTCTCGGCCACTGCGGCAGGCTCTATCTTCCGACAGTCACTCATCTTTGATAACTTGACGTACACCATGGCATCATCAGCAAACAACTGACATTGCTGGCCACCCTGTCAGCCAGCGGTCCTGTCATCTTTCCCTGGGGGCACCACTGAAGAAACCTTATCTCTGATGAATAATGACCGTCAAGGACAACATACTGGGTTCTATTACTTAAGGAATCTTTGAGCCACTCACATATCTGTGAACTTAGTCCATACGCCCATACCTTCGTTAACAGCCTGCAGTAGGGCACTGTGTTAAATACTTTCCGGAAGTCTAGAAATATGGGATGTGACTGTTGCCCTTCAGCCATAATTCTGAGACAATGGTTTCTTCTTGCAAAAAATGGTTCAAATGGCTCTGAGCACTATGGGACTTAACATCTTAGGTCATCAGTCCCCTAGAACTTAGAACTACTTAAACCTAACTAACCTAAGGACATCACACACATCCATGCCCGAGGCAGGATTCGAACCTGTGACCGTAGCAGTCCCGCTGTTCCTAGAACCGCTAGACCACCGCGGCCGGCTTTCTTCTTGCACTGCATGTCCACATGTCAGTAGTTGCTGAGCATTCACGTATTGTCATACGAGCAATTACCTCAGGCATAATTATATCTCTTACAATGTTAGCACTTTCTGTCACGTGCCGCGACACAACTGTCGGATGGGGTATAATACAGTTTGTGGATGCTTTTCTGTTAGTCGCGCCAGTGTCGATTAATGTCTGAACAAGATCCAAAAAACCTAACCTCCTATAGTTCCGTACGATCTTAGGTCTCAAGCACACGTAGCAACACATTTATAGACAGTTATCTCCGGGCAGGTTGGGGAAGGTGTTTCTCGTTCACGGTTGCACCACTACACTTAGCATTGTTTCACTCGCCGCTGGTAGAAATTTGGTCGCAACAGTGATCCGTGCTACAACCAGCCCGTAGGGTAAAGCCGCGTACACACTGAGACTGAAACATGTTTACAAAACATGTTCCCAGCTATTTGATGTGGACACCATTTGGAATCATATTTCGAAACACAGAAACATCTGTCCATAGCAGTGTCGGTACAGATCAAAGGAAACAATGTTTCAGGCTAGCTACCATTTGTCACCGCTGCATGGCGCTGTCGTCTAATGTTAAGTGGTGTTGTGTTTGCTATCGTGTCATTTTCGCTTCATTTTCTAAAACAATGGAGTGGTCAAGGCAGCAAATTGTTGATTTAATTGCCATGTACCTGGGGAGGATTGCTTATGGACCGTCCGGAGCAAGGGATATAAAAACAGTGTTAAAAAATATGATACACTTACAAAAATTGCAGCAGCTTTTGGCACGGACAAGGAAAGTGTAGAGAAAAAAAAATACGATCGCTCGTGGTTGCTCACAGGCGTCAGAAAAGAAAATTAATTTCCAGCAGACCATCTGGTAGTGGTGCGGAAACTGCATATGACTCCAACTGGTTCGGCTATCGGCTGCTGCAGTTCTTGGACGATCTTCATGAGCCGAAGGAGACAACAGATACTGTGGAAAATAAGGTACACATATTATACTTGTCTGTCTTTATTTGTATTTTATAGTACACAGTCACATTCACCCATAGTTATTTTGCCACGGTACACTTCCTTGTCAGCTTAAAAAATAGTTAGCAAACTTGTCTAGAATTTTTTTATTCGTGGAAGCAGCTTTCCTTGGTTTATTCTGTACTGCAATGAAAACTGATGCAGTGTTATCTCGTCTCCATGTGCCTGGAATCATCTCACCTGTTTGTAAATTGTGGGAATCGAAGCTTCGATGCGGGGTATACTGGTTCCATGCCTCAGCATTTCGCCTTTAAAAGTTGTGGAGACATGTAACTGTAAGTGTGACAGCTTTTGCCTTCCCAGGTTGTAGCAACATAGGTTCCCAAAACACACGAAAAACTGAAGCCATAATGCCGAAAGTGTTCTCAACAACCCTTATGGCCCTAGAAAGTCTGTAGTTAAAAACTCTCTCTTTTGAACCTTTAACATGTTACCTGGGTAGTGTTCCATAATGTTTTCCTGTAAAGGAAAAGCATCGTCTGCTAAAAAAACTTATGGTTGGGCCTTTGTGCCACCTGGAAATCATTCAGCTTGTGGGAAGTTTAGTTTCTTTTTGTTCATTAACTCACTTATGCTCGCGTTTTTGAACACACCACCATCTGATATTCTGCCTTGGCAGCCGATATCTGCGTACAAAAAGTTATAGCTGGCATCGACGACAGCATGCAGCACAACGCTGAATGAACCTTTATAATTATAACATTCACTTCCACTGCCAACAGGGCACTGTAGCACGATATGTTTCCTGTCAATTGCTCCGTCAAAGGGTGGGAGGGAGGGGGGGGGGGCACTGAAAGATCTGTGAGAACAAACATTTCAGTCGCTGGTTGTTGTTGTTGTGGTCTTCAGTCCTGAGACTGGTTTGATGCAGCTCTCCGTGCTATTCTATCCTGTGCAAGCTTCTTCATCTCCCAGTACCTACTGCAACCTACATCCTTCTGAATCTGCTTAGTGTATTCATCTCTTGGTCTCCCTCTACGATTTTTACCCTCCACGCTGCCCTCCATTTGAGATCCCTTGATGCCTCAGGACATATCCTACCAACCGATCCCTTCTTCTAGTCAAGTTGTGCCACAAACTTCTCTTCTCCCCAATCCTATTCAGTACCTCCTCATTAGTTACGTGATCCACCCACCTAATCTTCAACATTCTTCTGTAGCACCACATTTCGAAAGTTTCTATTCTCTTCTTGTCCAAACTATTTATTGTCCATGTTTCACTTCCATACATGGCTACACTCCATACAAATACTTTCAGAAACGACTTCCTGACACTTAAATCTATACTCGATGTTAACAAATTTCTCTTCTTCAGAAACGCTTTCCTTGCCATTTCCAGTCTACATTTTGTATCCTCTCTACTTCGACCATCGTCAGTTATTTTGCTCCACAAGTACCAAAACTCCTTTACTACTTTAAGTGTGTCATTTCCTAATCTAATTCCCTCAGCATCATTCGACTTAATTCGACTACATTCCATTATACTTGTTTTGCTTTTGTTGATGTTCATCTTATATCCTCCTTTCAAGACTGTCCATTCCGGTATCTGAAAGAAAGAAATGTAATTTCAGGTTCTCGTACATTCGCCAGAGGGCATAAACGAAGATGAAAAGGTTGTGGCTGGACCTTCCAGTGCTCCAGCACGAAAATTCAGAAGGGTGGGCGAGAAAAAAGATATGTAGCAACCCTACAAGATTGCGTCTGAATTATAAACTAAAGTGCTGCAAAAACAAGAAGATAAGAAGAACGCTGATTGTTGTATACATGGGCAGTATGCGGCATCAGTATTACGGAAATTACCAGTTACCAAGAGCAAAATCAATGCCTTTGCTTAGTAAAGTGTAAACGAAACAGCATGTAGCAGCCAGCACTCGATAGTTGGTATGAATGTGGCAGGGCCATCATCATCAAGTAGTAACTCCCCTGTCACATTTACGAGTTTTGTAGATAGTTGCACTGTAGAAGTTGTGTTTGTGAGATTTGTAATGTAATTGACAAATAATAATATTTCGAAAAGATGCTTATTTAATGATGTTTTTCATTTACTTACCTTTACATAATCCTTCAGTACTTCCACCAGGCCGGCCGAAGTGGCCGAGCGGTTCTAGGTGCTACAGTTTGGAATTGCGCGACCGGTACGGTCGCAGGTTCGAATCCTGCCTCGGTCATGGATGTGTGTGATGTCCTTAGGTTAGGTTAAAGTAGTTCTAAGTTCTAGGGGACTGATGACCTCAGAAGTTAAGTCCCATAGTGCTCAGAGTCATTTGAACCATTTTTAAACTTCCACCAGAGCTCCACATACTTCAGGTACTATTTGAGGTATTACTTGCTTCTAAATGTGAAATAAATATGCAAGGCTCTGAAATGAATCTCCTGTTGCCAGAAAACGTGAGTAACCGCAAGCCTTTGGTTGACTGAAATCGCTTTCCTGAAATTCGTCTCTTTTTTTTTTTTTTTTTTTTTTTTAACTAATGGTGCTATCAAATTTGCAAGATATTCAAAATCGGTAGATGACATCCTATTGAAGTTGCGGAAGCCAGAGGCGTCTTCCATACTCAGTTCACGTAGCAAGTTATTCCCGCCACTTCTTCTATGGAATGTTTCTCTCCACCAACGATGAGGACTATTTTCATTTTGCTTGTGTAAACCTCGTAGTATTAATAATGCAGCACCACAAATCATTATTGTTTCCTCGACACCAGACAAAACTCAGCAGCAAGCGATATGAACACAATAATACAGGGAGCACTGCAGACGGAGTAACACACAACGAGAAATGTTTGCCGTCAGTGTGGATGGAAACAGAGACCAGAAACAAAGACGGAAACATTGGCGAAACATCGCAGAAAACATTGTTTCCAACAGAAACATGTTTTCAGCGGCAGTGTGTACGCGGCTTGAAGCAGCACACTAGTGCCTGCGCACGGCACCAGCTGGCCCGTGCAGTGACGTCACGGCTCGCTCAGTGCGGAGCTGTACCTCTGGCGCAGCGGTGCTTTCGTGCAGCACTATTTAGCCACTGCGGTTACGTCACGAGCTCACTTCGCCCGAGAGACATGCAGTCCAGTCCAGTGCAGCCGCAGCCCGCGGGCAGTGCCTTTGTGCACGACTCTGTTACAGAGGCTGTGGAAGGCGCTTGTTTTTGCTGTATCATCAAAAAATGGTTCAAATGGCTCGAAGCACTATGGGACTTAACATCTGAGGTCATCAGTCCCCTAGACTTAGAACTACTTAAACCTAACTAACCTAAGGTCATCACACACACACCAATGCCCGAGACAGGATTCGAACCTGCGATCGTAGCAGCAGCGCGGTTCCGGACTGAAGCGCGTAGAACCGCTCGTCCATAGCGGCCGGCCTGTATCATCAATGACTGAAGCATTTGTGTTGGTGACGTGGACCAAATGTGTTTCACCAAGAAAAACCGTGAGGTTAATCGATGTCAATGTGCCTATTAAATATTGTTCACCTCTGATCAAGCGATGTAGTTTCCATACACTGAAGAGCCAAAGAAACTGGCACACCTGTCTACTGTCGTGCCGCAACACGACGTGGCATGCACGCGACTAAAGTCTGAAGTAGTGCAGGAGGGAACTGACACTATCAATCCTGCAGGACTGCCCACAAATCCGTAAGCGTAAGAGGGGATGGAGATGTCTTCTGAACAGCACGTTGCAAGGCCAGAGGAAGTGTTTAATCTCAGAAGTGTGTTCCTGGAGCCACTCTCTAGCAATTCTGGGCGTGTCGGGTGTCGCATTGTCCTGCTGCAATTGTCGACCGTCGCAATGCACAATGAACGTGAACGGATGCAGGTAATCAGACAGGATGTTTACGTACGAGCTAACTTCAGAGTCGTATTTACATTTATCAGGGCTTACATATCACTCCAACTGCACACACCTCACACCTTTACAGAGCCTCCACCAGCTTGAACAGTCTCCTGCTGATATGCAGGGTCCATGGATTCATGAGGTTTCTCCATACACGCACGCGTCCATCCATTCAATACAATTTCAAACAAGACTCTTCCGACCGGGCAACATGTTTCCAGTCATCAACAATCCAGTGTAGTTGTTGACGGGCCCCGGCGAGGCGTACAGCCTTGTTCTCTGTCCAGTTCTACTAGTCTCCTCCCATCATCCCCCACACTCCTGCGAAGCACCCATTCCCACAAACACATAGATAACCTCCATGACCAGATTTACCATTCCTTGATATCTCAAGATCCGTCCTCTTACTTGATTCCTTCTTGTAGTCAAGAAAAACGATAAATTACTTTCCTCCCCATTTCCATTCAGTACCTTGACATATTCTTCTTCTGCGCCACATATCAAATACTTCGATTCGCTTCTTGTTTGTACTGCCTTTAGTCGGCGTTTCACTTCCATATTAAGCTACACTCCAGACAAATACTCACTGAAAAGACTTCCCAGTAACCGTACGTTCATATTCCTCTTTTTCTGAAATGCCTTTCCTGCTATTCCCAATCCGCATTTTTTATCCTCCTCACATCTGTCATCTTCGCCTATCTTCTTCTTTCGCTCTTTTCCGTTTCTCTAGCAGGGTCGGTATTGCTGAAAGGGGTCTGGCGATGTTTGTTGGTGGCCGGATGCCCTTTCTGAAGCCATGGAATCTATCTGCCCCATCCATCTGCGTCAAGACTAATCTCATGTTCAAGTGTGAGAACGTTTCTCTAAATGTTTGCGTAGCTTATGTCTGAGGCGGGACGTAGAGAGCAGCTCCGTATTTACGTACCTGGCTCGCCAACCCTCGTAGGTATTGCCCGAGGCTGATTCGCTCCGGGGACGTTTCTGCTCCAAATATCCTGGAAACGGCCCTTTAACGCACTCGGGTTATCTTGGCGGATCTGCCTTTGTTATCTATATTGCTCCTTAAATACACTCCTGGAAATTGAAATAAGAACACCGTGAATGCATTGTCCCAGGAAGGGGAAACTTTATTGACGCATTCCTGGGGTCAGATAAATCACATGATCACACTGACAGAACCACAGGCACATAGACACAGGCAACAGAGCATGCACAATGTCGGCACTAGTACTGTGTATATCCACCTTTCGCAGCAATGCAGGCTGCTATTCTCCCATGGAGACGATCGTAGAGATGCTGGATGTAGTCCTGTGGAACGGCTTGCCATGCCATTTCCACCTGGCGCCTCAGCTGGACCAGCGTTCGTGCTGGACGTGCAGACCGCGTGAGACGACGCTTCATCCAGTCCCAAACATGCTCAATGGGGGACAGATCCGGAGATCTTGCTGGCCAGGGTAGTTGACTTACACCTTCTAGAGCACGTTGGGTGGCACGGGATACATGCGGACGTGCATTGTCCTGTTGGAACAGCAAGTTCCCTTGCCGGTCTAGGAATGCTAGAACGATGGGTTCGATGACGGTTTGGATGTACCGTGCACTATTCAGTGTCCCCTCGACGATCAGTGGTGTACGGCCAGTGTAGGAGATCGCTCCCCACACCATGATGCCGGGTGTTGGCCCTGTGTGCCCCGGTCGTATGCAGTCCTGATTGTGGCGCTCACCTGCACGGCGCCAAACACGCATACGACCATCATTGGCACAAAGGCAGAAGCGACTCTCATCGCTGAAGACGACACATCTCCATTCGTCCCTCCATTCACGCCTGTCGCGACACCACTGGAGGCGGGCTGCACGATGTTGGGGCGTGAGCGGAAGACGGCCTAACGGTGTGCGGGACCGTAGCCCAGCTTCATGGAGACGGTTGCGAATGGTCGTCGGCGATACCCCAGGAGCAACAGTGTCCCTAATTTGCTGGGAAGTGGCGGTGCGGTCCCCTACGGCACTGCGTAGGATCCTACGGTCTTGGCGTGCATTCGTGCGTCGCTGCGGTCCGGTCCCAGGTCGACGGGCACGTGCACCTTCCGCCGACCACTGGCGACAACATCGATGTACTGTGGAGACCTCACGCCCCACGTGTTGAGCAATTCGGCGGTACGTCCACCCGGCCTCCCGCATGCCCACTATACGCCCTCGCTCAAAGTCCGTCAACTGCACATACGGTTCACGTCCACGCTGTCGCGGCATGCTACCAGTGTTAAAGACTGCGATGGAGCTCCGTATGCCACGGAAAACTGGCTGACACTGACGGCAGAGGTGCACAAATGCTGCGCAGCTAGCGCCATTCGACGGCCAACACCGCGGTTCCTGGTGTGTCCGCTGTGCCGTGCGTGTGATCATTGCTTGTACAGCCCTCTCGCAGTGTCCGGAGCAAGTATGGTGGGTCTGACACACCGGTGTCAATGTGTTCTTTTTTCCATTTCCAGGAATGTAGTATAACTCTTCAGCTGCTTCCAATTTCTTAATTCTTCCAGAACCATCTAATATAATTCGACAACATTCGATTATACTTGTATGACTCTTCGTGATCTTCATTCTGACTCCAGGGAATAATATGTACATTGTGATGGGTGGTAGTGTTATAGATAGATTTGTCACGGTAGTCAGCGATCAGATAGCGCGTTTCTTCTCTGCAGACAGTAACTGTTCTAAGTTTAGAGGTGAACATTGATCGGAATATTCATTATAGGAAGCAATCGTGTCCCAATAACATTTACTTATGTCCACTGAACAACTGCAACCATTTGAACGGGGTCACATTGTAAGCCTGCGAGAAGCGGGATGGATGAATTATTCCTCATGTTGGAAACAATGTATAAGTGGTGTGTCGTTGCTTTCAATAGTGGTCTGTGGATCATTCTCACACCTGTAGACAAGGTTCTTGATGGCCGTGTAGTACAGTCACATGCCAATATCGACGTTTGTTCAAGCAGCAGTGGCCGATCGGACACCATCCAGTGAAGGAATTCGGGCACTCTCTGTACCTACTGTATCTCCGAGGCACATTGGGAAATTTCTGCTTGCACCAGGACTAACAAGGGAAAGGTCGAGTCCGACATTTCAAAACCTACTCTGAAATTTTTATACAGGAACAATACACTTCAAGAAACACTGTGTCATAATTTTAGCTGCCTAGAAACAGTAAAAGCATTTTCTTAAAAAAATAGTGAAAATTATCAAATTCCTAGCTCGCCAGGCGTCTGGAGATATGAACGCCCCTAATGTAAGTTTAGCAGACAACGACCGCGCAACATGGCAATTGCAGTCTTGGTCGACGGCGCAGAGGTAAACAACACGGCACATCGCGATCGTAAATTGCGAAACAAATTTCAGGTTCCGTTGATAGTTTCTCTCACATAGTTATCCACAATCCCGGCATTTGCCTTAAGCGATTTAGGGAAATCACAGACAGCCTAAATCACGATGGCCAGACCTAGGTTTGACCGGTCGTCCTCCCGAAAGCGAGTCCAGTGCGCTATCCCGCACGGTCGCTAAGTGTTCACAATTAAAATAAACTGAATTAATTTTCTTTGTGTTTTATTCGCGTATGTTTGCTAACAGCATCTGTCTTTGTGCAGGTTCCAGCGTTTCACAGTAATGTGGAATCCAATTCATGTTTTCAACCCTTCAGAGATGAACATGAAGAATGTGGTATGCAATAGAAATCACCTACCTATTGTTTATTACTTATTTGTGAATTTCTTGGACAGTCGTTCGAATGCTGTCGACATTGCATTAGAAGGTATAGAAAGTAGCTCTGACACGTCCCTGAACTTTCCTTCAAACGATGACTGTTGTGCTAATTAAATTCCAGAATAAAAATACAGACCCTTCCTAGCTCAATGAAAACATTATAATAATTGCTTTCCGTGAAAAAAAGGCTGTAAATGTTTGGTTAAACGAAGGAGGGAGAAATCGCGTAAAGTTAAGCGATGTGTAAAACCGGTTTCGTTTCGTAAAATCTGAACGTGAAATGTCTAAATGGAAGAGATATTTATACAAGCTACGAAATATACGCCAAAATGAACGCGCAGAAGTGTGAAACAAAAACTATTCGAAAGGTTTAGAACCGCTCGTGATGGTCAATGCGTTTTTCGATCTAATTAAACAGATTCAGGAAATTATATGGAAAAAGAACTCGCAAAATTACGTTTACTTCAAGTAAACGTGTAGAGGAGATATCTTTAATAGGTAGTACCACAGAGAATTTCGTAGCTGATGTGTAGACGATTCTTAATGCTATCATCTAAAATGCTGCGTGTAAAGCCTGTCAGTCAATATCTGTGCAAGAACTGTGTACAAACCGCACTTTATCATTTCCAGCAAAAAAGACTCGATTTATAGTCGATGTATGCAACGTGACATTCATATACAACAATGCCAGTTTTTAGTATCAGTAGATATTTGTTTCATACCTGGCTTCAGGAACTTCAAGGCAAATTAGAACCAAAACTTAAACAAGTTGCAAAAATCTTGTAAACGGTATAGAATAACCTAGAAAAGTGAAAGAGCTTAAGTTTCAGCATCATATCCAAAACGTCTTCTTACCCATTGCGGAAAATAATTAATTTCTTTTGTTGGATTTTTGGCCTGGACGTAACAACATCTCTGTCTCTAGGAGGATGATGGCTATTAATATATTTAGGATTCCGCCCGACACTAATAGTGTGATTCAGCCACTCGATAAAGAAATTTTTTGACAAGGTCAAACATTCTTCAATAAATTGTAGCGAAATGTAATTTCAGATTGATCTTTGTTATTTCAGGACTACCAGGTGAACAGTATCGTTGAACTTCAGCTATTCGTGCATTGACACTTTACATCACGACATTTTTAAGAATTTGATCAAGTATGCCTGGAACGCAGCACAACATGCAGAGTAACGACCACGATCATTTCTCACAACATCCCAGTTTTGTGTAAATAAAATTAGAAGTTAAAGTGAAGTGCCTCAGTACACTAATATTTCTGTCATAAGGTGTGTTTGGTGTAAGAAAAACGCTACTTTTCGTCATCCATTAGAACTTCGCATTTTTGTGGCTACTGCAAGGAGTAAACTAGGAAGATTTTCGTTGTTAGTAAAATGTACATTAATGAAAAATTGCCGAGTGGTCTAAGGCGCTGCAGTCATGGACTGTGCGGCTGGTCCTGGCGGAGGTTCGAGTCCTCTCTCGGGCATGGGTGTGTGTGTTTGTCCTTAGGATAATTTAGTTTAAGTAGTGTATAAGCTTAGGGACTGATGACCTTAGCAGTTAAGTCCCATAAGATTTCACACACATTTGAACATTTGAATGAAAAATTCTCATAGGAATTTTGCAACAGGAATTGTTATAAAATGATTCATATCAACAAATTAACATTCTAATTGATGGAAGACGTGTGTAATGTAACGTCACACACTCTCTTGATTTTCTTTCTCTTCTAGCCACTTGTGTAACAATTACATATGCAACAGTTTAGATGTCGACATTAACTGAAAATTTAAAAAAAAATAATGATCTGAGGCATTTTGGTATGGTTTAATGTTTAAAATTCTAGTGTGTGTACTTAAGTCATACACACAGCGCTACGTTACATAGTGACGGCTGCGTCAGCTTATTCATGGTTCGCGCGCTAGGCAGCAAGGGCTGTACAAACCGCTGTTACAAGCGGCATTTTCTGCAGGCGAAACGACAAACTTTAACAGTCTTTAGAAACACTTGCGGTGCTCCTGCTTTTCTTTAGGTGTACTCTTTCCGTGTGAAAAAATTCAGGGTAAGTTTCGGCATGTCTGACTGGACAATTCCCTTGTAAGATCACGTGTACCTCTGGCCAGATAGCCAAGCTTTTAAATTTCACGTTTAAGAAATCGTTCACGCAGGAGACCATCGCATCGATTCAAGCATGGACGACATAGTAATAGGCACCTCTGGTATAGAGAAAGAAGTGACAGAATTGAAGCCAATGAAGTCGCCAGATCCGAGTGGAATCCCCATCTAGTTTTAAAAAGATTACTCTAGGATATTGGCGCCTTGCTTAGCTTGCAATTATCGGGAATATTCCGCCCAGCTCAAAGTCAGGAGGGACTATAAAAAAGCGCAGGAGGCTCCTGTACCTAAAAATGGTAAAAAAAAGAACCCGCAAAATTACATACCAACATCCTTTATATCGGTTTGCTGCAGAGCTCTTGAGCATGTTCTCAGTTCGAATGTAATAAATTTCCTCGAGATGGAAGACCTTCTAACAACGAATCAGCACGGTTTTAGAAAGTATGGTTCCTGCGAAGCTCAGCTTGCCCTTGTTTCTCAAGCTATACCGCAAAGTACAGGCGGAGGGCTATAGGCAGATTCTATATATCTAGATTTCCGAAAAGCGTTTGACACAGTGCTCCACCGCAACGAAGGTACGAGCGTATGGAATACGTTCCCAAATATATGAGTGGCTAAAAGGTTTCTTAAGAAATAGAATCCAGTAAGTTGTCCGGCGGGCGAGTGCTCATCAGAAACAAGAATAGCGTTACTAGTGCTCCAGGGAACGTTGATAGGAATGCTATTACTATTCACATACATATCAATTAACTGGCGGACAGGGTGGGCAGCAATCTGCGTCTGTTTGCTGATTACTTGGAGTGAGCAGGAAGGTATCTCTGTTGAGCAACTGTAGGAGTGTACAAGACGACTTGGACAAAATTTCTAGGTGGTGTGATGAATGGCAGCTATTCTAAACGTCAAAAAACGTAAGTTAATGCGGATGAGTAACTGTCTAGCTAGAAAGCAATGTCAAGCTTCCGTTCCTGGATGTCTTAGTTGAAAGGAAGGCAACAGGCCGTCTTGATTATTCAGTGTACAGAAATTTACGCACGTTGAAGGGTACTTGAAGGCAAACATTTTTCACCACCCTGTGCAGAAGAAATCGGTCCTCAACACTGTAGCCCGGCAGCTGTGGCCGAGCGGTTGTAGGCGCTTCAGTCGGCTACGGTCGCAGGTTCGAGTCCTGCCTCGAGCATGGCTGTGTGTGGTGTCCTTAGGTTGGTTAGGTTTACGTAGTTCTAAGTCTAGGGGCTGATAACCTCAGATGTTAAGCCCCATAGTGCTTAGAGTCATCTGAACACTGTAGTACGCAGGGCAAAGACTGTTTTTGAAGTCGGCTATCTAGAGTCTGAATGGCTGTCTAGAGCCTGAATTTTAGCTTTTGAAGCGCATCTTCAGACAGAATGGTTACAGCACGTTAGAAATTGCAAACATTTTCAAGTGTCACAGACGAAAGACGCCTGGTGAATCGGCGAAAGAGGCCAGGTCAACTGCATGCCTTCTTTACTGTGGGCATTTACTAGCTAGATAGTATGCGTGCTGAAGAGACATGGACTGAGAACAGTGTTCCGGCTAGCCTGCAAGAGAAGATGTATGTTACGCTCCGTTAAAGACGACATAGGTCTTCGATTTCCCGGCGTGTGCTCTGTCCCATGTGAATGTGGTACCACTTGCACAGGTCAAACTACTCTTACAGTTGCTGAGCGTTGTGCAGAGCATTCGTGACATATGAAACCAAGGAAACTTCAGAAGTCCACCGTGGCTGAACATTGCCTGTAAAACTGGCATAAAATATAATTTGGAAAGACTAGTGTTTAGGCTCGACCACCGTCATACTGGGTTCCAGTTATCAAAGAAACGGCTGAAATTAAACAGCAACAATTTTAGCAGAGATCAGGGGTACAATATTAGGGGGCCTTCGGGCGGGTTTCGTAGGTTGAGCGAAGATTAAGACGTAGGCTTGACGTTTGTAGCGACGGGGGAATGACAGTTTCAAACGTGACGCCGGCCTCTTGCGGCGCGTGACGTCACTCGGTCCCGCACGAGGCCCACGAGAAAGACAGGCCGCGGCGCGTACGTCACGAAGGTAGTCCTGAACGCGCTCGTTCGTTCAGCTCAGCAGACAATATGCGTTTCTAAACCTGTTAACTCGCAGCTGGGCGTGCAAGTACTAACAAGAATTGCATCTTCCACTAGAATCTGCTATTATGAAGTCTTACTGATTAACAGTACTACAGCAAAATTTAATTTAAGATCAATACTCGATATAAATGGTATAACGGCTAGTTTATAGAATTCAGTCTCTTCTGCGTAACAGTACTCATTACATGCTGGAAGTGGTGCCTTACGCAACTGATAATCATTTTAGCATGATTTTATTTTATTGTGCGACAGCATAGACATAACGAATTATAAGTAGGCCCATGGTCTTCCCACAATTATAGGACTAATAACAGTAAGATTCCATAATAGCGGATTCCAGTAGAAGATTCTGTCTTCGTTTACACGGACACGCTTCGTTACGAGTTAACAGGTGTAGAAACGTAGTTTGTCTGCTGATTTGAGCGAGCGAGCGAGCCAGGACTACCTTCGTGACCTACGCGGCGTGGCCTGTCTTTCTCGTAGGCCTCGGTCTCGCACGGGACGGAGCTGCTAGGAGCTGCCCAATTTACCTTCCTCGAATGCGTCACTCTGGCCCTATCTGGAGGGTTCCAGACGCTGCCATTACATCTGTAAGAGCAGACCACGATGCTGGTCCCAACAGACAGTGATTTTAACTCCGCCACACACCATTAGGTGACTTGCGGAGTATGATTTAGATGTAGATGATGTCGACGGCGGAGACAGCTATCGAAAGCTCAAGTGTCCTATTCGAAGTGAAGCGGCTTGTAAACCAAGAAGATTTAGATGCCTTCTCAGATGTGTAGGAACCATACCAAACAGGTCTATCATCATTATCATCATCATCATGATCTCCTTTCAAGGATTAGGTGTAGTAATCACCTGTCCTGGTCTCTAACATCCATCCATCCTGAAACATGGTACTCATTGGAATTAAGAGGAACGTGGAAGGGAGGACCCACCAATATATCTTTCGTTTCACACACCCTGTTGTGGGGTTGTGAACCACTGAGGGATACGGCGAGACGAAGCCTGTCCATCGTTTCTGGGTCCCCAGTTGCATACACACAGTACACACACACACACACACTAGAACAATAGTCACCAAAGGCAAGAAAAGGCGTGAAAAAATATAGGAGAGTTTTTGTATTTAGTTCCACATCTACATGGATACTCTGGAAATCACATTTAAGTTTCTAGCAGAGGGTTCATCCAACTACCTTCACAATTATCTGTTTTTCCATCTCGTATAGTGCGAACTGTGTAGTTGAACTGATAGTTGCTACCAACTTGTTTCAAAAACGAACAGAGAAATTTAATGCAGAGAACCTGATAGAGAAAAGTTAATATAAAATCGTGCATCTATAATAAAAAGTCATGAGTGAATAATTTTTACAATCTGCTGAACTATCAAAAAGTACTAGGGAGGACTCGTTACACATTGAATCAATGAAAGTCAATCAACCCTTCCATTAAATCTTTCGTGGCTGAGTCTGGTGCCGAAACTGAGGACAGCAAAGCAGAACTTTTGCATTTCGCGTTTAAAAGACCAGCGCATGTCACTCATGTTTTAAAGAGAGCAGAAGATCGGATACACAGAATTACAGACAGATACAGCTGACATCTGACAGTTTCAAGTCCCAGGTTACCAGGAAAAAAAGAAACAACTCTTTAAGAAACGAATCCAGGAACAATCATTTAAATAGAAATCAGGTTTTCATATTATACGTCTTTAAGTCGCACTAAATCGTATAGTTTACCCACAGCAATTTCTAATCGTATACACATCTGAAAATTTGTGATTGTGAATTTCCAGTAGCTACGTAAATACTTGTACTATAACGAAAAATGAGGAAAGGGGGGGGGCATTAAACACGTAATTGATGCATGAACAGTTCACCTCTAAACTATTACCTATTGTGTGTGTCCCACCTTTACCATTGGAATTGTTACAAGTATTTTGATGGCTATTAAAAATTTACAACCACGGTTATTGAGGTCTGCATGCAGCTAGGAATCGGTGTGGGGCTGTGAGAAATTAATTTGCACTTTTTAGCCTAGTTTAAGAACTAATTATATTAAAAAAATTAATAAAATAATTATTTTCTGCTTTTAGCCATGTTTTACTGTTGCAAACTATTGTGGTCAGAATCTGGCAAGGATCGGAAACAGTTTAGAAAGCAAGCAGAGACTAGCCGACTGCCCAGGAGCTGTGAACAGTGGCTAGCTGAATGTGAACAGGAGGACAAAAACGAGAGGGAAACGAACAACAGAGATGGCACAGTGGAATAAAAACGCCAGGCAAGTAGCACACAAGCGAAAACCTAAGGCATAGCGAAATCTGATACCACACGTCAGGGGTCTAATGGGAACGACAGGAGAGCACAAAATATACACAATTAACGGCACAACCACGCTGTAGGTAGCTCTGTAGTGCAGCTGCGAGCACTAATTGTCTGGCAAGGCGAGCATAGCCCTGCGGCGCCACGAGGCCAGCACTGCAGAGGCTATACTAGTGCTCGCAGATGTTGCAAAAAATGGTTCAAATGGCTCTGAGCACTATGGGACTCAACTGCTGAGGTCATTAGTCCCCTAGAACTTAGAACTAGTTAAACCTAACTAACCTAAGGACATCACAAACATCCATGCCCGAGGCAGGATTCGAACCTGCGACCGTAGCGGTCTTGCGGTTCCAGACTGCAGCGCCTTTAACCGCACGGCCACTTCGGCCGGCCAGATGTTGCAGTGCCATACAGCGGCCTTCGGCGAGTTCCACGCATACCGCCTGCAGCGCATTCTGATACTACCCGCACAACATACAGGTACTGCAAGACAGCCGAGATGTCAGCAGTTAACAACTCATTTCACCCCCATTCCAACCCCTATAGGAACTAAGTGGATCAGAGAAACAAAAAAAGGAGGATAAAATTTGAATGTCATCCAATTCTGAGCTATGTTTACAATTTCATGTCTGTAACTCTTTATAAAGGTACATTAAAATCGACTGCAAAATTTGTACTCAACAGACAAACAGACAAGAAAGTGACATAATAAAAACGTGACAAAAACCAATTGCGTGAAACACAGCTTCCTTTATCTCACAAGACACCTTGGAAACAATTGATACCTGCGAGCAGGCATATTCAATCTTCTGAGATTTCCACAAGGTGCTCTACACTGTACTACACTGTCGACGCCCCCAAATCAGAATACAATCATATGGAGTATCTACACGACTATGTGATTTGCACAATCAATATTGGACTAGTAAAACCACGTATATTACACTGGATGACGAATATTCCACAGAAACGAAAGTAACACTAGGTTTTCCTTAAGCAAGCGTAACAGAACCTTTGATGTTCTCAATGTACATTAGCACATTATGGGGAATGACTGGCAGCGCTATAAGATGGTCTCTGACAGTGCTGTTATCAGCAGGAAAGTATTGTCACTTAGCCATCATACAGAAATACAGGCAGATTTGGACCAAATTTCCAGTTGTCTAGTGAATGGCAGCTCTCAATAAACGCGAATAAATGTATGTCAAGCCCTGTAATAAGGAAAAAACGATAATGATTATGAAAGTAACGGTGAATATTTTGGGCACGTTGCATGCTAGAAGTATTTATGGTTGATTCTAAGAACTGACGTGAAATGGATAATGTAAGATCGATAGTAAGGAACACAAACGGTAACGTATGTCATATATAAAACACTTTTGTGACAAATACTATTTTTCCAATATTTGGTATCCTTATGAAATAGGCATGGGAATAGACATCGAAGGAACTCAGAATTCCCTGCTACAATCGTAACAGGTCACTTTATCAGAAACATTCGAACATGAATGCGGAAGAAGGACGATATGGTTAACGTTGTTGGGTAAATTTAGAGAAGAAGGCCTTGTGTCAGTGCCGCCAACATTGTATATCACATTTAGGCATCATGAGAATAAGACAGATTGGGACATGCACTGAGACATAACGATAGTAATTTATCCCTTGCTCGGTATGGGGATGAAATATGGCCGAAAATCGATAATATTTGCTCAATGTTCCCTCTCTCATTCAATATATAGTGACCTGCAGGGTGTATAACAGCATCAAAGACCAGAAATTTAGTATCGGCCGTCAGTTTTTACTACCTTATTTTGTCATACTTCTGAGTGAAGAATTACCTTTGTCTGTCTCATTATGGTCTACGTTCATACTTGTGTAAATTCAGTGCTATTCAGAAACTTTCATAAACTATTGTAGTAACCAACTAATGGCCAGAGGAGAAACATATAGTTAACGTAGTTTTCTATAAAACTGTTCTAAATTGTCAACCTGGGCTGTGTTCTCATTGCAAGGCTCAGCACTGTTACTATCCATTGTGAACATTAAGGATCCCCATACGCTTCTGTTGCGCACTCCTGAGGATTGGTCATTGACTGTCCATCTAATCAATGTGCTGCATCTCCACTATCAATAAAATATTAATCCATTTATAATGATGGTACTTTGTTAGGTGCTGATATGGTACTGATTCTAATACTTATCGCAAAGTAAGGAGTACTGCATCCTGTCGCCTTGATGCAAGGCTTTCACGATCTCATATGAGAAAAGTGTGAGTTAGGTTTCGTATGACCAATTAATCTCGAGACCACGGTAGTTAAAAAAGGAGGAGGCCATTGTGTTATGTTTGAGCTCGAAATACACTCCTGGAAATTGAAACAAGAACACCGTGAATTCATTGTCCCAGGAAGGGGAAACTTTATTGACACATTCCTGGGGTCAGATACATCACATGATCACACTGACAGAACCACAGGCACATAGACACAGGCAACAGAGCATACACAATGTCGGCACTAGTACAGTGTATATCCACCTTTCGCAGCAATGCAGGCTGTTATTCTCCCATGGAGACGATCGTAGAGATGCTGGATGTAGTCCTGTGGAACGGCTTGCCATGCCATTTCCACCTGGCGCCTCAGTTGGACCAGCGTTCGTGCTGGACGTGCAGACCGCGTGAGACGAAGCTTCATCCAGTCCCAAACATGCTCAATGGGGGACAGATCCGGAGATCTTGCTGGCCAGGGTAGTTGACTTACACCTTCTAGAGCACGTTGGGTGGCACGGGATACATGCGGACGTGCATTGTCCTGTTGGAACAGCAAGTTCCCTTGCCGGTCTAGGAATGGTAGAACGATGGGTTCGATGACGGTTTGGATGTACCGTGCACTATTCAGTGTCCCCTCGACGATCACCAGTGGTGTACGGCCAGTGTAGGAGATCGCTCCCCACACCATGATGCCGGGTGTTGGCCCTGTGTGCCTCGGTCGTATGCAGTCCTGATTGTGGCGCTCACCTGCACGGCGCCAAACACGCATACGACCATCATTGGCACCAAGGCAGAAGCGACTCTCATCGCTGAAGACGACACGTCTCCATTCGTCCCTCCATTCACGCCTGTCGCGACACCACTGGAGGCGGGCTGCACGATGTTGGGGCGTGAGCGGAAGACGGCCTAACGGTGTGCGGGACCGTAGCCCAGCTTCATGGAGACGGTTGCGAATGGTCCTCGCCGATACCCCAGGAGCAACAGTGTCCCCAATTTGCTGGGAAGTGGCGGTGCGGTCCCCTACGGCACTGCGTAGGATCCTACGGTCTTGGCGTGCATCCGTGCGTCGCTGCGGTCCGGTCCCAGGTCGACGGGCACGTGCACCTTCCGCCGACCACTGGCGACAACATCGATGTACTGTGGAGACCTCACGCCCCACGTGTTGAGCAATTCGGCGGTACGTCCACCCGGCCTCCCGCATGCCCACTATACGCCCTCGCTCAAAGTCCGTCAACTGCACATACGGTTCACGTCCACGCTGTCGCGGCATGCTACCAGTGTTAAAGACTGCGATGGAGCTCCGTATGCCACGGCAAACTGGCTGACACTGACGGCGGCGGTGCACAAATGCTGCGCAGCTAGCGCCATTCGACGGCCAACACCGCGGTTCCTGGTGTGTCCGCTGTGCCGTGCGTGTGATCATTGCTTGTACAGCCCTCTCGCAGTGTCCGGAGCAAGTATGGTGGGTCTGACACACCGGTGTCAATGTGTTTTTTTTTCCATTTGCAGGAGTGTATATTCTATGGTTCTAAAACAGATGAAGCCTTTAGTACTGTGGATTCCATCTGCTACCCTTCTTCTAGATGAGTGTAACTTGTGCTTTCTTCCAACCAATGGGCACAGTTTTCCGTTCTAGGGATTTACGGCATAGTATGGTTGAAATGGGAGCTATGTCTGCGGAAAATTCTGCATGGGACAGGAATTCTATCAGGCCAAGTAGGCTTGTTGCATTTTAGCGGTTTTACATATTTCTCAACGGCACTGAAATTCGTCTTTACTGTGGCGTGAGAATAAACATTAAAGTACCTGTGAAAATACCTTTACTGAAGGCTATTCGACAATTAAGTCCAACATTTCTGCTTTTGCATTGCTAGTCTCAATATCAGTTCCTACGTCGCCAGTGACTGACTCGACACTAAATTTGATGCCACAGACTTCTTTCAACTGTACAACAGATGTTTCCGATAAGATTACTCTACAGTCGTTATTGAAAGCACTGCCTTCTAGTCGGTCAAACACAGTTCCTGTAGGGGGTGTCCAAAAATATAGAAACACCAGAAACGCAACACTTTACTATTCTTAATACGGTGTAGGGAAACCATTGGCATTCAGACAGCTTCTATTCCTCTCGGAATTAATAAGTACACGTCCTCTGCGGTTTTCAAGGAAATCTGATACCAAATTGCGAAACGTTGGCAAGTGCTCGTAACGATGACAGAGGTGGATAGCGATCACGCACCCTTCACTCTAAGTAGACCACAAAGGCTCAGTTATAATGAGATATGATGACTGATGGACAGTGGAGATGCGTCAACTTATCCTCGTGGTCACAAAACCAGTACTGGATGTTGGGAGCTGTGTATTGGAACCCATCATCCCAGTTAGGAAAACCAAAATGGTCTCACATTCCTTGGCAGTAATGCGAGCTTGCGGAATAACCATGGGACCCTTGGAATACCACGATATGGCTGCCCAAATGATCGACGAACCCCCAGCACGTTCCACGCTTCGTGTAAACGTGGCCACAAGTTGAAAACGGTGTGAAACAAGACTCATCTGACAAAATGATTTTCTTCCATTTTTCCATAGCACAGGTTTTATGGCTTCGGTATGACGTTTACCTATTACGAGCATTTGCATTAGTGATGAGTGGTTTTGGACTTCCAGCGCGCCCTGCAGTTTCGTGCCTTTGGAGCTCGCTTCGGTTGTTTTCTTGAGTGCGATATTCAGTTTTACAGCGAGTTTCTTATCTGTCGTCTTCTTTTCTTTCGCCACAAATTCTCTTCAATGACCTTCAGTCACGATCACTCAGCACACAATTCCGTCCGCGTTGTGACTTAGCGGATGATGTTTTTCGGCTTTCCCTGTATGCGGTATGACTCTTCCACATGGTGGCTCTTGAAACACAACCACGTCGGCTACCGTGGTTACTGAAGCAGCCACTTTACGAGCACAGAACAATCTGATCACGTTCGAATTCACTTAGCACCCACATAATGCACTCACAGCTACATAGAACACTGTTCATACCACTTCGAACACTTATAACGTATTGAGGACATTTCTGATTCCTATAATTATAGATAAAGGGATTCAAGACGAAAACTTGGGCCCATGTACCATCATGTGTCATTTGCTGTTATTACTTAGGTTCCTGTGGGACCTAACTGCTGCGGTCATCGGTCCATAGGCTTACATACTACTTAATCTAACTCAAACTAAGTTACGCTAAGGACAACACTCACACCCATGGCCGAGGGAGGACTCGAACCTCCGACGGGTGGAGCCGCGCGAACCGTGGTGAGGCACCTCAGACCGCCTGGCTACCCCGACGGCTACCCCGCACGGCTGCTGTTTTTACCTTGTTGACACAATGCCTCTGAAACAGGTAGCTCTTTGGCAATCACAGTTTCATTTAATTACTACACAGATTGAGTAAGATATCAGATCTCAATATCAGAGCAATAAAATCAGTTAGGCCTTGATTAATAAGCGTTTCAGCTAACCCAAATTATAAACAACTCTTAATTTAATAAAAAGGGGAACAGGCAGTCCCTAAATACTAGAAAGATTAATCATGCGATAATACATATGCAATTTAATAAATAATATCTAAACATGCCTTTTGTTTTCATAGGTTTCGACCTTAAAACACACAAGGACAAGTGAATTCCAATTTCGATCAATTCTCGTCGACGAGAACTACCCACAATAATAATTTACACCATATCTAATAGCTAATGAACCTCTGGTCACCAATCACCACAGGACAACACAAAGTATAACTGCCCAATGCACCACTTTAACTGTACGCCATTACGCACTATGCTCCCTATATACCAAATCATTAGCCCAAACTAGTTATTTTTCCGGCAGCAGAGCTTAAATAGCGTAGCACGGTTCAAGATAGATACATTCTGAGCTAAGCCAGATTAATAGCACTAATTCTCCATAGACACCACTAATGCTAGGTGACTAATCAGTACACTATCCTAAGGAAGCGAGGTGCACTCACATCTAACTTAGAATTAGGGGCAGCCTTACTAGGCGCAAGAAAATTTCTTTTAGCCCTACTTTCAATTTAATTAAACACAACACTGACAGGCAATATCAAAAGGCCACACCAACTGCGCTTTATCAAATTGCAGAGCATCACTCCCTTTCTCGCACTGAATGTGTGAAACGCACTTCCTGGTGTCTTTCACGAGGGTACATACGGAGTGTAAATTTTTCTCAGGCACTACCGATAATGGTGCAACCCTCCACTTTAAGCGCCGTGGCACCGGAAAAACAAGTCTGAACAAGAATATCAAACACAATCTTTCACGACCAGCACACATGCGTAACATCATTAGCCACATTCCTCCATAGCAGTGTAAAACATCAGGGTAGGGCACTTAAAGCAAGGAACACACAGAGAGAGAATGAACGACGCACGCCATGCTATTAGCTTCAAGCCAGACACAGAATAACAATACAACACAGGAACAACTGGCGTAAGTTGCACTCCGTGCTAGGACGTGGCAAAGGGACACAGGCAACAGTGACATTGTTCCCGCCTGTTGGTCGTGGACAAAACCCACCACACAAAGTCCGTAGTTAATCTGTAGCGTCTCCAGTCCAGGTGCTTCCACAGAATTCGCTTGATCGCTGCACATGCAATAGCACCTCTTTTCAGTATAATATGATTTCTCTAACCAGTTGTCAACTCTCACCAAAACAGAAAGGCCAAGGAACTTGCAGTACCAGCAACGGTGCAACAAAATGCAAACTGCGCTGCACTCACAATTTCGCGGACCGGAGCGTGTCTACGGAAAACTACCACGAACTACTGCGACAGCGCTACGCTAAAACGCTTGTGGTGCGACACCAAACCAATCATCTCAACATAGGTGAACAGTCTCCAGTCAGTAAGCGGGTATAAGGCCTTTGCATCAACGATCCCGCACACTGTTTTAATAGCCTCGGATCAAACCGACACTTCAAACAAATCGTGCGGAATCCACAGGGCAAACCTGCAGAGCAGCGATGTGTTACCGGACACCAGCCTTAAACACCTGGCTGCTCAGACTACTCACGAAGACGGCACTCTAATTCCGCAACGAATCCAAATCAGCCCACAAATATGCCCAGCAACCCCTCGCAGGACTCCGTGCCCAAAACGCTTGAGCAAGTGCTCGCCGGGCGGACCTCTGTCAGCGCCCTCCTCCCTCCGTTACCACTCCCCAACTCGCCACACCGCAACACGCCCCTTCCCCCTAGGCAGCATCGAGCAAAACCCTTATTGGCCTCAAACCAGAAGGACGTCACACAACAGCTCGAGCTAGAGGCGCCAAGAATTCGACTTGCGACACCAGCAACCCCGCCACAGCTCAATTGCTGTTCGAGGTGAAATACACTACCGCCCATTAAAATTGCTACACCAAGAAGAAATGCAGATGTTAAACGGGTATTCATTGGACAAATATATTAGACTAGAACTGACATGTGATTACATTATCACGCAATTTGGGTGCATAGATCCTGAGAAATCAGTACCCAGAAGAACCACCTCTGGCCGTAATAAGGGCGTTGATACGCCTGGGCATTGAGTCAAACAGAGCTTGGATGGTATGTACAGGTACAGCTGCCCAAGCAGCTTCAACACGATACCACAGTTCATCAAGAGTAGTGACTGGCGTATTGTGACGATCCAGTTGCTCGGCCACCATTGACCAGACGTTTTCAATTGGTGAGGGATCTGGAGAATGTGCTGGCCAGGGCAGCAGTCGAACATATTCTGTATCCAGAAAGGCTCGTACAGGACCTGCAACATGCGGTCGTGCATTATCCTGTTGAAATGTATGGTTTCGCAGGTATCGAATGAAGGGTAGAGCCACGGGTCGTAACACATCTGAAATATAACGTCCACTGTTCAAAGTGCCGTGAATGCGAACAAGAGGTGACCGAGACTTGTAACCAATGGCACCCCATAACATCACACCAGGTGATACGCCAGTATGGCCATGACGAATACACGCTTCTAATGTGCGTTCACCGCGATGTCGCCAAACACGGATGCGACCATCATGATGCTGTAAACAGAACCTGGATTCACTCGAAAAAATGACGTTTTGCCATTCGTGCACACAGGTTCGTAGTTGAGTACACCATCGCAGGCGCGCCTGTCAGTGATGCAGCGTCAAGGGTAACCGCAGCCATTGTCTCTGAGCTGGTAGTCCCTGCTGCTGCAAACGTCGTCGCCGGCCGGAGTGGCCGTGCGGTTCTAGGCGCTACAGTCTGGAACTGCGTGACCGCTACGGTCGCAGGTTCGAATCCTGCCTCGGGCATGGATGTGTTAGTGTCCTTAGGTTAGTTAGGTTTAAGTCGTTCTAAGTTCTAGGGGCTGATGACCTCAGATGTTAAGCCCCACAGTGCTCAGAGCCATTTGAACCATTTGCAAACGTTGTCGAACTGTTCGTGCAGATGGTTGTTGTCTTGCAAACGATCCCATCTGTTGACTCAGGGATCGAGACGTGGCTGCACGATCCGTTACAGCCATGCGGATATGATGCCTGTCATCTCGACAGCTAGCGATACGAGGCCGTTGGGATCTAGCACGGCGTTTCGTATTACCCTCTTGAACCCACCGATTCCATATTCTGCTAACAGTCATTGGATCTCGACCAACGCGAGGAGCAATGTCGCGATACGATAAACGGCAATCGCGATAGGCTACAATCCGAACTATATCAAAGTGGGAAACGTGATGGTACGCATTTCTCCTCCTTACACAAGGCATCACAGCAACGTTTCACCGGGCAATGCCGGTCAACTGCTGTTTGTGTATGAGAAATCGGTTGGAAACTTTCCTCATGGCAGCACGTTGTAGGTGTCGCCACCGGCGCCAACCTTGTGTGAATGCTCTGAAAAGCTAATCGTTTGCATATCGCAGCATCTTCTTCCTGTCGGTTAAATTTCGCGTCTGTAGCACGTCAAATTCATGATTTAGCAATTTTAATGGCCAGTAGTGTACTACAGCTCAATGTGCAGGGTTGGCTAGCCTCTGTATTTATGTTGAAGCATGCATTTGTCGCTGTGTTTCCAACCCTTGTATCGTTACGTGCTTCGTTTTACGCCTACTGTGCTGTCGTCTCTCTGTTTCCTTAGAAGTTTCTTTATAGTGACGGGTGTACCATGGAGGGTCCCGCCCAACACGAACTGCTATACTAGGTAAATATCTATTCAATGCATGGTCAACTGTTCTTTTATATCTGAGCCGTATTTCTTGTACAAGGTCATGACCAGAGGTAAAGATTTTGAATTCCAGTTTTATATATGACACGATGGTCACTTTATCTAGCATAATGAACATGCTTATCTTCCTTCTACTTGTGTACATTAGTAATCGTTGCTATAACTAACTCACGGCTACTGGTACAGCTTTCGACACAGACATCCTCAGAGAGGTCAGGTATTATTCTTGCAGTTATCTAAAACGTACTCTTCTCGTAAGTGAGCTTCACAAGTTATCGGAGAAAGCAATTAGAACCATTTCACAGCATGTGCTGTCACGTCCATCACTTACCAAACTGTAATCATACCAGCCGATTGTTGTATGGTTCAAGTCTACTCCAACAACGAAAATAAGATCTGAGTCTACAACAGACTGACATCAACGAAATTCGACTGAAGTTTTTTGAATAAATTCTACCGCCGTTTTTTCTTGTCCGGCGTGCTTACATTTGTCACCACTTTCCCCGCATTTCTTTACAAGTCTCGCACCAGGGAACGGCAGACGCCGGTAAGATGCCCGGAAGTATTCAGCAGCGGCCGCGCCACGCGTCTCCAGCGCTACAGCACTCCCGCTGTCGGGATCCTCCACTTCATCTTACGATCGACAGCTGCGGACCTGCTCTGGAGGCGCACAATACGGCAGCGCGCCTATCGTCCCGAGGAGTCACCACAAAGCGTTCGCTGGAGGCGAGAATGCCGGCGGCCGGGCTGATTCCATTCAGCGAGAGTACCCTGGTCGTAAAAAGACGCTGGAGCGAGCGAATCCACAAAGATCTTCCACGCTTCAGAAAACGGGAAACCCTTGTAGAAAATGTAATGCCCGCTACAGTATTATTCCAGTCGTGTTTCTGACGTTACGAGGGTGGTTTCTAAGACTGGTAAAAAAGCGAGAATTTTTTTTTCATATAGAACTGACGTTTCTTCTCGACACAGTCTCCCTTGAGGGACATACACTTAGTCCAGTGAACCTTCAGCTTTTTTTCATCCCATCGGAAATATAGGTTCCTTCAAATTCTTCAAAATAGTCGTTGACTCCAGCTATCACTTCCTCATTTGAATCAAATTTCTGCCAAACAAATCAAAGTTTCATGCGAGGAGACAGACAGAAGTCTGATGAACATGGAAGCATCATAGAGTCCAGTTATATTTCTGCCTTTTTCCTGGTATGCTATGAGGATTGCTCCCTGGGAATCACAAAAAGCAGCGGCTATCACCTTACCAGCTGACGAACTCGTCTTTGCCTTCTTCGGAGCACCAGCACCAGCATTTGTCCACTGTTTTGATTATGATGAGTGATGATGGATCCAGGTTTCATCAACGGTCGCAAACCGGCACGAAAGTCTTGCGGACTGCGTTAAACTTCGCCAGAAATTGTGTTTAAATGTCGTGCCAGATCCGCTTTTGGTGAACTGTGAACAACCACGGCCCCTATCTCACAAACAGCTTCGTCATAGCCAGTTCTTTGTGCCGGAAATTTCGCCTAACACCTTCTCAACAGTGGAAGAAACTGATACTCAATCACCAAAACTTGCAACATAAAATACAGTAACGCAACCAAGATGTTGCTGTGTTGCCCTCAATGCGTGTGTAGTTCAGCATGGCATCGCTGCCCTCTCCCTTCTTTGCATTCAGTGAACCCACACATGAAGTGCATATTGGCCAACTCTTCACCAGCAAACCTATCCACACTGCTTTGTAGGCCTATCACTATTAAGGCACAAGTAGCACTGCCGGAGCCGACCGCTGTGGTCGAGCTGTTCTAGGCTCTTCAGTCTGGAACCGCGCGACCACTACGGTCGCAGGTTCGAATCCTGCCTCTGGCATGGATGTGTATGATGTCCTTAGGTTAGTTAGGTTTAAGTAGTTCTAAGTTCTAGGGGACTGATGACCTGAGATGTTAAGTCCCATAATGCTCAGAGCCATTTGAACCATGTGAACACTGCCGGAGAAACAAATCCGAGACGGTATTGAATGCAAGTTCGAGGGCGGAGAGTGAAGTGAGCATTACTGTTGTCAAAAGCAACCGAGTGAATCAAAACAGTTTGCTTCCAAACCATACACACATCGCATACCATCCATTTTTGCACTGCTGTACAGATATTTTCAGCGCAACACAGATTAAAAGACAAGGAGGGTAACAAATCAAACGAAATGCAACTATCCTGTGTCGAGTCCCTAGAGACCGTAGGTCCCTTACACCCAAATACTCAGAAAACATCTCTGATTGATCCCTGAAATATTGTCGGTGGAAGTCGTGTTCACCCTCTAATGAGAAACGTACATTTATTTACCCACGATTGACCGTTTACGCGTATACGTCACTTTTAGGTTGACCTGTCTGAATATCATATAAGAAAGGTATTTTCCAGTCCATAGGAGCGTTCACTCCTCTTTTAGGTTGATCTCTATGAGGTTTATACAAGAAAGCTATTTTCCAATCCGTTGGATCTGAATATGTTTGTAAACGCTATCGAGGGGATACTATATGTGTACTGTATTTTTGATTGACAAAGATATCTGAATGGTGCGAAAATTGGCAGTTGACCCTAAATAGCGAAAAGTGTGTCCGCGTGCTTAGTTGCCGGCACGGTAGCTCAGCGTGTTCGGTCAGAGAGCTAGTTGGCCTCTGTAATAAAAAACTGAGTGGAAGGATCAACCACCGAACTTGAACAGGATGTCTTGTAACGTCCGCAACGGCAAAGCACAACGATCAATAACGAAAAAAAATGGCTGCTCTGGGTGGTAACGTGCTTGCCTCCCATGCACTGGGCCCGGGTTCGATTTTCTGCCGTGTTGGAGATATTCTCCGCTAGGGGACAGGGTGTTATGTTGTCCTCATCAACATTTCATTCTCATTATCGGCCGCAAGTCGCCCAATGTGGCGCCGACTGAATAAGGCTTGCACTTGGCGGCCGAACCAGACGGGGACATCCCGGCCAACAATGCTATTCGAACTTTTTTCTTTTTAACGAAAAGTGTGAAATCATTGAAATGAGTGCTAAAAGGATTTCGTTAATATTCGGTTACACGATAAATCAGTCAAATCTAAAGGCCGTACATTCAACCAAATACCTAGGAATTACAATTATAAACAACTTAAACTGGAAGGAACACATGGAAAATATTGTGGGGAAGGGTAACCAAAGACTGTGTTTATTGGCAGGACACTTAAAAAATGTAACAGGTCTACTAAGGATACTGCCTACACTACAAATGTCCGTCCTCTTTTAGAAAACTGTTTCGCCGTGTAGGATTCTTACCAGATAAGACTGACGGAGTACATCGAAAAAATTCAAAGACGGGCAGCACGTTTTGTATTATCGCGAAATATCGGAGAAAGTGCCGCTGAAATTATACAGGACTTGGGCTGGACAACGTTAAAAGGAAGGCGTTTTTCGTTGCGACGGAAACTTCTCACGAAATTCCAATCACCAAATTTCACCTCCGAATCCGAAAATATTTTCTTGACACCGACCAATATAGGGAGAAACGATCACCACGATAAAATAAGGGAAATCAGAGCTCGTATGGAAAGATATGGGTGTTCGTTCTTTCCGCGCGCTATACGAGATTGGAACAAGAGAAAATTGTGAAGGGGTTTCGATGCACCCTCTGTCAGGCGTTTGAATGTGATTTGCAGAGTATCCATGTAGGTGCAGATGTAGACATGAATGTTTTCTGAATATCGTACTATGTCATAATGTAGAAAAACTGTACTAAAGAAACCAACGCCGGCCGGGGTGGCCGAGCGATTCTAGGCGCTACAGTCGCTACAGTCGCAGGTCCGAATCCTGCCTCGGGCTTGTATGTATGTGATGTCCTTAGGTTAGTTACGTTTAAGTAGTTTTAAGTTCTAGGGGGCTGATGACCTCAGAAGTTAAGTCCCATAGTGCTCAAAAAAAAAAAAATTTAAAAAAAATTCGGCGACAGTTACTTTGCCTTTTGAGGCTTGTGGGTCTGTAGACCCGGAAGGAGACCACTGTAACTGGGTTTCTCCAGTATAGTTTCTTACATTACCACATGGTACAACAGAAAACTTTGTCAACTGACTCTGGCCGGGGAAGCCTACACAGTTAAATTAGTTTTGGTTACACCACTTCCAAACACTGTGAACAACCTCTCTTTCGTTGCGTTTAGCCAGTCGTTCACTATTCTCTGTTTCCGTGATTTGACGAATTTATTTTGTTTTAACTCTGTAAGTCGGACACCCTTCCTGGCGCCACAGTGGTCAGTGCGGGACGGAAGTCATGTGTGGCGTGTACTTTTGCTGCATGTGTCGTTAAAGTTTATTCTGTGTATTACCGCATTTCAAATGTTCGAGTACTGGATATGCTGAGGCATAGCGTTTCCCAAATACAGTGTGCAACAGCGTTTAAAATATTAAAATATGGGCAAAATAAAACAGTCCCTGCAAATATTGCATGCTCTTTAAGTTAGGCAACCCGACTTACATCATCTGTGCGGATTTTGCCTATCTTGATCTGCATGAAACCGCTGCCTCACAGTAAAGTGAACAATCCAGTAGGTATGGTGGGATTTCAATGTCACTTCGTAAATGACCTACAGGCTATGCGAAGAAGTTTGTCAGGAAAGGTATAGAGGGTGTTACAAAAAGGTAAGGCCAAACTTTCAGGAAACATACGTCACGCACAAAGAAAGAAAATATGTTATGTGGACATGTGTCCGGAAACGCTTACTTACCATGTTAGAGCTCATTTTATTACTTCAAATCACATTAATCATGGAATGGAAACACACAGCAACAGAACGTACCAGCGTGACTTCAAACACTTTGTTACAGAAATGTTCAAAATGTCCTCCGTTAGCGAGGATACATGCATCCACCCTCCGTCGCATGGAATCCCTGATGCGCTGATGCAGCCCTGGAGAATGGCTTATTGTATCACAGCCGTCCACAATACGAGCACGAAGAGTCTCTACATTTGGTACCGGGGTTGCGTAGACAAGGGCTTTCAAATGACCCATAAATGAAAGTCAAGAGGGTTGAGGTCAGGAGAGCGTGGAGGCCACGGAATTGGTCCGCCTCTACCAATCCATCGGTCACAAAATCTGTTGTTGAGAAGCGTACGAACATTTCGACTGAAATGTGCAGGAACTCCATCGTACATGAACCACATGTTGTGTCGTACTTGTAAAGGCACATGTTCTAGCAGCACAGGTAGAGTATCCCGTATGAAATCACGATAACGTGCTCCATTGAGCGTAGGTGGAAGAATATGGGGCCCAATCAAGACATCACCAACAATGCCTGCCCAAACGTTCACAGAAAATGACGTGATTGCACAATTGCGTGCGGATTCTCGTCAGCCCACACATGTTGATTGTGAAAATTTACAATTTGATCACGTTGGAATGAAGCCTCATCCGTAAAGAGAACATTTGCGCTAAAATGAGGATTGATACATTGTTGGATGAACCATTCGCAGAAGTGTACCCGTGGAGGCCAATCAGCTGCTGATAGTGCCTGCACACGCTGTACATGGTACGAAAACAACTGGTTCTCCCGTAGCACTCTCCATACAGTGACGAGGTCAACGTTACCTTGCACAGCAGCAACGTCTCTGACGCTGACATTAGGGTTATCGTCAACTGCACGAATAATTGCCTCGTCCATTGTAGGTGTCCTCGTCGTTCTAGCTCTTCCCCAGTCGCGAGTCATAGGCTGGAATGTTCCGTGCTCCCTAAGACGCCGATCAATTGCTTCGAACGTCTTCTTGTCGGGACACCTTCGTTCTGGAAATCTGTCTCGATACAAACGTACCGCGCCATGGCTATTGCCCCGTGTTAATCCATACATCAAATGGGCATCTGCCAATTCCGCATTTGTAAACATTGCACTGACTGCAAAACCACGTTCACCTGTTGATGCTACGTACTGATGTGCTTGATGCTAGTACTGCAGAGCAATGAGTCGCATGTCAATACAAGCACCGAAGTCAACATTACCTTCCTTCAATGGGGCCAACTGGCGGTGAATCGAGGATGTATAGTACATACTAACGAAACTAAAATTAGCTCTAACTTGGAAATTAAGCGTTTCCGGACACATGTCCACATAACATCTTTTCTTTATTTGTGTGTGAGAAATGTTTCCTGGAAGTTTGGCCGTACCTTTTTGTAACACCCTGTATATTCTAGTGCTTGGAGATTGCTAATTGATGACAGCGTGCTTCAAAATATACAGAAGTGTACAGAAAACAGAGCATGCCAAGAGCTCCATGATGATGATTAAGACATTACCGTCGATGCAATAGAAGCCACAATTTCACTTACGTATTTACGAGGCGTATATGGGGCAAAAATCTTTCCGTTGAAACTGTTATGGTGGAATAATGGGGTACCAGCATTTTATCAGAACACAATGACCACATATAAGTTCACCGAAATTTTGCGGTTATGCGATTTGACGAAAAGAGCACACGTTCACATAGACTAAAGACAGATCATTTTGCACCTGCTATTCCTGTGTGGAATTCTTTCATTGCCAATTCCTTGCCATGTTATATTCCAGGTGAAAATACCACTATGGATGAGCAAATGTTTCCATGCAAGGCTAGATGCTCTTTCATTCAGTACATGAGCAATAACCCAGATAAATTTGGAATAAAGTTTTGGCCTGCAGTTGATAACGAATTCCAAGTATCTGGTGAATGAGTTTCCTTACCTAGGTAAGGATGAGCAGTTTCCCACAAGTGTTCCCTTTACAGAGAATGTTGTAACGTGTCTTATGCAGCCCTTTGTTTCCGCAAGAAGAAACATGACCTGCGACAATTTTTTCACGTCGAAATGCTTTGTAGAAAATTTGGAGCATAAAAATACAAGCATTGTAGGCAAAGTGAAGAAATCTAGAAGCGAAATACCTCGATCAGCAATATCTGCTGCAGCACCTTTGCACACAAATATTCTTTATAAGTCAGGTGACATGACTAACATACTATCAGGGGGAAAAGAAGAGCTCAATGCATGACATAGTAACTATCGATGAACGACATCCTAAAAAGCTACCAGAGTCAGTGGTCTACGACAATAACACAAAGTATGGTGCTGATGTAATCGTTTAAATGGCTCAGCTTTATAGTGTGAAGTATGGATGTCACAGATGGCCTATACAAGTTTTCTTCAATTTCTTGGACTTAGCAGCTATAAAAGCTAGGGTACTCTAAAAGGAGTAACAGGAAAAAAATTAAGCAGACGTCAGTTTATATACAAATTGGCAGAATAGTAGGCTTCAGTATATAAGGATACAAGGGTACAAAATACTCTTCCTAATACAGTATCATAACATTGCAACATTCGGAAGACTTGTCATATTGGAGGGTGAAGAGGCAGAATAGAAGGAAGCATTTATGTATAAAATGTGGCAAGTACGAGGGCTATTCGGAAAGAAAGGAACGATAGGTCGCGAAATGGAAACCGCAGTGAAAATCATAACTGTTTTATTTGCAACAGTTAGCTACAACTTCCCTACTTATCTCCACAGTCGCCGATCCGACTTAGACCTTTGTCGTAGCGTTGTACCAACTTTCCAATACCCTTGTTATAGCAGGCAGCCGCCAGTGCTTTCCGCCAATTCTCTACGCTAGCCTACAGCTCGTTGTCTGTGCCAAAATGTTGTCTTCATAGCCAGCGGTCCATGTGCGCAGAGGTGAAGCTCGACGGAGACAACTACGGGCTCTATTGTGGGTAATCAAACCTTTTAAATATAAAACGATGCAGGAGCATCTTCATTGGCCCTGCAGAATGCGGCTGAGAATTGTCTTGAAGAAGAAAATGCACGACAATTATGTAATGTTGACTGCATAGCTTCAGACGAAATTTATCACCAGCCCCTCGTACTTGGCGGGAGACACTATTGTTCTAGGTTTCTTTGTGCTTCCTATGTGTTCAGAACTAAAAAGAACGACGTAACGCGATCGACGGGCATATTAGAGACACTGCCCAACACAGGTGTGCAAAACTTCATCGGATTTTCACTGTGGTTTCCATTTCGCGAGCGATCGTTCCTTACTTTCCGAATAACCCTCGTATGTCTGCGGACCACGTATAGGCACTGCTGAATACACCTGTATGAGGTGTCACGATGCAGCAAGTGGTTGCGAATGAGTAAAAGCAGGGTTATAAATGTTTTCTCTAGAATATATTGTGCTTTACAGATGTTTGTGTTAAAACACATGGTTTTCTTTTCTATGGAAAGTTATCCATTCCACATTTTGTTACATATTGTTTTGATTAACTTTTAGGTACAAAATGTTCATTGTACCATGTAATTCTACAGAATAAAGGAAAACTGTATCCTGGTAAACTATGTATTAATTGATGAATGTTCAAATGTGTTTACTTTTTTAAAAACGTCGAATGAAACTGTACCTGATAAAATGATGGGTTGGTCCTTCTACAGTTAGGTAAATGGTTAGAGTTGCACTTCTCTGCATTCGTCCCTCTAGTTTTAAGTAAGTGGTTAAAGTTGCACTTCTCTGTAGCCGGTTGAATGGCCACTTCTGAGCGTCAGTGTTGTTGGTGAACAGTGTTGTTCTCGCGCTTGGTGCGGTATATAAGGTACACGAACATCGTCAGATACTGAGTGATCAATGTGAAGCACAATGAGATGTGTGAGAGAGCGTTATCAGAGTTTGAAAAGGGCCTTATTGTGGGTGATCAACTAGATAGTTGGTCAAATCCTGCAATTTCCAGATTTTTGGCACTTTCGGATGTGATAGTTGATTGGTTGGCTGATTTGGGAGAGGTGTCTGATAGCGAGGTCATTGGTCCAATCGGATTACGGAAGGTGGGGAAGGAAGTCAGCGATGTCCTTTCAAAGGAACAATCCCGAAATTTGCCTGAACCGATTTAGGGAAACTACGGAAAACCTAAATCAGGATGGCCGGACGCGAGTTTGAACCGTCGTCCTCCCGAATGCGAGTCCAGTGTGCAAACCACTAACCACTGCGAAACCTCGCTCGATCGGATGTATCTGTGGCCCTATGTTGGGTTGCATGATAGCGTGTGGGTGGGCAAGTTTCCGTCCGACCATGTATGACGATCACAATCGAGAATCGACGTCTCGTGGCCTAAGTACATGTTGTTGTTGCTGTTGTTGTTGTGGTCTTCAGTCCTGAGACTAGTTTGATACAGCTCTCCATGCTACTCTATACTGTGCAAGTTTCTTCATTTCCCAGTACCTACTGCAACCTACATCCTTCTGAATCTGCTTAGTGTATTCATCTCTTGGTCTCCCTCTATGATTTTTACCCTCCACGTTGCCCTCCAATGCTAAATTTGTGATCCCTGATGCCTCAGAACATGTCCTACCAACCGATCCCTTCTTCTAGTGAAGTTGTGCCACGAACTCCTCTTCTCCCCAATTCTATTCAACACCTCCTCGTTAGTTATGTGATCTACCCATCTAATCTTCAGCATTCTTCTGTAGCACCACATTTCGAAAGCTTCTATTTTCTTCTTGTCCAAACTATTTACCGTCCATGTTTCACTTCCATACATGGCTACACTCCATACAAATACTTTCAGAAACGACTTCCTGTCACTTAAGTCTATACTCGATGTTAACAAATTTCTCTTCTTCAGAAACGCTTTCCTTGCCATTGCCAGTCTACATTTTATATCCTCTCTACTTCGACCATCATCAGTTATTTTGCTCCCCAAATAGCAAAACTCTTTTACTACTTTAAGTGTCTCATTTCCTAATCTAATTCCCTCAGTATCACCTGACATAATTCGACTACATTCCATTATACTCGTTTTGCTTTTGTTGATGTTCATCTTATATCCTCCTTTCAAGACACTGCTCATTCCATTCAACTGCTCTTCCAAATCCTTTGCTGTCTCTGACAGAATTACAATGTCATCGGTGAACCTCAAAGTTTTTATTTCTTCTCCATGGATTTTAATACCTACCCCGAATTTTTCTTTTGTTTCCTTTACTGCTTGATCAATATACAGATTGAATAACATTGGGGAGAGGCTACAACCCTGTCTCACTCCCTTCCCAACCGCTGCTTCCCTTTCATGCCCCTCGACTCTTATAACTGCCATCTAGTTTCTGTACAAATTGTAAATAGCCTTTCGCTCCCTGTATTTTAACCCTGCCACCTTCAGAATTTGAAAGAGTGTATTCCAGTCAACATTGTCAAAAGCTTTCTCTAAGTTTACAAATGCTAGAAACGTAGATTTGCCTTTCTTTAATCTTTCTTCTAAGATACGTCGTAGAGTCAGTATTGCCTCACGCATTCCAATATTTCTACGGAATCCAAACTGATCTTCCCCGATGTCGGCTTCTACCAGTTTTTCCATTCGTCTGTAAAGAATTCGTGTTAGTATTTTGCAGCTGTGACTTATTAAACTGATAGTTCGGTAATTTTCACATCTGTCAACACCTGATTTCTTTGGGATTGGAATTATTATATTATTCTTGAAGTCTGAGGGTATTTCGCCTGTCTCATACAACTTGCTCACCAGATGGTAGGTAGAGTTTTGTCAGGACTGGCTCTCCCAAGGCCGTCAGTAGTTCTAATGGAATGCTGTCTACTCCCGGGGCCTTGTTTAGGCTCAGGTCTTTCAGAGCTCTGTCAAACTCTTCGTGCAGTATCGTATCTCCCATTTCATCGTCATCTACATCCTCTTCCATTTCTGTAATATTGTCCTCAAGTACCTCGCCCTTGTATAGACCCTCTTTATAGTCCTTCCATCTTTCTGCTTTCCCTTCTTTGGTTAGAACTGCGTGTCCATCTGAGCTCTTGATATTCATACAAGTGGTTCTCTTTTCTCCAAAGGTCTCTTTAATTTTCCTGTAGGCAGTGTCTATCTTATCCCTAGTGAGATAAGCCTCTACATCCTTACATTTGTCCTCTAGCCATCCCTGCTTAGCAGTTTTGCACTTCCTGTCGATCTCATTTGTAGACGTTTGTATTCCTTTTTGCCTGCTTCATTTACTGCACTTTTATATTTTCTCCTTTCATCAATTAAATTCAATATTTCTTCTGTCACCCAATGATTTCTACTATCCCTCGTCCGTTTACCTGCTTTATTCTCTGCTACCTTCACTACTTCATCCCTCAGAGCTACCCATTCTTCTTCTACTGTACTTCTTTCCCCCACTGCTGTCAATTGTTCCCTTACGCTCTCCCTGAAACTCTGTACAACCTCTGGTTTTGTCAGTTTATCCAGGTCCCATCTCCTTAAATTCCCACCTTTTTGCAGTTTCTTCAATTTTAATCTGCAGTTCATAACCAATAGATTGTGGTCAGAGTCCACATCTGCCCCTGGAAATGTCTTACAATTTAAAACCTGGTCCTAAATCTCTGTCTTACCATTATATAATCTATCTGATACCTTTTAGTATCTCCGGGATTCTTCCATGTATACAACCTTCTTTTATGATTCTTGAACCAAGTGTTAGCTATGATTAAGTTATGCTCTGTGCAAAATTCTACCAGACGGCTACCTCTTTCATTTCTTAGCCCCAATCCATATTCACCTACTATGTTTCCTTCTCTCCCTTTTTCCTACACTCGAATTCCAGTCACCCATGACTATTAAATTTTCGTCTCCCTTCACGATCTGAATAATTTCTTTTATCTCATCATACATTTCATCAATTTCTTCGTCATCTGCAGAGCTAGTTGGCATATAAATTTGTACTACTGTAACAGGCGTGGGCTTCGTGTCTATCTTGGCCACAATAATGCGTTCACTATGCTGTTTGTAATAGCTTACCCGCACGACTGTTTTTTTATTCATTATTAAACCTACTCCTGCATTATCTCTATTTGATTTTGTATTTATAACCCTGTATTCACCTAACCAAAAGTCTTGTTCCTCCTGCCACTGGACTTCACTAATTCCCACTATATCTAACATTAACCTATCCATTTCCCTTTTTAAATTTTCTAACTTGCCTGCTCGATTAAGGGACCTGACATTCCACGCTCCGATCCGTAGAAGGCCAGTTTTCTTTCTCCTGATAACAACGTCCTCTTGAGTAGTCCCCGCCCGGAGATCCGAATGGGGGACTATTTTACCTTCCGAATATTTTACCCAAGTGGACGCCATCATCATTTAACCATACAGTAAAGCTGCATGCCTTCGGGAAAAATTACTTCTGTAGTTTCCCCTTGCTTTCAGCCGTTTGCAGTACCAGCACAGCAAGGCCGTTTTGGTTATTGTTACAAGGCCATATCAGTCAATCATCCAGACTGTTGCCCCTGCAACTACTGAAACGGCTGCTGCCCCTCTTCAGGAACCACACGTTTGTCTGGCCTCTCAACAGATACCCCTCCGTTGTGGTTTCACCTACAGTACGGCCATCTGTATCGCTGAGGCACGCAAGCCTCCCCACCAAAGGCAAGGTCCATGGTTCATTGGGGGGGGGGGGGGGGGGTATATTGTAACACGTAATATTAGCACCTAGAATCCCTGGAACATTGAATGTCGTTCCGCACCACTCCTCAAAGACTAGCACCAACCGGACCACCATCTCGAGTGTGGACTATTATTAACACCACAAGTTAAGAGGTCTACGTTTGGAGTGGTGACTTGACTGGGAAGCATGGACTGCTAACGACGGAGGTCCAGTTGCTTTAAGCGACGAATAGCGATTCTGCAGTACCCTGGCTGACCATCGTCGACGAGTATGGTAGCGACCTGGAGAGAGACGCCATTCTTCAAATGTTTTGAAGAGACTCAGCGGTGTTCTTAGTCTTGACGTCATGGTGTGTGGAGACGTCGGATATGCCTTCATGTCACGGCTGATAGTGATTAAGGCAACTCCGACAGCGAAACGGTACAGCACGGTTATCCTTCATTCTCACGTGTTACCTTCCATGCTTTCTCATATGACGTCATCGTTGTGCTATTTTTCAGCAGAACAATACATGACCACACTGTCTCTATGAGCTGTCCCCGTGTTGTTGAGGTGCTGAACTGGCCTTCAGGATCCTCAGCTCTGTCGCCAATGGAACATATGTGGGGCAAGCTTCGACTTCATCAGTGTTCCAGTTCCAGTGTCCAGGACACCAAAGACCAGTATAGCAGTTGTGGGCTACCTTACTTCGGGAGGGGATACAACGGCTTTATGATACCCTTTCCTACGAAATCACTGCATGCATGCATGCATGCAGGCGAGAGGGTGTGCAACGTCACACTGATGAGTGGACTCTCTGTTAACATGGCTAGATTTTGCGTTTTCCGAAATAGAAAGACATACCACCTCAACCGTTATGTTTATTTTAGTTTCCTCCTCCGCTTCCGACTATTTCATTTTCCTCGTCAGGCATTTTCCGGGACAGTTTTATTTTCTTGACAATGCAATCACCCTGGCTCTTGAACCAGAGCTTTGTTCGTTAATCCAGCGCAGGAATTCGATGAACCTCCTTGTCTCGCAAAGTTGAGCGTTGCATATTAAGCTGCACGAGCAGTACAAACAGTGAAAATAGTTAGAAGCGTAAAAATCTAGCAATGTGATTCTAAGGTGGCGTTAAGTGAAACGACTGCATGATAATAATGTGATGAGAAGCAGATAACAGAGTGCTACCATTTAGAATAACCCTAACGAAATTCCATTCATCAACGAACGTGGTAGATTACAAAAACTCTTGATCCGTCGACTCTGTATTATTCCACTTAGTATTAATAACGGAGATGGAGAAAACACAGAGTGCTGAGTTACGCCACCGTTTCGTTCAGTAAGGGCGAGAGCATCAGTAAGACCTTCAGCGAACCACCGTGGATGACGCTACACAGAGTTGTTTAGTGTTGAAAATACCGAGAGTGGACCCAAAAGATTCAGCAGCTTTCTCACAAAATGACCATGATGGGAATTTCAGTGAACTCGAGGTCCTGAAGTGGGATCGGTTGAAAGGGGACTGGGGGAGTGGGCGGGAGGAGTGACAATTTTGCCTGGCGTACATCCCGTTACATACCTTATGGCAACGTGTAGAACATAGATATACTGCAGCTGTAGATACTAAGGGGAAACGTCTGCACCCTTCTTCTTTCATTCACTCTAGGAACGTAAGCTACAATAATTTCAGAAATTAGAGAAAAAATACAAAAACAGCAATAGCAGTTCGTATAAGCAGTTATACTAAATTAAACATCCATTCACTGAAATTACTACCAAACAGATGTCAAAAAAATCCGTTTTTGATCAGAGAAAAGAGGAAATATGCATTGAAAGAGAATACAGCACAAAGAACAAATTGTAAGACATGAAATAAACTGTAGGACGCGGCAGAAAGTGTGAATTACCATTGTAGTTGAGATACTTAAACCTGTGCGCTGTGTAAGTCTTCAAACAAAACATACTGTGAAACTTTCTGGCAGTTTAAAACTGTGTGCCGGACCGAGACTCGAACTCAGGAGCTTTGCCTTTCGCAGGCAAGTGCTCTACCAACTGAGCTACCCAAGCACAGCCTTACTTCTGCCAGTACCTCGTCTCCTACCTTCCAAACTTTTCAGAAGCTCTCCTGCGGACCTTGCAGAACTAGCACTCCTGAAAGAAAGGATATTACGGAGACATGGCTTAGCCACAGCGTAGGGGATGTTTCCAGAATGAGATCTTCACTCTGCAGCGGAGTGTGCGCTGATATGAAACTCTCTTCGAGTCTCGGTCCGGCACACAGTTTTAATCTGCCAGAAAGTTTCATATCAGCGCACATTCCGCTGCAGAGTGAAAATCACATTCTGGAAAAAACACTTTGACTGAAGGTAAACGTTATTCCTGGTGACTACAAAACATCTACACAGAACACGGTTCTAATTTCCGAAATGTGTAAAACGTTGTAAGGGGTGCTGGAAATTTTCAGTTATCACCGAGAAAAAACAAAACTATCACCATAGAAGTAGGTGACGATTTTAGTCATTCTCTGCATATTCATCCTTCAGTACGCACGTTCAACTAAACCGCGGATGACTTGGCAGAGACGTTGGTCCTGTAAATCTCAATTTTGATTGTTCAGGAAACGTTTTGCCTCGAAACTCATCCCGTTGTTATTCCGGGATGCTGACATGCAATTGATTCTATATCTGCGGCAAGAGGAAAACGCCACTGGGTGTCATGATACAAGAATACTGCGGATGCGACAGAAACTGAAAACCCTGAGTAACAGCATATGTCGCTACAAGGAGTAGTCTAGTGTTGAAAATCCCGAGAGCGGACCAAAAAAAATCAGCAACTTTCGCACCAAATGACCGTGATGGGGAAGGTCAGTAAAATTGAGCTGATGAAGTAGGGCGGCATACCACTAGTCGTGTTTCCCGCCCAGAATTAGCTGTGGCGTTGTCGAAGAACAAAACCGCCCCTTGGATAGGTTCCAGCCACGTTTCATCTTGAGACCCTCACCGTCAATCTCGTCGGGAGATTTTGGTAGTATGCTCCTTTAGCGGTTTACCCCTTATGAACGTAATCTGCTTGTATCATCCCACATGAGCCTCAGACCGCCCTATTTACGATTGAGTTTTAGCCTTTTTGGTGATTGGTGAATCCAGTGGTTGCTTTGCCTCTCGAACAGAAACGGCGCTCGTCATGTTGATTGGGCGTCGAAGAAAATCGTCTGCACTGCCCTTGCACAGCCGCAACGTTTTTGCAGTTGCCGCGCTTCGGCGGGCTTTTTGAATAGTTGGGAGCAGTCGAGAAACACAGCTAGCGACGGCTACTGTCATCTTCAAAGTATAGTAAAAGTTGTTTAAAACTAATCCATGACAACTTGCTATTCTTCCACTACCACTCCGATTGCAAAACGTCGGTCTTTGATTGGCAGTGGCTCTTTTTCTCTTGCGATTACTTTTTCTTCATAGGAAGAAGATTACTTCGTTCTTATTGTACCACAACGAAAACTGTCTGAGCTGTCTAGCCGTTGAGTGATAGGATGATCCATTCTTTACACTTCCAGCAATCCACATGGATTGTTACATGTTTCTCCATTTCAAATGCAGTAAACGAATTACCAGACGATACACCACTTTATTGAAAGTGTAGTGTCTATTCTTTCCCACATGTCCGAATGAACAAATACCACACATTAATATAACTGAATCGCCTCGATGTACCATAAATCCACCACCTTCAATGTGAATGCACAGTAACTTAGACCCTCTGCGGGAGTCTCGAGGTAGCGAGCATGAAGGACATGAACGGGGACTGTAGATAGATGACGCTCGTTGGGAGTGTGGGCCGACCGGAAAGCGTTTCGAGACAGTCAGCGCAATTTCAATAAACTTTGTGTCCGGATGGTGCAGAGATTAAGGCAACTGTCTAGTCAGCAGGAGATGCCAGCTTCGAGTCCCGGTGTGACACACATTTTCACTCTTAGCTGCTGATTCCGTTAGTCCCGATACAGCTGACGTCAGTGATTTATTCCCTTTCCTTCTCCCCCTCCACCTTCAATTTACATAATGTACTCCACTGTGATACGGGTCACGCCATTTTCCTTTAGCTTCTCTAGAGGCATACTACAAAGTTGTGGAGCGGCGATTCCAGTATCGGGACCACAGGTACTCGCCTGTAAATACCGGGTGCTTATAATTAATGTGCAGCTACTCAAATGGACCAGTGTAGGCTGTAATTATTGTAAGGGAGCAAAACTTGGTAGGTATGCTAATGCGCTAATGCGGAACTTATTTACACTGGAAAAAACTTAGTTCCAATTTTGGCTATCAGGTGCAAATCTGGCGCTGTGAATGCCAGAGAGACGTTTAGGAATGTTTCCATATGTAATGGATCAGGAGTGGGATGTGGGCAGAAAACGTCAGATAATGTTGATTTTATTATTAACCACCGCTTACACAATTTATTCAATATGAGCACCGAAGACGTCGACAAGACGTTGTAAGGCTCCATATTTGCACCTGGTGGCCAAAATCGGAAGTTTTTTTTTTTTTTTTTCAGGGTAAATCGGTTCCGCATTGAAGCATTAGCATACAAACCAAGTTTTGCTGTCTTACGTGAATCACAGCCCACAGCGGATCTCCACGAGTTGCTGCTCAAGCATATGGTATACAAATATTGATTACTTAACTTTATTTTTCCACGTTTCTCATCATTACGTAAGTTTATTTTTCCTAGTTCATAATTAAAGCTTTGCGAGTACCACACGTAATTTGCCACGTACGCAAGGAAATCACACTAAATGCAGTAAAGATCTTTCAACCTAAAACACGTGGAATTAAGGCGAATGAGATTTCCAGTTTCTGCATTTCACAGGTAACAAATATTGCGCTATATTCCGACAGTGAAAGTGTGATCGGAATATACTATGTAAATTTGCAACAATTCTGAAAAATTTTAACTTAAAAGTGATAGCAAAGGATCCAAAACTGATAAAGTAAGCAAATCAAAGACGTTAGGCACCAGCATTGAAATCAATATAAAAAAAATGAAAAATATTGTTATTTAAACACCTTAAGGCAAATGATGTAAGGAAATCAGTAAAAGAATAACAAGGGTAAACCAAGCTTGTGCAGGAAGAAGATAACTATTAGTGAGTAAGTAGTTCAGTATGGGATAGGGAAGGAACTGGCAAGACACTGACCCGGGAAGTGTTAGAGTATGCTGCTGTATGGTGTAACCCTGTATTTTACTATCAACCTCATAGTTCCCAGGTCTCAAAGACAACGTGAATCTTATATCTATCCTCAGAATGTATTTTCGTTAGTGACTAATTTCAAAGACAAATGCTGGTGCGTCAATATCTTCTCTTCTCTTGTTTGGCCGTGTTGCTTCTGAACAGATGGCTGGAAAAGCTTGTGTAATTTTATGATGTAAAATTTGACTTAAATTGTAATATTACTAATGTTTAATTCAGTTACCTGTCATTTGGTTCATTCCTTATTCTAATCTTTCTTATCTGTTAATATTTCAGAAAATTAATTGTTCTACGTCTATTGTCTTAATACAATGATGCAATTGATCGGCCGTAATTTTCGCAGCTTTAAGTGCAAATTGCAAGATCAAAGTTAGAAACCTTCAGTCACTTAGATTTTACCCGCACGATGTCTGATATTATTCTGAACAGTCATCCTTCCACAAAGTCATGAAATTCTTAACATTCTTTTTGCACCACGCGTCATCATGTGTAAGATGAGTCGCCAACAAAGGCTTCGCCGATTTCGATTGCTCCCGACATCAATATATTCGAACTTTCTCTGTATTGTTTATCTTCTTCCCTACAACCAACATTTAAAAAATTAACATTCACAGGAACAGCAATTATAGTGGCTGTGAAAACTGCAAACTAAGCGACAGAAATGAAGCCTTACCGTGATCAGCTGGACAGAACCAAAATTCAATGTAGATGTTAAGAAAGAGATACATGGGTAAAAAATCTCATAACAACAAGCCTTTAAAGACAGCCGAAACTTCTTGAACATTTATATGGACACAATTTGTTTTTAACAAAATCACTGGAATGATAACACGCGGTAGAGAAAATCAAGGCAAGGAAAAAAAATAAATAATGGAACAGCTATTGGTGACACAATGACAGTATCAATAAATGAAGAGCAAAGTGCAGTTAGAAGTTAATGACGGAACACCATTTCAGAAATGCAGTGTTTCTCGGCGAATTTCGTTGTCTTCTCGGCTTAACACCCCTGTCGTCTTGTTGTCGCAACGTTTCGACGAGTTTCCTAGTCGTCATCTTCAGGCGAAGATGACTTATCCTGGTGATGAGGAATGGGGAACTCATCGAAACGTCGCCACAACCCGACGCCGTGATTAGGCTGATAATCAGCAATTATTTTATCAAAACTTCATTTCGTTTGCAGCCTTTTTCAGTTTTCTCCCGCAACTGTGTGAAGCCCAACAAGAGGAATATGTACTTTCCAATGATAGCTACGCTATGTTGTGTTCTGTTTAGGAAGCAAATCGACTGTTTTTAGTGGATAAATTAATCACCACGTAGAAATCTGTAGTTTCTATATGTGCAGAGACATAACACGGATAAAGCATAGCATGTTGGATACTTCCTCGCAGGCACACTTTTCACTCGGTTGCACTCTGTGAGCGCTTATCGAAAATGCATCCAAAACGAAGGACCGTTTACGCCTCCCGGATATTCACACTATACTGTTGCAGGTGAAACGTAACAGCTACACAGTGCAATATTTACGTGTGAAAGCTGACGGTAGCATATGGCTGTGGAGTTACGTCGGCCCCAGGGTGCTGTTGTTCGTACACTGAATTCTCTGTTTGGTGTAGGGTGTTTAATTTTCTTTGCGTGTTTACGCAGCAAATGCAAAAAGCGAATGATTGACAAACAAGCAAACAACAGCAGTTTCAGAATAAAACGATAACGCTGGAAGGAAAGAAATCTACAGGCATGTTGTTACAACCGATAATTCCAGTTTCCACTACTACAGATAATCAAATACTTACTTCACTTCATTAATTTATGATAATCTTGGTACAAAAACTAGATTTTGTTAGACCAAGACTCATGCTGTGGTTCACATACAAACTTAAAGACTGCGAAAGTTTCGGGAAAGTTTCCTAATTTTGACATATGTAATGGGATGGAATTGTGTTCTCAGTGGAATGAAGAAGGAAGGTAGATTAGCGTTAAGTTTGCATTCGACGACGAACGCAAACTCCGAAGGAAATAGGTCGTTCCCTTTTAAAAAGGAACCACGCCATCACTCGCCTTAATAAGAGATTTGGAGAAATCATGGAAACGTAAATGGCGATGGCCAGATGGGGATTTGTACGGCTCTTCCTCTGAATGCAAGGCCAGTATCTTACAACTGCACCACCTCACTTCATTGCTCAATACAGACTTGTGGCGAATACGTATTGAGCAAAGCAGCACTGTGTCGGTCATTTAACATACCACTACGTAACGCCCTTCTGCTGCCTCCTAAACAGCCAATTCGGGCCTAATAGCAACACGGAACCCAATTTCCCATCTGTCCACGCAGATATACAAGGTGCTTGTAAATGAATATCGAGGTTTTAACGCTTTATAATATTTATTATATTACACTTACCGTTATAAATAGTTATTGTTGTTGTGGTCTTCAGTCCTGAGACTGGTTTGATGCAGTTCTCCATGCTACTCTATCCTGTGCAAGCTTCTTCATCTCCCAGTACCTACTGCAGCCTACATCTTCCTGAATCTGCTTAGTGTATTCATCTCTTGGTCTACCTCTACGATTTTTACCCTCCACGCTGCCCACCAATACTAAATTTGTGATCCCTCGATGTCTCAGAACATGTCCTACCAACCGATCCCTTCTTCTTGTCAAGTTGTGCCACAAGCTTCTCTTGTCCCCAATTCTTTTCAATACCTCCTCATTAGTTGCGTGATCTACCCATCTAATCTTCAGCATTCTTCTGTAGCACCACATTACGAAAGCTTCTATTCTCTTCTTGTCTAAACTATTTATCGTCCACGTTTCACTTCCATACATGGCTACACTCCATACAAACACTTTCAGAAACGACTTCCTGACATTTAAATCTATACTCGATGTTAACAAATTTCTCTTCTTCAGAAACGCTTTCCTTGCCATTGCCAGTCTACATTCTATATCCTCTCTAATTCGACCTATTATCAGTTATTTTGCTCCCCAAATAGCAAAACTCCTTTACTACTTTAAGTGTCTCATTTCTTAATCTAATTTCCTCAGCATCACCCGACTTAATTCGACTACATTCCATTATCCTCGTTTTGCTTTTGTTGATATTCATCTTATACCCTCCTTTCAAGACACTGTCCATTCCGTTCAACTGCTCTTCCAAGTCCTTTGCTATGTCTGACAGAATTACAATGTCATTGGCGAACCTCAAAGTTTTTATTTCTTCTCCATGGATTTTAATACCTACTCCGAACTTTTCTTTTGTTTCCTTTATTGCTTGCTCAATATACAGATTGAATAACATCGGGGATAGGCTATAACCCTGTCTCACTCCCTTCCCAACCACTGCTTCCCTTTCATGCCCCTCGACTCTTACAACTGCCATCTAGTTTCTGTACAAATTGTAAATAGCCTTTCGCTCCCTGTATTTTACCACTGCCACCTTCAATTTTTTGAAAGAGAGTATTCCAGTCAACATTGTCAAAAGCTTTCTCTAAGTCTACAAATGCTAGAAACGTAGGTTTGCCTTTCCTTAATCTTTCTTCTAAGATAAGTCGAAGGGTCAGTATTGCCTCACGTGTTCCAACATTTCTACGGAATCCAAACTGATCTTCCCCGAGGTCGGTTTCTATCAGTTTTTCCATTCGTCTGTAAAGAATTCGCGTTAGTATTTTGCAGCTGTGGCTTGTTAAACTGATAGTTCGGTAATTTACACATCTGTCAACACCTGCTTTCTTTGGGATTGGAATTATTATATTCATCTTGAAGTCTGAGGGTATTTCGTCTGTCTCATACATCTTGCTCACCAGATGGTAGAGTTTTGTCAGGACTGGCTCTCCCAAGGCTGTCAGTATTTGTAATGGAATGTTGTCTACTCCCGGGTCCTTGTTTCGACTCAGGCCTTTCAGTGCTCTGTCAAACTCTTTACGCAGTATCATATCTCCCATTTCATCTTCATCTACATCCTCTTCCATTTCGATAATATTGTCCTCAAGTACCTCGCCCTTGTATAGACCCTCTATATACTCCTTCCACCTTTCTGCTTTCCCTTCTTTGGTTAGAACTTTGTTTCCATCTGAGCTCTTGATATTCATGGAAGTGGTTCTCTTTTCTCCAAAGGTCTCTTTAATTTTCCTGTAAGCAGTATCTATTTTACCCCTAGTGAGATAAGCCTCTACATCCTTGCATTTGTCCTCTAGCCATCCCTGATTAGCCATGTTGCACCTCCTGTCGATCTCATTTTTGAGACGTTTGTATTTCTATTTGCCTGCTTCATTTACTGCATTTTTATATTTTCTCTTTTCATCAATTAAATTCAATATTTTTTCTGTTACCCAAGGACTTCTACTAGCCCTTGTCTTTTTACCTACTTGATCCTCTGCTGCCTTCGCTACTTCATCCCTCAAAGCTACCCATTCTTCTTCTACCGTATTTCTTTCCCCCATTCCTGTCAATTGTTCCCTTACGCTCTCCCTGAAACTCTGTACAACCTCTGGCTCTTTCAGTTTATCCAGGTCCCATCTCCATAAATTCCCACCTTTTTGCAGTTCATAACCAATCTGCAGTTCATAACCAATAGATTGTGGTCAGAGTCCACATTTGCCCCTGGAAATGTCTTACAATTTAAATCTCTGTCTATACCATTATATAATCTATCTGATACCTTTTAGTATCTCCAGGGTTCTTCCATGTATACAACTTTCTTCCATGATTCTTGAACCAAGTGTTAGCTATGATTATGTTATGCTCTGCGCAAAATTCTACCAGACGGCTTCCTCTTTCATTTCTTAGCCCCAATCCATATTCACCTACTATGTTTCCTTCTCTCCCTTTTCCTACTGACGAATTCCAGTCACCCATGACTATTAAATTTTCGTCTCCCTTCACTACCTGAATAATTTCTTTTATCTCATCATACATTTCATCAATTTCTTCGTCATCTGCAGAGTTAGTTGGCATATAAACTTGTACTACTGTAGTAGGCGTGGGCATTGTGTCCATCTTGGCCACAATAATGCGTTCACTATGCTGCTTGTAGTAGCTTACCAGCACTCCTATTTTTTTTATTCATTATTAAACCTACACCTGCATTACCCCTATTTGCTTTTGTATTTATAACCCTGTATATATGGTATGTCAAATAAAAGAGCAACTCAAATAGTTTTACCAAGAACCTTGTAAATGTTCAATGTGAACACCATTTGTCACACGGCACACATCAAGTCTATAGCCGAGTTCTTCCCAAACGGTGATAAGTGTGTCTTCAGTGATTGTAGCAACAGCTACTACAATCCGGTTTCTTAACTGAGGGAGGTCTGCTGGTAGCGGAGGCACGTACGCACGTACCTTGGTGAAGCCCCAAAGGAAATAATCGCATGGCGTTAGGTCGGGTGAGCGTGGAGGCCATGCAAAGCAAGCCCTGTCATAGGGACCCTTGCGGCCTATCCAGCGCTTGGATTCAGTGAAGTTCAACCAATCGCGTACTTCGCTATGCCAGTGAGGTGGCGCATCATCTTGGTTGGTTGTTTGAGGTTAAAGGGACCAAACAGCAAGGTCATCAGTCCCTTGTTTCAAATAGACTCCATTCTGCTAACGGGACATCTCAGTATAGTCAGAAAAATAAAACGGATAAAGGGGAAACGTAAAAGGGCAGTCACGTTGTCATTAGTAAAAACAAATGAGGGAAGTTGGCAAGAGAACGAACCCAACACTATGCTGAAACAGCATAGGCAAGACCACCTGTGACTTAAAAGGTACAACTGCTATAATGCAGAAAGTACGTATGGGAATAGAAAAACTAACCAAGCCTTAAAAAGAAGGGGTAAAAACAGAGTAAAAGGGAAAGAAAAGAGGATTCCGGTCAGGGAGGTGAATCGGGAATCTCTGAACACTGCCTACAGTGGGAGACACCCAAACACTCACCGCCCTGCCCCAACACCAGAGGGAGATTAAAAACTTTAAAACTGAGAATAAAAACCACTCTCCCGGAGGAAACCTAGAACCAGAGAGACCATCCGGGAATCGTCAGCCAACATCAAAGGTAAAGTGTGGGGGAGTCTGTACTTAGCACGCAGAGCCAAAAGAAGGGGGCATTCAACCAAAATGTGGGCCACTGACTGGAAGGCTCCACAACCACATAGCGGGGGTGGCTCATCACGCAAAAGGAAACCATGGGTCAGCCTGGTATGGCCAATGCGGAGACGACACAGTGTGGTCGAGTCCTTGCGGGAGAGGCTAAAGGAAGAACGCAATGGGCCTGTATTCACCTTAATGGCACGAAGTTTATTAGACAGTGGAGTAGCCTCCCAAGAATTGGCCCATGACTGTGCAAAGTGGGATTTGATGTGAAGCCGTAAATCCGCTGCAGGAGGGGTTACAGAAAACGGGGGGTAAGTAACTGCTCCCCCAGCCAAACGATCAGCGAGCTCATTACCCGGGATACCCACATGGCCCGGGACCCATAGGAAGTCAATGGAACAAGCAGCACGGTGAAGATCAGCGAGATGGTCATGGATGGCAGAGACCAAGGGATGGCGCGAAAAACACCGGTCAATAGCAAGAAGGCCACTCATCGAGTCCGTACATAACAAAACGCGGTTGTGTTGGGATTGTTTGATAAAGGTAAGGGCCCGGGAAATTGCCATCAATTCCGCAGTAAACACCCCACATGAGGGTGGCAGTAGATGATTTTCCGTTCCAACAAAGGACGTGAAGGCATACCCAACATGATCAGCAGATTTAGAACCATCAGTGTAAAAAACAACAGCATCCCGAAACTCCCATAAAATTTGGCGGAAAAAGGAACGGAACACCACCGGGGGGATGGAATCTTTCGGACCGCGGCGGAGATCCATCCGAATTCGAGGCCGAGGAACTAACCAAGGAGGGGTGGAGGGGAGGGAGCGAGGAAGACAGGACAAAGAAGGAAGCCGAAAATCACGGGTAAGAGACGCAAGGCGCAGCCCAACCGGTAAACCCGCCCGAGGGCGGGAGTCAGGCGGGCGACGTCCATGGTCTGGGAATAGGATAGAATAGGAAGGATGAGCGGGAGAAGAACGGATAGTAAGGGCATAAGACACCAGAAGCTGGGACCGCCCAACAGAAAGGGGGGGGATCCCAGCTTCAACCAGGAGACTATCAACAGGGCTAGTAGGGAAGGCACCGGTGGCCAAACGGATACCACGATGGTGGACTGGATCCAGCACGTGCAGTGTGGAAGGAGCAGCTGAACCATAAACTTGACAACCATAGTCCAAACGTGACAGAACTAGAGCACGATAAAGACGGAGGAGGAGGGAACGGTCCGCACCCCAGGAGGAGTGGGCAAGGAAGCGAAGGACATTGAGTTTACGGAAACATCCTACCTTCAGGAGTCTGATATGGGGCAGCCAAGTGAGCTTGTTGTCGAAAAGAAGACCTAGGAAACGAAACTGTGGAACCACAGGCAATCTTTGTGCAGCGAGATAGAGCTCTGGATCAGGGTGGACCGTAGTACGGCGACAGAAGTGGACCACCCGCGATTTTAAAGGAGAGAATTGAAACCCGTGGGAGAGGGTCCATGCAGAGGCACGCCGTATAGCCACCTGGAGCTGCCGTTCTGCAGATGGCATCGAGGAGGAACTAACCCAAATGCAGAAATCATCCACATACAGGGCAGGGGCAACCAAGGGACCGACAGAGGCCACAAGTCCATCGATAGCAATGAGGAAAAGAAGGACACTCAAGACAGAACCCTGTGGGATGCCCGTCTCCTGGGTCCGTGGGGAACTAAAAGCAGTACCAACTCGAACTCTGAATGACCGATGGATCAGGAACTGGCGGATAAAAATCGGGAGTGGGCCCCGAAGACCCCACTGATGAAGGGTTAGTAAGATGTGATGGCGCCAGGCCGTGTCATAGGCCTTGCGGAGGTCAAAAAACACTGCAACCAAATGGCGGCGCTGGGAAAAAGCCTGCCGAACTGCGGATTCCAAGCGAAGCAAATGATCGATTGGAGATCGTCCCTCTCGAAAGCCACACTGGTAAGGGGACAATAGATCCCGAGATTCGAGGACCCAAGTGAGCCGACGGGCTACCAGCCGTTCAAGTAACTTACAACCAACATTGGTCAAACTAATTGGCTGATAGCTGTCAACAGATAGGGGGTTCTGACCAGGCTTAAGGACAGGAACCACAATGCTATCCCTCCACTGAGAAGGGAAGTCACCCTGGAGCCAGATACGGTTAAACACCCGAAGAAGATGGTGCCGTTGTGGAGCACTGAGATGTTGAAGCAGCTGGTTATGAATGGAATCTGGGCCAGGAGCCGTATCATGAGAAGCAGATAGAGCAGAAAGAAATTCCCATTCAGTGAAAGGTTCGTTGTAAGATTCTGACTCACAAGTGGTGAAACATAAGGTGACAGCTTCAGCCTGCTGTTTTTGATGAAGGAAAGCAGCTGGATAGGAGGCCGACGCTGATGCCACTGCAAAATGGGTCGCAAGATGTTCTGCGAGAACTAATGGGTCCGTACAAATGCCATCTGGGAGGTGAAGGCCTGGGAGGGTGGACTGCCGATGGCAACCTTGGAGAGAGCGAAGTGTAGCCCATACCCGTGACAGAGGGACAGTGGAACCAAGGGAAGAAACGAATCGTTCCCAACATATCCGCTTGCTCTGTTTGATTAAATAACGGGCTTTAGCGCGAAGGCGCTTAAAGGTAGAAAGGCTGGCTACAGATGGGTGCCTCTTAAACTGTCGCAAAGCTCGACGGCGATCACGGATGGCAATGGCAATGGCCGTACTCCACCACGGGACTTGCCGACGACGAAATTGTCCAGATGAGCGCGGGACAGCAAGGTTAGCAGCGCGAACAATCGCGTCAGACACGTCACGTAGGACGTCATCAATACAACCCGACAAAGAGGGAGAAAACTCGACCTGTGCAGTATATAGAGGCCAATCGGCGCGGTGGAAAGACCAACGAGGTAACCTCTCCATCGGGGAGCGGGAAGGGAGCGTGATAATCAACGGGAAATGGTCACTATCACAAAGGTCGTCGTGTGGCGACCAGTGTAATGAAGGGAGGAGAGAGGGAGAAGAAAGAGAAAGATCAATCGCAGAAAAGGTACCATGACCAGCACTGAAATGAGTAGGGGAGCCATCATTAAGAAGGCACAGGTCGTGGTCTGCAATAAATTGGTCGATAAGAAGACCTCGTCTAGATGGAAAGGCACTGCCCCACAAAGGATGATGAGCATTAAAATCCCCAAGGAGGAGGAAGGGAGGAGGAAGTTGCTGAAGAAGGGTGGTTAAGGCAGCAGGTGTAAGAGTCCTGTCAGGAGGGAGATAAAGATTGCATACTGTGACTGCAGAGTCTAAGTGGACCCTAACAGCAACTGCTTCCAATGTAGTTTGGAGAGGAATCCACGTGCTAGCAATGTCTGTACGGACCAACGTACAAACGCCACCAGAAGCCCGCAAGGGTCCGACCCGATTTCGACAGAAAACACGGAACCCACGGAGGGTCAGTGAGTGAGCATCAGTAAAATGAGATTCCTGGAGAACCACACAAGCTGCTGAGTAGGACGAAAGAAGGGATTTCAATTCCGGAAGGTGACGATAGTAGCCATTACAATTCCATTGGAGAACCACAGAACGATGGTTTAAATGAGGGCTGAACACGCTAAATCCAGTCATACCGCCGGGTCCCCACCCGTCACCGACAAGGAGGGGGCGACATCCATAAACGACAGGTCAGAATCCGGTTGTGAAGCCGGGGAAGGGACCTCCGGTGACACCAGAGGCTCTTTGTCCCGGGACTTATGTTTCTTCTTCTTTTCAGGCTGAGATCGAGGAGGGCTGTGTGGCATAATGGAGCCAGCTGCAGCAAGATCAGGAACAGAAAGAGACCGGGCGACCTGGGGGCCGATAGACCGCGGCTCTCGCGGTCGCCGTGCTGCAGCAGACCTTTGACCTGGAAGGTGCCGGGAAGGGGCATCCCGGGAGAGGCGCCCTTGACCGGCAGACGCCGAAGGAGTGGGACACTTCTCCGGCTGGGGAGGGGGAGCGGCGCCCAGAGGAGAAGGTGTGGGAGCCGCAGGGGAGGGGGGAAGGAGAGGGGTCCGGGACGGGGGTAAGGAAGGGGGAGGAAGGGATGAAGATGTAACCAAGGCGTAACTAGATGTCATGGACACAGGGTGCAATCGTGCATATTTCTTACGGGCCTCTGTGTAGCTTAAACGATCAAGAGACTTATACTCCTGTATCTTTTTTTCTTTCTTATAGACTGGGCAATCTGCTGAACGTGGAGAATGACTACCATGACAATTTACACATACAGGAGGGGGAACACAGGGACTCCCCTCATGGAGTGGACGTCCACAGTCACCACAGAGAGGGTCCTGGGTACAGCGAGAAGACATGTGGCCAAAACGCAAGCACTTAAAACACCGCATAGGAGGTGGGATGTACGGCTTCACATCACAGCGATAGACCATAATCTTAACTTTCTCAGGAAGGGTATCCCCTTCAAAGGCCAGGATAAAGGCACCAGTATCAATACGATTATCTTTAGGACCCTTCTGAACACGCCGAACAAAGTGAACACCCCGCCGTCCGAGATGGTCCCGAAGTTCCTCATCAGTTTGAAGGATGAGGTCTCTGTGAAAAATCACACCTTGTACCATATTTAGAGACTGGTGAGGGGTAATGGACACGGGAATTGTGCCAAGATGGGTACAGGCACGAAGAGCCGCAGATTGGGCAGCCGAAGCAGTTTTTATCAGTAATGAACCCGGCCGCATCTTGCTCAGGGAGTCCACTTCGCCGAACTTGTCTTCAATGTGTTCCACAAAGAATAAAGGTTTGACACTGGTGAAAGTATCTCCATCAGTCCTGGTGCAAACTAGATAACGGGGGAAAGGTTTTGCCCCTAGACGACGGGCCTGACCCTCCTCCCAGGGGGTAGCCACGGAAGGGAAGGCCGAAGGGGCAAGAGAAGCAGCACTTGAGGAATCAGTACCACGCAGAGAGACGGCCGCAGAAGAGCGGCCAGAGGTTTGGACCCTTATGCGTTTCATCTGCATAGCGTCCGCCCTGATACCACCCACTCCGATCAGGGGCTCTCCTCACGGGCGCCACCCAGCCACAGCAAGGGCCGTCTGGCACGGCGGCCATTGCCGGGAGTTCCGATGCTCCAGGATGACGAGCAACCACTCCAAGGCATGCATGAGGAGGTCACAGCTCAGGTATCAGAAGTGTGATCCCTGTGTGTTCAGGGGGCTCAACCAAAAGGGTACATAGCGACCCCACCACACGGGCTGGCTACCGTGCTGGCTATGCATCCTAGCATCAGACAACGACGTAGAAGAAAAGGTGGAATATACTAGGAGGGCACACGTCGGAGACACTAGGTAAGGTGCTCTTCCCCAAATGGCTCACACTACGGAAGAGAAATTTTGGAATGGAGGTCAAACCCCAGAGGGGGACCAAGGAATGCCAAAAGGAGGAGATGATTACGCAACAAAGCCAGAGTGTAAAACCAACAGAACCAGGAGGATAGCGGGGGCCAACATAAGCAAGGACACCAATAGAGGGAGAGGAGAGGGCGAGGGGAAAGGGGTATGGAGGGGAAAGGAGGGGAAGGGAAAGGAAATGCAGCCCGGGAGAGAAAGAAGGCCGCAATGGCTCGGGGCCCCGTGCTCGCCACGCACGTATCCACGAAAGAGTTGTGGACCCCCTGGGGGGGCGCATCATCTTGCTGGTAAATGAAGTTCTCCGGCTCATCTTCCAATTATGGGAAGAGCCATTGCTCCAGTGTATCAAGGCAAGAAGTGCGAGTTACAGTAGGTTCACCAAAAAAGGAAGTGGGAAGAACTTGGCTATGCACTTGATGTGTGCCGTGTGACAAATGGTGCTCACGTTGAACATTTATAAGGTTATTGGTAAAATTGTTTGAGTTGCTCTTTCATTTGACGTATCATTTAGAACTCTAAGTGTAATATAATACCCGGCCGCGGTGGTCTCGCGGTTCTAGGCGCGCAGTCCGGAACCGCGCGGCTGCTACGGTCGCAGGTTCGAATCCTGCCTCGGGCATGGATGTGTGTGATGTCCTTAGGTTATTTAGGTTTAAGTAGTTCTAAGTTCTAGGGGACTGATGACCACAGCTGTTAAGTCCCATAGTGCTCAGAGCCAGCCAGCCTGTAATGTAATAAATATTATAAAGCGTTAAAACCCCGATAGTCATTTATAAACACCCTGTTTTTTTGGATTACATACTTGTCAGAACAAAAGTATCAGGACACCTGATAACTGACATAATCCAGCCGAAATATCGTAGAATGAAGTTTACGAAGACCGGCTGCAATCCTGAAATCTCTTTGAACAGTTATCTGAATGTAAGTAAAGAAAGGGCAGACTATTCATACTCAAGACCCGCAATCAGAGAAGGTAGTGATGCTGAGCTTTGGGCTCTGGAGTAAGATCAACATTCTCACTCACACCAAACGAGTTCCATTGGGTGCAGATCGGGTGTTTGGGTAGATCAGTCCATTTCAGGAATGTTTTTGGCCACAAAAAATTGCCTTACAGAGGCTACTTTATGACAGGGCGCATTGTCATGTTTATACAATCAATCATAGTCTCCGAACTGTTCCCCTATTGTACGCAGTACACAATGCAGTAAAATGTGTCCAAATCATTCCGAATTTGGCGTTTTGTTAAGCGCAATAATGGGGATCACGCAGTAACAGCGAGAAACTCCTCCGTACAAAACTTCAAATCCTCCGTCCTTCACTGTTGGCGAAGTATGGTGGCGGGTAACGTCCTCCAGGCACTCGAAAAAAAAAACCGTTCCATCAGATTGCCGCAGAATATACGCCAAATTAATCTTACACCATTTCGAGAATCGCTTAACTTTGACTACAAAAGTGTGTGGCTTATGAGACGCTGCACGACCATTGTATCCTAGTCATTTTAATTAGTAACGCACCATCATTAAGTTAGTTCGATTGTCGTTAGTACCGTGGAACTCACGAATGATTCCTTCTGCTCATTCCATGCGATATTTTACAACCAGTTTCCGCAATGCTCGACGTTCCCTGTCAGTGCATGAGGTCTGCCTGATCCCTGTTTACCTGTGATTGTTTCTTCGCGTTTCCACTTCAGAATCCCTTAACCAAAAATTTACTTGAGCAGCTTTAGAAGAGTCCCTGATGGATTTGTTACTCAGGTGACACCCAATGACTAGTCGAAGTCCGAGAACACTGTGCTCTCCTGCCCATCTCATTCTGCTGTTACAGTTTCTCCTCTGATAACACCATTCTCCCGGCCTCTCTTTACAGCGGAGGATCCACCTGTCGTGACATCTAGTGGTAGATTCCGCACTACATGAGAATGAATGGATACTTTTGATCGGATAGACAACAGGTAAAGCACAAGGGTCAACTATAAACATATTTTGAAACAACGTTAGATAACCGAAAACGAAATCCTGTTATGACCGAGAACCAAAAGCTAAGAAAAAAAATGTATGCGGAATATTGACGTCAAGCATACAGTACTGAAAATTACCGTCGCCAATTTGCTCTGCAAGAGACCATGCTCTAAACTAACAGTGTGTCTGGTAATTGCCATCAGATTGCAGCAGAGGAGGGAGATGCAAGAACATTGTGTCCAAGTTTCGATGACAAGGACTTGAACGAGTAAAGATTTATAAATAGTAATATTTTTCTTGTATATTATTATTTTCCTACAAATGGCTATTTATTTACTTGAAATTAACATTTTATTTTCTTTGTTTAGCAATTATGGCTCCATTAGGTTTCGTCAGGCCATAACAGAAAAATATTACTGTTGTGGCGTAGCAAGACAGCCACGCCACGGAAGTAGCCGGAAGGCACGCGTTTACCTCACGCAGGCAAGAGATAGGTCTGTAACAGGATACGTAATGAATGCTATAAAGAAAAGTACGTAGCTGCTGGAATACTTAACTTTAATCCATCCTTGGTACATCGCTATTGGCGAGACAAGTGAGACTCTATAGTTTCAGACAATATACTGCTAATAGCGCCTTGCTAGGTCGTAGCCATTGACTTAGCTGAAGGCTATTCTAACTATCTGCTCTGCAAATGAGCGAGGCTTCGTCAGTGTGCATCGCTAGCTACGTCGTCCGTACAACTGGGGCGAGTGCTAGTACGTCTCTCTAGACCTGCCGTGTGGTGGCGCTCGGTCTGCTATCACTGAAAGTGGCGACACGCGGGTCCGACATGTACTAATGGACCGCGGCCGATTTAAAGCTACCACCTAGCAAGTGTGGTGTCTGGCGGTGACACCACAATTACATTACATGTTTCCATTTGCCAAACCATGGCGCGGACGACATGAACATGCCATAGCATTTCATTTTCTCGTCGAATGGCGTAACACTGAACATTAAGAAGTGTGAGGTGCTACATATGCCAGCACAGTTATTAGACAAGAATATGTGATGACTTTTTTGCACGATCCCAAGGGCATTTGGGGCGACATTTTGACCTGTTCGATACCGCCGTGCGCATCATGACTTTCTGAAAAAATGAAACCTCACAACACAATTTTTATGTCGTGTTGTTTGGTGATCAACAAGGGGGACGTCCAACTAATCGTCTACGAAATAAGCAGCACTCGTTTTAAAAAAAGAAAAATCTGATGCAAGGAAACACCATCTTCAAGAAATTTGAAAACATTGATTGCAACTAATCCTTCTCTAGCAGACATTAACAAACTTGTATTAACGCAGCCATGCGCAGTGGTGCTAGGTTCTAGGGTTTCCTCTTAAAAAACTGGCGGTGGAAGAAATTTTCAGGAAGTGAAGGAAAGGTAAGTGAACATTAGCAGGACACGGATTTGGAAAAGTGGAACGTATTGGAGGGCTCCTGAAAGTCCACAGAAACTTCTAAATACATTTACTTGACATCAGTAGTACAAATAAGAGCGGGCCGGGATGGCCGAGCGGCTCTAGTCGCTTCAGTCCGGTACCACGCTGCTGCTACGTTCCTGCCTCGGCATGGATGTGTGTGATGTCCTTAGGTTAGTTAGGTTTAAGTATTTCTAAGTCTAGGGGACTGATGACAGCTGTTAAGTCCCATAGTGCTTGGAGCCATTTGAACCCTTTGAACAAATAAGAATCAAACATTGATACACAGTTGGACAGTGTTCTATCGTATTACTTAGTTCTCAGCAAAATGATTAATTCTCGAAATACTGCCTACTCAAACTCTCTTTTCAGTTCTATATAGAACAACAGTAAATAAAAAAATAAAAACTGTTAACTGTCTTACTAGGTATTTACAAATGTGAATGAGCCTTCAGCAACTACGCTCTGAACATATTAGTTTTACGATAAGGCAGAAAATTTATAACGCTGTTATTGTGATTAGCAAGAGTAAATATCTATTTAAAAACGATGTAAAATATACACACGGCATTTAAACCTGATAACTAAAAGCAATTTACTTCTACAGAGGTATTGACTCTTTTAAGCGATCTGATTCTCAAAATTTCATATGTTTCTCTTTTTCTCCGACTTCACATGAACAAGATAACAAAATTGAACATGTTTATCAGATTACCAATCGTCAGCTACAGTACAACAGGAGTCCCACTTCCTTGACGGTTAAGTTCTACCGCCGGCCCTAGTGGCCGAGTGATTCTAGGCGCTACAGTCTGGCGCCGCGAGACCGTTACGGTCGCAGGTTCGAATCCTGCCCCGGGGATGGATGTGTGTGATGTCCTTGGGTTAGTTAGGTTTAAGTAGTTCTAAGTTCTAGGGGATGATGACCTCAGCAGTTAAGTCCCATAGTTCTCAGAGCCATTTTTTAAATTCTACCTGTATTGAACAGAAGTGAAAATACGCTTTAATTGTGTTCACTATCACAATCACACAGAGAAAACAAATAAACTTTAATTGTGTTCACGGGCACAATCTGCCGAATCTCCAGACTCACGTACCGTTTGTCTTACTATGTAGTCAAACATCAGTTACACGTTTCTCTGTCCTCGCTGATGCCTTGCCCATCCGTGCGGTGATGTAGGATAGTCGAACAGCAACTGACGTATACGACTTCCGTGCACGGGCTGCCTGCCCCGCCACCGGCTTCAGATACCATCTTCATATAGTTAAGACTAACCGGCCATTGACATCCTTCTTCTGTGCTGGATGCACACAAATTGCCCAAACTCTTACGGGACTCGGTAAGATTGTCTGCCGCGAGTAATGAGTGAAACGCCCAGGGGCACTACGAACGTAGTGTGTGGACATTAAGTTGGGAATGCGGGACTCACGAGGAGCGTGCAAGGGATAAATCCTTGCAGTCGCACTATCCTCTGTGCCTTCGGTGGCTCAGATGGATAGAGCGTCTGCTATGTGAGCAGGAGACCCTGGGTTCGACTCCCGGTCGGGGGTACACATTTTCAACTGTCCCCATTGATGTATGTCAACGGCTGTCGACAGCTTAGGGTCTTGAATTCGTTATCATTTCACTTCGTTATCATTTCACCGTCTTCAGAGTCCAGAGCTGTCCTCTCTGTGCTCAGCGGTAGCGTACCACACGGTTCGGTGCGCCCTCTCTTGATGACCGCAGTTAACTGCAGACAGCCACGACAAGCGGGTGCTCGCCGCTCTGTCCGCAACTCCGCTCTTCAACTCAACTCCCTCTGCTCCCCCTCTACAACACAAAGTTTTAGACTATAAACACCAATTAAATCTTGTGTTACTGAAGAAAAGCCAATACATTACCGCTCGGCCCCGATCTAGATAGCTCGATACTTCGATACGGCACTGTAATTGGTCCAATGACCTGGGTTAAATTCGAAACACAGCCGCTGTGTGGCACTGGATGAGGGCATATAGCGCTGATAACTGTGATCAGCCGGTCCTATCAGAATTTTACGTTACGTCTAACAGCCGGCTTGGTGTGCGTCAAGAGGAAGGGGCTGTGTGCCGTCAGCGAGCTTCACCTTATCATCATCATCCTCATCATCATCCTCATTATCATCACCATCGGCAGCAGCAGCAGCAAGAAGAACACGACATTGCCTAGCCATCAAATATGGGGTGTCCAGGAAACCTTGCTTTCTCGGATCGCTAGACAACAAGTCAAACAAATCGTATTAATGAGTTTTATTACGAGAAGTAAGTGACTATACTTAACGTTGATAATTATGCACATGTGTCGCAAGCAAGAGGCGACATCCGAAATAAACAAGCTTCTTCAGTACAACAATTCTAATACGAGCTAAATAAGGATCTTTGACGCTTCTACTCAGGTCGCTACGCTGGCAGCAGTGGCCGAGCGGTTCTACGCGCTATAATCTGGAACCGCGAGTCCGCTACGGTCGCAGGTTTGAATCCTGCCTCGGGCATGGATGTGTGTGATGTCCTTAGGTTAGTTAAATTTAAGTAATTCTATGTTCTAGAGGGCTGATGACCTCAGAAGTTAAGACCCATAGTGCTCAGAGCGATTTAAACCACTTTTTTTTCAGGTCGCTACTCCTGTAGCGTCTCTAGAGCTGGCCCCGACCAGTCTGCCGTGGCGCTTATGTTCTCTTCGCATAGAAGCTGCTGCTGTCGCGTTGTCGTCCTGGAGAGGGGTTGGTCAGCGTGCAATTGGCTGACGTCTTGCCACAGCCCTCCCTGCTCTATTGTTCCCGACTGGCAGGCCCGCGCTTGACTTTTCCCCCAAACAGACATTACTTTGCTAATGCACACAACACAGCTGCAACTAAAAACATACGTTTCCTAAGCAAGAAACCTTGGGATGTGACAGAGAAAGTTTTCGAGTTAGGTTACTGAACTCCTCCGATGAAACGGCTTCCTGCTTTCATTTGCAGTACAGTCATTTCCTTCGTTTCATAACGCTTTAGTTGGTCATGACTATGATTAGCTTACTAACATTTAAGGCCACATAATTCCTGATGCCTGTCGGCGTTAATGTTGTAGAAATTATACATTCCTAGAGTTCGTCAAGAGCGCTCTTTGAATAAATCGTTCCTGGACAGGACATAACACCAAACTATGTCACATACAAGGATATTTTTTGTGTTGGCATACTTACTACTTATAGGAAGCTGAATTTTAGCCAGAATTTTCAGCAGTCACCTATGTTGTGATTTTATTTGTTTGAACTTCACGTCGGTAAAAGAAAAGGAGGCTTAAATTATCGTCAACAAAAACGTCATGTAGCGTGCGCAACATGCTGTGACCGCGGGATGCGCAGTCTGCTGGGGATGCGTGGGGAGGGTGGCAGTGGTGGGGGGTCGCTCAGAGTTCTAAACTAAAGGTTACACTCACATTTTTTGTAAATATTAAGTGGGGCCCCTCCACGCCCACTTTTCTATGATGACTATTGTCAGCTCTGTTTTCGTTGGTATCTAAAAACAATTCCGCCGAAAATGCAGCGATTTATTTTCGCCTGGCTTGTTAACCATTTGTAACTTTCAGAGAACCGTCATGAGTGACGAATTTTGAGTACAACCTTTGGTTGCCATGAGAAAATTTGCTTCTTTTGCCTAAACACAATGTCTCACCTTACTAACATGTGCAGACACAGTTACGAGAGTATTCAGAAAGAGTGGTTTATTGAGGAACTGAGAAAAATTAAAGCCAGTAGCACCGTCGATACAAAAAGAGTAGCCGCGCAGCGTGGCCTCATGGTTTGAGGCTTCATGTCACGGATTGCGCGGCCCCTCCCGCCGGAGGTGCGAGTCCTCCCTCGGGCTTGGGTGTGTGTGTTGTTCTTAGCGTAAGTTAGTTTAAGTAGCGTGTAAGTCTAGGGAGCGATGACCTTCGTAGTTGGTCCCTTAAGAATTCACACACATTTGAGCAAAAAAATCTAACGTCGTCACATATGTTGTTCCAAAACCCATAGCATTTCTCATTTAACCATCTATCGATGGTCCTTAAAAATATACATTTTTTTCTACCAAAAAAAGTAGTTAGTGGAGTAACACAATAGACAATGAAGTTTTACATAATAACGATATGGTGAAATGCTGTCCTCTTTCCGTACTGTCATCTGCCAAAATCTCATTTCGGTGACTGAAATGGTTTGTGAAATATGACGAATGTTGTGCATATTTCACTCTGACCTTATCACTGGCGCGGCGCGACCGTAAATGAGTGTCCTACATCAGATCAATTTTCTCGATATTGGGTCAGACAGACATCTCTACCAAAGTCAATAGGTTAGCTAAACTTCACACGCAAGAATAGGCACCAAACGCAAAATCATGGCGACTCTATTTTTCACACTTTTTCGATTTTTGCATAGTAACCTACTGTCACGTAAATATTGCAATAACTGTGACCATTGACGAAGTGATGGGACATAATCATGAACCTGACATATTAAGCTATAAGTAAATCAAAAATGAATTTTTTCACCGAATAGTTTCTGTAAAATCATTTGAGAAATATTGCAGGGTGTGCCCCTCGATTCTGTAATCGCTGACTGCCCGAAAGGAGGAAAACACTTATCGGGCTCCCCTTCCGAACAAACAAATGAACATGCCCAGCGCTTTGGACGAAAATCGGTAACCGCACGTGGTCCACCGTACCCTGCGCGAGCTGTAACAGATGGACGCAAGCAAGAAATAAATACGAGAATATATGAAATACCTGTCACGCGTGTTTCCTAATCAAGTGTTCATCTACATCTACATCTACATACATACTCCGCAATCCACCATACGGTGCGTGGCAGAGGGTACCTCGTACTACAACTAGCATCTTCTCTCCCTGTTCCACTCCCAAACAGAACGAGGGAAAAACGACTGCCTATATGCCTCTATACGAGCCCTAATCTCTCTTATCTTATCTTTGTGGTCTTTCCGCGAAATATAAGTTGGCGCCAGTAAAATTGTACTGCAGTCAGCCTCAAATGCTGGTTCTCTAAATTTCCTGAGTAGCGATTCACGAAAAGAACGCCTCCATTCCTCCAGAGACTCCCACCCGACCCAAGTTCTAGAAGCATTTCCGTAACACTCGCGTGATGATCAAACCTTTTTTTTTTTTTTTTTTTTTTTTGTCATCAGTCTACTGACTGGTTTGATGCGGCCCGCCACGAATTCCTTTCCTGTTTTATCCTCTTCATCTCAGAGTATCACTTGCAACCGATGCCCTCAATTATTTGCTTGACGTATTCCAATCTCTGTCTTCCTCTACAGTTTTTGCCCTCTACAGCTCCCTCTAGTACCATGGAAGTCATTCCCTCATGTCTTAGCAGATGTCCTATCGTCCTGTCCCTTATCCTTATCAGTGTTTTCCACATATTCCTTTCCTCTCCGATTCTGCGTAGAACCTACCCATTCCTTACCTTATCAGTCCACCTAATTTTCAACATTCGTCTGTAGCACCACATCTCAAATGCTTCGATTCTCTTCTGTTCCGGTTTTCCCACAGTCCATGTTTCACTACCATACAATGCTGTACTCCAGACGTACATCCTCAGAAATTTCTTCCTCAAATTAAGGCCGGTATTTGATATTAATAGACTTCTCTTGGCCAGAAATGCCTTTTTTGCCATAGCGAGTCTGCTTTTGATGTCCTCCTTGCTCCGTCCGTCATTGGTTATTTTTCTGCCTAGGTAGCAGAATTCCTTAACTTCATTGACTTCGTGACCATCAATCCTGATGTTAAGCTTCTCGCTGTTCTCATTTCTACTACTTCTCATTACCTTTGTCTTTCTCCGATTTACTCTCAAACCATACTGTGTACTCATTAGACTGTTCATTCCGTTCAGCAGATCATTTAATTCTTCTTCACTTTCACTCAGGATAGCAATGTCATCAGCGAATCGTATCATTGATATCCTTTCACTTTGTATTTTAATTCCACTCCGGAACCTTTCTTTTATTTCCATCATTGCTTCCTCGATGTACAGATTGAAGAGTAGGGGCGCAAGGCTACAGCCTTGTCTCACACCCTTCTTAATACGAGCACTTCGTTCTTGATCGTCCACTCTTATTATTCCCTCTTGGTTGTTGTACATATTGTATATGGCCCGTCTCTCCCTATAGCTTACCCCTACTTTGTTCAGAATCTCGAACAGCTTGCACCATTTTATATTGTCGAACGCTTTTTCCAGGTCGACAAATCCTATGAAAGTGTCTTGATTTTTCTTTAGCCTTGCTTCCATTATTAGCCGTAATGTCAGAATTGCCCCTCTCGTCCCTTTACTTTTCCTAAAGCCAAACTGATCGTCACCTAGCGCATTCTCAATTTTCTTTTCCATTCTTCTGTATATTATTCTTGTAAGCAGCGTCGATGCATGTGCTGTTAAGCTGATTGTGCGATAATTCTCGCACTTGTCAGCTCTTGCCGTCTTCGGAATTGTGTGGATGATGCTTTTGCGAAAGTCAGATGGTATATCGCCAGACTCATATATTCTACACACCAACGTGAATAGTCGTTTTGTTGCCACTTCCCCCAATGATTTTAGAAATTCTGATGGAATGTTATCTATCCCTTCTGCCTTATTTGACCGTAAGTCCTCCAAAGCTCTTTTAAATTCCGATTCTAATACTGGATCCCCTATCTCTTCTAAATCGACTCCTGTTTCTTCTTCTATCACATCAGACAAATCTTCACCCTCATAGAGGCTTTCAATGTATTCTTTCCACCTATCTGCTCTCTCCTCTGCATTTAACAGTGGAATTCCCGTTGCACTCTTAATGTTACCACTGTTGCTTTTAATGTCACCAAAGGTTGTGTTGACTTTCCTGTATGCTGAGTCTGTCCTTCCGACAATCATATCTTTTTCGATGTCTTCACATTTTCACTGCAGCCAATTCGTCTTAGCTTCCCTGAAATTCCTATTTATTTCATTCCTCAGCGATTTGTATTTCTGTATTCCTGATTTTCTCGGAACATGTTTGTACTTCCTCCTTCCATCAATCAACTGAAGCATTTCTTCTGTTACCCATGGTTTCTTCGCAGCTACATTCTTTGTACCTATGTTTTCCTTCCCAACTTCTGTGATGGCCCTTTCTAGAGATGTCCATTCCTCTTCAACTGTACTGCCTACTGCGCTATTCCTTATTGCTGTATCTATAGCGTTAGAGAACTTCAAACGTATCTCGTCATTCCTTAGTACTTCCGTATCCCACTTCTTTGCGTATTGATTCTTCCTGACTAATGTCTCGAACTTCAGCCTACTCTTCATGACTACTATATTGTGATCTGAGTCTATATCTGCTCCTGGGTACGCTTTAAAATCCAGTATCTGATTTCGGAATCTCTGTCTGACCATGATGTAATCTAATTGAAATCTTCCCGTATCTCCCGGCCCTTTCCAAGTATACCTCCTCCTCTTGTGATTCTTGAACAGGGTATTCGCTATTACTAGCTGAAACTTGTTACAGAACTCAATTAGTCTTTCTCCTCTTTCATTCCTTGTCCCAAGCCCATATTCTCCTGTAACCTTTTCTTCTACTCCTTCCCCTACAACTGCATTCCAGTCGCCCATGACTATTAGATTTTCGTCCCCCTTTACATACTGCATTACGCTTTCAATATCCTCATACACTTTCTCTATCTGTTCATCTTCAGCTTGCGACGTCGGCATGTATACCTGAACTATCGTTGTTTGTGTTGGTCTACTGTCGATTCTGATTAGAACAACCCGGTCACTGAACTGTTCACAGTAACACATCCTCTGTCCTACCTTCCTATTCATAACGAATCCTACACCTGTTATACCATTTTCTGTTGCTGTTGGTATTACCCGATATTCATCTGACCAGAAATCCTTGTCTTCCTTCCACTTCACTGACCCCTACTATTTCTAGATTGAGCCTTTGCATTTCCCTTTTCAGATTTCCTAGTTTCCCTACCACGCTCAAGCTTCTGACATTCCACGCCCCGACTCGTAGAACCTTATCCTTTCGTTGATTATTCAATCTTTTTCTCATGGTAACCTCCCCCTTGGCAGTTCCCTCCCGGAGATCCGAATGGGGGACTATTCCGGAATCTTTTGCCAATGGAGAGATCATCATGACACTTCTTCAATTACAGCCCACATGTCCTGTGGATACACGTTACGTGTCTTTAATGCAGTGGTTTCCATTGCCTTCTGCATCCTCATGTCGTTGATCAATGCTGATTCTTCCGCCTTTAGGGGCAATTTCCCACCCCTAGGACAAGAGAGTGTCCTGAACCTCTATCCGCTCCTCCGCCCTCTTTGACAAGGCCGTTGCGATAATGAGGCCGACTTCTTATGCCGGAAGTCTTCGGCCGCCAATGCTGATTATTTATCAAAATTTGGGCAGCGGAGGGGATCGAACCCGGGACCGAAGACGTTTTGATTATGAATCAAAGACGCTACCCCTAGACCACGGGTACCTCTCCTACCAGTAACAAATCTTGCAGCCCGCCTCTGAATTGCTTCTATGTCCTCCCTCAATCCGACCTGATAGGGATCCCAAACGCTCGAGCAGTACTCGAGAACAGGTCATATTAGTGTTTTATAAAGAGGGTCCTTTACAAATGAACCACATTTTCCCAAAATTCTACCAATGAACCGAAGACGACTATCCGCCTTCCCCACAACTGCCATTACATGCTTGTCCCACTTCATAACGCTCTCCAATGTTACGCTCAAATATTTAATCGACGTGACTGTGTCAAGCGCTACACTACTAATGGAGTATTCAAACATTACGGGATTCTTTTTCCTATTCATCTGCTTTAATTTAGATTTATTTGTATGTAGAGTTAGCTGCCATTCTTTACACCAATCACAAATCCTGTCCAAGTCATCTTGTGTCCTCCTACAGTCACTCAACGACGACACCTTCCCGTACACCACAGCATCATCAGCTAACAGCCGCACATTGCTATCCACCCTATCCAAAAGATCATTTACGTAGATAGAAAACAACAGCGGACCTACCACACTTCCATGGGGCACTCCAGATGATACCCTCACCTCCGATGAACACTCACCATCGAGGACAACGTACTGGGTTCTATTACTTGTCTTCGAGTCACTCACATATTTGGGAACCAATCCCATACGCTCGTACCTTAGTTAGGAGTCTGCAGTGGGGCACCGAGTGTTCCACGTCCAGGTAAGCTGCCAAATCCAAATATCGACGTGCAGAAAAATTTCTGTACACTTGCAGTAAGGACGGGTGAGTCGATTTTCAATGTTTAGGCTTTATGTGTCACGCAAAACATTACTGGCATTTATATGTGTTGATCTGGTATCAAGAAACTTCGCGGGACAGAGATATCTAAAGTGATATTCCTACATCTACATCTACATATATACTCCGCTAGCCACCAAGCGATGTGTGGCGGAGGGCACAATTCGCACCAAAGTCATATTCCCCCCCCCCCCCCCCCCCCCTCTCTAACACACTCTTGAATGAGACCCAGCTGGTAAGGGTCCCATACAGACGTACAGTATTCTAAGACTGTACGAACTAACATATTGTAAGCAATTTCCTTTGTTGAAGGACTGCATCGCTGCAGGATTCTACCACTAAACTTCAATCTAGAGATCGCCTTGCCCGTTGGTTGTGTAATCTGATCATTCCATTTGAGATCATTTCGAATAGTCACACCCAGGTATTTGACGGATGTTACTGACTGAGACTGAGCATTTATTTTGTATTCGTACATTAATGGGGATTCGTACATTAATGGGGATTTTCGCCTTGTTATACGCAGTAGGTTGCACTTAGTACATTAATGGGGATTTTCGCCTTGTTATACGCAGTAGGTTGCACTTTGTAATATTGAGAGGCAACTGCCAGTCATTAGACAACGCATTTATTTTCTGCAAATCCTCATAGATTTGTTAACAACTTTCGTGTGATACTACTTTCCTGTAGACTACAGCATCATCGGCAAACAATCCTGATGAACTAATAAATGAGTAAGACAATGTCGTAAACTTTGAGGACACCGATATAGAACAGAAATAGATGTAGCTGAACAGAGAGTTTTTGGACTAGGTTCCTGATCAATAATGACTTTTGTGTTGCACGTATTCAGCGTATTCGAACAGAACATTTTGTACACCTGTGAAACATATGTTTCAAATGTAGGCTGTTTCACAAGAGCTGATCTTAACGGTTCTATATTAAAAAAGTGAATTACGAACATGAATTAAATTGTCGTCGACGCATTAAGCGGTGACTTCCGTTTTGTGCAGTGCAGCACTCACACACCGCATTCACGTGATGACATTTTAATTTAAATTCATGCAACTACATCTCACTAGTGACGCAGAGTTTATAAATGGATGTGAAATTATAACGTCAGGCTACAAAGTTCCTTTTTGTTGAGTGGCAGGTAGAAAACATTTTTAACGAGGAACTTTACGTAACATGTTTTACATTTGAAACGAAGAGCTGCGAAATTTTAAATTGTGCGTTAATACAAATTAAATGATACGTAAAATGCTTCGTCTGACATACGTAATAGCCCAACCATTCCATTCTGCTCTATGAGAAGGGTAAGGAAATTACACAGACAATTTGAGCTGGGTGAAAGCAGATGCATAGCTTAGCCGTTAAAGAAACTGGACATATTGGAAACAGTGGAAGGTAATAACAAAGAAGTCCAAGAGAACAACAATATTAGATGGGTAGATCGAATAATTAATGACGAGGTACTGGATCGATTCTCGGTTAAAAGATCTTGACGGAACATTTGACTAAAAGCACAAATAGGCTAATATTAAAATAGCAAGAGATAGTTAATTTGGTAGTGTTGGGAAGTGTAGAGAGGTTAATAGCTGTAGAGGTTTGAATTGAGTAAGCGGGCGACCGCTACGGTCGCAGGTTCGAATCCTGCCTCGGGCATGGATATGTGTGATGTCCTTAGGTTAGTTAGGTTTAAGTAGTTCTAAGTTCTAGGGGACTGATGACCTCAGAAGTTAAGTCCCATAGTGCTCAGAGCCATTTGAACCATTTTGTTCAGTAAGCGGGGCCAAATAGAAGCAGGTTCCAGTAAATATACGGAGGACAGACTTGTCAAAGGATAGGCTACATCAACAAATCTTAAAACTGAAGACCACTTCAATACACAACAATAACAACATCAAATAAGTCAGGCAGTGCTCTCGTGTTGAAGATAACTTTCGTGTCGCATAGTGAAATATAAATGTTTCATGCAGTAGGTGACGTGACCATTATTACAGACTACATGCTAACATTCACGTAAGGCAGCCGAGTAAAGAACTCGCAGCGGAGCTTACATCATACGCTACATGAGCGGAAATACTCTACTTCCGATGTCGGACATACACTAGACTCCACCACAGACACCAAGTGACAGATCCACATCAGTACCTCAGTTTTCGTGAAACAACTGACTTCGGTGTTAACAAAATGTGAATGACGATGTGCTGAGATAGAGCCAGCGAGTAGTCGAACTTACGAACATTCTCCAGTTAAATAAGGATCAATGTAGTGGATGCTACCGTAATGCAACGCACGCGGAACTGTCGTTCTATGCTAATATTATTAAAAACCACATTGTACACTGAACTGAATAGCCGAAACACTATATTTCGCTTTGTTTGCCATACAGTGGAATCACTGTAGTGCACAGAACGATGCAATTTGTTGCATGTTATAACCTTGAATACCCGCTTTGTAAACTGTAGGCTGTACTTCCTCCTAAAACAGTAACACTTTCTGTTATGTGAGATCTGAATTTCAATACTACCTTTGTGTTCTGTGTTTGCATTGCTTGTGGTGAGAATTTTGAGCGTTGCAGCGTGTACCTCCAACTAAAAATCTCTCTCTCTCTCTCTCTCTCTCTCTCTCTCTCCCTCTCTCTCTTTCTCTATCTCTCTCAGTAAGCGTGAGAGATGGTGCGCACCGTCAGGCAAATCCTCCCCGCCATATAGGCTGTCTATGTAGTCTTTTACATACCTGCGGTCTACTCTGTGTTTGACCGCAGAATTCCTGTTGCGCCCTTAGTGTTAACGCCATTGCATTTAGTTTCACCACAGGTTGTTTTGACTTTCCTATACGCTGAATCAGCCCTTCATGTACCAATTCCTTCTTACACGAGGTGTAACATGAAGTTCTAACAACCAACATTAAATCGCGTTTTTTGAATGAGCAACTCGTTGCATAATATTTCCTTGTAGTCATAACGTAGGTGGCGTTACTCCTACCTAATTTGTGCAATTTCATTGACACCTTAATATCCAAGCATGAAGTACACTTCATGCCAACTTTACATTTGTTGCATGCTGTTACGTTCTTCATGCCCAGCAGTGGCTGAGGACAGGAAAAGGCTAACAGGACCAATTCTTCAACAAAGAAAATCATGATGATGACAGTTCATTTTGCACCACTACGTGAGTTTTTTAATTATCACTGATGCATAGAGTATAAGGACTTACTAATGATTGTCGCTTACATGTAGACTGAGGTGACAAAAGTAGTGGGATGCATCCTAATATGGTGTGCCCCGCGTAGTGCTATATCTGCCGGCCGCTGTGACCGAGCGGTTCTAGGCGCTTCAGTCCGGAACCACGCGGCTGCTACGGTCACAGATTCGAATATTGCCTCGGGCATGGATGTGTGTGATGTCCTTAGGTTAGTTAGGTTTAAGTAGTTCTAAGTTCTAGGGGACTGATGACCTCAGATGTTAAGTCCCGTAGTGCTTAGAGCCATATGAACCATTTTTTTGCAATAACTCAACGTGGAACGTACTCAACAAGTCGTTGGAAGTCCCCTGCAGAAATATTGAGCCGTGCTGCTTCCACAGCCGTCCCTAATTGCGGAAGTGTTTCCTGTGCAGGATTTTGTGCACGAAATGACCTCTCGATTATGTCCCATGATTAATCGATGCGATTTACGTCAGGCGACTTTGGTGGCCAAATGATCTGCTCGAATCGTCGCGAACAGCTGTGCCCCGTTGACATAGCACATTGTCATCCATAAAATTCCATCACTGTTTGGCTAAAAATGGTTCTCAGGTAGACCTAGCCTTGTTCATAACTTGGCCCATAGCTTCATGGGGTCTGTGTCACGCTCCAGCCCTAAAAATGAGTATTAACAACTGAAATCGGGACTCATCTGACCAGGCCACGGTTTTCCGTTCGTCTAGGGTCCAACTGATATGGTCACGGAGGCACTGCAGACGATATCGTGCTGTTAGCAAAGGCACTCGCGCCGGCCGTCTGCTGCCATAGCACATTAAAGACGCAGTGTCCGGACGGATACGTCCGTCGTAAGTCCCACATTGATTTCATGAAGTGTTGCTTGTCTGTTAGCACTAACAACTCTACGCGAACCCCGCTGTTCTCGGTCGTTAATTGAAGGCCGTCGGCCACTGCGTTGTTCTTGGTGATGTGTGATACCTGAAACTGGGTATTCTCGGCGCACTCTTGACGCGGTTGATCTCGGAATGTTGAATTCCCCAACGATTTCCGAAATAGAATTTCCCATGCGTCTAGCTCCAATTACCAACCCTCGTCCAAAGATAGTTATTTTCCGTCGCCTGGCCATAAGCGCACCGGAAAACTTTTCAAATGAATCATTTGAGTACAAATGACAGATCCACGACTGCACTGCCTTCTGTACCTTGTGTAGGCGATGCTACCTCCATCTGTATATGCGAATATCTCAGTCCCACTACTCTGTCACCTCAGTGTATACAGTTCTGCATTCTACTGGTAGAGAGAGATTCGTACTCTTCTTTGCTAATTTCTGATCTCCGCGTGCTTTCTGCTCCCAGCGTCGTCCAAAGCGCGTTTTATTGAATTTAACCTTTTCCTGTACCTGGAATGTCCACTGCTCCTCCCAGTAATCAAGCAGCCATTCCTGTATGCTGAGGCAGACACTGTCTTAATCTGCTCCGTTATCTCCTGAGTGACTTCGGTATACTTTTTATTTCTCCTATTCTTCGCAATTCGTACAAGGTGTCTTATTTGCGTACGCTGCATATCGAATGCTTCGTTTATCTCATAGTTTCCCATGTTAAACAATTCACAAACACACACACTTCAATACCGTTTCTCAATAACAAGAGGAGGGTCATTATTGATCGATTAAGTAGAAATGTTTATTTCTGTTGCAAATCGATTTCAATCACTACGTGACCATCATCAGTGTTAATATTAAAGCCCTATGGACTGCTAATTACAAGCAGTAAAGTCCACAGGGCTTCAATACTAGCAGTGATGATGGTCACATAGTGGCTGAAATCGAGTTGAAATAGGAATAAAGATTTCTATTTCAACGATCAAAGCTGACCCTCCTTAATAATGGTGTGGAAGTCGTTGTGCATGCAACTATTCAAAAAAATACCGTTTCTGTCTTTCCAGTTCACACCTTTCACCGAAGAAAGCTATCTTCACATGACTTAATTTGTAACACATACCCAACTTTTCTCTTTTTCCGGTAGGACCTTGATAATTCAGATGTTCTTGTAATTAAACCACCTCGGATATAGGGACGTTCGGATCGCCGGTTCAGCCTCCGAAACAGGTGGCGACTGCAGCGCCACCCATGTTTGTGGCTCACAACTTCCCAGCCTGCAGGAACCTGTGCGGCTGACTGCTGGGTAATTTACGACTCCCGGCACTGCGCACTCGTGAGTTTCGAAGGAACTAAGGTCCCTTGAAATATCCTTCTGACTTATCCGTAGGCTGCGCTCTTCAAGTAGAGAGCAGCAATGGCAAATTGGACTTTGTGCCACCGTGTACGCAGGTTTGTAGTACATGCAATGTTAACAACAATGCCAAAAACGATCATAGCCTATACAAGAAGTTGTTACGTTTGCACAGTGGATAATTTGTAATGAAATTTAAAATTATCCCAGTGATTTTGTTATAGCAGCCTCAAAGCAGCATTTTATTTAAATGTCGCCGTTACTTGTTGCTACCAACTAATAAATTACTTTGTGTCGTTATAAATCGGTTGCTTTAATAGGAACAGCAAATATTCTTTGCAAAGTGAGTGATTTGATTAGAATGTATTTAATCAACTCAGAAATATGTATTTTAAAGGGTGAAGCGGTAAGACACTGGGCACTTCTCTGGCTTCCACGTATTAACTTGAACAGTACTCATTTTACGACATTAACAACGACACTGCTCCTACGTCGATGGCATCTGCTGCATCCAGCTTTTCTTTGGATCATCAGTCTTCTAACTGGATTGAGCAGCCCGCCACGAATTCCTCTCCTGCCCCAAACTCTTCATCTCGGAGTAGCACTTCCAACCCACATCCTAAATTATTTGCTGGATGTATTACAACCTCTGTCTTCCTTTATAGTTTCCAAGGTATACAGCTTCCTCTAGTACTATGGAAGTTACTCCGTAATGTCTTAATATCTACAACTGCGTGATTACTCTGCTATTCACAATTAAGTGGCTGCAGAGGGTTCAATGAAACACCTTTAAGCTGTCTCTCTACCGTTCCACTCTCGAAAGGCGCGAGGGAAAAACGAGCACTTAAATTTTTCTGTGCGAGCATTGATTTCTCTTCTTTTATCGTGATGAACATTTCTCCCTCTGTAGGTGGGTGCCAACAGAATGTTCTCGCAATCGGAGGAGAAAACCGATGATTGAAATTTCATGAGATCACCTCGCAACGAAAAACGGCTTTGTTTTAATGATTGCCACTCCACTTCACGTATCATGTCTGTGACACTATCTCCCCTACTTCGCGATAGCAGGAAACCAGCTGCCCTTCTTTGTACTTTTTCGATGTCATCAGTCCTATCTAATGCGGATCCCACACCGCACAGCAATACTCCAGAATACGGCGGACAAGTGTGGTGTAAGCAGTCTCTTTAGTAGCCCTGTCGCACCTTCTCACTATTCTGCCAATGAATCGCTGTCTTTGGTTGGCTCTTCCCATAATATTATCTATGTGATCGTTCCAATTTAGGATATTTGTAATTGTAATCCCTAAGTATTTAGTTGAATTTACAGCCTTCAGATTTGTGTGACTTATCGCGTAATTGAAATTTAGCGGATTTCTTTTAGCACTCATGTGAATAACATCACACTTTTCTTTATTCAGGGTCAACTGCCGCTTTTCGTACCATACAGATATATTATCTAAATCATTTTGCAATTCCTTTTGGTCATCTGATGACTTTACAAGACGGTAAACGACAGCATCATCTGCAAACAATCTAAGACGGCCATACGGATTGTCTCCTATCTCGTTTATATAGATCAGAAACAACAGAGGGCCTATAACACTTCCTTGGGGAACGCCGGATATTATTTCTGTTTTACATTGCATAGGCACACGGTTTGGTTAGAAGACACTTTGTGAGGAATGGTGTCAAACGCTTTCTGGAAATCTAAAAATATGGAATCAATTTGACATCCCCTGTCGATAGCACTTATTAGTTCATAAATATAAAGAGCCAGTTGTGTTTCCCAAGAAAGAAAAAATGGCTCTGAGCACTTTAGGACTTAACATTTGAGGTCATTAGTCCCCTAGAACTTAGAACTACTTAAACCTAACTAACCTAAGAACATCACACACATCCATGCCAGAGGCAGGACTCGAACCTGTGACCGTAGCGGTCGCGCGGTTCCAGACTGAAGCGCCTAGAACCGCTCGGCCACCTCGGCCGGATTTCCCAAGAACGATATTTTCTGAATCCGTGCTGACTACGTGTCAATAAATCGTTTTCGTCGAAGTACTTCATAATGTTCGTATACAGCACTTGTTTCAAAACCCTACTGCAAATCGACGTTAGTGATATGGACCTGTAATTCAACAGATTACCCCTACTTCCCTTTTTGGGTATTGTTGTGACTTGAGCAGTTTTCCAGTCTTTATGTACGGATCCTTCTGTGTGCTACCGGTTGTATACAATTGCTAAATATGAAGCTATTTTATCAGCACACTCTGAAAGGAATCTGACTGGTATACAATCTGGACCGGAAGCCTTGCTTTCATTAAGTGATTCAAATTGCTTTGCGACACCGTGGATATCTATTTCTATGTTTCTCATCTTAGCAGTTGTTTTTTATTGTAATTCAGGAATATTTACTTCGTATTCTTTGGTGAAGGAGTTTCAGAAAATCGTGTTTAATAACTCTGTTTTAGTGGCACTGTCATCGGTGACTTCACCGTTGTTATCGCGCAGTGAAGGTATTGATCGCGCCTTGCCACTGGTGGGCTTTATGTATGACCAGAATCTATTTGAGTTTTCTGCCAGATTTCGAGACAGAGCTTCGTTGTGGAAATTATTAAAAGTACCTCGCATTGAAGTACGCACTATATTTCGAACTTCTGCAAAACTTTGCTAGTCTTGGGGATTTTGCATTCTTTTAAATCTGGCATGCTTTCTTCGCTGCTTCTGCAACAGCGATCTGACCCGTTTTGTGTACCATTGGGGATCAGTACAATTACCTATTAATTTATGTGGTATATATCTCTCTATTTCTGTCGATATTTCCTCTTTGAACTCATTCTACAAGTTTTCTATTGTTACATGACGAGATCGGAAGTAGTGCAGACTGTCTCTTAAAAAGACGTTACGAGCACTTTTATCAGCTTTTTTTAAATAGATCTACTTTGCGTTTCTTTTTGATGGTTGTAGGAGTTACGGTTTTCAGCGTAGCAGCAACTGCCTTGTGGTCGCTAATCCCTGTATTTCTCACGATACTAACTGCTTGTCCAGGATTATTTGTTCCTAAGAGGCCAAGTATGCTTTAGGTACCATTTACACTTTGAGTGGGCTCATGAACTAATAGTTCAAAATAATTTTCTAAGAAAGCATTCACCACAATTTCGTATGACGTCTTATGCCTGCCGCCAGCTTGAAACGTATAATTTCTCCAGCATATCGAGGGTACATTAAAGTCACCACCGACTATAATTGTATGAGTGGGGTACCTATTACCTATTTGAAATGAGACTCAAGTTTTCTTTGAACTGTTCAGCAACTATACCTTCTCAGTCGGGGGGTGGGGGGGGGGGGTGCGGTAAAACGACACAATTATTAGTTTAGTCCGTTTGTCAAGTATAACCTCTACCCTTATTATTTTGCAGGAACTATCTACTTTCATTTCACAACAAGGCAAACTACTTGTGGCAGCAATAAATACTCTACCACTAATTACATTTAATCTATCCTTTCTGGACATTATTAGATCGTTAGAAAAAATTTCTGCTGAGCTTATTTCCGGCTTTAGCCAGATTACTGTACCTATTACTATTCGAGCTTCAGTGCTTTCTATTAGGTCTTGGAGCTCTGGTTGTTTCCCCACAAAGCTACGACAATTTACAACTACAATATCGATCGTTTCTACAACTAACTCACTGTGTTTTACCTGCCTCCTTTTTTGACGAACGCCCTTTCTGTGGTTCCCTGAGGCCCTCTAACCTAACAAACCGCCGAGTCCCTTCCACCGAGCCCCCGCTACCCGTGTAGCTGCTTCCTGTGTATAGTGGACTCCTGACATATTAAGCCTCTGACAGTGTATGGGTGTTATTTGACGAATTGCGCAACGGATTGATCTGACAAGTTCCCTTTGGCTTCTGCAAGAATCAATTTCCACCCCACACTACTACAGAAGTCAGACAGACGCCCCTAACGTACGAAAAAGAAATGCCCGAAAAACTTTCATCAGTGAATATCTTCTGGAGTCGTCCCCTAAGTATGGTCGACGCTGTCGTGTGAGAAATGTAATGGAGTGACGTGAATGAAGTATGTTATTTCCAATGGACGAAAGATGGGGATCGCCTACGCTGTAGCGCACAATGCCATCAGCTGCGACGACTGCTGCCTGCGTCGCTCGCTGCTGAGAAATAACAAAACTATCTCTTTCTATCTGGATTGACCTTCGCCAATCGAACTCTATGCCTTGATGAAGTCAAGGACTCCTATCTGCCCCTAGTCTAATTATTGGCGTGGTACACCGGTCAGATAATCAGTCCACCGGGATGCCACTCAATGTTCGCTCGCAGGCGCTAGCTAATACTCTGCCTGTGTTCACACCGCACATTGTCGTGGCCGACACAGTGAACAAATGCTTAATCGTGAGCGACTCTATATTGAGTATCACTCCGATTTGCTAGCTACAGAGGTGCTCTCTCAGTGCTGCACTGAGTAGAGACTTTGTTCCTCACTCTCTGCAAACACACATGAGCGCACTCGCTCACTCGCTCCCGCTACATGTTCCCGCTACAAGAGTGTCACCGGAACGAATTCCCTCTAATCAAAAACCGAAAGGATATATCATCCGCTGTCTTTCCCTAACTCTTCCAGCTCATTGCGTCAGAAATAGTCCACCAATCAGCGTTACTCTTACAAACGGAAGAATGGCTAAGTCGACCAATCCAGTAATATATAGCATCTGCGTTTGGCGTTTACTGTCCACTTGTGACAACTCTGTAAGTGCGGACTAGGTCTCCCAAACAATACAGCGGGTTTTGCTTTTAAGGTGAACACACAGGCCATTATCCCTTTTCTCTCGCAAAAACTGTTCTGGTCCGTGAGCGGTCGGCCAGCCAGCGCAGCTGCGTGCTAACTCAGCCTCCTACAGTCTTTCCAGTGGGCTGGTTTAGTCCGCAAAACAAAAACTCCTGTGGCCATCGTGTCTTGAATGTTTGTGTACGCCAGCCTCGACTTTTTAATCTCGGTGCGCACTTGCGATTTATTTATTGAATTTGCATATCGTTTAAATGGAAATATGTAAAAATTGACTATACCCCATCGAGTTTGGGCTCGAATGAAACGTCTTTATTCGCAGAATACGATGGTGAGGTGGGAATATGTAAGAAATGAAGGACAGGAGACCACGCCACCTTATAGGTGGAACCCGGAAACCCACCACCCGATGATGCAAGTCAAGTAATATACAGCGTACATGATCACAGAACCGCCTAAGCCTCTGATTCAGACCCTGCACTCGGCTCTGCATCAAAGGACCACCGTCGGTTCTATCGACGATGCTGCAGATGGTGAGATCCACCTTACGCAAGCAAGACTGGCAGTCTTTACCATTTCCACCAGCCACCCAAATTCAGACAGAATCACCTCCAATCCAAAGTGACATACGTCTTTGTTACCGACATGAGCCATCACCTGCAGTTGGCTGCACCCTGTACTCTTCATGGCATCTGGAAGCAGCCTTCCCACATCTGGAATGACTCCCTCCAGCATGCACATGGAGTGCACACTGGTTTCCATCCCCTCCTAGGCAGCCATGTTCCTTAAGGGCTCCATTACGCGGCTAGCGTTGGAGCTGCCAACTACCAGTAAACCCAGACTCTGTGAACGCCCAGACCTTGCGGGCCGAGAAGCTTCCTCTGGAAGGGGGTGGACGACTGCATCTGGCTCAGAGACATCGTCAGCCACAGATAACGCCCGAAAACTGTTCGTCAAACGAACGGAGGAGGCCCTACGATCGCCCCCATCAGAAAGTTATTCGCTGCGAGCAAGACTTTGGAATGATCTCCACTCGACCACAGGTGAGAGGTCAACCTAAGTGCAGGCAGTACCCGGGGCAGCCAGTGCAGTGGGCCGAATGGGGACATGTGGGACGTGCTCGACACCCTCTGCATCCCCGTGTCTGACCCACCCAGAGTGATGCCCCTTGATAGCAGCCTCAAGATATGTGACGGATGCCAACACAGCCTGGAGCTGTGAGCGAAGGGTCGCCAACTCAGCTCGCATCTGTGCACAGTAATCACAGTTCCTATCTATTACTGCAGTGTCTCCCGTTTGAAGCTCATAAAAATATACAACAAACGAACCGTGTACTCGCCTTCTTAGCAGCAGGAACACAAGGTGCTCTGTCACTGACACTGTATCCAACACTGAGCTATACTAACCAGAACAAACAAAAGCCTGTATGATCGAAGGGTCGATAGCAACGGCGGTACGGTATGCTACACTGTTATTTAAACCGTTGTGCGTAGTAAACACTCTAACATGCAAGAAATTACAAAAGTAATCTAGTAACCACATAGGTATCTGTGAATAAATAAGTCGCTCCTGCTGGAAGCTCATAAAAATACACAACAAACGAACAGTGTACTCGCCTTCTTAGCAGCAGGAACACAAAGTGCTCTGTCACATATGTCCAACCATTCTATCCTGTCTTCTTGTGAGTGTTTGCCATATATTTCTTACCTGTCCGATTCTGCTCAGAACGTCCTCGTTCCTTACCTTATCAGTCCCAATAAGTTTCAACATTCCTCTGTAGCACCCCATCTCAAATGCTTCGATACTCTTCCTTACCGGTTTTCCAACAGTCCATGTTTCACTACCATATTTATGCAATGCTGTGCTCCTAAGGTACACTCTCAGGAATTTCTTATCAAATTAAGGCCTGTATTTGATGCTAGTAGATTTCTGCTGGTCAGAAGTGCCCCTTTCGCCTATGCTAGCTTGCATTTTACGTCGTCCTTGCTCTGTCCGTCATGGGTTATTTTACTGCCCATGTAGGAGAATTACGTAACTTGATCTACTTTGTGATTCTGGTGTTTAGTTTATTCCTTCGACTTACTCTCAATCCATACTCTGTACTGCTTAGACTGTTCATTCCATTCAGCAGATCATATAATTCTTCCTCACTTTCACTCAGGATAGCAATGCCGTCAGCGAATCGTGTCATTGATGTCCTTTCACTTTGAATTTTAATTCCACTCCTTTTTCTTTTATTTCCATCATTGCTTCTTCGATGTACAGATTGTACTGCTGGGATGAAAGACTACATCCCTATCTTACACCCTTTTTAATCCGAGCACTTCGTTCTTGGTCGCCCGCTCTTATTGTTTCCTCTTGGCTCTTGTACATATTATATATTACTCGTCTCTCCCTATCGCTTACCTCCATTTTTCTCAGAATTTCAAACATCTTGCAGCATTTGACATTGTCGAACTCTTTTACCAGGTCGACAAATCCTATAAACGTGTCTTAATTTTTGTGTGCTCTTGCTTTCATTATCAATCGCAACGTCAGAATGCATGTCTGGTGCCTGTACATTTCCCAAAGCCAAACTGAACGTCATCTAACGATTCATTAATTTTCTTTGCCATTCTCTTGTATATTATTCTTGTGAGCAATCTGGATGTATAAGGCACGTTCTCTGCACTATCGACACGCTGCAGACGTTTCTCATCCTGTTCGCGATTGCCCCGGCTTCCTATCGTGCCCCTGTCATTCGTCTGGCACTGTGGGTTCTGTACGCCCCTACAAGGTGAGCTGCGTGCCGAATCAGGCTGCTGTGGGAATTGCATATTCTGCCCGTGCGCGCCGCAGCAGTCTCTCGTGGCCGTGGCCGCCGTCTTGTGTCTGCTGCTAAGATGGGTGGTTGATGTTGTTCCCTTTCTTGCCTGTGAGCGCAACAGCTGTCTCCCGAGGATGTAGTTGCCGCCTGGTGCTCCACAAGAGCTCTGATACCGTTAATTACGCCCTTTGTTGTCTAAGGTTCATTAACGGAGAAGGGAACTTTTTTCTCTTCTTTCTTTAGTAATTCTAAAGCCGGATTCCACGTTGCACTGATCTGGTATCCTGCTTCGCGGTTGATCAGGTTCTCTGTCATCTGGATTTCGATAGATTCAGTAATCACACTGTCCCAAAATCTGTGGGTCTGAGGCAGGATCTCGCTATTATAATAATGCGTGGTATGTTCAAGTTCCAGCCAATTTTCTGCTAGTGCTTATTTAGTGGCCTGCCGTAGCCTGGTATGTCTTTGGTGGTCTTCCGATATTATTTCACTGGTCTGTGGTCTGACCGACGTAAGACGTACCACACTAGCATGGGACATGGTAGATAACAGGTTTCTTTAAGTGCAGAACATCTTTGATCGTTCCAAGGAGCGCCCTGATCTTCTTAGGCGGACAGAACACACTTCTGATTTTGTATTTTTTCCAAGATCCTGCTGATATTAGAAGATTTAGGTCCTGCATGGGGTAGAAAGACCCTGGTCTCCTCTTCCTGTTCTTCTCCCGTTATATCACGTCATCTGATGGGATGTAGCGCTTTGCGGATGTCCCTGTTTGAGAACCCATTGTCTGTAAACACTTGCTGTAGATGTTCTAACTCTGCTGCCAAGCTGTCTGAGACGGACAGTGTCTTGACTCGTGTACAAGTGTTCTCAGCACCTCGACAGCAGCTGTCAGTCTGTTGATATAAGTCGGTTTGTGTTGGTTTCCTGTTCACACTGTGGCCTAATGTGCCGTCAGTGTGCCTTTTCACCAGGACATCCAGGAATGGTAGTTGACCACCATCCTCTAGTTCCATTGTGATCTTAATGTTGGGGTATCCTGAGTTCAGATGGTCAAGAAATTCGTCCAGTCTTCTTCGATCATGGGCCAAACGACGAATGTGTCGTCAACATACCTGAAGAAACAGGTCGGCTGGTAGGGAGCAGTCGTAAGAGTCCCATCCTCGAATCTCTCCATAAACAGAACTGCCCCTACAGAAGATAAGGGTCTTCCCTATCGGCACTCTTTCGGTTGTTCATAAAATATACTTGAAAAGATCTATCAGAGCTCCATCAGCTCTCTCACTGATTAAATTGAGTGTCCTTCAGGACACCCTCGTGAACAGAGACACAACATCAAAGCTGGCCATCATGTCTGTGTTCGAGATTGTAGGGTTTTGAGACGTTCCACAAAGTCTGAGGAGTCTGGTTGTAGTGGACGCACTTTCCCACATATGGTGCTAACATCTTCTTAAGGTGGGTGGCTGTAACGTTAGAGGCTGTACCAGTATTGCTTATGATTGGGCGAAGGGGTATACAATCTTTATCGAACTTGGGTAATCCACATAGTCTGAGTGGTACAGGTGCCTTAGCTTGCAGTTGCTTGTCAAACTTCTAAGGCCATCCTATTTCCATAATAGGAGTCGTTCTCTAATTGACTGTATGTAGGGTCCTCTAAAAGTTGACGGATCTTCTGGTCATAGTCGGTCTTCAGTAGTACTACAGTATAGTTCCCCTAACCCGCCGGTAGCACCACTAAGTTTTCATCTTCCCGTAAACTCGTGCGGACCATCCTCTCGTCTCGTGAGATGTTTGGTTTGGACGCCCTGAACGTCTCTCTCCGAATGTCTTCTGGAACACCTGATAGTAGAGTGTTGACCCCCTGCTCCGCTGAGTTGATGAAGCTGGAAACCTGTAGATTTCTAGGAGTGACGGTAAAGTTGAGGCCCCTTCCGAAGCTTTCTTTTAATACTTTTCATTTATTTCTCAAAGATAGAGCGGACTGTTGTGAAAACTGAAGTGCAAGGATCGTATCAGGCAAGGCAAGCTGGTGGGGAGACAGAAGGGGTCCGAATTGATAATATGCTGAAGAGAATTTCCAGTTCTTGGATATCTTGATTGCAACTGGGGTCACGTAAATTATTTTTAATTGAACTCTGGGTAATAAGTGGCCTTTGTCCACACAAAGTGATGATGGACTAGCGTAAGTAAAAGTGTATTTATGTATACTCTCTCAGTTACTTCCTCAATACGTGCAGGCCATGTGATCAACGGCATCTTATGCCAAAATGTCGATGACGATCCACAATTCATGTACACAGAAACTGTTATCAGTCTGAAGTGAGCTCGCTGTCGGTAGAACATTGAACTCTACTCTTCCTTGTCTACTATTTTTTTTATTTCAGACACAATCACATAACAGGTTTCTGTTTACATTGTTGTCTCCTTAAATCAGTCATGTAGAAAGCCAGGACGATTTCACTAAAAACCGTATGGGCAGTTTCTTTCTGCTTTCATGTTCTGTCTGAAAGGGCAGTGCGTCTCTAACGACCTCGTCGTCCATGAGTCCATTAACACAATATTACTTGTATTCTTATTAATTTCATTGTGTGTGCAGCTCTTTCTCTTTTAGATGTGACGTCTTCTTTTTAATTTTTTTTTCGCAAGCTATGTTTTTGACTTCCTATTTTCATGCTTTGTGTTATTACTTTTGCAATTTTCATTAATAAGTCATCCAAGGCATCTTATCCTCTTCCTTCGCGTTACCTGTAGTGGCCTGTTCATACCTAAACTTTTGTCATTCTTTGTTACATTCCACTCGTTCTGAAGCACATTTAACGCTCGTACCTACGCCTCCGGTAACACGATCCAAATATTTCTCTTTCGAGAGGTTCTCACACATCTTCAAATTCACATTTGCGTGTAAGAAAATATTGTGGCTCATCTTTGATACGTTATGAAGTAATTATATGACCCGTTTGACTGCATTCTGCAATACGGTATTTGGTTCCTAAATTTTTCAACAGAAGTGCAGGGCATATTTTCCTGAGTCTCATCGGTTTCGCCAAGTTCAAATGGTTCAAATGGCTCTGAGCACTATGGGACTGAACTGCTGAGGTCATCAGTCCACTAACCTAAGGACGTCACACACATCCATGCCCGAGGCAGGATTCGAACCTGCGACCGTAGCAGTCGCGCGGTTCCAGACTGTAGCGCCTAGAACCGCTCGGCCACCATGGCCGGCCTTAGACAAGTCCACCGCCTTCTTTTGTACATTCGTAAGATTATATGCATACAACCAGTAGAAATCTATGGCTGAAATGTAGCAGCATTTTTCTTTTATTTGCCGTATCAAGCGTTCTCCAGATATAGTGACTTCTTTTTAATTTCTCTAACAGTGGAATGCAAGTGATATAAATTTAGTTAATATTCAGTTGTTTAATATCCTTCACAGACTACATTTTTAGGTATGGAATAGAATAAATGATCATATAATAAAAAGCACATTCAGTTGCTTTCTATCTCTAATGAATGATTCTTGGCTGTAGCTATAAGAATATCAACGAAACATTGAGAATGAAATTTACAATCACGGAAATTGGTCTTGTCGATCAAAATATCGCAACTGGTTATGGAACTATTGTTCATGATCTTCAAGAAATATATCAACAGAAATATTTTTAGTAATTGGTGCCACACAGCTTGAAGATGCTTGTCTCAAATCATTCATTCATTTCTGTGTCCGGTCAACATTTCCAAAAAATAGCAGCTGCGATAGCTTTATCATTTCCTTCATAAACATCTTGTATTGTGCACGGGTTGTCCAGGAGGGGGCATACAAGTAGGCTACTTAGATCTTCTTCAGCCCCGCAGTCGCAAGAAGTGTATGCGCTAGCTGGAAGGATTCCCCATTTCTTCAGGTTGGTCTTGCATCGGGGGACACCCACTCTTAGATGGTTGAGGGACCTCCATACAGGGTATTGTAGATTTGCGCCAGGAGCTAGTTCTTCTTTTGGTGATACATCTACGGGCAGTGAGCTCTTCCATGTTGCAAGACAAATTGCCTCTGGTACTCCCTCCAGTGGCCCAGTCCTAGCAAGGAAACTCTTGAGGGATTTAAGGCGGGATCTTCCTGCCTGATTATCATACAGAGGGTGTCGGTGGTCGTTCTCCTGCTTTGTTCTCTCACCGTCTGCAGCAATGGCCCTCCGGAAATTGGCTGGTGCTGTTCCAACAATCGGATAAAATTTCTGCACTGGTGGTGTCTTCAAGCATCCTGAGATGATCCTTGCAGTATCGTTGGCCGCTATATCGGCTTCCTTAGAAGCGCAAGTGCAGAAGTCCTTAGGACTCCCCAGCTGCTGCCAGTCAGCTTCTTAAGCATCCCATTGCGAGCTATGACTTTCTGTTTCACGTTTAGACACTGCTGCCTGTACGTTACGGCCCTGTACAGAGTGACACCTGGGTAGACTGGTGTTGGGCAATGTTTCAGTGGCTCTCCTCGCCATGTGATATCCAGCTTTTGCTGCGCTTCCCTGTTTCGTAAGTGGAAGGCGCTCACTTGAGTTTTACTAGGATTGGGCTTCAGGTGGTTGGCATTATAGTACTCGGAGAATGCATCCATTGCTAGAGACAGTTTTCCCTCTACATCTTTAAAGGTTGGCCCCTGAACAGCTACTGCTGTGTCATCAGCATAGATGAAGAGCCTAGTACTTGCTGGCACTGGCCTATCATTTGCGTAGATATTGTCCAGTGCTGTAGCAAGCTTACTTCCTAGGGGGAGACCGTTCTTCTGCAACAGTGACTGCATCACTGCATGATGGCAAAGAATTCAGTAAGCGATTTTTTGTGCCATTGCAGCAACTGCATGGTCATTGTACTTCAGCTACAGGATTGCACATTGTGGCAGCAGCCACATAATGACTTTTTACACTTCTTTCAAAGTTCCATGGCAACTGTGGATCCAACGCAGCAGCTAAAGCACCACATGGCACACCAGCAGCCGGTAGTGGTGTATTACGTGCCTTCATCACAGATGTATGGGGGTTGTGTGAGTCTGCTTCAGCATCATACGTCAGTAGTAGCCATTATCATTGTCTTTTGGGTACCTTGTAATTTCCCCCCTCCTTCCTCCTTCCATCTATTGTCCACATTAAACATTGCCCAGTCCAAGTAATTAATATGCAAAGTCTTTTATGAAGATTTGAGAGGAGTGAAGCTCACTATAAACTTACAAGTTCACGTAGCTTGTCATGTTGAGATGGCTCCAGTTCTTCTTGTCTAGCGGTCTGATTCTTGAAGCGGAAAATCTAACATTAGATCCTCACGTTTGGTTTGAACTAAGTAAATTGGAAGATTGTAATTACAGAATTTTTTACGTAAATTTATTTTCTTATGATTTTATCACATTTTAGAATGTCATACCGGATATTGATTTTTCTCATTAGCAAAGCCGGTATTACATTGTTCGCACCTATTATACAAAAATACATCCGATCACATCAGAGGCAAGTACACAACTCTCACTCTCTGCGGAAATAACAATATTCCAGAGGGTCTACAATTTTTCTTAACAAATAAATTTCTACTAGTTTTTGTTACATATTAATTTCGATAATTATTTCATAAATTAATCCAAGAATAAACATAGTAGACATTACAGGTTTGCGTAATTAATAATAGAAATTTTAGGTGCACTAATAGTTCGTAATTTCAAATGTTTCTAAAAAAATATAGTTTTCACTCTACTTCAGAACTGATACATATCGTTTCATAAATTTTAGCTTGGAATAGAACATACTTTGTATAAAATTACATGAAAGTTTTCAGAAAAGCAACTGAGGTAATATTGTCCTGTTCAACATTCCAAAAATAATACTGGTATCGACAAATACTGTTGAGGAACAGTAATGCCAGAGGAGGATGTCCTGTCACAACCTGCCACAATTACAAGGCAATTGTGCATCAGCTGCTGTACTCCATCATTTAACAACAGCCAGTAATAATATTATCTTTACAAACAATCCTGTTGGAGGAACATCCGCAACTGAGCATTATACCAGAGGTTGAAGATACCACTTCAGCTCTAAAGTTCTTTTATTATCACACAACCGGTTTCGGGCTCTTATAAGCCCATCTTCAGGTGTCGTAACTTTGTGCTGTGCACCCCGAGTGCCACGGTGGACGTGTACTCGGCCTACTGTACGTTAACCGCGGCGCTAGGAGACCACGACACCTGAAGATGGGCTTATAAGAGCCCGAAACCGGTCGTGTGTTAATAAAAAGAACTTTACAACTGAAGCGGTATTTTCAACCTCTGGAATGTTATCGTTGCTGTCACCTTAGGCACACAGCGATTCTACTGCCACTCCAGTGTCGAATGACACAGCAGCCACTGTGTGACGTTTCTTGTGCTCCTAAAATATATGGTGACTACATACGCTGCAGCACATATGACGTGACGGCAGCTTGTGAGTGACGTTTCCTGCTCTTCTTCCACATGTATATAGTGACATTGCATCACAGCAAGACGATACGACAAAGCAGCCACAGAGTCATGTTTCCTGTGCTTCATCCACAGGTGTACGGCGACCACGAATTATCAGCAACAAATACAAAGATACTTCATAATCAGCTAGTGAGTGACATGTTTTGTGCTGGTGTCGCAGGTACATGGCGATCGTACGACCGCTGCAGCACCGCATGACACGCCGGAGGGCGCTCCTGGCGCTTCTGGCGGTGTGGGTGGCAAGCGCGGCGCTCGCTGGACCCTGCCTCGTCTTCTCCACCACCGTCACCAGAACGTGAGTGTCTCACTTAACGCCCACTTTAGTGAGTAAAGCATATCCCCTTCTCATGTCGCATGCCAGTATCAGAAGTCATATTTGATGTCAGCACAACACGCGGTCTGTCACATCATATGCACCAAGATAATCACTAAGGACTGATGGGTCAAAACATTATGACCCTGCCAACCACTAGATCTGATGCCACCTGTTGGCAATAAGGAAAGCATGTAACCGGAGCAGAGACGAATTACATATTAGTCTAACATCGACACATACCGCAAAACGTAATACCTTTCAGAAAGGGCAGACTGTGTCTTAGAAATGGAGTAACTGGTCAGCTGTTCGCTTCCTAATGCCATGAGCTTCTAAGGAAGGTGGTTACTGGACGGTGAAAGCACACTTAGATGACGGGAGTGGTGGAGGTCCACGCCTTACCGTTGTCTGCTCTATGAAGCAGGTGATGTATGGCAAAACTGACGACAGAGTAAGATTCTGGTGCACGCAGAAATGTTTTGGAGCATGCCATTTAGTGCACATTGTTGAACATGGAGGTAAGCAACAGATGCCCTTACAGGTTAATCCAACAGAATTATCAGTTACGCCCGCAGTGTGCATGGGGTCATTGAGATTGAGATTGAAACACTGAACAACAGCAACGTGTCGCCTGATCAGATGAATCGCGTTTCTAATTTCAACAGGTTCATAATAATTTCTGGAAACGCCATCATTCACGTAAACTGTTGCTCGAAGCAAGTACCACACCATGTACGCAAAGTGGTGGGGACATTATTATGGGACATTCACCTCAGATTCCATTGGATGTGGAGCAGTAATCGAAGGCATCATGATAGCTGCACACCGCATAAACGTTGTTGCAGATCTTACAGTGATGGCATCTGCCAGCAGGATACCTCTCTGCTTGAGTGGTGGGAGGAGCATGATAGTGCATTCACATTAGTATCTTCGCCATAATGTTCGCCCGACATGAAGCTGATGGAACACATCTGAGGTGCTATTGGGCAGCAGCTCGGTACCCAAAATATACTAATCCTGACCTTGGTATATATCTGGTGCTGGAAACCTACCAATGACTTGTCGAATTCATGCTAGCCATGACCAGTGCTGTATTGTGTTCCATAGGCGAACGAACATGATGTTAAACAAGTGGTCATAATATTTTGGTTCATTAGTTTAACTTTCCTACTTGTTTCATCTTTGCGCTGATAACTATGTCATTTGCGTATTTTACATTTACCTTGCATTTAGCCATGTCCTTTATTGTAATCACTGTATGTTACGAAGTTTCATTTGCTCCCTTTTCGTAAATGAATTTTACATTGAGGCGCCACATCACTTGGTAGTTTTACATAGAACCATAACCGATTTTGTCTTCTCCATACTGGACCTTTCCCAGACCTGACTACCCCATCACAAGTGGGGCAGATGCTACGTCTGGGTGCACGTTTCTCTGTCGCTGCCTCCGTCTTCGCAGTACACGACAAATCCCCCATCGGTTGTCACACGTCACTATGAAATTGAGGACGACGATCCTACATCTAGTACAACACAAAAACATCGGCATCCTTCGCATACTATCCTGTCATAGTCCAAAGGCACAGTTATTCCGTTAATAACGCCAGGACACTATACAGCGTCTTCCAATTGGAATAGTGAATATTTTAAGCGATGTTGGCATATACCAGTTCTAATAAAATATTCTGTATAACATGTGTCCAATTTTTATCGACTACACAGATACATCTGTTTACAGAGGTGAGCTATCATTTCGCTCATTAATATCTCCAGCTTCCATGGGTTCACTTACTGGTATTTGTATATCGCACTGGCTTTGTAATGAGATCGCTGCTTTTGCTTGTAGTGAATAAGGTAAACGATTTCCTGGTTGTAGGTGATGCTCCAAAAATAAAAAAAAAATTTAAAAAAAATAAATAAAAAAAAAGCCTTGCGAAAGAAGCGGCGATACTTTCTGCGTAACCCACCCATCATTTTGGTCGACAATTCGCGGGCGCATACGGCGCAAATTGAGGCTGTTCTGTTCGGTCGATGGGACTGGGAAGTACTGTACCATCCACTATACTCCCCGGACTTAAATCCTACGACTTTGATTTGATTCCAAAGATGAAGGAACCACTTCGTGGCATTCGCTTCAGAGCTGTTCCAGAGATTCTACCGGCAGTAGACCGCTCCATTCGCTCCATCAACAGATGCTAACGGTATACTATGCCTTCCACATCGCTGGCAACGGATTCTACAAAACGCTGGTGACAACTTTGAAGTACAGTAACAGGTGCAAACATGTAACTCTTTTGTATAGGTTGTGAATAACTTACTTTGTGTTCTGCCTTACGGCAGGTCTTGTCATGGGCGAAGCCTCGTCAGAGAGGTCCACCGCATGAGCATCTAGGGAAGTGATTCCAGTGGTGGTTTCCCATTGTCCTCCACTGATGATGATGAAATGATAATGAGGACAACACAACACCCAGTCCCTGAACGGAGAAAAACTCCGACCCAGCCGGGAATCGAACCTTGGCCCCTTGGTGTGACAGACCGCCGGGCTGACCACCCAGCTATCGGGGCGGATGTTGTGAATAAATAGTTGCCACTATTTCAGTTCCAAGTATATATAACTCTGGGGACTGATCTATGAGAGGATATGGGACAAAAAAAGGTCTAATGAACTTACGTCTGGAAACGCATGGTTTCCATGTTAGGGACCATTTACTCAGTCATACTTTGTTACAGAGACTGCGGTCCAACACGCGCTGTACCATGCAACCAAAGTTACGGTATACATGGTTTCCTCTTACAGGGTGATACTGTTCTCATACATCACGCCCCAGTGCCTCTCCTGCCATAGTAATTGGTGATGTTGTGTCCTATTCACTTCCCTTGTTGAGTTACCTTGCAGTGGATGTGACTCAGCGTTTTTCACAATGGTTCCGTATTCGAATCAAGAGCTTGCCGACATGGTGTTTACTTACAGAAGGGCAAATGGCAACGGGGGGGCGGGCAGCAGGGTTGCATCGGGAGACGTATCCCCGTCGACCAAACCATAGTATTCAATGTTTGCAACAGTGTTTGGCCATTTGTCTAAGACAGGATCGATTCAGGAAGCAGTGAATCATGAAGGACGCAACCGAAATGATCGAACACCAGACTTGGAGTAAAATATGATTAACCCCGTGGATGGCGACTGCCAAGTCAGTACTGGGCAGTTGGCCTGCCAATACCGGGTAAGCCAAACGATCGTGTGGAACATTCTCCACGACAGCTGTTACTACCCTTATCACTCATAGCGTGTGCAGGGCTTACTAGCGACAGACTTTTCCCATCGGGAGAAGTTTTGTCACTGGCTTCTTCACCAGGCAACCGCGATTCACGAATTTGTGTCATCGATACTATTCACAGCTGAGGCCGCCTTTACGAGGATTGGTACCTTAAACTTTCAGAACTGTCATCTGTGTGACTATATGCCGAACCCACGTAGTATGGTGACAGCGAATCATCCGCGTTGGTACAGCCGTAATGTGTGGGCAGGGATAATTGGCCACCGTATTTTGGGACAAGACTTACTTAGGCGTTGCCTAACAAGCCGGAAAAACCGGCGTTTCCTGCGGGTGACTTTGCCTCCCCTGCTGGAAGAAGTAGCAGTGATGACTAAAAGGCTTATGTGGTTGCTACGTGATGGTGCTCCAGCCCACTTCGCCGTTAACGTCCAGACGCATCTCAATCGTGTCTTCCCTGGTCGATGGATCGGACGAGGGGGTTTAGTTGCATGGCTTGCTCGTTCACCGGATCTCAACCCGTACCGTTTCTGGTTATGAGGCCATGTGAAATGTATTGTGTACGCAGAGCCCATAGCAGATGTGGAGACATTGGAGTAGCGTATTCTTGCTAACTTTGACACTGTTCGGATGCAGCCAGGTCGATGTGAACGTGTGAGACAGAACATGCCACGGCGCGTACACGCGGGCGTTGAAGCAAATAGAAATCATTTGCAACACACGTTGCAACTGTGGCTGCAAGGTATACCTCCTATATGAATCTGGGTGTTTGTGTTGCCCTTATCATTTCATCATCATTCATGAAAGTGGCGAGATTGGGCTGAGCAAATGTTGGAAATTTGTGTGGGTGTTGTAAACCACGCAGTTGAGCGCCCCACAAACCAAACATCATCATCATCATCAATGTATGAATGAGTAAATGGTCTCTCGCATGGAAACTATCTACACTCCTGGAAATGGAAAAAAGAACACATTGACACCGGTGTGTCAAACCCACCATACTTGCTCCGGACACTGCGAGAGGGCTGTACAAGCATTGATCCCACGCACGGCACAGCGGACACACCAGGAACCACGGTGTTGGCCGTCGAATGGCGCTAGCTGCGCAGCATTTGTGCACCGCCGCCGTCAGTGTCAGCCAGTTTGCCGTGGCATACGGAGCTCCATCGCAGTCTTTAACACTGGTAGCATGCCGCGACAGCGTGGACGTGAACCGTATGTGCAGTTGACGGACTTTGAGCGAGGGCGTATAGTGGGCATGCGGGAGGCCGGGTGGACGTACCGCCGAATTGCTCAAGACGTGGGGCGTGAGGTCTCCACAGTACATCGATGTTGTCGCCAGTGGTCGGCGGAAGGTGCACGTGCCCGTCGACCTGGGACCGGACCGCAGCGACGCACGGATGCACGCCAAGACCGTAGGATCCTACGCAGTGCCGTAGGGGACTGCACCGCCACTTCCCAGCAAATTAGGGACACTGTTGCTCCTGGGGTATCGGCGAGGACCATTCGCAACCGTCTCCATGATGCTGGGCTACGGTCCCGCACACCGTTAGGCCGTCTTCCGCTCACGCCCCAACATCGTGCAGCCCGCCTCCAGTGGTGTCGCGACAGGCGTGAATGGAGGGACGAATGGAGACGTGTCGTCTTCAGCGATGAGAGTCGCCTCTGCCTTGGTGCCAATGATGGTCGTATGCGTGTTTGGCGCCATGCAGGTGAGCGCCACATTCAGGACTGCATACGACCGAGGCACACAGGGCCAACACCCGGCATCATGGTGTGGGGAGCGATCTCCTACACTGGCCGTACACCACTGGTGATCGTCGAGGGGACACTGAATAGTGCACGGTACATCCAAACCGTCATCGAACCCATCGTTCTACCATTCCTAGACCGGCAAGGGAACTTGCTGTTCTAACAGGACAATGCACGTCCGCATGTATCCCGTGCCACCCAACGTGCTCTAGAAGGTGTAAGTCAACTACCCTGGCCAGCAAGATCTCCGGATCTGTCCCCCATTGAGCATGTTTGGGACTGGATGAAGCGTCGTCTCACGCGGTCTGCACGTCCAGCACGAACGCTGGTCCAACTGAGGCGCCAGGTGGAAATGGCATGGCAAGCCGTTCCACAGGACTACTTCCAGCATCTCTACGATCGTCTCCATGGGAGAATAGCAGCCTGCATTGCTGCGAAAGGTGGATATACACTGTACTAGTTCCGACATTGTGCATGCTCTGTTGCCTGTGTCTATGTGCCTGTGGTTCTGTCAGTGTGATCATGTGATGTATCTGACCCCAGGAATGTGTCAATAAAGATTCCCCTTCCTGGGACAATGAATTCACGGTGTTCTTATTTCAATTTCCAGGAGTGTATTTTCAGACGTAGGTTTTTTTATATCTTGCTTATTAATCTCATCTATCACCCTGTGTATGTGGTCCTTCTCTTGTGACATCTGGTGGTCAATTCCGCTTTACATACAGTCGTCCAGATACTTTCGATCTCATAGTGCATGGTTATATGAAACGGAGGGAAATGAGGTGGTGCCCTCCATGTATGAACCACGCTCATTATGTTGCCACAATCCTAACATTTATCACTGTATATGCAATTTTTCAAGCAGATACTGGCGATAGTGAATATTCATCAGATTGTCCAGTAAAGGTTATAGCCCTCTTAGTCTGTGTTCAATACTACTAAGCCACATATTGCTACTAAAACAAACTGATTCATTACTCCCTTGGTCGCTCATCGATATTCTTCTGCTTATACATGGTTATTATGCTGATTTATTATCCCATTATGCGTGAATCCATCTGATCCGTAAATAAAACCCAAGCTGTGAAATCCACATCTCCGGTATTCCATCTTAGAATCCACTGACTGAACTACAATCTGGCATGCTGGTTTTGTGCCATGAGAACTTGCATAGGCTATATGTGTAGATCTGCTGCTATACTTTGTCGTTAATGGTAATGATCTCGTGTCTGCAAGTAGCTGTAACAACGTACTGAACATTACATAAGATGGAACACAGGGTTGATAATGTTGTTCATGTTACATAAAACGTGCCAACCAGTAATCGTCGTCGTCTAATGTACAACAGAACTCCATGTCTGCCATTTCCCGTGTCGAGTAATAGCACTGCATTTTACTAGTTACGTTGTTCACAATCCAAGGAATCAGTTGTTTTGTTCTGGTGGCAGCCCATCTTCGAAGCGATACTTACGAAGAAGCTTATATAATATATGAAACAGGTGTAGGTCCCAAGCCTAATAAAAGCATTATTCAAAGTACGCAAACACAACCAACAACATCAGCAGTGAACGTTCAACATGCAAGCAGCCTAAACCAACAAGTACTGACTGTTCTCGACTCAAGAAAAATGGTCCATATCTTAAAAGGTGTTTTTTCTTCAAACGTTTTTGTATGAATTCTTGTTCTCTAGATTTGACCAGCACTATTTCCAGTAAGAATTGGGGATATTTTTATAAATATCTTTTATTTGTAAATATTCAATTTCTCAGCGGGTGTTGGTGAAGAAATCTTCTCGGCCTTCCATCCAGGTGGCTGCGTTGAAATTGCGCGGCAAGTGCCAAACCAGAAGATAGAGTGACACTCATTGAAACGTCGCGGAATTTTAACTCAGCCACCTGGAAGGGAGTTCGAGAAGATTTCATCTTCCCCACACAGGATGGTTAGACTTTCGGAACATTCCTCACACAGAGAGGAATAAAATGTGTTAAACGCTTTATTTCCATGTTTTAACTCATTTCCATCTCTTCATAATCACATTAATGGCAGAAACCACAGGTTTTTTTAATCACATTTAACTAACAGAATGCAAAAAGTTATGATGAATAATGCAATGTGGGTAGGAGACTAACTTTTGGTGTCAAGGGACAAATCACGAAGAGGGGCCCACAAGGCACAATTTTGGGACTACTCCTATACTCATTATGGTCTATCATGGACCCTCACGGGATCGTACAGTCGTCATCAACGAAGATTTTGTGCCAGTGTTTGGGTTTTCATTTCTGGTGATTGTTAGGTCTCAACAGAGAAACTTGCTTTGCTTTCATAGAGAATACTCTACCTGTTCTGCTATAACATGTGCCTTTAAGGTTTTTTCGAAACTTCATAAACGACGAAGCTCCTCCTCATTTCAGTATTTAATGTACGTAATCTTCTAAATAATAGATCCTGTGATGGATGGATAGGTAGAGGTGGGCCGATTTCTTCGCCTCTATGCTCTCCGAACCTAAACTCACTATGCTTTTAATTGTGCAGGCATTTGAAAGCTCTTGTGTACGGAACCTCTGTACAGGATGCACATTGTTCGTGCTCGTATTGCAGAAGGTTGTTAAAACATAGGAAACTTTTCAGGAATACATCAGTGCATTAGGAATTCACTGGATGTATCCCTGCTAACAGAGGGCATTTTCAACATTTCATTTAGGATAGTGTTTTATAATATGTTGATACTCATTTTCCTCTGTGTTTACCATGATTAATGTGTTGAAGATTTGTAGAAACTGAGCTCTAACATGAAAATCAAATTTTTCTGGACCCATTTTGGCTATGCCATTTTGTTTCACCCTGTATATCTTCACCTAACAGTAATCTGTTTCATTCATGTATATTTGCCGTTCCTGGTATTTTCCTAATAAAATAAGTACTACTGTTATCGTCTGCTTATACATACAAAGTGTGTGTGTGTGTGTGTAGATTATTTGTGCCAGAAGCAACTTCATTACTTATCACTTAGAGCATGACCGACCTTCTGATGTACATCCATTGTTAATAAAAATGTAACACATTAAATGTTGACAGAAAAAAAAGTCAACCATGGAACTAGATCGCCAGCTAACGTCTGGCTGTCGTTCCGCATTTACTCGAACACATACTCAGCTACAAAACTAGGTGATAACGCAAACAAGAGATGCAATGAGAAACGTTCCTAGCCAACAACTGTATGGAAATTTCGCACAGGTGTGATTACTGTAATAAAGTATCCAGTGTTCTCATTTCCTCTGCCAGAATGGTAATCATCTTCCAATGGTAAAAGACCTTTTAACATAGCGAAAGCTGGAACAGCTGTATGTTTTATGGAACTGTAGCGTGAACTGGAACAACTGTGTCACCGTTTCATTTATTGTTCCAGTCACTGATCTATTATCCAGTGTGACTACATATAATATTAAAGCCGGTTGCAGATTTTTCCGCCATACTTTAGTAGCAGATTTGGGGGATGTAACACATAGGAATTTAAATTTTCGACCTTGTTGTTGTAGGAAAAACATTTTTCAGATTTCACAAACTACAAGTATATCTTGTACATGAATGAAACGTAGGACATACTTTAACTTACGCATAGCACCTCAGAGCTTTTATTTCCATCCGATTTTACAAGCGTGTGTGTTTTCAGTCGTGGTCATTCAAACTTGGGGTACTTTTTACAATTACTTTTAATATCATGTTCCATTTACACTTTACAGATGTTCAGTGAGCCCTCACCGGGACGAATGGTAAACATCTGGACGACAGTAAAACTGCTCCCATACTTTTGGGACGACATCAGTAGTTCCTACACTATATCGATTGCTTTTGCTCTGCCGCCTTGTTGTTAACCCACAATGGTTACTAGGGGAGGCAGAAAGACGGAGTCTTTCACTAATCACCACAAAAAAAAGAAAACACAGAACGAGATCAGTCGACCTTTGAGGCCAATGGTGCAATCCATCTTTACTCCAGCAGTCGATTTTAAAGAAATGATCTTACACTAAGATTCCGTGAGGCGGTTCCCAGTTCTTTTGAAAACTAAAGTTTTTCTGACTGTTCTCGCGAGAGTGGACAAGATCAGCTCTCCAACATAACCACTAACTTGATTTCTGTAACTGTCTTTTCTGCTAAACAACAAGGACCCTTAACTGTTTTCCCGGGAAATGGTGAAAAACGCATGAAGCCTTGGAGATTCTCACTCGTGTTCGACTTTAGTATGTGGCTGCCATTTTCCCCAAACTCTTACACTGTGGCCCGTCGCATTTCCTCTTCCATATAACATAGCCTATCACTACACGTGTAAGGAGACTTATCTTCCATCTCCTCGACCAGAATGATTTGAAAGAAAAACCTCATCGAAAACACGTTAGGTTATTCAAATAACACTGTGCAACAATGAAAATGTAAATCGAATGAAAATAGCCAATTCCTATCAGTTCTAATGTGCTGATCGCGAATATCACAAAGACAATTCAAAATTAGCTCTAGTATTTATTTTATACTGTTTTATTATGGTGAGCTGATTATACACGGATTTCTATTTTAAGTTTAAAATCAGATATTATAATGGTTCGTAAAAGTCATAATAACTAGTAACAATGGAATATATTATTGTCCCTGGTTTTACTTGCTTCCAATATTTTCGATATAAACATTTTGACACCAATTTTAGTGATCTTTTTGTCTCCCTCCTCTTCAAATTCGGTGGCAGATTTGTGGTGACTTGAAAGTGGTTGCGCTGCTATTAGGTATGCGGTTAGGGTATACTAAATATTACTGCTTTCTCTGTGAATGGTATAGCCGAGCTCATGCATCTCATTACAGTAAACATGAATGGCCCACCAGAAATTCTCTTTAACCAGGTATAAAGAACATTAAGAGTGAACCTCCAGTGGACCCAAAAAAGATTCTGCTCCCGCCCTTGCACATCAATTTGGGTCTCATAAAAACCTTTGTTAATGGAATGACTAAAAACAGGTGACGCGTTTAAGTACTTAAGGCAAAAATTCCCTTACTTAAGTGATGCCAAAGTAATGGAGATCATCTTTGTAGGCCGACAGAGAGCTTTTTGGACACCATACGTTTGATGGAATCATACAAGGTGATGAGAATCATGCATGGGAATGTTTTAAGATAGTTCTTGGGGAACAAACGAGGAATAAATAACAGGGAGACTGCAGATAACATGTTGTCATCTTATGAAAAACTTGGTTGCAACATGTCATTGAAAATGCATTTCTAATATAGTCATCTTGAATTCCTCCCCAAAGATTGTTGTGCAGTAAGTGATGAACATGGGGAACGATTTCATCAAGATATTGGCACATTTGACAAGAGGCATGCCGGAATGTGGAGCCCTACTATTTTATCAGATTAGTGCTGGAGCCGGCCGACGTGGCCGTGCGGTTAAAGGCGCTGCAGTCTGGAACCGCAAGACCGCTACGGTCGCAGGTTCGAATCCTGCCTCGGGCATGGATGTTTGTGATGTCCTTAGGTTAGTTAGGTTTAACTAGTTCTAAGTTCTAGGGGACTAATGACCTTAGCAGTTGAGTCCCATAGTGCTCAGAGCCATTTGAACCATTAGTGCTGGATTGTCATAAGGGATGTTTCCTAGTATGTGTATAAACGTCAAACCAAGCGAAAACAGTCACCTTCTGAATTTATCTCTGAACAAATTACGTAATTGTATATGCTCTACATAAGGAAATTCAACATTTGTAATCCTGTATATACATTTATGACCAGTAACTTTAAGTATTTCCTTTTGTGATTTACATGGTTCTGGTACAAAGTAGACTTACGAAGTATTTTCGATCCTGTAATATAATTTTCATTTTTTATTAACATTTTAATTTTGTACTCACAGAATGTCACTGAAATTTATCAATGCATAACACATAATTCAAGTAATAATTCACTTAAAATTTGTTATGCTGAATCTTGGAACATGAATGCATATTTAGTTAGTGGGTTATTTATACAAAAATGTAGATTTTTTTAAATTAGAGCTAAATATTTATGAGGATGATGATTTTGTATCATTTTATTCTGAAATAAACATAACTAACTCAAAATCATGCAATATACACACTTTTACTTCAAATTTGTTGTTCAGTGTTATAATTTGAACAAGAGCTTCATCAGCACCAGCGCTTCGAAGAATGAAGGTGGACGTGGTTATTCTTAGTGGGACAGCAGTAATGGAACTAATGATTATGCCAGCCCAGCTTTTGGCCGTACTACGATCTCTTCATTAAATTCGTTATCTTTCTGATGCTAGAACTACCAAATCGATGCTATAACTACCAAGATATCTGCACAATGTAAGCTCGAACCATCCAGTACCATACGGCATCATGAATCTGATAAAACATATCAAAACCTGTAATCAGAAAATTACTATGTGCTGGTTAAAAGCACACTCTGAGACTTTTGCCTATGAAACGACATACAGATTAGCCAATGCAGGGCTGTGTGACGGAGACAGTGCTCCATGTGGAATTACCATATTCAGTACTTATACACGTTATCACAGAAAACTGGAATACAGAATGGCAAGAGACTTCCAGATATATAGGAAAGATTATGCCAAAGTGAACCCAGTGCTGATTTCTAATTTCTGGTACGAGAAACATCAGAGACTGAAGAACACTATAAGGCGCCTCACGTTCAGCAACGGCTATTACGGGAACCATCCACATCGTATTGGTCTGGTCGCTTCCCGATTGTGCGACTGCGATGAAGAGCAATAAGTCAACCACTTCTCTTTTGGATGCCCAAACAAATACAACGCTACAGGTTACCTACTATAACGTCTGATCGCCATCTGCTGCGGTTTGCCGACGTGTTTCACCGCACTGATATGCTTGAAAGACTTGAGAATACATGCGTTTTTGTTAGAAGAGCAGTTCGACACTCAGTGTGATTGTATTGTAATTATATGCTGATGTACAATATGCTAAATCAAGTCAAGTGTTGATATTCAATGTCTTAAACCTTATATGTAATAACTGTGTGACTTCTACTCAAATGTCAGAATTAAAAATACAAAAACGCACCATAAAGACACACAAGGAATGCTCGGCTCTATAGAACGGGCTGTACGCTTGAGCGAGAGCGCGACGGTGACCAATGGAGTTGCCCTCCTCTACATCTACATCTACATCTACATGATTACTCTGCAATTCACATTTAAGTGCTTGGCGGAGGTTTCATCGAACCACAGTCATATTATCTCTCTACCATTCCACTCCCGAACAGCGCGCGGGAAAAACGAACACCTAAACCTTTCTGTTCGAGCTCTGATTTCTCTTATTTTATTTTGATGATCACTCCTACCTATGTAGGTTGGGCTCAAAAAAATATTTTCGCATTCGGAAGAGAAAGATGCTGACTGAAATTTCGTAAATAGATCTCGCCGCGACGAAAAACGTCTTTGCTTTAATGACTTCCATCCCAACTCGCATATCATATCTGCCACACTCTCTGCCTTATTACGT